>NW_027361810.1:18217500-19642500 GCF_039654945.1 Dendrobates tinctorius | reverse complement strand
CAAAAGCAGATGCTGCTGGTTGGGTAGTTGGCCCTGGATGCTGCAAAATCATGGAGGTTCTAATCTCTGGTAAGGCAGCGGACGGGTGAGACTCTGTTATTTTCCTCATCTTGTATCCTTGCTGTGTATATGTTGTGCCCCTGAGGATCCGGTCGCCACAGAGGTACTGCACCTCATCCAGAGGTGTGGTATCCCACCCTCAGGTAAGGAGGGATCACCACCCAGGACACTCGCATCCAACACACACTAGTTTAGTCAGGGCAGGTGGGTGTACCCTTCGGGAGGATGGCCTCATCCCAGACTGGCTAGGAAAGGGTGTTGGGGAGTTAGTGTAGAAGGTAGGAAGAGTGGGAGGAGCTTAGGTAGTGGAGTGATTGTGGGCATCCAATCAGAGAAAGAAAGGTGACAATTGGTGGGTGGAGCTAGTTTGAGGTAAATGGTTGGTTTAGAAAGAGCCAGTCAGTGGAAGGACAGCAGATAAGCAGGATGGACGTGGAGGGAGTAGAGTCAGAGAGATACCTTAAAGAAGGAAGAAAGCTCCTAAGAGAAGGAAGGGGTCATAGGGGCACGAGTAGTATGAAAGCCAACCATGGGGCATGTATCCTGGAAAGGAAGGACCAGGCCAGACTGAGGGAGCCGGCACCTAAGCCTAGCGGAGTATACCGAACAAGACTCAACTAGTAAGCCAGAGGCTGTAGTGTGACAGCCAAATCCATGAGCATTCCTCAAAAAGGCAGCTGTGGACTCCGGGGCCTGACCCATGTCGCGCGGTAAGGTCCAAGGCTGCTGGATTGGGACACTGCTTATGAAGGCGCAGGACAGGAGAGTAGGGAGATCAGCGCAGAGAGAGAGAGTCAACGTGACCTAGAACTTGAACACAAAGAGGAGTCTTGAAAAGGTGTTCCTGATCTACCTGGGGGTTTGCCGGATCCCTCCCTCGGAGGACACAGTACCAAGTGGGTTACTGCATGCAGGAACTGTGAGTAAATACCATGAAACTGCACCCAACTGTGTCCTTGGCATCATTTACAACTTGCCTGCCATAAACTGCATTCACCATCACCGTCACCAGGCTCACAAGCACCATCCTAGCTGCCCTGGGACACAGTTCTGCCCATGGAGAGTTACACCATCTCTGCTGCTGCCGCACCACCGTTCCAGAGGATCTGTATAGCAGCGTTGGCTACCCTAGCCGAATACCACGGGTGGTATCACAATTCCCCTTTTCCCAATTAATTATCCCACCATCTTCCCCCTCATTGAACTTCCATCTTCTTTATTGGACCCGCAGGGCCACGGACGGGGTCACTATCACCACCGTGACACACTTCCCCCTTAAAAGAGCCTGAAAAGCCTGGTACCGAGTTACCCCGGCCCTGCGGGGCATTCCATATTTAAAATATGCTGTTAACTATTGGTGACCAAATAAAGTCTTACCAGAATGTACTGTGCGAAACAATCGGGAAGGAGATGTTACTCATGCGCTGCTGAAGATGAATCCACAAGGGTTTCCAGCAGATTAAATTTATAGCATTTATTGTACAGGTTTACAGGTCAACACGTTTTGAGGTCACGTAGGACCTCTTCATCAGGACAGAAACCTTAAAACTTAAAAGACAGCAACCTCCCGACCTACATAGAAATCCTAGGGTTTTCCGCAAAGAAGACTAAAGAGTTGTTTGACAAAACAACAAGCAGGCATAGCAATTGTTAGCAAAGAAAAGATCTGTCCACAGACCGCACCTTATTCAGCCATCTTGTCTTGATAATAAAGCAGCCTTCTGACTTGTATGCACCAAACTCCAGCACAAGCTTTGTGCGTTCTAGAACAACTGGTGTATAAACCTGGCACAGAACATTCAACTTTGCGCAGACACTGGTGAATACAGAGGGTTTATGAGGCCCTGAAGCCAAATTATGGTCAATCATATCAAGTCCAAAGTCCTTTACACAGTACAGAAGGTCAAAGGCACCTCACAGCAAAGGCGTCCATCCTGAACTGATGGACGGAACATTTATAGACTCTTTCATAATACAAACACACTGTCTAAGATTTAGAAATCCATTGCACTCCACAACAGTCAATGAAAATGGAACTGGAGGAGATCCTAACTCTTGAATAAACTATTGAGACCTTTAGCCAACTGAAAAGAGTTATGTTTTTCCATTGCAGGAAACAACCTAGCAAGAATACACCTAACCGATCTCTTGATCATCATCAGGGAAGAATTGCTCTTAAAGAGCTAGTGTGGCTTTAGAGGAAGCAGGAGTAACATTGACATGATTTTTTACCCATGCAGCTTCAAGATAAATGGAAAAAATGAAGGACTTTATGTATCGTTTGTTGACCTCACCAAAGCATTCGACACAGTGAGTAGGAAATGGTTGGGCACATCTTGGAGTTATTAAAATGTCCTCCAAAGATCCTTAACATGATCATCCAGCTCCATGAAGGCCAACTTGGTCGAGTCACTCACACCAATGATCTTTCAGAACCCATCCCAATAAATAATAGTGTAAAACACTGCTCCGTACTTCCATAAAATCTTTTTATAATTTTCTTTAGTATTATACTTAAAAGGACCATAACAGATCTTGAAGATTTAGACAGAATCTACATCCATCTGATACCACACTGATGGCAATCTGTTCTGCCTAAAGTGACTAATTGATAAGACCATGAAACAACTCATCCGAGAGCGACTCTTGGTCAATGATGCTGCCCTTGTTTCCCATAGACACAGCTCTTCAGCAACTCACGAACCTTAGCTCCTCAACGCATCACTATTAGCGATTCAGAGCTGAAGAAAAACTAACAGTTCAACTATCGAGAATGTGTCGTCTCTCCTCAGATGCTAAGGCTGACAACGAAACAGATACCAGATTAACAAAGGAAAATACAGTGCATTCGGTAGACAGATAAAATTGACTGGAAGAACGAGCATCTGAAGAAATGCATAAAAGTCAGTGTGTACAATGCCGTCATATTATCCACCCTTCTGTATGGGTCCAAGATGAGGGTTATCTACTGCCACCACCTACGACTCCTCAGGCACTTCCATTACCGCTGCCCCCATGCCATCCTTTATATCATTTGGAAAGATTTCACCATCAGCATTGTAGTTCTTCAATAGGGAGAAGTTGCCAGAATCAAGGTCATGCCTCTAAAGAAATTGTTGTGCTGGGCAAGGCCCATCTCCAGGATGAAAGATCATTGCCTACTAGTAAAGAGCGAGTATACTCATTGCTCGGGTTTTCCCGAGCATGCTCGGCTGGTCTCTGAGTATTTTGGCGTGCTCGGACTTTAGTTTTCATAGCATCAGCTGCATGATTTGCGACTGCTAGACAGCTTGAATATATGTGTGCAATGCATGTTTGTTAGGGAATTGCCACATGTATTCAGCCTGTCTACAAGTCACAAATCATGCAACTGAGACGACAAAATCTAAATCTCTGAGCACGCCAAAATACTTGGAGATCACCCGTGCACGCTCGGGGACATCCAAGCAACAATGCTACTTGCTCTGCACTATTGCCTACCTAGAAATGCATTTTATTAGGAACTCTCCTCTGGCAACCATGACAAAGGAGCACCAAAGAAGATATAAAAGGACATCCTGAAGAAATCTCTAGATGCCTGCCATATTGACCATAGTCAGTGGCCTGTCCTAGCCACGGTACGTTGGAGACATACTATCCACAAATCTGTGTCTTTCTATGGAAATGGTCACTGGGTGTGCATCAAAGACCAAAGACAATGGCTCAAATAGTCTGTAGTCAATGCAGCAAGAACTGATTATCCGGCATTGGCCTCATCATCCACCAAGGAGCCTGAAATCGAGCTAGACAATTCCTCCACAAATCTTCATGTGTGAAGTTGAGTCATGATGACTAGAAGGTACACCATATGCTGTCCTACAAAATCCATGGCAAGTCAATGTTCATATATGCCAGGGGTCAATGCCTAATTATATAACCCCCTATATATATATATATATATATATATATATATATATATATATCATGAAACGCATACTGTATAAGTTAGGGGACAGTAGATATTTCCATACAGTGGCCACAGGAGAGACTCCATTTGTTTATCAGGGAGGTTGAATCTTGAAAAAAGTTAAGACCAAAGTCATTGTAGAAGATGATCATTTTCACGTTCTGATCTTTCCGCGTGTTGTTTTTGTGTTATACTGGAAGCTCTGTTAATATATTCAGGACTCAGGCATTTTTAATGCTTTCACAATACTGGAAAGGGCATGCTAGAGCTCCGACAGCAGATTAATATCCCCTCATAATAAGGGCAGATGGATGGGGGCATTCAAGTACATTATTAAAGCAGAAGAAAGTTTAAAGATTTCATAAGGATTCATAAAGTTTGGAAAGATGAATTAACATGGCGCAGAGTGCACGATAATATACTATACGTAGTGATGGCGCTAGCATCCTATTTATTGGCTCCTTAAGAACAACAGGTAATTAAACCTCTCATATAGATAGCTATTATCGCACACTAGCTTTGCCAGGCTGTGGATCGTTCCCAGAAAACCAGGATTTTTTTTGTAACATTCTTTAATATATATCTGCATTTTTTATGCAAGTTTACATGCAGACTTTGCCTACTTCAGACGGTATTATTTCACATTTATTCGGTCTCACCAAGCTAAATAACATATTTAAAGGACTGCCTATTTTTTTACTTACTAAAGTTACAAAAAATATATATTTTTTTTTCTAGAAACAGCTCCCCTCTTGCCTTATTGTTGCTTCTGGTATTGCAGCTCAATCCCTTTTCAAATAACTGGGGCTGAGATGCAATACGAATAACAGCCTATAGATGGTGCTGTTAATTGGAAATTAGGAGAGCAGACTTATATTTGAAGTTTTAACTTCTTGCAAAACGGACAAGTCAAGCAAACAAAACAGCAGTCATACAGTCCAATATATAATGTAAATGCTTTATTAAATATGTAATAATGTGACAGGTACAGAAGTATAACAGGGGGACATATGCACGCTCAAATAGCCACAAAGGAATTAAAAAGGCTAGAGGGACCACACATTACTGCATCAAACACATTCCTTTTACATTATTAAATACCATATAGTAACATAGCCACCGTAGATAGGGCAAGTGCCATAAGAATCAGTAGTATATCCCAACAATAGCGGCCATATATACAATAGAGGGTCAGTACCTGAAAGATGCAGGAAGTAAGGGTCCGTCAGCCCACCCCGACGCACGTTTTGGAGTAATAGAACTCCTTCCTCAGGGGGCGTGTGTAAAAAAAAACAGGAGAACTGCGTAAAGGCTGTTTGTGACCAGGACTTTTGGGAGATGTACTGATCAAAGTGATGGGGTTTACATAAACTCCACCGAAAAGTGGCCGGTCATCAAATTGTCAACGTCAACACTGGTAAGAACGGTAATGTAATTTCTCAAAGTATCTTTTTTTACTTCCTTTCTTCAAAGTTTGTAACTATTGGAGTTTTTAATTCTTCGTTGAATGAGGAAAATCTGCAACAAATCTGTAACCGTTCCGGAACAAAAACTGACTACAGTATAAAAAAAAATAAATCTGCACCGCAGGTCAAATAATAAGCAAAAATTGTGCCCGGCGTGCGGATGAGATTGGGTGAATCCTCACCCACTTTATTACTTATGGAAAATCTGCAGCAATCCCAGAGCATGTAAATCTACGCTGATGATTAACTTCTTAAAATACTTCCCATCCTCTTCATTCGTACCCTTTTTTTTAATTTTTGAGATATGCTGAAAAATATTTTCAGGCTTCGAAATTCATTCTAAAGTTGATGCAGATAGGATTTAAGATTATTTGATCTCCATGGAATGATTAATAGAAGACGAGTGTTACAGAACTAATAATGGCAGGAGCTGGGAGAAGGCTTTACATAGTGCTGTATAAATCAGCCTCTGCCGTGGTAATGAATAGTGTCCAATCATCCTAATTTAAATGCACTTTGCCTTTTGCATATATACTTCATCACTTCAACTCTCGCTGTTGTATCCACGCTCTGCTGAATCAGCTCGTTGTAGCACTGAACCAGCATATGCCTACTTCACAAAGTTAATATCAGCACTTCACCCCTTCTTCCTAACTTTTTTGATGTCTGATAGAAACTTATTCAAAACTTGCGGAGGTCACTGTAAACAAATAATATGAAGTTTTGACACGTTAGAGGTGCTGAGTACTGAAGACCTTCATTTTTGTCATATTGGAAAATCTATAGGAGATATTAAAAGTTCTGACATTTCGTACAGCACCTCTACTGGAGAGACAAAGAATTGCACATTTTTTTATTTAATAGTTGGAGCCTGCTGGGTCTTCCCAAGCAGAAATCACTCTTAGCAATGGCTAATGGATAAGAGTCCTTGAAAGGCGATACATTTTTCCAACATTTTGTTATGCATTTTCAATAAAAATAAAAAGGTTTTGTAAATATCTAATATATAAAGCTCAATGTGGGTGTGTGTATGTCCGGGATTGGCATCCGCACCGTCGCAGCTACAGCCACAAAATTTGGCACAGTCACACGTCTGGACCCCGATAGCGTCATAGGCTATGTTGTGAGGCAAAATTTTAACCCCCGCGCCTTCCAATTCACCAAACAATTTTGCCCCTGTCTACATAATGGGGAAAAATGTGTGTATATTAAGCCCCGCCCCTCATTATGATGTCATAATGGTTGCCATGGTGATGATGATGTCTTAATAGGTTGCAATGGTGACGGTTATGTCATAACGGTTGCCATGGTGATGATGATGTGATAATGGGTATTTGCGCACGGGACTATGGGATGGCGGATATGTATGATGGGTATATGGGCACGGGACTATGGGATGGAGAATATGTATGATGGGTATATGGGCACGGGACGATGGGATGGAGGATAATTATAATTTGTTATAACTAACCACAGTTAGTTACTATGCCCGGGCAGCGCCGGGCTCTTCAGCTAGTATATATATCTAATATATAAAGCTCAAGTGTGTGTGTATGTCCGGGATTGGCATCCGCACCGTCGCAGCTACAGCCACAAAATTTGGCACAGTCACATGTCTGGACCCCAAGACTGTCCTAAGCTATGTTGTGAGGCGAAATTTTAATCCTGCGCGTTCCAATTCACCAAACAATTTTGCCCCTATGTACATAATGAGCAAAAAGTGTGTGTGTCTCAAGCCCCGCCCCTCATTATGATGTCATAATGGTTGCCATGGCGACGCTAATGTCATCATAGGTTGCAAACCCCGCCACTCATTATGATGTCATAATGGTTGACTATGGGATGGAGGATGTGTGATGGGTATATGGGCACTGGACTAGGGGATGGAGGATATGTATGACGGGTATATGGGCACGAGACTATGGGATGGCGGATACGTATGATGGGTATATGGGCACGGGACTATGGGATGGAGGATATGTATGATGGGTATATGGGCATGGGACTATGAGATGAAGGATGTGTGATGGGTATATGGGCACTCGACTATGGGATGGCGAATATGTATGATGGGTATATGGGCACAGGACTATGGGATGGAGGAT
The DNA here is from genome assembly GCF_039654945.1 of Dendrobates tinctorius. NCBI lineage: Eukaryota > Metazoa > Chordata > Amphibia > Anura > Dendrobatidae > Dendrobates > Dendrobates tinctorius. Next base: position 19,634,923 of record NW_027361810.1, on the reverse strand, counting down.
GTGTGATGGGTATATGGGCATGGGACTATGGGATGGAGGATGTGTGATGGGTATATGGGCACTCGACTATGGGATGGAGGATATGTATGATGGGTATATGGGCACGGGCCTATGGGATGGTGGATATGTATGATGGGTATATGGGCACGGGACTATGGGATGGAGAATAATTATAATTTGTTATAACTAACCACAGTTAGTTACTATGCCCGGGCAGCAGCACCGGGCTCTTCAGCTAGTATATATATATAATATATAAAGCTCAAAGTGTGTATGTATGTATGTATATATGTATGTATGTGTGTATGTGTGTATGTCCGGGATTGGCATCCGCACCTTCGCAGCTACAGCCACAAAATTTGGCACAGTCACATGTCTGGACCCCGAGAGTGTCCTAAGCTATGTTGTGAGGTGAAATTTTAACCCTGTGCATTCCAATTCACCAAACAATTTTGCCCCTGTCTGCATAATGGGGAAAAAGTGTGTGTGTGTCAAGCCCCGCCCCTCATTATGATGTCATAGTGCCCCAATCTACATAATGGGGAAACAGTGTGTGCGTATCAAGCCCCGCCCCTCATTATGATGTCACAATGGTTGCCATGGCGACGCTGATGTCATCAAGCCCCGCCACTCATTATGATGTCATAATGGTTGACTATGGGATGGAGGATGTGTGATGAGTATATGGGCACTGGACTGTGGGATGGAGGATATGTATGACGGGTATAAGGGCACGGGACTATGGGATGGAGGATGCGTGATGGGTATATGGGCACTGGACTATGGGATGTAGGATATGTATGACGGGTATATGGGCACGGGACTATGGGATGGCGGATATGTATATGGGCACGGGCCTATGGGATGGAGGATGCGTGATGGGTATATGGGCACTGGACTATGGGATGTAGGATATGTATGACGGGTATATGGGCACGGGACTATGGGATGGCGGATATGTATATGGGCACTGGACTATGGGATGTAGGATATGTATGACGGATATATGGGCACGGAACTATGGGATGGTGGATATGTATGATGGGTATATGAGCACGTGACTATGGGATGGAGGATATGTATGATGGGTATATGGGCATGGGACTATGAGATGAAGGATGTGTGATGGGTATATGGGCACTGGACTATGAGATGGAGGATATGTATGCTGGGTATATGGGCACGGGACTCTGGGATGGAGGATATGTATGATGGGTATATGGGCATGGGACTATGAGATGAAGGATGTGTGATGGGTATATGGGCACTCGACTATGGGATGGCGAATATGTATGATGGGTATATGGGCATGGGACTATGGGATGAAGGATGTGTGATGGGTATATGGGCATGGGACTATGGGATGGAGGATGTGTGATGGGTATATGGGCACTCGACTATGGGATGGAGGATATGTATGATGGGTATATGGGCACGGGCCTATGGGATGGTGGATATGTATGATGGGTATATGGGCACGGGACTATGGGATGGAGAATAATTATAATTTGTTATAACTAACCACAGTTAGTTACTATGCCCGGGCAGCAGCACCGGGCTCTTCAGCTAGTATATATATATATAATATATAAAGCTCAAAGTGTGTATGTATGTATGTATGTATGTGTGTATGTGTGTATGTCCGGGATTGGCATCCGCACCTTCGCAGCTACAGCCACAAAATTTGGCACAGTCACATGTCTGGACCCCGAAAGTGTCCTAAGCTATGTTGTGAGGTGAAATTTTAACCTTGTGCATTCCAATTCACCAAACAATTTTGCCCCTGTCTGCATAATGGGGAAAAAGTGTGTGTGCGTCAAGCCCCGCCCCTCATTATGATGTCATAGTGCCCCAATCTACATAATGGGGAAACAGTGTGTGCGTATCAAGCCCCGGCCCTCATTATGATGTCACAATGGTTGCCATGGCGACGCTGATGTCATCAAGCCCCGCCACTCATTATGATGTCATAATGGTTGACTATGGGATGGAGGATGTGTGATGAGTATATGGGCACTGGACTGTGGGATGGAGGATATGTATGACGGGTATATGGGCACGGGACTATGGGATGGCGGATATGTATATGGGCACGGGCCTATGGGATGGAGGATGCGTGATGGGTATATGGGCACTGGACTATGGGATGTAGGATATGTATGACGGGTATATGGGCACGGGACTATGGGATGGCGGATATGTATATGGGCACTGGACTATGGGATGTAGGATATGTATGACGGGTATATGGGCACGGAACTATGGGATGGCGGATATGTATGATGGGTATATGAGCACGTGACTATGGGATGGAGGATATGTATGATGGGTATATGGGCATGGGACTATGAGATGAAGGATGTGTGATGGGTATATGGGCACTGGACTATGAGATGGAGGATATGTATGCTGGGTATATGGGCACGTGACTCTGGGATGGCAGATATGTGTGATGGGTATATGGGCACGGGACTATGGAATGGAGGATAATTATAATTTGTTATAACTAACCACAGTTAGTTACTATGCCCGGGCAGCGCCGGGCTCTTCAGCTAGTATATATATATATATGTATTTGTCTTTTCCAAACCAAGCGATTTTATTTTTACTTTAATTTCCCAAGGGGACTTGATCCTGCAATAGTTTGATCACTAGTACTATACACCGCAGTATATTGCATTGTAGTATATGGACAGCATAAATGTCATTTTAATAACAATCATAGGATGACTAAAATGGCAGCCATTGGAGCCTTCAGCAGCCCCCGTCGGCCATGACCGCCCACCAGCACCGTACAGTCAGTTATTGACATTGAAATTGTCAAATAGCAGCACTTGGAGCAAAATCCGGTATGGTGCGGTCTTATCCTCTGAGCTCCATACATACATAGGAACCTGAAGTATGACATATTATCTCTTACGTCGGAGTTAAAACTAAGCCTATGTTCAGTTTCACCCCAAATTGCGGATTTGATTGACTTTGATATAATCTGCATGTGGCCAAAATAAAGGGAAAGTTTAAGATGCAAATTGTGATCTATCTAATATCATCTTCCATGAGTGGTTGTTCAATCTTTGCAACTCCTCCAACACACTGTATCACATAAAGGGTTTTTTTTTCCCACGAACAAAAGTTCATTTTAATCAATAGATTGTGGAATAATAATAATTTCCACAATTGGATGTGTTTAAATAAAACGTTCCTGTGCTGAGATAATCTTATAAATGTGCCCCTGCTGTGTACTGTGTAATGGCTGTGTCTGACCTGGCAGGAATATGGTCTGATCATACCACATCACCTGGGCAGGGGAGGAAGCAAAAGAGAGAATACAGACAGCACAGTGTGGAATCACAGCTGATTCTCTTTGAGAGGTACAACATTTCTCTGCCGGATTTTAAATAATGTTTTACTTCAAAGAAAGAATCATATGTGATCTCGTGCTGTAATATTTGTATACTTTTTTTCTCCTCCCCTGCCCAGGAGCTGGGGTATGATCAGACCATGTCCCTGCACGGTCAGACACAGCCATTACACAGCACACAGCAGGGGCACATTTATAAGATTATCTCAGCACAGGAACATTTTCTTGATTTGTCTTGATTTCTGTAGATAAATTGCATGTAAGTGGCTTCCAAACCCTTGCTTCTCTATCTCGTCAGTATTTACCTGTCTTCAGCTGCTTTGATGTTATTTGGAGTACAGATGATGACAGTGAAAGGGTCAGCTCAGCACCTGTCTCTTCTGACTGCTTTGCTTAGACTGGGGTCGCATGAGCGCATTAGAAATTGGTCCAATTTTTATCCAGAAAAGTGGGATTATTTTTTTCACTCTAGTCATCCATATACTGTACAATCTGTTTTTTTTTTTTTACTCAGCAGCTATTAATCATTTACATGACCATTTCCAGTTTCTTATGTTACAGGATTGTAATGTTTCTATAAAAATCGGATGCTGTACTGTGTCTCTCCGTCTGGTATTTCGTCGATTTTTTCTCTCGCACCCATCTGATTTTGGAGTGTAATCATGGCATGCTGACGGATTCTATTAGTGGAAAAAAAATCGGCCATCAGCACTGCTTCATTGGTTCGGGTGTAATCCAATAAAAAATTTGGATAGCACTCATCAGATTTATACAGTGGTGTGAGTGACCCCGAACACAGATCCTGAATGGACCATCTCACTGCCATCATCAGTACTCCAAATAAATGAGTTCTGATACAAATGAGGTTGACCGTGGTCCAATAGAAGGGGATAAAGTCAGGGTTTGGTAACTACTTACATGCTATTTTTTTTACAGGAAAAAAGACAAATCCTCTAATAAAGTGATTTTCCAAGCTTCAGAACTCTCTATGCTGGACAAAATTATTGGAAAAAAAAGTTTTAGTTGATCTTTACCACTTTAAAGAAAACAAACATATTTTACATACCGACAAGTTTAACCATAAGGTCCACAATACATTCATCAGCAAGTGCCCACGGACGCTTTCCTATGAAATGACCATGAACTCCCCTGAAAAAAAGAAAAGTGAATATTAAATCTGCTCAGCAAAAATAATTTTTAGAGGTTTTACGTCAAGTGCTTTTGTACCTATATTATGGACCCCGCAAACTGCCCCCATGTCATTATTGTTCACTTTATGCTTTTCATACAAGCCACCTTTCATGGCTTATTGATTTTTGAAAATGCCTGAAATCAATGTTATTGTGGATTGCACTATGTATATGGGGTGTGTTGATTTCACCCCGATAAATGATCTTGTAAACACATTATCCCGCTCCATGGGCATAAGTGGCACAATATGCAAGAGTAGCGTGTCTGTTCAAATCTCTGACTCCCTGACAACGCACAGTGAAGGCGGGTGTGTGCTCCTTTACTTCATCGGCACAATGTGCTGCTGAGTTGCAGGATCAGTCAACTGACACCACTGGCCACTAGGAGTTATTTTTATTTTTTGCTAAAGGAAATCCACACGTACATTAGCAGCAATGAACAGACTGTTCTTATCTTTTATACTGAAGCATCTAATAAGTGTGTCCAAATGTCTTTATGAGGTGAATGTAACAGGTTTAACAGTAATGTCACCCATTATGATTGGTGGATCGTGTGTAATCTACTGCATATAGAGGTGTTATCAATCATTGTACAGGAGGAAGAGGTGAGCTGTGACATCACCCATTGTGAATGGTGGATCCTGTGTTATCTACCACATATAGAGGTTTTATCAGTCATTGTACAGGAGGAGGAGGTGAGCTGTGACATCACCCATTGTGATTGGTGGATCCTGTGTTATCTACTGTACAAAGATATGATACCAGTCATTGTACAAAAGGAGGATGTGAGCTGTGATATCACCTATTGTGAGTGGTGAGTCCTGTGTTATCAGCTGTGTATATAGGTGTCATGTCTCATTGTAATTCTACCTTTGATGATGAGTAGGCTACTGAAAACTCTTACTGGAAGAACAGGATGTAAAAGTTTAAAATAGTCCAGATGGCCAGTGTGAGAATTGTAAGACTATGAATATTATGATGTAAAAAAACATGGAACAAAAAAACCTAAATTTAAACAGTTGGTCGTTTTTTTGAGATGGGTGAGCCCGAGCTGTAAAGCTTGAGGTCCGTACCGAGCACCTAGTGTCCGTGCACGGGCCCCGAACACGGACTTTTCCAGGAAGTCTGTGTTACTCTTTGGGTTCAGCACCACAATCATCCGTTGCTTGCCATGCTGTCATCTGCATGACAGCGCAACAAACACAGGCTCTGATTGGCAGTAAGTTCATTACTCCTGGTCAGAGATCTGCGATTCCCACGCTGTCAGATGACAGCTCGAGCCAGCAGCTGTGACAGGAAGAGGGTTGCAGCCCACAGCTGTCGGTTTTGCCTGCGCTGGTTATCAAAAATAGAAGAGACCCCATGCCATTTTTTATTTATTCATTTAGTTATAGCACAGACACCGGCTGATGAATATTCCCATCAGCGGTGCCTGCTTTCACTGTTATCAGCGACAGCAGGCATAGGCTGAGGGGAACAGTGCTCTCTCATCAGCCGGCGCCTTGCAACCTTTTTACCGCCAGTCACATCTGCTGACTTACGCTGTCATCTGACAGTGTAGGAACTGCAGCTCTCTGCCTGGCGGCAATGATCTTACCGGTGATCAGAGCCCATGTTTGCTGCACTGTCACGCAGATGACAGCATGGTAAACAATGAATGTTCGGGCCCTCCATTCATCTGAATGGGTTGCGGGTTCAGGTACCGTTCTGGTACCCGAACCAAACTTTAAAATGTTCGGCCGAACCCTCCGGACCCGAACATTCACAGGTTCACGCATCACTAATCACTTTCTGATGTAATGTTCTCATTAAGCTAAAAAAATGTCCTAAAGATAAGCAAACATTCGTAAAGCCGTCAGATTTCCCGGCGTAAACACTCAAGACTATTGTTGGAGAACGCTTTTAGAATCTGATCTCACGAATGAGGCGAATGAATACTTTATTCTAATCAGCTGAGATAATGGTGTTTTTGCTGCTGGCACCGAGATATCTGTGTCCTATCACATTTGCAGTTTGCAGTAAAATGCCATGCAGATATTTTATAATCCCTCTTCTTCTCGTACTTTTTTAGGTATTGAAATAATGAACTTTGACGTTGCCGAAGAAACTTTGAGGGTGAAAGGTTTTTGCTTTATGTCACATCTTTCAAAATAGCTGCTGCTTCCCAGGTCCACGGTCTGGAGCGTAACATTTCCATAAGGAGAAAATAGAATTTTTAAAAGGCTGGATAGAGCGTGACATCTTAAACGACGGTAGGAACTGCTGAGATGGTTAGAAAATTAAACATCTGAAGAGTAAAAATATGTCTTTTATAAAGTTAAGCAAATTGTGGTGTCATAAATGAGCAACATCATACGAGAGATCTATCTCTATATAAGGGGAGAATAAATACTATTAGCGGAGTAATAATAGAGGAGGCATCATGTACCTCGTATACAAGTCAAGGGATAAAAGGGTCATCCGGGCTTTAAAAAGGAACCTGTTTATGGCATCATTTAATAAGACTTGTATTAACCTTCTAAATCCCTAATGATTTTCCATGGTGAGGGGCAACACCCTAAAACATCTCACTGCCATCATCAGTACTCCAAATAAATGAGTTCTGATACAAATTGAGATTCTAGTTTGGCTTTTATCCTAGGACATATTGCAAGGCTCATTAAAGAGTCAATATTGACTTTTAAGATCGCTGCTTCCAATAGGTGGCGCTAGAGTTCAAGTCCTCTTCCTCTCTGAAGAGACAATTTGCATATTTAATTTCCCAGAGGAGCATGCATGGCTTATAAGTCTCCTCACTCTGACATGCCAGGCTTGGCTTGTCACTCTCCACAAGGATAAACGTTACCCCTTAGACCCATGGTTCCCTGCAAAGCAATGCCTGAGGGACCATAGAGCAGAGAATTGGAGCGAGAACAGCAGATATATAGGTAGCAGTACACTTATTGTAAAGTTCTATAACCCATTTTAAGGGCCTGTTTCAGATAACAGTAACACTGAAGCTTTCTTTCCAACACAGTACAACTATTAATTATGGACCATTTGTGGCATCTGTGCCCAATCAATGGCAATAGCAGAAAAATAGCGTGTTTAGTTATCTTGTATGCAGCAAGCTATTTTAGCTACTGTATTTCTTGATCTATTTTGACCATCAGCAGGGAGAAAGTAAAGGACTGCAGTAATTCCAGGCTCCTTCTTTAACCCATATTAAAATTAATGAAGTGTGAAGCAGATAAAGAAAAGGGCTTCCAACTTCAATCACTGCAGCCCTTTATTTTCACCCTCAGCAGGGAGAGAGTAAAGGGAAGCAGCAATTCAATTTTCTTTATACGCTGACCCAAGTAGAAATTAATGTAGTGTGGAGCTCCCAAACCATGCGTATTCTAAGGGAATATTCATACAGTTAGTTCTCACCCAGAAGAAAGGAAACTGTCTTTTTGGTGATGCTTGTAGGTAACTATCCTGCAAGTCTACTTTGTACTGACAAGGAACCAGAATCAGCTGTTTTCAAATGAGTGACTAGTTTGTGACTAAAATCCCCCTAAAATGTTTCCAGGCCCCTTCATGAGTCTAATTTTGACTTCCTAGTTGATATCTATAAACGGTAAATATTTACATACTTTTACGTAAACAAACACCTTTTGCCTGTTCAGTCTTCACAAGGAAAGGTATTGTAACCCACCGGAATGTCATAAATCAATAGTCCTTCATTAGAGACACGAACATGAAACCAGATATTATACTGATGAATGATATGAGGTGTGGCAAAGAAGATCCAAGACAACATACTCAGAAGGGAGCTAAGAAAATTTCTAAAACAATCAACAGGGAGGAGATTGGAACAAAGCAAAATTCTCTAAAATGCATGCTCGCAAACGCCAGAAGCCTGACAAACAAGATGGAAGAACTAGAAGCAGAAATATCTACAAGTAACTATGACATAGTGGGAATAACCGAGACATGGTGAGATGAAAGCTATGACTGGGCAGTTAACTTACAGGGTTACAGTCTGTTTAGAAAGGATTGTAAAAATCAGAGAGGAGGAGGGGTTTGTCTTTATGTAAAGTCTTGTCTAAAGTCCACTTTAAGGGAAGATATTAGCGAAGGGAATGAGGATGTCGAGTCCATATGGTCAAAATACATGGAGGGAAAAATAGTAACAAAATTCTTTTTGGGGTCTGTTACAAACCCCCAAATATAACAGAAATCATGGAAAGTTTACTACTAAGGCAGATAGATGAAGCTGCAACCCATAATGAGGTCCTTGTTATGGGGGACTTTAACTACCCGGATATTAACTGGGAAACAGAGCCTGCGAAACCCATAAAGGCGACAGGTTTCTGCTACTAGCCAAGAATAATTATCTTTCATAATTGGTGCAGAATCCGACCAGAGGAGCAGCACTTTTAGACCTAATACTATCTAACAGACCTGACAGAATAACAAATCTGCAGGTTGTTGGACATCTAGGAAATAGCGACCACAATATTGTACAGTGTCACTTGTCTTTCGCTAGGGGGACATGTCAGGGAGTCACAAAAACACTGAACTTTAGGAAGGCAAAGTATGACCAGCTTAGAGATGCCCTTAATCTGGTTGACTGGGACAATGTCCTGAGAAATAAGAATACAGATAATAAATGGGAAATGTTTAAGAACATCCTTAATAGGCACTGTAAGCGGTTTATACCTTGCGGGAATAAAAGGACAAGAAATAGGAAAAACCCAATTTGGCTAAACAAAAAAGTAAGAGGGGCAATTAACAGTAAAAAGAAAGCATTTACACTACTAAAGCAGGATGGCCCCGCTGAAGCTCTAAAAAACTATAAGGAGAAAAATTCTTTATCTAAAAAAATAATTAAAGCTGCCAAAAAGGAAACAGAGAAGCACATTGCTAAGGAGAGTAAAACTAAGCCCAAGCTGTTCTTCACCTATATCAATAGTAAATGAATCAAAAGTGAAAGTGTAGGCCCATTAAAAAATTGTGAGGAAAGTATGGTTGAAGATGATGAGGAAAAAGCTAATACATTACACACCTTCTTCTCCACGGTATTCACGGTGGAAAATGAAATGCTAAGTGAAATGCCGAGAAACAAAGAAAACCCTATATTAAGGGTCACCAATCTAACCCAAGAAGAGGTGCAAAACCGGCTAAATAAGATTAAAATAGATAAATCTCCGGGTCCAGATGGCATACACCCACGAGTACTAAGAGAACTAAGTAATGTAATAGACAAACCATTATTTCTTATATTTAGAGACTCTATAGCGACGGGGTCTGTTCCACAGTAATGGCGCATAGCAAATGTGGTACCAATATTCCAAAAGGGCTCTAAAAGTGAACCTGGAAATTAAAGGCCAGTAAGTCTAACCTCTATTGTTGGTGAGATATGTGAAGGGTTTCGGAGGGATGATATTCTGGATTATCTTAATGAGAATAACTGTTTAACACCATATCAGCATGGGTTTATGAGGAATCGCTCCTGTCAAACCAATCTAATCAGTTTTTATGAAGAGGTAAGCTATAGACTGGACCAAGGTGAGTCATTGGATGTGGTATGTGATGGTGTGATATGTTATGTGGATGTCATTTTTTGTATATTCCTATTTTTAACAATTCCAGTTAGTTTCATAGTGTTTTTCTTATTATATTGTAAGTCTACAGCCTCACTGTATCTGTCTCTTGATGACCCCCTGTAGTGCATTAATCCCTAAGGCCTTTTGTTCTCCTCTGGGAGGCAACTTGTTGGACTACCCCTGGACAAGGAAGGGGGTGGGGAAGAATGGCAGCTGGACAGGTCAGTTCCGGTATAGACATGAGGGTGAAAAGGCTGCATTTCAGAGAGAAGGATCCATTTTTAACCTCTGAATGCTAGAGTTATGGAATCTCGTTTCCTTGGACATTTTATCCTGATACTGGACTGCATTCTTATTCTGGACTATCTTATCCTTTGTGCGGTGGACTGAATATGGACCTTTTCGTATTTTTGCCTGAATAAAGGTCTTGGAATTGTTCACGCTTTGCTTGCTCTGTTGATTGTGTGATACCAGAGAAGGACCCCATGACAACTGGTGGCAGCAGTGGGATCAACAGAGCGTCACCCAATGGAGAACCACCCACAGAGTGAGTACAGAAATTGGACTGTATGCAGTTTACAGGAGAGAGCCAGAGACCTGGGCCTGAACTACCAGGGACTGACTAAAGAGGCCTTAATCGATCTACTGGTGGGAGCTAGCCCGGCCACCTCCTCCCAGATGTCTGAAGGACAAGCACTGGAGACCGGGATCCCCATCCAGAAAAGCCAGTGGTTGGTGTGGTATGAAGAAGAGATGGCGGTTTTGGGCCCCGGCGTCTCTCAGGAGTACAGGTAGCAATGGAGCTTGAAAAGGGGAGTAACGCAATGTGGAGTGTAACCCCAACAATCCGGGAGCCTGTACGGATCACCCGGACAGAGTTTAAGCCATTTGATGAGGCTTCTGGAGATGTGGAGGGGTTCTTCAAAGACTTTGAGCAGCAGTGTGCTGTGATGGAGGTCCCCCACTCTAGCTGGATGCGTTTGTTAGTGGGGCTCCTGAACGGAAGCTTGGCGGAGGCTTACCGAACCATTGAGGCACTGCGGAATCGGGATTATAACATTGTAAAGCGGACTATCCTGGATTACCATGCTATCACCCCAGACTCATATAGGGCCAAGTTCCGAGACCTCCCATGCACCACGGGGGGATCGTTTAGGATGTATGCACATAAGATGTCCGAGGCATGTCGGATATGGCTGGAAGCAGAAAACGCCTTTACTGTGGAAGATGTTATACAGGCGTTCCTTATAGAACAATTTCTTGCCAAGTGCCATGCAGAGGTACGGGAATGGGTCCGGGAGCGCACGCTGTGTACCGTGGATAGAGCTGCAGCCCTGGCCGATGAAGCCCTTACTATCCGGCCGCAATGGAGGAGGCTTCTGGACAATGAACCACGGCCTGCTCCCGCGCCCCGTCCCCCTCCAATTATATCTGCCCTTCCACCTAGTCGCAAGCTGATGACAATCACGCCTCACAATCCTAGGCCCCAACAGTTCTGACCACGACCTGGGGGTATCACGGAGAGGAGGTGTTATGGGTGTGGGCAACCTGGACATTTGCAGTCTGGCTGTCCCTCCAGGATTCGGACGGAGCCCCATGCAGCCCCACCTCGTCCAGTGCATCTTGTACATTCCACCACACCTGAGGAAGAGCTACCACCACCCCCACCAGAGTGGGCCACCAACCACGGCACCATAGATACCCCTCCTGGAGTGTGCGGACTCCAGCCTCTGTCCTTTAGCTACTCAGAGCAACGGCAACGCCACCTGCAGGATGTCTTTATTGATGGATACAAAGTGTCAGGATTTAGAGACACGGGGGCATTCTTGACTATCGCTGACCCCCGTGTGGTTCGACCCGAGGCAATTTACCAGGGTCCGGGAATTCCCATTGTCCTGGCGGGCGGTGCCCGCAAATATATACAGCGAGCTTCTGTGCGTTTGGATTATGGTTGTGGAGAAAAACTGTGTTGGATTGGAGTTATGGGAGGACTTCCTGCAGATATCCTCCTTGGGAATGACATTCGGGAGTTACAGTGCCAATTTGTGGGAGCAGTCACCCGACTACAGGCCCTTCAAGCACTACGTCATCCGGACCCCACCGGGGAGCAACCACCACGAACCGCATCAGAGTCGCTAAGCAATACTTTCGCTGCTACTACATTGGGATAGTCTTGGGATAGAGAGGAGTTTAGGAGAGAAATAGAGGGTGACACTACCTTAGCAGCCCTTAGGCGAAAGGCAGAAACTGGGCACATGGGAGATAATGGGGATGGCTTCACTCGAGAAAACGGACTGTATTATCGTGTAACAAAGGGCAGTGACCAGGGCAACCCTGACGCAATGACCAGGCAACTCATTGTCATCCCCTTGGCTGGGCATCAAGGGAGAAAAAGGACTGAAAAGAGACTCACCCAAAGTTTTTACTGGCCGGGCGTCTCGCAGTCGGTAGCCCATTATTGCCGCACCTGTGATGTGTGCCAGCGAATGCGGCATCCAGGAGCTCGACATAAGGTACCCCTGCAATCCCTGCCCATAATTGAGGAACCATTTCAACGTGTAGCCGTCGACATCATAGGTCCTCTGGCCCACCCCAGCAGGTCGGGGAAAAAATATATCCTGACCGTGGTGGACTATGCCACTAGGTATCCTGAAGCTGTGGCCCTGTCCAGTATTACAGCAGTAAAGATAGCTGAGGCCCTTGTTACCATCTTTACCCGGGTAGGGTTTCCTAGTGAAATATTGTCAGATCAAGGCACTCAGTTCATGTCAGATCTGGTCCAGTCCCTATGGCATACCTGTGGTGTTCGAGCCATTCGCACCACCCCATACCACCCGCAGACCAACGGACTATGTAAACGCTTTAATGGAACCCTAAAAAATATGCTGAGGGCTTTTGTTGACGTTAAAAAAGACTGGGAAAAGTACCTGCCACATCTCCTTTTCGCCTATCGGGAGGTTCCCCAAGAGTCCACAGGGTTCTCTCCCTTCGAACTACTGTTTAGCCGGAAAGTCTGTGGGCCTCTCACTCTTCTGAAAGAACATTTGGAGGGAGACATCTCAGATACCGGAATGCCCATCGTTCCCTATGTTCTAGAGCTCAGAGACCGTCTCGCCCAGCTAGCTACCTTCGCTAAAGAACATCAGCGAATGGCCCAGTCCAGACAAAAAACCTGGTATGACCGTAATGCCAGGAACCGGGAATTTATGGAAGGACAGCAAGTGCTCATGATTACTGCTTCCCCTGCCAACAAGCTTCAAGCAGTGTGGGAAGGCCCTTACCAGGTTGTCAAGAAAATTAATGACACTAACTATGTTATTGCCCTGGACTCTAGTGGTCGCCGACAGAAAACCGTCCACATTAACATGCTGAAAGACTACCACGACCGATCTCTGCCTGTTCTAGCTGTCTGCCACCCCCCTAGTGATACCGCCGACGAGTATCTCCCAGATCTCCTCCAGGTTGCCCAAGCGGGAGGATCACTGGAACAAATGTCCCTGGGCTCCCATTTATCGGATATACAAAAGGACGATATTGTCACCGTACTAAGGCCGAGGGCTGCTGCTTTCTCCTCAAAGCCGGGGAAGACTACTCTCACCAGTCACCATGTGGAAACCCCCGGACAACGCCCCATCCAGCAGGCTGCCTACCGGGTTCCAGAAGCTGTTCAAGGCATGATAAAGAACGAACTGGAGGAGATGAAACAACTGGGAGTTATTCAGCCATCTCACAGTTCTTGGGCCTCTCCTGTCGTCCTGGTCCCCAAGAAGGATGGTACAACACGATTCTGTGTTGATTACAGACGACTAAATGATGCCACCAAGAGTGATGCTTATCCCATGCCCAGGATTGTTGATCTATTGGATCGTCTGGCCAGTGCCCAATTTGTGACCACGTTAGACTTGAGCAAGGGGTACTGGCAGATACCCCTAACGGAGGACGCTCAGGAGCGCTCAGCCTTCATTACTCCATTTGGGCTTTATGAGTTCCTGGGAATGTCCTTTGGGATGAAAACTGCCCCCGCTACTTTCCAGAGACTGGTGGATCGACTGTTACAACAATGTCAGGACTTTGCCTGTGCTTACTTAGACGACATCGCCATTTTTAGCACAACCTGGGAGGAACATCTTAAACACTTGGGCATAGTGCTGGACTGTATCCTTACTGCAGGACTGACCATTCGCCCTGATAAGTGCCAAATAGGGATGGCTGAGGTGCAGTACCTCGGGCATAGAGTAGGGGGTGGGACACTAAGGCCTGAGCCTGCCAAGGTGGAAGCCATTAGCAACTGGTGTAGACCCCAGACTAAAAAGCAGGTACTTGCGTTTTTAGGAACTGCTGGTTACTATCGCAATTTTGTTTCTAACTTCAGCACCTTGGCCAAGCCCCTAACCGACCTGACCCGCAAGAACATGCCTAGGAATGTGACGTGGACGACGGCATGCGAGGATGCCTTTTCAGCGTTAAAGACTGCCCTCGTCACTGCTCCTGTCTTGGCTGCCCCGGATAATAAACGCAGGTTCCTCGTGCAGACAGATGCATCCACCTTTGGGATTGGGGCAGTACTTAGCCAAGTGAACGCCGCCGGAGAAGAACATCCTGTTGCTTTTGCCAGTCGGAAACTACTGGATCGGGAAGTTGCCTATGCCACTATTGAAAAGGAGTGCCTTGCCATCGTATGGGCACTAAAAAAAATTGCAGCCCTACTTGTATGGCAGAGACTTCACAATTGTTACAGACCACAACCCCCTCACATGGCTGAACTGCGTATCAGGGGACAATGGAAGATTGCTGCGGTGGAGCTTGTCCTTACAACCTTACAGCTTCTCCATCCAATACAAGCGGGAAAGCCAACACTAGAACGCCGATGGACTGTCTCGACAAGAAGAACCATAGGCTCCCCAGGCCGACCTACCTCTGCCACTGTACAAGGAACTATAAATAACTGAGCAATGTGGACTAAAGTGAGCAGGCCAGAGGTCTGTGTAGACCTCATGGCGTGCTCACTTATTATGGGGGGGGAGAGGTTGTGATGGTGTGATATGTTATGTGGATGTCATTTTTTGTATATTCCTATTTTTAACAATTCCAGTTATTTTCATAGTGTTTTTCTTATTATATTGTAAGTCTACAGCCTCACTGTATCTGTCTCTTGATGACCCCCTGTAGTGCATTAATCCCTAAGGCCTTTTGTTCTCCTCTGGGAGGCAACTTGTTGGACTACCCCTGGACAAGGAAGGGGGTGGGGAAGAACGGCAGCTGGACAGGTCAGTTCCGGTATAGACATGAGGGTGAAAAGGCTGCATTTCAGAGAGAAGGATCCATTTTTAACCTCTGAATGCTAGAGTTATGGAATCTCGTTTCCCTGGACATTTTATCCTGATACTGGACTGCATTCTTATTCTGGACTATCTTATCCTTTGTGTGGTGGACTGAATATGGACCTTTTCGTATTTTTGCCTAAATAAAGGTCTTGGAATTGTTTACTCTTCGCTTGCTCTGTTGATTGTGTGATACCAGAGAAGGACCCCGTGACATGGTATATCTTGAATTTTCCAAAGCGTTTGATACCATGCCACACAAGAGGTTGGTACACAAAATGAGAATGCTGGGTCTAGGGGAAAATGTGTGTAAATGGATAAGTAACTGGCTTAGTGATAGAAAGCAGAGGGTGGTTATAAATGGTATATTCTCTAACTGGGCCGCTGTGACCAGTGGGGACTGCAGGGGTCCGTGTTGGGACCTATTCTCTTCAACATATTTATTAACGATCTGGTAGAAGGTTTGCACAGTAAAATATCGATATTTGCAGATGATACATAACTATGTAAAGCGGTCAATACAAGAGAAGATAGTATTCTGCTACAGATGGATCTGGATAAGTTGGGAACTTGGGCTGAAAGGTGGCAGATGCGGTTTAACAATGATAAATGTAAGGTTATACACATGGGAAGAAGAAGGAATCAATATCACCATTACACACTGAACGGGAAACCACTGTGTAAATCTGACATGGAGAAGGACTTGGGGATCCTAGTAAATGATAAACTTACCTGGAGCAGCCAGTGCCAGGCAGCAGCTGCCAGGGCAAACAGGATCATGGGGTGCATTAAGAGGTCTGGATACACATGATGAGAGCATTATACTGCCTCTGTACAAATCTCTGGTTAGACCGCACATGGAGTACTGTGTACAGTTTTGGGCACCGGTGCTCAGGAAGGATATAATGGAACTAGAGCGGGTACAAAGGAGGGCAACAAAATTAATAAAGGGGATGGGGGAACTACAATACCCAAAGAGATAAGCAAAATTAGGATTATTTAGTCTAGAAAAAAGGCAACTGAGGGGCGATCTAATAACCATGTATAAGTATATAAGGGGACAATACAAATATCTCTCCAAGGATCTGTTTATACCAAAGAAGGTGACGGTCACAAGGGGGCATTCTCTGCATCTGGAGGAGAAAAGGTTTTTCCACCAACATAGAAGAGGATTCTTTACTGTTAGGGCAGTGAGAATCTGGAATTCCTTCCCTGAGGAGTTGGTAATGGCGAACTCAGTCGAAGGGTTCAAGAGAGGCCTGGATGTCTTCCTGGAGCGGAACAATATTGTATCTTACAGTTATTGTTAGGTTCTTTAGAAGGATGTAGATCTGGGGATTTATTCTGACAGAATTATATAGGCTGAACTGGATGGACTAATGTCTTTTTTCGGCCTTACTAACTATGTTACTATGTAATATTTAAAAGACAATTCATTAATATATATGACTTAAGGAGGTAAGCTCCAATACAGTATATTTTGCATTGTGGTTAGTATTATTATTATCAGAGGTCTAATTACCAGGGTAGCAGCATTGCAGCCATAACGGAACCCAGATACCTGTATTTATCCAGTGGAAGATGGATTAAAGATGGATTAAATGCCAATTGCTTGGCAAGCAAACAATGCATGACAAATCACAAATCTTCATAAACATTTCATATTCCGAACTTTCTTGCTTAATGAAGCCGGGTCATGGCGGACTAGGACTGTGGTCCATGTTTTGCTTTTGGGGCCCCCATATTCCATTCTTATTCCTCGGTTTATTAGTCAAAATTAGTGATGAGTGAGTATACTCGTTGCTCGGGTGTCCTCCGAGTATTTTAGCTTGCTCAGAGATTTAGTTTTGTCCTCTTATCTGCATGATTTGCAACTTGTAGACAGGCTGAATACATGCAGGAATTCCCTAACAGACAGGCATTACTCACATGTATTCAAGCTGTCTAGCAGTCGCAAATCATGCAGATGAGACGATGAAAACTAATTCTCTGAGCACGCCAAAATACTCAGAGGACACCCGAGCACAGTGGCGGATTATAATTAAGTCAATATGGGCGGTAGCCCAGGGCCCAGTGGTGTGGGGGGGCCCACCAGCCCAGGGTAAATTGCCCCATTATAATCCACCACCGGCCACCGCAGCCCCTCACTGAAAAATACCTGCTCTGTGCGCACAGGACCTGTGATGAGGTCACAGGAGGGGAGGAGTCAGGGGTCACATGATCTGGAATCTCAGTCGGAGGTCCCTGATCATGTAACTTCTGACTCCTCCCCTCCTGTGACCTAATCACAGGTCCCGTATGCACGCACAGCCCTCGATGTATGTAACTATGCAGGACTCTGCTGTGCTGGTTGTCATCGTGCTGAATCAGTCAAGTATGTGTGGGGTCAGGAGGGGTTTACAAGGTGGATGTAGCTGTGTGTGTACAAGGTGTACAGAGCAGAGCCGCGTGTGTATGAGGTGTACGGAGCTGAGCCGCGCTTGTACAAGGTGTACGGAGCGGAGCCGCGCGTGTACGAGGTGTATGGAGCGAAGCCACGTGTGTACGAGGTGTACGGAGCAAAGCCGCGTGTGTAGGACATGTACGGAGTGGAGCCATGTGTGTAGGACGTGTACGGAGTGGAGCCGCGTGTGTAGGACGTGTACGGAGTGGAGCCGCGTGTGTAGTACATGTACGGAGCGGAGCCGCGTGTGTACGACGTGTACGGAGCACAGAGTTGTGTGTGCGAGGTGTAAGGAGCGGAGCCGTATGTGTACGTAGCAGAGCCGTATGTGTACGAGGTGTACGGAGCGGAGCCGCACGTTTACGAGGTGTACGGAGTGGAGTCGTGTGTGTGTACGAGGTGTATGGAGCGGAGCTGTGTGTGTACAAAGTGTACGGAGCTGAGCCACGTGTTTACGGAGCGGAGCGAAGCTGCGTGTGTACGAGGTGTATGGAGCAAAGCCGCATGTGTTCAAGATTTACGGAGCGTGGCCGCGTGTGTACAAGGTGTATGGAGCAGAGCTGCATGTGTACGAGGTTTACTGAGCAGAGCCATGTGTGTACTGAGTGGAGCCATGTGTGCGAGGTGTGTTGTGAATTCACTTTCTGGCCTCTATTGACAGAGGTTCTGGTGGTTACAGGAGGTAATGGAGCTGATCTAATTAACAGAGGCCTGCCACCTGATAATGAGGAGGACGATTGGACATTGGGAGCTTCTGACTGGATTTAAAGGGGTTGTCCGGGCTTTTCACATAATCTCAGTACATATCTGGGCTGCAGAATTATGACAATAAGTAATTCACCTTCTGTCACTAGTTTGCACAGTTTTCTAGATATTCTGAACAGAACGTCCAAGGGGGTGGTGTTATGGCATTGAAATGAGAACTAGTCGTAACCTCCTACTCTACTCCAAACATGCCCTCTTATAGCAACAACCTCACCCTCCATAGCTACAGGCCCTCCCTGTCCACATAAAGAAGTCTACCCCTCCTCACACAGTAACGAATTCTTCCCCTCCAGCAGCCTCAGTGCAGAAAGCAGAGAGCTGCTCCTCCCCAGTAAGGAGGAGGGAAAATCGTCCTGTAAGACCTCATCGACACGCTGAGTATTTGGTGTTTTTTACCTCAGTATTTGTGAGGCCTCGTGCACACGTGTATTTTCTGAGTTTTTTACCTCAGTATTTAACCCCTTCCCGCTCCTTGACGCACAGTATGCGTCATGAAAACTAGTGACTTCCGGACCCCGTCACATGACCCCGTCACATGACCGGGGGGCCCACAGAGTCTGAACAGCCCGGGGCCCTGGCTACCCTAAATCCATGCTCAGAAAAACCCATGCAACGAGTATACTCGCTCATCACTAGTCAAAATGCCTTTATGTTTATGCAACTGCTATTCATTAGACGTTAATTAATGTATCTTCTATTGATTTGTGCGTTTGCATGTTTCCCATTAGCAATAATTAATTAATATGGAGCTTTTATTTGCTTTTACCCCTAATAGCCATCCATTATTCATTATACACTAATAAGTTATATTTTTTTTTTTCCATTGAATCATGCGATCGCTTCCATCGGGTACCGGAATATTCTAATAATAATGTGGCTGTTAATGAGCGCTGTCTTTCACCTCTGTTACTCCTCTCAATATTAGACGTTTAGTTTCTATGTAGCGCAGTGATTGCTGCTGCTGGGGGGAGTTGGATCTCTAAGTGCTGGTAATGGGTTTCGGCACTACAGGATTCTGATGGCTTGAATCATCCTCGTAGCCTCTGTACGTAAATTGTGCCTACGGTTCCTGGAATCCATTTGATCATTTGCCGTGACCTTGTCACTGGGGAAGGATTTTAGTGAAATGGTAAATATTTCTCATGGTGAAGGTGAACGCAGGATCCCGTCGTCTTAACGATACATGGGAAGTAATATGTAGAAATTTGCAACAATGTAGCAGTATAACATTAGTCCCATTTACATGATGGAGATATTAATTTCAAATGTGTTTATAGAATTGTCGTATTATGGAAGTGACCTTCTCTGCTGCCGTAGAGTGGAAGCACGGTGGCTCATGGAGCGAGTATGGGCAGAAAGGGTTTGGGAGGGTTGAAGAAAACTGGGCTGCCGATTCTAGTTGAAAACTAAAACCACTGAGCATAAATTAGCTGTATATGATCAATTTTTTTTTATTTTCAGATGTGATATCATGTGGCACAAATGATTGACAATTTAGGAATACTTGGATACTTTGTATTATTTGGTCACTATGTAGTGGTATTTTTTTGGTCCATACATGGCAGTATTATCTAGGCACTGTATGGTTGTATGGAAGTACTACAGTATGTTGGTGAATATTATTTAGATTTATTGTGGTATTATATAAAAACCATATGGCGGTATTATGTGGATATTTTAAAGATATTTAAGATATTTCTCTTTAAGTGGTATTCTGTGGACAATATATGGCGATATTTTCTTGGCACTATATGGTTGAATGGAAGTACTACTGTATGTCAATTGGTATTATTTGTGGTTATTAGTAATATTATATGGGAATTGTATGGCAGTATGATGAGGACAATTTAAGGAAAAATATTTGCATGCTGTGTATTATTTTGGGCACCCTGTGGTTGAATTCTGTAGATAATATTTGGAGGTATCATCTTGACACTGTATGGCTAAATGGAAGTACTATTGTATGCTAATGGGTATTATTTGAGGTTATTTACAGTATTATATGGGAACTATACGGCGGTATGATGTGGACAATTTAAGGGAAAATATTTGGATCCTGTATCCATGTGGCTGTATTCTGTACATAATGTATGGTGGTATTATCTTGACACTATGTTGTATGCTATGCATCTACTACATTATATGGGTGAATTATTCGAGATTAATTGAGGTATTATATGGCAGTATTGTGTGGACAAGAAGGATATTCTGACACGTCATATTATTTGGTCACTGTATAGCGATATTGTGTAGACAATATAAGGCAATTTTATCTTGGCACTATACTGTTTTATGGAAGTATGGAAGCATTACAGTATGTTGGTGGCTATTTGAGATTTATTATGCAATTATATAGAAACTATATGGGGGTATTATGGGGACGGCTTAAGTCAGCACTCTATATTATTTGGTCACTAAGAAGTGGTATTCTGTAGATAATATATGGTGGTATTATCTTGACATTGTATGGCTAAATGGAAGTAATATTTGTTATTGGGTGTTATTGAGGTTATTTGTAGTATTATATGGGAACTATATGGCAGTTTGATGTGGGCAAATTAAGGGAAAATATTTGAATGCTGTATATTATTTTGGGCACCATGTGGTTGTATCTGTAGACAATATGTAACAGTATTAACTTGGCACTATAATTTTTATGCAGGTGCTACATTATATGGGTGTATGGTTTTAGATTAATTGAGTTCTATATGGTGCCTATATGGCAGTATCATGTGGTTAATTTAAAGATATTTGGACACTTCATATTTTGGATCACTATATAGTGATATTTTGTAGACGATATGTGGCAGTATTACCTTGTTATTATGTAGTTGTATGGAAGCATTACTATATTATGAGGAGTATTATTGGAGATTTTTTGAGGTTTTATATAAGAAACTAGATGGTGGCCCGATTTTAAAGCATTGGGTATTCTAGAATATGCCGGCCGGGCACAACCAATCAGTGACGTGGGATTTAGAGATCGCTGGTGCGTCGCTACGTGGTCGCTGGTGAGATGACAAACAGTCAGATCTCACCAGCAATGCAGCAACGATACGGAACGATGCGACGGTCGTTGGGACCCTGTCTCTCAGACCTGTAGTATTGAGGTCGTTCATCGTTGTCCCTGTCAAACACACCGATGCATGCTGGACAGCGGGAGACCGATGTTCAAAAGATGGTCCAGGACGATCCACCACGATCGGCGATCTCACAGCGGGGGCCTGGTCGCATCTCCCGGCTGCGTCTCCGCTGACCTCCGTGCGGCAGGAGAACGCCCTCGGCAACCGTCGGGAGATCAGCGGCTGGCGCCGCAGATCTCCCGACGGTAGTGGTGGTGTGTGTCATTCGAATTCCGCGCCAATTTGCGGCTGGACTGCACCTGTCACTGATTGGTCGCGGCCAGCCAGGCTCGACCAATTAGCAACGTGGGATTTCCGTTACAAACAGACAGACAGAATTAGATGATTTATAAGAAATATGTGGTGGTAGGTATTGTCATGGTCACGTGTGTCTGGACGCAGCGAGTACCGCAAAGGGAACCCATAAGACACATGTGACCCTGGATACAGCGCCTCCAGTGGGGCGAATTTAAATAATAAAACGTGCAGCTGGATACGCCGCCTCCAACTGGCGAATTTAGGTATTACACGTTATTCATACAGTAGTCTGGAAACCCCGCCTCCAGTAAGGCGAATTTAAATAATAAAGGGGAACCTGGGTAATATTAACAATGGTGGGCCCTGCAGTAGGGAATAGGGAAGTGGAGACCTCCTGTACACCCCTGAGCCAGTGTCGCTGCACTCCTAACGTTCCCTATGCCGGTTCTGCACCGGGCGACGCACAGGAACCTAAAAACCCTAGCTCGCCCTGAACCTAAACCCTCACTAGGGAATTGGTCGGTGCGGAAACTAATCCCACCACTGCACTAAACACACATGAGGGAAAATGACAATACAGGGGAAACACCACTTAGCTTTGCTCTGTTGCGTATGCTCCTAGCAACAGAGCCCACCACCTGTGTGCATCTTCTCCTCCACCCGGATCCATCACCATAACTGGATCCTTCACCATAGTGCAGCCTGGGAGCAGAGTCCACCACCAATTGCAGAAGTCCAGTACCAGAGTCCCAAAGATGAGTTCAGCAGGATGTCCAGTAACAGAGTCCCAAAGATGAGTTCAGCTCCTGCCCAAAAAGTCAAGCATGCTTGAGTCCAGCTCTCAGCAACCAAGTCCCGCATGCTGAGTGCAACTCTCTCCATAGTCGTCACTCCACCAAGCCATGCAAGAACTTCCTGCTGACACCATTAACTGTGACTCCACCACGCCATGCCAGCCCTTCTTGTAGACCACCTAGCTGCCACTCGTTCCCTCTGGCTGGGCTGCGCAGGACTCATGTTCAGTTCCTTCCTCACCTAGGCTTGCTTCCCCAATGACGAATACAATATCACCAACAGTGATTGAACACGCCTGGCTCTCTTTTATAGAGCCTCACACCTGAATTATAATTACATGCACTAAACCAAAGAAACTAAAGTGCACTACCACTCACCACCACCGGGGCAACTTAGAATGAACGACACCACGTGTAATAATTCTAATGGCCACCAGGGGCAATCACATCACTTTAGCACCTAGCCAAAGGAAATAAAGTTCACTTATCCATTTAATCTGTCAGATCCATGCTGGATCATGACAGGTATTATGAGGAAGTTTTACAGATATTTGGATACTTCATATTGTCTGGTCAGTATACAGTGGTATTTTTTAGACATTATATATCAGTATTATTTTGCCGCTGTATGTGAATGCTACAGTATGCTATTGGGTATTATTTGAGATTGTTTGTGGTATTACATTATTTGTGGTCAAACATTAGAGTAAGGAGAAATCGACAATATGAAAACATGTAGTGTAAATATACATAAATGCAAAGATAGATTCTAAACTGTGGAAGGGATTTGGGATAAAAACAGGTCAAAACAATATTTGTGGGACATCTGATAAGTAATGTAGCATTGAATGTAACTGACCCAACTTCTGACCTACAAAGTGGCAAAATTCGCCTATTGATTTAAAAAGTAACTAAACTTTAGTTTAATTATCCTCCAGGCATTATAAAGTTCTGATTGTTTTTGTAGTCCCGTATATTTGATTAGATTACTTTTCTTCCTTCTCTCCCAAAAACTGCTGCAGTTCTGTTGTTCTGTTTCATACCAGTATAAGCACCTTTACAAGATCTTTTTATGTGCTGCACCGTGAACATCTGTACACTGTATTCAAACAAACTTTGTAGGACAATTCCCTTGTTTGTGTCTCGTTGCTCCCTTCTTCCCTACTCCTAGACTCAGTCAGTGGAATAACATATCTATACTGTTCGAATATAACGTACAGATTTTTGCTAAGCAGCAGTTGTAAGGATCTTCTAAAGGTGCATGCTGTATACTGGGCATTGAAACGACGCTGCAGCATAATGTATGGAAGAAAAGAAAGCAAAGTAAGATAATGATCTGTATTGCAAAAATAATCCTAACTTTGCAATGCCTGGAAGATATGTTAAACAAAAATTAATGAGTGAAAAAAGTTTAGCCATTCTTTAGTCTATGTGCCCATGTAGCGTTTGTCAAGCAGAATATTCCTGAGCAGAATCGCACACCCTGCTCCCGGGAAAATGCATGCGGTTTTTGACGTGCTTTTTTAAGCGTTTGTCAAGCGTTTTTGCCCATACAATTGATGGTATGCGGAATCACGGGCGATTCCTCAAAATTAATGAACATGCTGCGTTACTTACCGCTAAGCGATTCCGCAGCGGTAAAAAATGCACCATTGGCACAACATGTGCGTTTTCAATTAGAAATCCATGGAATGCTTTTTTTAAGCATCTCCGTGTCAGAATCGCGCGTTTAAAATCACCGCGGAAATGCTTAAAAAACGCTACGTGGGCACACAGCCTGGAGATTAAAGAAATAGAGCTGCAAAAAGTATTAACTTTTTTCAAATATGAACAAAGGAATTAAAAGAAATCAATACCTACATTTTTGCCCATTTGTCCAGCTCTTCATCAAGATAGGATTTCACATTTTTTGGCAAAAGCCCGAGTGAGTTCCCACAAAAATATATACACTCGTCCTCTTCATTAACAAGAGATTTATCAGCTGAAATAAATATATAAATCATAAAATAACCATAAAATGATAATATAGAAGTCGTCCGTACAACAGTAATATCGTGCTTCTCAACTTCCGCCTACGTTGTCACTTATAGACTTATTATGGCCGAAGAGTCAGATGTAGAATTCATCTCGGTGACTTCATCACATCTTTAGTTATTATAATTGTTTTCTTCTCATTATCACTCTGCAGTGTAGAAAGCAACTTATAGCTACATGCAACCATTAATGAGAAGGTAAGCTACTATAGAAACGGTAAATCTGAAGACTAGCAACTGTGGAAACAGTCAGTAAGAAGGATGGCTAATGAGGTAACTGTAAATATGAAGGTCAGGTATTGTGGAAACAGTCAAAAAGAAGGTTAGCTCCTGTGGAAACAGTCACTAAGAAGGACAGCTACTGAGGTTACCGTCAAAATGAAGGTTGGCTATTGCGGAAATAGTCAATAAGAAGGTTAGCTCCTGTGCAAACAGTCAATAAGAAGGCTAGTTATAGTGAAAACATTCAATTAGAAAGTTAGCTGCTGTGGAAACAGTCAAAATGAAGATTAGGTACTGTGTCAGCAGTTGATAAGGATAGCTCCTGTGATTACCATCAATAACAAGATTAACAATTGCGGAAACTGTCAATAAGATGGTTAGCTACTGTGGAAAGAGTCACTAAGAAGTTTAGCTATGGTGGAAACAGTCAATAAGAAGGATAGCTGTAGTGGAAACAGTCAGTAAGAAGGATAGCTGTAGTGGAAACAGTCACTAAGAAGGATAGCTGCAGTGGAAACAGTCAGTAAGAAGGATAGCTGTAGTGGAAACAGTCAATAAGAAGGTTAGCTATAGTGGAAACAGTCACTAAGAAGGTTAGCAATAGTGGAAACAGTCACTAAGAAGGTTAGCGATAGTGGAAACAGTCAGTAAGAAGGTTAGCTATTATGGAAACAGTCAATAAGAAGGTTAGCTATTATGGAAACAGTCAGTAAGAAAGTTAGCTATAGTGGAAACAGTCAGTAAGAAGGTTAGCTATTATGGAAACAGTCAATAAGGAGGTTAGCCATTGTAGAAGTAGTCAATAAGAAGCTTAGTTACTGTGGAAACAATCACTAAGAAGGTAGGCAACTGTGTAAACAGTCAATTAGAAGGTTAGGCATAGTGGAAACAGTCAATAGGAAGGTTAGCTATAGTGGAAACAGTCAGTAGGAAGGTTAACTATTATGGAAACAGTAAATCTGAAGGTTAGCTATTATGGAAACAGTCAGTAAGTAGGTTAGCTATAGTAGAAACAGTCAGTAAGAAGGTTAGCTATAGTGGAAACAGTCAATAAGGTTAGCTATAGTGGAAACAGTCAGTAAGAAGGTTAGCTATAGTGGAAACAGTCAATAAGGTTAGCTATAGTGGAAACAGTCGGTAAGAAGGTTAGTTGCTTTTGCCTAATCCTTTCATAATTCGATTGTTTTAAAAGCTCAATAACTACCGCTGCGGTCGAAGCAGGATCATGTGAATTTATTAACTCATCTCTAAGCCCCTTGTTAACTCATGAAGGTCCATATAGTCTTACGAGCATATGTGCGTGCTGCAGAGAGCAGGGGGTCTTTGATAGAGCAGGGGGCATTTGAGCAGCATGTGGCTCACTTGTATTTAATGGCTCTGCACAGAGAGGTGTAAGAAGCTGCCATAGCAGGCACAGCAGAAACCCCCTATCAGCAGTGCACAGACACAGTATTTTTGTGTCGTCCTTCCACACGAAAGGAAGGGGAAAAAAAAATCCTTATTTTACAATTATTCATGATGTTCCTGAAAGGAGGCTGCATGACTCTGCTCCTGATCTCTTTCAGTTCTTCAACTTCTGCTACAATGTGTTTATGGCTGAATCAGCAAAATGATCAACCAGCCGCACGATCGTCCAATCAATGGTTGTACAACCATCAATCTAGGTCTACTTAATCCTTTCTATCCCTTATTATAATCTCCCCCAAATTCCACAGGTAAGCGCCTTGTTCATCGACTCGAAGGAAAAAGTTACAACTAATATCTAAGATCATGATTAAGAACAAGCGTTCAGAGTACAATACCCAGGA
This sequence comes from Dendrobates tinctorius, assembly GCF_039654945.1. Lineage (NCBI taxonomy): Eukaryota > Metazoa > Chordata > Amphibia > Anura > Dendrobatidae > Dendrobates > Dendrobates tinctorius. Next base: position 19,608,033 of record NW_027361810.1, on the reverse strand, counting down.
CAGAAGTCTGTGTACAGAGCGCAACTCCACCGGGAAAAATCAAAAGGAAAGATCTAGGACAGAATAAATACAGTGGTATGGAACGTCTTATTCATCCTCAACGTATACACGTGTATCTCATCAGGATGAGCAATGTACAGATAAGAGGCGCACAGGTAACATTGTAGTTAGAGATGAGCGAATCCATCCATAATGAATAAAATTGCTACGAAATTTCTCCAAAATTTTTGACTCCACCAAATCTGAAATTTTGAGGATTAAATGTCCTGAAAATCTGCATGGCAGAGACAAAAAAGAGGTAAAGAAAAAATTGATAATCACATGATATTCAGTTCTTCTAGGATGTCATTTGACTCCTCATTCTGCCAGCAGCTGCTCCCCAGTTCTGCACAAATATCTTTGGATCTTCCAGCACAGATACCGGTAGAAAAACAGACCCAGCGGTGACGTGAAGAGTCAGGTGAGGGAGTAGTACAGGTAAAAGTCTTGGACAGGGGATTACAATGTGTTTTTTATTTTTTTACTTCCTTCCTTTTAGTATGCTTTAGGGTATGTGCACACGCTTTTGCACAATTATTAGGTGCAGAAGTTTCTGCACCATTTCAGCATCTCTTGGTAGCAAAATGCAGAGGCAGAAATGTGCGGTTTTTCAGCCTTTTTGGTGCAGATTTTTACCCACTCATTAGTATGCGCAAAATTTTCAGCAAAAATGCTGAAAGAACTGACATGCTGCAGATTTAAATCTACATGTCAAAAGTAAGCAATGTGTGCATGGGACGTCGGGATTCTCATTCACTTTGCTGTCATCAGGAAACCCTTCAGGTTTTGTGACAAATCTGCACTGAAAAATTGCAATATCTGCGCAGAGCCTTAGTATCATGCTCCTGGATTTAGTACCTTGAACTTGTGCTCTATGGTCGGCTTCTCTTTCCACCAAGGCCACAGGATACATACCTTTTCTTGAGTGTTTGGGTTGTTTTCTGGCTGCAGTCTGTTTAGCTTAACACAGATGTTTGCATTTGTGTGTCTATCACCTTTTGGATGCAGCTTTATATTCTGTTCCCCAGCTGATGTTTCCTGCTGGTGATTGGTTCATTTGCATGTGTTGACATTCTATTGATGTTTGGAACCTGTTTGTGGAACTTCAGCTAATCATTTTTGCTCTACTGTTTCTTTGCTATACTTTGCTTCTAACTTCTGTTAATCATTAGGAAGTAGGCAGTATATTTGTTATCAGTACTTGCTTTACTCTTTGGCATTTTGTTATTTACTTTACTCACACTACAATCTTTCCTTTGTTCAGCACACTTCTCCTCTTGTACGTAATTCACACTCTGCTCTGCCCTCAGTTTCTTTTGAAGGAACGTGAAGCTATAAGGCCATTTTGGCAATTAGGTCTGTGTTGCCATTTCCTAGTCTGTGGTTGGGGCTATCTCTGTACCTACTACGGAATCAGAATATCTAGTCTGTACAGACACTGGAAGGGTCAGTTGCAGTTTTGTAGTGTATAGCGTCTTTTCACGCCAATTTAGCTATTTTTATTTTGGACTGAACTGAATGTGCCCGCCAATTCATGAAAGTATATCAGAAACTAAGTACAGGAGATCCTCTTGTCTCCTAATTGCAATGAATCTTAAAAATCAACAAGTCGACTATCAAATCCACCAGAAGGCGACTGTTCTGCCCTCTGAATATAGGGCAAAATATGTTTGTATTATGTGCTGGTTTAGTTATAGCACCATCTAGTGGTGGCTGAATTTATAGCTGTCTTTAATAGCATTTACAGCCTGTGTCTTTAACAGAGTGCTGCACATGGGATTGAAGCAATGCATTGTGGGATTGAAGCAATGTATTCTGGGATATAGAAGATGCCATTTTCTTCAGTATATTTCATAAGGACACACGTGTTTATTTGTCCTCCTGTAACTCTCCAACTTGAGTTCATTATCCATGTAAAGCATATCTGGTAAGATTAATATCTTTCTTCGCAATGCAGTTTTGTTCAGAGATGTTATTAACTGTATAGCAGTCAGTGCTCAGTAGATGTAATTAGACACCTGTGTATTCCATGTAAAGTTTGCATCACACTGTATACTTCCTATAATTGTGCTAGCTGTGTAATCATCTGCCCAATACTTACCCATGTCGTTTGTATTCTTTATAGTTTTACCGCATGTTCTATACTCTTCACCAATAAACAAGTTAGACTACAGAGAACAGTCTGCTTATTTTGGAAAATAGAAGGTCGTTTATGCTGTATGCTAGAGTGCACACCGTGTCAACGTGTATGAAGTCAGAACAGTGGCGCTATTGTATTGCACCAACAGTATACAGGGCATTTATAACGAAGATCAAAGAGGCACTAGGATTGATATGAAACGTTTGCATGTATCAGAGATGGGAAGATAGAAGGAGGAACTGTGTAAAGCTGCTGTGTGAGAATAATAAGAAATTGTAAGAAACATATATTAATAACTAAGTGCTAAACATAATAATAATAATAATAACACAATGATAAATAGTAGGAACACTTTTGATCAAGACTATTTGAAAAGTTGATCCCTTTTCTCTTGCAGATGCATCTGAAGTAAACAAAAGTGGTTACATAAGTTTGCAAACTTCATTATATTGTAAATGTCACAATCGATCCGCTGTCTTGGTGGGACAAGGACATTTGCCGTTTTTGCTCCTGGCTCAGCCCCAATGAATGCATGTCTGGAGGTTCTTATTACTGATTACTTTTCACCCAGTTCATAAAAGAAATATGCAGAATAGAAGCCAAAGACTTTAAAAAAACGTAATAATGCGTCTTACTTGTTGGTAAATCCATAATCTTTGGAACGTGAAAACATTGTCTGAGGTGCTTCAATTCATCTTCATTGTCTAAGTGGAGAGCGAAGTCCTCGTCCAGCACTGTGCATCCCAGCTGAGACGCTACACTTTCTAATCTTGTTATGGGTGACATATGACTTGATGCACTCATGATGATGGAAGGGGCTGGACTCAACAAAGCTCTGCAAACGTGACCTGAAATACAAGCATACCCACATCGTAGTCAATATTTCATAGCAAATGTATTCTGTGCAAAATATACATATATTTATGGCCATAGAAATTACTAGGCCACATAGAAGAATTTCTAATTGGGCCCCCCCCTGGAATTTCAGCACCCCATAATGGCAAATTTTTTGCCCCATGAGACTCCGCCCAGGCTTCACCCCAGCTCCACCTCCAAACCCTTGATCCTTCCACAGTCCCACCTCCTACTCTTGGAACTTCCTCACCAATCACAGATTCCCATCTAATACCAGATCACATACATAGCCATCAGCTTTTGTTTTGGCCAAAAGATTTTTTAAGCCGCCACCACAATACAGTAGACTTTTTGTCTGGGCCCTACTCTACTCTAACCTATTAAACATTTGTAAAAGTATCCAATACTATTTTTAGATATATTTTTATTTATGTTTCTTTAAGGAAATATGTCACATACATTATTTAAAAATGAACAATAATACCATATACAAGGACAAATAACGTCACACCATGACCTGACCACATATTACACAACATAGTGACCAAATAATACCATATACAAAGAACAAATATCGCGACACCAAGACAAGACCACATATTAACAACACATAGTGACCTAATAATACCACATACAAGGGACAAATACTGCCACACCATGACCAGACCACATGTCACCAGCACATAGTGACTGAATAATAGCATATACAAGGAACAAATACCGCCACACCATGACCAGACAACATATTACTACCACTTAGTGACCACTAATACCACATACAATGAACAAATACTGTCACACTATGACCAGACCACATATTACTATCAAATAGCTACCGAATAATAGCACAAACAAGGAACAAAAACCATCACTCCATGACCAGACCACATATTACCATCACATAGTGACCAAATAATGCCACATACAAGAGACAAATACCACCACACAATGACCAGACCGAATATTATCACCACATAGTGACAGAATAACACCACATACAAGGGACAAATACTGCCACACCATGGCCGGAACACATATTACCACCACATAGTGACCGTATATTACAATACTGATTATTAATAAAAAACACACAATACTAATATTACCTGTTAAGTGCTGCTATACACATGAGCTTTGTACATAGTTCACAGTGTATAGTGTCAGTGTACATGTAATAGAGTGATCACCAGTGACATTATGCACAGGAGCTCTGTATATAGTGTCAGTGTACAGGTAATATGGTGATCACCATAGAGATTATACACAGGAGCTCTGTATACAGTGTCAGTGTAGAAGTAATTTAGTGATCACCAGTAAACACCAAGAAAAACCCTGTACTTATGGTACCAAGTATAGGCAAAAAGTCAATAAACAATATTACACAAAAAACCCATGCAAGCTAATTTAAAGTCAGAAAAATGGGAAAAGAGCGAGTATCTTATACCAAAACAATATTTTTAATCACAAATAAATATAAAAAGTACCACAGAATATTACTGCCGATGCAGGAAAAAAGGGGATTCAACTTATATATATCCAGTAAGAGCAGCACTCAGATTACAAAAACCTGATATTTAGTTCAAAATCACATTATACACAAATCAATGAGGCAATATAGATTTTAACTGAATGTGCGCCAGAGGATGCACGTTCAGTTACTGAGCTGGCACAATACTGCCGCTGGGGAACGGTGAGCAGAAGAGAGGGGGCTGGGGGGCATGTCTCAAAACTTTACAGTCCTTACATGAAGTATGATGCCAACAAAAGTGCCATACAAACACTGTATCATCCACAGTACTCTCCACACACACACATAAGCACACTATGATGGCCCTATTTTACCCCACCTGTAATTATATGCAGCTCATACCTCGCTACTAGTGTCCTTGTCTAAAGATCCCAGCTTGTTCTTAGAGGCATAATAAGAAATATGTCTACTGGATTTACTGGCTTATAAAACAATACACTCAATGAAGTTTGTTATTCAATAGTTAATATAAGTCTGTACAGACCTTACTCCTGGTGTATGAAAAGCTGGAGAGTAGCAAAATAACAAAGCTCACAATGCAGAAATACAAGACATCTCTTCCCGTCCTAATGATTTGCACTGGCAGAACATTTATAGGTATGGCTCTTTAAATCCCACCCCATTCGTCAATAAATACCTACATAGTATCAAAGGTTACTGGACTCCTGTCTGCAAACTGAGGCACAAGGAAAGCTGGAAGTTTGTAAACACATTGTTTGGCAGAATCACGTTTTTTGTGGAAATAACACATGTAAATTTCCATAAAATTCCAGAATTGAGAGTCCTCGGTGGTTGATACCTTTTAATGGCTAACTGAAAAGATGGTAACAAATTGCAAGCTTTCGAGACTACTCAGGTCTCTTCATCAGGCATAGAGTAATACAACATCTGTATTGGTCCATGCCTGATGAAGAGACCTGAGTAGTCTCAAAAGCTTGCAATTTGTTACCATCTTTTCAGTTAGCCATTAAAAGGTATCAACTGTTCTGTCCCCACTTAATGGCGATTAAAGGTATGCAGACATGTAAGTGAGAGAAGTTCCTACCTTTGTGTATCCAATAAGCGAGGCAGACATGACCATTAGCAGCTTCTCAGATAAGCATACACGCTTTGTGATGAAGAACAATGTTGGTTTATTCCGTAGATAACGATTCAAACATTACACTGAGTCTCTTGCATGGAGCTTGTCTCTGGAGTCGCTACTTGCGGGTCAAAAGACTTTGCTTCCTCAGCTCATGAGGGAGAACAGTTCTCTCAGGTAAGATGTCTGCCGATGACTGAGCAAACAGGAAGAGAAGAGGCTGAAGAGAAGCCCCTCCCCATAGGCTGAACAAGGAAAGACCGAGGAACTAAATGGTCTGGCCAGTAGATGGCAGCAGAGACAAGCGAAAAAACATAAATACATTTCTTTAACTAGAAACATGCATGGAACAGCACACTCCCCGTCTGGAATTCACTATGGGGATTCCACTATTGTCCATAATAATAATAAACCTAAAAGAAAGGGCATGTTAAATGCAACAATTAAAGTTCAAAAAATCAGAAAAACGGCCAAACTTCGGGTGCAGAACGCTCATCCCGTAGTGGCGCTCTCGATAGGCAGTAAGAGGACGAGTTCATGGATTGGCCTCGCAAAGATCTTCGTCTCACCCTTCCTAAAGACCCTCAGCTCCACCTTCCGCACGTTGCCGTCCTGGCTAGGCAGTGTCCTGGTAACAAGTCCCAGAGGCCAGTCAGTCCTTTCAGTGGTCTGGTCTTTCATGCGGACCAGATCTCCTTCCTTGATATTCGGCTTGGGATGTCGCCACTTCCTTCTCCCTTGAAGAATGGTAAGGTATTCCTTCCTCCATCGGTTCCAGAAGTAGTCGGCCAAATATTGGACTCGTTTCCAGTGTCTTTGGTAGGTGTTGGCATGAGTGAAGTCTCCGCTGGGAATTACCGCGTTGTCGATCTTCTGGGTAAGAAGGATGTTGGGAGTCAACATGGTTGGTACCTCTGGATCCATTGACACCGGCACAAGGGGTCTTGAGTTGATGATGGCTGAGACTTCGGCTAAAAGAGTCACTAGAGTCTCGTGCATGAGTCTCGAGGAGTTGACGTCCTTTAGCATGGAGTTCAGGATGTTGCGTGAGATTCCGATCATCCTCTCCCAGGAGCCTCCCATGTGAGAACTGTGAGGAGACTTGAAGATCCAGGTGCAACCCTTGTCTGCCAGCTGGTCTTGGATTGGCTTGGTGTCGATGTTCAGCTCTCTACATGCACCGACGAAGTTGCTGCCGTGGTCGGACCTCAGCTGCTTTACTGGTCCTCTGATGGCGAGGAATCTTCTCAAGGCGTTAATCAGGCAGGAGGTATCCATGGACTCTAACACCTCGATGTGAACGGCTCGGATGCTCAAGCAGGTGAATAGCACAGCCCACCGCTTACTGTCCGCACGGCTGCTACGAGTTCTGCGTGTGGATACCATCCATGGTCCGAAAACGTCTAGGCCCACATAGGTGAAAGGTGGTTCCATGGAAAGTCTATCTGTAGGTAGGTCGGCCATTTGTTGGCACAGTTGCTTTCCTCTCACTTTGCGACAGTGCACACAATCGTGAAGTATTTGTGCTACACGTCTCTTCATCCCGACAATCCAGAGGCCTGCAGACCGTAGAGTGCCCTCTGTAATTTGCCTGCCTTGGTGTTCAGCCCTTTCATGATGATGACGGATCAGTAAGACTGTAACGTGGTGTTTGTTGGGAATGATGAGAGGATTTTGCTCTGCGACACCGAAACGAGCCTGGCTTAAACGACCGCCAACCCTCAGTAAGCCGAAGCTGTCCATTACTGGGTTTAAATTGGCGAGGGGGCTTCTTAATGGAATCTGCTGTTTGTTATTTAAGCGCTTCCATTCGGTGGCGAATTCGCTCTGTTGGAGGTGGCGTATAATGAGGGACTCACTACGGGAGATGTCCTCAGCAGAAAGAGGTCTGTGGCATACATGCCAGCGATGACAGTCCTTGTCTTTAAAGTCTGCACGATAACATCTGGCGATGTGCACTAACCTGGCAACAGTCCTGACGAGTCTTAACCAGCTGGAGAAACGTTCAAAACGTTGGCAGCCGAGGTTGGATGTTTTCTCAGCACTGGTGGTCAGGGTATGGACTTCAGTTCGGACATCTGGATCGTTGTCTGGATCTAGGATGCTGAAGTCTTCCTGGACACCTTCTTCTGACTGTCTCAGCAGGAACTCTGGACCTGTAAGCCAAGAAGAGTTAACGAAAGAAGATATAGACATGGGTCTGGTTGCAAGATCTGCTGGATTCAGCTCTGATGGTACGTAACGCCATTGTTCCGGTTTCCGTGGGTGGTAGACACCAAATGAAGGCAGATACCAGCACTCTTCGTTCTTCTTCACGGGAGGAGCGGGTTCCGCGTGGTTGTTGCGAAATATTCTGTCCATAAAGGCGACAATATGCTCCCTCATTTCAGGTTTGTGGTTCGTTGAATGTTGAAGAGAGTTGAATCTGTTCTGAGCTTGGTCTCGGTTGTTTGGCAGTCTTACCCTGGTGGATCGGAAGGGTAATGGAGAGACCCAGTGGTCGGTTTTGTCCTTAGAGAACTCACGGTCCATTATGTCGATGAATTCTCTGTCCTCCACTGACAAGGCTACTTTATCGTCGTCCTTGGTGATGTGAAAGACTGATCTTCCCAAGTTGTCGGTACGCAGAGAAGAAGCGATGTCAGGCAGCTGTATTGAGTCTGGGGGCTTCTCTTTCACTTCATAGTGATGAGGACATGGCCTTAGGCAGGTTGTGCGTCCGTCTCCATGGACGTAGGTCCTGAAGGAGTCGATTTCTGATCGATCAACGCACACGTTTCCTATGACTACCCATCCGAGGTCCAGTCTCTGGGCGTATGGTGCGTAGTCAGGTCCGTTGCACTGTTGTCGCACCTTGTGTACCCTCAGGTTGTCTCTGCCGAGCAGGAGTAGAATCTCCGCGTTGTTGTCCATAGGTGGGATGACGCTTGCGAGGTGCTTCAGGTGCGGCTGATGAAGTACAGCTTCTGGGGTAGGAATTTCACTCCTATGGCTGGGTATTTGGTCACATTCAACTAGCGTTGGCAGAGGTATTTCAGTCTTCCCGTTGATAGGAGAAGCGATGAATCCCTGGGCTCTTCTGCCGCTAGTCTCTATGCGGCCTGAGCAGGTGTTCAAGGTGTAGGGCTCTGATGGTCCACTAATTCCGAAGGCTTCAAAGAATTTGGCTCCTGCCAGGGACCGGTTGCTTTGGTCGTCTATGATGGCATACACCTTCATTGCCTTTTCTGGATGTCCTTCGGGGTAAACCTTGATGAGGCATATTCGGGCGCAACATTTCTCCATGCGGCCCTCTCCACATACTTCTGAGCATGAGCAGGAGACAGTTGTGGCGGTGTCGGTCTGATTCTGTGGCTCCCCGCCATGACTTGGAGCGGGAGCAGTGGTGACTGCAGCCGGTGTGTCTCTAGCTATTCGGGTTGAGTGCATGGCTGAAACATGCTTTTCGCTGTGGCACTCCCCACACTTGACTGTGGATTTGCAGTCCTTGGCCATGTGCTCAAGTGATGCGCAGCATTTGAAGCAAACCCCAAGCTCTGTGAGGATCTCCTTGCGCTCCTGTAGGGTTTTGGATCTAAACCCTTTGCACTTGGTCAACGAGTGTGGCTTCTTGTGGATGGGACATTCACGATTAAAGGATTTATCTCGTGTTGAGACGATGTTCTGTTCGTCTGTGGGCGTTGCAGGTGACGGTAGCTCGGTCTTCCTAACGCTCACAGCTCTCTTAGTGTCTCTGCGTTTGTATGTGGTGTTTTCATACCTTGGCGCAGGAGTTGGTGCGGCTGTCGAAGCGTTGGACTCTAGGAAGTCGAGGCTGGGGTCATTCCTCATCTGGGCCTGTTCATCGATGAACCTGCAGAAGTGGATGAATGGAGGGAAGGTAACGTCGTTCACTCTTTTGTATCTTGATACTGACATTGCCCACCTTTCCTGCAGGCTGTATGGCAGCTTCACCACGATCAGGTTTACTCCATGGGCTGAATCCAGATAGCACAGCCCAGACAGACGAGGGTCTCTTTTGGCGAGCTCCAGCTCCATTAGCAGGTCACTTAGGTCTTGCAGCTTGTGGACGTCTTTAAGGTTGATCTTTTGGAAATCCTGCAGTCTCTTGAATAGGGCTTTCTCTATTGCCTCTGCACTGCCAAAGGTGCGTTCCAGCCTTTGCCATGCGGCAGCGAGACCTGCTTCTGCTTGTCCCACGTGGACCGCTCTGAGGCTCCTGACGCGGGTTGAAGAGCTTGGACCTAACCACTTTATCAGGAGGTCAAGTTCCTGTTCTTCAGTTAGGTTGAGATTGGCGATGGCTGCCTTAAAGGTTGCTTTCCAGGCCCTGTAGCTCTCTGCACGATCATCAAACTTCGTAAGACTGGTGTTGATTAGCTCTCTGCTCACCATGAACCTGGCGAACTCGGACATATCCAACTTCTCACCACTCGTTGCCACGACGACTCGTGATGCCCCTGGGGCGTATGGGCCGCCTGGTGTGAATGGATGAGCTGTTCCCGGATAGAATGATGTTGCTGCAGGGTTGAGCTGTGGTTTAGCCCTTGAAGAATCTGACGAATTCCGCTTGAGCTGCGAAGGTGGGTCAGGAAACACTTGGTTGCCATCTTGTGGTGGTGACTGTGTTTGAGAAGGTATCTCTGGGTGACTGTCATTAATTAGCTCGGGTGCCTTCGAGGGTACTGGCACCTCTGGAAGTACGTTGGAGGTTTTGGTGTCGTCGACTTGGACGGTACTGTAGACCGGGGTTGCTACAGGTAGCTGGTTTAGTACATAGTCTTTCGTGCGATTGACTGGATCGTCTGATTCCAGTGGTGGCAAGTTAGCTGCATCAGGACCTTGGATCAACGCCTGCTCAAGTAGTCTCACTTTAGCTAGTGCGACCTCCTCTTCCATCTGTGACCGAAGAATCTTCAGCTGAGCCTCCGCTTCTGCTTCTGCTCTCTTGGCTTCCACTTCTGCCCTTTTTGCTTCCACTTCTGCCCTTTTTGCTTCCACTTCTGCCCTTTTTGCTTCCATGTCTGCTTCTGCCCTTTTTGCCTCTGCCTTAGCTTCTCTCTCAGTGAAAGAACGTCTCACTCTGCTTTCCTCTGCCTTTATGCGGGCCTCTAGTATCCTGTCGCTCATGGTTGAACTTCTTGAGGACGATGCCCTGGATGACCGAGAGGAACGTTTAGATGAGGTCGTTCGGTGTGACCTGGTTTCTTGCAGGTGAGAGATACGGTGTTCAGCCTTGTTTATGGCATGTTGGACCTTGGCGTCTCTCTCCTTGTCCGTCTCTAGCGCCTCACTGAGGTCTGGAAGAGCTTCATCAGAATTAAAATCTTTTAGAAGAGCGATGTACTTTGCTGATAGTCTCTTGTACCTTTCACGGGCGGTGTTCAGCCGCTCCATGACGGATTGCAAGCTTGCGGCGTTGCCTGATGAGGATTTGAGTCTTGACATATAAGAGGTGACGCATTCCCACTGTTCTTCCAGGTGATCACATAGCTCATCTTTCATATTGTGATAGTTTTCAAGCACCTTTATAGTTGGTTTGGCAGAACGTTTTGGTCGGGTGACTTGGTCTGCTTGAGATGTGGGGTCTGCCTCCTGGGCTTCATCGTGGACGGTATCAGGTTGTATTTGCACTGTTTCATCAGTAGGGACCTGTCCGAGGTCTTTTCCGGCCATTTTGAATAAAGGTGTACTGTCTCTTTAAAAAATTCAACTTTTGAATCGGGGTCCGAAAATCGCTGTGCGGCTCTGCGGGAGGTCCCGGATGAGATTCCCAGAGTGGCTTTGGCGAAACTTGGGGGTTCGCGGATCGCTGATGCGCGGTAATGAGGTATGGAGTACTGCAGGCCTTTAGGAGCGATGTGGCCAGAAGGAAACAGCAGGTGCATAGACAGTCCTCATTAACAGTACGAGCAGAGTTATTGCAAGATGTGGCAGGTGGTGGAGCTACTTCTAGGCTTGTCCAGACGTGCACTGCTGGAGGCAGACTGGTGTGCGAGGCTTGTTGCTGGGCAGATTACACATAGGGAGACGGGGCAGATGGAGATCTGTAGCTGGGGTGCTGGGCTATAAGGAGGTTTTCTAGCTGCTTATGAGCTTTAAAAGTAGTCTTCTGACTTGTATGGGCCGGCAAGCTAGTCTTTTGACTGTTCTGTCCCCACTTAATGGCGATTAAAGGTATGCAGACATGTAAGTGAGAGAAGTTCCTACCTTTGTGTATCCAATAAGCGAGGCAGACATGACCCTTAGCAGCTTCTCAGATAAGCATACACGCGTTGTGATGAAGAACAATGTTGGTTTATTCCGTAGATAACGATTCAAACATTACACTGAGTCTCTTGCATGGAGCTTGTCTCTGGAGTCGCTACTTGCGGGTCAAAAGACTTTGCTTCCTCAGCTCATGAGGGAGAACAGTTCTCTCAGGTAAGATGTCTGCCGATGACTGAGCAAACAGGAAGAGAAGAGGCTGAAGAGAAGCCCCTCCCCATAGGCTGAACAAGGAAAGACCGAGGAACTAAATGGTCTGGCCAGTAGATGGCAGCAGAGACAAGCGAAAAAACATAAATACATTTCTTTAACTAGAAACATGCATGGAACAGCACATCAACCACTGAGGACTCTCAATCCTGAATATTCTTCTATCTACTGGCTAACACGGTATAAAGATATATATCTTTCCTGCATAAAATTCCAGCGATGTATTGTAACAAAACTCACATCATTATTATGGGGTCAAATAGTTACCTAAAATTCCTGACCTGGTGCTAGGTGGTTATAACACAGACTAGCATTTAAAAAAAAAAATACAATGTGGTTTTATAATAATGTGTATATATTTTTATTAATTTGTGCCAGTTTACCCTCCAGCGATACTTGGGTCTGTTCTGCTGTAGTTCCAGTTCTCTTGGTTAAGTATGTGTAGTGGAGTCGCTTTGTTGGGCTCATGATGTGACGTGAATCCTCAGGCCTGGGAGGAGACACAGGTCACGGGCTTTGATTCAGCCAGCAGGAAGGCACATGGGCAGTGAAGACTTGGCACATTCAGGAAACTCAGGAGCAGTAGGATGGATGAAGTTGAAATCAGCAGGGAAGAATGCAAGCACAAACACAAAAGGCACAGATGGTGGAGCATTCCAAACATAGGACTCGGGTCTAAGGGGTAAGGTTTCTCTTTGTGAAGAGTGACATACCAGCTCTGGCTGGGTAAGGAGGCTTATTCGCCATGCAATTCTCCTCTGGGAAATTTAATATGCAAATTGCCTCTTCAGAGAGAAAGAGGACTTGAACTCTATTGCGCCACCTGTTGGTGGTAGCGATCCTACAAGTCACAATCGACCCTTTAATGAGTCTTGCAATATGACTTAGGATTAAAGCCAAATCAGAATCTCAATTTGCAGACACGGTGTTTCGGGCTATTGGCCCTTGTCAGTGCAAAGTATGAGAACTGATTTGGCTAGGTGAGAGGCTCAGGACTGGGGTCTAAGGGGTAAGGTTTCTCCTTGTGGAGAGTGACATACCAGCTCTGGCTTGTCAATGTCTGCAAATTGAGATTCTGATTTGGCTTTAATCCTGAGTCATATTGCAACACTCGTTAAAGGGTCGATTGTGACTTATAGGATCACTACTTCAAACAGGTGGCGCAATAGAGTTCAAGTCCTCTTTCTCTCTGAAGAGGCAATTTGCATATTAAACATAGGACTCGAGACTCAATCCCAAGACTCAGGTGTGGGTCTAAATGGGCCTTAATTAGGGGGATGATGCCATTGATCCATGCTGGGCAACTTGAAAAATCAAACAAGAAGCAAAAAAGAGGGCAGCGGACAAAGGGGATGGAAAGGTAGACCAGGGTACCTGGGACTGGTGTGTAACACAGTTTCTAGCATAGCGCTACTCTGCTTCCATCACTGTGATAACTTCTACAATTAGGATACACTATATTCCTCTGTGCACTGTATGGTCCTGTACACAACTCTATCTAAAGGACATGGCAGAGGATTATCTTCTGCCACATCCATCAACAGAGTAGCATTTGAAGTTTTTGTATCATTGATCTATCAGCAGCAGGCATCAAAAATAGCTCAGCTTAGCTTGTCTCAACTCTACGATGCCTAGTAATTTCAAGCTCTGTTGTGGAGGCAGAGCATAAATAAATAGTAGGACACTTGAGCTCTGCTGAAAGCCAGCTAATAGAACAATGATGTAAATAGACATATGAAGCTATGTTGATGTAGACGGTAGAAGATAAAATCCTTCAGGCAAAGTTGTGTACAAAACTGCACAAAAAATGATTAAATACCTTGCAGTAAATAAGTAAATGGCATAGTTCGTGAAAATAATATACGGTATTTAGTTAGCATGTTTTCTAATTTAAAAAAATGTGAAAGCCATCCCGCCTCATCACGGCCAGTCCACTGTATAGTGGCTATTGTGAACATGCGCCTACATGCTGCATGCACACCATTTTATGTCCCAGTTCATACCTTTTGTTTTTTTCTGTCTGTCTGCATCATGTGCATATAAAGGTGTGGCCTGCCTTTCTTTTGAGTTGAGCATTATTGATGTCGTCTCCCTCAGTTGTGTGTCCACTAGTTAGGCCCAGTCCTTCTCAGACCTTATCTACATGCATGCCACTTGACAGACAGTAAGTTTTTTAATATTAGAGTTAGGACTGTCCCAATTATGGTCACCGTGACGAGGTGGGATGGCTTTCGCATTTTTTTAATAAAAAAAACATGTTAACTAAATACCGTGTACTGTTTTCATGCACTATGCAGTTTACTTATTTACTGCAGGGTATTTAATCGTTATGTTTCTGTCTTTCATTTTTTATGGTTGGTGGCTAGCATGAATGTGCGCTTACATGCTGCATGCACACCAGTTTATATCCAAGTTCATGCTTTTTTTGCTTTTTTTTATGACAGCACAAAATGATAGGCGGTTTTCTTAAAGTGGAGATGTCATCTGATTCATGATGCCTAAACAGTAGGCAACATGAATCAGAGCCTGGTTGCGCAATTGTAGCCATGTACATTTTTGTCTGAATTGCTGGAATAAAAATGCATGGTGCCTAAAGTGAAACATGGTGGTGGCAGTGTCCTTACATGGGGCTGCATGAGTGCTGCTGGTATCGGGGAGCTACATGTCATTGTGTTATAGATGATATCATGAATTCACAGGTGTACTGCTCTATGGTGAAAGAGAAGATGTTGCCACCATTCTGACCTTGATAGATGTACACCGTTCCAACATGGCAATTATCCAGAACGCACATCTATTGCATTTCTTAAAAATAACAAGCGTGTCAGTGAGTCAGTGTCCAAGTGTCTCCTGATCTGACCCCAGCCGAACACCTATGGGAAATTCTGAAGAGACAAGTTGTCATCATTCTCCATCCAGCACCCAAGCTCTAAAAGAGGTAAATCTTGAAGAAAGGAAAAGATGTCACAACACAGCTGTTGGGTGTCCGGGGACCAGGGGCTCCTTCCCTGTCCCTAACACTAGGGGGTGCCCTAGCTCACCCTGCTCCCTGGGATACTTCAGCTGGTGAAGATGCCGGGCCTCCGCCCTTGCCTTATCTCCTGAATCAGCCCTCCGTCTGTTCTCTTCCCCCATCCAGGGAAGAGGGGGTGCTACTGTGCACCGCAATACACCAACCTGACAAACAAGGCAACACAAACAAGGGTTAACAGAATACTCCAGGCATACAAAATATTCAATCACATGTAACAAAGGAATGCACCGGGGTGTGAAAGAAAAATGTTGTGAAGAAGAAACGGAGAGTGGTGGTCATGGGGGATTCCCTGTTGAGAGGAACAGAGGCCGCTATCTGCAGACCAGATATAACTTCAAGAGAAATGTGCTGTCTTCCAGGTGCAAAAATTAAAGATGTGTCTGACAGGATAGCAGGACTCTTCAGACCTACAGATGACTACCCATTCCTGCTACTACATGTGCGGACAAATGACACCGCAAGAAACGACCTGGAAACCATCTGCAGAGACTTTGAAGACTTAGGCAAGAAAGTGAAAGAACTGGGAGCGCAGGTGGTCTTCTCTTCCATCCTCCCAGTGGATGGCCATGGAACAAGGAGGTGGAATAAGATTCTGCAGGTGAACAACTGGCTACGTCGATGGTGCTGTCAGCAACGATTTGGATTTCTGGATCACGGAGTGAACTACTTATACGATGGACTACTTGCTAGAGATGGGGTGCACCTTACGAAGACTGGAAAGCATGTATTTGGAAGTCGTCTTGCTACACTTGTAAGGAGAGCTTTAAACTAGAACAACATGGGAAGGGAAGCAAAAGACCAGAAAAAGCCATACACCTGACAAATGCTATTGAGAACTCTGCTATTAGAAGTGGAAAGGAAGAACAAAGACGAAAGAATCTAATTAATAAAAATATTGGAGAAAGAGAAACCAATCACAAACTAAAATGTTTCTATACTAATGCACAAAGCATGGGCAACAAACAAGGAGAATTGGAACTACTAACACAGGAAAAGAAATATGATGTCATTGGAATCACTGAAACTTGGTGGGACAATACACATGATTGGAATACAAGACTAGAAGGATACAACTTATTTGCAAGAAACAGACTTGATAAACGAGGAGGGGGTGTCGCATTTGTATGTTAGAAACACGTATGTCTGCACAGAGATTGAAGCTTCAGAGACTGGGAGTTCTGTGGAACCTGTTTGGGTAAGAATACAAGGACAGAACAATGGAAAGGACACCATTGTAGGCATTTACTACAGGCCGCCTGTGCAAGCTGAAGATATGGATGAACTCTTTATGCATCAAATGGCCAAGTTCTCCAAAAAATATGACATAGTTGTCATTGGAGATTTCAACTATCCAGACATTTGATGGGAATCTCTCTCAGGCAAAACTAACAGGTCAAGGAAATTCTTATCCTCTCTTGCTGACAACTTTATCTTCCAAAAGGTAAGGGAGAAAACAAGGGAACTGATACCTTGGATCTAATCCTTATAAACAGGGAGGAAATGGTTGAGGAGGTAAAAGTGGCTGGGACCCTAGGAGGTAGCGACCATGCTATTTTAGAATTTTGGATAACTAGAGGCGGAAGACCTGTGAAGACTCAGACGTCAAGGTTAGATTTCAGAAAGGCAGATTTTAAGGGATTCAGAAAGAGAATTGGAGGGATCCAATGGCTGGATATCCTTAAAGACAAAAATGTCCAGGAGGGATGGGAAATCTTGAAAAATGAAATTCTCAAAGCACAGTTGTTAACAATTCTGAAAAGAGGGAAGAATAGGAAGCATTTAAGGAAACCAGGATGGATGAACACAGAACTTAAGCACATACTAAAAAGGAAGAAAAAAATGTTTATAAAATGGAAAGAGGGAGGCATATCTAAAGAAGAATATAATGCTGTCTGCAGAACCTGCAGGGCACAAATCAGATTATGTAAAGCTGAAAATGAATTGAGGCTTGCAAGAGATGTCAAAAGCAATAATAAAGGATTTTGGGGATATGTCAAAAGTAAAAGAAAAGTCAAAGATGCTATAGGATTTTTACAGGATGAAAATGATGAAATGGTAAGACAGGATGTTGAGAAGGCTGAACTTTTAAATTCCTATTTTGCATTTGTTTTCTCTCAGAAAGGAAATGTAACATCAACTGTTATTCACTGTCCTATTAAGGGAATAGAAGAATCCAGGATATCTATAAACAGAAAGATAGTGAGGAAACACTTAGCTAACCTAAATGAATTCAAGTCTCCAGGTCCAGATGAATTACACCCCAGAGTACTGAAGGAGATAGCAGAAGAAATTTTTGAACCCCTCTCCATAATCTTTGAAAATTCTTGGAGAACAGGAGAAGTGCCAGAAGACTGGAGAAGAGCAAATGTAGTTCCTATCTTCAAAAAGGGGAAGAAGGTGGACCCAGGCAACTATAGGCCGGTGAGTCTGACTTCTATACCAGGAAAGATCTTTGAACAAATTATTAAACAACATGTATGTCAATACCTGGATAAGAATGAAGTGATTAAACAGAGTCAGCATGGGTTTGTAACTAATAAGTCATGTCAGACTAACTTAAGTTCCGTCTATGACGGTATCACTGATTGGGTGGATCAAGGAAATGCTGTAGATATAGTATATCTTGACTTCAGCAAAGCATTTGACAAAGTCTCTCATACAATCCTTATTGAAAAAATGACTAAGTATGGAATGGACAAGGCAACTGTTAGGTGGATTCATAACTGGCTTAGTGATCGGACCCAAAGAGTGGTCGTAAATGGCTGCACATCCAGTTGGAAGAATGTCTCAAGTGGGGTACCACAGGGCTCTGTCCTGGGCCCTGTATTGTTCAACATCTTTATCAACGATTTAGATGAAGGAATTGAGGGTAAACTGATTAAATTTGCTGATGACACAAAGCTAGGAGGGATAGCTAATACTAGAGAAGAGAGAGAGAGGATTCAAAAAGATATAAATAAACTGGAGAAGTGGGCAGCAACTAACAGAATGGTTTTTAACAGGGAGAAATGCAAAGTACTACATCTGGGCAATAAAAATGAAAAAAACATATATAGAATGGGAGGAATAGGGCTAAGTGACAGCACATGTGAAAAAGACTTGGGTATACTACTAGATCACAGACTGAATATGAGTCAACAGTGTGATGCAGCAGCAAAAAAGGCAAATGCAATTCTAGGATGTATTAACAGAAGCATACAGTCTAGATCACGTGAAGTCATTATTTCCCTCTACTCCTCTTTGGTCAGACCTCATCTGGAATATTGTGTTCAGTTTTGGGCACCACATTTTAAAAAAGACATCAACAAACTGGAGCAAGTTCAGAAAAGAGCGACCAGAATGGTGACCGGTCTGCAAACCCTGTCTTATGAGGAAAGGTTGCAGGATTTGGGAATGTTTAGTTTGCAAAAGAGAAGACTGAGAGGAGACTTAATAGCTGTCTACAAATATCTAAAGGGCTGTCACATTGTAGAAGGATCAACTTTATTCTCATTTGCACAAGGAAAGACTAGAAGCAATGGGATGAAACTGAATGGGAGGAGACACAGATTAGATATTAGAAAAAACTTTTTGACAGTTAGAGTGATCAATGAGTGGAACAGGCTGCCACGAGAAGTGGTGAGTTCTCCTTCAATGGAAGTCTTCAAACAGAGGCTGGACTGACATCTGACTGGGATGATTTAGCGAATCCTGCTTTGAGCAGGGGGTTGGACCAGATGGCCCAGGAGGTCCCTTCCAACTCTACGATTCTATGATTCTATGATTCTATGATTCTATGATTCTAAGTAGGGGAATAAACCAAAACAGAGAAGGACAAGGAGTTACCATGCATAAAAACCAAATAACAGTCACAGATAGTGCCTTCAACTCTCCTTCTCATCTGTACTCTTCTCCCACCATTAGCCATGCAGCAAATGCTTGCTCTGAGAAGAATTAGTAACAGAGCCCAGATTATAAAGGGGAAAGGAGTGGCTAACAGCACAGCTGTGAGCACAGGGATTTCCAACATGGCCGATTAACCCCTGTTCTGCCAGAAGGAATAAACACATTTAAAATGAAGGAGAAGTGCTTCTTCTCAGCGCTGGAGTAGGAGCAATCAGACACTGTGGTCTTCTGGCTCCACACTGTCACGGTAACCCCGTGACAGTACCACCTCTTCTACGAGGGACCTCTGGAACCTCAGGACCAGGCCTATCGAGGTGAGCCACATGAAAAGCCCGGACCAGTCTGGCCGCTTGAATGTCAGATGCTGGTACCCACATCCTCTCCTCAGGACCGTACCCCTCCAATGTACCAGATCCTGAAGCAAGCGACGAACAACATGAGAATCCAAGATCTTCACAATCTAAAACTCCAAGTTTCCATCGACAATGACAGGAGATGGTGGTAGAGGCGATGGTACAGAAGATGCAATGTACTGTATTTTTTGAGGACAGATCGATAGAATAAATTATGGATCCTAAAGGTAGGCGATAAGGCATGGCAAAATGCTACGGGATTGTCGTCAACTTGTTTATTCCATGCCTAGTACACTTGGTGTTGTCCTTGAAAATCATGCAGTATATATACAAAATATTAGATGTAGTAGTTTTTATTGTGGGGTATACTGATTTTTGATATAACTAATTTGAGTAAAGCTGAAGACTTTGCAATGAAAGTTATAGCATTAACATTACTTTCATGTTAAAAACAGCAGCTAAAAAAACTCAGCAGTTATGCTTGCTTTTTTTATTACGCTTATTTATATAGCACCATCATATTCCGCAGCTATACAGACATTATTATCACTGTCCCCATTGAGGCTCACAATCTACATTCCCTATCAGTATGTCTTTAGCGTGTGGGAGGAAGCCAGAAAACCTGGAGGAAACACAAACATGGGGAGAACATACTCCTTGCAGATGTTGTTCTTGGAGGGATTTAAACCCAGAACCCCAGTGCTGAAAAGTAACAGTGCTATCCACTGAGCCACCATACTGCACTAACCACTGAGCCACTGTGCTGTCATGTGGCAATATGGAAATTTTGCTTAAGGAGGTACGCACATCTTTATAAATTTGGCACATTTTAACCCATTAACCCCCAAAGGTGGCTTGCATGTTAATGACCTGGCCAATTTTTACAATTCCGACCACTGTACCTTTATGAGGTGATTCTGACATTATTTTCTCGTGACATATTGTATTTCATGATAGTGGTAAAATTTCTTTGATATTACTTGCGTAAAAGCCGGGACATGTCAGCTGCTTTGAACAGCTGACATGTGCCTGCAATAGCCGCGGGCGGAATTGCGATCCGCCCCCTACTATTATTTAGTTAAATGCCGCTGTCAAACTCTGACAGCGGCATTTAACAACTGCTCCAGGCCATCCGGCCGGAAATGCGCTCACCAGTGACCCCCGTCACGTGATCAGGAGTCATCGGTTCATCGGCATGACAACCAGTGGTCTCCTTGAGATTTCTATGGCTGTTGATGCTGGATTGCTGTGAGCACCACCTCTATGTAGCAGAGGTGATCGAGTTGTGGCAGCTTCTAGCCTCCCATGGAGGCTATTGAAGCATGCCAAAAGTAAAAAAAAGTTTTCAAAAATATGAAAAAACGAAAAAAAACATAAAAGTTCAAATCACCCCCCTTTCACCCCATTCAAAATAAAACAATAAACATAAAATCAAACAAACGCATATTTGGTATTGCCGCGTTCAGAATCGCCCTATCTATCAATAAAGAAAGGATTAACCTGATTGCTAAATGGCGTAGCGAGAAAAAAATCAAAATGCCAGAATTACGTTTTTTTTAGTCACTGCGACATTGCATCAAAATACAATAATGGTTGATCAAAAGTTTGTTTTTGCACAAAAATGATATCATTAAAAACATCACCTCGGCCCGCAAAAAATAAGCTTGCACCCGACCTAAGATCACAAAAAATGGAAACGCTACGGGTCTGGGAAATGGCGCAAATTTTTTTTTTAGCAAACTTTAGAATTTTTTTCACCACTTAGATAAAAAAGAACCTAGACATGTTTGGTGTCTATGAACTTGTAATGACCTGGAGAATCATAATGGCAGGGCAGTTTTAGCATTTAGTGAACCTAGCAAAAAAGCCAAACAAAAAACAAATGTGGTGATTGCACTTTTTTTGCAATTTCACCACACTTGGAATTTTTTCCCGTTTTCTGTTACATGACATGGTAAAACCAATGGTGTCGTCTAAAAGTACAACTTGTCCCACAAAAAACAAGTCCTCACATAGCCATATCGATGGGAAAAATAAAAAAGTTATGGCTCTGGGAAGAAGGGGAGCGAAAAACGAAAACGCAAAACCAAAAAAAGCTCCTGTCATTAAGGGATTAAATACCACGGATGCAATAGCCTCCATAGAAAATCCATGGGATAGATAGCATATTTTAAATTGTGCACTTCAGCGCCGTAACGTAAGTTTTCATGTCCTTTTGATACTTTGTCTTTAACAGATATTATGCTATAATAAAAAAAGTAGAATATTTGCTCAGAAATGGTTAAAGAATGAGAGAATGGCGCACAAGGCACCCGAGAGAGAATATTCTGAGCAATTTTCCCAAACATTATGTTTACCATTAGGAATGAAAATCTGCTCAATTACAACAGGGGGAGGCTGCGCAATTATTCCTGCAGAATCAGGCAGAAATGTAGGAAGGATTCGATTCTCCCAGCAATGGTAGCGGTAACGGCCGTCTGAGGGATTGCCACAGCAAGTCTCATTTAGCATTAAGGCAAAATGTCTGCACTTTTATTTTAATTGTAATACCCTGGGTCTAGTTCAGCTCTACACCTTAAGCTATGAAAGGCAATAATGCTACCAGAACATTTTATACACTGAGCTGCCCAAAGTGTTCACCTGTCTCCCATGATGAAGAGGTTTTAAATTGGGCTGGATAAAAGGCTGAATGGCAATATGGCAATCAGCACAAAATGGAAGCTGTGTGTTAACCCTTCCTGTGGCAGCAACTATATGTTTGATTGCAGATTCCCAGGGGAAATAAAACTTTATACGTTGTACTGGTAAAGTCTATAATATACTCCAAAGTTGTATTTATGGAGGCATTTTTTTTCTCCATGAGATTTTAGTACAACATTTGGTGTAAAGGTTACACTTTCAAATTGGTAAACTATTAGAGAATATTCATAACATGAATGAATACAAGTCTCCAGGTCCAGATGAATTGCACCCCAGGGTACTGAAGGAGATAGCAGAATAAATTTTTCAACCCCTCTCCATAATCTTTGAAAATTCTTGGAGAACAGGAGAAGTCCAAGAAGACTGGAGAAGAGCAAATGTTGTTCCCATCTTCAAAAATGGGAAGAAGGTGGACCCAGGGATCTATATGCTGGTGAGTCTGACTAGTATACCAGGAAAGATCTTTAAACAAATTATTAAACAACATATATGTAAGTACCTGGATAAGAATGAAGTAGTTAAACAGAGTCAGCATGGGTTTGTAACTAATAAGTCATGTCAGACTAACTTAATTTCCTTTTATAACAGAATCACTGACTGGGTGGATCAGGGAAATGCTGTAGATATAGTATATCTTGACTTCAGCAAAGCATTTGACAATGCATCTCACACCATCCTTATTGAAAAAATGATTAAGTATGGAATGGACAAGGCAACTGTTAGGTGGATTCATAACTGGCTTAGTGATCGAACCCAAAGAGTGGTCGTAAATGGCTGCACATCCAGTTGGAAGAATGTTATCCTGGACCCTGTATTGATCAACATCTTTATCAATGATTTAGATGATGGAATTGAGGGTATACTAATTAAATTTACTGATGATACAAATCTAGGAGGGATAGCTAATACTAGAGAAGAGAGAGGATTCAAAAAGATATAAATAAACTGGAGCAGTGGGCAGCAACTAGCAGAATGGTTTTTAACAGGGAAAAATTCAAAGTACTACATCTAGGCAATAAAAATATAAAAACATATACAGAATGGGAGGAATAGAACTAAGCAACAGCATAGTACACCCCACACACAATAAGCTGACCCATTGTATTATTTCCCACAATGCATTGTCTCTATAGTATGATACTATCACAGAGCTCCCACATACAATGCTCCTCAAAGTGCCACCAGCACAGTTCTATAGCTTGACAATGGTTCCACAAACTGGGATGTGTCACAATGCTTCCAAGACTGTCAAATGCCCCCATAGTACCACCATACATTATGGTGCCCCCACACAATATGATGCCTCCACAGTGCCCCTACACAGAATGATGCTTCCACAATGCCCTCCACAGTATGATGTCCCCACAGTGCCCCACCCAAAGAATGATGCCCCAACAGAGCCTTCTACACAGTGTGATTCCTATTATGAATGGGTCAACGAGGAGAAAAAAGCAAAACAAGCTAAGCCACAGAAAACCAGAGTGGTTGGTAACTATGCAGATTGCAGATCCCTGATCTTACCACACAACTAGCAGTAGCCGTGGAGCGTGCCTACGATGAACCTAGACGCCTCGTCACGGCCGAAGGACTACATAAGCCTAAAGCAAGAAAAGGGAAAACTAACTGCCCCAGAGCAGACCTCAAAGGAATAGATAGCCCCCACACATGTATTGACGGTGAAACAAGATGAAGGCACAAACACAGGCTGGAAAATAGGCTGAGCAAATGATGGGGCCCAAACTAACTAGACAGGAAAGGAAAGGGAAGACACTGTCTGCAACCTGCAAAAAACCCTAGAAAAATAATGTCCAACACTTCTGATAGCAAAATTAACCCTGAAGTCACTAGACTTCTCCCAGTATATCTGCACTCTGAAAGATTCTGAGACAGAGCAAAAAGAGACCAAACTAGTAAGGGACAAAAAGCCAATTGGCAAAATACTGATAAATAAGAGTGGAAATTCAGCTCAGCCTCCAGCCGGGGCTGGCAGACCACACAAAAAACTGAATAGACCAACAAAATCAAGTGTGAACATTAGCAGAAAAACTTAGCTTTAGATGACTGGAACAGAGCTGAAAACCAAGAGCTGACAAGCCAGAAGGAATAACCAGCAACTGAATAGGGCGTTGGCCTTAAGTCCAATCTGAGAATCCTGAGATCCAATTGTCATCCTCATTCTCAGGTGGCAGATCTCCACCGATCAAACCAGCCACACCACCTCCTGTCACCACCAGAGGGAGTCCAGAAGGGGAACTCACAACTGGTGAACCAGAGAATGAACTCACAACAGATTCCCCACTGAGCCCGCACACACTGTGATGTCCCAACAGTGCTGCCTTATAATAAGATGTCTCTATAATGCCCCCTCCAGTATTCTGTCCATCCTCTCCACTTACTGCTTAAGAAAATCTTGCCCCATCCCCAGAGGAACTTCTCAAGCCTGTCCTATGTTGGCATAGGTACAACCTAATGACATCATCGTGCCTGGTATATCAAGACTCAGACAAGCAGGTTGAATGGTGAAGCGAGGAAGTGGTGGATCTCTGTACTACCACTGTATTCAATTATGACCTGACAACACAACTGAAATGGGATGCCGAGCAGAGGGTGGGACATGGTCTGCCTCCATTGTAGGTTCGCCAATGATTCTAGCTCAGGAAAGGTGAAAGGACACCAATCCAAATTAGTACATAGTCATAACACGCCTTCATTAAGAAAGTGACTAAATGATATCAATATAGCTGCCATCAGAGCTACGACCCTCATTCCAACCAAGATATTCTCGTCTTTCGAAGGAGCCAACAATTCATCCTTTATTCCAATATTATTGTTGAATTCTGCAATTTAACATTCAGAAATCCATGCAGAAAATCTCATGGGAGCTGTAAAAATGGCCGTATTGATTGTGAACAGTTCCCAATTTGAGGGAGTTTAAAGGCACAGACTGTATGGCACCTTAAACCCAACCCATCCAATAGGTCACACCTTTCCTCATGTATATTTTCCTACCTTTACAAAATAAAGCAGAACATTACAGGGCATTTTTCATGGCATGCAGTCCCCCCTGCAGCCTGCCACGTTCCACCCTCTGTTTTCTCTTCTCATTTCCTCAGCACTTTAAGTGCCTAAATAACATATACAATAGGGTAAGCAATGTTTACTGTTCTATTTTGCAATTTACTTGGTGTATCACAATGTGTACTTTATGTGTAATGTGTTCTGTCGTGCTTTATCACTACATCTGAGCACCTTGTGTACCAAGTTTGTAATAGGCAGGTGTCAATATAGTCCATCGTTTCATTTCCATGCTTTATCTGCAGAAGGTCCCTCAAAGTTATTGGAAAATGGCATATGATGTCATTAGAAGGGAGACTCCATGATGCGCCAGGTGATCCTATTGATGGCATATTCACTCTTTGTCCACCATAAAGATATGTGTGGGCTAGAGATCGAATTGAACTTGTTCATTGTTAGAATGAGAGTGAGCTGGAGGATGAAGAGGGCAGGGACGTGCCTGCGGAAACCCTTGTGTGTGAACTCATCCATCATACATCTTGCATTGTGATAAAAAAGGATTGCAACCAGCACGCGTAAGCTGACACCATATTTAAAGAAGAAAAGTAAGACTCTATCAGTCACAGTCTGTCCAAAAATATCAGACAATATAAAGCAGATCACTAACCTATTTTGTTTGGGGAAATGCTGCACCCAATGAAATCCATAAGACCCTAGCATAGTTATTAGAGTCTGTAGGACACCACTAGGGTTGGCACCATGTAAAGGATCTGGTTCTTCCATGATTTTCATTACTCGTCTACTAACCTGGAGAACTAGTCTTCAATTAAATTATGTAAAATAAAGTAAAAAAATGACTAGAGTGATATCTTCTGGTTTCAACTTTGAGGAACCCTTGACCACCTGTTACTTATCAACACCTATGATTTACATAATTTATACTATTCAGCTTACTCATATGCACATTTTTTGGTCAAAAAAACTGAATAAAAAAACTGAAGTCTGAACTGAGAAAATAAATTAATGTGTATGCACAATGTAAGTGCATATTAACACATGACCATTAACCTGAGCAAACAAAAAGCAAAAAACACAAATAAAAAGTAAAAAATAAACTGCAAATAATGCATAAAGGTAGTAATAATAATTACGGTATTTAGTAAACATAATTTTGATCAAAATAATGCACAAGCCATCCCGCCACGTCACGTCAACCCTTGTGGGACAGTCCTACTCTAGTATTTAAAATCTTTTCACTTGCCAAGTGATGTGAATGTGAACAAGGATCGAGGGACTTATGCATTATGTACATTTTTTGGTCAGTAGGTTCTCTCACCCCTGGGTTGGTAAATCCAGATTTGAATGTCACCAAATTTTACAGAAATGTAAATAAAGTAAAATAATGTAAAAAACTTGATAGAATAAGATTTAAAGATTTAGATAAAGGGGAAGCGCTTGCAAAATTTGCTTTGATAAAAGTAACTTTCAACATAGAACCTTTCTCCCAATACAACCTCTTCCCATATTAGGTTCTGTTTATTTAAAAGAATTGTCCACTATATGGCAATGTACTAAAAGAGGAAAAATAGAGTCATATAAAAGGAATTGTCTGTAGAGATGGGCGGACACCTGGATGTTCGGGTCCGGCAAGTTTGGCTGAACAATTACAAAAAGTTCGGGTTCGGGTGTCAGAACAGTAGCTGGACCCCCAAACCTGAATGGGGGGCCCGAACATAAAGTGTTTGCTGTGCTGTAATGTGAGAGAGCCGCGGTTCCCGCTCTGTCAGAAGACAGCGGGAGTGCTCAGCTGTGATCGGAGGTATAAAGCTTACCTCCGGTCACTGGTGTCAGCTCATGGGACTACTGATCCCATCATCCGACACCTGCTACTGCTGTTTACAGTGAGAGCACAGGAGCGGCGGATGGGAGTATTCATTAGCTGCTCCTGTGCTGTAAATAAATAATTAAAAAATAATGGTGTGGGTTCCCCTGTATTTTTGCTAACCAGCCAGACAAAACTAACAGCTGAGGGATGCATCTCTATAGATAGCAAGAATAAAGGGGTCCCCAAGCTGTTTTTTTAATGATTTAAATGAATAATTTAAAAAATGGCGTGAGGACCCCCCATTTTTGACAACCAGCCTTGCTAAAGCAGACAGCTGGGAGCTGGTATTCTCAGGCTGGTAAGGGGCCATGGATATTCCCCCCCAGCCTAAAAACAGCAAACCGCAGCTGCCCAGAAAAGGCACATCTATTAGATGCACCAATTCTGCCACTTTGCCTGGCTTTTCCCACTTACCCTGTAGCAGTGGCAAGTGGGGTTCATATTTGTGGGGTTGAGGTCACCTCTGTATTGTCAGGTGACATCAAGCCCACGACTTAGTAATGGAGAGGCCTCAATAAGACGCCTATCCATTGCTAATCCTATAGTTGTATGGTAAATAAAGACACAGCCAGAATAAAGTCCTTTATTAGAAATAAGACTCAACACAGTTTTCCATTTTTATTTAAACACCTAATTCCAGCAAAGCCCTCCTTCTCCTGCAAAAAAAGTAAAATAAAAAAATAACAATATACCATACCTGTCCGTCGTTCTGTCCCACGCTTCACAGTCATTACACCGCATCACAACTTTGAGAAGAGCGAGTGCACTGCAGGCATGGTGCCAGTATGAGAGGTGAGTATAGGCTTTATTATTTTATCGGAGCCAAACCTTTAGTCAAAGAAGAGGTTGTCCTAGTAGTGGACAACCTCTTCATTGAGCAGTAAATAATGATAAAAATTGCAATAAGTGATCTTTTTTACACGTGTATTGTTAACTTTTCCGTAGGACTTGGAAGACATTGAAAAATGTTCCCTAGGCACACAATTACATATAATTACACAATCCGGTTAAACCAAATTGTTGACACCCTCCCCAAACGTTAAGTGGGACTGAGCTCCTTTAATAAACAAACCACATTGGGTAAGGAACTTATGTAAGACTTTACAACAAGCCTGGAAAACAGCAATTTTAAAAAAGTGACTTCATTTTTTACCTAATCAGGTCCCCCTGGAAAGCAATCATGAAAAAATATTCTTGCAAGTCCACGCTGATTACCTGCGTGCCTCATTATAGTAAATCCCCTCTGACTGACAGACAATCATCATTGACTTCTAAGTAATTACCCAGGCTTTTTGTAAAATAATTATACGTGTGTTTCTTTTCGCTTTTCCCATCAGCAGTACATGTTATTGTCTAATTAGCCCAATATGGAAACCATTATGGAATCTTTAATATTTTTGCGTTCTGAATGGAGAGACACTGCTTCTTGGCTCATTTTTACAAGTGGTGAAATATTCTTAAAGTAGTTGTCCGCTTTGTAAAATTCTCTAATTATTAGATGGGTCCCTTCACAAAAAGTCTGCAGGGTCACAATGTCATCATCTGTAACCTATGTGTATGGTAGTAAAAGAAGATTCATCATCTTCGGGATTGATTTTAGCTATTTTTTGTTGTTTTTTTGTGCAAATTTCCTCAAAATGGAGTTTGCACAAAAACAAAAATGCTCTTTATTTCTTGCGACTCTTTTTGCACAAAACTTTGCATGTTCCTGAAACGTCGTAAAATTTTGCGCAAAAATTTAAGACATACATAAAATCATTCCACGGGGGACTAACGTTTATATGGGCAAAAATGTTGTGGCTTTTTGAAAAGTAGCAATTGATGAATCAGCCAAAAGCATTTGGAAACTGCAAATCCTACCCGCAATCACAAAGCAAAAACAGGACAGGTGAAAAATAGACATTGAAATTAGAATAAGTCACAAATGAAAAATAGGCAAAAAAAATAAAAACTAGACAAAAAATGCTCAAATGCAATACGGAATCAAGCTTAAAGGGGGTTTTACACATAGCGATATCGCTAGCAATATCACTAAACCGTCACTGATTTTGTGACGTTATAGCGATATCGCTATGTGTGATACTTACCTCCGACCGGCTCCCCCACTGTCCATCGCTGATCGCGCGAGATCGGGCGGCTCCATTTCTCGTCGTCTGCTTCCTGCTGGGCTTCCTGCTGTGTGAGACGAGCGACGCTGGACGCGGGCGGGAGGACGTCAGGATCGCTGTGTGTGAAAGATGAGTATCGTGCGCTGCGTCGCTGCTGCATCGCTGTGAGGTCTTCCTGTGTGAAAGCTCACTAGCGATCATTTAGCGATGCACCAGTGATCCTGACCGGGTCATATCGCTGGTCGGATCGCTGGTGCATCTCTAAATGTAAAAAGGCAGATTGAGTATTACACAATTCCCATTCAAATAAGTGGGTTGTCTGTGTGTGCAGGACAGGGAAGGTTGTCCAGAATAAGAAATATTCTTTGCAACCAGTATCCACTAAGCTATTAGAAGAAGATCCAAAACAGAGGAGCCCCTTCTATAATCTGTGCTCGAAGCCCGTAAAGAAGAATTTATTGAACATTTGTTGACCGATGAGCCTCTGTAGCAGTGTAAATAATGAGGACAATGTGGCGTCTAATTATGTTGACTTGTGGGGGTGTCTGACTGAGGAAACATTGATGATCTATCTTCTCAAACACTTTCTAAAATCTTTCATGTAGTTGTTGGAATTGGGTTGAGATATGAATGTAATAATAACTTCCAATTTTAAGAGTATGTCATTTTCATCGATGAAGAGTGTCCACTGGCCTACAAATGAGTCATTTTAAACCTTTCCTTTTGGTTTGACATGTCTAGAAACTAGATGACAACCTTCAAAAAAAAAATAATGATTTTGTGACAAATATCTGTTGGGAGATGTTTATGCAACACACATAAGGTTTATGACTTGCGTGAACCTCCCATCCAGTGGAAAGACTACCGACCTGGCCGATGGAACCGAGACTCTCGAATTGGTCGACCAATCACTAGTAGACTGTTCTCATCTCATTGTAGATGTCTACAGTTCCACTGCTACCGATAAGAGCATCTTTCACCCATGAGCTATTGCTCTTAGTTTCCTGTTTCTTTAAAGGTTGAATAATTATCTAAACTCATAATGACGTCTTCTTAAGAACCAGACGGACCAGAGTTAGAAGGACATCTGCTTTTTATGCATTACTTTTCTGCTCCATTTCTTAACATCCCTTGAATTTGTTTTTTTCAGTTCCTTCGTGAGATGTTAAGGCGATCGGACACACGAGACGTCTCGGACCATATGTCCTTGACACAGTTTCTCGCTTTTCCAAACGGAAACAAAACATGCAGCAGAAATCATCTATTTAATTGTCCGCTAATTAGCAATGTACTTAATGGATACCCTTGATGGTGGAATATATATATGGCCAGTGCGGACCGAGAGTTGAGAGGCAAATTACTGTATGTGCTATGTAGGGCACAGAAGCTAAGTAAGTAAAGATTAATACAGGTCAGCTCACCTCTTGCCTGTGGAAATGCTGATTAGGAAGAAAGCGACTCATTGCCACTTATCCGGAGTGATGATACAGTAACTGGAAGCTTTGCAGATGTTGCCAATTGTGCTGTTCTTGCTAATAGTGCATTTTAAAGTACTTTGATATGTTTATATAAACCTTAATACGACCTCTGTATTATTTATAATGTTTCATTTTTGTGCAGGTCTAATAAATCTTATGGCAGACCGCGCCGTCCTTACGTACACATTTATTTTAAGGGTTTAATTTGTTTTATTTAGGGACGTCTATTGTTTGCTTGGGAATTTCTCTCCGCTGGGTTTCAGTTTTTCCATTGTGACCTTGTTAGACAAAACTATGAGCTGTTGTTTACTATTTTTAAGTGTTTTATAGCTAAAAAAAATAACAAAAAGACGCAAACTGTAAATGTGAGAACTTGCATTATCTTTGAATTACTGTCAGCTATTTCTTAGTTGTATACGTATAAATGGTCATCAATCTTCTCATGAATCCATAGTACAAGTGAATATAGAAAACTTTCTAATATATCTTATCAGAGAAATATGGTTATTTTTCCACTTATGAGCCATTTCTTCTCCCCCTGCATACTGAATGTTGTCAAAAATAAAACCGAAATCCTTCTTGCTCAAGGAACAATAGACTTCCAACTTAATGAGGAATCAGATTACAGTTGCCAGTTGGTGTCTATGGAAAGGGGAGGGGAAGGAGAAGGTGAGAGAGGTTGCTTTCTAGTAAGTGTTGTATCTTACATCAGAGCTGGATTGACTTCTACACTGCTCAGTACTGTTGTATGTTGCCCTCCATGCTGCTGCTTAAACATGTGCTAGATAGAAACAGGGGTGAAGCAGTGGTGTAACTTGAAGCTTATTGAGCAAAAGCTCAAACAGAGCCCCCAGTTGTAGAAAATTTTTAATAGTACTGATCTTTTCATATAGGCCTAAGGGATTTTTTGGAGCCCCATAGGCTCCAGGGTCCAGGTGCGATTGCTACCTCTGCACCTATTGTACTTCTTCCTCAGGGGAGCAGTGATCGCTCTTGTTTGCGCAGCGTCGAACTTGGTGCCAAGGGACCACTAATGACATTGATTCTGGGGGCCCACAGTTTGGTCTCATGCAATATTACTGAATATTACATTAGAAAAAGACTTTTATCTGGTAGCCCCCTATCCTCACTGGTTTGCAATGTTAGACAGTCTTTTCTCATATTTTCCACCTACACAATACAATACCACTATACCATATAGGGATGAGATAATACTTCCATATGTAACCTACGTAACACTGAACTACCATGCAGTGCTAATACATGATGTTATTTTCAAATTTTTCCCCATTTGAAGGTTCATTAAAGAATGACAAAAGTCAAGAAGAGATTAAGTTATTTTATTCTGCATGTTCCTAAAACACATAGGGGGCAATTCATTTAAGGTTTTCAACAGATTTATGCCAAAAAAAAAGATTTGAAAAGTCATAAAAAATGTGTCTTCTGACATTTTTAGGCCATTCTTGCCCAGGGGCAGGACAGTGGTGGGTCGGGGTGTGGTGACCCTGACTCATGAAATTTATAATGAATGGTGATGTTCACTAAACCACAAATCTTAATTCAGCAGGGGTTGGAGTAAGAATTGTGGTGAGGTGCACACTACGAGCCTCGCCTGATTCAGTAAGAGGTGTGCCTCTGCTCCAGTCCCCCCCCTCATCAAGACCAGCAAAAGAATCACCAGCCTTGATGAATAGCCCTCTCAATGTTGATGAAATATTGCAATCTGCATTTAGCTATTCCATTTTCAACTTGGAAACAAATGAGGGTGAAGGGCATTGCAATCTTTTGTCCAACTGCAGACACAGGAAAGGGGAGAGGCTCCTGCTGCAGCCAGCTGCTTTCCAACCAAACACAGGGAAGTGATAGGGAGCAACAGGAGGACATGGCTGAGCACTTTCTAACATATGGAAAATTTCTATATATAGCTCACATTTTTTTTATGTAAAATGAGATAAAATAGTGTTAAAGGGAATGAAGAGATAAAAAGGGTGTTCTCAAGATGATAACTAAGTAGTACACCACCCCCCGGTACTTGAAAAAGTCCTGCCACTGATTCAATCTGTACTCCCTCCCAGATTGTACACAGAGGCAATTTGATGTTGTGATGACACAGCATTTCTTCTTAATTATAAGAACTAAGTTGTGTAGGCCCAGAAACATAAACTGTTGTCTGAAGTATTGACTCTTCTTGTAGGACTAATATTTACCTCTACTATTATCTCCTACAGTTTATTTTCTGTTATCTTTGCAAAACAGTAGTGCAGGGCCACTGAACAATGATGTTTGTTGATATGTTGATTACATACATTGTCCATGCTAGATAGTGTGTTGGCATTCCCAAACAGAGGAGAAAAACTATGCAAAGAGATTACATAAACAATGCAGGTTGCCTCACTCACATCTCTCTCTGACCGCTGGATGTTGATTGAAGGCCATTTGTGAACTATATAAAGAGACTTTTTCTTCTAGTCCATGTGACTCTACAGGAGATCAGCTTAGGGGACTATGGCTCCAGGTGTAAGAACACAGGGCTGCTTAATTGGCCATCACGAAAACCCCAGAAACGTCTTAAAGAATCCAGGTTGGACAATCAGGTCACCTGGCCATATACCTCCCTGCTCTTGGTTAGCTTCCTAAGCTTGTCATTACCTTCTCATTGTGGGGGCCTGCCAAAAGCGGGGAGCCACTGATGGGGGTACTCGGCCCTGGAAACAGCTCTAATCCCGGCAAGTCAGCGGAAGGGTGAGACTCTGTAATTTGCACCATCTTGAGTATTTGCTGGGACTTTTCTGTATAATATTGTTTGTTGGTGGTTCAATACATTATTGCCACACTGTTATATCCTCACCCTGAGTTGTCTGAGCAGTGTTCCGCCCATGGAGAGAGAGAGCAGGCATTCAGTGGTATGTGCCCTGGTCCATGCAGTCTTTCTAAAGGCAGCTGGGCCAGTGGATGAGAGCACTCACTGACCCCTGTGTCTCCACAGATGTGTTACGGAAACTCCTTTCCTGGGAGAGCTAATCTATACAGTTGTGGCCAAAAGTATTGACACCCCTGCAATTCAGTCAGATAATACTCAGTTTCTTCCTGAAAATGATTGCAAACACAAATTCTTTGGTATTATTATCTTCATTTAATTTGTCTTAAATGAAAAAACACAAAAGAGAATGAAGCAAAAAGCAAAACATTGATCATTTCACACAAAACTCCAAAAATGGGCCAGACAAAAGTATTGGCACCCTCAGCCTAATACTTGGTTGCACAACCTTTAGCCAAAATAACTGCGACCAACCACTTCCAGTAACCATCAATGAGTTTCTTTCAATGCTCTGCTGGAATTTTAGACCATTCTTCTTTGGCAAACTGATCCAGGTCCCTGGTATTTGAAGGGTGCCTTCTCCAAACTGCCATTTTTAGATCTCTCCACAGGTGTTCTATGGGATTCAGGTCTGGACTCATTGCTGGCCACCTTAGAAGTCTCCAGTGCTTTCTCACAAACCATTTTCTAGTGCTTTTTGAAGTGTGTTTTGGGTCATTGTCCTTCTGGAAGACCCATGACCTCTGAGGGAGACCTAGCTTTCTCACACTGGGCCCTACATTATGCTGCAAAATTTGTTGGTAGTCTTCAGACTTCATAAAGCCATGCACACAGTCAAGCAGTCCAGTGCCAGAGGCAGCAATGCAACCCCAAAACCTCAGGGAGCCTCCGCCATGTTTGACTGTAGGGACCTTGTTCTTTTCTTTGAATGCCTCTTTTTTTCTCCTGTAAACTCTATGTTGATTCCTTTGCCCAAAAAGCTCTACTTTTGACTCATCTGACCAGAGAACATTCTTCCAAAACGTTTTAGGCTTTTTCAGGTAAGTTTTGGCAAACTACAGCCTGGCTTTTTTATGTCTCGGGGTAAGAAGTGGGGTCTTCCTGGGTCTCCTACCATACACTCCCTTTTCATTCAGATGCCGACGGATAGTACGGGTTGACACTGTTGTACCCTCGGACTGCAGGGCAGCTTGAACTTGTTTGGATGTTAGTCGAGGTTCTTTATCCAACATCCGCTGTTGTGAGTTCATTTTCCCCTTCGTCACTGGGGTCTGGTGAACTCCCTATTCTGGTAAAGGAAGGTAATGAGCCTGATTATCAGGCACCTGAGTCTAATGAGGATGACTGGCTGAGTGGAGTCACGGACTGGATATAAGGCTGCCGACGCCCTTCTGCCCTGCGGGTGATTTCTCTGTGGACTTCTAGGACACCAGTCTGATTCCTGCTCCTCTCAAGCTAAGTTTTCTGTTTTGCCTGTTAAGCTTTTGGTTTTGTTTTTTGTTTTCCTTGCTTTTCTGTATTCTGCCATTCCCTGCTGGGGTGAGCTGAATCTCCTTTTGCCTGTAGCTCTGTCTTCAGTATATTCCTGAGTACTGACATAGCTTTTTGAAGCCTAGCGTCTTCAGGGCCTTTTTCACTGTCAGTCTGTTGGCTCTTATTTTCATAGGGTTTTTCACGGATTGCAGACAGCAGCCTTCCTGTCCTTTTCTGTCTAGTTAGCTTGGGCCCCTCTTTCCTCAGTCTATCTTTCTGTCTGTGTTAGTATTTTCATCTTGCTTCACCGTCATTATATGTTGGGGGCTGCCTATTGCTTTGGGGTCTGCTCTGGGGCAGTTTAGATTTCCCCTTTCTTTCTTTAGGCCTATTTAATTCTCCGGCTGTGATCGAGGGGTCTAGGGCATCGTAGGAACCCCCCACGGCTACTGCTAGTTGTGTTGATAGGTTCAGGGGTCTGCAATCCGATAGCTGCCAACTTCTCTGGTTTTCTGGACTTAGCTAGCATTTCTGTTTTTTGCCTCCTACGGTGACTCAATCATAACAGAATCACCCGCCATACCGCAGATCCTAGGGTACTCAATAGCAGGAAAGAATTGTGTTTAAAAAAAAAAAAAAAAAAAGGTGTGTGTATATTCTTTCCTCTATATCTCTGAGGCCGTAGAGGGAATTTTTTTTTTCTCTCTCAATGGAGATAAAGCAATTGTCTGATCATGTGGAGCAGCTCGCTGCGGAAGTGCGGGGAATTTCCGCCTACCTTGCTCGTTCGCATGCTGTTGAACCAAAGATCCCTACACCTGATGTATTTTTTGGGGATCGATCTAAATTTTTGAGTTTCAAAAATAATTGTAAATTATTTTTTGCCTTGAAGCCTAACTCGTCAGGGAGCTCCGCGCAGCAGGTTAAAATTGTCATCTCTTTGCTGCGTGGCGATCCCCAGGATTGGGCGTTTTCTTTGAAACCAGATGATCCTATTCTGACTAATGTGAACGCATTCTTTCAAGCTTTGGGGTTGTTGTATGATGAACCTAATGCTATTGATCAGGCTGAAAAGACCCTGTTGGCATTGAACCAGGGTCGAGATTCTGCAGAGTTGTACTGTCAAAAGTTCCGAAAGTGGGCGGTCCTTACTACCTGGAATGATAATGCCTTGGCTGCTCTCTTTCGGAAGGGTTTGTCAGAAGCCGTAAAAGATACTATGGTGGGATTTCCTGTTCCCTCTGGTCTGGACGATTCTATGTCATTAGCCATTCAGGTTGATCGGCGTTTACGTGAACGCAGGATTGCACGAGAGGTGTTGCCACCGGTTGAACAGACGTCTGAACCTATGCAATGTGATAGAGTTTTGTCTAAGGCGCAACGTCAGGAGTTCAGAAGGTGTAATAAGCTGTGTTTTTTCTGTGAAGATGCCTCGCATATTATTTCTGTTTGTCCTAAACGAGAGAAACGCTTAGCACACACGTTTTCTGTTGGTGGTGTTCAACCTAAGTTTCTTCTGGCAATTACTCTGATCTGCTCCCTGTTCACATTTTCCGCCAAGGCTTTTGAGGATTCGGGAGCAGCGCTAAACCTAATGGACTTGGATTTTGCTAAACGTTGTGGATTTCCGATGACACCTCTGCAGACGCCTATCCCTTTGAGGGGGATTGATGCTACTGCTTTGGCTAAAAATAAACCTCAGTTTTGGACCCAGGTGGTCATGAGGGTCGCCCCAGACCATCAAGAAAATTGCAGATTTTTGGTATTGCATGGTCTGCATGATGCCGTTGTTCTGGGGTTTCCCTGGTTGCAAATTCATAATCCAGTTTTGGATTGGAAATCTGTGTCTGTGGTGAGTTGGGGTTGTCGGTGTGCCTTTAGTGAGGCTCCGGGTTTTTCCACCTCTCCTCAGTCGCATGATGTTCCAGACTATTTGGCGGACTTTTATGATGTATTTAGTGAGAATGAGTCTGCGTCCTTGCCTCCTCATAGGAGTTATGACTGTGCAATTGAACTAAGCCCGGGGTGTAAATTTCCCAAGGGTCGGCTCTTCAATTTATCTGTACCCGAGCACGAGGCTATGCGGTCCTATATTAAGGAGGCGTTGGAGAAGGGTCATATTACACCATCCTCTTCACCCTTAGGTGCCGTTTTTTTTTTGTGGCCAAAAAGGATGGTTCTTTAAGGCCTTGTATTGATTATCGTGCCCTCAATAAAATTACTATTAAATATCAGTATCCGTTACCCCTGATTTCGGATCTATTCTCTAGAGTTAGAGGTGCTTGCTGGTTTACCAAGCTTGACCTCAGGGGGGCGTATAATCTTATCCGCATTAAGCAGGGGGATGAATGGAAGACGGCGTTTAATACTCCGGAGGGACATTTTGAGTACCTGGTGATGCCTTTTGGGCTCACTAATGCCCCTTCTGTCTTCCAGTGCTTCATGAACGATATTTTCCGAGACTTTGTCGATAAATTTTTGATTATCTATCTGGATGATATTTTGATCTTCTCCAAGGATTGGGATTCTCATGTGGAACATATTCGGACTGTGTTCCGGATCTTGAGGGAGAATTCCCTGTATGCCAAAGGATCGAAATGCCTTTTTGGAGTACAGAGGATTTCATTTTTGGGATTTATTTTGTGTCCGTCAACTATTGAAATGGACCCGGCCAAGGTACAGGCCATTTATGATTGGGTTCAGCCCACTTCTTTGAAGGCCCTCCAGAAGTTTTTGGGTTTTGCTAATTTTTATCGGAAATTTATAGCAAAATTTTCTAGTATTGCCAAGCCATTGACTGATCTGACTAAGAAGGGTGCTGATGTGTTGAATTGGTCTCCGGAGGCTGTTGCTTCCTTTCAGGAGCTGAAGCGGAGATTTACCTCCGCCCCGGTTTTGCGGCAACCTGATGTCTCACTCCCGTTCCAGGTAGAGGTGGATGCTTCTGAGATTGGTGCAGGAGCTGTTTTGTCCCAAAAGGATCCTGTAACATCTAAAATGAATCCCTGTGCTTTCTTTTCCCTAAAGTTCTCTCCATCTGAACGTAACTATGATGTGGGGAATCGGGAACTGTTGGCCATGAAATGGGCATTTGAGGAGTGGAGACATTGGTTGGAGGGAGCTAAACATCAAGT
Source organism: Dendrobates tinctorius (assembly GCF_039654945.1). Classification (NCBI taxonomy): domain Eukaryota; kingdom Metazoa; phylum Chordata; class Amphibia; order Anura; family Dendrobatidae; genus Dendrobates; species Dendrobates tinctorius. The sequence goes on along the minus strand of NW_027361810.1, from coordinate 19,570,030 downwards.
TGTGGTCCTCACTGACCACAAGAATTTGATTTACCTAGAGTCGGCTAAACGCTTGAACCCTAGACAGGCTAGGTGGGCCTTGTTTTTTACACGTTTTGATTTTGTGGTCTCTTTTCTTCCTGGAACTAAGAATGTCAAGGCAGACGCCCTCTCTAGGAGTTTCTTTGCTGATTCTCCTGTGGTGACCAAGCCTGCTACCATCTTAGGCAAAGGGGTAGTTCTTTCTGCCATCTCACCCGATTTGAGACTTGCTCTGCAAGAGTTCCAGGAGGACAAACCTGAGCGTTGTCCCAGTGGAAAGTTGTATGTTCCTGACCAGTGGAAGAAGAGAGTGATGTCTGAAGTTCATTGCTCTGCATTGGCTGGTCATCCAGGTATTTTTGGTACTAGAGATCTGGTGAGTCGCTCTTTTTGGTGGCCCACCTTGTCTCATGATGTCAGGAATTTTGTGCAGTCCTGTGGGACTTGCTCCCGGTCTAAATCTTGTTCTCGCTCTAGTGGGTTGTTGATGCCTTTGCCGGTCCCCAGGAGGCCATGGACCCATATTTCAATGGATTTCATCTCTGATATGCCGGTCTCTCAAAGAATGACTGTTATTTGGGTGATTTGTGATAGGTTCTCTAAGATGGTTCATCTTGTACCACTCCCTAAGTTGCCATCTTCCTCTGAGTTGGTACCCCTGTTTTTGCAACAGGTGGTTCGCTTACACGGGATTCCTGAGAACATTGTATCTGACAGAGGAGTTCAGTTTGTGTCTAGATTTTGGAGGACTTTCTGTTCCAAGCTGGGAATTCAGTTGTCCTTCTCCTCTGCTTTTCACCCTCAGACCAATGGGCAGACAGAGAGAACAAACCAGACCTTGGAGTCATATTTGAGATGTTTTATTTCCGCTGATCAGGATGATTGGGTTTCATTTTTGCCCTTGGCCGAATTTGCTTTAAATAATAGAGCTAGTTCTGCCTGCCCAGGTGTTGACACTGTGGTGGAGAGAATGCACCAGATCTGCGACCAAGTGGTGGATAAGTTATCTCTCTCCCAGGAAAAGGCCCAGCGGTTTTCCAATCGACATAGGACCATTGGTCTCCAGTTTAAGATTGGTGATATGGTGTGGTTATCATCAAAAAATATTGCTATGAAGGTGGCTTCTCCTAAGTTTAAGCCTAGATTTATTGGACCTTACAAGATTTTGGAGATTATTAATCCGGTCTCTTTTTGTTTGGCTCTTTCTGTCACATTTAAAATCCATAATGTGTTCCATAAGTCCTTGTTGAAGAGGCTTGTTGAACCAGTTGTTCCTGGGGTGGCACCTCCAGACCCTGTATTGGTTGATGGTAACATGGAATATGAGGTAGAGAAAATACTGGATTCCCGTTTGGCTAGATGGAGACTCCAGTATTTGGTTAAGTGGAAGGGTTATGGTCAGGAGGATAATTCCTGGGTCTCTGCCTCTGATATTCATGCCAAAAGATTGGTGCGTGCATTTCATCGGGCTCACCCTGATCGCCCTGGTGGCGTGGTTGAGGGTTAGGTGACCCCTCCTCAAGGGGGAGGTACTGTTGTGAGTTCATTTTCCCCTTCGTCACTGGGGTCTGGTGAACTCCCTATTCTGGTAAAGGAAGGTAATGAGCCTGATTATCAAGCACCTGAGTCTAATGAGGATGACTGGCTGAGTGGAGTCATGGACTGGATATAAGGCTGCCGACCCCCTTCTGCCCTGCGGGTGATTTCTCTGTGGACTTCTAGGACACAAGTCTGATTCCTGCTCCTCTCAAGCTAAGTTTTCTGTTTTGCCTGTTAAGCTTTTGGTTTTGTTTTTTGTTTTCCTTGCTTTTCTGTATTCTGCCATTCCCTGCTGGGGTGAGCTGAATCTCCTTTTGCCTGTAGCTCTGTCTTCAGTATATTCCTGAGTACTGACATAGCTTTTTGAAGCCTAGCGTCTTCAGGGCCTTTTTCACTGTCAGTCTGTTGGCTCTTATTTTCATAGGGTTTTTCACGGATTGCAGACAGCAGCCTTCCTGTCCTTTTCTGTCTAGTTAGCTTGGGCCCCTCTTTGCTCAGTCTATCTTTCTGTCTGTGTTAGTATTTTCATCTTGCTTCACCGTCATTATATGTTGGGGGCTGCCTATTGCTTTGGGGTCTGCTCTGGGGCAGTTTAGATTTCCCCTTTCTTTCTTTAGGCCTATTTAATTCTCCGGCTGTGATCGAGGGGTCTAGGGCATCGTAGGAACCCCCTACGGCTACTGCTAGTTGTGTTGATAGGTTCAGGGGTCTGCAATCCGATAGCTGCCAACTTCTCTGGTTTTCTGGACTTAGCTAGCATTTCTGTTTTTTGCCTCCTACGGTGACTCAATCATAACAATCCGCACAATCTTGCATTGAAATCTCTTGTCAATTTTTCTTTTCCGTCCACATCTAGGGAGATTAACTACAGTGCCATGGGCTTTAAACTTCTTGATGACATTGCGCACGGTAGACACAGGAACATTCAGGTCTTTGGAGATGGACTTGTAGCCTTGAGATTGCTCATGCTTCCTCACAATTTTGTTTCTCAAGTCCTCAGACAGTTCTTTGGTCTTCTTTCTTTTCTCCATGCTCAATGTGGTACACACAAGGACACAGGACAGAGGTTGAGTCTACTATAATCCATGTCAACTGGCTGCAAGTGTGATTTAGTTATTGCCAACACCTGTTATGTGCCACAGGTAAGTTACAGGTGCTGTTAATTACACAAATTAGAGAAGCATCACATGATTTTTCGAACAGTGCCAAAACTTTTGTCCACCCTCTTTTTTATGTTTGGTGTGGAATTATATCCAATTTGGCTTTAGGACAATTATTTTTGTGTTTTTTCATTTAAGACAAATTAAATGAAGATGATAATACCAAAGAATTTGTGTTTGCAATCATTTTCCGGAAGAAACTGAGTATTATCCGACAGAATTGCAGGGGTGTCAATACTTTTGGCCACAACTGTATATATAATTGCCTTAAATTGTCTGTCATCCACTTCCGTCTGGATGTTCCCGAATCCCACAATCCACCGCGCCACACCGGAAGTACGACGATGGGTATTCCAATATGGCACCCGCTGGTGGTAACAGGCCCTTCCACAGTACGACCAGCAAGACACCGCCGGAATCCCCCCGCCGCCGCCGGATCCCCCCGCCTCTGCACCTGCTGCCACTGCTGCTGGACCCGCCAGCACCGCTGCTGGACCTGCTGCCGCCGGCCCGCCGCTGCTGGCTCACCCATCTCCATGCAGTCACAGCCGGCAGGAAAGACCGCAGCTTGCGGCCTGTGCTGAAGTTGGGGTGCGGGACTCCCCCCGCTGCTGGACCCGCTGCCGCTGGACCCCCCGCTGAGGGGTGTAACGAGGGGGTATAATGAGAGGGGTGTAATGAGGGGGGTATAATGGGGGGTATAATGAGAGGGGTGTAATGAGGGGGGTATAACGAGAGGGGTGTAACGAGGGGGTGTAATGAGGGGGGTATAACGAGAGGGGTGTAATGATGGAGGTATAATGAGAGGTGTAATGAGGGGGGAGTAATGAGAGGGATGCTGCTAGGATCAGCCGCCTGACTACACGCACCAGATCCAGCCCCTGCCTGCCTGCCCACCCACCTCCATGCAGTCACAGCCGACAGGAAAGACAGCGGCTTGAGGCCTGTGCTGGAGATGGGGTGCGGCCACCCTCTGGTAGCGCCGCACCCCATCTCCAGCACAGGCCGCAAAGCACCGTCTTTCCTGCCGGCTGTGACTGCATGGAGGTGGGTGGGCCACCACCCCTAGCACCACACAGCTACCCCCATTATGATGTCACTGCCCTCCCGATGCGATAGCATCGGGCCCACATCTAGTTTGGAATAAGACCCAAATGGTCTCCAAATCGGACAGTGTTGGTCAAATCAGGGCATCTATCGATCGGAGATTAAGCAAAAATACACACGTGTCAGTTTGTGTGCAAGGACTGTCTGCCAGACCCTCAAGCAAGCATGCTTTTTATTACTAATGTAGAAAAATGACGTAAATAAAGATGTAACTCCATAAAAGGGTATAAGGTCAACATAACAGTAGGAAGCATATATTCCAGTAAATCACAATCACTCTTATGAAACCAATCAACCTCAAAAACAGTTCTCAGAGATAGACAACCTACACCCTGTCTCATTGTTTTCACAAATGTGACTTTGCATAAAAGTGAACAAAGTTTATTAGAGCTGAATAAGTAAATATACATTTTTTTTTAAATTATAGTAAAGCCAGCTATAAATTTTAACCATAACAGATGCAAATCGAATTTCCTGGCTGAATTCAAACGAATCTGCCAAAGTCAAATTTTGGCAAATTCTCTCATCTCCATCTCAAAACTATCCAAGATGTGATTCATACAGTTTAGACAGCACTCATCACTTTTAGAGTATTTTTTTGTAATATGTCTAACTTTATGCACAATCTATAAACTTGACTGTGACTTCTTCAGTTTGGATATTTTCGACTAAGTTAGTACCACTGCACTTTTTTTTTACAGCAATTTCAATCAATGCAAATGTGCGCTACCTCATTATTACAGCAGACATTTATATTAATCCTCACACTAATGGTTTGCTTGGCAAAATCTACTGGAGCAGATAACAAATAGAGATCAGCAGTTATGAGTTATACCGCTTAGGACTTATAGATTAACTTTTAATGTTAATTTATAACTTGGCTGCGGATGGAGACGCCACATTCCGGGGTCGGAGATTTCGTTTCCCTGAGTAATTGTTGAGGGGCTTTCTAACCAAGAAATGTGACTTGTTCCTATTAATCCAGAGAATGTACAATGTATTTCTAAACGCTGCGATAACACAAGGCGCAATGTCATAATGAAATAACGAAGCCGTGTATGAATTATTGATCCGGCGAGTAAATAACTGCTTCTCGTTCTTTTGTGTCTCGAAACGGTTATTCATTTGCGTCAGAAAGGGATTTCTTATTCTTTCATCAGAAAATCGTAAATGGAAGAAAAGAAAAGAACTGAGCTTTCACAAATTGCAGATATGTCTTTTTTTTCAACAGGAAGTGTAGGTGGAGAAGTTACTAATTTGTGCTAGATATACAGTGCTCGGCATAAATAAGTACACCCACTTTGAAAAGTAAGATTTTAATGAAAATCTCTTTGAATAAAAGAACAGTTTCCAAAATTTTAACGAGATAGAGTTTCATCATGGAACATTTTTTTTTAACCCATAACATGAAAATAAGGTTAATAGTAGAACGTTCAGTTTTACGCAAATTGGTTGGTGCAAAAATAAGTACACCCCACAACAAAAACTGCTACATCTACTAGCTTGGGTGACCATCATGATTTTTAAGGACGGCACCAAGTTTTCTAGGCCTGGAATCAACAAGTTGGTTACATATTGCAACATCTGTGTTTTTTTACCATTCTTTAGGAACAAGCTTTTTTCGAGCCTGGATGCTGGATGGAGAGCAATAACAACTTGTCTCTTCGGAGTTTCCCATGGGTGTGCAGTTGGGGTCAGATTAGGAAACACTTGGTCACTGGATCACTTTTATTCTGTTCTTCTTCAGAAATAGAGCAGATGTGTGCTTTGGATCATTGTCATGTTGGAAAAGTGTACGTTTACCAAGTGCATGGAGACATGGCTGCATCTTCTCTTACTATAGAGTAGAAGATCTGTGAATTTATGATACCATCAATGAAATGTAGACCTCCGACACCAGCGGCCCTCATGCAGACCCACAGAACAATGGAGCCAGAAGACAACAAAAATGGCCCAAGGGAACACCTCATTGGTGACTATACCGAATCAGGGCTGCGCAATGGGATAGATGAAGGCGGGTGACGTTAATTTTTTTTTCCATTTATTTCTTATGCTCTGGTGTTTAGAGAGACCCCAGACCATAATAATTTATATTTATTTAATTAATTTACTGAATTAATTTGATGCAATACAATTTTTATGACCTAATTTGGGCAAGTTGCAACATTCGAAACTTTGGCAGTTTTACAGTAATTACTAATAAAAATGTGTCTGTGGGAGAGAGAGGGGGAGCCGGAAAAGTTTGAGCTTGACAAGCTGAGACATATATCATAAACCATTGTAACTAAATATAGCTGGTGGGTGCCGTACCTGCTGGTAATTTCAGCCAAAGTGAGGAAGAAGGAGGGGTGTTTCCAGCACATCCATCCAGTTTGAATAATTTTTTTTTATTGGAACATTTTAAAAACCAATTGTAAAATTGAGAGAGCGAGACAATCTGCCTGACGCGTTTCTGGCGCACCATGGCACCCTTAGTTTATTCAAACTGGATGGATGCGCTGGAAACACCTCTCCATCTTCCTCACTAATAAAAATGATATACAATAGACAGATGGGTGAACATATAGATACGTAAACAGATATATGGAGATGCAAAATCCAGAAATAGAAGTCGAGCACCATCAGAATAGTCCACATATCCGAACCATCATACGTGTATGAAAGAGACGCAGCCGGCAATACAACTGTTTTACCCTTAGGTGCACATTCATGGAAAATAAGCTAATCCACATAGCAAAAAATAGTAGAAAAAGAACGGCACTCACCGGGTAGTGTAGTCAAGGCTTTATTATAAAATCAAATCAGCGGGAGAACGGGCGCAAAAAGGAGATAGCAACGACGATCATTTCGTGCTGCAAAGGCGCTTCCACAGGTTACATCGAGAATGGAGATATATGGAGATATATGGAGAAATGCATATATTGATAGATAGATAAGTAGATGATAGATAGATAGATAGTGTAGATATGATGACATATCTAAAAGAGAAAACCAGTATACAGTCTTTGGCTCACGCGGTATTTAAGCAATAGGTTTCCTACTTAGACCACCTTGAAATTCACTTAAGACTAAAGTTGAGCGACTTTAGTCGGATCGGGTTTCATGAAACAAAATTTGTTTCAGATGAAACTGGTCCGACTAGGGCAAAAAAATTCGGAGTTTCATCCAAAACCCGACCCCAATGCAAGTCAATGGGGAATAAAAGTCGGCATTGAGTGAATGAATGTCATCCGCTCAATGCCGCCTTTTATTCCCCATTGATTTGCATTGGGGTCGGGTTTCGGATGAAACTCCGACTTTTTTTTGCCCTAGTCGGACCAGTTTCATCTGAAGCAAATTTTGTTTCATGAAACCTGATCCGACTAAAGTCGCCCAACTCTACTTAAGACCCGTCTATTTCAAGGGTTGAATTTTCATCTGCTGGTATGTGTGTACGAGAAGTGTACAAATTTGCTTCTAGAATATGCTGTGGTTTCCAGCTTTCTTTTCAGGACTATAGTGTTAGGGATCTATGGGGAGCATCCCTCTATTTGGGATCTTGAATCCATCAATTCTTAATTTACAGATGCTTCAATAGCTTGTTGACTGATCTATCACATTTTTACTGCTTTAGTCCTATAGAAAGTGTGCAAAGCTGTTGCAATTTTATTTAATTTTGTGAACCCCAGGCTGAAGCAACAGCGAAACGCGCATCAGGTGGTGTGAGTCTATCAGTCAGTACTCCCTCTTTACTCCTAGATGTGAATCATGCTTTGATTGTACATTATTTGCTATTAGCAATTATTTTAGATATTTTACACTTTATTAATCATGATTACAGGGCACGAAACTGTTACATCTCCAAGTACTATGCACTTTGCACTTTCGTTATATATGAATTATACAAATATTGAAGGTTTCACATTAGTAATCATTAAATAACTTTGATTAATTCTGTCTCTAACACTCTATATCTTTCTGCTCAGTCTCATATATTTACAACTTATACAGAATCATTCTTGAAGTTTGAGATTAATATAATTATAGGAGTTACAAACTCATTCTAGACTGACCCTCCTCCTTATCATTGATGAAGTTTCCCACTTTATACTATGCTTTAATTGTCTGTAGATTATGTAAGATATGATTATTTGTATTCATAAACATTTTTTTGTATTGCATTTTGTGTAGTCATCTTTTAGTTTTATATATATAAAAATATATCTTTATTATGCCTAAAGGAGAGTGGCTGCGAGATTTTCAGGTATATACACGCGATCAGTAAACGCTGCGGATTGGACGCTGTGTACTTGTGTAGCGTCCATCCCACAGTGTCCAGCTGTAGTGGTATTTCAAGAAATCCAATGTCCACTATGCATCCACAAACACCCAATGTTCACTCGTGGATACGGACATGCTGTACGTCTCTTCAGACATATCAATTTCACCCTCAGAGATCCAATAGAGGAGAAGAACCCTGATTTATCTAGCTTTATTGGCATTGCGGACTGGATATAGTCTTAGGCTCTGATCATATCTACATCGGAGGATAGTTCAGCGAATTCTTCCACTGAACATTGGACACACTTGGTGGAATCCATCAGGGTAATTTGGATTCTGGTGGAGGAATTTATCGTAGTCCGAAAGGGATTCACTATTTTTTTGTGGGTTCTATTAAAATTACTGTATGGAACTTTGGACACAGAAATAGTTGATAACAATAAAGTATTCTCAATATTATTGGAGCAACATTGATAAGGCATCCTTACCTGGGATGAGGGCAGAGAAGAAAACAAATGATCACACAGTCCATATTATATTCAAAGATAAAAAATCATTTTATTAATTTAATGAACAAAAATTACAGGTACAGGTGACGACACCAACATGTGCTAGCAGCTCAAAACAGCGGGACACCAATGTGGTGACTGGAACAACCCCACAAAATTATAATGAATAATTTAATGGTAAATACCAAATAATTTAATAAACATTCCCCCAGGAACAAATCCCAAGAATAAATGGTATGAGACTGAATAACTTAGATCATTGCCAACACTCCTATAAAACTCCGGGTACATTGTCATAAATAACTCCCATTAACACTGATGGCAACACAGTCATAGCTTCACATATAGAGACAGAAAGAAAAGATAAACATACCAATTGTGCTTTCACTAATTATCCGGGAAGCCCAGGGAAAAGGTGGGGGCCTGTCAGCACACAAGCATCACCCCGACGCACGTTTCGGCAAAGCCTTCGTCATTTATGACAATGTACCTGGAGTTTTATAGGAGTGTTGGCAATTATCTAAATTATTCAGTCTCTTACCATTTATTCTTGGGATTTGTTCCTGGGGGAATGTTTATTAAATTATTTGGTTTTTACAATTAAATTATTCATTATAATTTTGTGGGGCTGTTCCAGTCACCACATTGGTGTCCCGCTGTTTTGAACTGCTAGCACATGTTGGTGTCATCACTAGTGTTGAGCATTCCGATACTGCAAATATTGGGTATCGGCCGATATTCGCTGTATCGGAATTCCGATACCGATTACCGATATTTTTTCAATATCGGATACCGGAATCGGAAGTCCCCATAATGCAATGAGCCACTGTTGAGGCTGTGATTGGCTGCTGAAATGATGTCATCATGATGCGCGGTCTGTGCGCATCATGATGCGCGGTCTGTGCCGACTGTGGGGGGGCCTGTACCGACTGAGGGGGGGCCTCTACGGGCCTGCCGGGGGCCTGTGCTGGCTGTTGGGGGTCTGTACGGGCCTGCCGGGGGCTTGTGCCGGCTGCCGGGGGTCCGTACGGGCCTGCCGGGGGCTTGTGCCGGCTGTCGGGGGTCAGTACGGGCCTGCCGGGGGGCTTGTGCTGGCTGCCGGGGGTCTGTACGGGCCTGCCGGGGGCTTGTGCCGGCTGCCAGGGGTCTGTACGGGCCTGCCGGGTGCTTGTGCCGGCTGCCGGGGGGTCTGTGCGGGCCTGCCGGGGGCTTGTGCCGGCTGCCGGGGGTCTGTGCGGGCCTGCCATGGGTCTTGTGTGTGTGCAGGCATCGTCCGATGGGACTACAAGTCCCATCAGGCGATGCCTGCTGCAATGACAGTGATTGACACATTATCCAATGATGGGACAGTAGTAGTCCCATCATCCGGCTAATGTGTTGAATGTAAAAAAAAAATAAATATATATATATATATATACATACTACATACATACTACATATATACTACATTCATACAACATACATACTACATAAATACTACATACATACAACATGCTACAGACATACAGTACATGCTACATTCATACTACATACTACATACAGTCATGGCCAAAAGTAATGACACCCCTGCAATTCTGTCAGATAATACTCAGTTTCTTCCTGAAAATGATTGCAAACACAAATTCTTTGGTATTATTATCTTCATTTTATTTGTCTTAAATGAAAAAACACAAAAAGAATTGTCCTAAAGCCAAATTGGATATAATTCCACACCAAACATAACAAAGAGGGTGGACAAAAGTATTGGCACTGTTCGAAAAATCATGTGATGCTTCTCTAATTTGTGTAATTAACAGCACCTATAACTTACCTGTGGCACCTAACAGGTGTTGGCAATAACTAAATCACACTTGCAGCCAGTTGACATGGATTAAAGTTGACTCAACCTCTGTCCTGTGTCCTTGTGTGTACCACATTGAGCATGGAGAAAAGAAAGAAGACCAAAGAACTGTCTGAGGACTTGATATACCAAATTGTGAGGAAGCATGAGCAATCTCAAGGCTGCAAGTCCATCTCCAAAGACCTGAATGTTCCTGTGTCTACCGTGCGCAGCGTCATCAAGAAGTTTAAAGCCCATGGCACTGTGGCTAACCTCCCTAGATGTGGCCGGAAAAGAAAAATTGACAAGAGATTTCAACGCAAGATTGTGCGGATGTTGGATAAAGAACCTCCACTAACATCCAAACAAGTTCAAGCTGCCCTGCAGTCCGAGGGTACAACGGTGTCAACCCGTACTATCCGTCGGCATCTGAATGAAAAGGGACTGTATGGTAGGAGACCCAGGAAGACTCCACTTCTTACCCCAAGACATAAAAAAGCCAGGCTGGAGTTTGCCAAAACTTACCTGAAAAAGCCTAAAACATTTTGGAAGAATGTTCTTTGGTCAGATGAGACAAAAGTAGAGCTTTTAGGGCAAAAGCATCAACATAGAGTTTACAGGAGAAAAAAGAGGCATTCAAAGAAAAGTACATGGTCCCTACAGTCAAACATGGCGGAGGTTCCCTGATGTTTTGGGGTTGCTTTGCTGCCTCTGGCACTGGACTGCTTGACCATGTGCATGGCATTATGAAGTCAGAAGACTACCAACAAATTTTGCAGCATAATGTAGGGCCAAGTGTGAGAAAGCTGGGTCTACCTCAGAGGTCATGGGTCTTCCAGCAGGACAATAACCCAAAACACACTTCAAAAAGCACTAGAAAATGTTTTGAGAGAAAGAACTGGAGACTTCTAAGGTGGCCAGCAATGAGTCCAGACCTGAATCCCATAGAACACCTGTGGAGAGATCTAAAAATGGCAGTTTGGAGAAGGCACCCTTCAAATATCAGGGACCTGGAGTAGTTTGCCAAAGAAGAATGGTCTAAAATTCCAGCAGAGCATTGTAAGAAACTCATTGATGGTTACCGGAAGTGGTTGGTCGCAGTTATTTTGGCTAAAGGTTGTGCAACCAAGTATTAGGCTGAGGGTGCCAATACTTTTGTCCGGCCCATTTTTTGAGTTTTGTGTGAAATGATCAATGTTTTGCTTTTTGCTTCATTTTCTTTTGCATTTTTTCATTTAAGACAAATTAAATGAAGATAATAATACCAAAGAATTTGTGTTTGCAATCATTTTCAGGAAGAAACTGAATATTATCTGACAGAATTGCAGGGGTGTCAATACTTTTGGCCATGACTGTATATACTACATACATACTACATACATACTACATATATACTACATTCATACAACATACATACATACATACTACATACATACTACATATACAATACATTCATACTACATACATACATACAACATGCTACAGACATACAGTACATACTACATACATACTACATATATACTACTTTCATACTACATACATACTACATACATACTACATACTACATACATACTACATATATACTACATACATACTACATACATGCAACATGCTACAGACAAACAGTACATACTACATTCATACTACATACATACTACATATATACTACATACATACTACATACATACATACTACATATATACTACATTCATACAACATACATACACACTACATACATACTACATATATACTACATTCATACTACATACATACTACATATACACTACATTCATACAACATACATACATACTACATATATACTACATTCATACTGCATACATACTACATATACACTACATTCATACAACATACATACTACATATATACTACATTCATACTACATACATACTACATACATACAACATGGTACAGACATACAGTACATACTACATACATACTACATACATACTACATATATACTACATTCATACAACATACATACATACATACATACTACATATATACTACATTCATACTACATACATGCTACATACATACTACATACATAACAACATGCTACAGACATACAGTACATACTACATACATACTACACATATACTACATTCATACTACATACATACTACATATATACTACATTCATACAACATACATACATACTACATATATACTACATTCATACAACATACATACATACATATATACTACATTCATACAACATACATACATACTGCATACAACATACATACATTCATACAATACATACTACATACATACTATATACAATACATTCATACATTCATACAATACATACATATAGAAATACAGTACATATAACATAGAGTACATACTCACCAATACTTGTCACATTGTTCCCCGAAGCCAGTGTCATCTATGAAAAAATATGAAAATAGCAAACAAGCCATATACTCCCTGATCCGCAGAAATCCACGAGTGTCCCATGCCGATTTCCCATGGAGAACAGCAGCATCAGCTGATGCGACCGATCTCTACGGGGCTCCAGGAATCTAATGACGGGAGGTAGGTATCCTTCCGCACTGTATTCCTCCGCCTCTGTAAAAAATAGTCCCTGGTCTCACTTTATGGGAAAAGCTGCGTGGGAACTTTTTCATACAGCAATGCCAAAAGTGAGACTAGGGACTATTTTTTTTACAGTGGCAGAGGAATACAGTGCGGAAGGATACCTACCTCCTATCATTGGATTCCTGGAGCCCCGTAGAGAACGGTCGCATCAGCTGATGCTGCTGTTCTCCACAGGAAATCGGCGTGGGACACTCGTGGATTTCTGCGGATCAGGGAGTATATGGCTTGTTTGTTATTTTCATATTTTTTATAGATGACACAGGCTTCGGGGAACAATGTGACAAGTATTGGTGAGTATGTACTCTATGTTATATGTATTGTATATCTATATGTATGTATTGTATGAATGTATTGTATGTAGTATGTATGTAGTATGTATGTATTGTATGAATGTATGTATGTTGTATGCAGTATGTATGTTGTATGTCTGTAGCATGTTGTATGTATGTTGTATGTATGTAGTATGTATGTATGTTGTATGAATGTAGTATTTATTGTATGAATGTATGTATGTTGTATGCAGTATGTATGTATTATGTATGTTGTATGTCTGTAGCATGTTGTATGTATGTAGTATGTACTATGTATGTACGTTGTATGAATGTAGTATGTATATTGTATGAATGTATGTTGTATGTAGTATGTATGTAGTATGTATGTTGTATGTATGTAGTATGTAGTATGTATGTTGTATGAATGTAGTATATATGTATGTAGTATGTATGTATGTTGTATGAATGTAGCATATATGTAGTATGAATGTAGTATGTATGTTGTATGTCTGTAGCATGTTGTATATATGTAGTAAGTATGTAGTATGTATGTATGTATGTTGTATGAATGTAGTATATACAGTATGTAGTATGTATGTATGTATGTATGTTGTATGAATGTAGTATATATGCAGTTTGTATGTAGTATGTATGTAGCATGTATGTGTGTTGTATGAATGTAGTATATATGTAGTATGAATGTAGTATGTATATTGTATGTATGTTGTATGTCTGTAGCATGTTGTATGTATGTTGTATGTATGTAGTGTTGAGCATTCCGATACCGCAAGTATCGGGTATCGGCCGATACTTGCTGTATCGGAATTCCGATACCGACTTCCGATATTTTTTCAATATCGGAATTCGGCATCGGAATCGGAAGTTCAAAGTTGATTGACGGCCTGACGTCATCATGATGCGTGGTGTGTGCGCATCATGATGCGCCGTCATTTCGGGCCTTCCGGGGGTCTCTGCTGGCCTGCCGGGGGGCTGTGTGGACTGCCCGGGGTCGGTACCGGCCTGCCGGTGGTCTGTGCACCCTGTGGGGGTCTGTACCGGCCTGCCGGGGGGCTGTGCCGGCCTGCCGGGGGGCTGTGCTGATGTCCGGGGGTCTGTGCAAGCATCGTCCGATGGGACTACAAGTCCCATCTGGTGATGCCTGCTACCATGACAGTGATTGACACATTAGCCAATGATGGGACAGTAGTAGTCCCATCATCCGGCTAATGTGTTAAATGTTAAAAAAAAAAAAAAAATACTACATACATACTACATGCTACATACATACTACATATATACTACATGCATGCTACATACATACTACATGCTACATACATACTACATATATACTACATGCATGCTACATACATACTACATGCTGCATACATACTACATATGTACTACATGCATGCTACATACATACTACATGCTACATACATACTACATATATACTACATACATACTACATACATGCTACATACATGCTACATACATACTGCATGCTACATACATACTACATACATACTACATACATACTACATACATACTACATGCATGCTACATACATACTACATACATACATACTACATGCATGCTACATACATACTACATGCATGCTACATGCATGCTACATACATACTACATGCTACATACATACCACATACATACTACATACATACTACATGCTACATACATACTACATATATACTACATGCATGCTACATACATACTACATGCATGCTACATGCATGCTACATACATACTACATGCTACATACATACCACATACATACTACATACATACTACATACATACTACATGCTACATACATACTACATATATACTACATGCATGCTACATACATACTACATGCTACATACATACCACATACATACTACATACATGCTACATGCTACATACATACTACATACATACTACATACATACTACATGCATGCTACATACATACTACATACATACTACATGCATGCTACATACATACTACATGCATGCTACATACATACTACATGCATGCTACATGCATGCTACATACATACTACATGCTACATACATACCACATACATACTACATACATACTACATACATACTACATGCTACATACATACTACATATATACTACATGCATGCTACATACATACTACATGCTACATACATACCACATACATACTACATACATGCTACATGCTACATACATACTACATACATACTACATGCATACTACATGCATGCTACATACATACTACATACATACTACATACATACTACATGCATGCTACATACATACTACATGCATGCTACATACATACTACATGCATGCTACATGCATGCTACATACATACTACATGCTACATACATACCACATACATACTACATACATACTACATACATGCTACATGCTACATACATACTACATATATACTACATGCATGCTACATACATACTACATATATACTACATGCATGCTACATACATACTGCATGCTACATGCATGCTACATACATACTACATACATACTACATGCTACATACATACCACATATATACTACATACATACAATACATTCATACAATACATACATAGACATACAGTACATATAACATAGAGTAACATACTTACCAATACTTGTCACATTGTTCCCCGAAGCCATTGTCTTTTCCGGAATAAATATTAACATAACAAACCACAAAAATACTCACCCACGATCCGAAGCAGTCCACGAGTGTGTCCCACGACGATCTTGGGTAGAGAACTGCAGCATCAGATGATGCTGCCGTTCTCTACGGGCTGCAGGAATCCAATGACGGAAGGTAGGTATCCTTCCGCACTGTATTCCTCCGCCACTTAAAAAAAAAAAGTCCCTAGTCTCACTTTATGCCATTGCTGTGTGGGAGCCTGCACAGACCACCGGCAGGCCGGCACAGCCCCCCGGCAGGCCGGCACAGCCCACCGGAGCCTGCACAGACCACCGGCAGGCCGGCACAGCCCACCGGAGCCTGCACAGACCACCGGCAGGCCGGCACAGCCCCCCGGCAGGCCGGCACAGACCACCGGCGCCTGCACAGACCCCCTGGCAGGCCGGCACAGCCCCCCGAAAGGCCCGTACAGACCCCAGAGAGGCTGTACAAGGCAAAAACAGGGTTTTTCTTATTCCGATACCGGAAGTCCCATAGACTTGAATGGGACTTCCGGTATCGGAATCGGCGATACCGATACTTTTTTTAAAGATCGGCCGATCCATTCCGATCCGATACTTTGAAGTATCGGACGGTATCGCTCAACTCTATATGTATGTAGTAAGTATGTATGTATGTAGTATGAATGTAGCATATATGAGCATGAATGTAGTATGCATGTTGTATGTCTGTAGCATGTTGTATGTATGCTGTATGTATGTAGTAAGTATGTAGTATGTATGTATGTATGTTGTATGAATGTAGTATATATGTAGTATGTATGTATGTTGTATGAATGTAGTATATATGTAGTATGTATGTAGTATGTAGTATGTATGTAGTATGTATATATATATATATATTTTTTTTTTACATTCAACACATTAGCCGGATGATGGGACTGCTACTGTCCCATCATTGGCTAATGTGTCAATCACTGTCATTGTAGCAGGCATCGCCCGATGGGCCTTGTAGTCCCATCGGACGATGCCTGCACACACACAAGACCCCCAGCAGGCCTGCACAGACCTCTGGCAGCCGGCACAAGCCCCCCACAGGCCCGTACACACCCCCGGCAGCTGGCACGAGCCCCCGGCAGGCCTGTACAGACCCCCGCCAGCCGGCACAAGCCCCCGGCAGGCCTGTACAGACCCCCGGCAGCCGGCACAAGCCCCCGGCAAGCCCGTACAGACCCCCGTCAGCCGGCACAAGCCCCCGGCAGGCCCGTACAGACCCCCGCCAGACGGCTCAAGCCCCCGGCAGGCCCGCACAGACTACCGGCAGCCGGCACAAGCCCTCGGCGGGCCCGTACAGACCCCCGGCAGCCACCACAAACCCCCGGCAGGCCCGTACAGACCCCCGGTAGGCCCGCACAGACCCCACCCGCACACACAGACACGCACAGTGTCCGCCCACGCACCGCCCACACTCTTCCCCCCTCCCAAACTGGATGTGCAAGTAAAGAAGGATTTTTTTCATTCCGATATTTCTGTCTCATTGACTTGAATGGGACTTCCGGTATCGGAATCAGCGATACCCGATACTATTTTGTATTGGGCCGATCCAATCCGATACGATATTTCTCTATATTGGATGGTATCGCTCAACACTAGTTGTCACCTGTACCTGTAATTTTTGTTCATTAAATTAATAAAATGATTTTTTTATCTTTGCATATAATATGGACTGTGTGATCGTTTGTTTTATTCTCTGCGCGCTGTTTTAGGATAAGTCCTTATTTATGTCCAATATTACAGTGTCATTACTTTTTCTGATCATTAGTAATTAATTATGATACTGATATTTTTGCTGAGTTGTTTTCTTACCTGGAAAGAGCGGACTCGTGGAAGTCTGGAATCAGGTAACCAACCCGAACTTGACACCAGAGTTTAGGTACCAGAACAGCACCTGAACTTGAACCAGAACCTGAATCCCATTGAAAAGAATGGGGACCCAAAATTCTGAGCTGGAAAATTCTCCCTCTATATTTCCTTTCCTCAGTACTCCAAACATTGCAATGGACTTCCGGGATATGTCCGTGTTCGGCATTTAGCAACGGACACTAACTGTCTGGTACAAACACTGAACTTTTAAATTCGAGTTCGCTCATCTCTACTCCTTACCAATCTCCGCACTCACCTGACGATCTTTACCCCTTTAAGTTACCATCAACAAAGAACACGTTCTTTTGCTTAGTCTTTCTTATTCCTATTGAGCTCATTAACAAATCAAATCTCTCTTCGGCCTGAAATCAATCGCATGTCAATTAGAAATTAAACTAAGCACCTATGCCAACCTTTCTTTCTGACACTTGTCAGCGCAACTTCTTTTCTTTGGTATTTCAAAGTTTGGCTAATTATCTAAAGCACAGAGAAGCTGAGAATATTGTGTCTTCTTTTGCAACATTGTATCTGATGTTTAAATATTTTGATTCTGAAAAACAAGTTTAAACATCCCTTTTTTCACAGTGTTTTTAACACATTGCAAAATGAATGGCAATGGCAATATATGTATGTTGTATGAATGTAGCATATATGTAGTATGAATGAATACATAGCCAGGAATGTGGATATACAAAAATACCATAATTTAATTAGGGACACTCTCTGTCCAAATAGCATATCATCAAGAAAATATGAGAGTTTAAATTCCCTCCAAAGAAAGGAAAATATCAGAAAAATACTAATAATACATTTTGTCGTCTATACAAAAAGTTCACTTTATTAAATATAAAAAACAGTTCATCAAATGACAAAACATACAATTACAAAAGATATTATACAAGTGTAAGAGGCAGATAATGATGCAACCGTGGTTGTGACATGGAGACATATGTAAACATGGACCAGAAACTCCCATGTAAAAATCAATAGTTATAATGCTAACAACAATAAGTGTCATCTATTAAATATTAATATAAACATAAATAGAAAATTTTCTTAAATTTTAATAGAGACACACTACCTTAAAAAGAGGGGAGGAAACATCCCAGTATAGTCCATTAAGTAGTGTTAGCAAAAAAGATCATGTGCATAAACATCAAGAGTTCCCTTACCCATAATATAGAAATGTCGCCACGTCACACAAAACACCCCGACGCGCGTTTCGCACCTCGCTTCCTCGGGGGCGATATAATCCCTCCTGAAATTGTTCACCTTAAATAGGCCCTCATATATGAGCCGGATCCAATCGCTCTGTGTAAAACGAGCGCATGGAGGCGGAGAGTCCGGCACCACTACATCACTTCCGGCGTCGGGCGTGCCATGTCCCAGGAGCAGTTGCTCCACTGACGTCAGTGGAACATGGGCGCGTCATATCGACACCTTCCGTGGTGAGGGTAACCTAGGAGACGCCGTCAACATGCGCACACACAGAGCGATAATATTGAAGAAACAACCAATAATGATGAAATCCATATAAGATACAAAAACCGCATATCAAACTAAAACCCATACATACAGACTGCATAAATGCAAATATATACATTATTATATTTATATGTTATATATTAAATTATACCGCATCCATGCATGTTATCAAGAGATAATAGACATACTAAACACCCCCACTAAAACGCATATACAAACAATAAAAAACACATATAAATATACAAAAGGGGGAAAGGAAAAAAAAAAAAAAAAAAAAAAAAAAACACTTTTTAATAATAAACAAAAAATAATAATAATGAAAATAACATATAAAATACAAAAAACACAAAACAGCACTCATATGGAAAACAATGAAGGCAAATAGAGATGGTTCCAATCCAGAAGATAAAGGGCCCATTCAAACGAACAAATCATCTGCTGCAATACTGTGAATATAAAATACAAAAATACATACAATTAAAATCAAGGAGGATAAAAAGACTCACATAAGCGAATATTGACTAATAAGATGCAAGGCTGAAAATAACACATGCACATACATAAGCCATGTGTATATATGTGCACATAAATTGTGCACACAATATTACCAATATATAGGTGAATATTTGTCAAACAAAAGCAAAAAGAGAAATATATACAAAAAAATATAAATAAAATAAGATCAAATAAGTTGGAGGAGGAAAATGGGGGGTGGAAAAACTATATAAAGTGAATCACATATCACAAAAAAGATGAGAAACTAAGTTTCTCATTTAATCCAGATGGTGTCATTGTGCCCAACCTCACAATCCACTTACATTCAAGTTGGGATAATTTACGTTTCAAATTACCACCCCTAATCCCTCCATGGATACGGTCAATCCCCCGTACCTTGAGTAGGTCCGGGTTGGATGCATGTTTTAACCTGAAGTGACGTGGGATGGTCTTCAAAGAGGCTATATCCTGAACAGTTGGAGCTGACATAATGTCCCTTACATGTTCCCTCACACGCACTTGCAATTCGCGAGATGTAAGACCCACATATATTAACCTGCAAGGGCAAGTTGCATAATATACAACAAAATCACTTGTGCAGGAAATATATTCACGAATTTTATAGGTCTGTGTTCCATCCGAGGAACAAAATGTAAAGGCCCTCTCGATGTTCCTGCAAGAGATACAAGTACCACAGGGAAAACATCCCACCCGTGGCCTTCCCGTATAAAAAGGCAAAGATGGACGGGAAACATAGTGACTCTTCACTAGTAAATCCTTAAGATTATTACTCTTTCTAGCTGTCAAAAGTGGTTTTTCCGGCAATACCTTACCCAGTACAGAGTCAGTTTTTAAGACAGACCAATGTTTATTCAGGATCCCTCTAATAGCGTTCCACCTATTATTATAGGTTGAAATAAACCTGACGTTATTAATATCATCAGTCTTCCCCCTACTGCCGGACAGAAGCTGGCCACGGTCCGATGTTTTAGCCCGTTGATATCCACGTTTTATGCAACGCCCACTATACCCCCGTGCAAGAAACCTCGATCGAAGGTCAGCAGCCTGAGTCTCAAAACGCTATACTTTTTGTATAGACGACAAAATGTATTATTAGTATTTTTCTGATATTTTCCTTTCTTTGGAGGGAATTTAAACTCTCATATTTTCTTGATGATATGCTATGTAGTATGAATGTAGTATGTATGTTGTATGTCTGTAGCATGTTGTATATATGTAGTAAGTATGTAGTATGTATGTATGTATGTTGTATGAAAGTAGTATATATGTAGTATGTATGTATGTATGTTGTATGAATGTAGTATATATGCAGTTTGTATGTAGTATGTATGTAGCATGTATGTGTGTTGTATGAATGTAGTATATATGTAGTATGAATGTAGTATGTATATTGTATGTATGTTGTATGTCTGTAGCATGTTGTATGTAGGTTGTATGTATGTAGTAAGTATGTATGTATGTAGTATGAATGTAGCATATATGAGTATGAATGTAGTATGCATGTTGTATGTCTGTAGCATGTTGTATGTATGCTGTATGTATGTAGTAAGTATGTAGTATGTATGTATGTATGTTGTATGAATGTAGTATACACTCACTGGCCACTTTATTAGGTACACCTGTCCAACTGTGTGTTAAGACTTAATTTCTAATCAGCCAATCACATGGCGGCAACTCAGTGCATTTAGGCATGTAGACATGGTCAAGACAATCTCCTGCAGTTCAAACCGAGCATCAGTATGGGGAAGAAAGGTGATTTGAGTGCCTTTGAACGTGGCATGATTGTTGGTGCCAGAAGGGCTGGTCTGAGAATTTCAGAAACTGCTGATCTACTGGGATTTTCACGCACAACCATCTCTAGGGTTTACAGAGAATGGTCCGAAAAAGAAAAAAAATCCAGTGAGCGGCAGTTCTGTGGCCGGAAATGCCATGTTGATGCCAGAGGTCAGAGGAGAATGGGCAGACTGGTTCGAGCTGATAGAAAGGCAACAGTGACTCAAATTGCCACCCGTTACAACCAAGGTAGGCAGAAGAGCATCTCTGAACGCACAGTGCGTCGAACTTTGAGGCAGATGGGCTACAGCAGCAGAAGACCACACTGGGTACCACTCCTCTCAGCTAAGAACAGGAAACTGAGGCTACAATTTGCACAAGCTCATCGAAATTGGACAGTAGAAGATTGGAAAAACGTTGCCTGGTCTGATGAGTCTCGATTTCTGCTGCGACATTCGGATGGTAGGGTCAGAATTTGGCGTAAACAACATGAAAGCATGGATCCATCCTGCCTTGTATCAACGGTTCAGGCTGGTGGTGGTGGTGTCATGGTGTGGGGAATTTTTTCTGGGCACTCTTTGGGCCCCTTGGTACCAATTGAGCATCGTTGCAACACCACAGCCTACCTGAGTATTGTTGCTGACCATGTCCATCCCTTTATGACCACAATGTACCCAACATCTGATGGCTACTTTCAGCAGGATAATGCGCCATGTCATAAAGCTCGAATCATCTCAGATTGGTTTCTTGAACATGACAATGAGTTTACTGTACTCAAATGGCCTCCTCAGTCACCAGATCTCAATCCAATAGAGCATCTCTGGGATGTGGTGGAACGGGAGATTCGCATCAGGGATGTGCAGCCGACAAATCTGCGCCAACTGTGTGATGCCATCATGTCAATATGGTCCAAAATCTCTGAGGAATGCTTCCAGCACCTTGTTGAATCTCTGCCACGAAGAATTGAGGCAGTTCTGAAGGCAAAAGGGGGTCCAACCCCTTACTAGCATGGTGTACCTAATAAAGTGGCCAGTGAGTGTAGATGTAGTATGTATGTATGTTGTATGAATGTAGTATATATGTAGTATGTATGTAGTATGTATGTAGTATGTATATATATATATATATTTTTTTTACATTCAACACATTAGCCGGATGATGGGACTGCTACTGTCCCATCATTGGCTAATGTGTCAATCACTGTCATTGTAGCAGGCATCGCCCGATGGGCCTTGTAGTCCCATCGGACGATGCCTGCACACACACAAGACCCCCAGCAGGCCTGCACAGACCTCCGGTAGCCGGCACAAGCCCCCCGCAGGCCCGTACAGACCCCCGGCAGCTGGCACAAGCCCCCGGCAGGCCTGTACAGACCCCCGCCAGCCGGCACAAGCCCCCGGCCGGCCTGTACAGACCCCCGGCAGCCGGCACAAGCCCCATGCAAGCCCGTACAGACCCCCGGCAGCCGGCACAAGCCCCCGGCAGGCCCGTACAGACCCCCGCCAGACGGCTCAAGCCCCCGGCAGGCCCGCACAGACTACCGGCAGCCGGCACAAGCCCTCGGCGGGCCCGTACAGACCCCCGGCAGCCACCACAAGCCCCCGGCAGGCCCGTACAGACCCCCGGCAGGCCCGCACAGACCCCACCCGTACACACAGACACGCACAGTGTCCGCCCACGCACCGCCCACACTCTTCCCCCCTCCCAAACTGGATGTGCAAGTAAAGAAGGATTTTTTTCATTCCGATATTTCTGTCCCATTGACTTGAATGGGACTTCCGGTATCGGAATCGGCGATACCCGATACTATTTTGTATTGGGCCGATCCAATCCGATACGATATTTCTCTATATCGGATGGTATCGCTCAACACTAGTTGTCACCTGTACCTGTAATTTTTGTTCATTAAATTAATAAAATGATTTTTTATCTTTGCATATAATATGGACTGTGTGATCGTTTGTTTTATTCTCTGCGCGCTGTTTTAGGATAAGTCCTTATTTATGTCCAATATTACAGTGTCATTACTTTTTCTGATCATTAGTAATTAATTATGATACTGATATTTTTGCTGAGTTGTTTTCTTACCTGGAAAAAGCGGACTCGTGGAAGTCTGGAATCAGGTAACCAACCCGAACTTGACACCAGAGTTCGGGTACCAGAACAGCACCTGAACTTGAACCAGAACCTGAATCCCATTGAAAAGAATGGGGACCCAAAATTCTGAGCTGGAAAATTCTCTCTCTATATTTCCTTTCCTCAGTACTCCAAACATTGCAATGGACTTCCGGGATATGTCCGTGTTCGGCATTTAGCAACGGACACTAACTGTCTGGTACAAACACTGAACTTTTAAATTCGAGTTCGCTCATCTCTACTCCTTACCAATCTCCGCACTCACCTGACGATCTTTACCCCTTTAAGTTACCATCAACAAAGAACACGTTCTTTTGCTTAGTCTTTCTTATTCCTATTGAGCTCATTAACAAATCAAATCTCTCATCGGCCTGAAATCAATCGCATGTCAATTAGAAATTAAACTAAGCACCTATGCCAACCTTTCTTTCTGACACTTGTCAGCGCAACTTCTTTTCTTTGGTATTTCAAAGTTTGGCTAATTATCTAAAGCACAGAGAAGCTGAGAATATTGTGTCTTCTTTTGCAACATTGTATCTGATGTTTAAATATTTTGATTCTGAAAAACAAGTTTAAACATCCCTTTTTTCACAGTGTTTTTGACACAATGCAAAATGAATGGCAATGGCAATATATGTATGTAGTATGAATGTAGTATGTATGTTGTATGTCTGTAGCATGTTGTATATATGTAGTAAGTATGTAGTATGTATGTTGTATGAAAGTAGTATATATGTAGTATGTATGTATGTATGTTGTATGAATGTAGTATATATGCAGTTTGTATGTAGTATGTATGTTGTATGAATGTAGTATATATGTAGTATGAATGTAGCATGTATATTGTATGTATGTTGTATGTCTGTAGCATGTTGTATGTATGTTGTATGTATGTAGTAAGTATGTATGTATGTATGTATGTATGTTGTATGAATGTAGTATATATGTAATATGTATGTATGTTGTATGAATGTAGTATATATGTAGTATGTATGTAGTATGTAGTATGTATGTAGTATGTATATATATATATATATTTTTTTTTTACATTCAACACATTAGCCGGATGATGGGACTGCTACTGTCCCATCATTGGCTAAAGTGTCAATCACTGTCATTGAAGCAGGCATCGCCCGATGGGCCTTGTAGTCCCATCGGACGATGCGTACACACACACAAGACCCCCAGCAGGCCTGCACAGACCTCCGGCAGCCGGCACAAGCCCCCCGCAGGCCCGTACAGACCCCCGGCAGCTGGCACAAGCCCCCGGCAGGCCTGTACAGACCCCCGCCAGCCGGCACAAGCCCCCGGCAGGCCTGTACAGACCCCCGGCAGCCGGCACAAGCCCCCGGCAAGCCCGTACAGACCCCCGCCAGACGGCTCAAGCCCCCGGCAGGCCCGCACAGACCCCCGGCAGCCACCACAAACCCCCGGCAGGCCCGTACAGACCCCCGGCAGGCCCGCACAGACCCCACCCGCACACACAGACACGCACAGTGTCCGCCCACGCACCGCCCACACTCTTCCCCCCTCCCAAACTGGATGTGCAAGTAAAGAAGGATTTTTTTCATTCCGATATTTCTGTCCCATTGACTTGAATGGGACTTCCGGTATCGGAATCGGCGATACCCGATACTATTTTGTATTGGGCCGATCCAATCCGATACGATATTTCTCTATATCGGATGGTATCGCTCAACACTAGTTGTCACCTGTACCAGTAATTTTTGTTCATTAAATTAATAAAATGATTTTTTATCTTTGCATATAATATGGACTGTGTGATCGTTTGTTTTATTCTCTGCGCGCTGTTTTAGGATAAGTCCTTATTTATGTCCAATATTACAGTGTCATTACTTTTTCTGATCATTAGTAATTAATTATGATACTGATATTTTTGCTGAGTTGTTTTCTTACCTGGAAAGAGCGGACTCATGGAAGTCTGGAATCAGGTAACCAACCCGAACTTGACACCAGAGTTCGGGTACCAGAACAGCACCTGAACTTGAACCAGAACCTGAATCCCATTGAAAAGAATGGGGACCCAAAATTCTGAGCTGGAAAATTCTCTCTCTATATTTCCTTTCCTCAATACTCCAAACATTGCAATGGACTTCCGGGATATGTCCGTGTTCGGCATTTAGCAACGGACACTAACTGTCTGGTACAAACACTGAACTTTTAAGTTCGAGTTCGCTCATCTCTACTCCTTACCAATCTCCGCACTCACCTGACGATCTTTACCCCTTTAAGTTACCATCAACAAAGAACACGTTCTTTTGCTTAGTCTTTCTTATTCCTATTGAGCTCATTAACAAATCAAATCTCTCATCGGCCTGAAATCAATCGCATGTCAATTAGAAATTAAACTAAGCACCTATGCCAACCTTTCTTTCTGACACTTGTCAGCGCAACTTCTTTTTTTTGGTATTTCAAAGTTTGGCTAATTATCTAAAGCACAGAGAAGCTGAGAATATTGTGTCTTCTTTTGCAACATTGTATCTGATGTTTAAATATTTTGATTCTGAAAAACAAGTTTAAACATCCCTTTTTTCACAGTGTTTTTGACACATTGCAAAATGAATGGCAACGTGGCGTCTGTTCATGACCATAAACACTGATAAGTAATAACGGACCTCGCACAGTCGGCTGTCAAACATCATTATCCTGACATTAGGTTCTGTTACTGTGAAAACTTATTATGAACTTTTTCAGATATAATTGACTGAAATGACTCTTGGTTTCCATGGCCGATCTTTATCTTGTAACTATGTACTAATGCTTTATTAAAATGTGACTCACAGGCGAGGGCTTGAAACCAATTTAAAAAGACTTGGGTTACTAGGAGAATATCCAGTGATATGTTCTTCTCTGCCCTTTCTTCAGTGGGTTTTCCTGGAGCGCTCAGAGCAAGGCAGCAGCAGCGAGAATTGTGTATGAGATGGATCAGCAAGTCAAAGGGCGAGCAAGTAAAACATTTGGCTTTTCAGATTGGGATATTCTCTGCCACTTTTTTTGTCATATTATAAATTAATTTTAACATTTATGTAACAGTTTATGTTCTGTCTCCTACATCTACTTCATAATCTTTGATTATCTGTTGTAATTATTTGCAATAATTTACTGGTGAGAATATGGAAAAATCTAAATGTACATAGACTGTATTTGTTTTGAGTGTTGTGGCTCCCTCTAGTGACCAGAGTCATAACCACAGTCTTATTGTGTTGTTTTACTTTCACTTTGATGCCTGAATCTTTCCCTCCTTTTGCAATGCATTATGGTAGCTTTGGAGTGCATTCTGGTAGCTTTGCAATGCATCATGGTAGCTTTTTCAAAGGATTATGGTAGTTTCCCTCCAGTTTCTCTATTTTCCTTCAGCCTGCATTCAGGAATTGTCTCATCTTTCCTCTCCCCTTGTGATTGCATCTCTGTTTCACTGCGCCAATATAAGCACAAAATCAACCTACAGTCTCCTTATTGGACCCGGTATAGCGGTTTAGCTGAACTGTATAACTGCAATAAAGTCTGCCTTATTCAGTGAGGACAGAACAGTTTACATTTAAATAGCATGATACAGGATGGAAAGATAGATAGATAGATAGATAGTTAGATGATCAATAATAGATAGATAGATAGATAGATAATAGATAGATAAATATATAATAGATAGATATATAATAGATTAATTAAGAAAAGAAAATGAAAAGCAGCACAGGCAAATAGCGTTCCTGGGTGCCGTGCCTCCAAGGCAATGATCAAACCTCCATATACAGACAAAAAAACGAAGGCAACATACCAGTTCAGGGTGAAAAAATGTGGCTATTTAATTGCCCAAATTGGCAACGTTTCGGCTCAGGATTGTGAGCCTTTCTCAAGCTTGCTCACTGCAGTTCAGCCCTGCTGGGAACGCAGCCTCAGTGACCTGAGTTTGTTTTGCGCTCTTTTTCAGCCAATCAGGATCCACGGACACTGTGGGCAACGTGATGACCTAGGCACGGGTCACCACCATCTTTCAGAAGGGCATGCAAGTGATTGGCTTGCTTTGGTGGGCGTCACAGGGGGTATAAAAGGGCGTGCACGCCGACCGCCATCTTACTTCTGCCGATCTTAGTATAGGGAGAGGTTGCTGCTGATTCTGTAGGGAGAGCGTTAGGCAGGGAAGAAGACAAAAAAACTGCTTCTGCTGCTAGCGATTTGGCCTGCACAACACACAAGTCACTGTGTGTGCAGTGCAAGGGGAGGCTATATAGTGGTGTATCAGTGGTGTTGGTTGTTGGGCTGCCTTTTAAGGCTTCCTGACACGCTGGCATTGCTGTTTACCCACTGCTCCGCAAACTGCTTTTTTAAAAGCAATCCAATCTCCCTTATCCTCTAGTCACTTTTGTCACAGCTGTGCCATCGAGCCTGTCACATAGCGCTCAGATATCAGTGGGCCTCACACAATCCACAAGTGTCCAGTGTCCAAAAGTGTGGGCAGAGATTCAAAATCTCAATTATCCTCTCGTCACTTTTGTCACAGGCAGCTGTGCCATCGAGCCTGTCACATAGCGCTCAGATATCAGTGGGCCTCACACAATCCACAAGTGTCCAGTGTCCAAAAGTGTGCGCAGAGATTCAAAATCTCCATTATCCTCTCGTCACTTTTGTCACAGGCAGCTGTGCCATCGAGCCTGTCACATAGCGCTCAGATATCAGTGGGCCTTACACAATCCACAAGTGTCCAGTGTCCAAAAGTGTGCGCAGAGATTCAAAATCTCCATTATCCTCTCGTCACTTTTGTCACAGGCAGATCGAGCCTGTCACATAGCGCTCAGATATCAGTGGGCCTCACACAATCCACAAGTGTCCAGTGTCCAAAAGTGTGCGCAGAGATTCAAAATCTCCATTATCCTCTCGTCACTTTTGTCACAGGCAGCTGTGCCATCGAGCCTGTCACATAGCGCTCAGATATCAGTGGGCCTCACACAATCCACAAGTGTCCAGTGTCCAAAAGTGTGCGCAGAGATTCAAAATCTCCATTATCCTCTCGTCACTTTTGTCACAGGCAGATCGAGCCTGTCACATAGCGCTCAGATATCAGTGGGCCTCACACAATCCACAAGTGTCCAGTGTCCAAAAGTGTGCGCAGAGATTCAAAATCTCCATTATCCTCTCGTCACTTTTGTCACAGGCAGCTGTGCCATCGAGCCTGTCACATAGCGCTCAGATATCAGTGGGCCTCACACAATCCACAAGTGTCCAGTGTCCAAAAGTGTGCGCAGAGATTCAAAATCTCCATTATCCTCTCGTCACTTTTGTCACAGGCAGCTGTGCCATCGAGCCTGTCACATAGCGCTCAGATATCAGTGGGCCTCACACAATCCACAAGTGTCCAGTGTCCAAAAGTGTGCGCAGAGATTCAAAATCTCCATTATCCTCTCGTCACTTTTGTCACAGGCAGCTGTGCCATCGAGCCTGTCACATAGCGCTCAGATATCAGTGGGCCTCACACAATCCACAAGTGTCCAGTGTCCAAAAGTGTGCGCAGAGATTCAAAATCTCCATTATCCTCTCGTCACTTTTGTCACAGGCAGCTGTGCCATCGAGCCTGTCACATAGCGCTCAGATATCAGTGGGCCTCACACAATCCACAAGTGTCCAGTGTCCAAAAGTGTGCGCAGAGATTCAAAATCTCCATTATCCTCTCGTCACTTTTGTCACAGGCAGCTGTGCCATCGAGCCTGTCACATAGTGCTCAGATATCAGTGGGCCTCACACAATCCACAAGTGTCCAGTGTCCAAAAGTGTGCGCAGAGATTCAAAATCTCCATTATCCTCTCGTCACTTTTGTCACAGGCAGCTGTGCCATCGAGCCTGTCACATAGCGCTCAGATATCAGTGGGCCTCACACAATCCACAAGTGTCCAGTGTCCAAAAGTGTGCGCAGAGATTCAAAATCTCCATTATCCTCTCGTCACTTTTGTCACAGGCAGCTGTGCCATCGAGCCTGTCACATAGCGCTCAGATATCAGTGGGCCTCACACAATCCACAAGTGTCCAGTGTCCAAAAGTGTGCGCAGAGATTCAAAATCTCCATTATCCTCTCGTCACTTTTGTCACAGGCAGCTGTGCCATCGAGCCTGTCACATAGCGCTCAGATATCAGTGGGCCTCACACAATCCACAAGTGTCCAGTGTCCAAAAGTGTGCGCAGAGATTCAAAATCTCCATTATCCTCTCGTCACTTTTGTCACAGGCAGCTGTGCCATCGAGCCTGTCACATAGCGCTCAGATATCAGTGGGCCTCACACAATCCACAAGTGTACAGTGTCCAAAAGTGTGCGCAGAGATTCAAAATCTCCATTATCCTCTCGTCACTTTTGTCACAGGCAGCTGTGCCATCGAGCCTGTCACATAGCGCTCAGATATCAGTGGGCCTCACACAATCCACAAGTGTCCAGTGTCCAAAAGTGTGCGCAGAGATTCAAAATCTCCATTACCCTCTCGTCACTTTTGTCACAGGCAGCTGTGCCATCGAGCCTGTCACATAGCGCTCAGATATCAGTGGGCCTCACACAATCCACAAGTGTCCAGTGTCCAAAAGTGTGCGCAGAGATTCAAAATCTCCATTATCCTCTCGTCACTTTTGTCACAGGCAGCTGTGCCATCGAGCCTGTCACATAGCGCTCAGATATCAGTGGGCCTCACACAATCCACAAGTGTCCAGTGTCCAAAAGTGTGCGCAGAGATTCAAAATCTCCATTATCCTCTCGTCACTTTTGTCACAGGCAGCTGTGCCATCGAGCCTGTCACATAGCGCTCAGATATCAGTGGGCCTCACACAATCCAAAAGTGTCCACTGTCCACAAGTGTGTGCAGAAATTCTAAATCTCCCCTGTCCTATAGACACCTTGTACCTTGTTTTACATTACTATATAGTTTGTTGGATTTTGTCTACATTTCTACCAAAAATGAGGAAGGCTGGTGGAAGAGGCCGTGGAATTGGGCGGGGGTTGGCAGCTGGTAATGATGGTGTTGGTGGTGGATCTGATGGTAGTGGCAAGAGCAAAATAGGACCGAATGCAGGTGGTGCTGACCCTGCGTCATCGTCTGGCTACATAAGGCCTCGAGCGCTTAGTTTTCTAGGAGTTGGCAAACCGCTTTTAAAGCCAGAGCATCAGGAAAAAGTTTTGTCTTACATTGCTGACTCAGCCTCCAGCTCTATCGCCTCCTCTTCTTCAGTTGTAAAAAGTAAAAGCACTGAGTCGTCATTGGAGGCTCATGTTCATGAACCACACCTTTCCTTGTGTCCTTCACCCCAACCAAGATTGAAGGATGACGCAGGCCATACTACTGATTACTCCATGGAGCTGTTTTCACATACCATGCCTGAATTATCAAGTGAAATGGTGAATTACCCAGGCCAAGATGAATCTGACATGGAGTGCACTGATGCACAGCCGCTGATGGATGATTCTGCTGGTACATTCACTCAGAGCACTACATTGTCCTCGCAGTGTACAGAGCCAGATTCTGACCCTGATGAGACTCAGGTGCCCCTTCCCGCACACTATACCACCATACACGGTGACACAGAGGAAGGTGCACATGACATAGAAGAGGAGGTGATGGATGACCCAGTTGTTGACCCAGATTGGCATCCATTGGGGGAATAGGGTGCTGCTTCCAATAGCTCAGATGAGGAGCATCCACAGCAGACATCGACATCGCAACAGCTGTTATCTGGCAGGCCCGGAGCACTCCAAAGACAGGTTCCAAACATCAAAAGAGTTGCTGGACAGCTTGTCCAGAGGGTCAAAAGATCACAGCGTGCTAGGCCGCAAAATGTCTGCCAAAGTAGGAAGAGTGCAGTGTGGCACTTTTTTGAACAAAATCCTCATGATCAGGCCAAGGTTATCTGTAAGAAGTGCGCAAAGACCTTTAGCCGAGGGAAAAATCTGAAAAATTTGAATACCAGTTGCATGCTTAGACATTTAACCAGCATGCACTTGCAAGCGTGGACACAACACCAAACCTCAAGTGCCACATGTGCAACTGATCACAACGAAGGTAGTCAGCAACGCTACATTGTTTCCCCCACTGTAAGCCCACCGGTTAGCACAGCAGCAAATGTTGAGGTGTCGTTGCAAGACCACAGCAGTCAGGGAATCCCACTGTTATATCAACGAAAGACTGATTCTAGGCCATCAGAAAGAACACCAACTCCATCACCATCATCAACCCTCTCTCAGTCCGCCCTGTCCACCGCTACTTCCACCATATGCAGCTCTCAAGTCCAGCTCACCCTCCCAGACACTATGAGTAGGTCAAGAAAGTACTCAGTCTCTCATCCGCGTACACTGGGTTTGAACGCCCACATTGCCAAACTAATCTCGTTTGAGATGATGCCCTTTTGGTTGGTGGAAAGCACAGCTTTCCGCGAACTCATGGCCTATGCAGTACCACGCTATGACCTACCCAGTCGCCACTTCTTCTCTCGCAAAGCCATCCCAGCCCTCCACCATCATGTGAAAGACCGCATTGTCCATGCATTCAAGCAGTCAGTGAGCGGAAAGGTGCACCTCACAACTGATGCATGGTCCAGTCGGCATGGCCAGGGCCGTTACGTGTCCATCACTGCGCACTGGGTTAATGTGGTGGATGCAGGGTCCACAGGGGACAGCGGTGGTGGGACAGTGCTGCCTAGCCCATGGTATAGGAAACAGTTGGCTGTAGGCGTTCGACCCTCCTCCTCCTCCTCCTCCAGAATCGAAAGCTCGTCCACAGAGCGCAGTCGTACGAGCACTCCATCTGCAGCTGCCACTGTTGCACACGATGTGTCCCCCTATCGAGCAGCTAGTGGAAAGCGTCAGCAGGCTGTGTTGCAGATGATGTGTTTGGGCGACAGACACACCGCCGAGGTGCTGGCCGAGTACTTGAAGCGACAAACTGAGTCATGGCTGGGCAGTGTACATCTTGAGGCAGGCAAGGTAGTTAGTGATAACGGCCGTAATTTTGTGGCAGCCATAGCCCTTTCAAAACTCAGCCACATACTTTGCTTGGCTCACACCTTGAACCTGGTGGTGCAGTGCTTCCTCAAAAATTATCCGGAGTTAACAGCCCTGCTCCAGAAGGTGCGAAGACTGTGCGCACACATCCGCCGGTCGCCTGTACACTCCGTTCGTATGCAGAAGCTGCAGCGATTGCTCCACCTTCCCAACCACCGCCTCATTATCAACATTGCAACAAGGTGGAACTCCACCCTGCACATGGTGGAGCGGCTGTGCGAGCAGAGGCAGGCCATAATGCATTTGTGGGAGGATACACGGCCAGGCACTTTGAGAGCAGACATGGAGTTGACAGGCGTGCAGTGGTCGAAGCTGAAAGACCTTTGTAAAGTCCTTCAGTGTTTTGAGGAATGCACACGGCTGGTAAGCGCAGACGACGCCATCCTAAGCATGAGCATCCCACTTATGCGTCTGCTCATGCAAACTTTGACGCACCTTAAGGAGCAGGCGTCTGCAGCCAATGTTGATGAGGAGGAAGAGGAGGAGGGAATCCTTGATGACATTCAGCCATTGTCTGCTCAGGGACCTCTCCTGGACGAGGTGGAGGAAGAAGAGGAGGAGGATGATGGGGATGATTACTTAGGGGAGGAGGATGCATCTCGTGGGGCAAGTGAAAATGTTGGCGTGGCAAGGTCTGGTACAGGGTTTGTGCGTGACTGGAGGGATGTGGATTTTCCAGAAATTGCTCCTCCACCCAGCACTCGCAGTGCATCATTGACACCGGGAACATTGGCCCACATGTCAGATTATGCCTTGCGGATCCTAAAAAGGGACCCCCGCATTGCCAAAATGATGAACGATGACGACTACTGGTTGGCCAGCATCCTGGATCCACGCTATAAAGGCAAATTACAAAACATCATGCCACAGGAGAACCTTGACCTAATATTGGCTAATAAACAAGCAACTCTGGTAAATCGGTTGCTTGAGGCATTCCCAGCACACAGCAGCGGTGATGGTTCTCACACGAGCCGTACGGGCCGGGGGCAGCTTGGCAGAGGTGTTCGTGGTGCACACAGCAGAAGTGGCGTTGGAGACAGGGGTTTCATGACAATGTTGTGGACTGATTTTTCAAATACCGCTCACACAACTGGTAATACTGCATCGATGGAAAGTGACAGGAGACAGCAGTTGTCAACTATGGTTACAAACTACTTTTCCTCCCATATTGATGTTCTCCCACACACGTCATTCCCCTTTGACTATTGGGCCGCTAAACTGGACACCTGGCCTGAATTGGCCCAATATGCCTTACAGGAGCTCGCTTGCCCAGCTGCAAGTGTGCTATCGGAAAGAGTCTTCAGTGCAGCTGGATCAATCCTGACAGAAAAAAGGACCCGTCTGTCAACCCAAAATGTGGATGATCTAACCTTCATTAAAATGAACCACGCATGGGTTTCCAAGGATTTTGTCCCACCTTCCCCTGATGACACATAGGGTGACAGAAAAATGGCTTGCTTTGGTCCACCTCTTCCTGGTACTTCACTTATTTCACCTTTTGCATCAGCTGAATGTCCAACATCAACATATGCCACTTTCTAAAACTCCCTAACTGTGCTGCCTCCCCCCCATGGCCGGGGTCAACACCTAGCGCACGACACCGTGCGAGTGCCGTTGCCCTGGACAGGTGGGTAGGCCGACTCTTGGGCGCGGGCACTGGCACAGGGTCCCTCATAGTGCAATCAAGTGTCTCTGACGGTGGTGGTGCACGAGTGGGCCCCCCTTGCTTGGGCAGGGCCCCAGCATTTGCAATCTTTACCTCTCCCTGCTCCTCCGCTGTGTAATCTGGGCCGTCAAATCCATACTGGGCCTAACACCGTCTGAGCCTGCCTCCTGAGACATATATTTTGAATGTGTACGCTATCCATACATGTTATCCAGGGATACGGTACCCTTTCTAACCTTTGTGCAATCACGTGCAATCCATACTGGGCGTGAGAACGGCTGGCGAACTCTTAAGCAAGCTACAGCACCTGTCCAGACAAGTACAGGGATTCCCTAGCGAGGAGACTTATTTGATTGTTTTCAATGTTGGGACAGCAATTTTTGGGGAGCACTATACTCTGGAGAATGATAGATGGGGCCCACCATACACTTGAACATTCCAAAGGTGGACATCAGACACTGGAGCAGCATTTACAGGGCCCATTATACACTAGAGCATTAGAAATGGGGCCCATTATGTTTGGAGCATTATTTGGGCCCATAAGACAGTGGAGCTTCATCCATGGGGACCAACATATACTGTAGCATTATGTGGAGCTCATCATATACTGTTTCAAACATTATATGGGACCAATGATTCTGTATGGAGAAATAGATGGGCCTCGTCATGAGATGTGAAAAGTGAGGTATTTTTCATTGTACTATACCGCTATTTATCTGCCGTATCGGAGCATGATGAGTTGTGGTATGTGTTAAAGGGGCGCTCTTTCGCCCAGGGCACATGAAAACCTGCAGCCAGCCCCCATTTTTCAGTGCGCAACTTGTATTATGAAGTTAATTAAGGTTGACAAGCTTAAGTAAGAAGAATTGATGCTTTTGGCATTCAAATGGGCACAGTAGGTGTTTTTCCTGTCCTCCTCTCACTGCCGACTTTTATTCCCCATTGACTTACATTGGGTTTCGTGTTTCGGGACGACCCCGACTTTTCCCTATAATCGGACGATCTTGCTCGACCCGACTTTTGGAAAAGTCGGGTTTCACGAAACGAAACGCGACCCTAAAAAACCAAAAGTCGCTCAACTCTACTCCTTATATAATGGGCCCCATTTCTACTGCTCTAGTGTATAATGGGCCCTGTAAATGCTGCCCCAGTGTCTGATGTCCACTTTTGGAATGCTCCAGTGTATGCTGGGCCCCATATATCATTCACCAGAGTATAGTGCTCCCCAAAAATTGCTGTCCCAACATTGAAAACAATTACATAAGTCTCCTTGCTAGGGAATCCCTGCACTACTCTGAACTCCTTGTCGTCCCCATCTTCCATCTCACTGCACTTGGCTGTTTAGGCCCTCCCACCGGCAGAGACACTTTTGCGTACTATGCGGTGCCCTGTGCCAGTGCCATCGCCCATGAGTATGCCCCCCCACCTGCTCAAGGAACCTGCACTTTCATCTGCACCTTCCTCTTTGTCACCGTGTAAGGTGGTATAGTATGCAGGAAGGGGAACCTGAGTTTCCTCTGGGTCAGATTCTGGCTGTGTAGAGTGCGAGGGGAATGTAGTGGTCTGGGTCAATGTACCAGCAGCATCATCCAGCAGTGGCTGGGCGTCAGTGCACTTGTGGCATCCCCAAGAGTACAGTCGCCACTGTGGCATTGCCTTCCTCCTAGGGAGTGTGTTGTCAAGCTTGGGAGCAACAAAGGATCTCTCTAGCAGTGAAACCAACACACAACACATTTCCCACTCCAGGCCAGCAGGGAGACCTCTGAACCTGACTGCTGAGGAGCTGCTCTCTGTGGTCGGGAGGAGGTAAGTTAGGGCACTCTGTGCAGGGAAGGGGAAGTGTGTGGACGTGAGAAGGGGAGCTGGAGGATGAGCAGAGTTAAGACTCACTCCTAGCTGGAGCGCATGGTCCGGATTCCGGTCTCCGAGTTTGTAGGGACACTGATGTTCCTGCAGCAGAAACTGGGGGAAGTAGCAGCTATAAATGCTCTGTACCCAACTAAGGCTCGGAGGCCCCAGCATCGACGTGTGCGAGGCAGAAGGAAAAGGCTACAGCTGTCTGCCATACAAGTAAAGTCTGAGGAACATCTGTTAGACAGGAGGCGTTTCAGTGAACCACGGTCCTGTGAGTGCTTCCTCCACAAGCGCTAGAAAGGAGACGTTCAGGAAGGTACATGTTGGCGGAGTGTTGGAAGGGAGCTTTCCATTCTGGTCCCGGAGGTTGGCAGAGGTCCTGACCCGGAGGACACAGCACGGAGGCAGGCATCTGTGTAACCTGCAGACTGTGAGTAAAGCTTTGGAACTGCACTCTCTGGTGTCCTACAGTTATTCCAGCACCGCTACATCTGGGTACCAGCACCTACACCGCCTGTGCCTTTCCCCCATCACTACATCTACACTTCCCTGGGACTCTAGCTCCACCTGTGGGGAGCTTCACCATCTTTGCTGCACAACACCATCAGTCCCAGAGGATCTGCATGCAGCATCGGCCTAACATCTATGTTGCCGAACACCACAGGTGGCGTCAAACTATCTATATAAACTCTTTACCATTATACCACGCCATTTACATGGGCGCCCAGGGCCACCGTCCGGGTCACCGCTGCTGTGACACATCCCACTGACACCGGCCCGATACCGAGTACCCCACAGCCCTGGGAGGGCGATCCATATGCTGACTGCTGATCGGGCGGCGTTATTCCCACAAACCTCCAAACAGCATCCCTGAAGGCAAAGTTTTTGGTTTCCGGGGGCAGTATGATTGCAAAGCTGAACCTTAAAGGATTGTCCAAAAGGGCACCACCAGGAGTGGAGCCTGTGGCTTAATTGGACTGCACCCGGGAAACCACTACCATACAAGCTACAGAAAAGATGGACAGATTGCAAGCTTTGTCGACTCTGTGTGTGGTGTGGTATGTCCGTTTGTAGTTGTGCTAGCGATTTCTCAGCTTTATTCCGTTAACGACCGAGACTCCGGCATGGCCCCGCGGTACGCGTCAAGCTTACTAGAGGGATACGCGAGGCTGTGGCACATGAGATCGAGCAATAACAGGTCTAGCATTCCAGTACATGTCCGGGGCTGCATGCATGCTACACTGAAAGGACCAGCTTTTGTCGCTTACAGGTGCAGATAACCTGCTGAACTCCGTTAGTGATGGGGATCTGGGATTCAGATTATTCCCCGCGAACGATGATTTCCCAGTAAGTTCAGGTCAACCGCAATTCCGGAGTTAGGCCTAACCGTCATTCCTGAAAAAATTACGTGTCCAAACCACAGGTGCTGTAGCTTGCTTAACAGCTCGGCAGCCGTTCTCAGGCCCAGTATGGATTCAACAACATTGTAGAAAGTTGATAAAGGGTACAGTTTCACGGGATAACACGTATATATATAGCCTAGTTTACACATTAAAAATATATGTCTATAGATCAGGAGGCAGACTCAGATGTTCTCAGGCCCAGTATGGATTTGACCAGATTGTACAAAGTTGAGAAAGGGTACTTTATCACTGGATAGCAGGTATATATAGCATAGTTTAAACATGGAAAATCTCCGTGTTCTCAGTATGGATTACACAGCAATCTAAAAAGTGGAAAAAAGGAAATGCATTTGAGGCGTACACAACTATATACTTTTGGTGTTATTTTTAAATCTTCATATATATTTCTGTCTCAGTAATACAGTCCAGCCTCTCCGCAATAGGAAATGAGATACATACAATTAGTGACATAAAGGCTATTGATTGCAGAAATCTAGGAATTATTATTCACGGGAAAAACTTCCGTCACAATTCTCATAGGCGATGCTGACCCTCAATTAATTTGTGTGTTGAGACAGTGAAAACATTTTTTTGTGAATAAAGTCTTGCTGTATCGCACTTCCGTTGATTCCATCACTGTTACTCATCTCAATCCAATTTTTATCACAGGGAGCGATGTAAACATGGTGCTCACTGGCTATCATGATCTCTCACGTAACTTTGGAGTGCAAAAGACAGAAGCCACAGGCCGTAGGCGATTCTATTTGATTGGCATGAGAGGGCACATTTTGAAATGTGCGCCGGAATGTCACACGTTTGTGAGTAGGAAAACTGTGAAAGCTGATGATAAACCACCACTGCATGTAATTGTGAGTCGACGTCCATAAGAAATGGAAGCCACTGATCATCTGGAGCTAGAGCCCGGCCAGCAGGACAGGGCATAGCTACATCTTAACCATCATCTTTCAGTTCAATCAATTTGTAGTGGCAGTCCCAGTGAAGGATTTGACAGCCCAGACTACACAGCGGAGGAGAAAGGAGAGGTAAACATTGCAAATGCTGGGGCCCTGCCCAAGCAAGGGGGGCACATTCGTGGGCGTCGGTACTGGTACTGGGCCCCTCATAGTACGGCAGTGTGTCTGACGGCGGGTGTGCACCACCACTGTCAGAGATATTTGATTGCACTATGAGGGACCCTATGCCAGTGCCCGTGCCCAAGAGTCGGCCTACCCACCTGTCCAGGGCAACGGCACTCGCACGGTTTTGTGCGCTAGGTGGTGACCCCGGCCATGGGGGGGGCCGCCCACTTAGGGAGGTTTACAAAGTGGCATATGTAGATGTGGGTCATTCAGCTGTTGCAAAAGGCGAAAAAGGTCAAGTTCGTGGAATAGGAGGAGGACCAAAGCAAGCCATTTTTCTGGCAACCTATGTGTCATCAAGGGAAGGTGGGACAAAATCCTTGGAAACCCATGCATGGTTCATTTTAATGAAGGTTAGATCATCCACATTTTGGGTTGACAGACGGGTCCATTTTTCTGTCAGGATTGATCCAGCTGCACTGAAGACTCTTTCCGATAGCACACTTGCAGCTGGGCAAGCGAGCTCCTGTAAGGCATATTGTGCCAATTCAGGCCAGGTGTCCAGTTTAGCGGCCCAATAGTCAAAGGGGAATGACCTGTGCGGGAGAACATCGATATGGGAGGAAAAGTAGTTGTTAACCATAGTTGACAACTGCTGTCTCCTGTCACTTTCCATCGATGCTGTATTACCAGTTGTGTGAGCGGTCCGTGAAAAATCAGTCCACAACATTGTCATGAAACCCCTGTCTCCAACGCCACTTCTGCGGTGTGAACCATGAACACCTCTGCCAAGCTGCCCCCGGCCCGTACGGCTCGTGTGAGAACCATCACCGCTGCTGTGTGCTGGGAATGCCTCAAACAACCGGTTAACCAGAGTTAGTTGTTTAGTAGCCAATATTAGGTCAAGGTTCTCCTGTGGCATGATGTTTTGTAATTTGCCTTTATAGCGTGGATCCAGGAAGCTGGCCAACCAGTAGTCGTCATCGTTCATCATTTTGGCAATGCGTGGGTCCCTTTTTAGTATCTGCAAGGCATAATCTGACATGTGGGCCAATGTTCCCGGTGTCAATGATGCACTGCGAGTGCTGGGTGGAGGAGCACTTTCTGGCAAATCCACATCTCTCCAGTCACACAAAAACCCTGTACCAGACCTTGCCACGCCAACATTTTCACTTGCCCCACGAGATGCATCCTCCTCCCCTAAGTAATCAACCCCATCATCATCATTCTCCTCCTCTTCTTCCTCCACCTCGTCCAGGAGAGGTCCCT
Organism: Dendrobates tinctorius; assembly: GCF_039654945.1. Taxonomy (NCBI): domain Eukaryota; kingdom Metazoa; phylum Chordata; class Amphibia; order Anura; family Dendrobatidae; genus Dendrobates; species Dendrobates tinctorius. The sequence goes on along the minus strand of NW_027361810.1, from coordinate 19,529,920 downwards.
GAGCAGACAATGGCTGAATGTCATCAAGGATTCCCTCCACCTCATCCTCCTCATCAACATTGGCTGCAGACTCCTGCTCCTTAAGGTGCGTCAAAGTTTGCATGAGCAGACGCATAAGTGGGATGCTCATGCTTAGGATGGCGTCGTCTGCGCTTACCAGCTGTGTGCATTCCTCAAAACACTGAAGGACTTTACAGAGGTCTTTCAGCTTCGACCACTGCACACCTGTCAACTCCATGTCTGCTCTCAAAGTGCCTGGCCATGTATCCTCCCACAAATGCATTATGGCCTGCCTCTGCTCGCACAGCCGCTCAACCATGTGCAGGGTGGAGTTCCACCTTGTTGCAATGTCGATAATGAGGCGGTGGTTGGGAAGGTGGAGCAATCGCTGCAGCTTCTGCATACGAATGGAGTGTACAGGCGACCGGTGGATGTGCGCGCACAGTCTTCGCACCTTCTGGAGCAGGGCTGTTAACTCCGGATAATTATTGAGGAAGCACTGCACCACCAGGTTCAAGGTGTGAGCCAAGCAAGGTATGTGGCTGAGTTTTGAAAGGGCTATGGCTGCCACAAAATTACGGCCGTTATCACTAACTACCTTGCCTGCCTCAAGATGTACACTGCCCAGTCATGACTCAGTTTGTTGCTGAAAGCACTCGGCCAGAACCTCGGCGGTGTGTCTGTCGCCCAAACACATCATCTGCAACACAGCCTGCTGACGCTTTCCACTAGCTGCTCGATAGGGGGACACCTCGTGCTCAACAGTGGCAGCTGCAGATGGAGTGCTCGTACGACTGCGCTTTGTGGATGAGCTTTCGCTTCTGGAGGAGGAGGAGGAGGGTCGAACGCCTACAGCCAACTGTTTCCTATACCGTGGGCTAGGCAGCACTGTCCCACCACCGCTGTCCCCTGTGGACCTTGCATCCACCACATTAACCCAGTTTGCAGTGATGGACACGTAATGGCCCTGGCCATGCCGACTGAACCATGCATCAGTTGTGAGGTGCACCTTTCCACTCACTGACGGCTTGAGTGCATGGACAATGCGGTCTTTCACATGATGGTGGAGGGCTGGGATGGCTTTGCGAGAGAAGTGGCGACTGGGTAGGTCATAGCGTGGTACTGCATAGGCCATGAATTCGCGGAAAGCTGCGCTTTCCACCAACCGATAGGGCATCATCTTTAACGAGATTAGTTTGGCAATGTGGGCGTTCAAACCCAGTGTACGCGGATGAGAGACTGAGTACTTTCTTGACCTACTCATAGTGTCTGGGGGGGTGAGCTGGACTTGAGAGCTGCATATGGTGGAAGTAGCGGTGGACAGGGCGGACTGAGAGAGGGTTGATGATGGTGATGGAGTTGGTGTTCTTTCTGATGGCCTAGATTCAGTCTTTCTTTGATATAACAGTGGGATTCCCTGACTGCTGTGGCCTTGCAACGACACCTCAACATTTGCTGCTGTGCTAACCGGTGGGCTTACAGTGGGGGAAACAATGTAGCGTTGCTGACTACCTTCTTTGTGATCAGTTGCACATGTGGTACTTGAGGTTTGGTGTTGTGTCCACGCTTGCAAGTGCATGCTGGTTGAATGTCTAAGCATACAACTGGTATTCAAATTTTTCAGATTTTTCCCTCGGCTAAAGGTCTTTGCGCACTTCTTACAGATAACCTTGGCCTGATCATGAGGATTTTGTTCAAAAAAGTGCCACACTGCACTCTTCCTACTTTGGCAGACATTTTTCGGCCTAGCACGCTGTGATATTTTGACCCTCTGGACAAGCTGTCCAGCAACTCTTTTGATTTTTGGAGCCGGTCTTTGGAGTGCTTCAGGCCTGCCAGATAACAGCTGTTGCGATGTCGATATCTGCTGTGGATGCTCCTCCTCCTCATCTGAGCTATTGGAAGCAGCACCCTCTTCCCCCAATGGATGCCAATCTGGGTCAACAACTGGGTCATCCATCACCTCCTCTTCAATGTCATGTGCACCTTCCTCTGTGTCACCGTGTATGGTGGTATAGTGTGCGGGAAGGGGCACCTGAGTCTCATCAGGGTCAGAATCTGGCTCTGTACACTGTGAGGACAATGTAATGTTTTGAGTGAATGTACCAGCAGAATCATCTATCAGTGGCTGTGTATCAGTGCACTCCATGTCAGATTCATCTTGGCCTAGGTAATTCACCATTTCACTTGATAATTCAGGCATGGTATGTGAAAACAACTCCATGGAGTAATCAGTAGCATGGCCTGCATCATCCTTCAATCTTGGTTGGGGTGAAGGACACAACATGAACATGAGCCTCCAATGACGACTCAGTGCTTTTACTTTTTACAACTTCAGAAGAGGAGGCGATAGAGCTGGAGGCTGAGTCAGCAATGTAAGACAAAACTTTTTCCTGATGCTCTGGCTTTAAAAGCGGTTTGCCAACTACTAGAAAACTAAGCCTTCGAGGCCTTGTGGAGCCAGACGATGACGCAGGCACAACACCTCCTGCATTCGGTCCTATTATGCTTTTGCCACTACCATCAGATCCACCACCAACACCATCATTACCAGCTGCCAACCCCCGCCCAATTCCACGGCCTCATCCACCAGCCTTCCTCATTTTTGGTAGAAATGTAGACAAAATCCAACAAACTATATAGTAATATAAAACAAGGTACAAGGTGTCTATAGTACAGGGGAGATTTTGAATTTCTGCACACACTTGTGGACACTGGACACTTTTGGATTGTGTGAGGCCCACTGAATATCACAGCGCTATGTCACAGGCTTGATGTCGCAGGTGTGAAAAATGTCACTAGAGGATAACGGAGATTTTGAATTTCTGCACACACTTGTGGACACTGGACACTTTTGGATTGTGTGAGGCCCACTAAATATCACAGCGCTATGTCACAGGCTCGATGTCGCAGGTGTGAAAAGTGTCACTAGAGGATAACGGAGATTTTGAATTTCTGCACATACTTGTGGACACTGGACACTTTTGGATTGTGTGAGGCCCACTGAATATCACAGCGCTATGTCACAGGCTCGATGTCGCAGGTGTGAAAAATGTCACTAGAGGATAACGGAGATTTTGAATTTCTGCCCAAAATTGTGGACACTGGACACTTTTGGATTGTGTGAGGCCCACTGAATATCACAGCGCTATGTCACAGGCTCCATGTCACAGGTGTGAAAAATGTCACTAGAGGATAATGGAGATTTTGAATTTCTGCACACACTTGTGGACACTGGACACTTTTGGATTGTGTGAGGCCCACTGAATATCACAGCGCTATGTCACAGGCTCGATGTTGCAGGTGTGAAAAATGTCACTAGAGGATAACGGAGATTTTGAATTTCTGCACATACTTTTTGACACTGGACACTTTTGGATTGTGTGAGGCCCACTGAATATCACAGCGCTATGTCACAGGCTCGATGTCGCAGTTGTGAAAAATATCACTAGAGGATAACGGAGATTTTTAATTTCTGCACACACTTGTGGACACTGGACACTTTTGGATTGTGTGAGGCCCACTAAATATCACAGCGCTATGTCACAGGCTCGATGTCGCAGGTGTGAAAAATGTCACTAGAGAATAATGGAGATTTTGAATTTCTGCACATACTTGTGGACACTGGACACTTTTGGATTGTGTGAGGCCCACTAAATATCACAGCGATATGTCACAGGCTCGATGTCGCAGGTGTGAAAAATGTCACTAGAGGATAACGGAGATTTTGAATTTCTGCACACACTTGTGGACACTGGACACTTTTGGATTGTGTGAGGCCCACTAAATATCACAGCGATATGTCACAGGCTCGATGTCGCAGGTGTGAAAAATGTCACTAGAGGATAATGGAGATTTTGAATTTCTGCACACACTTGTGGACACTGGACACTTTTGGATTGTGTGAGGCCCACTGAATATCACAGCGCTATGTCACAGGCTCGATGTCGCAGGTGTGAAAAATGTCACTAGAGGATAACGGAGATTTTGAATTTTTGCCCACACTTGTGGACACTGGACACTTTTGGATTGTGTGTGGCCCACTAAATATCACAGCGATATGTCACAGGCTCGATGTCGCAGGTGTGAAAAATGTCACTAGAGGATAATGGAGATTTTGAATTTCTGCACACACTTGTGGACACTGGACACTTTTGGATTGTGTGAGGCCCACTGAATATCACAGCGCTATGTCACAGGCTCGATGTCGCAGGTGTGAAAAATGTCACTAGGGGATAATGGAGATTTTGAATTTCTGCACACACTTGTGGACACTGGACACTTTTGGATTGTGTGTGGCCCACTAAATATCACAGCGCTATGTCACAGGCTCGATGTCGCAGGTGTGAAAAATGTCACTAGAGGATAACGGAGATTTTGAATTTCTGCACATACTTGTGGACACTGGACACTTTTGGATTGTGTGAGGCCCACTGAATATCACAGCGCTATGTCACAGGCTCGATGTCGCAGGTGTGAAAAATGTTACTAGAGGATAACGGAGATTTTGAATTTCTGCACACACTTGTGGACACTGGACACTTTTGGATTGTGTGAGGCCCACTGAATATCACAGCGCTATGTCACAGGCGTGAAAAATGTCACTAGAGGATAACGGAGATTTTGAATTTCTGCACACACTTTTGGACACTGGACACTTTTGGATTGTGTGAGGCCCACTGAATATCACAGCGCTATGTCACAGGCTCGATGTTGCAGGTGTGAAAAATGTCACTAGAGGATAACGGAGATTTTGAATTTCTGCACACACTTGTGGACACTGGACACTTTTGGATTGTGTGAGGCCCACTGAATATCACAGCGCTATGTCACAGGCTCGATGTCGCAGGTGTGAAAAATGTCATTAGTGGATAACGGAGATTTTGAGTTTCTGCACACACTTGTGGACACTGGACACTTTTGGATTGTGTGAGGCTCACTGAATATCACAGCACTATGTCACAGGCGTGAAAAATGTCACTAGAGGATAACGAAGATTTTGAATTTCTGCACACACTTGTGGACACTGGACACTTTTGGATTGTGTGAGGCCCACTGAATATCACTGCGTTATGTCACAGGCTCGATGTCGCAGGTGTGAAAAATGTCACTAGAGGGTAACGGAGATTCTGAATTTCTGCACACACTTGTGGACACTGGACACTTTTGGATTGTGTGAGGCCCACTGAATATCACAGCGCTATGTCACAGGCTCGATGTCGCAGGTGTGAAAAATGTCACTAGAGGATAACGGAGATTTTGAATGTCTGCACACACTTGTGGTCACTGGACACTTTTGGATTGTGTGAGGCCCACTGAATATCACAGCGCTATGTCACAGGCGTGAAAAATGTCACTAGAGGATAAAGGAGATTTTGAATTTCTGCACACACTTGTGGACACTGGACACTTTTGGATTGTGTGAGGCCCACTGAATATCACTGCGCTATGTCAAAGGCTCGATGTCGCAGGTGTGAAAAATGTCACTAGAGGATAACGGAGATTCTGAATTTCTGCACACACTTGTGGACACTGGACACTTTTGGATTGTGTGAGGCCCACTGAATATCACAGCGCTATGTCACAGGCTCGATGTCGCAGGTGTGAAAAATGTCACTAGAGGATAACGGAGATTTTGAATTTCTGCACACACTTGTGGACACTGGACACTTTTGGATTGTGTGAGGCCCACTAAATATCACAGCGCTATGTCACAGGCTCGATGTCGCAGGTGTGAAAAATGTCACTAGAGGATAACGGAGATTTTGAATTTCTGCACATACTTGTGGACACTGGACACTTTTTGATTGTGTGAGGCCCACTGAATATCACAGCGCTATGTCACAGGCTCGATGTTGCAGGTGTGAAAAATGTCACTAGAGGATAACGGAGATTTTGAATTTCTGCACATACTTTTTGACACTGGACACTTTTGGATTGTGTGAGGCCCACTGAATATCACAGCGCTATGTCACAGGCTCGATGTCGCAGTTGTGAAAAATGTCACTAGAGGATAACCGAGATTTTTAATTTCTGCACACACTTGTGGACACTGGACAATTTTGGATTGTGTGAGGCCCACTAAATATCACAGCGCTATGTCACAGGCTCGATGTTGCAGGTGTGAAAAATATCACTAGAGGATAACGGAGATTTTGAATTTCTGCACACACTTGTGGACACTGGACAATTTTGGATTGTGTGAGGCCCACTAAATATCACAGCGCTATGTCACAGGCTCGATGTCGCAGGTGTGAAAAATGTCACTAGAGGATAACGGAGATTTTGAATTTCTGCACACACTTGTGGACACTGGACACTTTTGGATTGTGTGAGGCCCACTGAATATCACAGCGCTATGTCACAGGCTCGATGTCGCAGGTGTGAAAAATGTCACTAGAGGATAACGGAGATTTTGAATTTCTGCCCACACTTGTGGACACTAGAAACTTTTGGATTGTGTGAGGCCCACTGAATATCACAGCGCTATGTGACAGGCTCGATGTCGCAGGTGTGAAAAATGTCACTAGAGGATAACGGAGATTTTGAATTTCTGCACACACTTGTGGACACTGGACACTTTTGGATTGTGTGAGGCCCACTGGATATCACAGCGCTATGTCACAGGCTCGATGTCGCAGGTGTGAAAAATGTCACTAGAGGATAACGGAGATTTTGAATTTCTGCCCACACTTGTGGACACTGGACACTTTTGGATTGTGTGAGGCCCACTGAATATCACAGCGCTATGTCACAGGCTTTATGTCGCAGGTGTGAAAAATATCACTAGAGGATAACAGAGATTTTGAATTTCTGCACACACTTGTGGACACTGGACACTTTTGGATTGTGTGAGGCCCACTGAATATCACAGCGCTATGTCACAGGCTCGATGTCGCAGGTGTGAAAAATGTCACTAGAGGATAACGGAGATTTTGAATTTCTGCATAAACTTGTGGACACTGGACACTTTTGGATTGTGTGAGGCCCACTGAATATCACAGCACTATGTCACAGGCGTGAATAATGTCACTAGAGGATAACGGAGATTTTGAATTTCTGCACACACTTGTGGACACTGGACACTTTTGGATTGTGTGAGGCCCACTGAATATCACTGCGCTATGTCACAGGCTCGATGTCGCAGGTGTGAAAAATGTCACTAGGGGATAATGGAGATTTTGAATTTCTGCACACACTTGTGGACACTGGACACTTTTGGATTGTGTGAGGCCCACTGAATATCACAGCGCTATGTCACAGGCTCGATGTCGCAGGTGTGAAAAATGTCACTAGAGGATAACGGAGATTTTGAATTTCTGCACACACTTGTGGACACTGGACACTTTTGGATTGTGTGAGGCCCACTGAATATCAGCGCTATGTCACAGGCGTGAAAAATGTCACTAGAGGATAACGGAGATTTTGAATTTCTGCACACACTTGTGGACACTGGACACTTTTGGATTGTGTGAGGCCCACTGAATATCACTGCGCTATGTCACAGGCTCGATGTCGCAGGTGTGAAAAATGTCACTAGAGGATAACGGAGATTCTGAATTTCTGCACACACTTGTGGACACTGGACACTTTTGGATTGTGTGAGGCCCACTGAATATCACAGCGCTATGTCACAGGCTCGATGTCGCAGGTGTGGTGTGAAAAATGTCACTAGAGGATAACGGAGATTTTGAATTTCTGCACACACTTGTGGACACTGGACACTTTTGGATTGTGTGAGGCCCACTAAATATCACAGCGCTATGTCACAGGCTCGATGTCGCAGGTGTGAAAAATGTCACTAGAGGATAACGGAGATTTTGAATTTCTGCACATACTTGTGGACACTGGACACTTTTGGATTGTGTGAGACCCACTGAATATCACAGCGCTATGTCACAGGCTCGATGTCGCAGGTGTGAAAAATGTCACTAGAGGATAACGGAGATTTTGAATTTCTGCCCACACTTGTGGACACTAGACACTTTTGGATTGTGTGAGGCCCACTGAATATCACAGCGCTATGTGACAGGCTCGATGTCGCAGGTGTGAAAAATGTCACTAGAGGATAACAGAGTTTTTGAATTTCTGCACAAACTTGTGGACACTGGACACTTTTAGATTGTGTGAGGCCCAGTGAATATCACAGCGCTATGTCACAGGCTCGATATCGCAGGTGTGAAAAATGTCACTAGGGGATAATGGAGATTTTGAATTTCTGCACAAACTTGTGGACACTGGACACTTTTGGATTGTGTAAGGCCCACTGAATATCACAGCGCTATGTCACAGGCTCGATGTCGCAGGTGTGAAAAATGTCACTAGGGGATAATGGAGATTTTGAATTTCTGCACACACTTGTGGACACTGGACACTTTTGGATTGTGTGAGGCCCACTGAATATCACAGCGCTATGTCACAAGCTCGATGTCGCAGGTGTGAAAAATGTCACTAAAGGATAACGGAGATTTTGAATTTCAGCACACACTTGTGGACACTTTTGGATTGTGTGAGGCCCAGTGAATATCACAGCGCTATGTCACAGGCAGAAATTGGCTAGTGTATGACAAACTACAAGGTGTATATAGAATTGGGCAGAATAGGAATCTCCCTAGAGTGTAGGTCTGTAAGAACAGAACAAGTCCTCGACGTATCCTTACAGAGCAACACACAGTTTCACTGTGGCCGTGATAACAGCCGTTACACGGTACTGAGAGAGGAGCGTGCACATACACGGCTGTCCGGTGTATGTAAAATTGTCAAGCTCCGTGTTTTTTAAGTATACGGACTGACACACGCTGTCTCTCTATAGTTTTGAATGTGATCGAACAGCAAATATATTTAACTGTTTGAAAACTAGAAGGTGCAGGTCTGTAAGAACGGAACATGTCCTCGACTTATCCTTACAGAGTGACACACAGATAGCCTCACTGTGGCTGTGATAACAGCCGTTACACGGTACTGTGTGAGGAGTGTGCACCGCTGTATGGTGTGAAAAAATGCACGTTCAGTACCTCACCAGGACAAAAAAAAAATTGGGATTGCTTTTAAAAAAGCAGTTTGCAGAGCAGTGGGTAAACAGCAATGCAACCGTCAGGAAGCCTTAGAAGGCAGCCTAACAACCAACACCGCTGATCCAGCAAAATATAGCCTCCACTTGCACTGCACACACAGTGACTGGTGTGTTGTACAGGCAAAATTGCTAGCAGCAGAAGCAGTTTTTGGTGTCTTCTTCCCTGCCTAACGCTCTCCCTACAAAATCAGCAGCAGTAGCAGCTCTCCCTTTTCTGAGATCAGCATGAGTAACATGGCGGTCGGCGTGCACGCCCTTTTATACCCCCTGTGATGCCCACCAAAGCAAGCCAATCACTTGCATGCCCTTCTGAAAGATGGTGGTGACCCCTGCCTATGTCATCACATTGCCTACAGTGTCTGTGGATCCTGATTGGCTGAGAAAGAGCGCAAAACAAACTTTTGAAATGCGACTTTGGCGCTTAAGTCGCCGACCTCGTGGCCGACCTCATCCTAGGGTCGGGTTTCGTTTCATGAAACCCGACTTTGCCAAAAGTTGGCGACTTTTGAAATTTTTCGACCCATTTCGCTCAACTCTAATCACCACATTTTGAGAGCTATAATTTTTCCACATTTTAACCCACAGAGTCATGTGAGGTCTTGTTTTTTGTGGGACGAGCTGATGTTTTTATTGGTACCATTTTTGGGAATATGACATTTTTTGATCGCTTTCTATTCCGATCTTTGGGAGACAGAATGAAAAAAAAGAAAACAGTAATTCAGGAATTTCTTTCTTGGGGGGGGATTTGTGCCATTCTGTGTGTAGTAAAATTAATAAAGAAGTTTTAATCTTCGGGTCAGTTCGATTACAGCAATATCTCATTTATATCAATTTTTATCGTCTGGCGCTTTTATACAATAAAAACTATTTTATAGAAAAAATAAATTTATTTGCATCGCTTCATTCATTCTGAGAGCTATAACTTTTTTTAGCCATATCGCTGCTTTTTTTTTGCGGGACAAGATGACATTTTCAGGGGTACCATGTTTATTTATATCCGTCTTTTCGATCGCATGTTATTCTTCTTTTTGTTCTGCGGTATGATGATAAAGCATTGTATTTTGCCTCATTTTTTATTTTTTTTTGCGGTGTTTACTGAAGAGATTAACTAATGGGACAGTTTTATAGGTTGGGTCATTGTGGACGCAGCAATACCAAATATGTGTACTTTTATTGTTTTTTTCATTCAAATTTTGAGATACAATATCTTTTGATTGTTTTATTATTTTTTATTTTTTTATAATTTTACAATTATCTAATTTTTTTTACTTTTTTCTAACTTTTTACTTTGTCCCATTATGGGACGATCATTTTTTGCAGGCTGATCACTTCTATAGCATTGCCATGCCATAGAAGCTGTCAGCTCTGCACTGACAGAGAGACTTGCTGATCATGGTCTGCGCATGATCAGGACGTTTTCTAGCTCTGCTGACCCGGATGTCGTCATGTCATCATCGGGTCACCATTGCAATGGTCGGGACCCCGTGTCACGCCGCGGGGTCTCCGATCCAAATGCAGAGGTGCTGTCAGCCCTCCACCGGCTTCCAGAATGCTGCAATCATATTTGATTGAATACCAGGAGAAAACACGGAGCATGCAATATAAAAATTATATTCAATTTTATTCAAGTAAAGTACTACAAAAAACATGTATATATAGTAATGTGCGATTATGGACAAAAACAGATAGTATCCACATACAGTACCCCAAGCCTCCAGATAGATGGAAAAAATTCCCAGGCCATGTCCCAGGGAAGTGCAAAAATTCCCACAATATAACACAAAAATTGTAGCCCCCAATCACAGTGGCCTATATATATGTCAGACTAGACATTGTTAAGGGGCATCATTATAATGAAGCAAACCGCAATGGACAAGCGGCGAAAAAAGGGGAAGCAGAACCCAAAGGGCACTTACCAGGAATGGAGGAGAGGGGAAAGGCTGTACCACCCCCGACGCGCATTTCGCGGCGTCTCAAGCCGCTTTCTCAAGAGGGATATGGTAGGAGGTCCAGTTAGGACCTTAATATAGCCCCTGACCTCGGTCATGTGACCAGAACTGGCCAATAGAAAAAGCGCAACCAGCGCATGCGCCCGCAGTGATACAAAGTCCAAAATAGGACCTTAGAGTAGCCCCTGACCTCAGTCATGTGATCTTCAGCAGGCCAATAGTAAAGGCACAATCGGCGCATGCGCCCCAGTCACCGCAAGTCCCGCAGAGCGCCACAAGCATCATGCGTCAGCGCACACAAAACCGGAGGAAACCCCGGGAATGTGTGCACCGCACATAGAGATGCCGAGCGCAGAGCGGGGCCGTGGAGCACTGAAAGCGATGCGCACGGCCGAATACCATAAGGCCAGTGCACAGATGGAAAAATTCAGTGGGGCAAAACAATAATATAGGGGCTTACATGCAAAAGATATATATATATATATATATATATATATATATATGCACGGATCTTATTATTCCAGCCACTAAATATAAGTAACTTATTATAAGATCCATCTCTAACGGTACATACATTGCAATACAAAACGCCACATAAATATGTATATCAAAATGCAACCAAAAACATGTACACGATATAAGTATAACATACATGCAATAAAAAATACATGATATAGTATATAAAAGTACAAAGTCATGTCACAAGTAGTGTTGAGCATTCCGATACCGCAAGTATCGGTTCCAATTTTTTCAATATCGGAATTCGGCATCGGAATCGGAAGTTCAAAGTTGATTGACAGCCTGACGTCATCATGATGCGCGGTGTGTGCGCATCATGATGCGCCGTCATTTCGGGCCTTCCGGGGTTCTCTGCCGGCCTGCCGGGGGGCTGTGTGGACTGCCCGGGGTCTGTACCGGCCTGCCGGGGGGCTGTGCCGGCCTGCCGGTGGTCTGTGCACCCTGTGGGGGTCTGTACCGGCCTGCCGGGGGGCTGTGCCGGCCTGCCGGTGGTCTGTGCACCCTGTGGGGATCTGTACCAGCCTGCCGGGGGGCTGTGCCGGCCTGCCGGGGGGCTGTGCTGATGTCCGGGGGGCTGTGCAAGCATCGTCCGATGGGACTACAAGTCCCATCTGGCGATGCCTGCTACCATGACAGTGATTGACACATTAGCCAATGATGGGACAGTAGTAGTCCCATCATCCGGCTAATGTGTTAAATGTTAAAAAAAAAAAAAAAAAAATACTACATACATACTACATACATACAACATGCATGCTACATACATACTACATGCTACATACATACTACATGCTACATACATACTACATATATACTACATGCATGCTACATACATACTACATGCTACATACATACTACATATATACTACATGCATGCTACATACATACTACATGCTACATACATACTACATGCTACATACATACTACATATATACTACATACATACTACATACATGCTACATACTGCATGCTACATACATACTACATACATACTACATGCATGCTACATACATACTACATACATGCTACATACATACTACATGCTACATACATACTACATATATACTACATACATGCTACATGCTACATACATACTACATATATACTACATGCATGCTACATACATACTACATATATACTACATGCATGCTACATACATACTTCATGCTACATGCATACTACATACATACTACATACATACTACATGCTACATACATACCACATATATACTACATACATGCTACATGCTACATACATACTACATATATACTACATGCATGCTACATACATACTACATATATACTACATGCATGCTACATACATACTGCATGCTACATGCATGCTACATACATACTACATACATACTACATGCTACATACATACCACATATATACTACATACATACAATACATTCATACAATACATACATAGACATACAGTACATATAACATAGAGTAACATACTTACCAATACTTGTCACATTGTTCCCCGAAGCCATTGTCTTTTCCTTAATAAATATTAACATAACAAACCACAAAAATACTCACCCACGATCCGAAGCAGTCCACGAGTGTGTCCCACGACGATCTTGGGTAGAGAACTGCAGCATCAGATGATGCTGCCGTTCTCTACGGGCTGCAGGAATCCAATGACGGAAGGTAGGTATCCTTCCGCACTGTATTCCTCCGCCACTTAAAAAAAAAAAAAGTCCCTAGTCTCACTTTATGCCATTGCTGCGTGGGAAATTCCCACACAGCAATGGCATAAAGTGAGACTAGGGACTTTTTTTTTTTTTAAGTGGCGGAGGAATACAGTGCGGAAGGATACCTACCTTCCGTCATTGGATTCCTGCAGCCCGTAGAGAACGGCAGCATCATCTGATGCTGCAGTTCTCTACCCAAGATCGTCGTGGGACACACTCGTGGACTGCTTCGGATCGTGGGTGAGTATTTTTGTGGTTTGTTATGTTAATATTTATTCCGGAAAAGACAATGGCTTCGGGGAACAATGTGACAAGTATTGGTAAGTATGTTACTCTATGTTATATGTACTGTATGTCTATGTATGTATTGTATGAATGTATTGTATGTATGTAGTATATATGTGGTATGTATGTAGCATGTAGTATGTATGTAGTATGTATGTAGCATGCATGTAGCATGCAGTATGTATGTAGCATGCATGTAGTATATATGTAGTATGTATGTGGTATGTATGTAGCATGTAGTATGTATGTAGCATGCATGTAGTATGTATGTAGTATGTATGTAGCATGCATGTAGTATGTATGTAGCATGTAGTATGTAGCATGCATGTAGTATATATGTAGTATGTATGTAGCATGTAGTATGTAGCATGCATGTAGTATATATGTAGTATGTATGTAGCATGTAGTATGTATGTAGCATGCATGTAGTATATATGTAGTATGTATGTAGCATGTAGTATGTATGTAGCATGCATGTAGTATATATGTGTTATGTATGTGGTATGTATGTAGCATGCATGTAGCATGCATGTAGTATGTATGTAGTATGTATGTAGTATATATGTAGTATGTATGTAGCATGTAGTATGTATGTAGCATGCATGTAGTATATATGTAGTATGTATGTAGCATGTAGTATGTATGTAGCATGCATGTAGTATATATGTAGTATGTATGTAGCATGTAGTATGTATGTAGCATGCATGTAGTATATATGTAGTATGTATGTAGCATGTAGTATGTATGTAGCATGCATGTAGTATATATGTAGTATGTAGCATGTAGTATGTATGTAGCATGCATGTAGTATGTATGTAGCATGCATGTAGTATGTATGTGGTATGTATGTAGCATGTAGTATGTATGTAGCATGCATGTAGTATATATGTGTTATGTATGTAGCATGTAGCATGCATGTAGCATGCATGTAGTATATATGTAGTATGTATGTAGCATGTAGTATGTATGTAGCATGCATGTAGTATATATGTAGTATGTAGCATGTAGTATGTATGTAGCATGCATGTAGTATGTATGTAGCATGCATGTAGTATGTATGTGGTATGTATGTAGCATGTAGTATGTATGTAGCATGCATGTAGTATATATGTGTTATGTATGTAGCATGTAGCATGCATGTAGCATGCATGTAGTATGTATGTAGTATATATGTAGTATGTATGTTGCATGTAGTATTTATGTAGTATGAATGTAGCATGTATGTAGTATGTAGTATAAATGTAGCATGTATGTAGTATGCATGTTGTATGTATGTAGCATGTATGTAGCATGTAATTTTTTTTTTTTTTTTTATACATTCAACACATTAGCCGGATGATGGGACTACTACTGTCCCATCATTGGCTAATGTGTCAATCACTGTCATGGTAGCAGGCATCGCCCGATGGGACTTGTAGTCCCATCGGACGATGCCTGCACAGACCCCCGGAGCCTGCACAGACCACCGGCAGGCCGGCACAGCCCCCCGGCAGGCCGGCACAGCCCCCCGGAGCCTGCACAGCCCCCCGGCAGGCCGGCACAGCCCCCCGGCAGGCCGGCACAGCCCACCGGAGCCTGCACAGCCCCCCTGGCAGGCCGGCACAGCCCCCCGAAAGGCCCGTACAGACCCCAGAGAGGCTGTACAAGGCAAAAACAGGGTTTTTCTTATTCCGATACCGGAAGTCCCATAGACTTGAATGGGACTTCCGGTATCGGAATCGGCGATACCGATACTTTTTTTAAAGATCGGCCGATCCATTCCGATCCGATACTTTGAAGTATCGGACGGTATCGCTCAACTCTAGTCACAAGTAGGAATAAATATACATTAAACGTTGTCAAAAAGAGGCATCCAATATTGCAATGTAAACACTGCAGTCACTTGAAGATGAAAATCCAGTAATGCAAACGGTCATGTCACAGATCCACAGACAGGGGAAATATTATATGCTGAAGAGTGAATCTATATGAAAGAAAAGAATTATTTAAAAACAAAATATTAAAAACAAGGTTAAAACAAGAAAAAACAGCCACAAAAACCATAGGAAGATATGGGATGTGTAAACAAACAAAAAAGGAAAAAGGAGGAGATCTACCGCAATAATAAAACAAGACAATTGCCGATGCTATATGGACAAACAGTGGAGGGAGGCAGCAAGAGAAATTAATATATTACAAATATTATAAAAAAGAGGCAAAGCTAAGATGTTCATTAAGTCCCTTTGGGGTCATGGTATCTAGTTCCACAATCCACCTCGCTTCCATTTGTGCAAGTATTCTCTTGTTGTCACCGCCCCTGATGCCCATATGCAATACGTCAATCCCCCTCACCTTCAACATACCAGCATCGCTGTTATGATATAATCGAAAGTGTCGGGGGATAGTTTTCAAGTCAGCCGGATCAGATGCCAAATTAGCCGCGCCAATGTCCTGCACATGCTCCCGAACCCGTATCCTCAATTCCCTAGTGGTCAGACCAACATAAATTTTTGGACACGGACATGTGGCATAATATATCACTTTGGATGTGCCACATGAAATCCGATTTTTGATTTTAAACTGTCTAGTACCACTAGAGGAGGAAAAGGTAGAGCAGCGCAGGACATTGGCACAGGAAATACAATGTCCACAGGAAAAAGATCCAGTGGTCGGGCCACTGGAGCCGAAAAAATTCTTAAGGGTGGGAACATAATGGCTCCGCACCAGAATATCATTAAGATTTTTAGATCGGCGAGGTGTCATAGAAGGAAAATTCCCCAGAGCAGCCCCCAGGGAAGGATCTGTCTCTAGAATGGACCAATGTTTGCGCAAAATATTGCGCATATTTTGCCACTCATGATTATATGTTGAGATGAACCTAACGGGCCCATCACCAACATTACCTCCACCCCTCTGAGCTGAATGTAAAAGACTACTGCGTGGGGTGTATCTAGCCCTATTATAGCCGGCTTTGATACATCTCCGGCTATATCCTCTATTGAGAAAACGATTCGTCAGATCGTGGGCTTGACTTTCAAATCGGTCATCGGTGGAACAGATGCGTCGCATACGGAGAAACTGTCCGACCGGGATGGCCCTCACCGTGGCATAATCATGAGCTGACGTAGCATGCAATAAACAATTCACGGATGTGGGCTTCCTGAATACGTCCGTCTGGATGCGCCGGCCAGCATCGACCTCCAGACGGACGTCCAGGAAGTCCAAGCATGCCTCATCAAATGAATATGTAAGATGAATATTTTTAGTATTGTCATTTAATGTCCTCATGAAATCCCCGAGCTGATCGACCGTCCCATCCCACAAAAACAGTACATCATCTATATAGCGATACCAGCACAGCACATGGGACGCGCCACGTGGGCCCCCGTCGCCAAAGACCTCCCTCTCCCAAGCGCCAAGGAAGAGATTGGCGTACGAAGGCGCACAAGCCGCGCCCATGGCTGTGCCCCGCTTCTGCAAATAAAACTGATCTTTGAAGACAAAGAAGTTGTGGGTAAGGATAAAGTCGACCAGCTCGAGGATTAGCCCACACAGAGGGCCATCCAGGTCGGAGGTCCCCAAAAACCAGCGAACCGCATCTAATCCCACAGTATGGTCGATACAAGTATAGAGGCTTTCCACGTCAGCAGTCACTAGAAGAGTGGATGGTTCCACAAGGACGCCGTCAACCCGTGCCAGGACGTCCGTCGTATCTCTGATATAGGAAGGCAGTGATTCAACAAGTGATTTCAAGTAAAAGTCAATAAATTGACATATAGGTTCACACATGCCACCAATACCCGATACGATAGGGCGCCCTGGGGGGTTGAGGGCATCCTTGTGGACTTTGGGTAAAAGATAAAATGTGGGGTTCCTGGGAGACCTGACAGTCAAACCATCAACAACCCGCTTGGTTATGATACCACTCCTAAATGCCCGATCGAGGATAACCTGAAGTTCATGTGAAAAGGTGGCCCTAGGGTCGAATGGGAGTTTCAAATAAGTATCCGCATCTCTGAGCTGTCGGAAAGCCTCCCGTTCGTATTTCTGGTTGGGCCAAACCACTATATTCCCCCCCTTGTCAGCCGGTTTAAAGACTACATCCCCCAAAGACTGTAATTGGGAAATTGCCTGACGTTGCTTATAAGTGAGATTATCAAATTTCCGTCTAGATGATAACTTCTTAAAATCATCACTAACCAGCTTAGTAAAAATCTCAACAGAAGGACAGATAGACAAGGGGGGGAATCTAGTAGATTTAGGCCGAACCAGAGGGGGAAACTTACTTGAGCGAGGGCCGCCCTGTTCCGAGAGCAAATCCTCCAAATCGGAAAGCGCCGCCCTTTCCACATCACTCAGAACCTCAGGAGTATGACTTCGGGCATGGAGTTTTTTCAAAATAAGTTTTCTTGAAAAGAGTTGGAGGTCTTTCAAGGCTGTAAAATAATCAAACGAGTTGGTGGGTGAGAAGGTCAGGCCTTTCCCAAGAACTTCCAACTGTGTTCCAGTAAGTACATGAGTAGACAAATTTAGTACCTGTAGATCCCCCCGGGAGCTGGTCTGGGGAACCTTTGATCCGGCTGATTTATTTTTAAACGATTGGCGGGTCTCAATCCTCTTAGGAAGAGCCATATGATTAGTAGTGTTCTGATCAGAACCTCTCTTTCCCGTCTCATCATCATAGTTCGAAGTATTAGATCTCTGTGATGTAGACCTCGAACGGGAGTAAGACATGTTCCTAAACTTAGGACGTGACCGTCCGGAGGGATCCTGCCAACGATAGACTCTGGATAAGGTTTTATCCTGTACATCCCTCTTAAATTTCTTTGCCTTATTAGCTTGAATCTCCTGCGCCCATTTTTGTAGATCAACATCGATCTGATCATTTAATTTCTTTAAGGCGTCATTAGACATCTCCTTTTGTAGAATGGATTGCAATTCGTCAATCTCGGCCTCAATGTTGGTCTGACCACTAGGGAATTGAGGATACGGGTTCGGGAGCATGTGCGGGACATTGGCGCGGCTAATTTGGCATCTGATCCGGCTGACTTGAAAACTATCCCCTGACACTTTCGATTATATCATAACAGCAATGCTGGTATGTTGAAGGTGAGGGGGATTGACGTATTGCATATGGGCATCAGGGGCGGTGACAACAAGAGAATACTTGCACAAATGGAAGCGAGGTGGATTGTGGAACCAGATACCATGACCCCAAAGGGACTTAATGAACATCTTAGCTTTGCCTCTTTTTTATAATATTTGTAATATATTAATTTCTCTTGCTGCCTCTCTCCACTGTTTGTCCATATAGCATCGGCAATTGTCTTGTTTTATTATTGCGGTAGATCTCCTCCTTTTTCCTTTTTTGTTTGTTTACACATCCCATATCTTCCTATGGGTTTTGTGGCTGTTTTTTCTTGTTTTAACCTTGTTTTTAATATTTTGTTTTTAAATAATTCTTTTCTTTCATATAGATTCACTCTTCAGCATATAATATTTCCCCTGTCTGTGGATCTGTGACATGACCGTTTGCATTACTGGATTTTCATCTTCAAGTGCCTGCAGTGTTTACATTGCAATATTGGATGCCTCTTTTTGACAACGTTTAATGTATATCTATTCCTACTTGTGACATGACTTTGTACTTTTATATACTATATCATGTATTTTTTATTGCATGTATGTTATACTTATATCGTGTACATGTTTTTGGTTGTATTTTGATGTACATATTTATGTGGCGTTTTGTATTGCAATGTATGTACCGTTAGAGATGGATCTTATAATAAGTTACTTATATTTAGTGGCTGGAATAATAAGATCCGTGCATATATATATATATATATCTTTTGCATGTAAGCCCCTATATTATTGTTTTGCCCCACTGAATTTTTCCATCTGTGCACTGGCCTTATGGTATTCGGCCGTGCGCATCGCTTTCAGTGCTCCGCGGCCCCGCTCTGCACTCGGCATCTCTATGTGCGGTGCACACATTCCCGGGGTTTCCTCCGGTTTTGTGTGCGCTGATGCATGATGCTTGTGGCGCTCTGCGGGACTTGCGGTGACTAGGGCGCATGCGCCGATTGTGCCTTTACTATTGGCCTGCTGAAGATCACATGACTGAGGTCAGGGGCTACTCTGAGGTCCTATTTTGGACTTTGTATCACTGCGGGCGCATGCGCTGGTTGCGCTTTTTCTATTGGCCAGTTCTGGTCACATGACCGAGGTCAGGGGCTATATTAAGGTCCTAACTGGACCTCCTACCATATCCCTCTTGAGAAAGCGGCTTGAGACGCCACGAAACGCGCGTCGGGGGTGGTACAGCCTTTCCCCTCTCCTCCATTCCTGGTAAGTGCCCTTTGGGTTCTGCTTCCCCTTTTTTCGCCGCTTGTCCATTGCGGTTTGCTTCATTATAATGATGCCCCTTAACAATGTCTAGTCTGACATATATATAGGCCACTGTGCTTGGGGGCTACAATTTTTGTGTTATATTGTGGGAATTTTTTCCATCTATCTGGAGGCTTGGGGTACTGTATGTGGATACTATCTGTTTTTGTCCATAATCGCACATTACTATATATACATGTTTTTTGTAGTACTTTACTTGAATAAAATTGAATATAATTTTTATATTGCATGCTCCGTGTTTTCTCCTGGTATTCATTCCATTGTTTGAGTTTATGCATCTTTTTGGCGTTGGAGGCTAGTTTTTTCTTCCCTCCATACGCCACATAATGATTAAAGGGTTTCTGATTTTATTAATCATATTTGATTGCAGCATTTCGGGGGTTAAAGTGCCGGGAGTGGTCTGTGACCACTCCTGGCACCTAGTGTCGGGTGTCAGCTGTCAGAATCAGTTGACATCCGGTGGCGATCACCCGCACACCCCTCGTGTGTGCGGGCGATCTCGATGATGTAATGATCTGCTGCGGAATACGTCGGCGCTATAGAAATAAAATTTATTATTATTATTATTATTGATCTGTACCTGGTCAGATAGGCCCAGGTCAGATGGAAGGAATATTACGTCAGATGTCAGAAACGGGTTAATACACGTAACGAATGCAGAGTAGGAGGCTTCTTAAAGAAAACTAACAGGTCTGTGAGAGCCAGAATTCTTGCTGGTTGGTTGGTAATCAAATATTTATTTCATGCAATAAAATGCTATTTAATTATGTAAAAATCCTGCAATGTGATTTCCTACATTTTTTTTTATATTCTGCCTCTTACAGTTGAAGTGTACCTATAGATAGATGCAGTAGTGACTTGCAACATGTTTTTCTCTCTCTTTACTGTCCTCATACTGTTTGCTAACAGGAGACAAAGTAGATATTATGTTTAAATAAGAGTAAAAATGGTAAATGTCACATGAGGTAAGGAATCCAAGGGTTGTAGAACATAATACCACAGACGGCCTTTGTGCTGTTCACCTCTGTGTTACTGCTCCAGTCCTCATGGAAAAAAAACTCTTGCTCGTATTTCTCTGTCTGAAATATGAAATGTGCACTGAATTTTCCATAGGATGAAGATGACACTTCCCTTTTACTATATCACGGTTGGCTGATGTTCACCGCTTACATTCTGCAAGCAAGATATTTCAGATCTGGGCAACAAATTGCAGACAGATACTGAATCTTGTGATGACTGTCATTCTGGATATGCAAATTGCCTCGTCAGGGAGAAAGAGGACTTGAACTCTATAGCCCCACCTGTTGGTAGTAGCGATCTTACAAGTCACAATCAACCCTTTAATGAGTCTTGTAATATGACTTAGGATAAAAGTCAAATCAGAATCTCAATCTCAATGTCATTCTGGACACACTTAGGAAGCAAATACATGTGTCCTTCATTACCTTTCCTTCCCCAAGATGAGTGGCGTTAGTTGGCCAGCTTTATACAGAAAGCTCATCATTTTTTGATACTCTGCCAGGAGAAGTTTATACTATAAGTCTGTGTGTTATCACTCTATCAAGGGATTTTGCTTGTGCGTCTGTTAATGTTTTAACCCCTTCACCCCAAAGGGTGGTTTGCACGTTCATGACCGGGCCAATTTTTACAATTCTGACCACTGCCCCTTTATGAGGTCATAACTTTGGAACGCTTCCATGGATCCCGGTGATTCTGACATTGTTTTCTCGCGATATATTGTGCTTCATGTTAGTGGTAAAATTTTATTCAAATAACTTGCGTTTATTTGTGAAAAAAGCGGAAATTTGGAAAAATTTTGAAAATTTCGCAATTTTCCAACTTTGAATTTTTATGCCCTTAAATCACAGAGATACGGCACACAAAAACTTGATAACTAACATTTCCCACATGTTTACTTTACATCAGCACAATTTTGGAACCAAAATTTTTTTTTGTTAGAAAGTTATAAGGGTTAAAAGTTGACCAGCGATTTCTCATTTTTACGACACCATTTTATTTTTAGGACCATATCACATTTGAAGCCACTTTGAGGGGTCTATATGATAGAAAATACCCAAAAGTGACACCATTCTAAAAAGTGCACCCCTTAAGGTGCTCAAAACCACATTCAAGAAGTTTATTAACCCTTTAGGTGCGTCACAGGAATTTTTTTGAATATTTAAAAAAAAATGAACATCTAACTTTTTTTCCCAAAAAAATACTTCAGGTTCAATTTTTTTATTTTACCAAGGGTAACAGGAGAAATTGGACTGCAAAAGTTATTGTGCAATTTGTCCTGAGTACGCTGATATCTGATTTGTGGGGGGGAACGACTGTTTCGGCGCATGGCAGAGCTCAGAATGGAAGGAGCGCCGTTTGACTTATTCAATGCAAAATTGGCTGGAATTCAGATCGAACGCCATGTCACGTTTGGAGAGTCCCTGATGTACCTAAACAGTGGAAACCCCCTACAAGTGACCCCATTTTGGAAACTAGACCCCCCAAGGAACTTATCTAGATATGTGGTGAGAACTTTGAACCCACAAGGGCTTTACAGAAGTTTATAACGTACAGTGGTACAATTAAAAAATCATATTTTTTCCACAAAAATGATCTTTTCACCCTCAATTCTTATTTTTCCAAGGGTAACAGCACCCTAAAAGTTATTGTGCAATTTGTCCTGAGTACGCTGATACCCCACATGTGGGGGTAAACCACGATTTGGGCGCATGGCAGAGCTCGGAAGGGAAGCAGCGCCATTTGACGTTTTTGGCTGGAATTGAGATCGGACACCATGTCGCGATTGGAAAACCCCTGATGTACCTAAACAGTGGAAACCCCCCACAATGACACCATTTTGTAAACTAGACCCCCCAAGGAACTTATCTAGATGTGTGGTGAGCACTTTGAACCCCCCAGTGCTTCACAGAAGTTTATAACGCCCGGGCGTGAAAATAAAAAATTTGTCTTTTTTCCACAAACATGATCTTTTAGTCACCATTTTTTTTATTTTCCCAAGGGTAACAGGAGAAATTGGACCCCAAAAGTTGTTGTCCAATTTGTCCTGAGTACACTGACACCCCATATGTGGGAGAAAACTACTGTATGGACACACGTCAGGGCTCGGAAGGGAAGTAGTGACGTTTTGGAATGCAGACATTGATGGAATGGTCTGCGGGTGTCATGTTGCCTTTGGAGAGCCCCTAATGTACCTAAACAGTGGAAACCCCCCACAAATGACCCCATTTTGAAAACTAGACCCCCTAAGGAACTTATCTAGATGTGAGGTGAGCACTTTGAACCCCAAAGGGCTTCACAGAAGTTTATAATGCCAGGGCATGAAAATAAAAAAATCGTATTTTTTCCACAAACATGATCAATTAGTCCCCAATTTTTTTATTTTCCCAAGGGTAACAGGAGAAATTGAACCCCAAAAGTTGTTGTCCAATTTGTCCTGAGTACGCTGACACCCCATATGTGGGAGAAAACTACTGTATGGACACACGTCAGGGCTCGGAAGGGAAGTAGTGATGTTTTGGAATGCAGACTTTGATGGAATGGTCTGCGGGTGTCATGTTGCCTTTGGAGAGCCCCTAATGTACCTAAACAGTGGAAACACCAACAAAAGACCCCATTTTGGAAACGAGAACCCCTAAGGAACTTATCTAGATGTGTGGTGAGCACTTTGAACCCCCAAGGGCTTCACAGAAGTTTATAATGCCCGGGCATGAAAATAAAAAAATCATATTTTTTCCACAAACATGATCAATTAATCCCCAATTTTTTGATTTTCCCAAGGGTAACAGGAGAAATTGGACCCCAAAAGTTGTTGTCCAATTTGTCATGAGTACACTGACACCCCATATGTGGGAGAAAACTACTGTATGGACACACGTCGGGGCTCGGAAGGGAAGCAGTGACATTTTGGAATGCAGACTTTGATGGAATGGTCTGCGGGTGTCATGTGCGTTTGGAGAGCCCCTGATGTACCTAAACTATTGAAACTCCCCACAAGTGACCCCATTTTGGACACTAGACCCCCCCACAGAACTTATCTAGATGTGTGGTGAGCACTTTGAACCCCCAAGTGCTTCACAGAAGTTTATAACGCTCGGACGTGAAAATAAAAAAATCATTTTTTTCCACAAAAATGATATTTTTCCCCCCAATTTTTTATTTTCTTAAGGGTAACAGGAGAAATTGGACCCCAAAAATTGTTTTTCAATTTGTCCTGAGTAGGCTGATACCCTACATGTGGGGGTAAAACACTGTTTGGGCGCATGGCAGAGCTTGGAAGGGAAGGAGCACCATATGACTTTTTCAACTCAGAATTGGCTGGAATTGAGATCAGACGCAATGTTGCATTTGGAGAGCCCCTGATGTGCCCAAACCCAAGCCCTAACCCTAGCCCTAACCCTAGCCCTAACCCTAACCCTAACCCTAGCCCTAGCCCTAACCCTAACCCTAATGGAAAAATGGAAATAAATACATTTTTTTTATTTTATTATTTTTCCCTAACTAAGGGGGTGATAACGGGGGGGTTTGATTTACTATTTATGGCAGTTTTTATGTTTGGCAGCTGTCGCACGCTAAAAGACGCTTTTTATTGTAAAAATAGTTTTTGCATCACCACATATTGAGAGCTATAATTTTTCTGTATTTTGACCCACCGAGTCATGTGAGGTCTTATTTTTTGTGGGACGAGTTGACGTTTTTATCGGTACCATTTTCGGGCACGTGACATTTTTTGATCGCTTTTTATTCCGATTTTTGGGACGCAGAATGAACAAAAACCAGCGTTTCATGAATTTCTTTTGGGGGAGTGCGTTTACACCGTTCCGCGTGCGGTAAAATTGATAAAGCGGTTTTATTCTTCGGGTCAGTACGGTTACAGCGATACCTCATTTAGGTCGTTTTTTTATGTTTTGTCGGTTTTATGCAATGAAAACTATTTTATATAAAAAATAATTATTTTTGCATCGCTTTATTCTGCGAGCTATAACTTTTTTATTTTTTCGCTGATGATGCTGTGTGGTGGCTCGTTTTTTGCGGGACAAGATGACGTTTTCAGCGGTACCATGGATATTTATAAGCGTCTTTTTGATCGCGCGTTATTACACTTTTTGTTTGGCGGTATGATAATAAATCATTATTTTTTGCTTCGTTTTTTATTTTTATTTTTTAAGAGGTTCGCTAAAGGGGTTAACTAATGGGACAGTTTTATAGGGCAGGTCGTTACGGACGCGGCGATACCTAATATGTGTACTTTTATTGTTTTTTTTTTATTTTCAAAAAATGAATTTATTGGGGAATATTTTTTTTTTTTTACTAATTTATTTAGCGATTTTTTTAAAATTATTTTTACACTTTTTTTATTTTTTTTTTACTTTATTACATAGTCCCAGGTGGGACATCACTGTCCTGTGACAGATCGCTGATCTGTCACATCACAGATCACTGTGACAGATCAGCGATCTGTCACAAGCAGTGCCGAAGGCTTCCTCATGCCTGCGCTTTGCAGGCACTGAGGAAGCCAGCTCCCTGCAGGCCCCCGAGGGCCCCGTCGCCATCTTGGATTCGGGGGCCTGCAAGAAAGGAGCCCCCCGCCGCAGCGCTGCACATTGCGCTGCCGTGGGGGGCTCAGGGAAGCACGGAGGGAGCCCCCTCCCTGACGATGCTTCCCTTTAACTCCGGGTACACCGCGATCGTGTTTGATCGCGGTGTGCAAGGGGTTAACTTGTCGGGGGCGGTCCGTGATCGCCCCTGACACATTGTGCCGGGTGTCAGCTGTGATAATCAGCTGACACCCGGCCGCGATCAGCGGCGCTCGCCACGTGGGCGCCGCTGATCGCGGTAGACGTACTATCCCGTCCATGGGCATAGGGGCCCGGGTCCCATGGACGGGATAGTACGTCAGATGTCAGAAAGGGGTTAAAGATTGTGTATTTTCAGAAACTGGAATTTTTAATGACTGTGGCAGAAAGGTGAAGGTGGACAAGTCTGTAATGATTATATACAAATCATTATTAATAATAATAATAATAATAATAATTATAATAATGTAAAATCATGTATTCAGTGACTTCATACTAACAGTGTGAGCTACATTTGTGCCTTGCCCAAAAAACTTCTCAGAGAAAGAACAGGTCACAGCTAGAAATGAGTGCAACTTTTGAAATTGTAATTAACAAACTTCTCTGAATTTCCCCCCCCCAAAAAAAAATTTGATTTGACGTGAGTAAATTCATCGGAATACTAATACTGGAAAATTTGGAATTATCCCCGCAAAATACATGTGGGGGAGAAGAGACAGAGAACCACACTGACCATAAGAGCTTACACTATGCAGGAGGGAGCGGATCCTGCTGACCACAAGAGCTTACACTCTACAGGAGAAAGAGAGATGACCCCACTGACCATAAGAGCTTAAACTTTACAGGAGAGATAGAGTACCCTGCTCACCATAAGAGCTTACACTCTACAGTAGAGAAAGAACAATGTTGATCAGAAGAGCTTACATTCTACAGGAGGAAGTGAGGATCCCGCTGACCATAAGAGCTTACACTCTACAAAAGAGATAGGATCCCGCTGACCATAAGAGCTTACACTCTACAGAAGAGAGAGAGGACCCCACTGACCATAAGAGCTTACACTCTACTGGAGAGAGTGGACACTGCTGACCATAAGAGCTTACACTCTACAGAAGAGAGATAGAGGACCCCACTAATTATAAGAGCTTACACTCTCCAGGAGTAAGAGAGAGGACCCCACTGACCATAAGAGCTTACACTTTACAGGAGAGAAAGAGGACCCCACTGACCATAAGAGCTTACACTCTACAGTAGAGAAAGAACAACACTGATCACAAGAGATTACACTCTACAGAAGAGAGAGAGGACCCTGCTGACCATTAGAGCTTACACTCTACAGGAGAGAGAGTATCTCACTGACCATAAGAGCTTGCACTCGACAGGAGAGAGAGGACCCCACTGATCATAAGAGCTTACACTCTATAAGAGAGAGAGGACTCCACTGACCATAAGAGCTTACACTCTACAGGAGAGAGAAGACCTCGCTGACCATAAGTGTTATGGTTCTGCAGCACAGGACTATGGTAGGAGGGGGAAAAACAGATGCTGCACTGTGACTAGGCTGATACCCTACGATGGAGTGGGTGACCCATTCTTTGTGAATAGACCCACCGACGATCCTAGGCTAATTTCAAGCGAAGACCTATAGATGGGGGCAAGGGGTTCCTGAAAGATCTAAGGACTGGGTACAAAAACGGGTCACCTCCTAATAGAAAACAAAGAGGAGGCTGCAGAAACAAACTGAAAACAGAAACTAAGACTAGCAGAACCAGAGGTCCCAGAACTGCACTAATTAAACACACAGAAGGCAAAGAAAGACTCCAAGCCAGACTTCAAGCGGATTAACACTGTTGTCCAGCAAGGAATGGGAGACAGGTGCAGGTTAATAAAGGGCGATACAATCACCTGACCAAAGACAACCCAGCACCAGGGGAAAAAGACCAGCCGCATGAACACTACAAGAAAATGGATGAATTGAACTTGATCCTCTGTAAATCAATCCACTCATCTCTAGTCACAAGTCATTTTTAGTCTTTGGCCTTGTATTTATATACATATATAATATATACCGCCATATTGTATAACTCTTCTCAGTAAGGGCCATGAAGATCAGACAGCATAGGTAGCACATTGGAGAAAAAAGGATTTCGTTCAGCTCACCCCTCATTGATGCTGCAGCAAAGTCTGAGCAAGGACACGTCTCCACTTGGACGTCTTGGGTTACTTCATAGAAAAAGGAAAGTCCAGCTCAAGGAGTAAAATCCAGAATTTTCTTTATTTATTTCATTAAAATACAAGCATGGCTGCTATAGTCATCATTGCGGTTTTTACCCTGACATGGGATAGCCGCACAGAAAGTACCCAGGAGGTTCTGTACGTGTTTCCAGCGGTATACGCTCTAAGGCTCTGAGTCTAAAAGCGTATACCACTCGAAACGCGTACAGAACCTCCTGGGCACTTTCTGTGCGGCTATCCCATGTCAGGGTAAAAACCGCAATGATGACTATAGCAGCCATGCTTGTATTTTAAAGAAATAAATAAAGAAAATTCTGGATTTTACTCCTTGAGCTGGACTTTCCTTTTTCTAATAGGTAGCACAAAGTGAATTAAATCACAAAAGCATTGACAGGTTTGGGAATAAAAATGTATTACAGTCTTTAATTCCCTACACACAGGACTAAATCTGTCAGGAGGATTTATGACTTACTACAGAATCTGATATGCAAATTGCCCTTCAGATAGAAAGAGGCCTTGAACTCTATAGCACCACCCGTTGGTAGTAGCGATCCTACAAGTCACAATTGACCCTTTAACGAGTCTTGCAATATGATTTAGGATAAAAGCCATATCAGAATCTTAATTTGCAGACACAGTGTTTTGGGCTATTGGCCCCCCATCAATGCAAAGCATGAGAACTGATTTGACTAGGTGAGAGGCAACTCTATAGCGCATCCTGTAGGAAGTAGCGATCACTACTACATCACCACAGTTTGTCACTCTCCACAAGGAGAAATGTTACAGATTTTGAGGAATCTGCTCCCGAGACCGTGAGGGCACCAGTCCCCTGATCTTACTTGGATATTGGGGCTATGAAACTTTCATACGACTAAGCTAATCCAATTAAGGATACATTCCAGAGATCATTTTTTTGTTTCTTTAAATGTCCATTTATTAAGAAATGCCTTTTTTTCTGTTTTTTTTGTGCATATATTTGTGTTTCTTCAGACACTTTGTTATACCACCCATGAGCATGAGACCTTAGGGCAGAGACAGACTGCTGTATTTCTCATGCCAGGATCGCATCGTAAACCTCATGCTGGCTGTCTGGTCTCCTGACCTGAACTTGATACCTGCATAGAAGTACATCAGGATGTCACGCTCAGGTCAGGAGAGGTGACGGGACAGTCTGTGCAGTCTGTCTCTGCCCTAAAAAGTCTAGAAAGTCTGCATTGTAACATCATTTATTTATTTTTGTTAGTCATTAAAAGGTATCTTAACTACAAGATTATCTTGTTTTTCCTACTGAGAGCATACACTGAATTGTTACACCCCAAGAATTATCCAAATACTGCATATAGTTCACGCTGCATTGCCCAGAGTGCTATACTTTGCAAAACTAAAGCCATCAGTGCGCATAGAGTGTCAGAAGATCTCAATATTTTGCCCAAATAGAGCCTGAGTCAGCAGCTTATTTTTTTCCAATATTTCTGCTGGATGCCAAATAAGTGTAGATGCTCCAGCTTGTAATGCAGGGTAATGGCTTCCGAGATGCCAAGGTTAAGCAGTGTCCTGCCATGTTTAAAGCTGTGCTTGATGTTTCTGCTGTTTTACTGGTCTTTCCAGGAAACATGGGACTGGGTGCTAGTGATAACAACAACAGAAGACTATAAGGCTGCGTTCACATGTCACTTGTTTTTGCGTTTTCGCGGCGTTTTTTAATGCACGATTTTGCAGCGAAAACGCAAAAAAAAACAGCATCCCATGCAATCCTATGGGATTTCGCAATGTTGTGCTAATGCTGTGGATTTTCCCGCGGCGGAATCGCATCGCGGAAAAATACGCAGCATGCTCATTATTTTGCAGGATCGCGGCGATCCCGCCCACATAGGAATGCATTGTTCTGCTTACTTCCCGCATGTGGCTATGCCCACCATGCGAAAAGTAAGCAGAACATTTGCAGATGGTACCCACGGTCCGGAGAAGATGAGACTGTCCTCCGGGCTGTGGGTACCATATCCTTGTAAAAAATAGAATAAAAAATAAAAAATCGGGTTATATTCATCTTCTGGCATCCCGCGCAGCCTTCCCAGTCCTCAGCGATGCTTCTGTTCCCAGTAATGCCTTGTGAGACCTTTGATGACGTCGAGGTCTCGCGATACTGTAGCGGTCCCTATTCCTCATGAGACTGCTACATTATCGCGAGGCCGTGACGTCATCAAAGGTCTCGCAAGGTATTACTGGGAACGGGAGCTTCGCTGAGGCCCGGGAAGGCTGCGCGGGACGCCGGAAGGTGAATATAACACCATTTTTTATTTTTTTATTATTTTTAACATTAGATCTTTTTACTACTGATGCTGCATAGGCAGCCTCAATAGTAAAAAGTTTGTCACACTCGTCAAACACTATGTTAAACGAGCGTTACCAACCAGTCAATCAGTTCTCCAAGTGATGCTACAGATCGCTTGGAAAACCCTAGTATTCTGCAGGCTAATTCTGCTTGCAAATAGCTAGTTTTTCCCGCTGAATGGAATTCCGGAATTCTCGCGGTAACTTCCGCTGGAGTTCCGCTACGTGCGCACATAGCCTAATAAGAATGGAAAGGGTAATTTAACTTTTTTCGGGGGTGGGGGGAGGGTTCCAGAAAGTGAGTCACATATACATTAACCCCTTTCTGACATCGGGCGTAATAGTACGCCAATGTCGGACACCCTCCCTTTGATGTGGGATCCGACGGTGAGCCCACATCTTTCCTGACACCTGTCAACTGTTTTGAAATCCGCCCATCAGTGACCCCGTTACGTAATGGCGGGTCACCGATGGGTTGGCAAGACAACCAGAGGTCTCCTGGAGACTTCTATGGTTGTCACTGTCAGATTGCTGTGAGTGCCGGCCAGTAGTTGACGCTCATAGCAAGTGAGCAATTCAGCTACATACAGGCGAACTGATCATCACCTGTGTGTACCAGAGCAGATTGGGTTATGGCAGCTTCTAGTCTCCCATGGAGACTATTGAAGCATGTCAAAAGTAAAAAAAAGTTTTTAAAAATGTATAAAAAAAAAAAAAAAAGTTCAAATCATCTCCCTTTCGCCCCATTCAAAATAAAACAGTAAAAAAATCAAACATACACATATTTGGTATCGCTGCATTCAGAATCGCTCGATCTATCAATGAAAAAAGGACTAACCTGATCGCGATACGGCGTAGCGAGGAAAAAAGTCAAAACACCAGAAATATGTTTTTTTGGTCACCACGACATTGCATTAAGCTGCAATAACAGGCAATCAAAAGAACGTATCTGCACCAAAATGATAACAATGAAAACATCTGCTCGGCACGCAAAAAATAAACCCTCACCCAACCCAGGATCATGAAAAATGGAGATGCTACGGGTATCGGAAAATGCACAATTTTTTTTCAAAAAAGTTTGGAATTTTTTTCACCACTTAGATAAAATATAACATAGACATGTTTGGTGTCTAGGAACTTCCAATAATCTGGAGAATCATAATGGCAGGTCAGTTTTAGCATTTAGTGAACCTAGTTAAAAAGCAAAACATAAAACAACTGTGGGGTTGCACTTATTTTGTAATTTCACAGCACTTGAAATTTTTTCCCGTTTTCCAGTACATGATATGTTAAAAACAATGATGTCAATCAAAAGTACTACTTGTCCCGCAAAAAACAAGCCCTCACATCGCCATATTGACAGAAAAACAAAAAAAAGTTATGGCTCTGGGAAGAATGGGAGAAAAAAAATGCAAAGCCAAAAATACCTCCGGTCATGAAGGGGTTAAAGCTGCAGTGGGTAAAGATGGCAAAGGTCAAGTTTTGCGTTGACTTCAGCATTGACTTTTAGTTTTAGAGCAGATTCTCTTTTTATGAATCTAAAATATTGCAAAACTATAAATTCCACAGTCAGATTTTTTTTCCCTTAAAGTGATCGTTGTTTCAAAAAACTTTGCATAAATCAATTGTACAAGTTAATATAAGAAAATATGCAACATAGATTCTTCACAGAGAAATCTGCTTCTTTCTCCACTTATATGCCACTTCTCATGTCCATTGGTTCTTGAACTCATCATCTCCAAAAAAAATCATCTCTAAAGAAAAATGAAGTTCTTCTTGGTCAAAACAAGGTACCCTGTGAGCTCAGTGAGGGATGGAGGGTGGGTTTCAGGTAGGTGGGGAGGTTAGTATTACTTTTTAGTTTCACCATATGTTTATTGTCATCATCCACAACTTGGGAATCATACAGTATTGCATTGTCTTGTTGCTGTTGCACTGATATGTAATAAGATCTGCCTTTTAGAAGTTTGTCCTTTCTCTCTCACTTTCTGTGTCCCCTGCTCTAATGTTAGTTCTTCTCCCTACTTCTTTCTCATTCTGTGTATGTCAGTCATGTTATGTATAGAGTTCATGTCTTGCTTCTCTTGTTTAGAATAGTATGTTTTACCTACTTTAATTGTGCAAAACTACAAGAATTCAGTTTGAAAAATTAAAACGTCTTATGGACTCTTCATATGTTCCTCTGCAGTTGAGTCAAGCTATCTGATGAAATGTCTTTGTGTGAGTACTGGTTCATAGAGACATCCATAGAAGCAATTTCTCAAGTGACCCACACATGTAGCCTAGTTATGGATTCAGAATATTTACTATGCTCTAGGGTCTGCAGAACATCAAATAATTCTGATGTATTGAGTTTCCTGATCAAATTTGAGCAAAGTGACTATTTTGAATTTCAGTAGATTTGCTCATCAACGGAGTAAGGAGAAGGCAAAATCCATCACTACCCTGCAAATTTAAAGAATGAAGTTTGTTGCTTCTATGAGCAGGTATTTTGTCTGTCTAATAAAATAACCAATGCCTAGTTAAGGGCTGGAAAGAAAACAGATTGGGACCTGATCCCCCAAGGCTTCACTGTTCTGCTCCCAATTGTGTAAGGCTTAAATCTGAAAATGACTATCAGTTCCCTAATATATGACTGTATGGCCAGTTTACTATCAGAGATCTGTTCTATTCCATAACTATTTCTTTATTATTTTCATTTTTCTGAATATTTCATTTTTCCCGTACTTCGGCCATGTTTCTATAGCATCAGCAATGTTCATGGTTTTGCTCTCGGACACAGCATGGCTCAGCCGTCTTCTCGGTAAACAGTCAATTTAATTGTGTACAGTCTGAATACATTCTAGTCTACTCCATTGAAACCACATGCCAGCTCCTGCAGAGATATGTGAAAAATGTAAAGAAATGGAAGAAGTACATAAAATTGCAGAAGGGTTTCTAAAACTGCAAAAGTCATTTGAAGGTGAAACCTCTCACAGTCGTGTATTCTCTTGGTTTCAGTGTAATTTGCTTCAGACAGATATTAAAGGATCTGCTTCTGTTTAAACATTTTCTAAGGTGTCTTTCAATTCTTTTAGAGGATTCCAATGGGGGTCTATAAGACAAGACCTCTCTGAACTCTAGAATAAATAATGCAGTGCTTTAGCAAGTGTCATTTACCCTCAAGTTCCTCATTTCATAAGCAAAATCTGTGAGATTGTTAAAGCAGATCTATCACCAGATGTCCCAACACAAACTCCTACCTTCCAACTTCCCATATTCAGTGGGATAGTTCTGATTTTCACAGTAGAGACCACATTAGCATAGATGCAGGACACACAGGCAAGTAGTAGCTTTGTGTGGAAGTATCATACTGTGTGGGGTGGACTCTTAAGGGCCCGTTACACATAGCGATATCGCTACATGTGATACTTACCTCCGACCGGCTCCCCCGCTGATTATCGCTGACCGCGCGAGAACGTCCTGGACCATTTCTCGTTGGGCGCTTCCTGCTGGGCTTCCTGTGGCGCCAACGAGTGACGCGTGGATGCGGGCGGGAGGATGTCAGGATCGCCGCGTCTGACAGGTAAGTAGCGACCCCCGACTGCTGCTATGTCGCTGGTGAGATCTGCCTGTTTGGCAGCTCACTAGCGACCACTTAGCGATGCACCAGCGATCCATATCATTGTCGGGATCGCTGGTGCATCGCTAAGTGTAGCGGTACCCTTATAGTGAGTCTAGCCGGTGGTGTAGGCATCATGCCATTTGTTGTACTATGGAGAAATGTTCTATGGGGACATCAGACAGTCTGTAGGGTGCACAGAGGGGTAATATAATATGTTGTGCCTGTAGAAGAATTTAACATGGGGTATATTGCTAAGTGTGGGGGCTTCAGGGGCATCATACTGTGTGGAGGGTACTGTAGGGGCATCATACTGTGTAGAGGGTACTGTAGGGGCGTAATTCTGTGTGGGAAGACATCATACTGTATATGTAGAGCTGTGGGGCATCATACCATGTAGAGGCATTATACATTGTTGAGTGTACCATACTGTGTGGTGGGCACGGTAGGGCTATTATATAGGGTGAGGGGACTCATACTGTGTAGGTGGCTATGGGGACATCAGACTATCTGCAGGGGACACTGACAGTCCATATAATATGTTGTGCCTGCAGGAGAATTTAACGTGGGGTATATTGCTAAGTATAGTTCAAGGAAATATATATTTCAAGGAAAGCTGTACTCAGGTCTGGCTCGAGTAGATAAATATTGTAATACTGTTTTCATACATAATTAAATGCTAAGATTACAAGACCTGACTTATGTTCCCAGTAAATGAAAAAGATTAGGATGAGTCAAGCATCCCCAGTGTAAAAATTATCATAGAGATATCTGTCTCCTTTCTAGAAGATTGGAAGCTGCTGTCTCATCTACATGGGCTGTCTCATTGGTTAAATTGACCATTCTCTGATTTAGACAGCGCCCAAGGACCCATCGTCAAAAGTAAAGATATTAGGGGTGCAAAGGTGCAAGCACACCAATGCTTATCTTAAACGATCCCCTGCTACTCTTCTTACCACACTTACTTGGTTTCCACTGGTCTCTGTTTCCTAGTCCAGTAAATCAATGACCGTCAGCAGAAGTGACCTCGGTGGGGATTTCCAGTGTGTTGAAATGAGACTAGATAAGCGTTCTATAAGGAGATGAGGAGGATCGGTGCAGGTATTAGTTCTTTTGTATTTTGTAACCATTCTGAGCCCTTTTAAAAATAAAGCTTATACCCTAATAAACATTTTTGACTTGTCTAGAGCTCTGGAGAAAATTTGGTATCCATGAGTTGTGGATAACAGGTGACAACCCTCCTGTGGTCGGTAATGGAAGCCATATTGGTTGTCAATCAGTGAAAGAATTAATGTGGCCTGACATTGTTTGTGGCACATCTACAGAAAAGGAATGTTCAGTATCTCATATTTCTAGAGGCTGTCCCTTAGTTTATATTAATTGTTTACTGATGATATAGCATTAGGATTAAATTTATCTTAACGAGACAGGACCAAATAGATTATTATCATGAGGAATAAAGGAGGCACTGAAATTGCAGTTGAACACAAAGATTTATACTCGGGGGGGGGGGGATAAGGCTTATAGAAGCCCTCCTCCCATCAAAGTTTTTATTCTCTTAATATATTGCAATCATCATATTATTTAGCATTGTGTACTTACAATTGCTCATTTTGTCTTTCTACCCAGTTAATTCTTCTCTTTTCAATTAGGTCTATGACATCATATGATTAAAAACTAAATAACTGAATCTTTCTAAGTTATATGTAGAAACAGGAGGTCAATTTTCTCTGTATGACTTATATGAGTCACTGCAAATACCCCTGAAAGAGGGGAGGAGAGAGCAGCTGGGTCAGGAGTTGAAGAGAGGGGGATGACTCAATTAAGGAAAAGAGACTTTCTGTTCTACATAGAGCAGAGAAAAGTTAATAATTATCTGGGTAGAAAAGCAAAATGAGCAATTGTAATTACACAGAGCTATTGAATATGACTGCAATATGAGGATAAACATTTTTTGAGAGGAGGACGGGCACTTATTTAAAGACAATCGATGAGCTGTCTGGTTCTGCCCTTTTGATTTTAATAAATAACTTTAATTAAAAAATGTTGAAACTCTAATGGCACATAGAGGATCAGACTTTCTAGCAAAAGTTAGGTTCAATCTTCTCGTATACCTCAATCCTCCGTGGCATCCGTCATTGGCAAAGCCCTTTAAACTAAACCAGTGCTGCACATTAGGCACACAGCTGTTACCATTTGGTACCTGGTGTGTGTATAATGCCATAGTACGGTTTTATTTAAGACATGAGCTTTTGCTCTGTGCCAGTGAAGGAGGGTGACAGATGTGGGATTTCGCAACTTACAAGTTTAGACCAAACTTTTCCTAGAAAGTCAGATCTTTTAAGATGGCAGTGAGGGCACTTCTCAGCATTTTTCCTAACTGATGCCATTTGGTGAATTCACCTGCCTGCTTCTGCCCACTGTTTTCTTATGGCAACCTCAGATACTATAGGTAATAGGTACTCTTTTAAGTTTCAATACAGCTAATACTTTGCCATCTATTTTTCCCCACTCGTCCATACACATGCATGCTCAGTTTAGCTGAGGCGAGGGGAATAAGCTGCTCAAAGCTTGCATGGGCATGCTCAAATCCAACATGCTCAATCCTCTAACATTTGCCAACAGAGGAGAGGTTGATGACTTTGCTCTTGTTAGGCCATTAATTTTCACACTGTCGCGGCTGAAAACACCAGCATTATAAATAGCACTTTTTACATGTGGAACTGATTTTACTTTGGAAATTAGCAGCTTCCAGTTACACCTCCGATCATACCTGCTAATACTTTAGTAGAACTAGTATATTGCATCTCCACATAGAAACCTTATCCCCCTTTTTTTTGGTGCATACGGATAATGCATTTTGGGTGTTAACCACACGGAGGAGCCAACAGACTGATAGAACATTTACATTGCAAATATCCCACAGCCACATTTGTTCCCTTTGTCTTGCGTTTGAGAATCCGGATACATAATTAGCACCGCTTTGTGAAATTAAACTTTGACTTTGGCCTTGTGTATTCCATTGTGATTTCTGGAATAAATAGTAATATTAATTGCCAGTAGTATGCATTTCAATGAGCTTAACAATGAGAAGTGAAAATTGCTTTAGAAGTGGATTCACAGAGGTTTGGGGATAGAGCTCAATGGGCACGTATGTGCTAATAATCCTAATTATTTATAAAGTTCCAGTAATAAAGCCACAGTGAAGAGAGGGGAAAGCAGGAATTAAAGGGTGCACTCTGGGCTTCCTAAGCAAAACAGAATTTTTTTTTTTTTTTTTAATTCATAATTTAGAGATTTTATTCCTTTCTCTCCCTTGACACTGAAGTCTATTCTTACTATTCAGTTTGTGCCTAATTTTGGAAGAAAATGCAGTCGTATTTAAAATTGCATCAAACTATGCAAAGATATAGGTGTGATCTGGTCGTAAATGTCATTTTAGACTAATTGTCATTTACCAGATGCACAATTACCGTATATACTCGTGTATAAGCCGAGATTTTCAGCTCATTTTTTGTGCTGAAAGTACCCCCCCTCGGCTTATACATGAGTCATTGTGCAGAAAGCAGGCGGGGGAGAGGGAGCGGCAGGAGCCGGTGGCTGTGACATCATACTCTCCCTCCTCGTGCCATCGCTGAACGTCCCTGCATCTCCGATGTCCCAGCAGGGCAGCTCTTCCTGTGTTGAGCAGTCACTTGGTACCGCTCATTAAGGTAATGAATATGCACACATTTCCACTCCCATTGACATGGAGCGTATATTCATTACCTTAATAAGCAGTACCACGTGACCGCTCAGCACAGGAGAGCTGCAGGAAGCCAGGACAGCTGAGATGCAGGGAGCACGGCGGAGGACAGGGGAGAACGTAGGAGGACGGGGAGCCGAGCCATACATAGAAGGATGGGACTGGGGGAGCCGAGCAATATATAGAAGGATGGGACAGGGGAAGCTGAGTCATACATAGAAAGATGGGATGGGGGAGCCACATAGACCAGGACAGGGATGAGGGAACAATGCATACCTGGCTTATACTCGAGACAATAAGCTTACCTAGTTTTCAGTGGCAAAATTAGGTGCCTCGGTTTATACTCGGGTCGGCTTAGGCCTGTTTCACACTTCCGTTTTTGACCATCAGTCAAAATCCGCCGTTTTTGCAAAAAAACGGATCCGCCATTTTTTTTGGCGGATCCGTTTTTTTCCCCATTGATTTGCATTACCGGCGGATCTTGACGTATGGCCATCCGTGGGATCCGTTTTTTTGCGGGACCATCAATTTTTTTGCGTCCGCCGAGATGCCTGGACAGACCATGTAACGTTTTTTTGTGCTGCAGGAACCGCACTTTTATAGTGCACATGCCCGGAGGAATGAAGTCAGGCAGAAATTTAACCCTGAAATCATTTCTGGCGGACAGAAAAAATTCTCTCTCTCTCTCCTCTTCCCGGGCAGCGGTTCCTTTAAAATTCTTCATTTGCCGGATCCGTCAAAAAAAGGTCCGGTGGCATCCGTTCACATCAGTTAACAACGGATCCGCTTTCCGCCATTTTGGTGGATTTTAACTGACACAAAAAAACTGATGTGTGAAACAGGCCTTATACTCGAGTGTATGTGGTAAATCGGCATTGTCATGCATTCCATACTTAGGATAAAAAGTGTTGGGATGTTAATGCCTCCCCCCTGCCCTCATGGGAATGTCCTTGATTCTTTGGAACTGCCCTCTTTTGAGCATGATTCACATAAACCCTGCAATTTTTTTTCCATTTGGAACAATTGGTACAGATGGCAAGTATGATGTTTTAACAGTTGTAGAATTTTTTTTTTAAAAAAGATACCTTCTTTGCAGAGATTAGGGATGAGCGAACATGTTTGGTGATATCACTCAAGCATCTGGGTGCTTGAATGAGCTCGGCACTCAGTGAGCATTAGCCAGTGCTGGTATTTGAAGATCGAATCCCCACCCTGCATGTCAGGCGCCTGTTACACAGCCAATAAGAATGTGGGGATTGTCTGCAAGTCACTGTAATGCTGTAGCCATCTTGGCAGTGGCAATATTGTGATTGACTTACAATATTACCTAATCAGAGGTTATGAAAGGACAGGCGCCGCCACAATAAGCTCACTGATACCATTGCACAACTTAGGGACAGTTGTAATTGGAGAGAGAGAGCAGTTATCCAGGCATGTGTGTGCACAGTTTAACTAATCAGAGTCCTCTACTGTTGATGTTGGTACTGATGCTGAACCATCATATTAACAGTCCTTCTAAGGGATAAACTTTTGCCTTGCTGTTTGTGTCAGATTCAGTCTGCATTTAGCGTAGGGACAGTTGCAGGGCAGGGAGAGTGGCAGAATACAGCCTCTAGTCAGGGCTTAGGGCTTTGTAGTCCATTACTAAATATACAGCTGTTGAGGGCAGCATGATGACCCAGTGGTTAGCACTGCAGCCTTGCAGCGCTGGGGTCCTGGGTTAAAATCCAATCAAGGACAACATCTGCAAGGAGTTTGTATGTTTTCCCCATGTTTGTGTAGGTTTCCTCCAGGTTCTCTGGTTTCCTCCCACAATCCAAAGACATATTGATAGAGAATTTAGATTGTGAGCAACAATGGAGACAGCGCCGATAATGTCTGTAAAGCGCTGTGGAATTAATGTCGCTACATAAGTGACATACATAAGTGAGTAAAATAAATATCACAGCTGTACGTGACCACAATCTTTTTTTGGGGGTGATAAAAATTGACTATATTGTCATCCATACATTTTAACATTTTAATGACTCGTGTTACATGACATTGATATATAAATCTCCCAAGAAACATTCAAATTTTTTTCTGGATTCAATTAGGCATCCATGCAGTTTAAAAGAGTTATATTACGGTGGAATATAAAACTCCAAAAAATGTTCAACATTTTATTCTGTATGCAATTAGTTTTCCATAAAGTTTAACATTGTTAGAGTTATGCTACAGTCATACAACAAATTTAAAAAAACAGTTATGAATTTTTTCTGGATTCAATTACAACATTAATTTTTTATGGATTCAATTAGCCATCTATATAGTTTGGTATGGTTAGTGTTACATTACGGTGTATATAAACCTCCAAAAAAGTTCATATTTTTTGCTAGATTCAATTAGTCTTCCACAGAGTTTAACGTGATTAGTGTTACAATACAGATATATATAAACTGCAAAAAATTGTAACATTTTTTCTGGATTTAATTAGTCATTCATACAGTTTTTTTGTGCTCTGTGTAAAATTATGGTGGTTTAAAATTTTTTAAAAACTGCTCAGAACACATTTTTTTGCAAACTGGCTACAGTTGCTGCCACTCTTGCAGCACATGCAAGTGCCAGCTCACCGACTGGTTTTCGACATCAACACATGCTGGAACTCCACACTGCACCTGCTGGCAAGGCTTTGTGAGCAGCAGAGATCAGTTGTCGCATTTCAGCTCCAACACTCTGGTCCGTATTCTGGGCAGCCTCCACACATAATAACTGAAGAGTGGGCATAGATGTATGACATTTGTGCTTTTCTCCAAGACTATGAGAACTGCACAAAGATGGAGAGCGGCAATGATGCCATAATCAGTTCAACCAGCCGTTTTGTGCCTACTTAAACAGTCACTGTTCACAATTAAAGCTGAAGCTTTGCATGCATACCAGGTGGAGATGGAGGAAGACATGAGACAGGGAGGTACTACCAATCCCAGCCTCATCTCACATGCTCATTGTGGATTGACTGGCAATGAGGAGGTGGAACAGAAGCTGGTAGCTAGTGCAACAGAGGCTAGTACCCACTCAAGTTTCGTCCTGCCTGTTCTACATGGATGGGCTGAGGAAGAGAATGAGGAGGAATAGAGGGAGGAGGAGGAAGAGTTGGAGAGCAGTTATCTTGGAGGAGACAGGGAAGTGCTGGCTGCAGGGAGCATGACACATATTACCAACTTTATGTACTGCTGCCTTTCCCGTGACCCTCATGCTATATTTATTTTGGCCAAAAAAGAGTATTGTTTTTTTAACCTCCTATACCCACACTACAAGGAGAACCTTGCATCTCTCCTTCCTGAGGTGGAGAGGTCTACTAAAATGTTGCTAAACCAGAAGGCCATTGTGGAAAATGTTGAAAAATTTACCATCAGAAAACGCTAGGGGCAGGGGGTAAGCTTCTTTGCCCAACCAAGGAGATGAGGCGTAGGAGACACACACCAGGTACATCAGAGGCAGGGGTACACTGTAAAAACAGTAAAAGTATGCCAGCTCACCAGCCACCTGCGCAGATCCTCGGAACCCCGTATGGACAAACGTGGGGATAGCAATGCTGAAGAAGTAAATGGTTCCAGCTGCGTGTAAAATTCTCTCTTCTTTATTCAAAACGTGTTAAAATACACATATGTGCTCTCCAAAAAGTGCTAACACAGACAGAGGCTACTCGTTTCGACCTAGATCGGTCTTTAACCAAGCCATACTAGTACCTATGCAGCTTGTCAATATGTAGAGAATTACAACCAATCATGGCACAATTACATATCACGTGACAAATTCAGCAGGTCCTGTATACATATTGTTAAAAGCATTAACCACAATACATTATAACAAAACGAAAAAGTTAAAAAACATGGATCTAATAATTGCAAGACATGCAAACATGCATTTATCTCTAAGAATTTTTCTAACATTGATAATACACAAAATTTTAAAATAAATAGCTACATTAATTGTAATTCTACTAACGTAGTATACAAAATATATTGCATGATCTGTAATTTATCATATATTGGTTGCACATCTAGGACTCTGAAAACAAGAATTAGGGAACATCTCAGTGATATCACTAATATTAGTAGTATAAATCGCAATGTTTCAGCAGTTTCTCATCATTTTAAATCGCAACATGCCCGCAATACAGCACAATTTTGGGCAGAGGGAATAGAACGTGTCTCAATACCATTTTGGGGGGAGATGCTAGGCGTCGTCTCCTTACCCGAGAAGCTTACTGGATATACCGGTTAAACACCAGCTGTCCTGGCGGATTACATAAAAGAAATGATCTAATGTTACATTATTGCTAGATTACCATGTTTTTTAACTTTTTCGTTTTGTTACAATGTATCGTGGTAAATGCTTTTAATAATATGTATACAGGACCTGCTGCATTTGTCACGTGATATGTAATTGTGCTGTGATTGGTTGTAATTCTCTACATATTGACAAGCTGCATAGGTACTAGTATGGCTTGGTTAAAGACCGATCTAGGTCGAAACGCGTAGCCTCTGTCTGTATTAGCACTTTTTGGAGAGCACATATGTGTATTTTAACACGTTTTGAATAAAGAAGAAAGAATTTTACACACAGCTGGAACCATTTACTTCTTCAGTACACTGTAAAAAGCCTGGGCCAATTTCATGACACCATTCCATAGTCCATGCCCTGACAACTGGGTATTTTTTACAAAGAGGGAAAAGTTTTTAGAGATGGTCAAGCAATACCTGGCTGACAAAACCAGTATACTTCATAATTTCTCCACAACCTTCAACTAATGGCTCTCAAAGTTGAACACCTGGCATTAACTGTGCCTCTACTGTATGCCTTGGAGGTGTTGTGCTGCCCTCCTGCTAGCGTGTTGTTCGAGCGGGTTTTTAGTGCAGCTGAGGGTCATAACAGACAGGCACTTTCAGCTGTCAACAGAAAATGCTGACAGGCTCACTCTGATAAAAATGAACAAAGCCTGGATTAGCCCCGGCTTTTCCACACCACCAGTTGACAGTAGCACATACAGTGTTTTTTATCTTCAATATTTGAATGAGGCCCACCAATAAATTGCCTTCAAGGGTTTATGGATGACTGGATGACCATACTTATACATTTTTTCTGGCTTGGCACTTTTTGAAAAGCCTTTATGAGTGTAGGAATACATTAACTACACTTTCAAAATATGTGAATGAGGCCCGCCAGTTGTTGCCTTCAATGGTCTATGGATGACTGCATTACCCTCCTTGTCATTTTTTCCTGGCTTTGCACTGTGTGTAGATGGTGACAACTACGCTTTCTTATTTTTTCTATGAGGCCTAGTACGAAAAGTGCAAGAGCGCAAGAAACATCAGAGGCAAGGCATAGAGTAGTAGACAGGACCCTGCGCATGCAAAGGACATGCCAGGGGCAAAGTACAAGGCGAGGCCTGCGCGTACCGAGGGGCACGCCAGGGACAGGGCACAGAACGGAGGCCTGGACGTGTAAACAGACACGTCAGGGACAGGGACAGAGTCTAGCAGTGGAGCGTAGGCCGAAGCCCAGAGCCGGGCCAAGGGAGAACCTTGGGACTAGACAGGGTACAGAGCGGAGGCCTGCACGTGCAGAGAGGCACGCCAGGGACAGGGTACAGAGACGAGGCCTGCACGTGTAGGGAGACACGTGAGGGACAGGGTACAGAGACGAGGCCTGCAAGTGTAGGGAGACACGTCAGGGACAGGGTACAGAGACGAGGCCTGCACGTGTAGGGAGACACGTCAGGGACAGGGTACAAAGAGGGGTACCTGAAGCCACAAGCAAAGCGAGACAGGAAACATGGAAAGAAACACGGAACAGAATTAGAGCAAACAAGGACTACAAGGCAAAGACAAAACATGGCACGAAGGACAAACACTAGACAAGGCACGAGACAAGAGACGGAATACGAGCACGGAGCGTGTGCAGAGACGCACTACAGAGCAAGGTGCAAGGGCACAGAATAGAGGGAGCAACCCCACAGACCAGGCAGCCATGCAGAGAAGCAACACAATACTCAGGCCCTGAGCATAGGAAGGGGCGGTCTGATATAGGGCATAGCACCACCACTTCCGGGTCAGAACCAGGGAAGAGCTTCCTGATCAGATCCTCTAGGATCACAGAGCGCAGTCACATGATCAGGATTCCAGACATGCAGGGATGATTGCAGAACCGGACAGTGCAGGATCCTAGGAAAGGTCACATGATCAGGGTTTCAGACATGCAGAGACGAATGCAGAACCAGCCTATGCTGGAACATAGGAAGGACACATGATCAGGGATTCTAGACATGGTGATCACAGAAGGCAGAGCAGAAATGCAGGCATCCTGCAGCTCAACAGACATGAGGTAAGTGTGCACACTGCTCTAGGGAACATGCAGGATAGCAGACACGAGATGCGCGTGCACACCGCTCCAGGGGTCATGAGGCAAAACAGACATGGCGGACATGACAGACATGGTGAGCATGACATGTATGCAGACCTTTTATGAGTGTGGGAGTACTACAACTACACTTTCTTAATATTTTAATGAGGCACTACATTGGTGCTTTCAAGGATGTATGGATGACCCTGCTTGCAATTTTTTATCAGCCTTTGCATTTAATACATAGCCTTTATAAGTCTAGAAGTTCCACTTCATGATAATGTGACCAGAATGTATATGATGCCATCCTTTATGTCTAATGCAGGGTGTACATGAGTACCTCTACTATTAAATTTTTGGTACTTTTTGCTTCCTTCAAAAATTATACTGAAAGA
Organism: Dendrobates tinctorius; assembly: GCF_039654945.1. NCBI lineage: Eukaryota > Metazoa > Chordata > Amphibia > Anura > Dendrobatidae > Dendrobates > Dendrobates tinctorius. The sequence goes on along the minus strand of NW_027361810.1, from coordinate 19,485,720 downwards.
ATGTGTCTTAACTTTTTTCCTGTAAACTACAAATTCTCATTGATTTTGAATGTTTTATTGTCAGTCCTTAAAGTGGAGTAAAAGTGTGACACCATTGTTCTCATCAGCGATCTGGGAATCAGAGATGATTCCAGGGGTTCTCCTTCCAATCAGCACTTTCTGCATCCATTGCAACATTTTCACTGCCTTCCAGAACTCTTTGTAAGGTCTGCAGGAAAAAGGCTTGGATTTTCCGTTGACTCCCATTACACTGGTTACTCAAAACAAGCAACCAAGCATTAGGAATTGCTCGGTTCCAGCAACGAGCATCTGAGCATTTTAATGCTTGTTTATCCCTAGTAGAGAACAGTTGTGAGAAATGTAACATACTGCCATATGTAAAGCAGGCTGGAAGTGCACTGAGTTTGTATCGATGCACTAAGAAGCAATCCAAGTGCACTGACACACCCCCAGGACACTTAAAGCCTGATTTGCATAAGGCTTATACTCTACATTTCTCATGATTAACACATCAGACTTTTACAAAAAAGGTGTCATTTTTATTGGTGGACAAGTATTTCTGCCAAGTATTTATACAGACATACTGCTACTTCCGTATATAAAAAGTAGCTCACAGGATCACTCTACTTTTAGTATAGGGGACAGTCTTCCTACTTTGGGAGCCCATGAGAATGGCATAGGGAGACTTATATGTCAAGCAATGAACCCTCGGAAAAAAAAATGTAAATGCAAATGATCTATTTCCCCAAATAAATTAATATGATTTTTTTTTCTAGTTTGTAAAGTTTGTGACTATTCTGGTTGATGTAAAGACTTAAAGTATTTTTTTAAAGTTGACTCAAACTTTAGTAAAGTGCTTTAATATTGCGTTGAATACGCTTGGGGTCCTTCCCCTGTTATAAATTAATGCTGACCGACAAAGAAGCCATAAAAATATCATACACGGACTACATATTTATTTCCTGCCACTCGCGGTCATGATAAGCCATTACATACACCATGCATGTGTAACTTTATCCCATGGCTGTGAGTCTCCGAATGTGTGCTCTTTCCTTCAAGCAGCAAATCATCTGATAATTACTCGAGGATACAATCGGAGTTTGCGTATGCTCTCACCTTGGTTACCAGTATCCGGGGAAATTTTACTTCTTTTAGCTTTTATATGACTTTTGTTTTCCTCTGAGGGTTCCAGATAGATTTTGTTTTGCAGCTAATTATCCTTTAAGTGATAGCGCCACAGGACTTCAGTTCAAACGCAAGCAATAAGTAAGGTAATTTTGTTTTTGCCTATAACTGATGACAATAAATTTTTTTTATGTTGAAATAAGTAAGGATATTTTCACATCACACCTATGTCCCCACTCATGTTTCTGTCAGTGGCTTTGGTCTGAAGGATGGGAGGCACAACATAATTTAGTAATATTTTTTATATTCTATCTACATTTTGAAAATCAATTTAAAAGATCCCAAATCAGTCGTTTAGTTAAATAAATAAGTTTTACAATGTTCTGAAACTTTTCTATTAGTAAGTGAAATTGCAGTATTATTTCCGAACGGTGGAATTGGGGGCTTTATTGAAGCAAAACACATAGATGAATGTCTATAAAACAGAAAACATTTCATATAGTAGATATAAGTGCCAACACTCAGTATCTGGCAGAAAACTACCAACCTTAATTAAAAAGGTGAAAATGTTCCAGCTCCAGATAATAATAGTTCATTTAAGGCTGTGTTCACACGTTGTGTTTTTGTTGTGTTTTTTTATGCAGGCGAAACCTGCTCCTGGCAGTAACGCAGTTGTTTAAAAGAACAGGTTTTGCTGCAAGATTTGCTGCATTTTTCAGGTACGTTTGTCTCTTGTGCATGCTGATACAGTTTGGTGGCTGTGATTCCTGCATTTTCTGCACCAAAACAGTGTTCTTGTACTTACCCATTGCTTTTGATAGGTGAAAAAGCGCTGCAGAAATGCTGTACAAACGCTGAACGAAGTGATCGCGGCAGTGTTAAAAAATGCAGCAGTTTTCCCAATTTAGTTAGGAAAAAAACCAAAGTGTGGTGCATGAGATTTCTGAAATCCTATAGCTTTTGCTGGTGTTGGAAAATAAGTTTTTAAGTATTGAATGTATATTAATGAAAATGAACATTTCATAAAGAAAAACTAAGGTTAGGTTCACATTTGCAGATGGCCGAGCTGCGGAGGGCTGCGGACTTCCTCCGTGAAGCTTCGCCCACTGCCGCACCTTCTCCGGTCAGCTCCGCCTACGTCCGCATGCGACCTGCGTACCTATCTTTAACAATGGGTACGCAGGTCTTGCAGATTTATGTGGATGCCTCCGCATGCGTCATTTTGATGATGCGGTGACCCGCATCGAACGCAACATGTTGCAATTTTGATGCGGTCACCGCATCGTCAAAACGACGCATGCAGAGGCATCCGCATACATCCGCCTGACCTGCGTACCCAATGTTAAAGATAGGTACGCAGGCCACATGACGACGTAGGCGGAGCTGACCGGAGGAGGTGCGGCAGTGGCAGAGCTTCACGGAGGAAGTCCGCAGCCCTCCGCAGCTCTGCCATCCGTAAATGTGAACCTAGCCTAAAATAATCAAATCATGTGCCATGCTTTATATATTATGAATTTGATCGAGAGCAGCCCTGAAGGATTCCTTAGGGCAATGGTGAAAGCCAAAGCTGGATTTACAACATACTAACAAAATAATACAAATTTAAATTAAGATTTTTAGGATCAAAACAGTAACAATGCAGTGACATGACGAGAATCTACATAAATAATCAGATGCTAAATAGCTGCAAGTCACGTTTATCTATGAGATAGCCAAGATGATTGCCTATAAAATGAGCGTAGTCTCACGTTCGGAGCAGTAGTGGATGGTGAGATATGGAGCCTGAAAGTCAAAAGTTCAAAACATTGTTACCTTTTTGCTCGTCAATGTATTTGAAACAAGTGAAAGTAATCCTATATCTCATGCCAAGTTCATTATATGTAGGGATACAGAATTGGGATCGCTTGATATATATTACAACTTGAGAAAAAAATCCTTTATTCTCAGAAATGGTAACATGTTCATTCTGTCTAGTAGATAGCATGAATTTGCTTTAAGCCTTATTCACACATGTCTATCCAATTGTGTCTAGAAAAAAAGCTTATTTTTGCATTGGTGCGATGGTTCATTCTTCTTGAAAAAGAATTCTATTTGTCTGTTTTTGACTATCCATGTGTTATTCGTCCAAAGATGGAAGGAGGTACAAGAGGTGGTTTTCAAAGTGTCTACAAGGAGAATGTGTTATATCGATAACGGACCGTACGCTGATGTCATCAATGTGCTGTCCATAGTTTTTGTTGACCCACCAACCTGAATGGATGAGTTCAGGCTAAAGTATGACATTATCGGACAAATATATAGAGCCCATAGACTAAAATGAGTACCTATGCTGTCTACGGAAAGCATGCGCAGAACAAGGACAACAAACACTGACATTGAAAAATGCCTTAAAAAGGGTTGTCTAATTTTTACCATTAAGCGCCCAGGGAGGTCATGAAAAGAAAGTAAAATTGATACCTCCCAGATTCGTACTCTCTTTCATATTCAGAACGGTATTCCTCATTGGTTTTCCATGAGTGTCATTTGAGTGACATGGCTAATAAGTGGGAGATGATTGTCTGCAGGGTTCACCTTTCGTCAGAACAGAAGAAACATGCTCGTGATGCCCTGAAGAATCTCATTTTCCTCAAACTAGTGAAAGATCCAGCATGGAGTATCCAGTTGGGGGGAGAGATGAGTGTCAATTGTTCTTTATGTTCTTTCATCTTCATTGGACAACTATTTTTTAGGGAATCTGACAGTTGGATTAACCCTTATAAGTCATCTACATAGGCATTCAGGTCATAGAAAGTTGAATAAAAAGTTACTTTGATATTTGTCATCACATGTCTTATTCCAGAGAAATCCACGTTTTTCCTAATATGTAAATGAGCTGCTAAGATCTATGGGCCGGACATAGCTCTCTTTAAGAATCTGTCTCCGGTGCTAACTGTAAATGAAAGGGAGAGTTACCAGTGTGAATTATGTAATTACTGACAGTCTGTTCTCGTGATCTACATGTCTCACAGCGGTAAGGTGTCCTTTTATTTTAAATAAACTATTAGGGCAGATTCTCATTAACATCTGTGTCTGGCCATTAGATCTTAACAGCTAACTTACATACTAGGAAAAATTTGGATTTCTCTGGAGTAACATATCAAATCACAGATGTCAAGGTATCATTTTATTCAACTTTCTATGATCTCTATGTCTATATAGATGACTTAGTAGGGTTGTGTCACGCCGCTCTGTCTGTATCTGCTTATCGGCATGACAATGCATGTATTTGCTTTAACCCTTTGCTTCTTTCCCCCTAATTGAGCTGGGATACTGCTGGCTGTTACCTACATCAAGAAAAAAGAGGGGGAGAAGCCAGCGCTGCTTGTGGTCAGAACGTAATACATAAAGTGTGAAAACACACATAGGTTTCTATCTGTATTCAAAAATGAGACATTTAGCAAAAAATTGATCAATTGTTTGAGCTACCCCGCCACGTCAAGGCAGTCTCGTATGGGGAGTCCTACTCTAAGTTTTTTATGTTCGCTGTGCCATTGCGGCCTCCTAAATGTATAAAAGCAAGACCTCATTACATGCACACTGTACCTCAAGCATTTCAAAATCGTTCCTATGGCACCAGAGGACAAGCGCAGATAAAGGTTAGCCAGGTCCATGCAGACATTTCAGGTCCAACCTCCACACTGCCTGACCAGCACCACAGATAAAGGACGATCCAGGCCCAGATACAGGTGCGTAATCAAATAAAGCCTAGGGCAGGGCAGGGCCGCTGTTAATGTGAACAGCAGCCTAGATCAATCACTAAGAAAACAGAAAGAATAGCGTACATGACCCAGCGCGCACGGCTACAGTGGTGGTCAGCCACAAAACCAATATCAAGAAAAAAGAGGGGGAGAAGCCAGCGCTGCTTGTGGTCAGAACGTAATACATAAAGTGTGAAAACACACATTGGTTTCTATCTGTATTCAAAAATGAGACATTTAGCAAAAAATTGATCAATTGTTTGAGCTACCCCGCCACGTCAAGGCAGTCTCGTATGGGGAGTCCTACTCTACGTTTTTTATGTTCGCTGTGCCATTGCGGCCTCCTAAATGTATAAAAGCAAGACCTCATTACATGCACACTGTACCTCAAGCATTTCAAAATCGTTCCTATGGCACCAGAGGACAAGCGCAGATAAAGGTTAGCCAGGTCCATGCAGACATTTCAGGTCCAACCTCCACACTGCCTGACCAGCACCACAGATAAAGGACGATCCAGGCCCAGATACAGGTGCGTAATCAAATAAAGCCTAGGGCAGGGCAGGGCCGCTGTTAATGTGAACAGCAGCCTAGATCAATCACTAAGAAAACAGAAAGAATAGCGTACATGACCCAGCGCGCACGGCTACAGTGGTGGTCAGCCACAAAACCAATATCAAGAAAAAAGAGGGGGAGAAGCCAGCGCTGCTTGTGGTCAGAACGTAATACATAAAGTGTGAAAACACACATTGGTTTCTATCTGTATTCAAAAATGAGACATTTAGCAAAAAATTGATCAATTGTTTGAGCTACCCCGCCACGTCAAGGCAGTCTCGTATGGGGAGTCCTACTCTACGTTTTTTATGTTCGCTGTGCCATTGCGGCCTCCTAAATGTATAAAAGCAAGACCTCATTACATGCACACTGTACCTCAAGCATTTCAAAATCGTTCCTATGGCACCAGAGGACAAGCGCAGATAAAGGTTAGCCAGGTCCATGCAGACATTTCAGGTCCAACCTCCACACTGCCTGACCAGCACCACAGATAAAGGACGATCCAGGCCCAGATACAGGTGCGTAATCAAATAAAGCCTAGGGCAGGGCAGGGCCGCTGTTAATGTGAACAGCAGCCTAGATCAATCACTAAGAAAACAGAAAGAATAGCGTACATGACCCAGCGCGCACGGCTACAGTGGTGGTCAGCCACAAAACCAATATCAAGAAAAAAGAGGGGGAGAAGCCAGCGCTGCTTGTGGTCAGAACGTAATACATAAAGTGTGAAAACACACATTGGTTTCTATCTGTATTCAAAAATGAGACATTTAGCAAAAAATTGATCAATTGTTTGAGCTACCCCGCCACGTCAAGGCAGTCTCGTATGGGGAGTCCTACTCTACGTTTTTTATGTTCGCTGTGCCATTGCGGCCTCCTAAATGTATAAAAGCAAGACCTCATTACATGCACACTGTACCTCAAGCATTTCAAAATCGTTCCTATGGCACCAGAGGACAAGCGCAGATAAAGGTTAGCCAGGTCCATGCAGACATTTCAGGTCCAACCTCCACACTGCCTGACCAGCACCACAGATAAAGGACGATCCAGGCCCAGATACAGGTGCGTAATCAAATAAAGCCTAGGGCAGGGCAGGGCCGCTGTTAATGTGAACAGCAGCCTAGATCAATCACTAAGAAAACAGAAAGAATAGCGTACATGACCCAGCGCGCACGGCTACAGTGGTGGTCAGCCACAAAACCAATATCAAGAAAAAAGAGGGGGAGAAGCCAGCGCTGCTTGTGGTCAGAACGTAATACATAAAGTGTGAAAACACACATTGGTTTCTATCTGTATTCAAAAATGAGACATTTAGCAAAAAATTGATCAATTGTTTGAGCTACCCCGCCACGTCAAGGCAGTCTCGTATGGGGAGTCCTACTCTACGTTTTTTATGTTCGCTGTGCCATTGCGGCCTCCTAAATGTATAAAAGCAAGACCTCATTACATGCACACTGTACCTCAAGCATTTCAAAATCGTTCCTAAGGCACCAGAGGACAAGCGCAGATAAAGGTTAGCCAGGTCCATGCAGACATTTCAGGTCCAACCTCCACACTGCCTGACCAGCACCACAGATAAAGGACGATCCAGGCCCAGATACAGGTGCGTAATCAAATAAAGCCTAGGGCAGGGCAGGGCCGCTGTTAATGTGAACAGCAGCCTAGATCAATCACTAAGAAAACAGAAAGAATAGCGTACATGACCCAGCGCGTACTTGACGTGGCGGGGTAGCTCAAACAATTGATCAATTTTTTGCTAAATGTCTCATTTTTGAATACAGATAGAAACCAATGTGTGTTTTCACACTTTATGTATTACGTTCTGACCACAAGCAGCGCTGGCTTCTCCCCCTCTTTTTTCTTGCTGGCTGTTACCTGTATGGAGCCAACTCAGTTCCCTGCTCTGCTGCGTAGCTGCACATATGTTGTTAGGTGTTTGCTCTGCTGCTTGACCATCCACATTGTGCGGTCCCTGGTTGCCGCTGTGGAAGCTGTCCACGGGTTGCGAGGTCTTTTGCAGGTGGTGCATGGCTTCCCACATGTGTCTAGGCTTGCAGATGCTGCCAGGTGCTCTAGGCTGCAGTTCCTGCACTGACTGTGCTGCAATGGTTTCTGTGTGTGCTTTGGGCATGCGCAGCCACACCTCCCCTGCTTTTATCAGGGTTAGTGTGTGTACTTGAAATGCTGTCCCCAGCCAATTGCTGAGGGGCAGCTCCTTTATAAACTTACCCTGCCCTATGGGCAGGGCCAGAGCTACTCACAACTAACAAAGCTCCTGAACTTTGCCATGTGTGCCTTGTGTCTGTGTTCCTGGACCTTTCCTGCCTATGTTTTGGTACCAAAGTCCCTGCCTTGATTCCTGCTTTGTCCTGTTCCCTCACCCTGCCCCGGGGGCCGTATATCCAGGCTTGAATACTTGATCCTCTACCTGTCCTGCACCTGACCCTGTCTAAATTCGCCCTGGCCTGGAGGTGGTGTATCCAGGCTTGAATCCTTGATCCTGCAACTATCCTGTACCTGACCATGTCTGAACTGTCAGCTGTGTTATGTTTCTGGAATCCCTCTGTGCTTGCAGCCTCGCACCCAGTGACTCTGAGACTCTTGTAACCGGTGTTCCTGCTGAGCATCTACTACCCTGTGCTCTGACTACCATGTGGTGTTAGCTCCATGCAGGCCCAGCAATCCTGTGGTTGCTGCCCTTCCCTAGTTCGGGTAGGCCCGGGTCCCCCTCTGTGGTATAGAGGGTCCATATTGCATCCCCGGGGGACACCCGCCCCCTCGACGTCAGCGTGGAGGCACCTGCTGGGCCGCATCCGTGGCCGCAACCGTGACAGGTTGATTCAACACATTCCCTTTAAGTTGACATTGAACCACTTTACCTCCATGAACCCTATGCATTTTTTACATCATTGTATTATAAATTTCTACCTGGCTCAAAAAAATACATTAATATAATTAAAAAAATTCAAATAAGAAATCCCAGATGACAGTAGTAAATTTATTTTCTAATTCATACATGCTAATTACGTATTTTTTGTATCTGTCAGGGAAAATCAGCCGTCTGTTCAGTAATTCTGTAAGACAGCTCCATTGCATTACTATCCTAGCAAATAAGTCAGTGCTTGACTAATGTCTGCACAAATCTTCGCTTCTTGTTAGCAAGTTGTTATTTGGAGAAGAACGGAAAATGTTTTTTTAATTAGATTATTGAGCATATTGTTTTAATAATTTCGAAATTGTCAAATTAGACGAGGCACAAAGTCAAGTACATGTTCGCTGCATGCATAATTCAAGTAGAGGCCTACCGGAATAACAAATGTGTCGGGAAGTTCATTTGCAGAGCGTCGCGTACAATGTAAGGAGTTCATTTCTTATGTAAATTCAAAGCGAGATTTGCAGATTGAACGCATCCACCTGTGGGAGATCCAAGCTATGTTTTAATTAGGAGCCCAAATACAACATTTGTTAAATACTCTCTGGAACTTTCAAAGTCACACTGTAAAATGTTGAATTAATGCAGTCGCTTGTGGGATTATGTCACATGTAGGATCCAATATGTTTATGGAGATTCATTTACAGAAAGACTGCTGCAGGAAAATTTTCAACTTTGTGGCAAAAAAAAAAATTCCCAATGGCTTCACGGGAGAGAATCACTTTTGTGTTTCGACGCTTCTTGCGATGTGACAGTTCTGATAAATGAAGTAAAATAAGCTTTTCTCTCCAAACTCATTCATCAGCTTTACGTGTATTAAATCTCATATATTCTCGAACAGTAGCATTCATCCCAATGTTTCCAGCGCACGAGGGTGACCGAGCACATTACCGTATATTCTATTGTACTTTAGTTGCCATATCTAACGTTGGACGTAAAATAAATTACCAAGCTCTTACGGATTTCTCCATATCCAATTAATTTGAAGAATGTGAAAGTCGATTTTTCTTTAAGTAGCATCTTTGTATTTTAAGAGTTGACCCGTGCATAATTAGCTTTATTTTTCCTTCCCCAAGACCCTTGGACTTTACTTACTGTCCACATAGAGGAAAATTCATGGTATACAATTAATCTGCGTAGAATTTGCTGATCTTTCACCATCCTGACTGGCCATCGTTCTTTACTAACTAATGTAAAGGATGAATATTGCTCATCCCTACTGTCCAACAGATGCAAATGGGTATCCTTAAAGGGCAGCCACAAGAATTTATCATAGGGAAAGTCACGTGAAGGTCACTGTAACTATATTTTTGGACTCGAAGGAGGAGAATAACAAGCAGCAGCACGCATTTGAGGGTTTCATATGGGATCTTAGCCCCCTTGACCAATATGGAAATCTAGAAATAAACTCCTTAAAGGTCAGCTGAACTTTGAAAACTGCAAACTTGCAAAATTTGTATTTCAAAGGTTCAGCAGAGAAGCCAGAAAGGACTTCTAGTCAGAAGAATAAATTAATCATTTCATTGGGAAATCACTAATGAAGATGAGCTGAAATATTAACTACTAGCTGAAGAGCTCAGCGCTGCCCGGGCATAGTAACTAACTGTGGTTAGTTATAGCAAATTATAATTATCCTCCATCCCATAGTCCCGTGCCCATATACCCATCATGCATATCCACGATCCCATAGGCCCGTGCCCATATACTTATCATACATATCCACCATCCCATAGTCGAGTGCCCATATACCCATCACACATCCTCCATCCCATAGTCCCATGCCCATATACCCATCACACATCCTTCATCTCGTAGTCCCATGCCCATATACCCATCATACATGTCCTCCATCCCATAGTCCCATGCCCATATACCCGTCATACATATCCGCCATCCCATAGTCGAGTGCCCATATACCCATCATACATATCCTCCATCCCATAGTCCCGTGCCCATATACCCATCATACATATCCTCCATCCCATAGTCCCGTGCCCATATACCCATCATACATATCCGCCATCCCATAGTCCCGTGCCCATATACCCGTCATACATATCCTCCATCCCATAGTCCAGTGCCCATATACCCATCACACATCCTCCATCCCATAGTCAACCATTATGACATCATAATGAGCGGCGGGGCTTGCAACTTATGATGACATCAGCATCGCCATGGCAACTATAATGACATCATAATGAGGGGCTAGGCCTGATACACACACTTTTTCCCCCATTATGTAGATAGGGGCAAAATTGTTTGGTGAATTGGAACATGTGGGGTTAAAATTTCACCTCACAACATAGCCTAGGACGCTCTCGGGGTCCAGACGCGTGACTGTGCCAAATTTTGTGGCTGTAGCTGCGACGGTGTGGATGCCAATCCCAGACATACGCACACACATACATACATACATACATACATACATACACACACTTGAGCTTTATATATTAGACTAGCTGAAGAGCCCGGCACTGCCCGGGCATAGTAACTAACTGTGCTGTGGTTAGTTATAGCAAATTATAATTATCCTCCATCCCATAGTCCCGTGCCCATATACCCATCATACATATCCTCCATCCCATAGTCGAGTGCCCATATACCCATTAAACATCCTCCATCCCATAGTCCCATGCCCATATACCCATCATACATATTCGCCATCCCATAGTCGAGTGCCCATATACCCATCACACATCCATCATCTCATAGTCCCATGCCCATATACCCATCATACATATCCTCCATCCCATAGTCCCGTGTCCATATACCCATCACACATCCTCCAACCTATAGTCAACCATTATGACATCATAATGAGCGGCGGGGCTTGCAACCTATGATGACGTCAGCGTCGCCATGGCAACCATTATGACATCATAATGAGGGGTGGGGCTTGATACACACACACTTTTTCCCCATTATGTAGATAGGGGCAAAATTGTTTGGTGAATTAGAACGCGCGGGGCTAAAATTTCGCCTCACAACATAGCGTAGGACACTCTCGGTGTCCAGACGTGTGACTGTGCCAAATTTTGTGGCTGTAGCTGTGACGGTGCGGATGCCAATCCCGGACATACACACATACACACATACATACATATACACACCCACATTGAGCTTTATATATTAGATTATGTGAATTTTGGTGTTCGGTGGCTACATTATATGATTACTGCAAAGTTGCTTAAAACATTTATAGCATACTTAAGTATTCAATTGAGTCACCAATTATTTTGCCATGATGATGCCTCATCCAGCCACCCCCATGACTGTAGATTCTCCAAAAACCCTCAAATATCTAAATTGCTCTGCACAGCTTCCCTATCAATTAACACTCCGCATGTGTATCAATCTTCATTGTAGTTACTGTAGTGGAATTATATTCATAAACTTTGGACAACCAATTCGAGACATGACTTAAATCTATACAAACTCACTGTGACAAGCCGCAGAAAGAAAGACAAGAAGTGTCATGGGAACAAAAGATCTGAGGAAATGAAAATCAAGCACTAATGAAAAAAATCTATTACATTTTTTACATATGCACATAATCTACAGGACCTATTATATAAAACCTCTGTAATTTCATATAAGGAAATAGATAATTAACTTAATTTTTCTCACTATGGACTGAGTATATCTGTCCTGTGAGGACTTTGTTCTTACCATGCACAGAGCCCAACATGGCCATAACTTGAGTTGGCATAAGAACAGCTAATGCTTTGACCGCTAACATACCATATATACTCGAGTATAAGCCGACCTGAGTATAAGACGAGGCACCTAATTTTACCACAAAAACTGGGAAAACTTATTAAGTTGAGTATAAGCCGGGTATGCATTGACCCCTCATACCTATCCTGGCCTGCATGGCTCTTCATACCTATCCTGGCCTGCATGGCTCTTCATACCTATCCTGGCCTGCATTGCTCTTCATCCCTATCCTTGTATGCATGGCTCTTCATCCCAACCTGATTTGTATGGCTCCTCATCCCTATCCTTGTATTCATGGCTCTTCATCCCTATCCTTGTGTGCAGGGTTCTTCATCTCTATCCTTATATGATTGGCCTCCATCCCCACCTTGGTATGCATGGCCCCCATCAAAAAGTATAAAAAAATAAACCAGTATACTTACCTTACTGAGCTCCCTTGCAGCTTCTTGTTCCAGTGCCAGCAACTGCTTTATGCTTGTAAGCAGCGCATGGCAGGGATGTCATGCGCTGCTTACAAGCAGAGCACAACTACCGGAATACTCACTGCTCTCCACACTGGGGTTATGTACGTGGCAGGCAGTGAGTATTCATTGCTATTTAGTAGCGAGCATAGTGTCAGCCATAGCCGGAGGGTCACATGTGCCCGCTACTTAAGAGAAATGAATATTCACTCCTCTCCACTCCCATGGGAGTGGAGAGAAGTGAATATTCATTTCTCGTAACTAGAGGGCACACGTGATCACCCAGCCGCTGCAGGTAGCCAATGGTTGCCGCTGACACTGTGCGCTCTATTATAGGAAAATGCCAACGCAGTGAATATTCATTTTTCTTTAGCAACGGGCACAGGCTTTAGCCACAGCAGCCGCCTCCTGTAACCCGCTGCTCCTCCCCTGCTTTTCCTTCTCCATTTCATGGACCCTCACTCGAGTATAAGTCAAGAGGGGGTATTTTCAGCACAAAAAATGTGCTAAAGAACGTGGCTTATACTGGAGTATATACAGTAAGTAGCAGAGTTTTAATTGTTGTTGACTACAATGTTGCACTCAGCTGAGGGAGCATAGATAAACATGCTTACGGTACTATGTGAGCACATCAGAAATTTTGCACATATGTATGATCAATGTTGGACCGGGGAGCAAAAGTCCCATAAGTAGCAAGTGTATTATGCCATCTACTGCCCAGATATACAGATTGGGTGGGGTACACTACTCTTGCACTAAAACCCACCGGTGATTCATCTGTTCTCCAATAAGCCAGTCCAAGACTGTGTATGACTGTCCTAGACTAGAAGATGCAGGATAGGAAAAAAGTGGTCGTTCCGAAGTTTCACAGAACTCCTTCCTCAGGTGATTTTTCCTGAGGAAGGATTTCTGTGAAACTTCGAAACGCGTCAAATAAAGACCACTGTAATAATAATTGTTCATAGTGATTCGCAGCGTGGATTGTCTGACCACTTTCTTTCCTATCCTGCATCTTCTACGTCGGTCCCTCGTGGATCTGTGGTTTCTGCAGCAGCGAATCCTCCTTGCTTATTACAAGCTCCATCTGGTAAGTGTATTATTTTTAAATTGAAATACCTACTCTGGATAATGCACTATTGCGCTATTACTCTTTAATAGTATCCCTGTCCTAGACTAGAATCACATAGAGATTTTGGTGCAATTTTTTAAAATCAAAACTAAACGTGGATTCAAAAGCGAAGGTGAGCAAATCAATTTGTAAATAACCATATTGTATATAAATGTTAGTTTTCCAGCAATCCAGGAAAATGGCTGCCGTCTTGATGGACTATTTTAAGGATCAGGAAGGGGTTCAAATAATAAAATAAATATATTATGCTATTATAATGATAGCTGGACCATACACTACAAGCAGTAGATATCTTTTGTGTCACCCCCTATTTCCTTATAGATCATTAGATTGTGAGCAGGGCCCTCACACAGCTCCTAGAACAGCAATTCTAGAACTGAAGACCAGCATAGAGTCCTGGTGAGGTGCAGCGGTGAAGGTGATGTAAGACATGTGAGGACCTAGAAAAGTTGATTATTTTGTATTTTTAACCCCTTTTGACCCTCCATTTATTAGGTCTGTAGAGACCTCAGAGCATAATAAACATCTTTCCATGGCAATATGCTCACTTTCAATTCCGACCAAGTTGATTTTGACCAAATCGAATCAACTGGCTGATTTTAGCGACTCTGGACAAAACATTTGCTCATCACCAGTCCAAAAAAGTGAGAAACTTTTGGGAAATATTTCTGCTTTTCTGTTTTTGGCTCAAAAAAGCTGCACCAAAACGACACATCACTCCAGCCGTAAGCTTCTTTTATGTAGGATTACTCCTTACTTTACAGCACAACTCTATTAAGTTTGGAAACTTATCTAAACTGGCAAGAAACATTTCAATACATATTTGCATAGACTCCAATCCTCTTGTGTTACAGTTTTGTATATTTTTAAACCCTAATGCCCTCTTTTAAACAATTACTTTTATATCGTTCCTTACATGCCATTTGGTGCTGGTGCATAAAATGGGCTCATGAAGTTGACCTCACTCTATAAAGTGCAGGAACGGGCTCTGAACATTGTTCTGACAAGACCATGTAAATGCTGTGGCCTAAGTGGTGCGTTCATTCCTGCACCTACCAATTCTCCTTGCCATGGATTGCTGATGGGTTTCCTTGGCAGTTGTAGACCTACAAAACAGTCCTTGATGACGTCATCTTTATACACCTTTGAAGCCTAGCTGCAATATTTTTTTTCTATATTATGCAATAGTAAAGAGGCGGGCAAAAAAATATAAGTAAAGAATAATAATAAATTAAATCGAAAAAAATTCACCCTCTTTTCCCAATATAAAGAAATGTAAAGATAATCATATTTAGAACAATAAAAAAATTGAATCTGTCAAAATATAAAATAAAATTAATCCTTATGATAAATGCTTTAAAAAATATAAAAAATCAGAAAAAAATAAAATACAGTAAACAAAATTGAAATTTTTTGATCACAGAACTTACCTCAAAATTGCAATAAAAAGTGATCAAAACATTGTGTACCACAAAATGACACCAGTAAAAGCTACAGCATTTCACATAAAAAACAAGTATTTATTAGATGCAATGATCAAAATATAATTTTTCCATTTTAACAAAAAGTAGAAAATGTTATAACATAAAGAATTAAACATAATTTACCTCTTAATTCTCTCACCATGTCACAGTCATCATTTTGGTGGTACGTGCAGTAATCAGGAGTGATGACATTCTGTCCATAATACATTTCGGTGCAGCCAAATACTTGCCCCTGTGATAATGTTTGCACGTATTTCATGTGACCATTGAGGGCCTGTGATGCTAGCCACTACTTACGAGCAAGCTGTGAGGCTGGGTAATCAAAAGGTCCAAGATCAGAAACCAGGTGGGTACGTCATCAACAGAAGGATGAGACAAAAGAATAGTCAAGTCACGGTCTAGAGGTCTAATTACCAGGAAGACAGCAGCTCAAGCAAAGGGTCTAAGCAAATGGATGGTCAGAATGAGGTCAACAAGGCAAACTTACACCAGTGAGCAAGAAGCTACAATTGTCACTAGTCTGGGGCAGAAAGATGGTTAAATTACCAGGTAATTACCTGAACATGAGGCACCTGGATGAGACTCAAGCAACACCCAAACTCCAATTGGATGGCTAAACTGTCAAGACAATGAAGACACTGACAGCTCAGCACACCCCAGCTCTAAATTGAACAGCAGACAGTAATTCACTGCATCCTGACACACAGAAAGGTGGAATCATTACAAGTCCCTTTCACACTGTGCTCATTGGTTTGGTAGGGGTTTAAGTCCAAACCCCCTGATCTCATATTTAATACGCCTACTAGAGATGGAAACTCAGATGTTGTAGACTACGTCTGGGTGTCCACCTCCACTAGGTGTATACGCCCGAAAATGATCAATAATAGAGCACATGTTGACTCCATCAACATCAATATGGTCAACTGGCCAGGTGGTGCATATGCCGGTATCGCGTTTTACGGGGGAGTTCGGACATAAGCCTCAATGGGACCAACGAATGTAGCACAAAGCGCAGTGTGATAGCATCAATACTGATGCGGAAGAGAGGTGGCACTATATTAGTCAGGGATTCACAAGGTAAGTAATGCAATTCTCCTTATTTTACAACTTCCCTTATTCTTTTTCCACTTTTGAAAAATCCCAGAAAACTTCTTTCTTGGCTTCCTCTTTACACCAATACAAAAACCTGGATAATTAAAATTAATTTTAAAATATTGATTTCATTTTTATAACCCACATTTCTAAAAATGTCATAAATAGCCAAAATAAAATGAAAATAAATACAAATATTTTTGTCCTCCCAAAAATGTAGAAGTCTGATGATTTATACACGTTTCCAAACATATATCTATTTTTCCTACCAAAATAATCTATCTGCTGGCGGAGACCACAAGTAAATAAATCTGGCCAACAACTGGGCAGCGACCACTACATGTGCTCACACATAAAAACTAGATTTATTTCGCACTAAGTATTATAGATTTATAGGGAGCTTTAAGATGTTACATTTTTTTATCCCAGCAATCTCTGTGATACTTAAAATGCCATATATGTTCTCCGAAGAGCTGTTGAACAGACTGTAGTGATAAAATGGGCTTCATTTGGAGAATTCTTGCTGACAGCTTGGAGCTGAACGCTGCAGTTTCGTACCCTTAAGATAAGACACATCGCATACTTGTAGTAGCTTCTGTAGCAGTTTAGGAAGTGGTAATCAATCACCAAATGACAATTCTAATTAGCAGCATTTCTAAGTGCAATATTAAAGCTTTTAACAGCAAGTTTGTGTTGCCCGCTAATGCTCTGCTGCCAAATTGCATGAACCAGGGGGCATTTCATGAGATCTCCTTAGATCAATGTGTAATGAAAGATGGCAATTACTCTCTCTTTGTTTACTGTAATCATCACATTAATAGGAAACCATCAATAATTAATTTAGCTGGGCTTAAAATTGTTCAATTATTTAGGAGACCCTCATTTGGGACATCATTCAAATAACCAGGGTGCTGCTACAAATAGCACCCATTTCTCTGGAAGGCCCACCCTGTCCATTATTTACAGGAATCGTCTATTGATTGCAGTGAGCACCATGTAGTGTATGTCTTCTCGTTTGGTGACACTGGAGGAAACTGAAGACTTTCGGTCAGGTTGCAGATTACAGTAGAGTTTGGTTGATCTCAGCAGCTTTACACTTTGTGAGCATAGTACCCTTCTAACAAAAAGGGATTTCTAAAAGTAGATTTTTTTTTTCCGGATGAGGGTTATCCATTCTTTGGATACCACTAAAGTAGAATTGATTGGGGTTTGTGTGTTGTTGTTCCAATGAGCAGTTTTACAAATGTCATTTAGTGGAAGCCTCAACAAGTAGAGATGGTGCAAATCGATTTGCAGAACCTGGACAAGAAGCTACATAGAAATAGAAAGTCAATTAGACAACCCACCTGTGACATGATAATTTTATAGAACTGGATTCAAGAAGAAACACATAGCGCTGCTTTTCTGGTAACGCAAAACTTAGTGGCAGAGGACATGTTTGATTTTCACTATTGCCATTGTACATGATGAAGATCACATTTTGAGGTCATGATGTGCTCTACATTGTGGATATTTTAACGATCTAATCAGAGTATCATTTGAATATTGTCACCAAAAGTTTCCCAGAATTTTTAGATTTATGGCTTCAAGCAACCTTGAGACTCCAAGAGGGTTTACAACTAGAGTTGAGTGAAACAGGTTGGTTAGATTAAAAAAAAAATCGCCGACTTTCGCCAAAGTCGGGTTTCGCAGATCGAAACCCAACCCTAGCATGAGGTCGGCCATGAGGTCGCCGATAAGCGCGCCAAAGTCGCGTTTCAAATAATGCTTTCAGTGCATTTTCTCACCCAATGATGGAGGACACACACTGTGGGCAACGCGATGACATGCGCAGCGGCAAGCACCATCTTAGAGAAGGGCATTGAAGTGATTGGCTGGCTTTGTGTGGCGTCACAGGGGGTATAAAAGGCTGTGAACGCCGACCGCCATCTTACTTCTGCCGATCTTAGCATAGGAAGAGGTGCTGCTGCTGACTCTGAACAGGGAGAGCATTAGGCAGGGAAGAAGAAAAAAAAACTGCTTCTGCTGATAGCGCTTTTTACTGTACAGTTAGTGTGCAGTGAAAGGGGAGGATTTTTGTTGTGTGCAGCAGCGCTGGAGGTGATTAGGCTGCCTTTTAAGGCTACCTGCTAGCTGCATTGCTGTGGGCACACTGCTGTTCAAACTGCTTTTTTCAAAGCACTCCAAATTTTATTATTTTGTCCTGGTGAGTTACTGAGCGTTCATTTTTTCACACATCGTCTAGCGGTGTACGCTCCTCACACACTACCGTGTATTCCGGCTGGTATCACGGACAAATAGAAGCTATCTGGGTGTGACTCTGGAAGAAAAACCAGAGGAGTTTGTCCGATTTTCCAGACCTACACCTTAGAGTTGTGTCCGTTTTTCAAACAGTTTCGTATATCTGCTGTTTGATTACAGTCAAAACTAGACAGAGACAGCGTGTGTCAGTCCGTATACAAATACACGGAGCTTGAGAATTTTACATACACACACCGTACAGCGGTGTACGCTCCTCACACACTACCGTGTACCGCCTTCTAGCACGGACAAATAGAAGCTACCTGTGTGTGACTCTAGAAAAAAAAACAGAGGAGTTTTTTCCGTTTTTCCAGACCTACACCTTAGAGTCGTGTCTGTTTTTCAAACAGTTCCGTATATCTGCTTGTTGGATTGCGGTCCAATACATACTGTGAGAGCGTCTGTGACTAACATAATATATACGTTGATTTAATTTGTTTAATACACCCTACACAGCTGGACGCTCCTCATACAGTACCATCTCTCTGCTGGTATTTTTGGTACAAACATGAGGAAGTATGGTGGAAGAGTCCGCGGACATGGCCAGGGGGGCGCAGCTGGTACTGATGGTGGTGGTGCATCGGCTGGTTCTTGCAAAAGCACAATAGCAGCTAAGGCAGGAGGTGTTTTGCTTGCGTCATCCTCTGGCCCAAGAAGGCCTGTAAGGTTGACTTTTCTAGGAGTCGGAAAACAGCTTTTAAAGTCAGAGCATCAGGAACAGGTTTTGGCATACATTGCCGAAACAGCCACCAGCTCTATTGCATCATCTTCTGAACGGTCGAAAACTGCTAGCACGGTGTCGTCAGTGCAGGGTTCTGGTCATAAAAAAACACTTTCCCTGTGTCCTTCACCCCCACCAAAAGTTACGGATGCGGCAGCCCACACTTCAGATTACTCTATGGAGCTCTTTTCACATACCATGACTCGGTTATCCAGTCAAATCCAGAATTCCTCAGTCCAAGATGAATCTTAATTGGAGTACACTGATGCACAGCCACTGCTAGATGATTCTGCTGGTACATTGACCCACAGCACTACATTGCCCTTGCAGTCTATTGAGCCAGAATCTGACCCAGATGAAACCCAGGTGCCCCTTCCTGCATACCATACCACCTTACACGGTGACACAGAGGAAGGTAAAGAGGAAGGTGCAGATGACTTTGAAGAGGAGGTGATGGATGGCCCAGTTCTGGACCCGGATTGGCATCCATTGGGGGAGGAGGGTGGCGCTGGCAATAGTTCAGATAAGGAGAAGGATCCGCAGCAGGCATTGACATCGCTGCAGCGGTTATCTAGCAGGCCTATAGCTGTCCTAAAACATGGAACAAAAACTAAAAGAGTTGCAGGACAGCTTGACCAGACGGTCAACTTAGCACGGCGTGCAAGGCCAGAAAATGTTTACCATAGTAGGAAGAGTGCAGTGTGGCACTTCTTTGTCCAAAATCCTACTGACGAAGCAAAGGCTACCTGTAAGAATTGCGGAAGGACCTTTAGCCGAGGTAAACAACTCAGAAATTTGAATACCAGTTGCATGCTTAGACATTTAATCAACATGCACTTGCAAGCATGGATGGACTACAAAACCTCTGGTAGCACATGTGCACCTGCTCCAACTGAAGGTACTCAACAACGCTCCATCGCTACCCCCACTGTAAGACCACCGCCACCATTAAGCACACCGCCAGCACTAAATGTGGAGGTGTCATCGCAAGGCCAAAGCACTCAGGGAATCACAATGGTTTTGCAACACAACACTGAAACTAGCCCATCACCACCAATACCATCACCAACCCCCTCTCACTCCATCCGGTCCACCGCTACTTCCCCCATATGCAGCTCTCCAGTCCAGCTCACCCTACCAGACACTCTGAGTAGGACAAGAAAGTACTCATCCTCTCATCTGCGTACACTGTGTTTGAACGCCTACATTGCCAAACTAATCTCATTAGAGATTATGCCCTACCGCTTGGTTGAAAGCGAAGCTTTCCACGACCTCATGGCCAACGCTCTCCCACGCTATGACCTACCCAGTCGTCACTTCTTTTCTCGAAAAGCCATCCCTGCCCTCCACCGGCATGTGAAAGACTGCATTATCCATGCACTAAAACAGTCAGTGAGTGGAAAGGTGCACCTCACAACGGATGCATGGACCAGTAGGCATGGCCAGGGCCATTATGTGTCCATCACTGCTCACTGGGTTAATGTGGTGGATGCATGCTCCACTGGGGACAGCGGCGGTGGAACAGTGCTGCCTAGCCCATGGTATAGGAAACAGTTGGCTGTAGGCTTTTGCTCCTCCTCCTCCTCGTCTATGAGTGAAAGCTCGTCCAAATAGCACAGTCACACGAGCACTACATCCGCAGCTGGCAGTGTTGCACACGAGGTGTCCCACTATCGAACAGCTAGTGGAAAGCGTCAGCAGGCTGTGTTAAAGATGATGTCTTTGGGCGACAACAGACACACCGCAGAGGTACTGGCCGACTACTTGCAGCGACAGAGTCATGGCTGGGCAGTCTACATCTTGAGGCTGGCAAGGTAGTCAGTGATAACAGCCGTAATTTTGTGGCAGCCATAGCCCGTGCAAAACTAATCTCATTAGAGATTATGCCCTACCGCTTGGTTGAAAGCGAAGCTTTCCACGACCTCATGGCCAACGCTCTCCCACGCTATGACCTACCCAGTCGTCACTTCTTTTCTCGAAAAGCCATCCCTGCCCTCCACCGGCATGTGAAAGACTGCATTATCCATGCACTAAAACAGTCAGTGAGTGGAAAGGTGCACCTCACAACGGATGCATGGACCAGTAGGCATGGCCAGGGCCATTATGTGTCCATCACTGCTCACTGGGTTAATGTGGTGGATGCATGCTCCACTGGGGACAGCGGCGGTGGAACAGTGCTGCCTAGCCCATGGTATAGGAAACAGTTGGCTGTAGGCTTTTGCTCCTCCTCCTCCTCGTCTATGAGTGAAAGCTCGTCCAAATAGCGCAGTCACACGAGCACTACATCCGCAGCTGGCAGTGTTGCACACGAGGTGTCCCACTATCGAACAGCTAGTGGAAAGCGTCAGCAGGCTGTGTTAAAGATGATGTCTTTGGGCGACAACAGACACACCGCAGAGGTACTGGCCGACTACTTGCAGCGACAGAGTCATGGCTGGGCAGTCTACATCTTGAGGCTGGCAAGGTAGTCAGTGATAACAGCCGTAATTTTGTGGCAGCCATAGCCCGTGCAAAACTCACACATACCTTGCCTGGCTCACACTTTGAACCTGGTGGTGCAGTGCTTCCTTAATAATTATCCAGAGTTAACTTCCCTGCTCCATAAGGTGCGAAGACTGTGCTCACACATCCGTCGCTCGGCCGTACACTCCAGTCGTATGCAGAAGCTGCAGCAATTGCTCCACCTCCCAAGCACAGCCTAATCATAGACATTGCAACAAGATGAAACTCCACCCTGCACATGGTTGAGAGGCTGTGCGAACAGAGGCAGGCTGTAATGCATTTGTGGGAGGATACACGGGCAGGCAGTTTGAGGGAAGACACGGAATTGTCGGGTGTGCAGTGATCAAAGCTGAAAGACCTCTGTAAAGTCCTTCAGTGTTTTAAGGAATGTACATGGCTGGTAAGCGCAGACGACGCCATTATAAGCATGAGCATCCCACTTATGCGTCTGCTCAAGCAAAGTTTGACGCACATTATGGATCAGGCATCTGCAGCAGAGGAGGAGGAGTGAAGCCTTGATGACAGTCAGCCATTGTCTGGTCAGGGAACTGTCCTGGAAGAGGTGGAGGAAGAAGAGGAAGAGGAGGAGGATTAGGGGGATGATTATTTTGGGCAGGAGGATGTTTCTCAGGGGGCAAGAGAAAATGTTGGCATTCCAAGGTCAAGGACAGTGTTTATGCGTGACTGTAGGGATTTGGATTTGCCAGAAACTGCTCCTCCACCCACCATGGGCACTGCATCATTGACACCTGGAACATTGGCCCACATGTGCGATTATGCCTTGCGGATCCTAAAAAGGGACCCCCGCATTGCCAAAATGATGAGGGATGACGACTACTGGCTGGCCAGCATCCTCGATCCATGCCAAAAAGGCAAATTACACAACATCATGCCACAGGAGAACCTAGAGATAATATTGGCAAACAAACAAGCAACTCTGGTAAACCGTTTGTTTGAGGCTTTCCCAGCACACAGCAGCGGTGCTGGTTCTCCCATGAGCCGTAGTGGGCTCAATGGAAGAGGTGTTTGTGGTGCACACAGCAGTAGTGGTGTCAGAGACAGGGGTTTAATGACCATGTTGTGGAATGATTTCTCAAGTACCGCTCACACGACTGCTAATACTGCATCGATTAAAAGTGACATGAGGCAGCAGTTGTCAACTATGGTTACAAACTACTTTTCCTCCCATATCGACGTTCTCTCTCACAGGTCATTCCCCTTTGACTATTGGGCCTCTAAACTGGACGCGTGGCCTGAATTGGCACAATATGCCTTACAGGAGCTCGCTTGCCCTGCTGCAAGTGTGTTATCTGAAAGAGTCTTCAGTGCTGCTGGATCAATCCTGACAGAAAAAAGGACCCGTCTGTTGACCCAAAATGATGATGATCTAACCTTCATTAAAATGAACCATGCATGAGTTTCAAAGGATTTTGTACCACCTTCCCCTGATGACACATAAGTTACCTGAAAAGTGCCTCGGTTTTTCCCCTCCTCTTCCTCGGACTTGCCCAATTACGCCCTTTGCAGCAGCTGAATGTCCAGCCAACACATCTACATATGCCAATTTTTAAACCTCCCTAACTGGGCTGCCCACCCCTCCCCCAATGGCTGGGGTCAAGACCTGGTGCACCTGGGCAAGTGCCATTGCTCTGAAAAGGTGGATGGGCCCACTGATGGCCGACGGCAATGGCACAGGGCCCCTCATAGTACAATACAGTGACTCAGACGGTGGGAGGGCCCACTTGCCATCAGACACACCAGCGTACTATGAGAGGCCCTGTGCCAGTACCGTCGACCACGATTGTGCCCCCTCTGCTTGGTCATGGCCACAGCACTTGAAAGTTGCAATACTTACCTCTCCCTGCTCCACCGCTGTGTAGTCTGGGCAGTTAAATCCTTCACAGGGACGGCCACTAGAAATTTAGTGTATTGATCAATGATGATTAAGATGTAGCTATGGCCTATCCTGCTGGCCTCTACTTTCAGATGATCAATGGCTACCATTTGAAATGGACGTCAACATTAGGGATGGGCGAATCTACTCGTTAGGACTCGTTACTCTGCGAGTAGTAGGGGACTCGCAGGAGTCGGTACTCTGCGAGTTTCCAAGTGATTACTCGCACAGTAACGAGTCCAATACAAATCAATGGCAATCCTAGTTTTTTCAGAGTTTAATTCAAGCAATCCTAGTTTATTAGCGATTTTGTGTCCCCCTGCTGACACAAAATCGCTAAGAAACTAGATTGCTTGTATTAAACTCTGAAAAAAAAAAATAGGAGTCTTAGCGATTTTGTGTCCCCCTGCTGACTAGTGTTGAGCTTTCCGATTGGCTGCCGAAATGACGTCATCATGATGCGCTGTCTGTGCGCATCATGATGCGCCGTCAGTTCGGGCCTTCGAGGGGGCTGTGCCGACTGTCCGGGGGTCTGTACCGGCCTGCCGGTGGTCTGTGCAGGCTCCGGTGGTCTGTGCCGGCCTGCCGGGGGGCTGTGCCGGCCTGCCGGGGGGCTGTGCCGGCCTGCCGGTGGTCTATGCAGGCTCCGGTGGTCTGTGCCGGCCTGCCGGGGGGCTGTGCCGGCCTGCCGGTGGTCTGTGCCGGCCTGCCGGGGGGCTGTGCAGGCTCCGGGGGGCTGTGCCGGCCTGCCGGTGGGCTGTGCAGGCTCCGGTGGTCTGTGCAGCCATCGTCCGATGGGACTACAAGTCCCATCGGGCGATGCCTGCTACCATGACAGTGAATGACACATTAGCCAATGATGGGACAGTAGTAGTCCCATCATCCGGCTAATGTGTTGAATGTAAAAAAAAAAAAAAAAAATTACATGCTACATACATGCTACATACATACAACATGCATACTACATATATACTACATGCAACATACATACTACATACATACTACATATACTACATGTAACATATATACTACATGCTACATACATGCAACATACATGCTACATACTACATGCATACTACATACATACTACATACATACAACATATATACTATATATACTACATGTAACATACATACTACATATATACTACATGCAACATACATACTACATACATGCTACATACATACTACATGCATGCAACATACAACATATATACTACATGCATGCAACATATATACTACATATATACTATATATACTACATGTAACATACATACTACATATATACTACATGCAACATACATACTACATACATACTACATGCAACATACATACTACATACATGCTACATACTACATACATACTACATGCAACATACATACTACATACATGCTACATACTACATATATACTACATACATACAACATATATACTACATATTTACTATAAATACTACATGTAACATACATACTACATATATACTACATGCAACATACATACTACATACATGCTACATGCATACAACATACATACACTACATGCATGCAAAATGCATACTACATATACACTGCATATATACTACATGCATGCAACATACATATATACTACATACAATACATACATATAGACATACAGTACATATAACATAGAGTACATACTTACCGTCACTTGTCACTTTGATCCCCGAAGCCATTGTCATCTGAGGGTTAAATATCAAAATAAAAAAACACCAATATACTTACCCCGATCCGCAGAAGTCCACGAGGGTCCCACGTCGATCTTGCGTGGAGAACAGCAGCATCAGCTGATGCTACCGTTCTCTACCAGCTCCAGGAATACAATGACGGAAGGTAGGTATCCTTCCGCACTGTATTCCTCCACCACTGTAAAAAAAATAGTCCCTAGTCTCACTTTATGCCATTGCTGCATGGGAATTTCCCACGCAGCAATGGCATAAAGTGAGACTAGGGACTTTTTTTTTTTTTTTAAAGTGGTGGAGGAATACAGTGCGGAAGGATACCTACCTTCCATCATTGTATTCCTGGAGCTGGTAGAGAACGGTAGCATCAGCTGATGCTGCTGTTCTCCACGCAAGATCGACGTGGGACCCTCGTGGACTTCTGCGGATTGGGGTAAGTATATTGGTGTTTTTTTATTTTGATATTTAACCCTCAGGTGACAATGGCTTCGGGGATCAAAGTGACAAGTGACGGTAAGTATGTACTCTATGTTATATGTACTGTATGTCTATATGTATGTATTGTATGTAGTATATATGTATGTTGTATGCATGTAGTATATATGCAGTATATATGTAGTATGCATCTTGCATGCATGTGGTATGTATGTAGCATGTATGTAGTATGTATGTAGTATGTATGTAGCATGTATGTAGTATGTATGTTACATGTAGTATATATGTTGTATGTATGTAGTATGCATGTAGTATGTAGCATGTATGTTGCATGTATGTAGCATGTAGTATATATGTAGTATGTATGTTACATGTAGTATATATAGTATATATGTTGTATGTATGTAGTATGTATGTAGTATGCATATAGTATGTAGTATGTATGTAGTATGTATGTAGTATGTATGTTGCATGTATGTAGCATGTAGTGTGTATGTAGCATGTAGTATATATAGTATATATGTAGTATATATGTTGTATGTATGTAGCATGTATGTAGTATGTATGTTGCATGTATGTAGCATGTATGTAGTATGTTGCATGTATGTAGCATGTAGAGTGTATGTATGTTACATGTAGTATATGTAGTATATATGTTGTATGTAGTATGTATGTAGTATGCATGTAGTATGCAGCATGTATCTAGTATGTATGTTGCATGTATGTAGCATGTAGTATATATGTAGTATGTATGTTACATGTAGTATATATAGTATATATGTAGCATGCATGTTGCATGCATGTAGTATATATGTTGTATGTTGCATGCATGTAGCATGTATGTAGTATGTATGTTGCATGTAGTATATATGTAGTATGTATGTTACATGTAGTATATATGTAGTATGTATGTTGCATGTAGTATATATGTAGTATGCATGTTGTATGTATGTAGCATGTATGTAGCATGTCTTTTTTTTTTTTTTTTTTTTACATTCAACACATTAGCCGGATGATGGGACTACTACTGTCCCATCATTGGCTAATGTGTCAATCACTGTCATGGTAGCAGGCATCGCCCGATGGGACTTGTAGTCCCATCGGACGATGCCTGCACAGACCACCGGAGCCTGCACAGACCACCGGAGCCTGCACAGCCCCCCGGCAGGCCGGCACAGACCACCGGAGCCTGCACAGACCACCGGAGCCTGCACAGCCCCCCGGCAGGCCGGCACAGACCACCGGAGCCTGCACAGACCACCGGAGCCTGCACAGCCCCCCGGCAGGCCGGCACAGCCCCCCGGCAGGCCGGCACAGCCCCCCGGCAGGTCGGCACAGACCACCGGAGCCTGCACAGACCACCGGCAGGCCGGCACAGACCCCCGGACAGTCGGCACAGCCCCCTCGAAGGCCCGAACTGACGGCGCATCATGATGCGCACAGACAGCGCATCATGATGACGTCATTTCGGCAGCCAATCGGAAAGCTCAACACTAGTCAGCAGGGGGACACAAAATCGCTAAGACTCCTATTTTTTTTTTTTCAGAGTTTAACACAAGCAATTCTAGTTTCTTAGCGATTTTGTGTCAGCAGGGGGACACAAAATCGCTAAGAAACTAGAATTGCTTGTAGTAATATCTCTCTCTCTCTCCCCAGCACAGGAATCGCTGCAATACTCGCATCCCCATTCATTAACATTGGACTCGCTAGACTCGCAACGAGTAGCGAGTTTCCGACTCGGGCTCATTACAGTCTAGCGATTCCGAGTATTTCAGGATTCGCCCATCCCTAGTCAACATACAAGCGGATGCAGTGGTGGTTTATGATCACCTTTCACAGTTGTGATAGTCACAGACGTGTGACATTCCTGCCACCATTTTTCAATGTCTCCTCTCATGCCAATCCAATAGAATCGCCTACGGCCTGTGGCTTCTGTCTTTTGCACTCCAAAATGACCAGACACATCATGATAGGCGTTGAGGACCATGGGTACATCTCTCCCTGTGATCACAATTTGATGGAGACGAGTAACGGTGATGTGATCCACGCTACTGCGATAAAGCAATAGTTTCTTCACAAAGAACCTTTTTCGCTTTCTCCACAGACACAGTAATTGAGGGTCTGCATCGCTTCTGCAACATATACCGGGAAGTTTCCCCGCGATGAGTAATTCCAAAATTTCTGCTAACACTCGACTTTGAGTCTATACTTGTATCCATGTAGTTTCCAGTAGCGGAGATTCTTGACTGCTTTACTGAGATTGAAATATATACGAACATTTAAAAGTACCACAACACTGTATACTGATGTACGCTATGAATACCTTTCCCTTTTTCTACTTTTTTTATTCTCGTGTAATACCTAGTGAGCCTGTGAATGTCTGTGTCTGACTCCGGAAGTATAGACGGAAATTTAACCCTAGACTGGACACACCTGGTATGTGCTGATATAGTACCTTGTTTCAATAATTTGTATTAAGGTATCATCTGTAGGATAACCAACTGTGGGGGGAGACCCTCTTCTTGCCGCAGACAAACACGAGACTGAACTGAGACAGTGTTTGTATTGAACAGGCTCGTTTTTAGTGCCCATCCTTCTGTCAACAACAGCAATTCACCACAGCCATTTCACATTTGTCTGTACACAGGCCCCGGTATCTTCACTTCCTATGTAACTATAATCGTGGCGTCCTCTGTGGCTCTTCCACTGTTGCTGGCCTAGTCCCAACCACCACAGCGCTGCACTAGTCTGAGCACACCGTCCGTATGATAGCCCCAGGCCGTCTTCGTCTGCGGCTACGATCCTCTGGGCCACCCCCCCGTGACCGCCTCAACTGTCAGTCCTCTCTGGAGCCTTTCCACTGTTTCTATTTCCTCAGCAGAACTTCCTCTTTACTGTGCTCCCTTCGCTGACTCTTCCAGAACATTCCCTCAGCCTTTTATACTTTCAGTTCAAGTAACTCCGCCCACCATCACCTAACAGTTTCTCTGACCAATGGCAGTTATTCAGTCCCACTCCTACACTCTCCACTTCCCTCCAATGGGCAAGCTAAAACACTGCACACTTTCTCTTTATCTTTGCGTTTTCACACCTACACTGCGCTACACCTCTGCTTCTCACTACAGGCTGGTTTGTCTGTCATTCCACCTTCCCTACATCATCCATAGTGAGTGAGCATGTGTGGGTTACGCCTTCTATATATACAGTGAATCGGAGAAACACATTTTTATACTATACTCGATACAGCTTGTATCTTGTTATACAGTACCTTTGTTCGACATTTATCATTACGGTAAAATCCATACTGTGTAAGCGTCTGAGAGTGACTACGGGACTATTTATATGGAGATTTCAATTGTACCCTAAAAAATATATACTTACTATCTTGTTATCCAGGAACTTTTTTACAACATTTTTTATTATGGTCAAAACCAAACTGAGTGAGCGTCTGAGGGTGACTATGGAAATATATACCGATATTTTCAATTTGGCTAACACTGTATACAGCAGAACGCTTCTGATACAGTAACCTTTTTAGCTATTTAGATTCTGGTGTAATCCATAATGAGCCTGTAAACGTCTGTCTGTTACTCCGGCAATATATTTGGAACTTTAAAATTACCCCAACTCTGTATACAGCTGTACGCTTGTCTTACATAAACCATTTACAGATTTTCATATTCTTGTGTAATCCATACTGGGCCTGAGAGCGTTTGTGTCTGCCTCCTGAAATGCATACGGAGAATCAGAATGTTTACACTATACTATATATCTTGTATCTGGTGATACTGTTCCTCTTTTTCAACTTGTTATTTTATTGGGTAATCCATACTGAGCCTGTGAGCATCTGTGTATGCCTCATGAAATATATATGGAGATTTACTGTTATCCATGTACTGTATAGAGCTGTACGCTTCTGATACAGTACCATATATCTGCTGGTATTTTGGGTTCATTTTAAAAAACGTGAGGAAGTATGGTGGAAGAGGACGCAAAAGTGGGTGTGGAGGGCCACCTGGTACTGATGGTGGTGGTGGTGCATCTGCTGGTAGAGCCAAAAACACAATAGCATCTGAGGCAGGAGGTGTTGAGCCATTGTCATGGTGTAGCTCTGGAAGGCCTGTAAGGCCCCCTTTTCTGGGAGTAGGTAGACTGCTTTTAAAGCCGGAGTATCAAGAACTGTTTGTGGCTTACATTGCTGAAACGGCCTCCAGCTCTATCGCCTCCTCTTCTGAAGTTGTAAAAAATGCAAGCACTGAGTCGTAACTGCAGGCTTCTGGTCAGGAGCAACTCCTTTCCTTGTGTCCTTCACCCACACCAAAAGTGAAGGATGTGGAAGCACACACCTCAGATTACTCCATGGAGCTCTTTTCACATACCATGCCTGGGTTAAGTAAAAATAGGGCCCATCATGTACTGGAGCAATGTAAATGGGGCAGATCAGACACTGGAGCAGCATCTAAGGGGCACATTATACACTGGAGCATAACAAATGGGGCCCATTATATATGGAGCATTATTAGAGCCCATCATACCCTGGAGCATCATCCACGAGGCCCATCATGTACTGGAGCATTGTAAATGGGGCAGATCAGACACTGGAGCAGCATCTAAGGGGCACATTATACACTGGACCATTACAAATGTGGCCCATTATATATGGAGCATTATTAGAGCCCATCATACACTGGAGCATCATCCATGAGGCCCATCATGTCCTGGAGCAATGTAAAATGGGGCATTTCACACACTGGAGCAGCATCTAAGGGGCACATTATACACTGGAGCATAACAAATGTGGCCCATTATATATGGAGCATTATTAGAGCCCATCATACACTGGAGCATCATCCTTGAGGCCCATCATGTACGGGAGCAATGTAAATGGGGCAGATCAGACACTGGAGCAGCATCTAAGGGGCACATTATACACTGGAGCATTACAAATGGGGCCCATTATATATGGAGCATTATGTGGAGCTCATCATATACTGTATGGAACATTATATGTGACTAATTATTTGGTACAGAGAAATATATGGGGCTCATTATTCTGTATGGAGCACAATGTGTTGGCCATAACACTGTATGGAGTAATATACTGTCCTTTTTTTTAGCTATTGTACAATTTAAAATAGATCAGTCATGTCATGTAAGCAGTGAAATATGTGTCATTGTACAATACCTATATTTCTATGGCGTATCGGAGCATCATGAGTTGTGGTATGTGTTAAAGGGTCGCACTGACACTCTTTGGCCCAGGGCACACAAAAACCTGGAGCCAGCCCAACCCCTGCACAACTTTAGCCAAATAACCCCCAGTTTTCAATGTGTAACTATTATTAGGAAGTAAATTAAGGTTGACAAGCTTCAGTTATAAGAATTGATGTTTTTGGCATTGAAATGGGCACTGTAGGTGTGTTTACTGTCCTCCACTCCCTGCCGACTTTGCTTCCCCATTGACTTGCATTGGGTTTCGTGTTTCAGTCGGCCTCCGACTTTTCCCTATAGTCGGCCGATTTCGTTTGACCCGACTTTTGCGAAAGTCGGGTTTCATGAAACCCGACTCGACCCGAAAAAAGGCAAAGGCGCTCATCTCTATTTACAACATCTATCACATGGTTTTAGACTCCATATCTTCACCAGTGGGTCTACATAGACCATCAAATGTTCCATAGATGGACAAGGTGACAATACACTTGAATACAGTTTTGAGCCAAGTTACTACATCCAGAAAGTGCCTTCTTTTCTTTTTTTGCTATTTTACCCAACACTTTGTGTTTGGGTCCACTGGCCATCATAATTTTCCAACAAAGTCAAAGCTGAAAGGGGTAGTCTTCTTTCAGCAAGCATTTGGGTATAAGGTTCAGCATGTATTTAAACACAGACTGAGTATTACTTATCCTCCACAGGTCTGGAGTTGTTTCTATACCACTGCCTCAGTCTCTGTTTGTCTGCAGCCCTGAGATTACGGAAGCAGTGCTGCAGCTAATTGCAAAGCTAAGTGGCTCTGCCTATATAGACGGCATAACAACAGTGAATAGAATAACATGATGTTAACACTGCAGACCAGAGACCGGGGAAGCGATGGAGACACAACTCTGGACCCAGAAAGAGTTACAGTCTGTTTTTTTAAAAAAACTACTGAAACTTACACTCACACAATTTTTTTTGAATGGGGACAACCCCTTTAAACTATTCCTCCTATAAATTCATTTTCTGGTCAACCTATTTAATTTTCTGCAGCATATTGTCACCAATAACACATAGAGACCGATTTCTCAAAGCCTTGAACCCCTTCACGACCAGAGGTATTTCCGTTTTTGTGTTTTCGTTTTTTGCTCACCTTCTTCCTAGAGCCATAACTTTGTTTTGGTCATTATGGTCATTTCAGGGCTTGATATTGCAGGTCTAGTTGTACTTTTGAAAGACAACATTGGTGTAGTGAAACCTCCACCAGGGGGAGCTGGTGAGGGAAGAGAGGTTACACACTAAGAGCAGCAACCCTGAGCAACAGCACAGGTGCCACAGGTAACGAGAGAGAATAGTCAGACGAACCGAGTCAGAAACTAGCAGGACCAGACGTACCAGAAGGAGCAGCAATACACGTAGTCAAAATACTAAGCCGAGAGTCAGAAAGCCAGAACATGAGCACGGGGTCCAAAACGTGAGACGAAATACGTGGTCGAGGTACAAGCCGGGAGTCAGATGGCAGAGAGGTAATGTAACAGCAGAGACGAATACTAAGAGATGGGGTCAGAGATCAGTCCGAGTCACACACGTGAATATCAGTCAAAGGCAGGAGGATCACCAAGGTACAAGGGTCAGAGGCTCTAAACTGGAAGCTTGAGCTATCACTAACACTGGTCAGCAGGCTGTGAGAGACTGAAATAGCCCAGCTAGCTCCAGAACGAGGCTGAGGAGATTAACCCCCACATGATCAGTCCACAGTGAAGACAGCAGAAGATAAACTCCGGACTGGACCATGACAGTACCCCCTCTCAATGGGGGGCCACAAGACCCCCAGGCTTCCCTGAATTATGAGCGTGAAAGTTCCGGACCATCCGATCCGCATGGACCGAACGCGCCGGCACCCATGACTGATCCTCAGGACCGTATCCTTTCCAATGGACCAAGTACTGAAGTGAACGACGGAGCATACGGTAATCCACCACCTGTTCCACCTCATACTCGGTCTGACCATCTACCATAACAGGCTGCGGGTGCAAGGGAGACTCATCAGAGGAAGGCGCCGACGGCTTCAGAAGCGCCTTTTGGAACACAATAGGAATCCGTAATGACGGAAGCAAACACAGGCGAAAGGCCACAGGATTAATCACCTCTAAAATCTCATACCGACCAATAAACTTGGGACCCAACTTAGCAGAGGGAATTCTCAGCCTTATGTTTTTGGTGGATAACCACACCTTATCCCCCACCTGATAAGTCGGCCCCACCGAGCGTCGTTTATCCGCAAAATATTTATATTTGCCCTGAGCCTCCCCAATGTTTCTCTGAACCTCCCTCCAAAACTCCTCCAACCACAAAAAGACTAAATCAGCCCCTGAACACTCCGAATCTAGTCTGGAGAATTCACCAAAATGAGGGTGAAACCCGTAGTTGCAGAAGAAAGGAGACGTACCAGTAGACTGATTGACACAATTATTGAAGGTGAATTCCACTATAGGTATCACAGAGCACCAATCATCCTGTTGGATGTGACAAGACACCGCAGGATCTGCTCCAAAGACTGATAGGTCCTTTCAGCCTGACCATTGGTCTCGGGATGGTAAGCCGATGAAAAGGTCAGTCTGAAGCCCAGCCTTTTACAAAAAGCTCTCCAGAATTTTGCCACGAATTGCACCCCTCTATCAAACACCATACTGACAGGCACACCATGCAACTGAATCACATGTTCAATGACTAGCTTAGATAGAGTCTCAACATTAGGAAGGCCCATTAAAGGTACAAAATGTGCTCGTTTACTGAACCTATCCACAACTACCCAGATCACGGTTTTGCCATTAGAGGGTGGGAGATCGGTGATGAAATCCATGGACAGGTGAGTCCACGGTCTATCCGGAATTGGCAGTGGCACCAATTTCCTGGCCGGCCGGTTGTGGAGACTTTAGCGCGGGCACAAAACCAGTGACGTCAGAAGTCAACGAGGGCCACCAGAACAGCCTAGTGATGGCTTTACGAGTGGCCGAGATTCCAGGATGCCCACTCAGAGCTGAGTCGTGGAACTCCCGAAGCACCCTTAACCGATACTGGACAGGCACAAAGAGCTTATTTTCAGGTATGGACAGAGGAGCAAGAGATTGGCCCTCACGAATCTCCTGCTCCAATCTCGGGGACACCACAGCCACCACCACCCCGCGCTG
Source organism: Dendrobates tinctorius (assembly GCF_039654945.1). Lineage (NCBI taxonomy): Eukaryota > Metazoa > Chordata > Amphibia > Anura > Dendrobatidae > Dendrobates > Dendrobates tinctorius. Next base: position 19,451,556 of record NW_027361810.1, on the reverse strand, counting down.
AAGAATGGAGGAAGGAGGCGATCCCGGATCTAGGCTGCGAGACAAGGCATCCGCCTTCACATTCTTGGAACCTGGTCGGAAAGTGATGGAAAAACTGAAATCGGGAAAAAAAAAGTGACCACCTTGCCTGTCTCTGAGTCAGACGTTTGGCAGATTCGATGTAAGACAGGTTCTTGTGATCTGTAATGGCAGTGATACGATGGACAGCCCCCTCCAAAAAATGCCTCCATTCTTCAAAAGCCAATTTAATGGCCAACAACTCTTGGTTACCCACATCATAATTCCTTTCAGCACAGGAAAATTTTTTAGAAAACAAGGCACAGGGTCTTAAGTTAATGTGGTGGGCCCCTGGGACAACACAGCCCCCACTCCCACGATGAATGGTTTAGACAAGTCAGGTTGCACCAGTACCGGAGCAGTCATGAAACGTTCTTTTAACAAAGAAAACGCCGCCACAGCTGGAGCTGACCAGTTTTTGAGATCCGCCCCATTTTGGGTGAGATCAGTGAGAGGTTTGACCACTTGAGAGAACCCCCTTGATGAATTTTCTATAATAATTGACGAAACCCAGAAATCGCTGAAGACCCTTGAGATCTCTGGGTTGCACCCAATCCACAATGGCCTGTACCTTCCTAGGGTCCATACAAAACCCCTCAGCGGATAGTATGACCCCTAGAAAGGACAATTCTTGAGTAAAAAATGAACATTTCTCCAATTTGGCAAAGAGTGAGTTCTCCCTGAGCCTCTGGAGAACCGCATGAAGATGACCCATATGACTTTGTCTATCAGATGAATATATGAGTATATCGTCAAGATAAACAACTACAAAGCGTCCAATAAAATCAGAAAAAACATGGTTAATGAAATTCTGGAATACCGCTGGTGCGGTAGTCAAACCAAAGGGCATAACCAAATTTTCAAACAGCCCCTCAGAGGTGAGAAACGCAGTTTTCCATTCATCCATCTCCCACATACGGATGAGATTGTATGCTCCCCTGAGGTCCAACTTGGTGAACCACCTGGCCCCCGACAATTGCTTGTACAAATGAGGTATCAGTGGGAGATGTTAAGCTTTTTCTATGGTTATTTTATTCAGTTCTCGAAAATCGAGGCATGGGCGTAAACCACCATCCTTTTTTTCACAGAAAAGAACCCCGCTGCCATGGGAGAGACAGATGGCTGTATATGCCCTTTACGGAGGCTCTCAGAGATTTATTCCTTCATAGCAGCCCGCTCAGGGCCAGAGAGATTGTACAGCTGGGCTTTGGGCAATTCGACACCGGGAACAAGATCCACGGCACAATCGAATGGGCGGTGTGGTGGTAGAACCTCAGCCACCTTTTCGGAGAATACATCCTCAAAATCCTTCAGGTACTTCGGAATACCCTCCAGACTGACGGATTACATAGACACAGTAGCAAGACAATTTTCAGAACAACCAGGTCCCCATTTAACAATATCCCGGGACCCCCAGTCAATAACTGGGTTATGCCGTTGCAACCAGGGAAACCCTAACACCAGGCCAGCAGGGAGGTTATCCAAAACAAAGCATGACATACGCTCCTGGTGTAGGGCCCCCACCCTGAGGGCGAATTCTTTAGAAATTAAATGGAGACCATCCTTAGTGAGAGGTGTAGAGTCAATAGCCACAATTTTTAAGGGAGTCCCTTAAAAATTGTGTGGATTGTGGGTTGTGTGGATGATACGGGGTCGGTGGCAGCGCTCACTTGCTCTTGCTGGACTTGCTGCTCTCGGTCTTCTTGGGCAGCAGCACGGCTTGGATGTTGGGCAGGACGCCCCCCTGGGCGATGGTCACCCCACCCAGCAGCCTGTTCAGCTCCTCATCATTGCGCACGGCCAGCTGCAGGTGTCGGGGGATGATGCGGGTCTTCTTGTTGTCCCGGGCGGCATTACCGGCTAATTCCAGGATCTCAGCGGTCAGATACTCCAGCACAGCGGCCAGATAGACCGGAGCTCCGGCGCCCACCCTCTCAGCATAGTTACCCTTGCGGAGAAGTCTGTGCACACGACCAACCGGGAACTGCAGTCCTGCCCGGGATGAGCGGGTCTTGGCTTTAGCACGGACCTTCCCTCCTTGTTTGCCGCGTCCAGACATCACTGCGCTCACAGTTATCAGCAGATAGAGAATGCTCTTAAAAAATTTTTAAGAGAGAAGGAGGAGGAGCGCCGAGAGATGGCTGCTCTGGCATGAGGCTCCTGAGTTTTTTAGTTTTTTACCCCGTTTAATTGTTAATTCTCCCTTTGGTTCACTCACCATTGCGTAGCTACAGGATTCGGCAGAGCTGGGAGTAGTGTGGAGACTGCGATCAGCTGGGACCGGTGTCTTTCTGTCCTCGTGGAGCTCCGTGCCTGGATTCAGCTGGGAGAGAGTGAAGCTGCTGGCTGCCTGCCTTGTACCCATTTCCAGCATGCAGATGATCCCAGGATAGGAAACCTGGTGGAGTGTGCGGTGCTGGAGTTGTTCTGGAGATCTTGTGGTCCACATGGAGCTGTAGGGCTACAGGATTCGGCAGAGCTGGGAGTAGTGTGGAGACTGCGACCAGCTGGGACCAGTGTCTTTCTGTCCTCGTGGAGCTCCGTGCCTGGTTTCAGCTGGGAGAGAGTGAAGCTGCTGGCTACCTGCCTTGTACCTTCCAGCATGCAGATGATCCCGGGATAGGAAAGCTGGTGGAGTGTGCGGTGCTGGAGATGTTCTGGAGATCTTGTGATCCAGGTGGAGCTGAAAGGGTGAGCTGGGCAGGTTTGGACTGACTGTTGGCGTGTCCCCTGATGTCCCTGTCTTGTTGCACCCATGCCCTCCCCCCCAGCAGTGCTGGGAGCACCCTTTATGGAAAGTTGTACATTTAACTCTGCTAAGCTGTGACTGTTCAGTCTTTATAGCTACAAGCTGAGTGTAGTCATGGCCACTGCACTCTGTAAACCTACTCTTATGATTTCAAGGGATGATTTATTATTCTGGAATCATCTGCAATTTCTCATGGACTCCCCTTCTTGGAGCATGATTGCTAATTCAACAATTGAGTACATAAAATCCATTACTTCTGTGAAACCTGTGGAGGTGTACTGCAAGAGAGGTAGGAGAGGAGGAGTCCTGGCACGCCTTCGGAGGAGAGGGTTCAGAACAGCTCTTCCTTCACTCCACTTGGCTAATGTCCGTTCCTTATCTAACAAAATGGAGGAACTGAACTTACTTTGTAACATGAGATCTGATATGGCCAATTCAGCTGCTCTTTGTTTTACTGAGACCTGGTTGAATGACACCATCCCTGATTGTAGTCTGGATCTACCTGGTTTTGTTATCTACAGAGCTGACCGTGATTGTGTAGCTTCAGGTAAACAAAGGGGGGGGTGGGGTATGTCTCTACATCAACAGTAGCTGGTGCTGTGATGTTAACATACTGGGAAAAGGTTGCTCTCCAGATCTAGAGTACCTTGCACTCAATTGTAGACCATTTTACTCTCCAAGAGAGTTTTCATCTATGGTTCTGGTTGCAGTATATATTCCCCCTCAAGCATCTGTTAAAGCTGCTATTGGTGAATTAGCTTGCAAAATATCAGAATGGGAGAAAGGATCTCCTGAAGCATTTGTGATCGTAATGGGGGACTTTAACAAAGGAAAACTCAACCTGGATCTCCCCAAATTTACTCAACATATAAACTGCTTCACGAGAGAGAACAATACGCTTGATCACTGCTATACTGTCTTAAAAGGGGCCTACAGGGCAGTGAGGAGAGCACCAGTGGGCTTTTCAGATCATTGTCTAATTCATTTAATTCCAGCCTACAGGCAAAGGTTGAAAACATCCAAACCTACAGTTTATACAAAGAAGACATGGTCTGGGGAGGCAAAATTGCAACTGCAAGCATGCTTTGAATGCACGGACTGGGAGGTATTCCAGGAAACATGCTCGGGTCTGGATGAATGGGTTGATGCAGTGTCCTCATATATCCGTTTTTGTGAAGACACGTTTATTCCATCCAAATCTGTCCACTTTCGGGGAAACAACAAGCCGTGGTTTACAAATAAAGTCAGGTTGATCCGTAAGAGAAAAGAGGAGGCTTATAAAGCAGGCGATATTACTGAATTCAAGAAACTTAGGAACTCGCTATCTAAAGAGATCAAGTTAGCCAAACACGAGTATGCAAAGATTCTGGAGGAAAGGTTCTCATCAAAAGATACTAGATCTGCATGGAGAGGATTAAGAGAGGTCACCAATTATAAAAGCCACCCCACTATAGTGAACCCCAGCAGAAGTCTGGCAGCAGAGTTAAATGAATTCTACTGCAGATTTGAGGCAAGCTCTACACACAGTGGCTATTCATCTCTAAGCTCCTCAGTCTGTTCATATAAAGATCATTCATTGTGCAACACCCAAGTAGTGATCTCCGAGGCAGAGGTGATACGCATCCTGAAGGGACTTAAGGTCAAAAAGGCACCTGGCCCTGATGGTGTATCTCCAATGTGTCTGAAAGTATGTGCTACCCAGCTTGCCCCTATACTGACAAATATATACAATGTGTCACTGAAAGAGTGCGTTGTACCTCAGTGTTGGAAAAATTCCACAATTATCCCTGTCCCCAAGAAAGTGGGATCCTCTGAGTTGAACGACTATAGACCAGTAGCACTCACATCTGTAGCTATGAAAGTCTTCGAAAGAATTATGATGTCCCACCTGATAAAATTCACGCAGAAGCTATGGGACCCGCTTCAGTTTGCCTATAAGGAGAATCGTTCGGCAAACGACACTGTCAATCTGGCACTGAAGTACATTTTGGATCATACAGATGAGCGGCACTCATATGTCCGGATTCTTTTCATTGACTTTAGCTCAGCGTTCAATACCATTGATCCGAATTTACTTCATAAGAAAATGGTAGCTCTTGGAGTCCCTCTCAACTTATGCTTGTGGATTTATAACTTCCTGACAGCCAGGATACAGAGTGTAAAAGTTGGACCATTCACTTCGGACACCTTGGTCACAAACATCGGGGCACCTCAGGGGTGTGTTTTGTCCCCGTTACTGTTTTCTCTCTATACGAATGATTGCATCTCTTCAGCAGACTCAGTAAAAATCTTGAAATTTGCCGATGATATGACACTGATTGGTCTCATCAGGGGAAATGCTGAAGACTTGTATCGGAGTGAGGTGGAAAGAATATGTAACTGGTGTAAAGCCAATAATCTTGTACTCAACACTAAAAAAACTGCTGAGATGGTTGTGGTTTTTAGGAAAGATCAACATGAGATACTTCCAATCTACATCCATGACGAAGTGGTTCTTAGGGTCACAGAGACCAAATTCCTTGGTGTTATCATCTCTCATGATCTTAAATGGGGGAAAAACGTGGATGCTGTTATAAGAAAAGCACAACAGAGGATGTTCTTCCTGCGTCAGCTGAAAAGATATGGTTTGTCTAAGAATCTGCTGATCTTATTCTTTAATGCTGTCATCAGATCTGTGATTTGTTCCTCTCTGATAGTCTGGTATGGGGGAGCCACTGCGCATGACAAACTCCGCTTACAAAGGACTTTCAGAACAGCAGAGAGAATTATAGGCTCCCCCCTGCCTAAAATCCAGGATCTTTATGATAAGAGTATTCGATCCCACGCATTGAAACTTTCATCCGATCCCTCTCACCCGGGACACTCCTCATTCCAACTACTCCCTTCAGGACGTCTCTTCAGAGTCCCCAAATGCAGTACCAACCGCCATATGAACAGCTTCTATCCACTCTCTGTTCAGCAATTAAATCGTCATGTGTAGACTATATACTGTATCTGTCTTGTTAGATGTTACTTGTTGTATCTGTTGTTATATATTATGTTGCCTCTTTGCCACAAAGAATTCCTTGTATATATGTAATATGTACTTGGCGATAATAAATTTGATTGATTGATTGATTGAGTCCCCAACCTAACTGTTCCTAATCTACAGCGAGCCACCAGCTTAGAGTCAATCAGGTTCAGGAATGACCCACAGTCTACAAAATCCGAAGTATGGAAAAAGCCGTTCTCAACACCAAGTTCCACCTTTAGCAGTATCTTTGAAAAAGAAGAAAAAGGTTCCTGAGAGTCTGGGTGACCTCCATGATTATCACCCAGACTCAGCCGCTTGTTAGTCGGAGGACAGGAGGGGCAGTCTTTTTTCCAATGTCCAGGATCTCCACAGTAAAAACACAATTTTCCATCACATCGCCGTTTCCTGTCTTTCTCGTGGGGGTTGGTGGCTCCTACCTCCATAGGTTTAGATGGAAGCAAAACATCAGGGTTAGCAGGGAAAAACGGAAACCCTCGCTGAGTAACACCTCTCTCCCGCAGTCTCTGATCCATACGGATAGCCTGAGTCATAGCCTCCTCCAATGAGCTGGAAGGTGGATTGAGAGCCAGAGCATCCTTCAAGCAATCCGACAGTCCCTTCCTGAACAGACATCTCAGTGCGGAGTCGTCCCAGGACACCTCAGTGGACCATCGACGGAATTCGGAGCTGTACCATTCGGCTGAGTGCTTCCCTTGCCCCAGACCCAAAATAGTGTCCTCTGCCACCCTAACACGGTCCAGTTCGTCATAGATAGGTTCTTTGAGGCCCTAGGACATATCTACCGAAATCCGTTCAGGGGCAGTAGGGGGCAACGAGAAAGCCCAGGATTGGGGTCCCTCCCTAAGTAAGGAGATAACAATCCCCACCCGCTGAGTCTCATCCCCAGACGATCGGGGTCTAAGGGTACCGTTACATCTAGCGATGCACCAGCGATCCCGACCAGCGATATGACGTGGTCAGGATCGCTGGTGCATCGCTAGGTGGTCGCTAGTGAGCTGCCACACAGGCAGATCTCACCAGCGACATCGCTGGGGATGGGGATCGCTACTTACCTGTCAGACGCGGTGATCCTGCGTCCTCCCGCCCGGCTCCAAGCGTCGCTCGTCGGCGCCACAGGAAGCGCCGCAGGAAGTGACCTACGAGGAATGGTCCAGGAGCTTCTCGCGCGATTAGCGATAACCAGCGGGGGAGCCGGTCGGAGGTAAGTATCACATGCAGCGATATCGCTAGCAATATCGCTGCAACGTCACAAAACCAGTGACTTTACAGCGATATTGCTAGCGATATCGCAGTGTGTAACGGGGGCATTAGAGAAAACCATAATTTACAACTCTCCTTGAATATGTGAAATTTATCCTTTTTGCCAGAAAATGTGTCAGGAAGTTTAACTGAGGGTTCAGGAGAGTGCAAAATAACATCTACAGAGTCACCTGGCGGACAAACAATATGAGAGGTGTTTCCCTGCATGGTCTTAATAGTCTCAGTCAGTTCTTTCTGTAAGTCGGTGTGAGACATGACAAGGGACTGATGATTCACAGAAAAGTCCTGCGCCATCCGCGTCAAACTGGACACTTGATCTGCCAAGTTATGCAGCAGATCCATGACCAAAGAAAAAAAAGTGCAAAATCCCGTTTAAATGTATAGGTTAGTGATAATGTAGTGAAACCTCCACCAGGGAGAGCTGGTGAGGGAAGAGAGGTTACACACAAAGAGCAGCAACCCTGAGCAACAGCACAGGTGCCACAGGTAACGAGAGAGAATAGTCAGACGAACCGAGTCAGAAACTAGCAGGACCAGACATACCAGAAGGAGCAGCAATACACGTAGTCAAAATACCAAGCCGAGAGTCAGAAAGCCAGAACATGAGCACGGGGTCGAAAACATGAGGCGAAATACGTGGTCAGGGTACAAGATGGGGAGTCTGATGCCAGAGAGGGAATGTAACAGCAGAGACAAATACCAAGAGACGTGGTCAGAGATCAGTACGAGTCATATACGTGAATATCAGTCAAAGGCAGGAGGATCACCAAGGTACAAGGGTCAGAGGCTCTAAACTGGAAGCTTGAGCTATCACTAACACTGGTCAGCAGGCTGAGAGAGACTGAACTAGCCCAGCTAGCTCCAGAACGAGGCTGAAGAGATTAACCCCCACATGACCAGTCTGGAGTGAAGACAGCAGAAGATAAACTCCGGACTGGACCATGACAATTGGTTTTAATATATTGTGTACTGGAAAACGAGAAAACAATTCTAAATGCGATGAAATTGCAAAAAATGTGCAATCCCACAGTTGTGTTTTTTTTTTTACCATGTTCATTAAATGCTAAAACTAACTGAAGATATGATTCTCCAGGTCATTATGAGTTCATAGACACCAAACATGTCTAGGTTCTATTTTTTTTTAAGTGGTGAAAAAAATCTAAAAATTGGTTAAAAAAAGGCGTCATTTTTCAAGACCCATAGCATCTCCATTTTTCGTGATCTTGGGCTGGTTGAGAGCTTATTTTTTGAATGCCAAGCTGACATTTTTACTGATAACATTTTGGTGTAGATACGATCTTTTGATCGCCCGTCACTGCATTTTATTGCAATGTAGTGGCGACCAAAAAAAACATAATTCTGGCGTTTTAATTTTTTTCTGGTTACACTGTTTAGTGATCAGGTTAATTCTTTTTTTATATTGATAGATGAGGTGATTCTAAGCGCGGTGATTAGAGTTGAGCGAAACGGGTCGAAAAATTTCAAAAGTCGCCGACTTTTGGCAAAGTCGGGTTTCATGAAACGAAACCTGACCCTAGGATGAGGTCGGCCACGAGGTCGGCGACTTACGCTCCAAAGTCGCGTTTCAAAAGTTTGTTTTGCGCTCTTTTTCAGCCAATCAGGATCCACGGACACTGTGGGCAACGTGATGACATAGGCACGGGTCACCACCATCTTTCAGAAGGGCATGCAAGTGATTGGCTTGCTTTGGTGGGCGTCACAGGGGGTATAAAAGGGCGTGCACACCGACCGCCATCTTACTTCTGCCGATCTTAGCATAGGGAGAGGTTGCTGCTGATTCTGTAGGGAGAGTGTTAGGCAGGGAAGAAGAAAAAAAAACTGCTTCTGCTGCTAGCGATTGTGCCTGTACAACACACCAGTCACTGTGTGTGCAGTGCAAGGGGAGGCTATATTGTGGTGTATCAGTGGTGTTGGTTGTTGGGCTGCCTTCTAAGGCTTCCTGACAGCTGCATTGCTGTTTACCCACTGCTCTGCAAACTGCTTTTTTAAAAGCAATCCCAATTTTTTTTTTTGTCCTGCTGAGGTACTGAGCTGCAAACTGCTTTTTTAAAAGCAATCCCAATTTTTTTTTTTGTCCTGCTGAGGTACTGAGCATGCATGTTTTCACACCATACAGCGGTGTACGCTCCTCACACAGTACCGTGTAACGGCTGTTATCACAGCCACAGTGAAGCTATCTGTGTCACTCTGTGAGAATAAGTCGAGGACATGTTCCGTTCTTACAGATCTGCACTCTAGGGAGATTCCTACTCTGCCCAATTCTACATACACCTTGTAGTTTGTGATACACTAGCCAATTTCTGCCTGTAACATAGCGCTGTGATATTCAGTGGGCCTCACACAATCCAAAAGTGTCCAGTGTCCACAAGTGTCTGCAGAAATTCAATATCTCCCTTATCCTCTAGTCACTTTGGTCACAGCTGTGCCATCGAGCCTGTAACATAGCGCTCAGATATTCAGTGGGCCTCACACAATCCAAAAGTGTCCAGTGTCCACAAGTGTCTGCAGAAATTCAAAATCTCACTTATCCTCTAGTCACTTTGGTCACAGCTGTGCCATCGAGCCTGTGACATAGCGCTCAGATATTCAGTGGGCCTCACACAATCCAAAAGTGTCCAGTGTCCACTAGTGTGAGCATAAATTCAAAATCTCACTTATCCTGTAGTCACTTTGGTCACAGCTGTGCCATCGAGCCTGTGACATAGCGCTCAGATATTCAGTGGGCCTCACACAATCCAAAAGTGTCCAGTGTCCACAAGTGTCTGCAGAAATTCAAAATCTCACTTATCCTCTAGTCACTTTGGTCACAGCTGTGCCATCGAGCCTGTGACATAGCGCTCAGATATTCAGTGGGCCTCACACAATCCAAAAGTGTCCAGTGTCCACTAGTGTGAGCAGAAATTCAAAATCTCACTTATCCTCTAGTCACTTTGGTCACAGCTGTGCCATCGAGCCTGTGACATAGCGCTCAGATATTAAGTGGGCCTCACACAATCCAAAAGTGTCCAGTGTCCACAAGTGTCTGCAGAAATTCAAAATCTCACTTAGCCTCTAGTCACTTTGGTCACAGCTGTGCCATCGAGCCTGTGACATAGCGCTCAGATAATCAGTGGGCCTCACACAATCCAAAAGTGTCCAGTGTCCACAAGTGTCTTCAGAAATTCAAAATCTCACTTATACTCTAGTCACTTTGGTCACAGCTGTGCCATCGAGCCTGTGACATAGCGCTCAGATATTCAGTGGGCCTCACACAATCCAAAAGTGTCCAGTGTCCACAAGTGTCTGCAGAAATTCAAAATCTCACTTATCCTCTATTCACTTTGGTCACAGCTGTGCCATCGAGCCTGTGACATAGCGCTCAGATATTCAGTGGGCCTCACACAATCCAAAAGTGTCCAGTGTCCACTAGTGTGAGCAGAAATTCAAAATCTCACTTATCCTCTAGTCACTTTGGTCACAGCTGTGCCATCGAGCCTGTGACATAGTGCTCAGATATTCAGTAGGCCTCACACAATCCAAAAGTGTCCAGTGTCCACAAGTGTCTGCAGAAATTCACAATCTCACTTATCCTTTAGTCACTTTGGTCACAGCTGTGCCATCGAGCCTGTGACATAGCGCTCAGATATTCAGTGGGCCTCACACAATCCAAAAGTGTCCAGTGTCCACAAGTGTCTGCAGAAATTCAAAATTTCACTTATTCTCTAGTCACTTTGGTCACAGCTGTGCCATCGAGCCTGTGACATAGCGCTCAGATATTCAGTGGGCCTCACACAATCCAAAAGTGTCCAGTGTCCACTAGTGTGAGCATAAATTCAAAATCTCACTTATCCTCTAGTCACTTTGGTCACAGCTGTGCCATCGAGCCTGTGACATAGCGCTCAGATATTCAGTGGGCCTCACACAATCCAAAAGTGTCCAGTGTCCACTAGTGTGAGCATAAATTCAAAATCTCACTTATCCTCTAGTCACTTTGGTCACAGCTGTGCCATCGAGCTTGTGACATAGGGCTCAGATATTCAGTGGGCCTCACACAATCCAAAAGTGTCCAGTGTCCACTAGTGTGAGCAGAAATTCAAAATCTCCCCTGTCCTATAGACACCTTGTACCTTGTTTTACATTACTATATAGTTTGTTGGATTTTGTCTACATTTCTACCAAAAATGAGGAAGGCTGGTGGAAGAGGCCGTGGAATTGGGCGGGGGTTGGCAGCTGGTAGTGATGGTGTTGGTGGTGGATCTGATGGTAGTGGCAAGAGCAAAATAGGACCGAATGCAGGAGGTGTTGAGCCTGCGTCATCGTCTGGCTCCATAAGGCTTCGAAGGCTTAGTTTTCTAGGAGTTGGCAAACCGCTTTTAAAGCCAGAGCATCAGGAAAAAGTTTTGTCTTACATTGCTGACTCAGCCTCCAGCTCTATCGCCTCCTCTTCTTCAGTTGTAAAAAGTAAAAGCACTGAGTCGTCATTGGAGGCTCATGTTCATGAACCACACCTTTCCTTGTGTCCTTCACCCCAACCAAGATTGAAGGATGACACAGGCCATACTACTGATTACTCCATGGAGCTGTTTTCACATACCATGCCTGGATTATCAAGTGAAATGGTGAATTACCCAGGCCAAGATGAATCTGACATGGAGTGCACTGATGCACAGCCGCTGATGGATGATTCTGCTGGTACATTCACTCAGAGCACTACATTGTCCTCGCAGTGTACAGAGCCAGATTCTGACCCTGATGAGACTCAGGTGCCCCTTCCCGCACACTATACCATCATACACGGTGGCACAGAGGAAGGTGCACATGACATTAAAGAGGAGGTGATGGATGACCCAGTTGTTGACCCAGATTGGCATCCATTGGGGGAAGAGGGTGCTGCTTCCAATAGCTCAGATGAGGAGCATCCACAGCAGACATCGACATCGCAACAGCTGTTATCTGGCAGGCCCGGAGCACTCCAAAGACAGGTTCCAAAAATCAAAAGAGTTGCTGGACAGCTTGTCCAGAGGGTCAAAAGATCACAGCGTGCTAGGCCGCAAAATGTCTGCCAAAGTAGGAAGAGTGCAGTGTGGCACTTTTTTGAACAAAATCCTCATGATCAGGCCAAGGTTATATGTAAGAAGTGCGCAAAGACCTTTAGCCGAGGGAAAAATCTGAAAAATTTGAATACCAGTTGCATGCTTAGACATTTAAACACCATGCACTTGCAAGCGTGGACACAACACCAAACCTCAAGTGCCACATGTGCAACTGATCACAACGAAGGTAGTCAGCAACGCTACATTGTTTCCCCCACTGTAAGCCCACCGGTTAGCACAGCAGCAAATGTTGAGGTGTCGTTGCAAGGCCACAGCAGTCAGGGAATCCCACTGTTATATCAACGAAAGACTGATTCTAGGCCATCAGAAAGAACACCAACTCCATCACCATCATCAACTCTCTCTCAGTCCGCCCTGTCCACCGCTACTTCCACCATATGCAGCTCTCAAGTCCAGCTCACCCTCCCAGACACTATGAGTAGGTCAAGAAAGTACTCAGTCTCTCATCCGCGTACACTGGGTTTGAACGCCCACATTGCCAAACTAATCTCGTTTGAGATGATGCCCTTTCGGTTGGTGGAAAGAGCAGCGTTCCGCGAACTCATGGCCTATGCAGTACCACGCTATGACCTACCCAGTCGCCACTTCTTCTCTCGCAAAGCCATCCCAGCCCTCCACCATCATGTGAAAGACCGCATTGTCCATGCACTCAAGCAGTCAGTGAGCGGAAAGGTGCACCTCACAACTGATGCATGGTCCAGTCGGCATGGCCAGGGCCATTACGTGTCCATCACTGCGCACTGGGTTAATGTGGTGGATGCAGGGTCCACAGGGGACAGCGGTGGTGGGACAGTGCTGCCTAGCCCACAGTATAGGAAACAGTTGGCTGTAGGCATTCGACCCTCCTCCTCCTCCTCCTCCTCCTCCTCCAGAAGCGAAAGCTCGTCCACAGAGCGCAGTCGTACGAGCACTCCATCTGCAGCTGCCACTGTTGCACGCGAGGTGTCCCCCTATCGAGCAGCTAGTGGAAAGCGTCAGCAGGCTGTGTTGCAGATGATGTGTTTGGGCGACAGACACACCGCCCAGGTGCTGGCCGAGTACTTGAAGCGACAACTGAGTCATGGCTGGGCAGTGTACATCTTGAGGCAGGCAAGGTAGTTAGTGATAACGGCCGTAATTTTGTGGCAGCCATAGCCCTTTCAAAACTCAGCCACATACCTTGCTTGGCTCACACCATGAACCTGGTGGTGCAGTGCTTCCTCAAAAATTATCCGGAGTTAACAGCCCAGCTCCATAAGGTGCGAAGACTGTGCGCGCACATCCGCCGGTCGCCTGTACACTCCGTTCGTATGCAGAAGCTGCAGCGATTGCTCCACCTTCCCAACCACCGCCTCATTATCGACATTGCAACAAGGTGGAACTCCACCCTGCACATGTTGGAGCGGCTGTGCGAGCAGAGGCAGGCCATAATGCATTTGTGGGAGGATACACGGCCAGGCACTTTGAGAGCAGACATGGAGTTGACAGGTGTGCAGTGGTCGAAGCTGAAAGACCCCTGTAAAGTCCTTCAGTGTTTTGAGGAATGCACACGGCTGGTAAGCGCAGACGACGCCATCCTAAGCATGAGCATCCCACTCATGCGTCTGCTCATGCAAACTTTGACGCACCTTAAGGAGCAGGCTTCTGCAGCCAATGTTGATGAGGAGGAAGAGGAGGAGGGAATCCTTGATGACATTCAGCCATTGTCTCCTCAGGGACCTCTCCTGGACGAGGTGGAGGAAGAAGAGGAGGAGGAGGAGGATGATGGGGATGATTACTTAGGGGAGGAGGATGCATCTCGTGGGGCAAGTGAAAATGTTGGCGTGGCAAGGTCTGGTACAGGGTTTGTGCGTGACTGGAGGGATGTGGATTTGCCAGAAAGTGCTCCTCCAACCAGCACTCGCAGTGCATCATTGACACCGGGAACATTGGCCCACATGTCAGATTATGCCTTGCAGATCCTAAAAAGGGACCCCCGCATTGCCAAAATGATGAACGATGACGACTACTGGTTGGCCAGCATCCTGGATCCACGCTATAAAGGCAAATTACAAAACATCATGCCACAGGAGAACCTTGACCTAATATTGGCTAATAAACAAGCAACTCTGGTAAATCGGTTGCTTGAGGCATTCCCAGCACACAGCAGCGGTGATGGTTCTCACACGAGCCGTATGGGCCGGGGGCAGCTTGGCAGAGGTGTTCGTGGTGCACACAGCAGAAGTGGCGTTGGAGACAGGGGTTTCATGACAATGTTGTGGACTGATGTTTCAAGTACCGCTCACACAACTGGTAATACTGCATCGATGGAAAGTGACAGGAGACAGCAGTTGTCAACTATGGTTACAAGCTACTTTTCCTCCCATATCGATGTTCTCCCACACAGGTCATTCCCCTTTGACTATTGGGCCTCTAAACTGGACACCTGGCCTGAATTGGCACAATATGCCTTAAAGGAGCTCACTTGCCCAGCTGCAAGTGTGCTATCGGAAAGAGTCTTCAGTGCAGCTGGATCAATCCTGACAGAAAAAAGGACCCGTCTGTCAACCCAAAATGTGGATGATCTAACCTTCATTAAAATGAACCACGCATGGGTTTCCAAGGATTTTGTCCCACCTTCCCCTGATGACACATAGGGTGACAGAAAAATGGCTTGCTTTGGTCCACCTCTTCCTGGGACTTGACCTATTTCACCTTTTGCATCAGCTGAATGTCCAACATCAACATATGCCACTTTCTAAAACTCCCTAACTGTGCTGCCTCCCCCCCCCCATGGCCGGGGTCACCACCTAGCGCACGACACCGTGCGAGTGCCGTTGACCTGGACAGGTGGGTAGGCCGACTCTTGGGCGCGGGCACTGGCACAGGGTCCCTCATAGTGCAATCAAGTGTCTCTGACGGTGGTGGTGCACACCCGCCGTCAGACACACCGCCGTACTATGAGGGGCCCAGTGCCAGTACCGACGCCCACGAGTGGGCCCCCCTTGCTTGGGCAGGGCCCCAGCATTTGCAATCTTTACCTCTCCCTGCTCCTCTGCTGTGTAGTCTGGGCCGTCAAATCCATACTGTGCCTGACACCGTTTGAGCCTGCCTCCTGATGTATAGACATATATTTTGAATGTGTACGCTATCAATACATGTTATCTGGGGATACGGTACCCTTTCTCACCTTTGTGCAATCACGTGCAATCCATACTGGGCCTAACACCGTCTGAGCCTGCCTCCTGATGTATAGACATATATTTTGAATGTGTACGCTATCCATACATGTTATCTGGGGATACGGTACCCTTTCTCACTTTTGTGCAATCACGTGTAATCCATACTGGGCGTGAGAACGGCTGGCGAGCTGTTAAGCAAGCTACAGCACCTGTGGTTTGCATACGTAAGTTTTTCATTTTTTCAGGAATGACGGTTAGGCCTAATTCTGGAACTGCGGTTGACCTGCACTTACTGGGAAATCATTGTTCGCGGGTAATAATTGTAATCAGTGATCCCCATCACTAACGTTGTTCAGCGGGTTATCTGCACCTGTAAGCGACAAACGCTGGCCTTTTCAGTGTAGCGCACATGCAGCCACGGACATGTAAGGGCATGACACACCAGTTATTGGCCAATCTCATGTGCCAGAGCCTCACGTGTCCCTCTAGTAAGCCGGACTCGGACCGCGGGGCATGACGGAGTCTCGTTCGTTAACGGAATTAAGCTTGCAATGTGTGCATCTGTTCTGTAGCTGGCATGGTTGAGGTTTCCCAGGTGGAGTCGAATTTAACCGTAGGCTCCACTCCTGGTGGTGCCCTTCTGGACATTCCTTTAAGGTTCAGCTTTGCAACCATACTGCCCACGTAAAACAAACACTTTGCCTTCATGAACGCTGTTTGGAGGGTCATGACTCGTGGGAATAACGCCGCCCAATCAGTTAACCTGCTAGAGAGACCGTTCGTTGCTCCCAAGCATGACATCACACTCCCTAGGAAGAAGGTAATGCCACTGTGGCTACCGTACTCCTGGGGTAGACACAAGTGCACTGATGCCCAGCCACTGCTCGATGAAACTGCTGGTACATTGACCCAGACCACTACATTCCCCTCGCACGCTACCCGGCCTGAATCTGACCCTGATGAAACTCAGGTTACCCTTCCCATATACAGTTCCATCTTACACGGTGACAAAGAGGAAGCTGCAGATGAAAGTGCAGGTTCGGCCCACCCGCCATCAGACACACCACCGTACTATCAGGGGCCCTGTGCCAGTGCCGTCGCCAACGAGTGGGCCCCCCCTGCTTGCTCAGGATCACAGCACTTGCAAAGTTGAAATACTGTGCAGTGAGATGGAAGATGGGGACGACGAGGAGTCCAGACAAGTACAGGGATTCCCTAGCGAGGAGACTTATTTGATTGTTTTCAATGTTGGGACAGCAATTTTTGGGGAGCACTATACTCTGGAGAATGATAGATGGGGCCCACCATACACTGGAACATTCCAAAGGTGGACATCAGACACTGGAGCAGCATTTACAGGGCCCATTATACACTAGAGCATTAGAAATGGGGCCCATTATGTTTGGAGCATTATTTGGGCCCATAAGACAGTGGAGCTTCATCCATGGGGACCAACATATACTGTAGCATTATGTGGAGCTCATCATATACTGTTTCAAACATTATATGGGACCAATGATTCTGTATGGAGAAATAGATGGGCCTCGTCATGAGATGTAAAAAGTGAAGTATTTTTCATTGTACTATACCGCTATTTCTCTGCCGTATCGGAGCATGATGAGTTGTGGTATGTGTTAAAGGGGCGCTCTTTCACCCAGGGCACATGAAAACCTGGAGCCAGCCCTCCCCCCCACAACTGTAGCCAAATAACCCCCATTTTTCAGTGCGTAACTTGTATTATGAAGTTAATTAAGGTTGACAAGCTTAAGTAAGAAGAATTGATGCTTTTGGCATTCAAATGGGCACTGTAGGTGTGTTTCCTGTCCTCCTCTCACTGCCGACTTTTATTCCCCATTGACTTACATTGGGTTTCGTGTTTCGGTACGACCCCGACTTTTCCCTATAATCGGACGATCTTGCTCGACCCGACTTTTGGAAAAGTCGGGTTTCACGAAACGAAACGCGACCCTAAAAAAACAAAAGTCACTTAACTCTAGCGGTGATACCAAATATGTGAATCTGATTTTTTTATCGTTTTATTTTTAATGGGGCAAAAGAGGGGTGATTTGAACTTTTATATTTTTTTATTTTTTAATATTTTTAAAAACTTGTTTTACTTTTTGCATGCTTCAGTAGTCTCCATGGGAGACTAGAAGCTGCACTTCTTCGATCGCCTCTGCTGCACACAGGCGATGATCAGATCGCCAATGTGTAGCAGAAATGCTCACTTGCTATGAGCACCGACCACCGGGTGCCGCTCATAGCAATCTGGCAATGACAACCATAGAGGGCTGCTTCAGAACGCTGGTTGTCATGCTGACCCATTGGTGACCCACGATGATGTGACGGGCTCCCCAATGGGCGGGAATTTACAACGCGCTTCTGGTAAGCACGAGTTAAAATGACGCTGTCTGAAATTGACAGTAGCATTTAACTAGTTATCAGCCAGGGGTGGATCAATGTTCAACCTGCGGCTGTTGCAGGCACATGTCAGCTGTATATATCAGCTGACCTGTGCCGGGAAAGGTGTGGACTTAGCACCAGAGCCTGCACCAAATAGGGGGAGTACTATTATGTCCGATGATAGAAAAGGGTTAAAATCTGAAGTAGAAAGCTCTGAAAAGTAGTAAAACCTTTTGCCCAAAATTTTGCAACTTTGATGTTCTCATACCCTTTTTAGCACAGCTTTGACATAATGAATGGGCAAGGAAGGGGACAAGGCATCCCCCACTCATTATGGAAAGTGGCGACATCCCTTATTCCTCAAATTTTACTCTCGTCAACTACTGGAGAAAGATTTATGGCTAGGCGCGCACAGAGGCGCATACCACTTTTTTAGATCTGGCAAATTTATTAAGTGTTGGCACCTCTTTGTGAATCAGTAGCGTCTGACACCAACAGTTGATGAATCGCAGCCATAGTATCAAAGCAGAACAAAAAGTATCATATTCTATTCTACACAGGTGTTTTTGAAGAAAAGAATAGGCACAAAAAATGAATTTTATACTTACTGGTTTATTAAGGTCTTTGGAAAACACATACAGTTGACAATCATTAGACATTTCAACTCTTTGTAGTTCTACCTGATACATATGTAATCCTTAACATTTGGCTTGCAAGCATTGAACAAATATATTTCTTTTGCAAGCAACGTTCTACCAAATCGGCATTTTTCAGTCACTTTTAATATGTTTTTCATAGCTCGGCTACACCTCCTGGAATACAAAGCGGCAAGATTTTCATCATGAATAGACTAATGATTCACTAAGGAAAACATTATCTTTTTCATCCCATTAAGGGTATTGTAGCTGAGAATGTTATTTTCTAGTCTTCTCCATCTGAAAGGATTTTTTTTTACATTTTAGCTAAATGTTCTTTTAACCATCTTGTAAATTAACTGAAAAAAAGGTATTAAAGAAAGCCCATCATCTTTTAGATTAATCTGTGTCTAATACACACAATCAATTCACAATGGTCCCTTTCCAGAAATAATTTTCAAAAGGAAAAAGGAAAAGTGGCCCAATTAAAACGTAATCTCTAACCCCATTGCTTAAATGCTGAGCACCGAAACACCTCCATAGGGGAGAGCCACCGGCCCCAGTCACTAAATTACCGGAAAATAAAAAAGAAAAGAGAAAAAAAGTTGTCATTTGGGAATTGCTACTCAAGAGTGTTATTTTGAAATCAGAACCCGTCTCGTGGTTTTCCCACCGCTCGTTCGCGGGGATATTACAGTACGAGCGGCTGTCTCATAAAATCCCATTGTGATTCTTGATAACATCACAAGACAGATGGGGTCTGAGCATCATCAGCTGCCAACAATGAATTGGAGTAAGAAGATAATGTGTCAATATCGCTCTACTGTCAGATGTGAAAAATTGATAAATTACCTTACTCGTACCAATCTGCAATGGATTTCCCATATCCATGCCACAGAAATGAAGGAAATGATAAATTATGTTTTTTATGATTTTAAAGGGAATGTGTATCCAAAATTATTAATAATAAATGTCAGATCTTGAAATGCATTATTTTTGCATAGGTTAAGTTTTTATATTTTTAACATTTTATGCTTTTATTTTCTGATTGCAGAACTTTAATATTCAATATTCTGATATAATTATGGGGGCAGCCATCTTGACTTATTTTCTGTTACCAGCATTTACACATACAGCTCTGGCAAAAATTAAGCGACTACTTCCAAATGCTCAGTTTGTCTGATTTTTCTCTTTATAGGTATATTTTTGAGTAAAATGTAAATTGTTCTTTCAGTCTGTAAACTTCTGACATCATGTCTCCGAATTTCCAAGCAATAATTTTTTTTTTTTTTTATGAAAAGGAGAAATGATCAAAATAAAAAAAAAACAGTGCTTTCATACCTCAAATAACGTAAAGAAAATAAGTTCATAATCAGTTCACAATCATTTAGAAACAATAATACTAAAGTTTTAACTCAGGAAGAGTTCAGAAATCAATATATTGTGGAATAACCATGATTTTTTATCACAGCTTTCATGCGTCTTGGCATGCTTGCCACCAGGCTTTCACACTGCATCTGTAGCAAAAATTTAAGTAGTTCTTTGTTTGATGGCTTGTGAATATCCATCATCCTCTTGATTGCATTCCAGAGGTTTTCAATGGGGTTCAGGTCTAGAGAATGGGCTGACCATGACAGGGTTTTGATGTGATGGTCTCTTAATTTTTGCCAGAGCTGTATGTTTGAAATTTGCCATGTGGACAGTAGACAATCTAAAAGTGGAGATGTTTATTTAAATTTATGGGAGAGCACTGTGGGCAAGCTCTGTGACCACTGCAAAAAGGGGGAAAAGTGAGCTGTGATATCAAAAAATTAAATGGTTTCCTATATAAAGCATGGGGCTGGAAATGGAGCTGATGGGACCAGAATCTAGAGGAGATAGTTCTAGATTGAGGTACTTGCGATAATTGAATCACAATAGTAAATTGTGTCACTTTTAAATAAAATTTGGATAAACTAGACAACCACTTTATTATACTTGGAAAGTTCACATTTATTTCACTTACATGTACCAGCTCCCTGCATAAAAAAAGAGATGCTTCAAGGTCCTGGCTGGTGTTAGCTTACGTTATCATCCCTGTACTTTCAGTCTATATACAAACAATAAGCAATTCTAACAAAATAAATTCTGACTTTTCATAAAAAGTTTTTTCTTAAAGTTTAATGAACAATATGCTTTGAGGCAGTCTACCTGGCAGTAACCCTGCAGTGTAAATTAAAGAACAATATCTAATTTTCACTAAGCTTTCTGCACATGGAGCCAGAACTCAGACAGACACAGTTTCAGCTGGTATAAATAAACTAGGAGATCTTATAATCTGACAGCTGTTTCATCACTATGCCGGATCTCTGTTCCGATCTTCCATCCCTCTATATAAATATTAACGTCTCCTCCTTCAGTCCAGATCAGCAACAAAATAAACATTCTAATTCTAATCTGGGGTGCACATAGAATTGTGTGCCCTTAGAGCAATTATTGACATAGGTACCTTCTTGTTTGCTTCCATTCCATTGATTGCTCATTTTAACTTTTTTGTTCTTGGTTTTCCATGCCGGTGACCTGGCAACAGACTGTTATGTGGGGCACAACACACGTCACTGACCTCAGTGTCGATAGTCAATGACAGTACAGACAGGAGAAGACCCCAAAATATCATTACATTTCCTCCAATTTTTTGGAGTGAAGACCTCTCAATTAGTGTGTGGAGACACAAGGGTCAATGGGCGCTGTCGTCCACTGGCCTGGCTATCTTTAGAAAGACGGCATGGACCAGAGCTCATCCACTGAGCGCTCATAATTTTATGGGTGGAATACTACTCAGACAGTACAGGGCGAGGGTGACACAATGGTGTGATACTGTGACTGCATATGGTCTAAGGCGATATTTATCACCAAGCACTTAGCAACTTGAGATTTTAATAGCTTTTTGGATATATGATGTAGATTATAGACACGGCAGTTACCGTGACTGAATACCTCTAGCACTAGCACTTTATAGTAGTACAATTGGTTATGTTTTCATCCCATCACAGGTTACAATTAGTGATGAGCGAGTATGCTCATTGAAAAAACAAAAACAGGCCAAGATGCTTACCTGCCAAACTACCTGGCAGTGTGGCACACCAGTGCAAAAAAATATAATCAGGTAAGCATCTTTGCCTGTTTTTTTTTTTTCTTGAATATTGGAGGATTTTTTCCTCTTTTTGTGGTTTTTATGTTAGCGAAGGACTGGCAAGTGAAAGGACCCCTGAAGCGGGTTGCCTGCTTATGTATTATGGCCAGAATATCAACTAATACCTTACTACATACAGTATATTGATATGTTTTTGTGCACTTTATATTTTTTTCAGGGTGCAGTTGGGCCCAAATGGTTCTGTAAACTGTGGCCTCTGTTCAAACAGGATGCATTATAGTTATCACTGGGCAGCCCTCCATAGGGAGTCATTAATAGGCTGTGAACCAGATGCTCTGCATTTTTTGTGTGAACATTGCCACATACAGATTATATTTTTTTTCACTGGTGTGCCACACAGCCAATCCTTGATTGAAGGCTGGCTGTCTCTTTTGGTATTATTGCACCTGTGCAGTTACCATTTTACTTGGGTCCGCTGCACCCCGTTAGTGCATTTGTATTGAGGCCTAGTTAGGCAGGTAAGCATCTTTGCCTGTTTGTTTTTTTCTTGAATATTGAAGGATTTTTTCCTCTTTTTGTGGTTTTTATGTTCGAGTATGCTCGGGTGATCTTCGTGTATTTGGGCGTGTTTGGAGATTTAGTTTCTGTCGATGCAGCTGCATGATTGAACAGCCTGAATACATGTGGAGATTCCCTAACAGGCATTGCTCACATGTATTCAGCCTGTCCAGCAGCCGCAAATCATGCAGCTGCGTTGACAGAAACTAAATCTCCGAGCATGCCAAAATACTCGGAGGACACCCGAGCATGCTCGGGAAAACCCGAACAATGAGTATACTCGCTTATCACTAGTTACAATGTATAGTAGATGCCATGGTTTTAACATCTGACTCTTGCAACTGATGTCTAATTATATATTGATTACGGCATGTGTTTACCAATATATTATGCTAATCTAATAAAAATTTTGATAATTTTTACATGGACGGTTTACTCCAGTTTTTTGATATTTCAATCTTACTGCATAGTATAGGAATTTAAAAATCAATCTTATAGGAGGGAAATTAGGGGGTCTTAATTTGTTAAGGCTATCGTACTTGAGATTATTTCTTGAGGGGGCTTGGGAACTGTCATTAAAATAAAGGAATCTCATTAGGGCTTCATAATAAGCTCAGGTCAATACAGCTGGAAAAACAAGGGCACTGTGGACAGCTTTTGATGCCTAATAGGAACGGAGAGTGGATTTTTTTTAATAAACCCATGTTGAGGGTAAGGCCCCACATTTTTTATTTCAGTGAAATTTGTGAGAATTCATGAATGGGAATGAAAGGATGTGGGCTTTTGGGAAATATATTGTTGGGCATCTAAACTGGTTTCATGTCATGTCAGAGGAGAGAGAAATGATTTTTAAATGGGACTTTTTTTTTACCTGATTAACATTATTTGTCTATTAATGGCATTGATGTGATCTTCCCTGATTGTGTTCTCCAAGGTTTCAGATTCCTCTTCCCTGGTAATTGAAACGCCGGAGATTTTCCGACACTGGTGGACGCTATTTACTTATTTCTTAGCACCGTTAAAAATTGGCTCTGAAGAATAAGGCCCCTTAACTGCTGCCCTTAAAAGGAGAGGTACTAAGCTATGAGAGGCTAAAGGAGGAGGACAGAGAAAAAAGATGAGTGGCAGGTGGCGAGAGCTTATCATCAACTGGGTTGTTAAGGTTCCTCATGATGACAGTGGGAATGACACAGGATATAAAGTGTGGAAGGAAGGTGGCAAAGTGATCCAGAAACTGATGGGAGGAGGCTGGAGGATGATATACCACTACCACTCGCAGCGAGAAGACTTTACGATGTACAATAAAAAATAATACTGTGGTACCGTGTTAGCCAGAAAAATCAATGTAAATACTTATGTCCCAAAAAAATGAGAAAAGTATTAAAGTAGTGATACCTTTATTGTCTAACCAGAGAGATTATATTTACAAGCTTTCAGGGCTCAGAAGGCCCCTTCATCAGGCTGAGAGTGAGAAGAGTTTAAAGAGTCTAAAGGTGTGGCCTTCAAAGGAATGAAACATAAGTGAGGGTACCAGGGGAATAACCTGGAAAGCACATTATAATGAAAGGAGCAGACCATAACATAACCCCAGACCTCTCTGATCTCAGGTCTGGGGGTATGAGAAAATTGTAGCCCACCATATAAGACAGTAGCAGCATCAGTGGTGTCAGACTGCTGAATGCAGGTTTCAGTGAGCGCCAAAAGGTCAAGGGAATTGGAAAGGAAGAGATCTTGGATGTAGAGGAGTTTGTTGCACGCTGACCGTGACTTCTAGAAAGCACAATTAAAAGAGACAGGAGAAGGCGAGCACTGAATGTTTATAAGATTGTCAGGGTTTCTATGTGTTGCAGGATGAGAGTTATATATACTTGTGGGAGGGGGACTGGGGTTGGAAAGATCTCACCAGCTACTGGGATAAGGAGAAAACAGAGAAAGAGCAGGTGGTTCAGTGATTTGTGTGAGTGTTTTGTGCACTGTATGGTGTTAGTGGATGGTTTAAAATGAATGAGAAATGTCCGTACAGCCTCAGTGTTGTACATGGGAGTGGAGAGAAGGGAGCAGCTGATGTGAAGACAGGATACTGGATGTGTAGGGTGGTAGAAGTGAAATAAAGCAGCAGCTAAAACATATATGAAACAAAGAAATGTGAAAAATAAATAGTGTAACACAACGGGACAAGAAGCCCGTTTATTTAAATATTTTGCACAGCTTATCTGCTGTCCTGTCCACATGCCATGTTTAACTGGTGAGACACTTCGAATATATTGGACTTAGAAATATATGGCACACCCTAAGCCAGATCAGAGTATATCAGAAGTATATGCTGGGATATAGGACCAATTTACCTTGTTGAATAATGAAACAGTCAGAAAGAGACCACAGCAGGTATCACTGTGCAAGATACACAAACACCCCATTGTTGTGAATTCTCTCTCTGGCTTCCCTCTGGTGATTACTGAAGATAGTGGAGCTGGTCAGATTGAGAGTTCTCTTTCTGGGCTCCCTCTGGTGGTTACTGGAGGTAGTGGAGCTGATCTGATTGACAGAGGCTTGCCACCTGATAATGAGGAAGACGATTCTAGATCTGGGGTTTCTGATCGGGATTTAAGACAGCCAACTCCCTCTATCCCTGCTGGCGATTTTCTTCCTGTGCCTCCTGAGGTCTGATGTCTCCTGCTCTTTCCCTGCATGTTCAGCTAAGTGGTTCATTTGCTATTCTGTTTGCATTTGATCTGATTTTGCTTATCTCTGCTTTGTAAGGGTCAGTTAGCTCTGGCTGGGGCTGTGCTGAATCACCGCCCATATGTTACTGCATGTGCCAGTTTGTTTTGTCCCCTGTTATATTGGTCTCTTTTTGCTTTGCTTTCAGAATATACCAGAGTGCTGATATAGTGTGGGGCGAAGTCGTGCGACTTCAGTGTTTTTGTGCATCAGACGTGTTGGACTTTTTGCAGGGTTTTTTGCGTGATTGCAGACAGTGTCTTTCCTTTCATGTCGTGTCTAGTCAGCGTGGGCCCCATCATTTGCTCAGTCTATTTTTCTGCCTGCGTTTGTGTTTTATCTCGTCTCACCGACAATATACGTTTGGGGGCTATCTATACCTTTAGGTTCTGTTCCGGGGCAGTTTAGATTTCCCCTTTCTTGCTTTAGGCTTAGTTAGCTCTCTGGCTGTGCCGAGGCATCTAGTATCATCGTAGGTACGCTCCACGGCTACTGCTAGTTGTGTGGACAGGATCAGGGGTCTGCAACCGCTTAGTTACCAACCTCTCCGGTTTTCTGTGGCTTAGCCTGGGCCTGCTATCCTCCTCGGTGACCCATTCATAACACCCCATACTGGGCAGAAAAAGACCGTAAAGAATCAAGTAAAAGAAAACTTTGAATACTTAGAAGCCAATACTAGAACAATTAGTAAATAACAAACTTGAAATTGTGAAATTAAGAGAGATATTCAAACTTGACAGGTTTAAGGCATGCAGATCAGTGAATAATACCTTCTGGTCACTTCTGGGACAGTTCTGGTTTATTTCTAATGTGCACTTAAAATATGCACTTGAGAAGATTCAAAGATATGAAAAGAGGACTAAAAATCCTCCAAAAATTCAAGAATTAGTACAGCAGAAAAGGGGCAGATGTATTTACCTGCCCAGGTCTCCGAACAAATGCACTCTCAGGATGCAGCAAATCCATATAGTAGAGATGGCGGAAACACAGGTGCAAAATACTGATAAAACAACCACTCACAGCCTACCAATTCCTGGAGGGGGTGACTGTGTAGAGTCGGTGGGCCGAGCTGGGGGGGTAGGGGGTGGTCCCACTTCTTACCGCGCAGAGATGACACAGAGACACGATGGAGGCAGATTCTGGGCGCAACAGGTCCAAGTTTATTCACGCTTGCCGTCCGACTGACGGCCTCACACCTCGCGGCCCTCCGTTTCCAGAGCCGCTTCTCACATCATACATTAGGGACGTGTCTGCACACACCGTCCCCTCCTTTACTGTCGACGCTCCTGACAGTTCCGTCACTGTGGCCGCCTTAGGCCCGTAAACCAACAGCGCTTCTACTGCTCAGTCGTCGTGTCACATACGGTGTCCTTCACCCAGAGCCTCGTCTCTGCTGCGGTCCTTTCCTGTCAGGACCACCCCCCTGACGTTCTCTTTCCTCAGTCCCCCTGGTCTGGATTCACCTCACAGCGCACAGACCGTCACAGTCCTCCTGTCACTGCGGCTCCCCCTGGGGACTGGAACTTTCTGGAACCCTCCCTCAGTATTTATAACTCACCCGGTTCCTTGAAACTGTCACTCCAACTGTCACCACGCCCCCCATGACCAATGGTTTCTAAAGCCCTAAGCTGCTGTCAAGTCCTTTGCTCACACTCCTCCCTGCCATCTAATGGTCAACCCAAGGTACTGCACGTCCACTACACTTTCCTAGCTGTTTCCCCACTGTAATAACTGACATCTACCTACACTGTGCAAACCTTTCCTTCTTCACTCAGACTAGTCCGTCCGTCCGTCAGGTCACCTTCCCTACAACTGCTTAGTATATGATTGATAAGTTGCACTCAGAGACCTCTTGGTCTACTTTAATAGACCTTTAATTGCACAGGAAAGATGCCAGGTGAGACCAGAAGGGAGGAGCCACAGGAATACAAAACATTGCTAATTACACAGCAAAAAAGCCGCAGGCATACCAAAGACAGGTGTGAATTGTGACCAATGGATGTGCGTGATATTCAATTCAGGAAACATATTTTTAATGTGCACCTAAAAGCTGTACTTAGCATCAAAAACTGTTGTGTAGAATGGCAATAGTTAATTCCCTGCCTGTAGCTACCATCACAATCATATGATTCAACCCATTTTACAAATCAGGTTTATTAGAAAATGCACAAACTTTCTGCTGTTAAAAGTGGTTGTCCAGTATAAAACTACAAATTTCTGCAGTCACTGTATTTGTATAACTAAAAGGTTGAGACAAGAGCGCAATAGGGTCTTATCTGGGTAAAACGTATAAATAATTAGAGTATTTATACTCACCTTTTCAAAGAAAAAGTAAAGCCTGTATAGTATGTCAGCCTGCTGCACGTCCAACGGTCCACAGCGGAACCGCAACACAGTTACTTAGGAATAAATTCTTGGACTTTCAAGTGCGCTGCCAGACAAATTCCATAACCACACCAGGTTAAAAAAGTTAACCCTTTAATCCCTACGCGTTTCGAAGCATAACGCTTCTTCTTCAGGGGTTGACACCTGAAGAAGTGTTATGCTTCGAAACGCGTAGGGATTAAAGGGTTAACTTTTTTAACCTGGTGTGGTTATGGAATTTGTCTGGCAGCGCACTTGAAAGTCCAAGAATTTATTCCTAAGTAACTGCAGTCACTGTATGTGACTGCAGACCTGAGGATCCTCACATAGCGCACAGTGCACACTGTGAAGATTCTCCGGTGCTATCGCCGGGAGAAGAGGGGGTGTGACCACAAGTATGCGCATGCAGACTAGACTGTATCTGGCCTCGCTCAATACAAGTGAGTATGATATTTAATATTTTAAACGCCTTTCTAGCCCTTATGTGTCTATCAAAATGGCACTTAGTGGGCCGCCATTTTGCTAAAATTGCATAAATCGAACTACCCAAAAAAGTCAGAGATTTTGAATTGATTCCATTATCCTTAGTCCAGATCATTCTCTGTTTAATAGGACTAATAATAATGATGCTTCAAAGATAAAAAGGTGCCTTAAAAAGCTTATGACCATACTGGAGTCATCTTCCGCAGACGGCTGCTTCAATAAACTTTCTCCAATTCTTGTAAAAGTTTACATTATTAAAATTGTGAAAAGTGAAATTCCATAAAGGGTTTCAGGATTGGATTACGGAAATGGACAGATCAATCTATCTGACAAGTCTAAAGCTCATCATCTCCAAGTTTGTTATGATAATAGATATCTGAAAATGGGTTTTGCTCCCGTTTAGTGATAAATCTATAGACCGGCTATCATTAAATATAAATAAAGCCAAGGTTCTTTTATGCTCCGATTCCGTCTTTTTCTACCAGTTATGTAAATACTTTAACCTTCAATGGCTAATGATAAATCTTATTCTGCCATTTGTCAAATGCCTTGACAATAAGAGGAATAGGTAATTACATCACATTACCCTTATCCTGTGACAAAAGACATAACAAGGGATGAGGAACTTGGCAAAAATCCTTTCATAAGAAAATATTAATGAGACTGAAAATCTCTTTTTCCTGACAGAGTCTACAGTTTCGATTCAATTTACGGATTCTGATCACCGAGAGGAGTTGTCATTTTTTGCTCTCCTGGTCATTAGCGGCAGGAGTCCAATTCATATAAGTCACCTTTTAATTCACAAAATTAAAAAAATCGCTTGCAATGGCAATGTTACCGGGGAGAAATAATGATATCCTGTAGGTATGCTTGATGTCAACTGACTGGAGGGTCTGAACTTTTCTACATTAGTTTGCACCCAGAAGTCTTAATTTAGACTGAGATGATGAGGAACAGGTGAAGATGGCATTCAGTACATTGGGCCACTGCTAGTACTGTATTCTCTATTTGTATCTTTATTATTAGTATTATTGTTAGTATTATTGGTAGTATTAAAGATGTGTCCAACCTTAAAAAACCTATCACCAGGCTAAAATTATCATTTTTTGCTTGTTTTATTATTGCTGCTCCTCTGACTATTCCAGCGTTTGTTTTTCATCAATTCATCATGTGGCTCCTGAGATATGGGACATTTTATTTTATGTTTATCCTTTTTACTGAGAGGTCATGGCTCATAGGATTCCATGGGGCCGTAACCTGTTGGATTCCACGGGGGGGGGGGGGTGTATTTAGGTCGCTCTGCACTATTATCCTGTGAATTAGCATTGGCATTTTTTACTTATTTTATTATTGCTGCTCCTCTAACTATTCCGTCATTTTTTTCCTGAATTTGTCATGAGGTTCCAGAGATACAGGCCTTTTTATTTTGTGTTTATGCTCTTTACCGAAGGGTCATTTTCATTGTCTCACTCTCCTGGATGGCATGCCTCCCCAATGCGCGTTTAAGCACGTTGCCTGGGGTGACGAAACTCACGTTGAGAAGGCACGCCATCCAGAAGTGTGAGACCCCACTACCTCTGTTAGCATTCAAATACTATGATGATTTCATTCCTGACTTGATCTTTACATATTTAAGGTGGTCTCATCTCTACTCAGTAGTACTGCTGTTCCAATGTACCTATATATCAGTTTATTAATTGTCCCTATCCACAATTTGGCTTCATACTGATATTCCTTTAACACCCTCTTTATACTGAGCTTTCTTTGTTTCTGATATTTTAGCACTAAGCACTTAAATGTTGATTCCTGGTAACTCTTTGTATGCACTTTACATCTTTTATTGATCACCAATTTATGTCTACTGATTTTTTGTATCACATTGAGAACCACATTTTTTGGCCTGATTATATCTCAGGGTTTACTGATTATGGCCATTTTTTTATGTGGATGTGTTGCCTTGTTTTTAATTAACTGGTTTTCACACATTGATTCTTTTGCTCCCGTTATTATTCCTGCATTTTATCATAATTAATAAATATTATATTTTTACCATATTACCTTTTGGACTTCATGGTCAGTTTTTCTCCTTTTGTCTGTTTTCCCTTGTTATATTCCGATTGTCCGTAATTAACTATATATTGTCCAGTCTTTCGGTTGAAGAGCTATCATTCTAATTCACTGAATATTCTGATTATCTCTACATATCGGTACCCTGCCCCTATTAGCATTCCTTTTTTTTAGTTTGTTATCTTACAATGTCACGGTCAAGTAGACTTCAAGCGACATCATGGAATGCTTCCCAAGTCAGCCTTCACCTGTACGGTCATGCAAAGGCTGTACGCAATGTCATCATGACATGAACTACCATAACGTAGGACCTCACCAACGGCAAAGACGCCAGAAGCTAGAAGGAACACAAGGCACCAGACTGAATAAGACCTTCAGACAGGTGTTGGGTTGGGCGATGGGAAGATGAGAACCTAGAGAGCACAATTGTTTTGCAATTTTTGAACCCCTTCCTGTTCTACTGTAATTCAACATTATTTTTTATGATTTCCACAAAGTTGAGCACAAAATAATTCTGTTTTGGGACAAATTCAAATTTTCTGTTCAATTTAAAGTAAATCAAAAAAACTGTTTCTATGAGTTCTAGTTATTAACTCTTGTTAGATATCTAAAGATACAAGTTTTGCAGGGTCTTCTTGCTCCCTCTAAAACGTGCAAATTAAGACGTTTTATAACTTTCATCAAAGCACATACAGTGCCAAAATGAATATTTAAGAAATTCCCATTACAGTGTGATAATTAAAACCAACGCTCAGCTGGATATGAAGGTGCTAATTTTGCATCTTCATCCCTGTTTATAGTTTTTGCAGCAGACCTCGGGGATTTGTTGTTTGTCCAAACTCTGAATGCTTTTCTTTTCTTCTTTTTTTATGTTTAACTCATTGATTATCTTATGATTTTTACATTAGATGTTACAAAATCACCTTTATAATGTATTCATTATTAGACGATTGGTCGGCAGTAAGGTGTCAGTTTATGTGTCAGTTCACATTGGTCGGCAGTAAGGTGTCAGTTTAAGTGTCAGTTCACATTGGTCGGCAGTAAGGTGTCAGTTTAAGTGTCAGTTCACATTGGTCGGCAGTAAGGTGTCAGTTTATGTCAGTTCACATTTTTTGCTACAAGTCTCTAAAATTCTATACACCAAGCCAAAGTCAGAGACACGTGACCATTTCTTTTTTTTACATTTTTAGGGCTAATGCAAACAGGGTAACAGAATGGCGCCTTTTAGGTTGTTTTATTACGGGGGTCAGATGCTGCTCCATTATCTGCAATTTATGGTGTGTGCATTACTATTTATTCTGGGTAAAGTTTCTCTTCTTTGATGTTTAAATTTTAGTTTCACTTGTGCTCTGGAGGATGATTGGACCAACTCTACGATGAGTTTTTTGCTCTGCTTATCCTCGAAAAAATGCAAGCAAACTATTTTTTTATAATGGGCGCAGAAATTCTGCAACATTAAAAACTCACCAATAGCTCATCATGGGGAACATAGCCTAATAGTAAAGTTACTGCCCTTAGCTTTTCTTGCTGCACCAACTCTAAACAGAAAGAATATTCAGCATATTGTACAAATGTCGCTTTGCTCTTAAAGATGACGTAGGGGAAATAGAGAAAGAAGACGGCCAAGGTGCAAGATTTGTCTGGACTCTTCTGTCTTGAACATAAATTATTACACACACACATAAACAGATGCATATGTACCTTAGACACACATATATACCAATTACATAATTATACACACATTTGTATATAAAATATGCATAAACATTATTCTCGCAATTGAACGCTGTGAATACACACAAGTAAATCACAAACATACAAAGGCACATTTGCATTAAACAAGCATATATATCACACATTCATATACATTATCATGTTTATATATATATATATATATATATATATAATTGTAACTGGATTTTGGGTCCTGGATTTAGGAGTGACCAAAAAAGCCTGAGTGGGACAGGTCACTCCCATACTCCAGTACAAGCATAATTTGAAAAACAATACATGTTGCACCATGATTTACCAAGAATGATTACTCTAGAACATTGAAACAGCATTACTGTCATAGAAAATTGGAAAAAGTGCTATTTAATGTATATGTAAAATATTAATCTCCAAAATTGCTATGAAAACTACAGTAAAAAAGGTACTTTGCGCATAGATTTGGCCAATATATGCGAGCCCAACTGCCATGTCATGGCATCCTTCAAAAGTTGGATCGCTGTCCTGAATTGTAACATCTCCTGGGCAAAAAAGCTTACAATTTAAGGGGCAGGAATGGACCAGCTAACTACTTAAAATCACCTGTGGGTGATGGGAGTGGGAGTGCACATGTCCAAAAAGAGTTTGCTACAAATAGAGAAAAAGACCAACACATCCAATCTAGTGTGAACAGGTAGCAACCAAAATAAAGCATAGCACTAGTGATGAGCGAGTATACTCGTTGCTTAGGTTTTCTGAGCATGCTCGGGTGTCCTCCGAGTATTTTGGCGTGCTCAGAGATTTAGATTTCGTCATCTCATCTGCATGATTTGCGACTGCTAGACAGCATAAATACATGTGTGGAATGCCTGTTTGCTAGGGAATTCCCACATGTATTCAGCCTGTCTACAAGTCACAAATCATGCAGATCAGACGACGAAAACTAAATCTCCGAGCACGCCAAAATACTCGGAGGACAACCGAGCATGCTAGGGAAAACTCAAGCAACGAGTATTCTCACTCATCACTACATATAAGTTGAAAAACAATAACGGATGCACCGTGATTTACCAAGAATAATTACTCTAGAACATTGAAACTGCATAACTGCCATAGAAAATGGGGGAAAAAGCACTATTTAATGTATATATGAAATATTCATCTGCAAAATTGCTATGAAAAATACAGTAAAAGAGAAGGTACTTAGCGCATAAGTTGGTCAATATATATGCAAGCACAAATACGACATCAAGGCGTCCTTGACATGGCAGTTGGGCTTACATATATTGGCCAATCTATGCGCTAAGTACTTTCTTTTTGGTTGGCATCTGTTCACACTAGCTTGGATGTGCTGGTCTTTCTCTCTTTTTTGTTACAGGTCTAATAACAGACAACTGGGTATAGCTCAGCAAATACTGTTGTGATGGAGCTGGAAAAAGACCATCCATGGTGGATAGTGTATGCTAGAGACTGAGAACTGCCGGTGACAGCAAGTTGGTGAGACCAATTGATTTGTTTTGCCTTGTTATTTATTCGTGCTGTCTGCTGAGGAGAGCTGTTTTCCTTTTGGAGCTATGAAGTTTATTAAGGACAATAAACTTTACTTTGTTTTGATATTAAAACTTGGGCGTAGTCAAGCGGGTACCTGAGCACAGAAACCCCTACAATACCTAGAGATGAGCATATCGATTTGATGCGAATCGAATTGGCATAGAATTGTAGGAAATTTGCTGGACCATTTTACACAAAGCAGAAGATTTCATCAGCCAGAGAAGGTTCACAGGACCTCCGGGACAGCTGCGTGGACTTCCCTATAATGTCTTGCAGTTATCACATCATATGATACAGAGCAGCCAATCAGGAGGGAAAGTTAATTAGAGTTGGTGTGAATCTATTCACAAGACCTAGTTCTTCAGCAAACATCAGTTATCTGGGCCAATGGACGGGTCCTAGGAATCACTTTTTACCTGATGGCATCCCCTGTTCCTCTTTTGATTAGCCAGCCTGGAATGATATCACCATTGTAGCATGACGTACATGTGACTGCCTGCCAGGCCAGCAAGTCAAAAGAAGAACCGAGGATGTCGGGAAATAGAAGGCAGTTCTTAGGGCTCCTGGTCAGATGCTGTCTCGCTACAGAATATTGCCGTGGCCGATACAGCAGATCCTGCAAATCAATTCACATCAACTCTATTTGTAACTTAATCCTGTTACTCATGGTGGTAATATTTTTCCAAGGACAAAAATATTTTTCTTTATTTTTTACAGTCATAAAATACTGAAGAAACTTTGCAGATTGTGTGTGACAGCACAGAAGATTAGCATGTCAGGAAAAAAGAATAGTGTCTTACATGTTTTTTCAGCGCAAATTGTTGTATAGCGGGAAATTTGATTTGCTGCAAATAGAAAATTCCGGTAAAAATTTGACAAACCTGGCAAATTTGAAAAGATTCACTTGATTCTACTATTACAGAACCAACAAATATGTCTGAGTTATTTACTTGCTTGTAACTAATGTTTAGCTAAAAAGGTGCATGACAAAAATGTGGTTATTGGAATATAGTTAAGTTATTTCTGGGGAAAAAAATCACTGGCTTTTAGTTTTCATCTATTTATTTTTTATAAATACAATCTCATGATATATAAAGGCATATGTGTATATACCATAACATTATGCCTACAGTACATTATGCTTCTAAAGGAGAATTATGGAGGTTTATAAACAGAGAACATTCTCTCATTCATCTCAGTTCAGCCGGTGGCTCTCTGTGTTTCTGCTTTCAGCATTAGAAGTCCTTAGGCTAGTTTCACACTAGCGCATTTTACAGGCAGTGCACGGTGCCGCTAGGCCCCGCCCCCTGCCCGCCTCATCCGGTCATTTCCTTCTACTATCGCACACGGCTGCATGCGATCTGCGCACCCTACCTTTAGCATAGGGTGCGCAGACCGTGTGCTGGCCGTGCGCTAGAAGGATTTTTGTGTGTGCTGCGCACTTTTGAAGATGTGCCAAGTGCACCAAAATGCAACATGGTGCGTTTGGCACACACCGGCGCACCTTCAAAAGTGTGCAGCGCATGTAAAAATCCTACTAGCGCACAGCCAGCGCACGGTCTGCGCACCCTATGCTAAAGATAGGGTGCACAGATCGCATTCAGCCGTGTGCGATAGTAGAAGGAAATGACCGGACGGGGCGGGCAGGGGGCGGGGCTTAGTGGCGCCGTGCGCTGCATGTAAAATGCGCTAGTCTGAAACCAGCCTTAGTTTGACAAAGAAAGGCAGAGAATTAATCAAATATATAGAAACATCCATAAAACAGAGTCACATTTAGGAAAGATTCACCCCTCTCAATTTCTTGTGTCACAAGATCTACCTGAGTTGAGATAACACAGTAGCACATTAATGTGAATCAACAAAAAAATGCCGAGCACCAATTTAAACATTGCAAAAAATTGCACCATCTACAGAGGGCTAAAATGGCTTCAGGTGTGACTGTGCATGCTTCCTGGTAATGATATTACATAGCCCCTCTTGATTTGGAGCACTATACTATCAAAGCCTGTATATAAGCCAAGGCAGGAAATGCAGCTGCTATTTTACAGGGATCCAGGGTAGTGAGAGGACTTCAGCGCTCACAGCTCACCAATAAACATAGGAAGAGAAAAACATAAAATACTGGACAAATAAAGCAGATAGTAATGTATTATAGAACTATAAGTGAAGAAAATTAAAGTAATAGTCTGTGATAGAGTTGAGCGACTTTTGTTTTTTTATGGTCGAGTTTCGTTTCGTGAAACCCGACTTTTCCAAAAGTCGGGTCGAGCAAGATCGGCCGATTATAGGGAAAAGTCGGGGTCGTCCCGAAACACGAAACCCAATGTAAGTCAATGGGGAATAAAAGTCGGCAGTGAAAGGAGGACAGGAAACACACCTACAGTGCTCATTTGAATGCCAAAAGCATCAATTCTTCTTACTTAAGCTGGTCAACCTTAATTAACTTCATAATACAAGTTACGCACTGAAAAATGGGGGTTATTTGGCTAAAGTTGTGGGGGGGTAGGGCTGGCTCCAGGTTTTCATGTGCCCTGGGCGAAAGAGCGCCCCTTTAACACATAATACCACAACTCATCATGCTCCGATACGGCAGAGAAATAGCAGTATAGTACAATGAAAAATACTTCACTTTTTACATCTCATGACGAGGCCCATCTATTTCTCCATACAGAATCATTGGTCCCATATAATGTTTGAAACAGTATATGATGAGCTCCACATAATGCTACAGTATATGTTGGTCCCCATGGATGAAGCTCCACTGTCTTATGGGCCCAAATAATGCTCCAAACATAATGGGCCCCATTTCTAATGCTCTAGTGTATAATGGGCCCTGTAAATGCTGCTCCAGTGTCTGATGTCCACCTTTGGAATGTTCCAGTGTATGGTGGGCCCCATCTATCATTCTCCAGAGTATAGTGCTCCCCAAAAATTGCTGTCCCAACATTGAAAACAATCAAATAAGTCTCCTCGCTAGGGAATCCCTGTACTAGTCTGGACTCCTCGTCGTCCCCATCTTCCATCTCACTGCACAGTATTTCAACCTTGCAAGTGCTGTGATCCTGAGCAAGCAGGGGGGGCCCACTCATTGGCGACGGCACTGGCACAGGGCCCCTGATAGTACGGTGGTGTGTCTGATGGCGGGTGGGCCGAACCTGCACTTTCATCTGCAGCTTCCTCTTTGTCACCGTGTAAGATGGAACTGTATATGGGAAGGGTAACCTGAGTTTCATCAGGGTCAGATTCAGGCCGGGTAGCGTGCGAGGGGAATGTAGTGGTCTGGGTCAATGTACCAGCAGATTCATCGAGCAGTGGCTGGGCATCAGTGCACTTGTGTCGCCCCCAGGAGTACGGTCGCCACAGTGGCATTACCTTCCTCCTAGGGAGTGTGATGTCATGCTTGGGAGCAACGAAGGATCTCTCTAGCAGGTTAACTGATTGGGCGGCGTTATTCCCACGAGTCATGACCCTCCAAACAGCGTTCATGAAGGCAAAGTGTTTGTTTTACGTGGGCAGTATGGTTGCAAAGCTGAACCTTAAAGGAATGTCCAGAAGGGCACCACCAGGAGTGGAGCCTATGGCGTAATTTGACTCAACACGGGCAACCTCAACCATGCCAGCTACAGAACAGATGCACACATTGCAAGCTTAATTCCGTTAACGAACGAGACTCCGTCATGCCCCGCGGTCCGAGTCCGGCTTACTAGAGGGACACGTGAGGCTCTGGCACATGAGATTGGCCAATAACTGGTGTGTCATGCCCTTACATGTCCGTGGCTGCATGTGCGCTACACTGAAAAGGCCAGCGTTTGTCGCTTACAGGTGCAGATAACCCGCTGAACAACGTTAGTGATGGGGATCACTGATTACAATTATTACTCGCGAACGATGATTTCCCAGTAAGTGCAGGTCAACCGCAGTTCCGGAATTAGGCCTAACCGTCATTCCTGAAAAAAATGAAAAACTTACGTGTGCAAACCACAGGTGCTGTAGCTTGCTTAACAGCTCGCCAGCCGTTCTCACGCCCAGTATGGGTTACACGTGATTGCACAAAGGTGAGAAAGGGTACCGTATCCCCGGATAACATGTATGGATAGCGTACACATTCAAAATATAT
Organism: Dendrobates tinctorius; assembly: GCF_039654945.1. NCBI lineage: Eukaryota > Metazoa > Chordata > Amphibia > Anura > Dendrobatidae > Dendrobates > Dendrobates tinctorius. The sequence continues at coordinate 19,414,463 of NW_027361810.1, read as the reverse complement.
GTCTATACATCAGGAGGCAGGCTCAGACGGTGTTAGGCCCAGTATGGCTTGCACGTGATTGCACAAAAGTGAGAAAGGGTACCGTATCCCCGGATAACATGTATGGATAGCGTACACATTCAAAATATATGTCTATACATCAGGAGGCAGGCTCAGACGGTGTCAGGCACAGTATGGCTTGCAAGTGATTGCACAAAGGTGAGAAAGGGTACCGTATCCCCGGATAACATGTATGGATAGCGTTCACATTCAAAATATATGTCTATACATCAGGAGGCAGGCTCAGACGGTGTTAGGCCCAGTATGGATTGCACGTGATTGCACAAAGGTGAGAAAGGGTACCGTATCCCCGGATAACATGTATGGATAGCGTACACATTCAAAAGATATGTCTATACATCAGGAGGCAGGCTCAGACGGTGTAAGGCCCAGTATGGCTTGCAAGTGATTGCACAAAGGTGAGAAAGGGTACCGTAACCCCGGATAACATGTATGGATAGCGTACACATTCAAAAGATATGTCTATACATCAGGAGGCAGGCTCAGACGGTGTAAGGCCCAGTATGGCTTGCAAGTGATTGCACAAAGGTGAGAAAGGGTACCGTATCCCCGGATAACATGTATGGATAACGTACACATTCAAAAGATATGTCTATACATCAGGAGGCAGGCTCAGATGGTGTTAGGCCCAGTATGGCTTGCATGTGATTGCACAAATGTGAGAAAGGGTACAGTATCCCCGGATAACATGTATGGATAGCGTACACATTCAAAAGATATGTCTATATATCAGGAGGCAGGCTCAGACGGTGTAAGGCCCAGTATGGCTTGCAAGTGATTGCACAAAGGTGAGAAAGGGTACCATATCCCCGGATAACATGTATGGATAGCGTACACATTCAAAAGATATGTCTATACATCAGGAGGCAGGCTCAGACGGTGTTAGGCCCAGTATGGCTTGCACGTGATTGCACAAAGGTGAGAAAGGGTACCATATCAACGGATAACATGTATGGATAGCGTACACATTCAAAATATATGTCAATACACCAGGAGGCAGGCTCAGACGGTATCAGGCACAGTATGGATTTGACGGCCCAGACTACACAGCGGAGGAGCAGTGAGAGGTAAAGATTGCAAATGCTGGGGCCCTGCCCAAGCAAGGGGGGCCCACTCGTGGGCGTCGGTACTGGCACTGGGCCCCTCATAGTACGGCGGTGTGTCTGACGGCGGGTGTGCACCACCACCGTCAGAGACACTTCATTGCACTATGAGGGACCCTGTGCCAGTGCCCGCGCCCAAAAGTCGGCCTACCCACCTGACCAGGGCAACGGCACTCGCACGGTGTCGTGCGCTAGGTGGTGACCCCGGCCATGGGGGGGGGCAGCACAGTTAGGGACTTTTAGAAAGTGGCATATGCTGATGTTGGACATTCAGCTGATGCAAAAGGCGAAATAGTTCAAGTCCCAGGAAGAGGTGGACCAAAGCAAGCCATTTTTCTGTCACCCTATGTGTCATCAGGGGAAGGTGGGACAAAATCCTTGGAAACCCATGCATGGTTCATTTTAATGAAGGTTAGATCATCCACATTTTGGGTTGACAGACGGGTCCTTTTTTCTGTCAGGATTGATCCAGCTGCACTGAAGACTCTTTCCGATAGCACACTTGCAGCTGGGCAAGCGAGCTCCTGTAAGGCATATTGTGCCAATTCAGGCCAGGTGTCCAGTTTAGCAGCCCAATAGTCAAAGGGGAATGACCTGTGTGGGAGAACATCGATATGGGAGGAAAAGTAGTTTGTAACCATAGTTGACAACTGCTGTCTCCTGTCACTTTCCATCGATGCTGTATTACCAGTTGTGTGAGCGGTACTTGAAAAATCAGTCCACAACATTGTCATGAAACCCCTGTCTCCAACGCCACTTCTGCTGTGTGCACCATGAACACCTCTGCCAAGCTGCCCCCGGCCCATACGGCTCGTGTGAGAACCATCACCGCTGCTGTGTGCTGGGAATGCCTCAAGCAACCGATTTACCAGAGTTGCTTGTTTATTAGCCAATATTAGGTCAAGGTTCTCCTGTGGCATGATGTTTTCTAATTTGCCTTTATAGCGTGGATCCAGGATGCTGGCCAACCAATAGTCATCATCGTTCATCATTTTGGCAATGCGGGGGTCCCTTTTTAGGATCCGCAAGGCATAATCTGACATGTGGGCCAATGTTCCCGGTGTCAATGATGCACTGCGAGTGCTGGTTGGAGGAGCACTTTCTGGCAAATCCACATCCCTCCAGTCACGCACAAACCCTGTACCAGACCTTGCCACGCCAACATTTTCACTTGCCCCACGAGATACATCCTCCTCCCCTAAGTAATCATCCCCATCATCATCCTCCTCCTCTTCTTCCTCCAACTCGTCCAGGAGAGGTCCCTGAGCAGACAATGGTTGAATGTCATCAAGGATTCCCTCCACCTCTTCCTCCTCGTCAACATTGGCTGCAGACGCCTGCTCCTTAAGGTGCGTCAAAGTTTGCATGAGCAGATGCATAAGTGGGATGCTCATGCTTAGGATGGCGTCGTCTGCGCTTACCAGCCGTGTGCATTCCTCAAAACACTGAAGGACTTTACAGAGGTCTTTCAGCTTCGACCACTGCACACCTGTCAACTCCATGTCTGCTCTCAAAGTGCCTGGCTGTGTATCCTCCCACAAATGCATTATGGCCTGCCTTTGCTCGCACAGCCGCTCCACCATGTGCAGGGTGGAGTTCCACCTTGTTGCAATGTCGATAATGAGGCGGTGGTTGGGAAGGTGGAGCAATCGCTGCAGCTTCTGCATATGAACGGAGTGTACAGGCGACCGGCGGATGTGCGCGCACAGTCTTCGCACCTTATGGAGCAGGGCTGTTAACTCCGGATAATTTTTGAGGAAGCACTGCACCACCAGGTTCAAGGTGTGAGCCAAGCAAGGTATGTGGCTGAGTTTTGAAAGGGCTATGGCTGCCACAAAATTACGGCCGTTATCACTAACTACCTTGCCTGCCTCAAGATGTACACTGCCCAGCCATGACTCAGTTTGTCGCTTCAAGTACTCGGCCAGCACCTCGGCGGTGTGTCTGTCGCCCAAACACATCATCTGCAACACAGCCTGCTGACGCTTTCCACTAGCTGCTCGATAGGGGGACACCTCGTGTGCAACAGTGGCAGCTGCAGATGGAGTGCTCGTACGACTGCGCTCTGTGGACGAGCTTTCGCTTCTGGAGGAGGAGGAGGAGGAGGGTGGAACGCCTGCAGCCAACTGTTTCCTATACCGTGGGCTAGGCAGCACTGTCCCACCACCGCAGTCCCCTGTTGACCCTGCATCCACCACATTAACCCAGTGCGCAGTGATGGACACGTAACGGCCCTGGCCATGCCGACTGGACCATGCATCAGTTGTGAGGTGCACCTTTCCACTCGCTGACTGCTTGAGTGCATGGACAATGCGGTCTTTCACATGATGGTGGAGGGCTGGGATGGCTTTGCGAGAGAAGAAGTGGCGACTGGGTAGGTCATAGCATGGTACTGCATAGGCCATGAGTTCGCGGAAAGCTGCACTTTCCACCAACCGATAGGGCATCATCTCAAACGAGATTAGTTTGGCAATGTCGGCGTTCAAACCCAGTCTACGCGGATGAGAGACTGAGTACTTTCTTGACCTACTCATAGCGTCTGGGAGGGTGAGCTGGACTTGAGAGCTGCATATGGTAGAAGTAGCGGTGGAAAGGGCGGACTGAGAGAGGGTTGATGATGGTGATGGAGTTGGTGTTCTTTCTGATGGCCTAGATTTAGTATTTCTTTGATATAACAGTGGGATTCCCTGACTGCTGTGGCCTTGCAACGACACCTCAACATTTGCTGCTGTGCTAACCGGTAGGCTTACAGTGGGGGAAACAATGTAGCGTTGCTGACTACCTTCTTTGTGATCAGTTGCACATGTGGCACTTGAGGTTTGGTGTTGTGTCCACGCTTGCAAGTGCATGCTGGTTAAATGTCTAAGCATGCAACTGGTATTCAAATTTTTCAGATTTTTCCCTCGGCTAAAGGTCTTTGCGCACTTCTTACAGATAACTTTGGCCTGATCATGAGGATTTTGGTCAAAAAAGTGCCACACTGCACTCTTCCTACTTTGGCAGACATTTTGCGGCCTAGCACGCTGTGATGTTTTGACCCTCTGGACAAGCTGTCCAGCAACTCTTTTGATTTTTGGAACCTGTCTTTGGAGTGCTCCGGGCCTGCCAGATAACAGCTGTTGCGATGTTGATGTCTGCTGTGGATGATCCTCATCTGAGCTATTGGAAGCAGCACCCTCTTCCCCCAATGGATGCCAATCTGGGTCAACAACTGGGTCATCCATCACCTCCTCTTCAATGTCATGTGCACCTTCCTCTGTGTCACCGTGTATGGTGGTATAGTGTGCGGGAAGGGGCACCTGAGTCTCATCAGGGTCAGAATCTGGCTCTGTACACTGCGAGGACAATGTAGTGCTCTGGGTGAATGTACCAGCAGAATCATCTATCAGCGGCTGTGCATCAGTGCACTCCATGTCAGATTCATCTTGGCCTGGGTAATTCACCATTTCACTTGATAATCCAGGCATGGTATGTGAAAACAGCTCCATGGAGTAATCAGTAGTATGGCCTGCGTCATCCTTCAATCTTGGTTGTGGTGAAGGACACAAGGAAAGGTGTGGTTCATGAACATGAGCCTCCAATGACGATTCAGTGCTTTTACTTTTTACAACTGAAGAAGAGGAGGCGATAGAGCTGGAGGCTGAGTCAACAATGTAAGACAAAACTTTTTCCTGATGCTCTGGCGTTAAAAGCGGTTTGCCAACTCCTAGAAAACTAAGCCTTCGAAGCCTTATGGAGCCAGACGATGACGCAGGCTCAACACCTCCTGCATTCGGTCCTATTTTGCTTTTGCCACTACCATCAGATCCACCACCAACACCATCATTACCAGCTGCCAACCCCCGCCCTATTCCACGGCCTCTTCCACCAGCCTTCTTCATTTTTGGTAGAAATGTAGATAAAATCCAACAAACTATATAGTAATGTAAAACAAGGTACAAGGTGTCTATAGGACAGGGGAGATTTAGATTTTCTGCACACACTAGTGGACACTGGACACTTTTGGATTGTGTGAGGCCCACTGAATATCAGAGCGCTATGTCACAGGCTCGATGGCACAGGTGTGAAAAAAGTGACTAAAGGATAAGGGAGATTTTGAATTTCTGCAGACACTTGTGGACAATGGACACTTTTGGATTGTGTGAGGCCCAATGAATATCAGAGCGCTATGTCACAGGCTCGATGCAGCAGGTGTGAAAAAAGTGACTACAGGATAAGGGAGATTTTGAATTTCTGCAGACACTGGACACTTTTGGATTGTGTGAGGCCCAATGAATATCAGAGCGCTATGTCACAGGCTCGATGGCACAGGTGTGAAAAAAGTGACTACAGGATAAGGGAGATTTTGAATTTCTGCAGACACTTGTGGACACTGGACACTTTTGGATTGTGTGAGGCCCAATGAATATCAGAGCGCTATGTCACAGGCTCGATGCAGCAGGTGTGAAAAAAGTGACTACAGGATAAGGGAGATTTTGAATTTCTGCAGACACTTGTGGACACTGGACACTTTTGGATTGTGTGAGGCCCACTGAATATCAGAGCGCTATGTCACAGGCTCGATGGCACAGGTGTGAAAAAAGTGAATTGTAGAATTGGGCAGAATAGGAATCTCCCTAGAGTGTAGGTCTGTTAGAACGGAACAAGTCCTCCACAGTGACACACAGATAGCTTCACTGTGGCTGTGATAACAGCCGTTACACGGTACTGTGTGAGGAGCGTACACCGCTGTATGGTGTGAATAAATGCACGCTCAGTACCTTAGCAGGACAAAAAAAAAATTGGGATTGCTTTTAAAAAAGCAGTTTGCAGAGCAGTGGGGAAACAGCAAAGCAGCTGTCAGGAAGCCTTAGAAGGCAGCCTAACAACCAACACCGCTGATCCACCACAATATAGCCTCCCCTTGCACTGCACACACAGTGACTGGTGTGTTGCACAGGCAAAATCGCTAGCAGCAGAAGCAGTTTTTTTGTCTTCTTCCCTGCCTAACGCTCTCCCTACAGGATCAGCAACCTCTCCCTATGCTAAGATCGGCAGAAGTAAGATGGCAGTCGGCGTGCACTCCCTTTTATAACCCCTGTGACGCCCACCAAAGCAAGCCAATCACTTGCATGCCCTTCTGAAAAATGGTGGCGACCCCTGCCTATGTCATCACGTTGCCCACAGTGTCCGTGGATCCTGATTGGCTGAAAAAGAGCGCTAAACAAACTTTTGAAACGCGACTTTGGCGCGTAAGTCGCCGACCTCGTGGCCGACCTCATCCTAGGGTCGGGTTTCGTTTCATGAAACCCGACTTTGCCAAAAGTCGGCGACTTTTGAAATTGTTCGACCCGTTTCGCTCAACTCTAGTCTGTGAATAAAAGAGAGATTCAGTTGATAGGTGGAGAGAAAGAAAGGAGAGGTGCCAGCAGCAGTGCCAGACTCAGTGTGATTGATCAGCGATATGACATAGCTGTCATCTGTCCTGCTGCATCTCAACTGCATTTACACTCTTTTTTTCTTCATTATTAATGCACTAAAAAGTAGAAGCAAAGCAGCGCAATAGTTTTTACAGAAAAATAAAATCTGAAATTAGTTTCAGAAGCTTTAACATTGTTTGTGCAACTGTTTTTATAAAAATGCAAAAGTAAATTCCCAAAATTCAGACTTTTAGCTGGGACTGACTACTTTGCAAAGTGTGGATTTCGCTTTTTTTTTTTTTTAATTTTGAATACACTAGCTTCATGTTATATCCTTACACATCACACCAAGAAATCGCCCTTGTGCAGGGGCTGCTTTTTTGGTTGTGTACCTACTTAGCATTTTTTGGTTTTTAATTCTTTGTATGTGAAATTATGACATCTTTTTGAAAAAAAAGAGAAATAAATGTTGACATTTAACTGCACATGTCTATTTTTTCACAACATTTTACTAGTCCTGTTTTGACAACAGTTCACTCCACACCTACACTGCAGGATGCTGCCACATTTTGAAATATGTATTTGTACCTATCTACCTAGTATTTCTTGTTACATCCTTTTTGGAAAGTGTAGAATTATAGGGGTAAAAATATTGTCAAACATTAACTATAGTGTTGTACAAAAATTATGATAAAAGAAAGAGATGCGACGACAATGGGCGGATGGTGTAAAAGAAAAAAAATAACTCAGATAATATTGTGGGAGCCGCTAAAAGCATCAAAAGTACCACCAACACCATTCGCACCAGTAGTCCGAGCAGTAGTACTAATTCAGGTCTCTGGTGGCCTCTTTTGCATCCAGCAAGTAAATTAGTGGCAAAAAAGCAGAGAGCATTATGGAGGTAAAGGCACATCACTCATCTCACCACACGAGTAAGATGTTACCTCTGAAAGCGATACCATCAGTCTGAGTGAGTGTTATGCACAGAACAGTCTGCCTGATCACAGATGACTAAAGAGGGATAATTTTTGGACTGTTTTGTAGTTTTGTAAAACGTGAAAAGACTGTCTCTATTTTGTGTTATTAAATGAGTTCTTGGTTACTACCGGTTACAATCTGTTTCAATCGGTGAATACATGTGAATAATATGGATCACATTCCATTAATCTTCAACCATATGTAGAATTACATTACTCAAGAGTAAGGATGCACTCTCAGGATGCAGCAAACCCATGCAGTAAAGATGGCAGCAACACAAGTGCAAAATACTGATGAGACAACCACTCACAACCCACCAATTCATGGAGGGGGAGATTGCTTAGTATTAAATTGCACAAAAGCAGCTTGTATAGGGCATTGGTCACACACAGGTAATGAACAGTGTCTGGCTTACAACCTATTAATGATGCCAATACTATTAGATTAGGGATCTAAGTGCATCCCATGAGAGCAGACACCCCAGTTTATAAGGCCAGAAATGCTGGGCTTGACTGCACCCTGAAAAATGAAGTGCAAAATATATTTGTATATAATACGTGAGATATTGGTTGATATTTTGGCCAAGATATGCAAGCTTGCAACCCGCGTCAAGGGTCCTCACACTTGCGAGTCCTAACACTAAATTTAAAAGCAATGCCACAAAAAGAGGAATAAAAATCCTCCCAAAAATGTAAAAGTAAGCAATCGCCCCCTCCATGAATTGGTAGGTTGTGAGTGGTTGTCTCATCAGTGTTGCTGCTCCATTTTTTTGATGTATTAATTCTTAAAAATTTTTGGAAAATTTGTATTCCTCTTTTTGTGGCTTTGCTTTTAAGTTAAATCAGAAGACGACCCACTAAGAGCAAAGTTTGTCGCCTGAGGCTAGGTTACCTCTCAGAGATGAACTACAACAGGATATTGCATAAAGTAGGAACACCTACCATATTTTCTAAACTGGACTCGATGCATATTTCTGTAGCACTTACATAATCTATTGAAGTTCATTTTTCAAAGCTAGGCATGCATGCTCTTAATACTTTTTAGGTAAATATTTTACGATAATTTTTGTTGGACAGTTATATATTGTTCTTCCTTAGATCCATTGTTCCAATTATTTAATGCAATCAACTCATTGTCAAGCTCTATGATACAATCTCCTACAAAAAAAAATCCTGTGTAAAAAAAAAAGACAATCAATACCTCTCTTCATCTATTCTCAAAAACGCCCAGCACGCCTCTCACCTTTTTTTTCTGCACTTTCAAGTCATCTAAGTTATTGCTGGTAAGAAAACCCAAAGCTCCGTCTCTGTTTCACACATCTGAGACTCTTTCATTTCAGCCTTTGTTCCTTTTACTTCTGTCATTTCTCCCTTAACGACAAAACAGCTTAATTATAGCTTAAATAATGCTGCACCGAGCGCGCTCCCCGTGTCTGAACCTGCGATGATGTTCTTATCTTTGTCCTTTGTGATTATACCGACAGGAAAAATTGCAGTGGATTTTATTTTGGCTTTAGCCTGAACTGTATCTCAGCAATTACAGTGAAGATGCTCGAGTCTCTATTAAGCTCAATCAGTACTAACAAGCTTTTGAATTTTCTTCATCAGTGTCACTCTGGGAATGGTTTCAACATCATTTTAATTAAGTTAGTTTTACAGTAATTCCATCATATAAAAATAACGCAATTATGCATTATTTTCAACATTCAGTCTATAGTCAACCTCTTCCGTGAGTCATAACTGTTTATAATTGGTGTTTATAGAGTTTACTATTCTTTACATTTTTATGAACTTATTTTACAGAAAGTAATTAATAAAGAATTGTACGGTATGTATTCAGCAGGGATCTGTGCAATTATGTAACTATACATATTCACCAGCTACAAGATGAAAAAAGGTACAAAGCACAGGATCCACCACAGGTGATGTCACAACTCACCTCCTTCTCCTACATAATGACTGATAACAACTTTATATATAGTAGATAACAAAGGATCTATCAGTGGTGAAGTCACAGATCACCTCCTCCCTATTCTGTACAGTAACTGATAACACCTCTATATACAGTAGATAAGACATGATTCACCATTCACAATAGGTGATGTCACAGCTCACCTCCTCCCTCTTCTGTACAATGACTGATACCACCTCTATATACAGTAGATAACACAGGATCCACCATCCACATTTGGTGACGTCACAGCTCACTTCATCACCTTCCTGTACAATGATTGATAACACCTCTATAGTAGATAACACAGGATCCACATTTCAAAATAGGTGAAGTCACAGCTCATCTCCTCCCCTTCCTGCACAGTGAATGATGACATCTCTCTATATAGTAGATATTACAGCATCCACCATAGGTCATGTCACAGCTGACCTCATTACCCTCCTGTACAATGATTGATAACATCTCTATAATAAATAACAAAGGATCCACAATTCAAAATTGGTGATGTCACAGCTCACCTCCTCTCATTTATAATGATTGATAGCACCTCTATATATAGTAGATAACAAAGGATCTACCATTGGTGAAGTCACAGCTAACCTCCTCCATTTCCTGTATAATGACTGATAACATACTGTATTTCTATATAGTAGATGGCACTGGATCCACCATTCATAATAGGTGATATCACAGCTCACTTACACCCCCTGCTTTACAATGACTTGTAACATCTACTTATACAGTAGATAGCACAGGATCCACCATTCCCAATAGGTGATGCCACAGCTCACCTCCTCTTCCTGTACATAGACTGATAAAACCTCTATATACAACAGATAACACAGGACCCGCCATTCGCAATAGGTGATGTCACAGCTCACCTCCTCCTCCTGTACTATGACTGATCACACCTCTATATACATTAGATAACACAGGATCCACCGTTCATGGAACATGATGTCACAGCTCACCTCCTCCTGTACAATGACTGATAACTCCTCTATATACAGTAGATAACACATGATCTACCATTCACAATAGGTAATGTCACAGCTCACCCCTCCTCCCCCTGCTTGTGCAATGATCTTTACCCAGATCAGAGCATGCCTAGAAAGCTCTCTGGTAGATGGTAGATGTCAATGAGTCAGCGAGGCAGTCTACTGACTGTGTATATGAGCTAAGTATGAGCCTAGTATTTCTCCAAAAATTGTAATGTTGTAGATAAGCCCACGATGAAACCTGAAAAATAAGAAAAACACGTTAGATTATACTCATCGGGGGGCGGGGGTGGGTGCGGTGGGTGTCGCGGTCCGGCACCTCCCATCTTCATACGATGATATCCTCCTCCTTGCTTCTCCCTCGGCTCCTGCGCACGCGCACTTTATCGGCCCTGTTGAGGGCAGAGTAAAGTACTGCAGTGAGCAGGCTCTGGGAAAGGTCAGAGAAGTCCGGTGCACTGCAGTACTCTGCTCTGCCCTCAACAGAGCCGATAAAGTATGCGCAGGAGCCAAGGGAGAAGCAAGGAGGAGGACGTCATCGTATGAAGATGGGAGGCGCCAAACGGGACCGCGACACCCATCGGACCGGACCGAACGCTGGGGTGAGTATAATCTAACTCTTTTTTCTTATCTTTCAGGTTTCATTGGGGAACTGTCGGGAGATCAGTGGCTAGCGCCACAGATCTCCGGACAGTAGCGGTGGCGTGCGTAGTTCGAATTCCGTGCCAATTCGCAGCCGGACTGTGCCTGACGCTGATTGGTCGCGGCCGGCCGGGCACGACCAATCAGTGACGCAGGATTTCCATTACAGACAGACAGAATTAGACGATTATATAGTAGATTGCTGTCTGTCGCTATCATTGTTAGTGATATTAGTAACAGTATTGTTTCTACCTCTATTATTATTTCTATTATTTTATACATTTGTTATTACCATTATTTTTCAACTTTATTTATCATTTCTTCAGAGTAAATAATTGTTCCATTCTGTGTTTAATTCTCATTCATACAGGATTTACATCCATGTAATAAGGGTCTTGAACACTGTACGACAAGAATATGAATGTCCCGGTTCAGCTAATAGTGCTGGATCAGCTAAAAAAAACTGATTAAAATATTGTATAGTAAATTATTATTGACGTACGATATGTTAGGGCATAAATCTTCATGGCCATCGATGTTCTTGAAATACAATATCTGCTAATAAACATATACAGATGGAGCAGCACACGGCAATACTCTGATGACTATTGATATGGTTGCATTTGCTATTGCACTTTCCTCATGTTGTATTTATGACCGTATTGTGTTAGCGGCTGATTTGAATATATGGATTTCTGTGGACACATGCCAAGTAATTACTTACAAATTCATACACTTTTGCTGCATGGTATTATATTGGGACTGAATACAGAAGATAACATTTAAAGAGCCTTTACCCCTGCAGGGACTTTTCCTGAATGTAATCCACTGTATAAATGTAGCAATTTTTCTTAGTCAATTTCCAGTTCAGACCACAGCACAGATCCCCAAGGATTTAATGGCTCCTGTTTGAGAGAGCTCTAGTTTTCACTTCTATAAAATAATCAGAGGTGCAACATTAGGGGGTACAGACTGCAGAGGTTATAGTTGGACTTGTTCTCACCCATAAAGCTCTCCACAGTGCGGCACCCCCTTACATCTCCTCCCTCATTTCTGTCTATCGGCCTAACTGACCGCTGCACTCTGCAAATGACTTTCGACTAACCTCCGCACTAATCCGTACCTCCCACTCCAGACTCCAAGACTTCTCCCGCGCTGTGCCAATCTCCTGGAATGCTCTACCCCAAAAAATTAGGACTATCCACAATTTGCATAGTTTCAGGTGCTCCCTCAAAACACATTTGTTCAGAGCGGCCTATCACGTTCACTAATCAGTCATTTTATGTGGAAGTGTGCGTGTGTAGCCCATTCACTATCTCCATCCATCCCTCACTTCCTCAGGATGGCTGGACCATCATTGTAAATACACCATTGTAAATACACACCTGTACTCTGTATCCCCCCCACCTCATTGTAGATTGTAAGCTCTCACGAGCAGGGTCGTCTTATTTTGCTTTAATTATTGTATTGTTAACGTTGTTACTTATGACTTGTGTTTTGAAACTGTTAAACTGTAAAGCGCTGCGGAATATGTTGGCGCTATATACTGTAAATAAAGATTATCATTATTATTATTACCCAGGAACTAAAGCATTTGAGAGTCCAAAATGTATCTGACCCATATGAGGAAAACAATATTGTAAATGTTGTGTGTGGCTATTATCTATGCAGAAATTTAACGTTTAGTCCAATAATCACTAAAAAAATGCTCTCTGCTGTTCACTGCCTGGTATCAAGTGTAATAAATCTCTATGTAAGGGCAGATATAATTTTCTATAAGTACTGGAGAGCGGATCTTTGTGTTTCTACATGAAGTGGGACTGGATTTTTGCCACTTTACAGAAAGTAGGGTGGGTCTTTGTCTCTCTTCAGGAACTAGCTGTGGATCTTTGTCTCTCAAGAAAAAGTGGGGATGGGTTATTTTCTCTCTAAAGGAAGTAGGGTGGTTCTTTGTCTCTTTATAGGAAGTAGGGCAGGTTTTAGTCCTTCTGCAGGAAGTAAGTGTGGATCTTCGTCTCTTTACGAGAAGTGGGAGTGGATCTTTGTCTCTATACAAAAAGTCAGGGTGGATCTTTTTCTTTAGGGGAAGTAATATAGATCATTGTCTTTTTACAGGAAGTGGTGATAAGTCTCTGCACAGGAAACATAATTGGATTATTATTTTTCTACAGGAAGTGGGGGTTGCTATCTCTCTCTCTACATGAAGTGGGGGTGGATCTTTGTCCCTCTTCAAAAGTGGGGGTGAATCTTTTTCTCTGAATGCAAAGTAGAATAGATCATTTACAGGGAGTGATGATAAGTCTTTGTCTCTCTACAGGAAATGGGGGAAAGTCTTTGTCTTTTTACAGAAAGTAGGATAGGTCTTAGTCTTACTAAAGGAAGTGGGAGTGGATCTTTGCTTTTCTAAAAAAAGTGTGGTTGAATTTTTCTCTCTACATAGAAAGTAGAGATCATTGTCTTTTACAGGGAGTGATTCTGGACAGGAAATGGAAGTGGATTATTGTTTTTCTACAGGAAGTGGGAGTGGGTCTTTGTCTTTCTACCTACAGGAAATGGGGTAGATCTTTGTCCCTTTTGGAAGTGGTGATGGATTTGTGTCTCTCAACAGGAAGTAGGATGGGTCTTTGTCTCTCTACAGGAAGTGGGGTGAATCTTTTTTTCTCTACACGAAGTAGAGCAGTTCATTGTCTTTCTACAAGGAATGGTGATAAGTTTATGTCTCTGTGCATGAAATGAGAGTGAATTATTGTCTGTACAGGAAGTGAGGGTGAATTTTTATCTAAATAGGAAGAAGGGTGGAAATTTGTCTCTTTACAGGAAATGGGAGTGAATCCTTGTCCCTTAACAGAAGGTGGGGACTGGTCTTTTTCTCTCTATATGAAGTTGGGGGGCATTTATCTGTCTAGAGGAGATGGAGTAGGGATTTGACTTTCTGACTTTGCTCTCTTGTCTGTTAACCCCTTTCTGCCATGAGACGTACTATCCCGTCCATGTGCCCTGGGACTTATTTCCCAGGGACGGGATAGTACGTCATGGCATTTAATGCGACATCGCTACTTAAGTCGCGATGATCGCTTTAAAATTCTGACGCCATCGTACCTTATTGTAGATGGCCTCGGCATCCTGGGGTCTGTCGCTGCCCTCCCTTCCTCCCGAGCATTGTGATTGGCTGTTGAAATCAAAACAGCCAATCACAGCACTTCTCATTGTTTCAGCCAATCGGCGCAGCTGAAACAATGATGTCCTAGGCTAGGATCGAGTACCGATGTACTCGATCCTGGATCTGCTGCCTGGCAATGCCAGGCAATGGCAAACCCCCCCCGGACTGGCGCGATCGTCGATCGCATTGTTCACGCCAATCGCAGGGCACAGCGGCGCTATAACGCCGCTGTGCCCTGCCAGTATCGGTCCGGATTGGTGCTGTATTAGCACAGATCCTAGGCAGGGACCTTATACAAGCCCAAGAGGGCCTGCAGGACTGGTTGGCGCAATCGATTAGATCGGCGATCACGCCAACCACAGGGCACAGCTGCGGTCACTCTGTGACCGCTCTGTGCCCTGCTGATGACCTGGGCATGACCTGCCTTTGAATCGGAGCTGTGAGCTCCGATCCTAGGCAGTTGTCATGGTCACCAGGCAGTGCAGGGATTGGTGGATCGATGTTATCATTTGATCCCACCAATGACAGGTCACAGCAGCTCTGTGACCTGTCCCTGACCTGCCTGTTAGAAAATAGGACTGTTGGCACAACCCTATAGTATTTTGTGGTGCACAAGTAGGATCCCAATCCGTGACTTGTGATATACAGAAACTTGGCACACACTTGTGAATTCTGATGCAGAAAGGTGATGTTTAATAAAGTACAGTACATACATACAGATGTTTCGGTCTATGACCTTCATCAATGTACTGTGGATTGGAACATAAAAAATAAAATAAATGTTGAAGTGAATTCACAAGTGTGTGCCAAGTTCCTGACCTGCCTGTGACCTGTATGACAGTTCTGCAGGGGGTCCTCACACTAGCTGAGGATTCCCTAGAGAGCGGTCATATGTCTGGATCTCCTGGTGTGCTGGGTATTGTGGTTCCACAGCAGCTTGTAGCATCACAATACATGCTAAAGAAAGAAGAAAGAAAACCCTACAACTGTAAGTATTGCCTGATCCCCGATCCCTGCCCAATCTAGCTTCACCCCCCAATCTAGCTTCATCACCCTCAATGTAGCTTCATCCCCCCCAATTCCACTTCCCCCTACCCCCTCTTTTTACCCCCCTCTACCCCCCCTTTGCGCCTCCTCTGTGCGCACATTTAGCAGCCGCCGAGCATTGATTGGTGATGCAGTTCACCAATCAACACTCGTGCTTGCTTTTTTTCCCTAAGCCCCCTTTGCGCCAGCTCCATATTCGCATCCTACAGCCGCCAAACTTTGATATGTGACATAGTTCACTTATCATAGCTTGTGCCTGCTGATTTCCTTTTTTTTCATCCCCCTTTGCGCCACCTGACTACAAGCGTAAGTGCTAATCCCTGTCCGATCTCTCTTCATCCCCACCATTCCCCTTTCCCCCTCTTTTTACCCCCATCAATCCCCCTTTGCGCCGCCTCTGTGCGCACATTTAGCAGCCCCCTTTGCGCCACTCCGTATTCGCATCCCACAGCCACCAAACTGTGATAAGTGACATAGTTCACCTATCATAGCTTGTGGCTGCTGATTTCTTTTTTTTTCACCCCCCCTTTGCGCCACCTAACTACAAGCGTAAGTGCTAATCCCTGATCCCTGTCCGATCTCTCTTCATCCCCCTTCCCCCTCTTTTTACCCCCTCCATCCCCCTTTGTGCCACCTCTGTGCGCACATTTAGCAGCCCCCTTAGCGCCAACTCATTATTCGCATCCCACAGCCGCCAAACTGTGATAAGTGACATAGTTCACTTATCAGAGCTTGTGCCTGCTGACTTCCTTTTTTTCACCCCCCCTTGCACCACACCTGTATGCACACCCAGCAGCTGCCACTGAACTTTGATAAGTGACACCATTCACTTATCAGAGCTAGGGCCTGCTGTTTTAGACTTTTCTTTTCACAGGTATTTTTCTCCCCATTTCCTTTTTTCTTTTAGCTTTTTCTTTACAGGATAGTGTGCACCAATCACTAGCCCCCCACACATACACATAGTTATAAATAAAGTACACCCAAGCACCACTTTCACAAAAAATGTCCCGCCAATCGCGTTTGTCCCAACAGCGCTATTCAATGGAGGAAGCATATTCTTACCTTGCCTCCGACACTGATAGCGAGGACGAGGATCCGGCTTTTCTTTATTTTTCAGATTCTTCATCCTCTTCCTCTTCCCCCTCCTCATCTTCCTCCTGGAGTCCAGCGGAACCGCCATGCAGACGCTACAGAACAGAAGATGAGGCAGGGCCCACCATGCCCGAAGCTGATTCAGTAGACCCAGTATGGACTTCGCCCCCCGAAAATTATGAGCCACTGATTCCTGATTTTGTGGCAGAATCAGGAATCAAGTTTGACACCACCAGCCTCACAGAAATAGAGTTTTTCAAAGTCTTTTTCTCTGAGGATTTTGTTAACCTCATGGTGGAGCAAACTAATTTATGCGCTCATCAATTTTTGGCGGAAAACCCGTGTTCATCATATTCCAACTGGTCTCCTGTGGACGCAGTTGAAATGATGCAGTTTTGGGGCCTGGTCCTTCACATGGGGATACTGAAGAAGCCGGAAATTCAGCAATATTGGAGTGTTGATATTTTATACAACACTCCAGTGTTCCGAATGGTCATGGTACGGAAGTGTTTTGAGGCCATCCACAAGTTTCTGCATTATACTGATAATGCACAGTGTCCCGCACGAGATGACCCCAACTTTGACCGTCTGTTCAAAGTTCAGCTGGTCATCGAACACTTCAACAAAAAGTTTGCTGAAGTGTACATGCCCCAAAGGGAGATCAGCGTGGATGAGTCCTTGGTCCATTTCAAGGGAAGGCTCGGATTCCATCAATACCTGCCCAGTAAGAGGGCCAGGTACGGAATCAAACTCTACAAACTTTGTGAGAGTACCTCAGGGTACACTCACAGGATTAGAGTCTACGAAGGAAAGGACACCAGGATTGAACCCCCTGAGTGTCCTCCTGTCCTGGGAGTGAGTGGGAAAATTGTGTGGGATTTGGTTCACCCACTGCTGGATAAAGGTTATCACCTCTACACTGATAACTTTTATACCAGCATCCCACTCTACAAATCCCTCTCTGCGCGAGGTACCGCAGCCTGCGGTACTGTCCGCAAAAACCAGAGAGGCCTTCCGAAGATGCTACTTGGGCAGATGCTCAGAAAAGGTGAGAGCAGAGCCCAATGTAGCGACCACCTACTGGTGGTCAAGTACAAGGACAAGAGGGATGTCCATCTCTTGACCACCATACACAGTGATGGCAGCACCCTCTGCACTGTACGGGGTACCTCCACACAGGTCAGCAAACCGACCTGTGTAGTGGGGTACAGCAAAAACATGGGGGGCGTTGATCTCTCCGATCAATACCTCCAACCTTACAATGCTCTCAGAAAGGCCAGGGCGTGGTACAAAAAGTTGGCCGTGCACATCATACAAATGGCAATGCTCAGCACATTCCTGCTGTCGCAATGTGCACGCCACAACGATACGTCGTACCTTCATTTCCAGGAGGTAGTGGTTAAGGCCCTGATGTTTGGCGCTCAGGAAGGAGCTGGTCCCAGTACTTCCAGAACTGAAGGTGCTTGTATCGTACCAGGTCAGCATTTTCCAGGGGTGGTCCCGCCAACTGGTAGAAAAGGTAAGCAGCAAAAAAGGTGCCGAATGTGTTACAAAAAGGGTATACGCAAGGACACCATTTACCAGTGCGACACCTGCCCAGAAAAACCTGGCCTGTGTATGAAGGATTGCATCAAATTGTACCACACCTCCATGCACTACTAATTTACATTAGTTTAGTTGGGGGCACATCTAAATTTGTTCTTTGGGCGTCTAGTATACAAAATGAGGTCACACGTGGGTTTTTTTTCCTGTTTAGGCACATCAGGGGCTCTGCAAGCAGAACATGACGCCAGCAGACCCATCAAAGTCTGCATTCCAAAACGTCACTACTTCCCTTTCGAGCCCCAACATGTGCCTAAACAGTTTTTTCCCACATGTGGGGTACCAGCGTACTCAGGTCAAATTGGACAATGTCTTTTGGGGTCCAATTTCTCCTGTTACTCTTGGGAAAATTAAAAATTGGGGACTAAAAATCATTTATGTGGAAACAAAATAGGATTTTATATTTTCACGTCCGGGCATTATAAGCTTTAGCGAAACACTTGGGGGTTCAAAGTACTCACCACACATCTAGATAAGTTCCTTAGGGGGTCTAGTTTCCAAAATAGGGTTAGTTGTGGAGGGTTTCCACTGTTTAGGTACATCAGGGGCTCTGCAAATGGAACATGACGCCCGCAGACCATTCCATCAAAGTCTGCATTCCAAAACATCATTACTTCCCTTTCGAGCCCTGCCGTGTGCCCAAACAGTGTTTCTCCCCCACATATGGAGTATCAGCGCACTCAGGACAAATTGGACAACAACTTTTGGGGTCCAATTTCTCCTGATACTCTTGGGAAAATAACAAATTGAGGACTAAGAGATCATTTTTGTGGAAAAAAATTATTATTTTTTTTTCACGCCCGGGCATTATTAGCTTTAGCGAAATACTTGGGGGATCAAAGTGCTCACCACACATCTAGATATGTTCCTTAGTGGGTCTAGTTTCTAAAATGGGGTCACTTGTGGGGGGTTTCCACTGTTTAGGCATATCATGGGCTTTCGAAACGGAACATGGCGTCCGATTTCAATTTCAGACAATTTTAGGTTGAAAATGTCAAATGGCGCTCTTTCCCTTCCGAGCCCTGCCGTGTGCCCAAACAGTGTTTCTCCCCCACATATTGGATATCAGCGCACTCAGGACAAATTGAACAACAACTTTTGGGGTCCAATTTCTCCTGATACCCTTGGGATAATAACAAATTGGGAACTAAACGATCATGTTTGTGGAAAAAATATGATTTTTTATTTTTACGCCCGGGCGTTATAAACTTCTGTGAAGCCCTTGGGGGTTCAAAGTGCTCACCACACATCTAGATGAGTTCCTTAGGGGGTCTAGTTTCCAAAATGGGGTCAATTGTGGGGAGTTTCCACTGTTTAGGCATATCATGGGTTCTCCAAACGGAACATGGCGTCCGATTTCAATTTCAGCCAATTTTAGGTTGAAAATATCAAACGGCGCTCTTTCCCTTCCGAGCCCTGCCGTGTGCCCAAACAGTGTTTCTCCCCCACATATGGGGTATCAGCGCACTCAGGACAAATTGGACAACTTTTGGCATCCAATTTCTCCTGATACCCTTGGGAAAATAACAAATTGGGGACTAAACCATCATGTTTGTGGAAAAAATATGATTTTTTATTTTTATGCCCGGGCGTTATAAACTTCTTTGAAGCCCTTGGAGGTTCAAAGTGCTCACCACACATCTAGATGAGTTCCTTAGGGGATCTAGTTTCCAAAATGGGGTCACTTGTGGGGGGTTTCCACTGTTTAGGCACATCATAGGCTCTGTAAACGGAACATGGCGTCCGATCTCAATTTCAGCCAATTTTAGGTTGAAAAAGTCATACGGCGCTCCTTCGCTTCTGAGCCCTGTCATGCGCCGAAACTGTGGTTCCTCCCCACATATGGGGTATAAGCATACTCAGGACAAATTGGACAACAACTTTTGGGGTCCAATTTCTCCTGTCACCCTTGGGAAAATAAAAAAAATGTTGCTAAAAGATGATTTTTGTGACTAAAAAGTTAAATGTTCAATTTTTCCTTCCACATTGCTTCTGCTGCTGTGAAACACCTAAAGGGTTAATAATCTTCTTGAATGTAGTTTTGAGTAGCTTGAGGGGTGCAGTTTTTAGAATGGTGTCACTTTTGGGTATTTTCTGCCATATAGACCCCTCAAAGTGACTTTGAATGTGAGATGGTCCCTAAAAAAATGGTTTTTGTAAATTTTGTTGTAAAAATGAGAAATCGCTGCTCAAATTTTAACCCTTATAACTTCCTAATATAAAAAAACCTTTGTTTCCAAAATTGTGCTGATGTAATGTAGGCATGTGGGAAATGTTATTTAGCGTTTACTTTGTGTCACATATTTCTCTATTTTAAGGGCATAAAAATTCAAAGTTTGAAAATTGCAATATTTTCAACATTTTTTCCATATTTCTGTTTTTATCACAATTAAACGCAAGTTATATCAATGAAATTTTACCACTAATATGAAGTACAATATGTCCCGAGAAAACATTCTCAGAATCACCCAGATCCGTTGAAGCATTCCGGAGTTATGACCTCATAAAGGGACAGTGGTCAGAATTGTAAAAAATGGCCCGGTCATTAACGTGCAAACCACCCTTGGGGCTTAAGGGGTTAAATTGCATACAGTTATAAGATAGAGGTAAGTTTTTATTAGCAGGTCAAGAAAGTCATTGGACAATGGCAGGAGCTAATCATGCTGGGAAGTGAGAGAAAAAAATAGAATACTGATACCTGAAAGGAAACTCCCTATCAAGGAGAGTGCATGGCGAGTTACAAACTATGAGCATTGGGGCAGTTCCTAAATATATTAGACACCTACGGGTACCAAAATCAGTTTTAACTTGTTTTGGGGAAGGAGGTCAGACTTTTTCTCAATTTTCCTCTATCCTTTACCAATTTAATGTTTGTATAGTGTTTTGTAGTCACTATATCCTTGGTCAGTTTTTGTGAATGACAAATCATGAAGTTACTTAATGTTCATTTCCCAATTTTGATTGTGAGGCATTTCACATCTCACACCTGGTGGGTGGTGTTACTGCCCCCTTCTGATCATTCGCCATATTTTCTTATCACAAGGCGAAAAAAAAGCATTGACAGTTCAGTAAATAATTGTAAAACTCTATTTAAGACTTTTTAATATGCGCAGAGCGTTATAATCAGCCTCCATTAAACAGTGCCACATTTTAGAATGTAAATCCATTTTTTTGCATCTACATAATGATATTACATTTTTTTTTCCCGATTGTACTTTTATGAACTTGCACATAATGTAGCTTTACTGCAGACGGAGGATGCAAATATTCCCCTCGGCAAAGTAAATGTAATTAAATATGGTACTTATGAAGTGGCTAATTAAAAAAAGCTGTTTTGATGATTTCAGATTCATTTTATTAACCTTTATAGTTAAACAGCTGTGAGAAATATTTTCCAGGCGACAAATGACAGTTAAATAAACAAGCAATGGAGGAGATGAAATATCATGTAGGATCCAATATTACTCACCGCTGAAGCTGCTGAATACATGAAAGGACAGGCCATTAGGAGCTCATGATAAGTTATGCTGATCTCATTTGCATACAGAAGACTAGTGTTAAATACATATGTACACAATCACATTAAACCTACTGTAGGGAAAGATTAAAGCAAACCAGTATAAATCACATTTCAATAGTAGTACACATACAGATGTAAAAAAGTACTATATTTACCATACCACTTTAATGGGGGTTAACCTTAAGCCATTTATTGTAAAAAAAAATTTATTTATTTATTTTGCTTTAGAGTTTTTGATTTCCTGCAATTGTGGCAACAATTACATATAAATACAGTATATATAAATATATATATATTTATATATATATATATATATATATATATACTAGCTGAAGAGCCCGGCGCTGCCCGGGCATAGTAACTAACTGTGGTTACTTATAGCAAATTATAATTATCCTCCATCCCATAGTCCCATGCCCATATACCCATCATACATATTCGCCATCCCATAGTCCCATGCCCATATACCCGTGATACATATCCTCCATCCCATAGTCGAGTGCCCATATACCCATCACACATCCTTCATCTCATAGTCTCGTGCCCATATACCCATCACACATCCTTCATCTCATAGTCCAGTGCCCATATACCCATCATACATATCCGCCATCCCATAGTCCAGTGCCCATATACCCATCATACATATCCTCCATCCCATAGTCCAGTGCCCATATACCCGTGATACATATCCTCCATCCCATAGTCGAGTGCCCATATACCCATCACACATCCTTCATCTCATAGTCCCGTGCCCATATACCCATCACACATCCTTCATCTCATAGTCCAGTGCCCATATACCCATCATACATATCCACCATCCCATAGTCCAGTGCCCATATACCCATCATACATATCCACCATCCCATAGTCCAGTGCCCATATACCCATCATACATATTCGCCATCCCATAGTCCCGTGCCCATATACCCGTGATACATATCCTCCATCCCATAGTCGAGTGCCCATATACCCATCACACATCCTTCATCTCATAGTCCTGTGCCCATATACCCATCATACATATCCTCCATCCCATAGTCGAGTGCCCATATACCCATCACACATCCTCCATCCCATAGTCCCGTGCCCATATACCCATCATACATATCCTCCATCCCATAGTCCAGTGCCCATATACCCATCACACATCCTCCATCCTAAAGTCAACCATTATGGTATCATAATGAGACACAAAAAAAAAGCCCAACACTTTTAAACATAAGAAAGAAGGCGGTGACCTAGTCAAATAAACCACCATTATAATGCAATTTCCACTCCATATATGACAAAGAACACGGCAAAAAAATGGGAGTACTGGATTCAAAAAAGTTTTTATGTAAAAATATAAATTTTATCCAGCAATAACATCAATAATTACCATATAAATAGCATAATAGCAAGTAGTACAAAAACGCAAACAGGACAACAATAGAAAAGGGGAGACTGAAGTATAGTCCTGTGCACCAGGAGCATATGCACAAAAGTACCTGCCAAAAAATATCAAAAGCAAGTGCCATAGAAAACAAATGCCATAAAAAGTACCCCTAACCCAGAGTACCCACAAGCAAACAATACGCTTGTATAATGTAAGCGGGGCAGGATACTAAGTAGAGAGGCAAAGTACTAACAATAAAGTTGGCAGACCCTGTCCATTAGGAATCTCACAATAGCCATAATCGGCAATAAGAATGAAAATGACAGCTTACCAACGTGTGCACAGTGACCCCAAATCCCGCAGGGCGACCTCGACGCGCGTTTCGCGCTCACACTGGGCGCTTTCTCAAGGAGGATAAAGGCTGGAAGAGGAACAGGACCCTTAAGTATCCAAGGTAACGTGATCATGTGTGTGATCACATGGTATGGGAGAGCCAATCAGAGGCGGCACCCTCGGCGCATGCGCCGCGTCATCAAAGGTCCTGTGGCATGACGGCGGGCGTCAGGTCCAAATGCGCACGCGCGGGGAAGTGTTCCACTGTGCCTGAGCCAAAGACACTACAGACGCCAGCCCCCATGCCCAGTATCCAAGGAAGACGCAGATCGCATGCGCGCTACCGCATGAAAGGCAAATAACCCCATAATGATATTTGAAACCCAATAGCACGCAACATAAGGCACTAGTATTGTAATTGAATCTCCACAACAAACAACAAAATACAAAAATGATAAAGATGACAGTTGGATACATAAACAATGATCAAAGAAAAACAAAAACAATTACTATACTACAATATCCATAGGCACATAATAGTAGCCATGTATAAATATGCATTCATAAATAATGACGATTCTTGATCATTGAAGCACGTAGCGAATATCCATGTGTCAGTCAAAACAAGGAGAAGACATAAAGACAACACGAATCAGAATGGTCCGTAGGTCCAATAGCAGTGACCGCAAGGTCCATGGATCCAATAACAGCCAATAGAAGAAAATAATAAAAACTGAAATAGACAAACAGCGAATGTTAAAAACATATTAAAAAGCCTTGCAGAGAAAAGGGAATATACTTTATACAATAATGGATGCAGTAGAGAACAAGCTATGAAACTTATATTATAAAAAAGACGCGACGCTAAGGGACTCGTTAAGACCCTTAGGAATTACTGTGTCAAGAATGACGATCCATCTTGCCTTTTTTTGGGCCAGTATTTTCTTATAATTGCCCGCTCTAATCCCCAAATGAACACAATCTATACCCCTAACCATAAAGGTCTGTGGATCACAATTATGTACAGCCCTTAAATGGTGGGGGATAGTTTTAAGAGTCGACAGGTCAACCACCGTCTTGGCTGCACGAATGTCCCGCACATGCTCACGCACCCTCTCTCGTAGTTCCCTGGATGTCAAGCCAACGTATATCATGGGGCACCCGCATGTAGTGTAATAAATAACGTTGGTGCTGCCACATGATATACGCTGCTGTATCTGAAAATTTTTTGATCCATCCGATGAGTGGAACGTCGAGCAGCGCAGGACATTCGAGCAGGCAAGACAGTGGCCACAGGGGTATAATCCCACATTTGGACCCCTAGATCCAAAGGGGTTACCAGACACCGGAACATAGTGCTTCTTGACCAGGAGATCCTTAAGATTTCTGGATCTCCTGGCCGTCATCATGGGACGATCCCCAATAGCAGAAGTAAGAGAGGGCTCAGAGCTCAAAACCGCCCAGTGTCTGGAAAGGATCTCCCTCATATGGCCCCACTCATGATTATAAGTGGAAATGAACTGAATGGGGTTAGAGTTCCTACCCCCACCACCACCCCTAATACCAGTCCTTGGGTAAAGAAGATCTTTCCGTGCAGTACCTCTTGCCCTATCATAACCCCTCCCTATACACCTGTTGCTGTATCCTCGATCACGAAAGCGTGTGTGCAGATCTCTAGCACGCCTCTCAAACCTATCGTCCAAGGAGCATATTCGCCTCATCCTCAGAAATTGACCGACCGGGACGGCCTTGATGGTGGAATAGTTGTGCGAGGATTCCTATTTTTAAGTCGGCCGACAAAGGGGGGAACATCGTGGTCTGGCCAACAATCATGTATGAGCGTGAAGCTCGACGTTCCACTCATCGGATGGATCAAAAAATTTTCAGATACAGCAGCGTATATCATGTAGCAGCACCAACGTTATTTAATACGCTACATGCGGGTGCCCCATGATATACGTTGACTTGACATTCAGGGAACTGCGAGTGAGGGTGCGTGAGCATGTGTGGGACATTCGTGCAGCCAAGACGGTGGTGGACCCGTCGACTCTTAAAAATATCCCCCGCCATTTTAGGGCAGCACATAATTGTGATCCACAGACCTTTATGGTTAGGGGTATAGATTGTGTTCATTTGGGGATTAGAGCGGGCAATTATAAGAAAATACTGGCCCAAAAAGAGGCAAGATGGATCGTCATTCTTGACACAGTAACTCCTAAGGGTCTTAACGAGTCCCTTAGCTTCGCGTCTTTTTTATAATATAAGTTTCATAGCTTGTTCTCTACTGCATCCATTATTGTATAAAGTATATTCCCTTTTCTCTGCAAGGCTTTTTAATATGTTTTTAACATTCGCTGTTTGTCTATTTCAGTTTTTATTATTTTCTTCTATTGGCTGTTATTGGATCCATGGACCTTGCGGTCACTGCTATTGGACCTACGAACCATTCTGATTCGTGTTGTCTTTATGTCTTCTCCTTGTTTTGACTGACACATGGATATTCGCTTCGTGCTTCAATGAACAAGAATCGTCATTATTTATGAATGCATATTTATACATGGCTACTATTATGTGCCTATGGATATTGTAGTATAGTAATTGTTTTTGTTTTTGATTTTCTTTGATCATTGTTTATGTATCCAAACTGTCATCTTTATCTTTTTTGTATTTTTTTGTAATTTTTTGTATGTTGTGGAGATTCTATTACAATACTGGTGCCTTATGTTGCGTGCTATTTGGTTTCAAATATCATTATGGGGTTATTTGCATTTCATGCGGTAGCGCAAATGCGATCTGCGTCTTCCTGGGATACTGGGCATGGGGGCTGGCCTCTGTAGTCTCTTTGGCTCAGGCGCAGTGGAACACTTCCCCGCGCGTGTGCATTTGGACCTGACGCCCGCCGTCATGCCACAGGACCTTTGATGATGCGGCGCATGCGCCGAGGGTGCCGCCTCTGATAGGCTCTCCCATACCTTTTGATCACACATGTGATCACGTTACCTTGGATACGTAAGGGTCCTGTTCCTCTTCCAGCCTTTATACTCCTTGAGAAAGCGCCCAGTGTGAGCGCGAAATGCGCGTCGAGGTCGCCCTGCGGGATTTGGGGTCACTGTGCACACGTTGGTAAGCTGTCATTTTCATTCTTATTGCCGATTATGGCTATTGTGAGATTCCTAATGGACAGGGTCTGCCAACTTTATTGTCAGTACTTTGCCTCTCTACTTAGTATCCTGCCCCGCTTACATTATACAAGCGTATTGTTTGCTTGTGGGTACTCTGGGTTAGGGGTACTTTTTATGGCATTTGTTTTCTATGGCACTTGCTTTTAATATTTTTTGGCAGGTGCTTTTGTGCATATGCTCCTGGTGCACAGGACTATACTTCATTCTCCCCTTTTCTGTTGTTGTCCTGTTTGCGTCTTTGTACTACTTGCTATTATGCTATTTATATGGTAATTATTGATGTTATTGCTGAATAAAATTTATATTTTTACATAAAAACTTTTTTGAATCCAGTACTCCCATTGTTTCGCCTTGTTCTATGACATCATAATGAGTGGTGGGGCTTGCAACCTATGATGACATCAGCGTTGCCATGGTAACCATTATGACATCATAATGAGGGGCGGGGCTTGACGCACACACACTTTTTCCCCATTATGTAGATAGGGTCAAAATTGTTTGGTGAATTGGAACACGCAGGGTTAAAATTTCGCCTCACAACATAGCCTAGGACGCTCTCGGGGTCCAGACGTGTGACTGTGCCAAATTTTGTGGCTGTAGCTGCGACGGTGTGGATGCCAATCCCGGACATACACACACATACATACATACATACATACATACACACATTGAGCTTTATATATTAGATATATATATATACTGTATATATATATATATATATATATAGCTGAAGAGCCCGGCGCTGCTCGGGCATAGTAACTAACTGTGGTTAATTATAACAAATTATAATTATCCTCCATCCCATAGTCCCGTGCCCATATACCCATCATACATATCCTCCATCCCATAGTCCCGTGCCCATATACCCATCATACATATCCTCCATCCCATAGTCGAGTGCCCATATACCCATCACACATCCTCAATCCCATAGTCCCATGCCCATATACCCATCATACATATTCTCCATCCCATAGTCCCATGCCCATATACCCATCATACATACTCGCCATCCCATAGTCGAGTGCCCATATACCCATCACACATCCTCCATCCCATAGTCCCGTGCCTATGTACCCATCATACATATCCTCCATCCCACAGTCCAGTGCCCATATACCCATCACACATCCTCCATCCCATAGTCAACCATTATGACATCATAATGAGCGGCATGGCTTGCAACCTATGATGACATCAGCGTCGCCATCCTAATGAGGGAAGGGGCTTGATACACACACACTTTTTCCCCATTATGTAGATAGGGGCAAAATTGTTTGGTGAATTGGAACGCGCAGGGTTAAAATTTTGCCTCACAACATAGCCTAGGACACTCTCGGGGTCCAGACATGTGACTCTGCCAAATTTTGTGGCTGTAGCTGCAACGGTGCGGATGCCAATCCCGGACATGCACACACACATACATACATACAAACATTCATACACACCCACCTTGAGCTTTATTATATATATATATATATATATATATATATATAAAGCTATGAACCCGTTCTACGCACAGGTGGTGAGCATTTTTATTGTTATATGGTCTCCCATCCTGGTATGTGCTGCCCCCCTCCTATCCTGGAGTGCATGGCACCCCTCATCCCTATCCTGGTATGCATGGTACCCTATTCCTCACCCTGGCATGCATGGACCCCCCAATCCTGGTAAGCATGGCACCCCCTTATCTCTATCCTGGTATGTATGGTTCCCTCACCCCCCAATCCTGGTAAGCATGGCACCCTATTCCTCATCCTGGTATTCATGGTTCCCTCACCCCCTAATCCTGGTATGCATGGTACCCCCTTATCTCTATTCTGGTATGTATGGTTCCCTGACCCCCCTATCCTTGTACGCATGGCCCCCTCACCCCCCAATCCTGGTATGCACGGTCCTGTCACCCCCCAATCCTGGTATGCATGGTCCTCTCACTCCCGTATCCTGGTTTACATGGTCCTCTCACCTTTCTATCCTGGTATGCATGGTCCTCTCACTCCCCCTATCCTGGTATGCATGGTCCCCTCACCCCCCAATCTTGGAATACATGGTCCCCTCACCCCCCTTTTCGTGGTATGCATGGTCCCCTCACTCCCCTTTCATGGTATGCATGGTCCCCTCACCCTCCTTTCCTGGTATGCATGGTCCCCTCACCCCCCTTTCATGGTATGCATGGTCCCCTCAGCCCCCTTTCGTGGTATGCATGGTCACCTCACCTCCCTTTCGTGGTATGCATGCTACCCCTCACCCCCCCTTTCGTGGTATGCATGGTCCCCTCACCCCCCTTTCGTGGTATGCATGGTCCCTTCACCCCCCTTTTGTGGTAGGCATGCTACCCCTCACCCCCCCTTTTGTGGTATGCATGGTCCCCTTACCCCCCTTTCATGGTATGCATGGTCCCCTCACCCCCCCTTTTGTGGTATGCATGGTCCCCTTACCCCCTTTTGTGGTATGCATGGTCCCCTCACCCCCCTTTCGTGGTATGCATGGTCCTCCTCACCCTTTAGTGGTATGCATGGTCCCCCTCACCCCCCTTTTGTGGTATGCATGGTCCTCTCACCCCCCTATCCTGGTATGCATGGTCCCCTCACCCCCCTTTCGTGGTATGCATGGTCCTCCTCACCCCCCTTTTGTGATATGCATGGTCCCTCTCACCCCCCTTTTTGTGGTATGCATGGTCCTCTCACCCCCCTATCCTGGTATGCATGGTCCCCTCACCCCACTTTCGTGGTATGCATGGTCCCCTCACACCACTATCCTGGTATGCATGCTGCCCCTCACCCCCCAATACTGGTATGCGTGGTCCCCTCACCCCCCCTTTCCTGGTATGTATGGTCCTCTCACCCCCAATCCTGGTATGCATGGTCCCCCTGACCCCTATCAAACTGCACACATACAAAAAAACATTTATATTCACCCTTCTTTCCTGTGCTCCAGAGTTGTCATGTTCTGCTGGAGGCCCGGGGAGGAGTCTGGTGCCGGAGTACGCGCATGCCTATAGCGCTGTCCGGCGCCATATTGCTGAAGACACACTGCAAATGTGTCTTCAGTAAAATGTTGCCGGATTGCGCTATGCGCATGCGCGATTCCGGCCGCGCTCCTGCCCTGGTCTTCGGCCGAAGAGAAGCGCCGCGTCACGCTTGCGCAGTCTATAAAGGCTTCGGACAGAGTGATGCTTAGCCCGTTATATTATAGATATATTATTTTAGTTTTTTTCTTGATCTAGCTTTATAAGATTTTGGTAAGATATTTGTAAATATATTAGGATATAAGTATTTAAGTGAAGATTTGGCAACTTCTTCCATTGGCTAGCACTAGAGAGGCAGTGCCACTTCTCAAAAACAGCTAATTTGCATTTTTTTTGAGGTGCATTGCTTGCAAGACTCCTTGAGGCTCCCATATACATTAGACTAACATTGTCCAAACCCACTAATATCAATAGGATCGGCCAATGGTCTAATGTGTACAGGGATGTGGGGGCGGCTTCTCATGCTTTTGATGGCAGCATTCTCTCGGACATAAGCTGCTGGCTGACATGTCAATCAGCAGCTTTCCTATAGCGAACACAAGAGTGCTCAGCCGAACAGGCTTTCCTGTGTTTAAGAGAGTCAGTTGAGATAGCAGTTGGCCGAAGCGTCAATCTTCCAACCTCCATTTAATATGTATGGCTAGTTTTACTTTAGAAAAGTCTACAGGACAGGAATACTGATGACTTATTTGTAGGGTTGGTTATCAACTTAAGATATGTTTGGGTTTTGCACCTGGGACGTTCACCAAGCTCGATCAGCTGCAATCCACTCTTGCAATAGCCTGGCATAAGTGATCTATGGGGTGGTAAATGGAGGATAATGTTCATTGCTTAGCACCAACTACTACTCAATATACTGTGCTGCTATGTTCCACCCTATATATTGCTTATATACTGCCCCTGTCACAGCAGATTTCAGCTGATTGGTGGAGGTGCTGGGTGTAAGACCCTCACTGATCTCATAGTAATGACCTATCCTACAGAAAGGTTCTCAATAGAGATCATCGTATTGATTCATTGCAATTCAAATTCAAGTAGAAAATTATGTTATTTAAATGTCTTGGTGAATATTAACAATTTGCATTTCAATTTGCGTGAATCACCAACAAAATGCTTGTTGACTTTTACACAATGGATTAGATTGGTTCAGTCACAGAAGACTGACATGACCTCAAGTGTGACAGCAGGGACTTAACCAAATTCCTTGTAGCTTTCACATCATAATGTATAGCATGGTCAATCAGGAGAGACTATCATATAATGTATAAAAGGCAAGGCAGGGAATGCAACAGGCATTTTAGGGTGATTTTAGAAAAGTAAAAGGACATCAGAGTTCAATGCTCTGCAGAGATAGGAAGAGAAAGTCCTAAAGCATTGAACAAGTAGTCCAGATAGTAATGTGTTTTTAATAAGTGGAGCACTGGAAAAGATGAGAATAGTAGTCTGAGAATAATATAGGGATTCACTTGATAGTGGGAGAGAGAGATAGGAGAGGTGTCAGCAGCAGTGTCAGTCAGACTTGGTGTAATTGATCAGTAACATGGGGTAGCTGGAATCTGTCCTGCTGTAGTTGAATTACAATTTTTTCCTTTATTATTAATGCATTAGAAAGCAGAAGTAAAACAGCACAATAGTTTTTACAGAAAAAAAATTGAAAATAGTGTGCATGCTTGTCACTAGCAACTGTACTGAGTTTTTAGCATTTCATGAGCAAATGTTTTTCTAAAGAGGAGGATAGTTTTTAAAAAAAATTAAATAAAAATCCAAACATTAAGTATTGCTATCTACATTACAATTGTGCTTACTAGTCCAATTGTGCTTACTAGTCCAATTTGTACACCACATTTGTATTACTACACCCTGCCACCGTTTGCTTTCTGTATGTGCACCTACCTCTCTGGCATTGATTATTATGTCTTTTTTAGCAAGTGTTTAACAATTTGGGTTGAAAAGATTGTCAAATGTTAATTAGAGAGTTGTATAAAATATATGGTGAAATAACAAAGTGGCAAATGGCAAAGGCTGGAGTAGTGTTATGGAATATTTGGCACATCACTTACCTCAGTCAGTCATAGCAGTATAATGTTACCTCTGAGAGCGACACTTTCAGTTTCTGGAATATATGGCACATCACTTATCTCAGTTAGACATAGTGGTATAATTTTACCTCTGACAGTGACACTTTTAGTTTCTGGAATATATGGCACATCACTTATCTCATTCAGTCATAGTAGTATAATGTTACCTCTGACAGCGACACTTTTATTTTCATACATTGTTCTGTGCAGAAACCGGTGTTGCTATTTCTGAAGTGAACATGCTTTTCAGAATCTGTACAACTATTTATAGAGATTGAGGAGGCTTAAAAATCATCAGGTAGGGGGAGAAGTGCTGCAAAACCCTCAACAGAACCTCAACTCCTTCTGAACCTTTGACCCCTAATGGCTTCTTCAGACGAGTATATTATACATCCGTATGCAAAATAGCTTGTACACTGAGAGTACATTGACTGATGCAAGTCAGAGGGTATAATTTACTTGAATGTTTTAGACACTGACCAATCGTTCATGTGTTAAAAAACACAGCATCGATAAAAACAACAAATACCTTAGGGGAGCCATCATATTGCATCTATATTTAAATAAACCACTGTAATTATTAAATAAAGGAAGCGCTATCATCAAAGTTTTTATCCTCTTAATGTATTGCAGTCATCATATTATATACTGTAACACTGTGTACTTGCAATTGCTCATTTTGACTTTTTGCCAGCTAATTCTTCTCTTCTATCTGCTCTATGTAGTAAAAGGAAGTCTCTTTTCTCTGTGTGAGTCATCTACCTTTTCAACTCCTGACCCAGCTACTCCTCCTCCCACTGCCAGGGACTTTTGAAGAAACTGATGAGTCATACATGGAAAATTGACGTCCTGTTTCTACATAGAGCTTAGAAGGATTAAGTTCTTCTGGTTTTAACCATGTGATATTATAGAACCTAATAGAAAAGAGAAGAATTATCTAGGTAGAAAGGCAAAATGAGCAATTGTAAGTACACAGTAGAGTTGAGCGACTTTTGGTTTTTTAGGGTCGCGTTTCGTTTCGTGAAACCCGACTTTTCCAAAAGTCGGGTCGAGCAAGATCGTCCGATTATAGGGAAAAGTCGGGGTCGTCCCGAAACACGAAACCCAATGTAAGTCAATGGGGAATAAAAGTCGGCAGTGAGAGGAGGACAGGAAACACACCAACAGTGCCCATTTGAATGCCAAAAGCATCAATTCTTCTTACTTAAGCTTGTCAACCTTAATTAACTTCATAATACAAGTTACGCACTGAAAAATGGGGGTTATTTGGCTACAGACTGTGGGGGGGGAGGGCTGGCTCCAGGTTTTCATGTGCCCTGGGCGAAGAGCGCCCCTTTAACACATACCACAACTCATCATGCTCCGATACGGCAGAGAAATAGCGGTATAGTACAATGAAAAATACCTCACTTTTTACATCTCATGACGAGGCCCATCTATTTCTCCATACAGAATCATTGGTCCCATATAATGTTTGAAACAGTATATGATGAGCTCCACATAATGCTACAGTATATGTTGGTCCCCATGGATGAAGCTCTACTGTCTTATGGGCCCAAATAATGCTCCAAACATAATGGGCCCCATTTCTAATGCTCTAGTGTATAATGGGCCCTGTAAATGCTGCTCCAGTGTCTGATGTCCACCTTTGGAATGTTCCAGTGTATGGTGGGCCCCATCTATCATTCTCAGACGGTGTTAGGCCCAGTATGGATTGCACGTGATTGCACAAAGGTGAGAAAGGGTACCGTATCCCCAGATAACATGTATGGATAGTGTACACATTCAAAATATATGTCTATACATCAGGAGTCAGGCTCAGATGGTGTTAGGCCCAGTATGGATTGCACGTGATTGCACAAAGGTTAGAAAGGGTACCGTATCCCCAGATAACATGTATGGATAGCGTACACATTCAAAATATATGTCTCAGGAGGCAGGCTCAGACGGTGTTAGGCCCAGTATGGATTGCACATGATTGCACAAAGGTTAGAAAGGGTACCGTATCCCCAGATAACATGTGTGGATAGCGTACACATTCAAAATATATGTCTCAGGAGGCAGGTTCAGACGGTGTTAGGCCCAGTATGGATTGCACGTGATTGCACAAAGGTTAGAAAGGGTACCGTATCCCCAGATAACATGTATGGATAGCGTACACATTCAAAATATATGTCTCAGGAGGCAGGCTCAGACGGTGTTAGGCCCAGTATGGATTGCACGTGATTGCACAAAGGTTAGAAAGGGTACCGTATCCCCAGATAACATGTATGGATAGCATACACATTCAAAATATATGTCTCAGGAGGCAGGCTCAGACGGTGTTAGGCCCAGTATGGATTGCACATGATTGCACAAAGGTTAGAAAGGGTACCGTATCCCCAGATAACATGTGTGGATAGCGTACACATTCAAAATATATGTCTCAGGAGGCAGGCTCAGACGGTGTTAGGCCCAGTATGGATTGCACGTGATTGCACAAAGGTTAGAAAGGGTACCGTATCCCCAGATAACATGTATGGATAGCGTACACATTCAAAATATATGTCTCAGGAGGCAGGCTCAGACGGTGTTAGGCCCAGTATGGATTGCACGTGATTGCACAAAGGTTAGAAAGGGTACCGTATCCCCAGATAACATGTATGGATAGCGTACACATTCAAAATATATGTCTCAGGAGGCAGGCTCAGACGGTGTTAGGCCCAGTATGGATTGCACGTGATTGCACAAAGGTTAGAAAGGGTACCGTATCCCCAGATAACATGTATGGATAGCGTACACATTCAAAATATATGTCTCAGGAGGCAGGCTCAGACGGTGTTAGGCCCAGTATGGATTGCACGTGATTGCACAAAGGTTAGAAAGGGTACCGTATCCCCAGATAACATGTATGGATAGCGTACACATTCAAAATGTATGTCTCAGGAGGCAGGCTCAGACGGTGTTAGGCCCAGTATGGATTGCACGTGATTGCACAAAGGTTAGAAAGGGTACCGTATCCCCAGATAACATGTATGGATAGCGTACACATTCAAAATATATGTCTCAGGAGGCAGGCTCAGACGGTGTTAGGCCCAGTATGGATTGCACGTGATTGCACAAAGGTTAGAAAGGGTACCGTATCCCCAGATAACATGTATGGATAGCGTACACATTCAAAATATATGTCTCAGGAGGCAGGCTCAGATGGTGTTAGGCCCAGTATGGATTGCACGTGATTGCACAAAGGTTAGAAAGGGTACCGTATACCCGGATAACATGTATGGATAGCGTACACATTCAAAATATATGTCTCAGGAGGCAGGCTCAGACGGTGTTAGGCCCAGTATGGATTGCACGTGATTGCACAAAGGTTAGAAAGGGTACCGTATCCCCGGATAACATGTATGGATAGCGTACACATTCAAAATATATGTCTATACATCAGGAGGCAGGCTCAGACGGTGTCAGGCACAGTATGGATTTGACGGCCCAGATTACACAGCGGAGGAGCAGGGAGAGGTAAAGATTGCAAATGCTGGGGCCCTGCCCAAGCAAGGGGGGCCCACTCGTGGGCGTCGGTACTGGCACTGGGCCCCTCATAGTACAGCGGTGTGTCTGACGGCGGGTGTGCACCACCACCATCAGAGACACTTGATTGCACTATGAGGGACCCTGTGCCAGTGCCCGCGCCCAAGAGTCGGCCTACCCACCTGTCCAGGGCAACGGCACTCGCACGGTGTCGTGCGCTAGGTGGTGACCCTGGCCATGGGGGGGGAGGCAGCACAGTTAGGGAGTTTTAGAAAGTGGCATATGTTGATGTTGGACATTCAGCTGATGCAAAAGGCGAAATAGGTGAAGTACCAGGAAGAGGTGGACCAAAGCAAGCCATTTTTCTGTCACCCTATGTGTCATCAGGGGAAGGTGGGACAAAATCCTTGGAAACCCATGCGTGGTTCATTTTAATGAAGGTTAGATCATCCACATTTTGGGTTGACAGACAGGTCCTTTTTTCTGTCAGGATTGATCCAGCTGCACTGAAGACTCTTTCCGATAGCACACTTGCAGCTGGGCAAGCGAGCTCCTGTAAGGCATATTGGGCCAATTCAGGCCAGGTGTCCAGTTTAGCGGCCCAATAGTCAAAGGGGAATGACCTGTGTGGGAGAACATCGATATGGGAGGAAAAGTAGTTTGTAACCATAGTTGACAACTGCTGTCTCCTGTCACTTTCCATCGATGCAGTATTACCAGTTGTGTGAGCGGTATTTGAAAAATCAGTCCACAACATTGTCATGAAACCCCTGTCTCCAACGCCACTTCTGCTGTGTGCACCACGAACACCTCTGCCAAGCTGCCCCCGGCCCGTATGGCTCGTGTGAGAACCATCACCGCTGCTGTGTGCTGGGAATGCCTCAAGCAACCGATTTACCAGAGTTGCTTGTTTATTAGCCAATATTAGGTCAAGGTTCTCCTGTGGCATGATGTTTTGTAATTTGCCTTTATAGCGTGGATCCAGGATGCTGGCCAACCAGTAGTCGTCATCGTTCATCATTTTGGCAATGCGGGGGTCCCTTTTTAGGATCCGCAAGGCATAATCTGACATGTGGGCCAATGTTCCCGGTGTCAATGATGCACTGCGAGTGCTGGGTGGAGGAGCAATTTCTGGCAAATCCACATCCCTCCAGTCACGCACAAACCCTGTACCAGACCTTGCCACGCCAACATTTTCACTTGCCCCACGAGATGCATCCTCCTCCCCTAAGTAATCATCCCCATCATCATCCTCCTCCTCCTCTTCTTCCTCCACCTCGTCCAGGAGAGGTCCCTGAGCAGACAATGGTTGAATGTCATCAAGGATTCCCTCCACCTCTTCCTCCTCGTCAACATTGGCTGCAGACGCCTGCTCCTTAAGGTGCGTCAAAGTTTGCATGAGCAGACGCATAAGTGGGATGCTCATGCTTAGGATGGCGTCGTCTGCGCTTACCAGCCGGGTGCATTCCTCAAAACACTGAATGACTTTACAAAGGTCTTTCAGCTTCGACCACTGCACACCTGTCAACTCCATGTCTGCTCTCAAAGTGCCTGGCCGTGTATCCTCCCACAAATGCATTATGGCCTGCCTCTGCTCGCACAGCCGCTCCACCATGTGCAGGGTGGAGTTCCACCTTGTTGCAATGTCGATAATGAGGTGGTGGTTGGGAAGGTGGAGCAATCGCTGCAGCTTCTGCATACGAACGAAGTGTACAGGCGACCGGCGGATGTGCGCGCACAGTCTTCGCACCTTCTGGAGCAGGGCTGTTAACTCCGGATAATTTTTGAGGAAGCACTGCACCACCAGGTTCAAGGTGTGAGCCAAGCAAGGTATGTGGCTGAGTTTTGAAAGGGCTATGGCTGCCACAAAATTACGGCCGTTATCACTAACTACCTTGCCTGCCTCAAGATGTACACTGCCCAGCCATGACTCAGTTTGTCGCTTCAAGTACTCGGCCAGCACCTCGGCGGTGTGTCTGTCGCCCAAACACATCATCTGCAACACAGCCTGCTGACGCTTTCCACTAGCTGCTCGATAGGGGGACACATCGTGTGCAACAGTGGCAGCTGCAGATGGAGTGCTCGTACGACTGTGCTCTGTGGACGAGCTTTCGCTTCTGGAGGAGGAGGAGGAGGGTCGAACGCCAACAGCCAACTGTTTCCTATACCGTGGGCTAGGCAGCACTGTCCCACCACCGCTGTCCCCTGTGGACGCTGCATCCACCACATTAACCCAGTGCGCAGTGATGGACACGTAACGGCCCTGGCCATGCCGACTGGACCATGCATCAGTTGTGAGGTGCACCTTTCCGCTCACTGACTGCTTGAGTGCATGGACAATGCGGTCTTTCACATGATGGTGGAGGGCTGGGATGGCTTTGCGAGAGAAGAAGTGGCGACTGGGTAGGTCATAGCGTGGTACTGCATAGGCCATGAGTTCGCGGAAAGCTGTGCTTTCCACCAACCGAAAGGGCATCATCTCAAACGAGATTAGTTTGGCAATGTGGGCGTTCAAACCCAGTGTACGCGTATGAGAGACTGAGTACTTTCTTGACCTACTCATAGTGTCTGGGAGGGTGAGCTGGACTTGAGAGCTGCATATGGTGGAAGTAGCGGTGGACAGGGCGGACTGAGAGAGGGTTGATGATGGTGATGGAGTTGGTGTTCTTTCTGATGGCCTAGAATCAGTCTTTCGTTGATATAACAGTGGGATTCCCTGACTGCTGTGGTCTTGCAACGACACCTCAACATTTGCTGCTGTGCTAACCGGTGGGCTTACAGTGGGGGAAACAATGTAGCATTGCTGACTACCTTCGTTGTGATCAGTTGCACATGTGGCACTTGAGGTTTGGTGTTGTGTCCACGCTTGCAAGTGCATGCTGGTTAAATGTCTAAGCATGCAACTGGTATTCAAATTTTTCAGATTTTTCCCTCGGCTAAAGGTCTTTGCGCACTTCTTACAGATAACCTTGGCCTGATCATGAGGATTTTGGTCAAAAAAGTGCCACACTGCACTCTTCCTACTTTGGCAGACATTTTGCGGCCTAGCACGCTGTGATCTTTTGACCCTCTGGACAAGCTGTCCAGCAACTCTTTTGATGTTTGGAACCTGTCTTTGGAGTGCTCCGGGCCTGCCAGATAACAGCTGTTGCGATGTCGATGTCTGCTGTGGATGCTCCTCATCTGAGCTATTGGAAGCAGCACCCTCTTCCCCCAATGGATGCCAATCTGGGTCAACAACTGGGTCATCCATCACCTCCTTTTCTATGTCATGTGCACCTTCCTCTGTGTCACCGTGTATGGTGGTATAGTGTGCGGGAAGGGGCACCTGAGTCTCATCAGGGTCAGAATCTGGCTCTGTACACTGCGAGGACAATGTAGTGCTCTGAGTGAATGTACCAGCAGAATCATCCATCAGCGGCTGTGCATCAGTGCACTCCATGTCAGATTCATCTTGGCCTGGGTAATTCACCTTTCACTTGATAATCCAGGCATGGTATGTGAAAACAGCTCCATGGAGTAATCAGTAGTATGGCCTGCGTCATCCTTCAATCTTGGTTGGGGTGAAGGACACAAGGAAAGGTGTGGTTCATGAACATGAGCCTCCAATGACGACTCAGTGCTTTTACTTTTTACAACTGAAGAAGAGGTGGCGATAGAGCTGGAGGCTGAGTCAGCAATGTAAGACAAAACTTTTTCCTGATGCTCTGGCTTTAAAAGCGGTTTGCCAACTCCTAGAAAACTAAGCGTTCGAGGCCTTATGTAGCCAGACGATGACGCAGGCTCAACACCTCCTGCATTCGGTCCTATTTTGCTCTTGCCACTACCATCAGATCCACCACCAACACCATCATTACCAGCTGCCAACCCCCGCCCAATTCCACGGCCTCTTCCACCAGCCTTCCTCATTTTTGGTAGAAATGTAGACAAAATCCAACAAACTATATAGTAATGTAAAACAAGGTACAAGGTGTCTATAGGACAGGGGAGATTTTGAATTTCTGAAGACACTTGTGGACACTGGACACTTTTGGATTGTGTGAGGCCCACTGATATCTGAGTGCTATGTGACAGGCTCGATGGCACAGCTGTGACCAAAGTGACTAGAGGATAAGGGAGATTTTGAATTTCTGCACACACTTTTGGACACTGGACACTTTTGGATTGTGTGAGGCCCACTGATATCTGAGCGCTATGTGACAGGCTCGATGGCACAGCTGTGACCAAAGTGACTAGAGGATAAGGGAGATTTTGAATCTCTGCACACACTTTTGGACACTGGACACTTTTGGATTGTGTGAGGCCCACTGATATCTGAGCGCTATGTGACAGGCTCGATGGCACAGCTGTGACCAAAGTGACTAGAGGATAAGGGAGATTTTGAATCTCTGCACACACTTTTGGACACTGGATGGACACTTTTGGATTGTGTGAGGCCCACTGATATCTGAGCGCTATGTGACAGGCTCGATGGCACAGCTGTGACCAAAGTGACTAGAGGATAAGGGAGATTTTGAATCTCTGCACACACTTTTGGACACTGGATGGACACTTTTGGATTGTGTGAGGCCCACTGATATCTGAGCGCTATGTGACAGGCTCGATGGCACAGCTGTGACCAAAGTGACTAGAGGATAAGGGAGATTTTGAATCTCTGCACACACTTTTGGACACTGGATGGACACTTTTGGATTGTGTGAGGCCCACTGATATCTGAGCGCTATGTGACAGGCTCGATGGCACAGCTGTGACCAAAGTGACTAGAGGATAAGGGAGATTTTGAATCTCTGCACACACTTTTGGACACTGGACACTTTTGGATTGTGTGAGGCCCACTGATATCTGAGCGCTATGTGACAGGCTCGATGGCACAGCTGTGACCAAAGTGACTAGAGGATAAGGGAGATTTTGAATCTCTGCACACACTTTTGGACACTGGATGGACACTTTTGGATTGTGTGAGGCCCACTGATATCTGAGCGCTATGTGACATGCTCGATGGCACAGCTGTGACCAAAGTGACTAGAGGATAAGGGAGATTTTGAATCTCTGCACACACTTTTGGACACTGGATGGACACTTTTGGATTGTGTGAGGCCCACTGATATCTGAGCGCTATGTGACAGGCTCGATGGCACAGCTGTGACCAAAGTGACTAGAGGATAAGGGAGATTTTGAATCTCTGCACACACTTTTGGACACTGGACACTTTTGGATTGTGTGAGGCCCACTGATATCTGAGCGCTATGTGACAGGCTCGATGACACAGCTGTGACAAAAGTGACTAGAGGATAAGGGAGATTTTGAATCTCTGCACACACTTTTGGACACTGGATGGACACTTTTGGATTGTGTGAGGCCCACTGATATCTGAGCGCTATGTGACAGGCTCGATGGCACAGCTGTGACCAAAGTGACTAGAGGATAAGGGAGATTTTGAATCTCTGCACACACTTTTGGACACTGGATGGACACTTTTGGATTGTGTGAGGCCCACTGATATCTGAGCGCTATGTGACAGGCTCGATGGCACAGCTGTGACCAAAGTGACTAGAGGATAAGGGAGATTTTGAATCTCTGCACACACTTTTGGACACTGGATGGACACTTTTGGATTGTGTGAGGCCCACTGATATCTGAGAGCTATGTGACAGGCTCGATGGCACAGCTGTGACCAAAGTGACTAGAGGATAAGTGAGATTTTGAATCTCTGCACACACTTTTGGACACTGGATGGACACTTTTGGATTGTGTGAGGCCCACTGATATCTGAGCGCTATGTGACAGGCTCGATGGCACAGCTGTGACCAAAGTGACTAGAGGATAAGGGAGATTTTGAATCTCTGCACACACTTTTGGACACTGGATGGACACTTTTGGATTGTGTGAGGCCCACTGATATCTGAGCGCTATGTGACAGGCTCGATGGCACAGCTGTGACCAAAGTGACTAGAGGATAAGGGAGATTTTGAATCTCTGCACACACTTTTGGACACTGGATGGACACTTTTGGATTGTGTGAGGCCCACTGATATCTGAGCGCTATGTGACAGGCTCGATGGCACAGCTGTGACCAAAGTGACTAGAGGATAAGGGAGATTTTGAATCTCTGCACACACTTTTGGACACTGGACACTTTTGGATTGTGTGAGGCCCACTGATATCTGAGCGCTATGTGACAGGCTCGATGGCACAGCTGTGACCAAAGTGACTAGAGGATAAGGGAGATTTTGAATCTCTGCACACACTTTTGGACACTGGATGGACACTTTTGGATTGTGTGAGGCCCACTGATATCTGAGCGCTATGTGACAGGCTCGATGGCACAGCTGTGACCAAAGTGACTAGAGGATAAGGGAGATTTTGAATCTCTGCACACACTTTTGGACACTGGACACTTTTGGATTGTGTGAGGCCCACTGATATCTGAGCGCTATGTGACAGGCTCGATGGCACAGCTGTGACCAAAGTGACTAGAGGATAAGGGAGATTTTGAATCTCTGCACACACTTTTGGACACTGGATGGACACTTTTGGATTGTGTGAGGCCCACTGATATCTGAGCGCTATGTGACAGGCTCGATGGCACAGCTGTGACCAAAGTGACTAGAGGATAAGGGAGATTTTGAATCTCTGCACACACTTTTGGACACTGGACACTTTTGGATTGTGTGAGGCCCACTGATATCTGAGCGCTATGTGACAGGCTCGATGGCACAGCTGTGACAAAAGTGACTAGAGGATAAGGGAGATTGGATTGCTTTTAAAAAAGCAGTTTGCGGAGCTGTGGGTAAACAGCAATGCAGGAATGTCAGGAAGCCTTAGAAGGCAGCCCAACAACCAACACCACTGATACACCACTATATAGCCTCCCCTTGCACTGCACACACAGTGACTGGTGTGTTGTGCAGGCCAAATTGCTAGCAGCAGAAGCAGTTTTTTTTTCTTCTCAGCAGGACAAAAAAAAAATTGGGATTGCTTTTAAAAAAGCAGTTTGCGGAGCAGTGGGTAAACAGCAATGCAGGAATGTCAGGAAGCCTTAGAAGGCAGCCCAACAACCAACACCACTGATATACCACTATATAGCCTCCCCTTGCACTGCACACACAGTGACTGGTGTGTTGTGCAGGCCAAATCGCTAGCAGCAGAAGCAGTTTTTTTGTCTTCTTCCCTGCCTAACGCTCTCCCTACAGAATCAGCAGCAACCTCTCCCTATACTAAGATCGGCAGAAGTTAAATGGCGGTCGGCGTGCACGCCCTTTTATACCCCCTGTGACGCCCACCAAAGTAAGCCAATCACTTGCATGCCCTTCTGAAAGATGGTGGTGACCCGTGCCTATGTCATCACGTTGCCCACAGTGTCCGTGGATCCTGATTGGCTGAAAAAGAGCGCAAAACAAACTTTTGAAACGCGACTTTGGCGCGTAAGTCGCCGACCTCGTGGCCGACCTCATCCTAGGGTCGGGTTCCATTTCATGAAACCCGACTTTGCCAAAAGTCGGCGACTTTTGAATTTTTTCGACCCGTTTCGCTCAACTCTAGTACACAGTGCTATATAATCTGATGACTGCAATATATTAAGATAATCATTTTGATGGAAACTGTCTTTGGACTTTTTTTACATTTAAAAATGTGGATGTATAAAGCGAATGTCATAACGGTATAAGGAAATAAGAAACATGGAATGCATATGGATGACAATATGAATGAAAAGACATACCCTTTTTTTAATATGTTAAATTCAGGTAAGCCTGTGAAAAATCATCCTTTTTTTCATCCAGACAAAAAAATGAATGAATGAATAAAGAAAAAAAGCTCTCCTAGTGCAGGTCAATGGAGGTGATACATGTATAATTGGGTGCAGGCACTCACCCGGTCAGCATCAGGCACAACACTGATAATTGCCGTCAAAAGGACGCATGCGCCGCCAAACGCATACTGCGCATGGCCTGCGTCCCCAGTGATAAAGATAGGGGACGCAGGACCCATGCAGCGTCATGCGCCCGCAGGCGGAGCTACCGGCGGAGATGCGGAAGGGGGCGGGGCTTAGCAGCAGCCGTGCGCAGCCCGACGCTGCGGCCGTAAACGCTAATGTGAAACTAGCCTTAGACTCGCATTTTTCCAAAAGTTTTTTGGGGAATATTTGGCTGCATTTTATAGTCTGAATATAGCATACTGGAGGAGCGGCGGAAGCAGGACTTGGGCGATACTGTGGGTGATGCTGTAAGCCCTAGGCTAGGAGGAGGATGTGCAGTTTCAATTTGGTGGACTCAGGAAAAATGGCACATGCACAGATTGAGATCTTGACACAAAGATCTCGTCTCCTGAGATCGAAATCTGCGTGTGTGCCTTCTTTGGCGGCCATTTTCTTGAAGTTCACCGCAGTGAAACCATGGAAATGTAGGGGCTACAGGCTTTCATAAAATGTCACCGCCGAGCACCTCTTTTAACCAGCCTGGGATGGGACTCACAGCATCACCCCAGGGTGTCGCGCCTCTGGTCACCTCATGCGACCCTGCTCCAGCATTGCTGCCAATACCCCTCCAGTAAACTTAATTCGGACTGTAAGTTGGACCCCATTTGACGCATTCATTTTTTTCCTCTATTTTCATCCTGAAAATTTGTGGTGCATCTTATGGTCCAAAAAATATGGTATATGGTCACTCATATGGCATCTGTATATCCATCTTTGACATCTGTATGGCATCTGTTTTTATACATCAATGATTAAAGAAAATACAAAAGGCAAAGTACATGTAAAACTAATGTCATAAAGATGTAGACAGCATTGCATTATTTTGCTTTATGTGCAACCATTCAAAAGTATAGAGTAGATGAATCTCAGCTGAAAAATGGATAAAACTAGCCTAGCATGTTTCAATTTTTTCACAGTGACCATTAGTCCATGTGGAAAAACGTTCATGTGAACAAAAACATTGCTTAACTTTGGTCCATGTGCTATATCAGTATGTAATAAAGAAACTAATGTATGTTATGAAGTCATAAAATAAAATTGAATGTTAACATTGGCATCACGCTACTGTAGGTAATAGCAGGTACGCAGGATGCAGTGACGAGACTGAGTTGTACTTTGGGGAGAAACTTTTATAAATTTAAGCCGCTAGGGCTATACTAAGCAACCAAAACAAAGTAACAGATATTGTCCTTGCAGGGACTCAGCACAAGCAAACACTGTTAAAGAGAACACAACTAACCCGACAAAGGCCGGTTACTATAGGGCCGCGATATGGCCGACTACGGGTCCTTATTTCCTATAGTGTCACTTATCCGTCCTGACGTCCCTCGGCGTCTCTGATGAAGCTGCTTTGGCGTCGCAGCCGCTGGGCCC
This sequence comes from Dendrobates tinctorius, assembly GCF_039654945.1. Taxonomy (NCBI): domain Eukaryota; kingdom Metazoa; phylum Chordata; class Amphibia; order Anura; family Dendrobatidae; genus Dendrobates; species Dendrobates tinctorius. Next base: position 19,370,048 of record NW_027361810.1, on the reverse strand, counting down.
AGCTGCTGAAGATCTGTAGTAGTCTTTGGGCGCCTCAGCGCCCAGGAGGAGATGGGGCACAACAGGCCCTGAGGGAGTCCTTTGATGAGGTAACCCCCTGTAGAAACAGCGGGGTTCCGCTAGTTAGCGAGTTCAATCAGACTCCAGTCTCCAAGCAGGGTTGTGTCGCAGTTACCAGGAGTGGCGGTTGGCAGGACATGTGCATGGCCTGGGCCTGGGCAAAGAGTTTCTCTGTAGGCAAGGAGTAGGCCCCAACTGCTGACTGCAGCGGGGTGATGTCAGCTGCGGGTAATGATGAACAGGCCGCACCCGCGGGCTGCAGCGGGGCAGCAGCGGGCAGGCCGCAGCCGCAGGCTGGAGTGAAGCAACAGCGGCCGCGAGAGGTGGCGGACAGGTCGCAACGGGCTGGAGCACAGCAGCAACGGCTGCGGACGACCGCGGGCAGGTCGTGACCTCTCCTCCAGGCCCTGGGTCCCATCAGCACATTTTCCGCGTACTTTGCACATGTTGGGCATAGCCACATGCGGAAAGTAAGCGGAACAATGCATTCCTATGTGTGCGGAATCCCCGCGATTCTGCAAAAAGATTGAGCATGCTGCATATTTTTCCGCGATGCGATTCCACTGTGGAAAAATACGCAGCATTAGCACAACATGTGCGGAATGCCATTGAATTCAATGGGCTGCTCATTGTATGAGTTTTCGCATTGAAAAAATGCGGCAAAAGTGCATAAAATCCGCGGCCATTCCGCACGTGTGCACATAGCCACAAAGTGAGTCTCCTGAAGGTGGGAAAAAAATTTTTTGTGGGGGGGCTAGATTCAGAATTTTGAGAAAGAAAGAAAGAGAGAAAGAGAAAATCCATTTTAGGTGACACACATCCCATGAACATGTCTTCCATTGCTATCATTGAATGCCGTTTATAGATTTTAAGAGCTGCCAAAAAAGCAGCAGAAAATGTCATCTCCTTCTCACTGCTCCAAAGCAACACATTCTGAGAGCCAAAACACAGATTAAATAACAAAGACTAACAATTCAATGAATCTGTCATCACCTCATCTACAACTCCTGTTTGTGCTTTACACATTTCTTTATAATGAGAGAGAACAGAGAAAGGATCGTATGTTTATATATGTTTAGTCCTTGCAAAGTTCTAATTAAAAAGAAACCGGCATATTGTCACATTCCTATAGCCCAGGAGAGATAATTAGTTTTAAAAAGTGACACAAGAGCAAAAAAAAAAAAGGAACTAAAAAAAAATAAAATAAAGACTTTTGTGCGCCATATAAAAACATTCAAAAGAAGGGAAATAAATAATGATTTCACTCTGGGTTGGCACAGCGGGTACTGAATAAGGCTTGCTTTTGTCCGTGGAGGGCATTACCAAAGTGTAGAGCGATGCTTAATCAAAGCCATCTTGTGACAGAACCAACAGAAATTGCTATAAAACTATGAACTGCTATATTCAAGATGTTTAAAATTATACATCACACTTTAATATAATTTTTCACATTTATATGATAGTTGTAGAACAATGGTTCAATGTCAGATGGAAAAATCAGTCTTTAGAGGGTTGAAACGAGGCTTGTAAAATCAGTAGCAGGGCCACATGTCCATCATGCCCTATTGACAATATTGGTGGAGGGGTCTTTGGATCCATTAGGACCCTGATGGTTACTGCTTTCTCTCCCTTTCCCTTCTCATTTTTTAGGCTGGTGTCCTGCTAGGTTTTCTTTGCCAATCCCTAGCATTCGGAAACATATCAAGGGGACAAGAATGAGGTGTGGATGGAGCTTTACCTGCCCAAAGGGATATGGTTAGATGGATACAGATTTTGCAGTTCTCTTAGTACACTATTCTCTATCTCATTAAGAGGATTTTGAAAACTTGTCGAATATGACAATGCAACATTACGGGAGCTGTCCCCCTCCCACCTTGGTACCTCTGTCAGGATGCCAGACTTGAGGGCTGCTTTGTAAGAGAGGTTGCAGTGGGCTGAAGCCTAAATGGACACCATGCAAGGCTACATTTCCAATAGAGGGTTGTGTGAAGTTTCATGTTAAATAGTCTGTCACTCATAAAATGACCCCTTTATAACATTCCTCTAACTAGAATTGCTACTATATGTAATTACGGTAGGCATTGATAAAGGCATTGGCAAATGGTCAACCCCGGGTTATTGTCTGCGGGACTGCCATCATGTTGACATTGCTGCAGATAATCTCGGAGTTTATCTGTTCTGAGTGGCTAGTGCTGTCAACTCGACCAGAGCCACTGAGATCACTGACTGGCTGCAAATAAACCACTCATGCAGCCCCTGACCAGGTGCCTCCATGTTATATACATTTGTTTAACATTTACACTTTTTTTAGCCTTTTGCTCAGCCTCCATACCACTTTGTAGGGTCATGCAGACAATTACTCGCATTTTCCATTGACTAACATTTGACTCGCTACTCCTACCGAATACATGAGTATTATGGTATACTCGGTACAAGTATAGCGAGTCCGAATACTGCACTACTCGCTCATCCCTAGCTGCAATGTTGTTGACATTATGTGAATGCTGCAGACAATAGCACTAAAATAAACAGGGATTTTGAACATTTTATTTAAAAAAATGCATGGTGCCTACAGTGAAACATGGTGGTGACAGAGTCCTTGTTTGGGGCTGCATGAGTGCTGCTGGTGTCGGAGGTCTACATTTCGTTGATGGGATCATGAATTCACTAAAGTAAAAGAGAAGATGCCGCCACCACTCCTTGTCCTTGGTAGACAAGCACTTTTCCAACATGACAATGATTCGTATAGACATCTGCTCCATTTCTTTTGAAGAACAGGGCAAAAATGATTGAGTGGCTAAGTGTCTACTAATCTGACCACAACGGAACATGTATGGAGAATTCTGAGGAGACAAGTTGTCATCATTCTCCATCCAGCATCCAGGCTCTAAGAGAGCTTGTTCTTGAAGAATAGAAAAATATTGATGTCGCAATATGTCACCAACTTGTTCATTCTATGCCTAGAAGACTTGGTGCTATCCTGGAAAAATCATGGAGCTCGTACAAAGCATTAGATGTAGTAGTTTTTTATGCGGGGTGTACTAATTTTTTCATCAACTAATTGGAGTAAAACTGAAGATTTTGTAATGAGAGTTCTATTATTAACCTTACTTTCATGTTCTGTGTTAAAAACAAATGTTCTCTAAACCTCAGTTGTGTCAAAATTTTGAAAATTGACCTCTTGTTCAGAGAGAAATTGATTAAAATCTTACTTTTCAAGGGGGCGTATTCATTTTTGCTGAGCATTATATACAGTATATATATATCTAATATATAAAGCTCAAAGTGTGTATGTATGTGTGTATGTATGTGTGTGTATGTTTGTATGTCCGGGATAGGCATCCGCACCGTCGCAGCTACAGCCACAAAATTTGGCACAGTCACACGTTTGGACCCCGAGAGCGTCCTAAGCTATGCTGTGAGGCGAAATTTTAACCCCGCGCGTTCCAATTCATCAAACAATTTTGTCCCTATCTACATACTGGGGAAAAAAGTGTGTGCGCGTCAAGCACCGCCCCTCATTGTGATGTCACAATGCCCCTATTTGCATACTGGAGAAGCAGTGTGTGTGTATCAAGCCCCGCCCCTCATTATGATGTCACAATGGTTGCCATGGCAACGCTGATGTCATCAAAGGTTGCAAGCCCTGCCGCCGCTCATTATGATGTCATAATGGTTGACTATGGAATGGAGGATGTGTGATGAGTATATGGGCACCGGACTATGGGATGGAGGATATGTATGATGGGTATATGGGAAAGGGACTATGGGATGGGGGATGTGTGATGGGTATATGGGAACTGGACTATGGGATGGAGGATATGTTTGACGGGTATATGGGCACGGGACTATGGGATGGCGGATATGTATATGGGCACAGAACTATGGGATGGAGGATGTGTGATGGGTATATGGGCACTGGACTATAGGATGGAGGATATGTATGACGGTATATGGGCACGGGACTATGAGATAGCAGATATGTATGATGGGTATATGGACACGGGACTATGGGATGGAGGATATGTATGATCGGTATATGGGCATGGGACTATGAGATGAAGGATGTGTGATGGGTATATGGTCACTCGACTATGGGATGGCGAATATGTATGATGGGTATATGGGCACGGGACTATGGCATGGAGGATGTGTGATGGGTATATGGGCACGGGACTATAGGATGGCGGATATGTATGATGGGTATATGGGCACGGGACTATGGGATGGAGGATGTGTGATGGGAATATGGGCACTCGACTATGGGATGGAGGATATGTATGATGAGTATATGGGCACGAGCCTATGGGATGGTGGATATGTATGATGGGTATATGGGCACGGGCCTATGGGATGGTGGATATGTATGATGGGTATATGGGAACGGAACTATGGGATGGAGGATAATTATAATTTGTTATAACTAACCACAGTTAGTTACTATGCCCGGGCAGCGCCGAGCTCTTCAGCTAGTATATATATATATATATATATATATATATATATATATATATATATACAGGGTGGGCCATTTTATGGATACACCTAAATTAAATGGGAATGGTTGGCAATATCTACTTCCTTTTTGTGGCACATTAGTATATGGGAGGGGGGAAACTTTTCAAGATGGGTGGTGACCATGCGGTGTTGCTATCAGTGTGTCAAGAGTGTGAGAAGAGGGTTGCATTGACGATCCAACAAAATGGGCAGCACTTTGAAGACATTTTATAAGTGGTCATAAACTTGCAAATAACTCATGAAAGAATAAAGTTAACTTAAAACCAAGCACACCATTGTTTTTCTTGTGAAATTCTCAATAGGTTTGATGTGTCACATGACCCTCTTCCCATTGGAAAAAATAAAGTTGGATCCAAATTGGCCGACTTCAAAATGGCCACCGTGGTCACCATCCATCTTGAAAATTTTCCCCCCTCCCATATACTAATGTGCCACAAACAGGAAGTTGATGTTGCCAACCATTTCCATTTTATTTAGGTGGTTCATATACATGGCCCACCCTGTCTATATAGCCACACTACTGTATATTACAACTAGTCCCCCATAGACATATGAGGGGCACAAGAAGAAATCCCACAATGATAATCAATTTAAAAATGTATATATTTTATTAAAAAAAACATCTAAAACAGAGTAAACCAAAAAGCAAGATAGCTATGACAGGGGACACCAGGCCAAAAAAATTGGAATAGGTTATAACATCATTTAGATATTATTATTATATGTAGCACAATGCATCTAATATAACGTCAAAGACAATGCAGGGATCCTAAATAGAATAATCCCCTAGCAAGGTAGCTATAGTAATCAAACATGAACAATAAATGATCCCAAAGGTGTGCTGCATAAATTATGCATACCCTACACATGTAAACATAGCCCTAATTGTGCTAACAAGCCTCACAAATAGATAAGCCCCATCGCTGTGAAACATGTAAATCAGTTGGTAAATATATCAATTAGTAAGTATAAGATGCATGAAAGGAGCAAGATGAATATCTACCCTGTAGCACTGTGTCTCCTGGTGTCCCTCACCCCGACGCATGTTTCGCAGCCAGCTTCTTCCGGGGGCGTGCATGTCTAACATGTGGCTTTGATCCCTATTGATTATCTTGCCACATGCTACTTACAAAATACTGTATAGTTGCACTTCTCACGTTTCCCTCAATGACTTTGAGCAGTCAGTATTCATCTTTTTCTGGGGAAAATATAAATTATATATATATATATACAGTATATAGATGTATATATGTCCCTCATCCTGGCCCCTTCCTGGTATATATATATATATATATATATATACTAGCTGAAGAAGCCCGGCACTGCCTGGGCATAGTAACTAACTGTGGTTAGTTATAGCAAATTATAATTATCCTCCATCCCATAGTCCCGTGCCCATATACCCATCATACATATCCACGATCCCATAGGCCCATGCCCATATACCCATCATATATATCCTCCATCCCATAGTCAAGTGCCCATATACCCATCACACATCCTCCATCCCATAGTCCCATGCCCATATACCCATCATACATATCCTCAAACATAGTCGAGTGCCCATATACCCGTCATACATATCCGCCATCCGATAGTCCCGTGACCATATACCCATAAACACATCCTTCATCTCATAGTCCCATTCTCATATACCCATCATACATATCCTCCATCCCATAGTCCCGTGCCCATATACCCTTCATACATATCCGCCATCCGATAGTCCAGTGCCCATATACCCATCACACATCCTACATCCCATGGTCAACCATTATGATATCATAATGAGCGTCGGGGCTTGCAACCTATGATGACATCAGCATCGGCATGGCAACCATTATGACATCATAACGAGGGGCGGGGTTTGACACACACACACTTTTTCCCCATTATGTAGATAGGGGCAAAATTGTTTGGTGAATTGGAATGTGCAGGGTTAAAATTTCACCTCACAACATAGCCTAGGACACTCTCGGGGTCCAGACGTGTGACTGTGCCAAATTTTGTGGCTGTAGCTGCGATGGTACGGATGCCAATCCTGGACATACACACATACATACATACATACATACACACCCACATTGAGCTTTATATATCAGATGTTAGTTTTTTACAGCTGCTGCAATTAATGAGAAATAGAAGATCATGGACTCAGTGAATGATGATATTGCTAATTCTATACGATGTTTCAGGGCTGTTAAATTAGATTAAAAGCCAGAAATGTTCATTATATCATACATGGCAGAAAGCTGTAGTTGTTATGAAATATATAATCCCTTAGGCACTTAATTACTGGGTTGTGCTATGAAGCTTTGCTTTCTCAACCACGGAGATCATATACACTGAATACATAGAGGCATCCAAGGGCTGAGCCTTTATTACGCAGACAGCGCCTTACTTTATATATTGTACATGACCCAAGAGGTAAAAATGGTGAAGGAGATAAAGTATATGTGGGAACACTGTCCTGGATCCACCATAGACTAATTAGTGAGAGTAGTTGAGCTGGTCAATATTAATTCATAGGATTTTGCTTTATGTAAACCTACTGACTTTAGAGATCTCTTGATATTGCTAAAAAATTGAAATCATAGTCATATGGTACAGGGGTATGATTCCAAAGATGAGGGGTTAACTGCTAAAAAAAATGATTGAGTTCATTTACACAAAGCAATTTTCAGGCATTATGATTAATACCTAAAGGTCAGCATTTTTTTCTCCATTTACAGTGGATGCATAATTATGCACTGAAATTATTGTGACAGTGAAAATAAAAATGGATCTTCAAACCGCTGCTTCTTCTGAACATGCGTTACATAGAGAGAGGAGAGCAGGACTCCCTCATGTCTATGTGTACTGTGTATGGGAGACATCTGTAAGGAGGTGAGGACATAGCCCTGTAAATATTGTTATTGCATATTAACTGTGTTCCTTACATGTCTGTATAGAGTATATATGTTGTGTGTGTGTGTGGCTGCATGACAATACTTAGTTAAAGATAAGGTACTGTCACACATAAGGTACTGTCATACTTAGCGATGTACCAGCGATCCCGACCAGTGATATGACGCGGTCAGGATCGCTGGTGCATCGCTAAGTGGTCGCTAGTGAGCTGCCACACAGACAGATCTCACCAGTGACATCGCAGGGGACGGGGATCGCTACTTACCTGTCAGACGAGGCGATCCTGCGTCCTCCCGCCCGCGTCCACACGTCGCTCGTCGTCACAGCAGGAAGCCCAGCAGGAAGCTGATGACGAGAAGCGACCCAGGACGTTCTCGCATGTTCAATGATAACCAGCGGGGGTAGCAGTCAGAGGTAAGTATCAGACATAGCGATATCGCTAGCGATATCGCTATAACGTCACAAAAACCAGTGACATTACTGTATAGCGATACTGCTAGCGATATCGCTTAGTGTGACAGGCCCTTTAGCGATGTACCAGCGATCCCGACCAGTGATATGACCCGGTCAGGATCGCTGGTGCATCGCTAAGTGGTCGCTAGTGAGCTGCCACACAGGCAGATCTCACCAGCGACATCGCAGGGGTCGGGGGTCGCTATTTACCTGTCAGACGAGGCGATCCTGACGTCCTCCCGCCCGCGTCCACACATCGCTCATCGTCACAGCAGGAAGCCCAGCAGGAAGCTGACGACGAGAAGCGGACCAGGACGTTCTCGCGCGATCAGCGATAACCAGCGGGGGAGCGGTCAGAGGTAAGTATCAGACATAGCGATATCGCTATAACGTCACAAAAACCCGTGAGGTTATAGCGATATTGCTAGCGATATCACTTAGTGTGACAGGCCCTTTAGGTGTTATATTAGTAAAGGGCCACTAGATGGGGGCACTGAGCTCAACTAGTAAGAAGACGTCTGAGAGGTTAACTTAGAGGAGTGGCTGGACAAGGAAAAAGGAGATAGATTTCCCTCCAAAGTGAGTTAAGCTGGGGGTAGCGAACAGCACAGGACAGGAGTGAAGAGCAGCCGAGTGCCTACAGCAGTAGCCAGCACGTTGTGGTGTTGGAGGCCTTGCAGTCAGGGACTGGGGACTGTAAGGCTAGTGAGACAGAAGAAGGAGTCTTGTCGGTCAAGTCAGCTAGCAAAGAAGAGTTGAAGTGACAACCCAAGCCAGTCTATTGAGTCTAGCCCGTGTCTGGAGAATTGCAAGCCAGGGAGTTTCGTGGAAGGATCCCTGTGGGAGTAGCAGCTGGACTACGGGAGCTTTGTGGAGACTTCAGTGAGCTGTGAAACTAGGATACGAACAAGAGCAACAGTGCCTTTAGGGGGTGAGCTGTAACGGAAAAGTCAGGTACCTTCGTGGGCTGAAGTCGGGCTCTGCAAGAAGGGAAGTGTTCCGTGTTCATTGTGCTCCATGTGACGTGTCAGCTTGCCTGTGTGGTGCATATGTGTGAAGTGAAGGAAGAAGTGACGTACTGCTGTAGATGAAGATGTACTGCTGTTATCAAGTAAAGAGTCCTCTTGCTGTATTGGATGTGCTGTTCCCTGAAGAGAATAAAGCTGAGTTGTTAAAGTTGATTCCAGCCTCTGTCTGCAGGCAATTGGGTCCCCAAAGTGAACAACATATGGGTGATGAAGCAGCCTCCAGCACAGTGAGTACTAGAGAGGCTGCACAAGCTACCCCCCAGCGGCCGTGGGTTTACACATCATAGAAGCTAGTCTTCACGCACCAGCTCAAAGGCAACTGATAATCACAGATAGATCCTGTGCAGCCTGGCACAAACTGATGAAAAATGTAGAATACAAGAAATAGTGTTATTCTTCATGTATATGTAAGGTTCAGCCAGGACCATAGTCGTGGCCAAGGACTCCGGACCAACAGAGTCCTGGCCTCCCCTCACATAGACATGACAGTTTTCTGTTAGCATACCTGTCGCTTGCTCCAGCTCCCCCTCAGGGCTTTCTGTTATGTGCTGCACATTCTTCTCAGACGATGTGGAACAAACAGAGTCACAGTCCTGGTCAATACTTGAACAATCAACTTTACTGTTTCCTTTACACAGGGCATACATATTCACTCCAGTATCAGCATCAGGGTTGGCAATAGACATTTTCTCCTCTTTCCCTGTCTTTCCCTCTCTCCCACTAAGCTCACTTCCGGGACAGACTGTGCTCTCCGATCTTTTAGCATCAACTATGCTCAGTCTTACTCCAGTAGGGGACCCTCTTAACCGTTTAGCCCCGGTCTCAAGAATATCCATCAATGAAATAAGCCACCACATTCTGAGTGACCTGCCCATACTGCTTAGATTTCTTCTGGCAACTGCAGACCCACTAATTCTGCACTGTCAGCACTTCTCCTGGTGTTACTCCCCAATGAGATACTGGCCGGAATTCTGTATGACTGGGCTCTTGACTTTAATGTTACGGAGCCAACAGCCCTGTCAGGGCGCTCCCGCCCAACTGATTCAAATTCCAGATGCTCCCTGGGTTAACAGCTGTTAGCCCCTACTAATTTAACTTTTTACAAGCTGAGCATCTCTAACCCCATCTAGTGGGCAAACTAGGGCACTACACTTTCCCTATCTATATAACAGTGTCCAATGTTAAATACTTAAACAGATACAATAATAAGACATTTACATGGCATTTATTTATATAATTGCCTTGTAATGTTTTAATTTCCTGTTCTGTCCAGATGTCACCATATCCCAGAATACCAAGCAGAGGAAGTTCACCGACCGGCATAATGAGACACCCAAGTAATGGGTGTCTCAATATGGAAACTGTTGCTGGTACCAACCTATTGCACTATACCACCAGTGCAACACCGTCGCACCACACACACACACACACACTCTATATGCCGTACACACACACAAACTAACACACACACTCACACACACACTCACACACACACACACTCTATACGCCGTACACACCTCACACACACACAAACTAACACACACACTCACACACACACACACACACACTCTCACACTCACACACTCACACACTCATGCAGCCTTGTGCACAGTGAATCATTCGGCTGATCCCAGCGGCAGATGCGTGACGTGTCTACAGGCAGAGGTAGCAGGTCACTTTAAAGAGGTTTTCCCACAAACAAAAGTCCATTTTAAATATTGTCTGTGTCTGACCGTGTGCGGAGCATACCACATCTCCTGGGCAGGGGAGGAAGCAAAAGACAATACTGACATTACAGCAGGGGATCACAGAGGATTCATTTTGTGAGGTAAAATATTTCACTGACTGTTTTTAAACAATATTTTACCTCACAAAATGAATCCTCTGTGATCCCCTGCTGTAATGTCAGTATTGTCTTTTGCTTCCTCCCCTGCCCAGGAGCTGTGGTATGTTCTGTACACGGTCAGACACAGATAATTTTTTCGATCATGGGAAAACCTCTTTAAATAGAAATTCCTCCCAACATGCTGTGCACTGACTGTTTAGTGATGGGGTACACAGGTCAAACAAGAGATGACATGAGAGAAGACAGCAGATGGGGGAGAAAGCGCACAGGAGTGAGACAGAGAGAGCACAGAGGGAAGACAGCTCAAATGGGACAGCACAAGAGGGGAGAACACAGCACAAGAAGGAGAGAGACAGCAGGCAAGGGGGAGAGCACATGGGGCAGACAGGTCAAAGAAGAGAGCGCAGATGGGAGAAGTCAACACATGGGGAAAGAGAAAGTGGATAGGTGGGTGAGCACATGGGGGGAGAGATGGGGGGAGAGATTCTTAACACTGCAAAGCCTGTCCCCCACCTGACATTGCCACGCTCCCTATGAGATAGCATCGGGCCTCCATCTAGTGTACAATATATACGAATAATGTTAAAGGGAAAGGGTACATAACATCTGACACTAAATATCTATATATATATATAAATCAAAAAAAGGGCAGCACTACCAAAATTAAATAGTTGGTGCAAAACCTATTCAGCAGTGTCCCAACAGCCAAATTAACAAAAGTAAAAAAAATAGGCAGCACTCAAATTAAATGTGAAAAAAAGTGGATACTTTACTGATCCTCAAGTGGCAACGTTTCAACGGTGACCCGTCTTTATCAAGCAATGTGCTCGTAGTCAGTACAAACTTAAATAGTAGTAACACATGTGTATACAATTTCAATAATTAATCTGTTTTACATATTCAAAATGGCCATTGCCATAGTAACATTTACAGGTGCTCCATACAACATATGTGCATATGTCCGAAGATCTAGATTACAAAGTGCAACAGTGCATATACAGTGCTTTAAAAAGACTCAGCTTGTCAATAAAAATGATCATGACACAACTTATGAAGGTACTAAGGCTTATATAGTTAAAGAAATGGTATACTTTACTCATATCCATGCAGCTCTCTGTCACTGCTGGCAATTAGCTGTGGTCAGTGTTGTTTGTCGCTGCCCAGCTCCAACATGTGATTCATCACTGCAAGGGCGATCAATGCAGGATGCCTGACATGCTCACTAAACATACTGTTCAGAACTGCCATTTTCCTTCAGGGCGCCACAGCCCTTTTGCTGATTCCATCTAGATACATGTATTAGTGCCTGGGGTTACGGATTTACAACTGGAATGGTCACAAACCCTAGAGGCACCCACCAAGGTGACAATATGGTTGTGTTGCTGTTTTTACAAGAGATAACGACCTCACATAGTCTCTCTTTACAGCATTACCCAATCCTGAATACCCTTTCACCACCAGATGTCACTCTCTATGCAGTTCCCATTCACTCTATTACACACATACCAGGCATTAGTACACTGCAGTGAAATGGCCATGAAACTCATTCTATAGAAAAATGAAAAAATATATATTTTTACATAACGCCTTTTATTAAGTGCCCTTCATAATCTTGTAGTCACTATCTTCACAGCATCATTGAACTGGAAAAAGAATATGTGGCAGGGACTGATTCAGTGCTCAGTCACGTTGGGGTGTACCTGGATAAGATCTTGAATCCATTAGCACAAAGGGCCACTTCTTATGTTAAAGACACCACTGATTTTCTTTTGAAGGTCAAGGAGTTAAAAGTGGGAGAAAGTGATTGGCTAGTATCATTTGATGTAACATCTCTGTATACATCTATTGTTCATAAAGAAGGTTTGGAGGTGGTAAAAGAAGCCCTGTCCAGAACCAATTTTACTAATCAAGCCATAGTGATGATCATGTCCCTCTTGGAATTGGTATTAACAAAAAATTATTTTATGTTCGGTGATGAATATTATGAACAAATAAGGGGTACAGCTATGGGGGCAAATATGGCCCCCTCATATGCAAACCTCATAATGGCCGCTCTGGAACAGAAGTTTGTCTATGTGTCGCCCCATTTCCCCAAAGCAGGGGGATGGTGGCGATACATTGACGATATTTTTCTGACTTGGACTGGATCACGTGAAGAGCTTCAAGAGTTTTTTGACTTTTTGAACTCTATTAATGAAACCATAAAATTTACAATGGAATGCTCCAGAGTAGAGTTGAACTTTTTGGATGTGTTGATAAGGAAGGATGGAGAGAAGTTGGATACTGACCTTTTTTGCAAGAAGACTGATCGAAACAACCTCCTCCATTATTCTAGTCATCACCCACAAAAAATGCTGGATGCAATTCCATATAGTCAATATCTACGTGCTAAGAGAATAGTTAGCAAAGATGAAAGCTAACAGAGACAGTCGACAATATGAGTAAAAAATTCGTACAGAGGGGGTTCCCCAAAAGTATATTGGCTAAACAAAAAAGGAGACTGGATGAGGTGGAAAGGAGAGATTTGTTTGAGGAGAAAAAATGGGATAATATGAGTAGAATTCCTTTTGTAAGTAATTTCTGTGAAGAAAGTCCACAAATATCTAAAATTATAATGAACCATTGGCCGATTTTGAATAAGGGGTGTCCACAAATAGAGGAATTTAAAAAAAACCCAATTCTTGCATATAGAAAGAGTAGAAGTCTGGGTGACAGATTGATTAAAGCAGACATTGGGTCATTAAAGCAAACTAAGCATTTGACTCTAACAAATACTCAGCGGAAGGGTTGTTTTCCCTGTTTATCTTGTGTAAACTGCCCATTAATGCTTAAAGGCTCCACATTCCAAAATCCTCGTACAGGACATACATTAAACATCAGACATTTTTTAACGTGCAACACAGATTATGTAATATACATGTTACAAAGTCCATGTCCACTTTATTATATTGGAGAAACAACATGTGATCTGAAGACACGGTTAAATCAGCATAGATGCGACATACGGAAAAAACGCAAAAATCTGCCTTTCCCTAAGCACTTTAATGAACAAGGACATACAGAGAAAGATCTGAGATTTAGAATTATAGATTATGTACCGGTACATAGACGAGGAGGGAACCGTACGGAAGTTTTAAAAAAATTGGAAATGAGATGGATATACGAATTGGGGACATTAAAACCGGCAGGATTAAACGTTGATTTTAAGGTATATATGTATTGAGAAACTTACCTTTTTTGGTTATAACTTTCCATGTAACCTGACTTCTGTGTGATGTATGTGCTATTGATATTTTACTATATATGGATATGTTTATAATTATATCCTTTTTATTTTTTTTCCAGTTCTATGATGCTGTGAAGATAGTGACTACAAGATTATGAAGGGCACTTAATAAAAGGCGTTATGTAAAAATATATATTTTTTCATTTTTCTATAGAATGAGTTTCATGGCCATTTCACTGCAGTGTACTAATGCCTGGTATGTGTGTAATAGAGTGAATGGGAACTGCATAGAGAGTGACATCTGGTGGTGAAAGGGTATTCAGGATTGGGTAATGCTGTAAAGAGAGACTATGTGAGGTCGTTATCTCTTGTAAAAACAGCAACACAACCATATTGTCACCTTGGTGGGTGCCTCTAGGGTTTGTGACCATTCCAGTTGTAAATCCGCAAACCCAGGCACTAATACATGTATCTACATGGAATCAGCAAAAGGGCTGTGGCGCCCTGAAGGAAAATGGCAGTTCTGAACAGTATGTTTAGTGAGCATGCTCAGGCATCCTGCATTGATCGCCCTTGCAGTGATGAATCACATGTTGGAGCTGGGCAGCGACAAACAACACTGACCACAGCTAATTGCCAGCAGTGACAGAGAGCTGCATGGATATGAGTAAAGTATACCATTTCTTTAACTATATAAGCCTTAGTACCTTCATAAGTTGTGTCATGATTAGTGTTGAGCATTCCGATACCGCAAGTATCGGGTATCGGCCGATACTTGCTGTATCGGAATTCCGATACCGACTTCCGATATTTTTTCAATATCGGAATTCGGCATCGGAATCGGAAGTTCAAAGTTGATTGACAGCCTGACGTCATCATGATGCGCGGTGTGTGCGCATCATGATGCGCCGTCATTTCGGGCCTTCCGGGGGTCTCTGCCGGCCTGCCGGGGGGCTGTGTGGACTGCCCGGGGTCTGTACCGGCCTGCCGGGGGGCTGTGCCGGCCTGCCGGTGGTCTGTGCACCCTGTGGGGGTCTGTACCGGCCTGCTGGGGGGCTGTGCCGGCCTGCCGGTGGTCTGTGCACCCTGTGGGGGTCTGTACCGGCCTGCCGGGGGGCTGTGTCGGCCTGCCGGTGGTCTGTGCACCCTGTGGGGGTCTGTACCGGCCTGCCGGGGGGCTGTGCCGGCCTGCCGGGGGGCTGTGCTGATGTCCGGGGGTCTGTGCAAGCATCGTCCGATGGGACTACAAGTCCCATCTGGCGATGCCTGCTACCATGACAGTGATTGACACATTAGCCAATGATGGGACAGTAGTAGTCCCATCATCCGGCTAATGTGTTAAATGTTAAAAAAAAAATACTACATACATACTACATACATACTACATGCATGCTACATACATACTACATGCTACATACATACTACATATATACTACATGCATGCTACATACATACTACATGCTACATACATACTACATGCTACATACATACTACATATATACTACATACATACTACATACATGCTACATACATGCTACATACATACTGCATGCTACATACATACTACATACATACTACATACATACTACATGCATGCTACATACATACATACATACATACTACATGCATGCTACATACATACTACATGCATGCTACATGCATGCTACATACATACTACATGCTACATACATACCACATACATACTACATACATACTACATACATACTACATGCTACATACATACTACATATATACTACATGCATGCTGCATACATACTACATGCTACATACATACCACATACATACTACATACATGCTACATGCTACATACATACTACATATATACTACATGCATGCTACATACATACTACATATATACTACATGCATGCTACATACATACTGCATGCTACATGCATGCTACATACATACTACATACATACTACATGCTACATACATACCACATATATACTACATACATACAATACATTCATACAATACATACATAGACATACAGTACATATAACATAGAGTAACATACTTACCAATACTTGTCACATTGTTCCCCGAAGCCATTGTCTTTTCCGGAATAAATATTAACATAACAAACCACAAAAATACTCACCCACGATCCGAAGCAGTCCACGAGTGTGTCCCACGACGATCTTGGGTAGAGAACTGCAGCATCAGATGATGCTGCCGTTCTCTACGGGCTGCAGGAATCCAATGACGGAAGGTAGGTATCCTTCCGCACTGTATTCCTCCGCCACTTAAAAAAAAAAAAGTCCCTAGTCTCACTTTATGCCATTGCTGCGTGGGAAATTCCCACGCAGCAATGGCATAAAGTGAGACTAGGGACTTTTTTTTTTTTTAAGTGGCGGAGGAATACAGTGCGGAAGGATACCTACCTTCCGTCATTGGATTCCTGCAGCCCGTAGAGAACGGCAGCATCAGCTGATGCTGCAGTTCTCTACCCAAGATCGTCGTGGGACACACTCGTGGACTGCTTCGGATCGTGGGTGAGTATTTTTGTGGTTTGTTATGTTAATATTTATTCCGGAAAAGACAATGGCTTCGGGGAACAATGTGACAAGTATTGGTAAGTATGTTACTCTATGTTATATGTACTGTATGTCTATGTATGTATTGTATGAATGTATTGTATGTATGTAGTATATATGTGGTATGTATGTAGCATGTAGTATGTATGTAGTATGTATGTAGCATGCATGTAGCATGCAGTATGTATGTAGCATGCATGTAGTATATATGTAGTATGTATGTAGCATGCATGTAGTATATATGTAGTATGTATGTAGCATGTAGCATGTATGTAGTATGTATGTGGTATGTATGTAGCATGTAGTATGTATGTAGCATGCATGTAGTATATATGTAGTATGTATGTAGCATGTAGTATGTATGTAGTATGTATGTAGTATGTATGTGGTATGTATGTAGCATGTAGTATGTATGTAGCATGCATGTAGCATGCATGTAGTATGTATGTAGCATGCATGTAGTATGTATGTAGTATGTATGTAGTATGTATGTAGCATGCAGTATGTATGTAGCATGTATGTAGCATGTATGTAGTATATATGTAGTATGTATGTAGCATGTAGTATGTATGTAGCATGCAGTATGTATGTAGCATGCATGTAGTATATATGTAGTATGTATGTAGCATGTAGTATGTATGTAGCATGCATGTAGTATGTATGTAGTATGTATGTAGTATTTTTTTTTTTTTTTAACATTTAACACATTAGCCGGATGATGTGACTACTACTGTCCCATCATTGGCTAATGTGTCAATCACTGTCATGGTAGCAGGCATCGCCTGATGGGACTTGTAGTCCCATCGGACGATGCCTGCACAGACCACCGGCAGGCCGGCACAGCCCCCCGGCAGGCCGGCACAGCCCCCCGGAGGCTGCACAGACCACCGGCAGGCCGGCACAGCCCCCCGGCAGGCCAGCACAGCCCACCGGAGCCTGCACAGACCACCGGCAGGCCGGCACAGCCCCCCGGCAGGCCGGCACAGACCACCGGAGCCTGCACAGACCCCCTGGCAGGCCGGCACAGCCCCCCGAAAGGCCCGTACAGACCCCAGAGAGGCTGTACAAGGCAAAAACAGGGTTTTTCTTATTCCGATACCGGAAGTCCCATAGACTTGAATGGGACTTCCGGTATCGGAATCGGCGATACCGATATTTTTTTTAAAGATCGGCCGATCCATTCCGATCCGATACTTTGAAGTATCGGACGGTATCGCTCAACTCTAGTCATGATCGTTTTTATTGACAAGCTGAGTCTTTTTAAAGCACTGTATATGCACTGTTGCACTTTGTAATCTAGATCTTCGGACATATGCACATATGTTGTATGGAGCACCTGTAAATGTTACTATGGCAATGGCCATTTTGAATATGTAAAACAGATTAATTATTGAAATTGTATACACATGTGTTACTACTATTTAAGTTTGTACTGACTATTTTGGCACATTGCTTGATAAAGACGGGTCACCGTTGAAACGTTGCCACTTGAGGATCAGTAAAGTATCCACTTTTTTTCACATTTAATTTGAGTGCTGCCTATTTTTTTTACTTATATATATATATATATATATATATATATATATATATATATATATATATATATACATATATATCTGTACACTTACGGACACTCCTTTGTGTCCCTTACATTCTCCCTTCCTATTAATATGGTTGTCCCCAACCATTAGAAAATTTTAATAAATACAGAAAATATAATAATATCATTAAACTAAAAATACAGTATATAAGCGATACTAAATATGGGTCAGGTCCTTGTTTCTTCCAAAGGAGTCGTCCCAAACCATTTACTCAAAAAATATATAAATTATTATTTTTTTGTACATACAATACTCCACACCGGGAGGCAGTTAAAATAGTCCAAATTAGCTCAACATGAGCAATTTCCTATTTAAACTCTTACATTGTAACATTCTTCTTATCAAAGGTGCCTGGCTTACAGTCCTCCTTATCACCTACTGTCCAATACAACTATCCATGGTAAGGAAAGTCTCTTTCCACTACAGCGTACGTTGACTACGGCCCCATCTGTCCACGGGATGCAAACATATATACAATAGTATTCTATGTATGAGGTCCACAGCCCTTAGGGTTGGACTCCCTCTTCCTTTGTGGGTAGCACAGCCCTTTATGTCATGTGCACTGCCTGTGCAAAAACAGTCTGTTGCTACAGTCACACGTGATTTAGGATGTATTCATAGGTCATGCTTCTGCTTCACTTCACTCTTTACCTCACAACTCTTTCTAGGACACGCCCACAAAGGGTGGAGTCACATTTGTCATTTTCTTTCCTGTCAGTACTAGCCACCATCTTTTTGGCTCAACTCTACTCAGGGCTGTATTTAGAGTTTATGCTGCCCTAGGCACTTTTAGTGCTGCCTCCCCCATTGGTGAGTACGACTAATGCAGACATTTTGGCAAAAATCGCTGATGTGAAAGTAGCCTTTCTCCCAAGTGCAGCCATCTCCCCAGTGCAGCCACCGCTCATTCTCCCCCTGGCGCTCATTCTCCACCCGGCTCAATTCCCCCCGGTACTTATTCTCCACCTGCCTCAATTCCCCCCAGCGCTCATTTTTCCCCCGGCCCCCATTCTCCACCTGGCTCAATTCCCCCCCACTGCTCATTCCCCCCTGGCTCCCATTCTCCACCCGGCTTGATCCCCCCGGCTCTCATGCTCCCCCTCGGCCCCCATTCTCCACCCGGCTCAATTTCCCCACCACCACTTATTCTCCACCCGGCTCTCATCCCCCCGGCCACCATTCTCCATCTGGCTCAGCTCATTCTCCCCCCGGCCCCCATTCGCCACCTGGCTCATTCTCCCCCCCACTCATTCTCCATTTGGCTCACCTGTGTCGTGGCTTGGTCCGTTCCCTGCTGCTGTCCTGCCTAGTTCTTCCTGATTGAGTGTGATCGCGCGATCACGTGGTACCACTCATTAAGGTCATGAATATGGGCGCCACGTCTATGAGAGTGGAGTGGCATCCATATTCATGATCTTAATGAGCAGTACCATGTGTGACCGCGCACTCACACAGGTAGAACAGATATCGGCGCAGGACCATCAGAGTTGGA
Source organism: Dendrobates tinctorius (assembly GCF_039654945.1). Classification (NCBI taxonomy): domain Eukaryota; kingdom Metazoa; phylum Chordata; class Amphibia; order Anura; family Dendrobatidae; genus Dendrobates; species Dendrobates tinctorius. The sequence goes on along the minus strand of NW_027361810.1, from coordinate 19,350,358 downwards.
GCAGGAGGAGGTGAGTATTATGTGGGGGAATGAGGGGGAGGGCCAACCCTGGACTTTAAAAAAAAAAAACCTTGCTCAGGTGCCGCCTCCCCACAGAGTCCCACCCTAGGCACGTGTCCATGAGTGCTTAATGGCAAATACGGCCTTGACTCTACTTATGACACCTTTCATGCAAGGCCTATAGAAAAAATATATGGAGAGAGCCAACTGATCACTCTACTAATTGCTCTTCAGGGCAGGGTGGATCATGCATTATGTATATACCGATACCCCTTCCCTTTATCCTCTCCCTTACTTCAGTTGAAATTGATGGACATGTGTCTTTTTTTCAACCAAACTATGTAACAACTTAAATTTGATCTCTGGATGTACAAATTCATCAAAATTCTAGTTAATATTTTAATTAAAAGGACAAAATATAAATAGCGGAAAATCAAGGTAAAATGATGAAAATATCAAAGCATGACAAAAAAATAGATCAAAGCATAAACCATAATTTACACAACAGATCAAAGCCAGTTAAACAGATAAGTATGATGTAAAAAAGTTGCTTTAGTTCAGTACACGGCTCAATAAATCAGCTAATTGGAAGCACCGCACAAGATAATTACAAAAATGTTGAATATGAAACAAACAAACTCTGATTTCTTTTTTTATCATTATTTATCATTTGTCAAAGAAAAAACCTGCATGAAATTTTTATTTTGCAGAAAAGTTTATCAAAGGATTATTCCAAAATGCCGAAGCTGGGATGACGAATGCAGAAGAGAAGTCCAGCTGCCATGATGCACCGGCGGGCTGACCAGGGCAGCACAAATTGAATTGCTCATCAATACAAGAGGTCTACTTTTTTAAAGGTGCACATATTCAAACAGTAGTTCTCTTCTTCCTTTCCATAATGCATTATAGAACCGGTTCTGCCCATTCTGTGCAGCAAGATATTTTAAGTGCAGTTCCAGCTATCACCAGTAGGTGTCATAAGTTGCCCTTCCCTTTTTATTCATGTGTTTGGAATCTTCTGTTCCCCAAATGGTTAATTGTTCAGAACCGCCTCTTCTTCCTGCCCGGGTTTTGCAGCATGTAACCATTCCTGCAAGGTTTAATACATTTATGAATATATGTTATGCATCTCTGTTAGCTGGCCATAATGCATTCCTGATGATGTTTGCAATGCATGTTCAGCTCCTGTAATGCTAGTACACTGCATGATAGTTATGCATCCTCTGTTCAGTGAGTGTAAAGCTGGCTGCCATTAGTTGTTAGATATTTCATTCTCTTTTGCTGCTGTGTATGTGATATTGCTCAGCTCTTATATAATGCATGATAACAGCATCCTGTATTAATGTTACTGTTGTGATAATACCCTGTATTGCTGGGATTACCTGCCAGTTCTGATGTATTGTATATTACCTACCAGTACTGACATGCTGCATTATATCTGTCTTTTATAGTTTTTACCTGAATCATCCACATTTGTACAACAATATCTGAATCATCCATAACTGTGTTCAACTACCCCTGACATCATCTACAACTGTGTTCTTCTATACCATCTGTTATCATCTCCCATTGTTGTCGATATCAACCCAATAAATATAGATTTAAGCACCAATACAGTCTTGTTTCTGGGAGTGGATGAAAGGTTAAGCCATATGCTGGAATCCACACAGCGTTATACGTGGAAGAAGGCAGAACAGAACCCTTCTGTTAATACTATGGCGGCAATATTTTAGACGCTGTTTGCGCTGTGTTCAAAAAGGGACAAGGTTTAATAGAAAGGGTTGTGGCCAGAGATGAGCGAATAAATTTGAGTGGAATTGACTCTTTAGCCATCATTTTTCTGAAGCATAAAAGGCCATCAATATGTTGCTAAATAAAAAAAAGTATACTCACCACTCCGGCCGATCCACTGTACACCGTAGGGTGTCCAGGAGAGTTCTGCGCATGCACCTGCAATGTTTGTGTGCCATGATGTCACCATCTGTGCCATGGCAGGCTCATGCACAGAACCCTCCTGGACCTAGCAAACCCAAAAGCCTAGGCCTAGAAACTAGGGCCCCAGAGATGTCAGGATCGGCGACACCAATTTGAAAACAAAATAAGTGGGAGGGAGGAGCGAAGGGCCAGAAAGAGGTGAGTATTTTAATGTTATTTTTTATGTATAACATGGTTATTATGCTCTGTGGTCTGGAGAGACTCCAAAACACAATAGTGGACTTTAAATTCACAGAGAACAACTTCCCTCAAATTAAATTTCCTGGGGAAAAAATGCTAACAGCAAGTTCAAATTTTGCCTGATCCGTTCATCTTTAGTTGTGCATAGAGATAAGAAGATCATTTTGAAATTTGCATTTGCCAGCATTGCTGAACTTCCTCAAAATATTTGATTCAAAATGCTGCAAAGTCTCTTACTGCCGGGAAAACACATGGACAACACTGAAAAATCCCCTAGAACTGTATTGAACCTGTTTTGAGCTCTTTTATGCAAATACAACCTTACTAAAACAGTTGTCCAGTTTTCTATTACAAGACTGTAGTCATTCTATGTGGCTGCAGACCTCTGAATCTTTACAGCGCGCACAGTGAATGATATCAGGATTCTTCAATATTGCTGCCACTTCTGGATGGTCACATGACCACAAATAAGCAATTTGCCTACTTTTGGACACATACCTGCTAGATTAGCTCAACCTCACTCAGTTCACTTGTATTGAATGAGGTCGGCCATGTCTAGTCCGAATGCGGACGGAAGCATGCAAATTGCATACTTGTGGTCACATGATCTCCCGATCTTGGCAGAAATACTGGATAATCCTGACAGTGTGCAGTGCACTTGCTTTAAGGATTCAGCAGTCTGTATTTACATACCGTGACTGCAGAATTTTAGCAGAGACCTATAGAACCCCTTTAATGTCCAGGTGACCTCAACCTATATGGTTAGGGGAAAATGCATGGTAATCTGTGGTAATGATATTTAGGTGGTATTTGTAATATTGGGCTAATATTGGACTATTACAATAAGGAAAGGTGCAAAAATATATATTTTACATCATGCAGAATTTGTGACGTAGACAGTTTTGCTTACATTTCTGTATCATAGAGATTTTTTTATTCTTTAAATATATGACTTGCCTTTCTTACAATCTGGAAAACATACTTTATGTAACACACAAGCCTTGGATTCGGTATTTTTCTTTAATAGCAAAATAAAGACAGAGGGGCATTTAAATGCCCTCCTTGTTTGCAGAGTGCGAAGAATAGAAAACAATGTTATTCTTGTGTTACTACAGTAGATCAGTAATAGCTGAAAGAAAAAAGCCTGCCATGCCACCAGGATGTGAAAGACACTGGAAAGTTGTGTGCCGCAAAAAAGATAACTTAAAAGTAATCCTTTAATTATACTGCACGTCATAATGTGTTTTAATTGTCTCAAGTCACACATTTTCATCTCTTGCATAGTGCTTGTCCTTGAATAACTCCTGCACCCTATAACTAACCGGCATTCATCATCTCATGCATTGTGATGATGCGCTTATACGTAGGTAGCAGCTGTCTGCCGCAGAACACTTAGCTCAGTTACCGCCACCGGGTAACACTTGTAATTAACTTCCCAGATTGTTTCAACAGCAATAGATGAAACTGATGCATTTACATTAAGCTATTAAATGATTCCTTCTTTTTTTAATAATGAAAAAAAATTATTTTAATTTATTTTAACAAGTTTATCAGAAATCTGCCCAGTCACATATTGTCAGAGCCATAAGTCTCAGTGTTATCCAGTGGTTTATCCTTCTGTTCCATGTGTCATTTTGATGTGCACAGAACACGAATGGACATTAATTGATTTGAGAGAGGACTTACAGTTAATAGCAGTAGTACTGTAGAAGTGTCACAAAGTGTCAGGCAAAATACATGTCCCAAAATTGGGTCCTTTGTGGTACAGACTAATATCATGCAATTGAGAGAATTAATTCAGAGTCTAGGGAAAACATAATTGATTTAAATAGTTTCTCCTTGTGGAGAGTGACATACGGGCTCTGGCATGCCAAGGTAAGGCTGGTTTCACACTTGCGTTTTTTTGCGCTGCATTTTTGCGCATAAATGTGCATGTGTTTTTTTCCTATACTTAACATGGGTGCGCATTGGCATGCGTTTGTGCGCATTTGTATGCGCATGCGTTTCTTTTGTAGTGTGCGCCCGGGCGCACAAAATGCATCCTGTTGCATTTTTTGTGCGTCTGACCTGTCTCAAAAAAACGCATGCGCACAAAATTCACCCAAGAACACATTAAAGTCTATGGGAGCGCTGACGTGCGCATGGTCATGCACACGTCAGCGCAAAAAACGCATGCGTTCTTTTTGCAAAAACCATGCGCAAAAAAACAAGAAACCACATAAAAACAGCATGATGCGTTTTTATGCGCGTTTGCACTGCGCATGCAGCGCAGCACAAAAAACGCTAGTGTGAAAGTAGCCTAAGGCACATGTTCATCTGCATATCATATTTTGGAAAGAGTTTAACAAGGTTGTCTCAACTTGGCAATTTATCAGTAGTCAGGATAAGCAAAATATTGCTGGTTGCTGGAAAATCAGCCACTGGGACACCCACTGATCCCAAGAACAGGGAAATAAAGTGCTCCATTAGAACAAAGCCGCATCATGCATGCTCGGTAGAGGAAACTGAGCGCTGCACTTGGCTATCTTCTGCACTCACAAGGTCAGAGGCTGGAGTGATGGTGCTCATGCATGTCAACGCTCTACTTTAACCCAGAATTTCAAAGCCTTGTTCTTAGGTCTATAACTACTTTAAGTAGCTAAAACAGCATTTTAATAGGTCCGGTCAAAAATGACCGCAGCAGTACAAGTGTATAGTGGAAACGAACAGAACAGCAGGGTTAATAACTATCTCCTACAATGTCATTGGGGGTGTAGATAATTTAGCTAGTGAGTAATCTATTAGGCACTTGAGGGGGCAACTGTTTGAATCAGTTATATCTTGATGTCCCCTATGAAGACTTTCCCAATCATGTGTTTTACCTAAAGTACTATACTTCTAGATTATAGAGTGTTTTACCACTAAAATAAATCAATGAGTGCTAAAATATACATATCTAGTATATACATAACCTGCAGGTGCACTGGCAAAAAGTTGCAAAGGAAGTAGCATATGTAAGGCAGCTTCGGGCTGATTATGCTTCATAAGATCTTGATATAGCATCAAGGAGGGATGTTACAAGACATTTTACATTTGCATTGATTGATCTCTTATCTTTTAATGTTTTATTCACCCTCATTTTTCACATCAGAATCGGATTTTAATGAGCACTTGTAAGGTACAGCGGAGCATTCGGCTTCAATCACATCTCCGACAGAATGTTACTTCTGGGGTAGAGGACGTTATTGACCTATTCCAAGCTGTTTATTATTGAGATTGCGATTTGCTCATTGTAGTGTATTAATCACATATTCAATCATTGTGTTAACAGCTTCTCCGCCAAGGATCGTGAAGATTATGTATTGGACCGGTCAAAGAATTAATTGGAAAATTAATTTATAAGCACAGGACCAATGTAAGAGTTGTGGAGGTCGCTGTTGGTTTTTGGCCAGTGATTCGATGGTTCCAGTGTCATATTCTGGTGATGAGCCATGGCTCCTGCTGACAGCCTCATCTGGTTGCTATCTTTCACCATTCCTGCTTTGAACCTGTTCTTCTTCCTCTAAAGATTCAGGTCACGGCTCTGCTATTCTGGATGCACTGCAGTGTCAGGTTGCACAGGGACCTGGTGTCAGACCTGGTAGCCTAGGAAATACGTGTCATGCTTTGGTGAATGATATACAGTTTTTTCCATACTCTTGTTCTGTAACCTTTTCTGGCTATCATATGACTTGTATTCTGTATTTTCACAAATTTTCTCCTATACAGGCTTTATTTCTAATTTGCAATGGTCCCTGATCTGGTAGCTGGAGACTAGCGCCTATGATGTCTCGAATACACAGCACACAGAGAAATGAGTGATTCCTTATCTAATTTCTATCTGTAATTCATATCAGAAGCATCAGCAGAATGGAGGACATTATACAGCAGTACTGAGCGGTGTAGATGCGAATCCTGCTCTGGCTGAGATAAAAGACTAGCTAGCTCAAAACAATCTTTCTGTGTTTTCCTCTGCCTGTTTTCTGACTATATTCCTCCTCTCTCCCATCCCTGTAAAGTATGGCATTAGTTCTAACCTGACACATCATTTCCAACACCATCTTGCTCTTACCAAGATGAATTTGAGCTGGGTGTTTTTAGGGTGGATGGTGAATTCAGGAGGTGGAGAGAAGTTGAGAGAGTTACAAGAGGTTGCTCATAAGTGGACAAATAGGCAGAATTCTCTGATAAAATATATCTCAAAATTGCTTATAATTACGTGTACCATTGCAAGTTTGATGAAAGTCACACAAATAATACGAAAAAAGCAAGACAATATATAATAAAGCCATTAATTTTTTTTAAGTATCTAAAACAAAAATAACATACTTAGTGGAATGAGACCTCACAGGTAAGTTAAAAATAAGCTGGGGGATACTTAGTAACTGATGAATTAAACCAAAGTGGAATCCTTGCTCAGTAGATAATATCTGGCATGGGTAAAAAACATGTAATTATATGCAACATATAAGCACTAGCAGCAAATATGTAATTATCCCAAATTGAAGAAAAACCATCCAAACTAGAAAGGCACAATAAGCAACACTTGTCAAAGTAAGCCACCTAGAAGGACAGCCATACATCTACATGTGACAGTACAGTGTGACATAGGAAAAAAGATAGTGAATGAATACCCACAATGATAATTTCCAAAGAGCAAGGCAAGGAACCAGGTTCCACCGCACCCAACGTGCGTTTCACAGGAAATGCTTCGTCCAGGGGTTACCCATGGATGAAGCATTTCCTGCAAAAGGCACGTGAAGTCCGGTAGGACCCGGTAATAAAATTAACTTGTTTTAATATATATTGGCTTGCATTTTTTCCTATCATTGTTGCCTCTTGCTTACAATGCATGTAAGCCTTACTACATGATTCATAGTTGTTCAAAGTTTTATGAAAATACAGTTCCCATTTAATATCCTGTTCCTAATCGTGACTGTTCCTGACAATGTTTGTGCCTTGTTATTTGGTTTGTGTGCCTAGTACATGTTGAGCTATTTCTTGACCGTATTCCTGGTCACTCTTTGACCTGTCCATTTTGATTCACCAAGGTTGGATATTGCAGTTTAGCTACATTCAAGTGAATGGTGCACAGCTGCCATGACATGCATAACCTTTACACAATAGTGGTGGTGTTTCTTGGAAGAAGTCAGCCATTTTTAATTCTGGACAACCCCCTTTAAATAATATATTACGAAAGGGCAGGAATCTTTCACCTTCCAGAAAATATGATTATACAGTCCCCTGTAGACCTGAAAACACAATGTAAAGAATATTTTATGTCTACAAATAAGTACATTTTCCATGTTTACATCAAAGCTCTGTCTTCTTGAGAACGATTTTAAGTGTTTAATGTTTAGGTTTCTGCAGCTCGAAAATCATCATACTCATCATTATTCTAAATGTCTGTGTAGCGGGATAGATCACGGCTACTGTGTGCTTGTCTACACTCTCCTTTAATTGGCCTGTAGGAGGACGATGATGTGCCAATTAAAACTAACAGAGCAAGCCATGGGAACGATACATTGTATATTCTGCTTTGAACATAATGAAGACAAATGACTGCTCCTTCATTAATAGTATGTCAATGTCAGGTGAGTCACAAGCCAAGTGCACCGGCCAGTGGAGCGCTATGGAGTATATATCATGTGGCAAACATATCATAGGAAGCAGCTAAGTGGAGCTTAATAAGGTGCATTTGATCAAGAGGCCTTTGCACATTCTCAACTTATCTTCCTCTTGTTTTTTTTGCCATCGCCTTGGAAGTGAGCAGCGAAAGAAAAGAACAACCTGGCACAACCGAGACAAGTTAGGGAAAAGGGTAACAAATTATTTTATTATGAAATATTAAAAAAATATAAAAAGACTCACCATCAGCAAAGCTACAACCTGCCCAAATATTGGTGTAGTGGGTCCACGGTAGGGCATCCTTTTGCTGGAATCACAATTCTGCAGAATATTATCATTGCGCACCGTTTCATAGAAATGGGCCAATTCATTTTTTTTTTTTTAATGAATGCAACCAATTTTGGGGCAAAAGAAACCAAATTGATGTTTTATACATTTGTAAAAAAATCACTTGTAAAAAAATAAGGCTCAATAGGGTTTTATCCAAGGGAGCTAAGTGTGTTAAATAAGGTTATGCTAACCTGATTTTGCTGTCTATTCACAACATTTCCATGACTTATAAATAGAGTTGGGCAAATGAAAAATTTTCGGGTTCCTCCTTATTCGGCAAGCTATAGCGCTCACCAAAAGAGCTGCAGAAGAAACCTGGCTATCAGGATCGCTCTGGCTGATCAGCTGTCCGGCTCCGCTGCTGCATGTGTCGCGTCTGTGTGACAGGCACAGCACATGCATGGAGAGTCTGTTTGTTTTGCTCTCCATGCATGTGTTGGGACTGTGACATGGCTGCAACACATGCAGCTGCGGAGCCGAACAGCTGATCAGCTGGAGCGATCCAGGAAGCCTGGTTCCCTCCGGAGCTCTCTCGGTAAGCGCTATAGCTTGCTGAATAAGCAAATTCGCTCAACCCTACTTATAATTTCAGTTGCTGCAGTTCCAACTGGTCATCAGACTGAGAAAACATAAACTGCGCTGTTGGTATCAGTATCAGTATAATAGATCCAGGTCCAGACAGAAAATATTTCCTTTTTTTCTTTATTCTGGCAATGCGTTTTGAAGTACTACAGAATTCTTCATCAGGACAGGAAAACCATAGTTCATTACACAATTCAGTTACATTTATAGTGATGAAAGTTCAAATGTATGCACCAAATAGACATATGATAGATACACGATGTGTCAAAATTCATCATAGCTCATCAGGAAAAAAAGAAAAAAGTTTTTTGCAAGTTGGTAGTATATAATTGACATAGAAAGATAATTTACAAACTATTAATGTCTATAAAATACATTTCTTTATATTGATTGCTAGATAGAGATGGGCAAACCCCAACAGTAAATTTCGGGGTCCATACAGAACACCTAGTTTTTGTTCGGCATCTCAATTACTGGGTATTTCTCACACTGTCATCTGCATTGGCTCTGATCAGCGGTAAAATTATTAATGCTGGTAAAAGAGCTGCGGTTCACACTCTGTCAGATGACAGTGTCAGACCGCAGCTGTGGCCAGCGGTAAAAAGTTTACCTTTAGTCACAGGCATCAGCTAATGAGAGAGTACTACTCCCATCAGTCTACACCTGCTGTGGCTGACAACAGCGAGAACAGGTGCCACTGATGAGAGTTTTCAGCAGCTGGCGCCTGTGCCATAAATATATAAATAATAAAAATGGTATAATCGCTTCTATTTTTGATAACCAGTGCAGGCAAAACTGACAGCTGCAGGCTGCCTTATCATGGCTGGTTGTCAAAAATGGCATGTGGTGCCCCCTTTTGGCAACTAGCCAAGCTAAAGGGGACAGCTGGTGGCTGGTATTCTCAGGCTGGTAAAGGACCATGGATATTGCCTTGCTCAGCCTAAAAATAGCAGCCCACAACTGCCCCAGAAAAGGTGCTTCTATTAGATGTGCCACTTCTGGTGATTGGCCAAGCTCTTTCCACTTGCCCCGTGGTGGCAAGAGGGGTAATATTTATGGGGTTGATGTCAGCTGTTTTATGGCTGCTTACACCAAGCCCACAGGTTAGTAATGGAGTGTTTCTATAAGCTTTCTCTCTAGTAATGGAGAGGCATCTATAAGATGCCTTTCCATTGCTAACCCCATAGTTAGATTGCAAAAAGACACAGCCAGAGTAAAATCCTTTGTTTGAAAGAAAAACACAGACTCCTTTATTTGAAATAAAAATAAAAAAGCAGTTATACTCACCCTACACCCATTCCATTGAGGCCCTTGTCCCCTATAAAAAAGAAAATTGATAAACATCCATATCCCTCACCTGTCCGAAGTGAAAACTAGCAATACTGTCTCATGTCGTAATCCATGTCTGTGATATGTGGTTTACAACCTGAACGGTGCCATGATGCGACCATCCAGGCTGAAAACCATGGGAGAATAAGGTGATTTTCGGCTGAACCCGCCAGATCCGAACATCCATGGGTTCGCCCATCACTATTCCTAGGTGAAAAAGATACAACAGAAAAGAAAAATAAAACAGAACAGAAAAAATGCATTTGATCGTAAAGAATGTCTGTATGGGTTTAGTGGATTTGAACTTGTATCTCAAAAAACTCAAAGTGCGACATTAGAAGAGGTTAACAAGAAGAATTCATAGCATAGCATGAATTAAAAGAAAATTCCTTGGATTGTTTTATTTATTAAAAATTATATATATATATATATAAATAAAGAAAGGATTAGAATAATAAACGATTAAAAGGATAAACAATTGAAATAATAAATTCAATATATTTAGCATATTTATTAATTAACCTTTTTTATGCCAAGAAATAAATTTGCGTGAATTCTTTTATTCATTTCTTTTTTTCTTCTTTGGCTTGGAATCAATATAAAATAATATATTATAGACATTAATAGTTTGTGTATTAATTTTCTATGTCAATTCAATACTACAAGCTTTTTTATACTTTTTTTTCTATTTTTCCTGATGAACTGTGATTAACTTTGACACATCATGTGTCTATTTGGCACCAACATTTGAACATACATCACTATAAATGTAACTGCATTTTGTTGTGAACTATGGCTTTCTTGTCCTGATGAAGAAGTCTCTAGTGCTTCAAAATGCATTAACTGAATGAAGAAAACCTGCTAATACTTTCTGCCTGGGCCTGGATTTATTATATGTGATACCAGAAGTGCAGATTATCCGCAAATTCTCATAATCTCCTTTTTTTAGCCATATTTATGACCTGCATTTTTTTTTAAATGTCACACAAAAAAGATGGAAACTTACTTGAGTAGACGGATGGCATAAATAGTGGAGTAACATTTCTAGACAGAAGTGGAACATCTATTTTAATAAAATAGAGGCAACACAGCTACAACCAAAAATGACTTGAAAAAATCCTCTAATTCCCCACAAAATCTTCATCTCCAATGAGAAAGTTCCAATTTTAAACCAAGAATGTGCAACATTTTCTTGCATGAATCTTTAATATATTTGTCTACTAGTTATTGGTATCTGTCTACCAATCTGTCTAAAAGTATCGACTGATACGCTACACCCACTTTTTCAACTTCTGGTGAGCAAAAATAAAGAAAAATGCAATTTTTGACTTTTTGCAAGTCTGGATTGCCACAATTTTCTTGGCTTTTAGGTTCCAGGGTGGTGTTAAGAACATTATCTCTTCCACTCATTTCTCCTTGGCACTCTTCACGCCCAGTCGGCTCCTCTACATTCTTCATCCGTCTTTCAACTTTCAGCTTCTTATTTGTCTCCTATGGTCTATTCTGAATTAAATATGGCTATAAGAGATTTCCAGAATGTTACATTTTTGTTTTCTATACATTTTACACAGCGTCCCAAATATTTTAATACTGGGTCTTTATTTGCTCCATATTCTTTATAATTTTTGTGCCATTTTTGAGTTGTCTTTTTTCATTCTTTTTTTGACTATTCCTTCACAACTTTATTTATCAAGAAGTTTTTAGACAGATTGAAGAAATATAACCTTTTTCCAAACGTCGTATTCCTTTAGTGCCTCTCATTTCAGTCCCTGCCTGTAGAAAGCTTTCTAGCGGATTTATTATTTTGCTTCAGATGAAGACTAAAGTGCATCACTTTAAAGGATTGTGCAATTTTTATGGTACTAAACGATTAAAGATAAAGATTCAGAGAATTTTGCCCTTGTGCCAAGTTCATGAAACGTGCGCCATTTTGTCATATTTTGCATAAAAATTTCAGCAAATATCACAGCACAAAAAAAAAGAAAAGTGACTTAAAAAATTGCAAATGATGAATTGGGCCCTAAAGTTTGTATATTTAATATTATATTGGAATAATTTAATATTGTATTGCACTATACATATATTATGTATACTGTACATGTTCCTTGTAGGTTTTCAATGTGTCATTTTTGCACTTGCCTTACTCAACGTATTATTATCGCATTTGTAAGTTCTGCCCCCGGGGTGGGTTTACTGACTACCGCTACTTGTCAGGAAATCATTGTGTATCTTACTCATTTTTGCAGCCCAGGTTTCGCTTGTACCATTACTGCAGCCGAAAAGGTCAAGATGCTCCTGATAGTGAATGTGATCTTTATTTTCATGGTGGATACTGCAAAGACAAGCAGCCTCCAGCAATTTCACTTGTTCACTCGGGGATGTTTCCTGCAAGGTTTTGCAAATAATTTTTATGAGTTTTGTATCTGTACCTGGTATTTGTGATATTAGAAATGAGATCGTACAACATTGACCTTTAGCAGACTGCAGTGCAAGCCTTAAGTCATGTTAATAAACTGAACATTTATCTGCTGGGAGGTCGGTGACTATGCCCCATTGTTGCAAATTGATGATTACCTTGGAGCAGACTTGTCCTTATGATTAGTATTTTATGTTTTTAATCAAATGTTTACTGCTAGAGTATTTTTTCAAGGAGCAATTCTACCATTTTTTTAAAATTTTTCCGCATGATGCATTACTTTGAAACTATAACCCATAATACAAATATTTATATGGACTGTCTAATCTGCATAACATTACTGCTACTAGGAGCTCCATGAGAAGCTGGTGCCAGTGGCGTAACTTGAAGCTTGAAGACCCCAATGCAAAACCTCCAACAGGACCCCCAACTCTAACAGGTATTTAACGGTCTTTTCATATGGGGAAACAGGACCTTTTAGCCCCCTGCTCCCCCAATAGTCTCCAGATGCAGGCCTCTCCACTCCCATAGGCGTGGAGTGTGCATTCATTACCTTAATGAGCTGGCCATGTGATCGCTCGGCCAGAAGAGCTGCTGGCACCGCAACGAGGTGCAGTTCCAGTGAGGGCATGCAGGTAAGTGAGTAGGATGTTTTTTTCTTGTTTTTTTTTAACAGGAATCATGCATATGAGGATAGTGGATAAAGAGCCATGCATACCAGGACAGCGATGTGGGAGCCATGCATATGTAGGGAGGAGGGCCCCCGCAGAGTGTCCGGGCCGGAACCAACGGGACCGCCATCTAAGGGAACTGTACCCGGGAAACGGAGGAGAGTGGACTGCTGGGAGTGACAGGACAGCAAGGGGAGGAGCAAGTATAAAAGGGACAGGGAGCGCGCAGGGGAGTCTGTTGGTGGAACGGCAAACACGAAGCAAGAGACTGTGGGAGTTTGAGAGAGCCAGAGTGACAGACGGTGACCAGAGAGTAGACCAGTGGCAGAGGGGAGATTTACAGTGGCCTGCGGAGAGGAAGCACCGAACTTATCGACAAGAGACTGCTGCTTCACTCCAATCCTGGGTCACAACCTGCCCACGCAGCTGTTGCTGCTGTGCTCCAGCCCGTGGCGGCCTGTCCACTGCCTCTCGCGGCCGCTGCTGCTTCAGTCCAGCCAGCGGCTGTGGCCAGACCGCTGCCGCCCCTCTTCAGTCCGTGGCTGCGGCCTGTTCATCATCGCCTGCAGCTGACATCACCCCACTGCAGTCGGCAGTTGGGGCATGCTCCATGCCTACTGAGAAACTCTTTGCCCAGGCCATGCATGTGGCTGCCAATGGCCACTCCTGGTAACTGTGACACAACCCGGCTTGGGGACTGGAGTCTCATTGAACTCGCTAACTAGCAGAACCCCGCTGTTTCTACAGGGGGTTACCTCATCAAAGGACTCTCTCAGGGCCTGTTGTGCCCCATCTCCTCCTGGGCACTGGGGCGCCTGAAGACTATGACAGATCTTCAGCAGATGGGCCCAGTGGCTGCGACACCAAAGCAGCTTCATCAGAGACGCCGAGGCACGTCAGGATGGATAAGTGACACTATAGGAAATAAGGACCCGTAGTCGGCCATATTGTGGCCCTATAGTAACCAGCCTTTCCGTTAGTTGTGTTCTCTTTAAAAGTGTTTTGTTTGTGCTGAGTCCCTGCGAAGACAATAGCTGTTACTTTGTTTTGGTTGCTTAGTATAGCCCTAGAGGCTCAAATTTATAAAAATTTCTCCCCAAAGTACAACTCAGTCTTGCGTCTCGTCACTGCATCCTGCGTACCTGCTATTACCTACACATACAATGACAGGAACGGGGAGCCATGCATACCAGGACAGTGATGTTGGAGCAATGCATACCAGGACAATAACGTGGGAGCCATGCATACAATAGCAGGGACGGGGGAGCCATACATACCAGGACAGCGAAGTGGGAGCCATGCATACCAGGACAGCGATGGGGGAGCCATGCATAGACTGGCATGGATGGGGGAGCCATGCATAGAATGACAGGGACTGGGGAGCCATGCATACAATGACAAGGACGGGTGAGCCATGCATACAGCGACAAGTATGGAGGAGCCATGCATACCAGAATAGGGATGAGGGGACAATGCATACTCAGCTTATACTCGAGTCAAAGCTTACCCAGTTTTTCGTGGCAAAATTAGGTGCCTCGGCTTATACTCGGGTCAGCTTATACTCGAGTATATACGGTATGTAGAGGTAATGGATTGAATTTGTATCACAGGAAATTAGTCCCTTTAACAAAATTTGTGGAGAAGCGAGTGAACATGGTACTGAGGTAACCTTGAGGCACCACCTGATAGCTTTCTTATTTGTAGAGATTCAATGGCAGTTTCCTATAAACATCAAAATGAAATCCACAATGGATACAAGAGACAATATACACAGTAGTATAAGTTGAGGATCCAAGAAAAGCACTTCTGAGCATCCGCGCTGCTTTAGTGATAAGAATTCTTCAGAAATCCATATAAAACTTTCAAGTTCTTTATTATACCGTATGTACTACAGAAACTACGCGTTTCGAGGTGACAAACCGCACCTCATCTTCAGGTTACAGTACAGAGTTGTCTGCAACAAACGTTGAGAGTGGTTGTGTCTGAACACAACCCATAAAGGGTGAGTACTCCAGAGTACTTTTATATTTTAATTGATTTATACCAGGTGACGCCCTATGTCTGCGCCCCCGCCCATGTTTTCTAATATACACAGTAGGGAATTACTTTTGAGAGATTACTGGTCTAGACTTTTTCTAGTATCTCAGGCTATGATTAATCAGATTTCCAAGAAACAACCAACAGCAGCAAGCCAGAATAGTCCACCCAGCCATGAAGCTCCTTCTATTGTCCATGTTCATAATTTGTGTTTCCAGATTAATACTCTCTAATAACAAATGACTAAAGCAATTACAATGTTATGTGAATACTGAGAAGCAAAATTTAACCAGAGTCTTTGTCATTAACAAGACCAGTCCAGCTCATTATGTGGATTCCATAGTAAATGAAGAGGTCTGAGCATCAATTGTAGGCGAATGGGGCTTAATTCATCAGGAGACAAGCAACCAGACCTTCATTAACATGGCAGGAAACGAAGTGGTTGGCCAAGTGCAGGCGCTGCCATCCTGACCTTATCTGGTAATATGTAACCTATTTATACCAAATACAGAGTGGTGCGCCTCATCTAGACATTCAACAAGCTTTTTTACTGTGGGCACTTCGGGAGCCAGGCACAGAGGTATGTATTACCTCATGTGTTCCAGACTGCCCAGAGACCAGAACAAGTCGTCCTCGGTGAGAGGTGTATCATCTGTATCCCCCCAGCCATGCTCCAATGAAGTCCGTGAGCTGCTTTGAGTGCCGCCTTGCAGTGAACACGGTTGTTCCTCATACTCCACCTCATGGGCTCAAATTCGGACCAACTATTGTGAGAAGCTTGGGGATGGAGATCCCAAACATGTGACCCAAGTCATTCAGTGTAAGGGCAATGGTCCAAATACTTATGAAATGTATGTAAACTTTTGACTTTGCAGCAATAAAAATGTCTTAAAACATTCTCACTCTCTCTCATTATTCTGGTATTTGGCAAATATTAATAATTATGGTAATCCTAACTGACCTAAAACGGGAAAGATTTATTCTGATTTCATGTCAGATATTTAGAAAATATTGTGTCTTCTTATATAGTGGATGAAAACTTCTGGTTTCAATTGTATACAGTATATATATTAAGGGGAATATATCAGCAGATTTTTAGTCCCTGAAATGTTGATCATGACTAGAGATGAGCGAGCGGACCAATGGAAGTTTGGGTTCTAGTACCTGACCCGAAGTTTAGTCCAAAGTTCAGTTCGGGTATCTGAACTTGAACGGGAACCCGAACCCAGTTGAAAACAATGGAGAGATGAACAATGGATCTGGAAACAAATTATCTCTCTGTCTGCAACTGACTTTCCCCCGCACTCCAAACTTTGCAACGGACTTCTGGGAGAAGTTTGTGTTCGGCGTTTAGCACTGGACATTTAAGTGTCCGGTACAAACCCCGAAATTTAAAGTTTGGGTTTGCTCATCTCTAATCAGAACTATATCACTATATTATAAGTTGGCTTCTCCGTTTTCTAGAAATCCATAGCAAAATAATTATGCAAATGTGCTAGCAAATGCAGGGGGCTGTGTCTTTCCCTCTTTCTCCTCCGCATTCAGACACACAGCAGAGAAAGCTGGAAAACACTTGACAAACTGTACAGATAGTGTGTAAATAAAAGAACACCAGAACAGTTAGTTACCATCCATTTACCCATAGCCATAGCTGTTAAAGTCAAGTGAACATCGTTAAGGCTGTGTTTACAATACAGTCCTATGAGACCTCATATAAATGTCTTCTCAGGGCATTTAAGTAAATATGGTTCATCGCAAATAAAATATTTGGGAAAAATTTGAGAAAGATTGCAAATTAGATTTGGTAAAATTTTGCTCATCTTTGTGAGGAATGTTCAGTAACATTGACGAAGAACGATAAGCATATCATAGCGCTCGATTATCTTCTATGTGAGCGTCATGGTCTAATAAACTACTTACGGCCAAGTGAAAACAAAACACAAGCTGTGAACATGGGTGATTGGAGTTGTTTCTTTTGTTGTGACCACACTGATCAAACAGATCCAGTAGATAGATAACTAGGCTGGAATAAACCTTTAATTTTAAATATATGATTTCTTGCACTTACCCTTAGGGTACCGTTACACTTAGCGACGCTCCAGCGATCCCGACAACAATATGACCTGGTAAGGATCGCTGGTGCGTCGCTACATGGTCGCTAGTAAGCCGTCAAACAGGCAGATCTATTGAACGATGCAGCAACAATTCGGCGATCCATATAATGACCTCGGCGGTCATTGGGACCTCGTCACACAGCAGCTATTCTGACAACTCACGCCTGCGTCCATGAGTTCTGCGTCACCAACGAGGTCGCTTGTCAACTTCAATCATAGCGATGCATGCTGACCAGCAGGACGTCAAGATCAAAAAATGGCCTGGGACATTCGAGCACGATCAGCGATATCAAGCGGGAGGGCTGGTCGCCGCTATGTGTCACATGTAGCGAGATCGCTGACGAGATCGCTGTTGCGTCACAAAATCGGTGACGTTTCAGCGATCTCACTAACGATCCCGTTATGTGTGACGGGGACTTTAGAGATGACTCAGTCTCCCAAAAATAGTTTTTCGCAGATTCACTTTGGTCCAAAATAACTTGATCCGAATTGAATCTTCTCTGGAATGATGTTTGAAATTCTCTGAAGTCTCGACAGACCCCAAAGCATAATGAAAAGAGGGCTAGGATAGGATTAAAGCTTCACGTGGCCACATTAGGCTTGTCACCCCATGCATTCCAAGGAGCCTTGACGCAACTTATTGAGGACAATGATGTGTGTCATGTCCCTAGCGACCATGTGAAGCCTGGAAGACCTGCATCAAAGACCAATCCATAGACCGTAGCAAGTGGAGGACCTGGAGGGGAGCTGTGCTAGAAGGAAGGGATGGGGTACAAGCATAAAGTAGGTGAGTATAATCATGTCTTATTTTTTAACCCCTTTCCAAAATTCAAAAGGATCTAGCAAAATGGTGTTTGGAAGCATATGCGTGAATATATATCGCCTTTACACACTGTGTGTTTATATATATACATATATGTACCGTATACACACATTGTTCTCCATCTGACAGTTTTCTGCTCATAACTTCTTTTACAAGAGAATGTTTCATTTCAGATGATTCACATTGTATTTAATTAATCTGTAGGATGCACTCCATAACTCTCAGGAGGTCATTAAAATGCAAATAACTTGGTGCTTGCCAACAGCCATTAAACATTCTTTACTGTTCTTATTAATTTTTTTAAAAGAAGAAATATGTCATTTGTGTTGTAAATGTAACATTTTTTATATCACTTTAATGTTTTTAACAAATATATATAATCATTTGTCTGCGTGATACCTGCCTGCACGAATCCCACGGAGACAAGCAGAGAACATGAAAACATTTGATCTAGCATTTGAATTGCAATCTGATTTTTTGCATGTACATGACATTGAATATTGAGTTCTTCATGAGGGGCTGCATAGGTATGAGCTTAATATGGCCCTCGTAGACCCAAAGAAAGCACTTCCATAGGATTAAGATACCAGCAATAATAATGGCTTCTGTTACAGAGTATGAATTAGAGCTCCTTAGTTATGTGTGGCAGCGGCAGTGTAGCTGTGTATCCAAAACTCACTCATGATGGTCACTGGTCTTGGGAATTTATCTCAAAATCATGATGAAATTGGCCACCATAGTGGGTGATGTCTCACCCTAATAGCTCAAACTGGAAAATCTTATGTCTTTTATAGCCAGGAATGAATGTATACCTCCTCAAAAGGAAACTGATGTGACAAGCATGTTTCAGTTGACTCTTCATTTCAGAATTCCACTTGTGCAAAGCAGTAGTAACATTAAATAAGTAATATACAGTTTCTGGACTTACTGTAGATGTTTAGGAATGTATGAGCTCACATTGCCACTTTGCAGACCCTCCTTGGCTCTTTTTTGCATGTGCTTCAGATCTTTTTTCACAGTAGGCAAATACCACAATTTCTCACACTGAGCTGAACGTGAGAACGCGACTGCGTTTGACTGGCGAGAACCTTAATAATGTCACTGCTTGACACACGCAGCCAAGTTCTCACACTCAGTGTTTCCTAGATGCCGGGCTGAGCGGTCACATGATGCCATCACTCAGTAATGCTTCCAGATGTAGCAGAGTTGGACCTTGTCATCAAAGAAATCGATTATCACGGAAAGGTGAGTTTAAATTTGCTTTTTTATTTTGATTTTTGGTGAATAAATGGGCAAAAGAGGGTCGAGGAGTCTTATCTCAAATATAGGACTTTACACTGGCTTTGTCTTTATTAAATTTGACTACGGAGTTAATAATAGGGGTGTCTGATAGATGGCTCTCCATTACTAACTCCTGTGCTTGATGTCAGATGCCATAAAATAGCTGACATCAACCCCACAAATATTATCCCACTTGCCACTGCACCAGGACAAGTGGGAAGTGCCGAGGCTAAGCATCAGCATTGTGGCATCTTATGGATGCACCATTTCTGGGGCAGATGAAAGCTGATTTCTTAGTCTGGGAGGGGGCAAATTTCTTTAGACCCTTTATAAGCTATTATTATCAGCCCACAACTGTCTGTTTAGCTTTTGCTGGTTGGTAAATATAAGGAGGACCCCGCTTCATTTTTTTTGCGAAGTCTCCCCAATAAGAACTAGGAAAGGCTAAGCAAAAAGCTATGAGCTGATATTGTTAGCCTGGGAACCTTTAAGGCTATTGTCCCTTTCGCTAAATATTAACATCAGCTCCCAGCTGGTTTACCTCAGCTAGTTATGAAAATTATGGGGGACCCACGCTGTTTTTTCTTTTGTTTTTTTAATTATTAACAAACATGAGTTCAGCTGTTGGAACAAATGGAGACTGTAAACTAAGGTCACCTTGGCTGAGTATTTTATTGTACTTGTTAATACATACAAAAATAAATGAAAAAAACGGTGCGGGGTCCCCCAATAGTTTTCATAACCAGCTGAGGGAAAACCAACGGCAGGGGGCTGGTGTCAATATTCTCGGGAAGGGGTCAATAGCCATAAATGTTCCCAGGCTGTTAATGTCAGCTCACAGTTGTTTGCTTAGCCTTTACTGGCAGTGACATCATTAAGTTTACCACCGGTCACACGTAGCTGCATTGTCACGCTCAGGTCAGTGTGTCCTGGATGCTAGGCTGAGCAGTCACATCATGCCATCACTCTGCAATGCATGTAGATGTAGCAGAGTTGGACCTCATCGTGGGACAAATGGATTATCACCTGACAGGTGATTGCAAGTTTTCTTTTCTATTTTATTTTTGGTGAATAAATGGATGAATGAGGGTCAGGGAGTTTTAATTTCAAATAAAGGACTTTGCTCTGTGCATCTTTTTACTTGACATCAGCGGCCATAAAACAGCTAATATCAACCCCAAAACTATTACCCAACTTGCCACTGCACCAGGGCAAGTGGGAAGAGTCAAGATAAAGTGCCAAACCAGGTGCATCTAATCAATACCCCATTTCTGGAGCAGCTCAGGGCTGATGTTTTTAGTCTGAGAGGGGGCCAATATCCATAGCCCCTTCTTGAGCTACTAATATCAGCCTGCAGCTGTCTATTTAGCTGTTGCTGGTTATTTCATATAGGGGGACCCCATGCCATTTTTTGGGGTGAGTTCCCCCATTTCAATAACAAGTAAAGGCTACACAGACAGTTGAGAGCTGATATTAATAGCCTGGGAAGCTCCATGTTTATTGCCCCCTTTCTCACAATAATAATGCCATCCCCCAGCTGTCTGCTTTCCCTCAGCTGGATAGTAAAAATAAAATTATGTATTTATTCAATAAATACATATACAGTAAAATACATACACATTCCACTGATTATACAGTGGGGGAAAAAAAGTATTTAGTCAGTCAGCAATAGTGCAAGTTCCACCACTTAAAAAGATGAGAGGCGTCTGTAATTTACATTATAGGTAGACCTCAACTATGGGAGACAAACTGAGAAAAAAAAATCCAGAAAATCACATTGTCTGTTTTTTTTTTCATTTTATTTGCATATTATGGTGGAAAATAAGTATTTGGTCAGAAACAAAATTTCATCTCAATACTTTGTGATATATCCTTTGTTGGCAATGACAGAGGTCAAACGTTTTCTGTAAGTCTTCACAAGGTTGCCACACACTGTTGTTGGTATGTTGGCCCATTCCTCCATGCAGATCTCCTCTAGAGCAGTGATGTTTTTGGCTTTTTGCTTGGCAACACGGACTTTCAACTCCCTCCAAAGGTTTTCTATAGGGTTGAGATCTGGAGACTGGCTAGGCCACTCCAGGACCTTAAAATGCTTCTTACGAAGCCACTCCTTTGTTGCCCTGGAGGTGTGCTTTGGATCATTGTCATGTTGAAAGACCCAGCCATGTTTCATCTTCAATGCCCTTGCTGATGGAAGGAGGTTTGCACTCAAAATCTCACGATACATGGCCCCATTCATTCTTTCATGTACCCGGATCAGTCGTCCTGGCCCCTTTGCAGAGAAACAGCCCCAAAGCATGATGTTTCCACCACCATGCTTTACAGTAGGTATGGTGTTTGATGGATGCAACTCAGTATTCTTTTTCCTCCAAACACGACAAGTTGTGTTTCTACCAAACAGTTCCAGTTTGGTTTCATCAGACCATAGGACATTCTCCCAAAACTCCTCTGGATCATCCAAATGCTCTCTAGCAAACTTCAGACGGGCCCGGACATGTACAGGCTTAAGCTGTGGGACACGCCTGGCACTGCAGGATCTGAGTCCATGGTGGCGTAGTGTGTTACTTATGGTAGGCCTTGTTACATTGGTCCCAGCTCTCTGCAGTTCATTCACTAGGTCCCCCCGCGTGGTTCTGGGATTTTTGCTCACCGTTCTTGTGATCATTCTGACCCCACGGGGTGGGATTTTGCGTGGAGCACCAGGTCGAGGGAGATTATCAGTGGCCTTGTATGTCTTCCATTTTCTAATTATTGCTCCCACAGTTGATTTCTTCACTCCAAGCTGGTTGGCTATTGCAGATTCAGTCTTCCCAGCCTGGTGCAGGGCTACAATTTTGTTTCTGGTGTCCTTTGACAGCTCTTTGGTCTTCACCATAGTGGAGTTTGGAGTCAGACTGTTTGAGGGTGTGCACAGGTGTCTTTTTATACTGATAACAAGTTTAAACAGGTGCCATTACTACAGGTAATGAGTGGAGGAAAGAGGAGACTCTTAAAGAAGAAGTTACAGGTCTGTGAGAGCCAGAAATCTTGATTGCTTGTTTCTGACCAAATACTTATTTTCCACCATAATATGCAAATAAAATAAAAAAAAACAGACAATGTGATTTTCTGGATTTTTTTTTCTCAGTTTGTCTCCCATAGTTGAGGTCTACCTATGATGTAAATTACAGACGCCTCTCATCTTTTTAAGTGGTGGAACTTGCACTATTGCTGACTGACTAAATACTTTTTTTCCCCACTGTATATCACATTGACATCTTTATTACAATGCACAGGCACCAACTGTTGAGAGTACTACACTCATCAGTGTTGCCTGCTCTCGCTCCTATCACTGAGACCAGGTGTACGCTGATAAGAGTAGTAGTAATCTCATCACCTGACACCTGACCGTCAGTAACATTTTTTACCGCCGGTCACAACTGCTGGTTTACACGCTGTCATATGTGTGACTGTGTGGGAACCCCAGAGTTGTGACCGGCTGTAATGTGCAATGTCCAGTCATAGACACTGTTTGTAAGGGGTTCAGATCCGGGTTCAGGTTTGGGAGTACACTAACTTTTTTTTTGTGTGGCCGCAAAGAGGCCCAAGAGGTAAGGGGGGCCATTTCTACCTAAAAAGAAGGTGAAATGTTGCATTTTTAGGAGCTCTTGGAGTGCAAAGGGATGATATAATGTTCTTGCACAGGGGTCCTTTTCTGTCTGTGTCCACCAGTGAATTGGTCCTATGTCACCTAATAAGACACCAGTATTATAAAGTGCACATGGTAAGTAGTCTAGTTATCATTTTGCAGAAGCATCAGGTTATAAAATGAAACCGTGCATGAAAGTTTAAGCAGAACTGGGAAGTCTGTAACATCCACTCTAGGTGAAGGTTTTAAGCTACTTAGGATATGATTTTTCACGCTTGGAGACAGTAAGTTATGTATTGAAAGAAATTAAATCTTTTTGCTTAGTTCATTTTCCTCTACTGCAATATTTATTTGTGGGGATGTGATATGGGAGTTAATCAGAAAATCTGCATATTATTTCGCAAAGTATAAGTATACTTTGTAGAGTTATGGATTACAAGCAAAGGTCTGCTTTATAGATACAGTATAGTGACTGGCTGGAAAAAAAACCTGATAAGCTGCAATTCACATTGTAGCTGCTGGGTAGCCACATAGACACATTTAGCATAATTATCTCCCAAATCATTTTTTTTTTTAAAGCTGCTCACTTTGGGTCACTCATTTCAAAATATTTTAAAGACATGAGAACAGGTAAAAAATGACATATATGTATCCCTGCAGTTAAAGAAGATGCACTGTCTGAGTTTTACCTCTCTTTGCACCCTATTAGGATGCTTTTACACTTGCTATGTTTTTGCGAACCGATTTTGCAGGCCCAATAGATTTCTATGGGGAGCCAAAATCGGTACGCAAAAATTCCATGGTGCGCCGTGTGCCATAAGGCCGTGAGGGCCGTATTTGCGACTGTGATAAAAGATCAAGCTTGCTCATTCTTTTATACAGCGTACGGACATGGCCCCCATTGCAAATCAATGGGGCCGCAAAACCTAGCGGAAATTTGTTTTTGCGGTGCACCGTGACTTCCAGCTTTGCGGAACGCCTTTTTTTCCCAATACTATTTCATTTTCCCAATACTATTTCAATAGTATTGGAAAAATAAAAAATGTGGATCCAGAAGCTTTTTTGCAGCCTGTTATTGAGGCAGACTGTACAAATTGCAGAGATACGGCCCCCAAAAACGAGCCCCAATAATGGGCCGCAAAAACTGCGGTAATTGTAAAAGTAGCCTTAGGATTATATAGCCAACATAGAGCAGAAAGAGCAAATTCAAAATTAGTTGCCTATAAATCTGTCCCCAGATATGATGCTCTGTTTTGAGTAAAGTCTATTATTATTGTAAACCTATGAAGCTCTTTAACCCCTTAACCCCCAAGGGTGGTTTGCACGTTCATGACGGGCCAATTTTTAGAATTCTGACCACTGTCCCTTTATGAGGTAATAACTCTGAAACGCTCCAATGGATCCCGGTGATTCTGACACTGTTTTCTCGAGAAATACTGTATTTCATGATAGTGGTAAAATTTCATTCAAATAACTTGCGTTTATTTGTGAAAAAAATGTAAATTTGGTGAAAATTTTGAAAATTTTGCAATTTTCCAACTATGAATTTTTATGCCCTTAATACACAGAGATATGGCACACAAAAACTTAATAAATAACATTTCACATTTGTTTACTTTACATCAGCACAATTTTGGAACCAAATTTTTTTTTGTTAGGAAGTTATAAGGGTTAAAAGTAGACCAGCAATTTCTCATTTTTGCAACACCATTTTATTTTTACGAACCACATCACATTTGAAGTCACTTTGAGGTGTCTATATGATAGAAAATACTCAAAAGTGACACCATTCTAAAAACTGCACCCCTCAAGGTGTTAAAAACCAGATTCAAGAAGTTTATTAACCCTTCAGGTGCTTCACAGGAATTTTTTGAATGTTTAAAAAAATGAACATTTAACTTATTTCAGGTCTAATTTTTTTGATTTTACCAAGGGTAACAGGAGCAATTGGACTGCAAAAGTTATTGTGCAACTTCTTCTGAGTACGCTGATACCTGATATGTGGGGGAGAACCACTGTTTCGGCGCACGGCAGAGCTCAGAAGGGAAGGAGCGCCGTTTGACTTTTTCAATGCAAAATTGGCTGGAATTCAGATCGGATGCCATATCACGTTTGGAGAGCCCCTGATGTACCTAAACAGTGGAAACCCCCCACAAGTAACCCCATTTTGGAAACTAGACCCCCCAAGGAGCTTATCTAGATATGTGGTTAGAACTTTGAACCCACAAGGGCTTCACAGAAGTTTATAACGTACAGCCGTACAATTAAAAAATCAAACTTTTTCCACAAAAATGATCTTTTCACCCTCAATTTTAATTTTTCCAAGGGTATCAGGACCACAAAAGTTATTGTGCAATTTGTCCTAAGTACACTGATACCCCATATGTGGGGGTAAACCACTATTTGGGCGCATGGCAGAGCTCAGAATGGAAGCAGCGCCATTTGACTTTTTTTGGCTGGAATTGGGATTGGACGCCATGCCGCATATGGAAAGCCCCTGATGTGCCTAAACAGTGGAAACCCCCCACAAATGACACCATTTTGGAAACTAGACCCCCCGAGAAACTTATCTAGATGTGTGATGAGCACTTGAACCCCCAAGTGCATCACAGAAGTTTATAACGCCCGGATGTGAAAATAAAAAAATCATATTTTTTTCCACAAAAATGATATTTTTGCCCCAAATTTTTTATTTTCTTAAGGGTAACAGGAGAAATTGGACCCCAAAAGTTGTTTTTCAATTTGTCCTGAGTAGGATGATACCCCATATGAGGGGGTAAAACACTGTTTGGGCACATGGCAGAGCTTGGAAGGGAAGGAGCACCATTTGACTTTTTCAACGCAGAATTGGCTGGAATTGAGATCAGACGCCATGTTGTGTTTGGAGAGCACCTGATGTGCCCAAACAGTGGAAACCCCCCAATTCTACCTCCAACCCTAACCCCAACACACCCCTAACCCTAATCTCAGCCCTATCCCTAATGAGAAAATGGAAATAAATACATTTTTTACATTTTATTATTTTTCCCTAAGGGGGTGATAAAGGGGGGTTTGATTTACTATTTATAGCGGGTTTTTATGTTTGGCAGCTGTCACACGCTAAAAGACGCTTTTTATTGTAAAAATAGGTTTTGCATCATCACATTTTGAGAGCTATAATTTTTCCATATTTTGACCCACCGACTCATGTGATGTCTTATTTTTTGTGGGACAAGTTGATGTTTTTAGTGGTACCATTTTCGGGCACGTGACATTTTTTGATCGCTTTTTATTCCGACGCAGAATGAACAAAAACCAGCATTTCAAGAATTTCTTTTGAGTGGTGCGTTTACACCGTTCTGCGTCCGGTAAAATTGATAAGGCGGTTTTATTCTTCGGGTCAGTACGGTTACAGTGATACCTCATTTATGTCATTTTTTATGTTTTGGTGCTTTTATGCAATGAAAACAATTTTATATAAAAAAATAATTGTTTTTGCATCACTTTATTCTGCGAGCTATAAGTTTTTTATTCTTTTGCTGATGACACTGTATGATTGCTCGTTTTTTGTGGGACAATATGACTTTTTTTAAACTTTATTGCAATGTCCCAGGGGGGACATAACTGTCATGTGAAAGATCGCTGATCTGTCACAACACAGATTGCTGTGGCAGATCAGCGATCTGTCACAGGCAGTGCAAAAGGCTTCCTTGTGCATGCGCTCTGCAGGCATGAGGAAGCTGGCTCCCTGCAGGCCCCCGAAGGTCCCCGCCGCCATTTTGGATCCGGGGACCTGCAGGGAAGGAGACCCCCACAGCAGTGCTGCACATTGCTCTGCTGTGGGGGTCTCAGGGAAGCACGGAGGGAGCCCCCTCCCTGCCGATGCCTTCCTAAATCCCCGGTACACTGCGATTGTGTTTGATTGCAGTGTGCCAGGGGTTAACGTGTCAGGGGTGGTCCGTGACTGCCCCTGACACATAGTGTCGGGTGTCAGCTGTGATGATCAGCTGACACCCGCCGCGATCAGCGGCGCTCACCACGTGGGCGCCGCTGATCGCTATGATGTACTATCCCATTCCTGGGAATTAAGTCCCAGGGCACATGGACGGGATAGTACATTGTATGGCAGAAAGGGGTTAAAGTGTTGTACAATTGATAAATGAGGGTGTTTCTGTTTTTTTCATTCCCCTTCTTCCCAGAGCCATAACTGTTTTATTTTTCAATCAATTGACAGCGGCATTTAACAGTTGAACAGCCACGGGTGGATTGCGATTCCACCCACAGCTGTTAGAGGTAGATGTCAGCTGTTGAAAACAGCTGACATGTGCAGGGAGAGATGTGGGCTTAGAGTCGGAGCCCACATCAAAGGGGGAGACACGACATGTGCAGGACTAGTACGGCTCATGTCATGAACGGGTTAGTCTGCAATTCAAAAAATATTGAATTTATTCAATATGAATAAAATATGCTTTATTATACTTGGAGGTCTTTTCAGATGCCATGATGTATTAAACATAAGTAACACGAAAATAAAAAATAAATACTTACACAGTACTCACCTGAACTGTAGTGCAGCACCGCTCCGGTCAGGTGATTTTCCTGGGTCTGGTGCAGCATCTTATTCTGTCCAGTGTATTGTCTTTCAACAGTCACTGGCATCTTTCGCTCTGACTAGACCTTGCTTTGTAATAATGTGTGACACGATATCAAGGGAACGCAGGGCTTAGCAGCTGTGAAGATGCCAGGAGCCCGAGAAAGAAGCCATACTGCACCAAGAGAGGTCCATCAGAGTGAGGCTGTACACCAGGAAAGGAGTCGGCTGACTATAATTATTTTTCTTTTTAAACCCCTTACCGACTCTCTATAATCCAGCAAAATGGTTTTGGCTGGTTGCCATTTTGCCGGATTTGAAGGAAGCGAATCACAAAAAAATATAAAATTTGGGTGAATTCCATTTTTTTGTTAAATTCAAAGAAATTTGATGATCTCTATTACAGATGAATTATTGTAAAAATGTAAAGTGTGACTTTGGAGAGGCTGTATCCTTGCAATGTATCTATGTAGTATCTAAAATATACAGATGTGTGCAGCTTTTAAGGGGACTTATCATGTAAAGAAACACTATTAACCAGCGAATATAGAGTTAATATGCAGCATTCTGAAGCTGCCCGGGACACACACTGAGAGCCCCGCTTCTGAGAGGAAATCAACTTTAGTCTTCCCGGCCACCTCAGGCTTTCAATCATAAAGACGACACCAGTGTGGCTTCAAACAGTCTATTGTGAGCAGCTATTGCAATCGCACCCCAGTACCGACTGACAGGTAGCTCAGCATTAGAGCTAAGTATTAGTGCCGACTGTCAGTCAGTGCCCGGATGAGATTTCAGCCACCACTCTCTATGACTGAAGCCACGCTGGTTGCACCACTTTGACTGAAAGCCCTATGATGCCAGGAGGAATAAAGTTTGTTTCCTACCGGCAATGAGGCTTTCAGTCCAGGCTCTGGGCAGCTTAATCGGCAGATTAGTAGCGTTTTTTTGTTTTACATGACCGGTTCCTTTTAACTTGTCTTGAGATGTGTGGCATGTGATGATAAACAAGCATGAAAAAATAAAGGTACATGAGGATGTTCCCTGTTTGCAGGGACTGATGCCACCACACCATTCATCGTCTTAGAAGTGAACACATCAGGAAACAGAAGTTCACATAAAGGGGGTCTACAAACAGTCAAAAATGATACGCTTTCTACTGTCTCCTGAGCTGCCCACTTCTAAGAAGTCTCTTGAGCAATCAGTAGTGGTTTTAGTACATGGCCCCCCACTGATCTTATAAGAATTAAAGGTCGTAAAACATATAAAAAATATAAATAAAGACATTTCATAGTATTATGTCAAGCAAAAGTTCAGTATCTTACATGACTGACACAGGGGTAAATGCAGCAATACAAATTACATGTAACCTCAATACATCCATAGTACGTTGTGTCAGTCTGGAAGGTTGTAAAAAGTATTTAAAAACAACACATAATGAAAAATATCTGTACAACTAGGCAAAACAGCACAGGGTAAATAGAACAGGACGATAGTAAAGAAGAGATCCCTGCCTTCTATTTATGTAGCGTTAGCAATTTAGGTCAATACATTAGACGCATCGTTTACCAGATCTCATGGAGACGTTCTTCTTCTCCTGCTGCACTCAACCAGCTAAAACAGTTCATAGATGGTAGAGACGGAAGGTCACTGAACAGTTAGTTGACTGTGACCAAGAGGCAATTAGATGTTGGGAAGGATGAGGTACAATGTTTTTACAAATGGATTAAGAAGAAAAATGACAACATAGCTGAAAGAACAGTTTACAAGGCAAAACGGGAATGCTGGATGAACAGATGGTCTGGTTTATTAGATGTTCTATTGTCCAATCAAAGAGTAGGAAAATAAGCTTTTTCTGGGGTCAGAACATATTGCTGGCTCAGGGTATTGAGGTGAGGGAATTTCTCTGAGACAAATTGAAATTTCGAATTGGTGAAAAAAGCTCACATTCGCTATCTCAAATCCAGGAAAATGGCAACCAGAAAACTTTTTTTGGGGATTTAAAAGGATCATATAAGAGTTAATAATTATAAATACCTCTTCCTCACCCTCATTTTGTCAGCTTACTATTGTTCTTTCTGGTCCAGGATTAATTTCCATGCCACCAGTCTTCTTCATGTTTTGGGTCCCATTGGATCTTTGGTGACCACTAGACCTCTCGACGTTATAGCATGCATCGGGCCATTATGTCATTATGTTGTCCGACACATGGTGTGAACTAAACTGGTGGCCTATGAATGAAGACCAGCCTAGAGTATCCAAGCGGGAGTGAGTGCCAGAGAAATTTCTTTTCGCTTACACATTGCCAATTTACCAATGATCCGGCTCATTTCTTTGGTTTTGCTGTAATTTCTTGTACTTTCTACAAACAGCGACGTGTCTCTCCTTTCCGAGCTAGGCATTTTATCTATATAGCTTACCATGGGCAGGTGTCTGAACGGTCGGGTCCCTGTCTTGCTCTGCCCTTATCTACATTAAAGTTGGTTGACAAAGGATGAGGGTTTAACACTAGAGACAGGATATGACCGTCCCGATTGGGAGCACCTGATCGCAGTAGGGACGGCTTTTGCGCTTTTTAATCAAAATAGTGTTAACTAAGTACCTTACATTATTTCCATTACATTATTTCTATTACTATTTATTTACTACAGGGTATATGTTCATTTTGTTTTTTTTTTTGTCTATGAAATGGCGACAGTGTGAACATCCTCTTAGGCATTGCACGTATAACAACTTATGCTCCGGCTCATTTCTTTGGTTTTTCTCCAAAATTTGTTTTGCTGACATAATCCATACACCCTATAAGAGTATAAGGAACTCATAGAGGGGGGGGAGATTCTGTCCTAGCAGACTTAGCATTATATTGATGCCCATTGGTGAAATGTAGTATCTGATGGTAACTACGTAATACATCATTTTCTTCCCTTTGGGTATGACTTTTGCAGACAACATCAGCCATTTGGCTGGCGCACCGGAGATCAGTCGATCCGCGCTACTGCTGCATCCAGAAAGGGATTGCTTCTATTAACACAACCACTTTAAGCAAACGTTTTACAATAACGCCATCACTTGCCCTTGGTGCATTTCTAAAGCGCCGCAGCGTTTTATCACATTGCGAGAGTGTTACTGGCCATGAGATGGATATTGTTGAAGCTTGTTCACTTCTTTTTTTTCTATTATTATTATTTATGTTGTTAAGAGTAATAATGATACTTTTTCTTTGCATATTTACTATCATATCATCAACAGATTATTGTATCACCTTTTGTGAACTCATGTAACGCATCTCATATGCAAACATTACATTTTCAAGACTCATTAAACCTGGATTTTGCATTGACCTTTGTTTGTCGCCTTGTTCGCTATTTAATAGCATCATCACACTATAAATATTGTAAATAAAAGCTTCCGTCGTTCGCTCTCCAGACTCTTCATGTATAACACGACTTGGGCAATTCTGTCAACCCACAACTATAATAAACACACTAATGAATTCTAGCAAATTGTGTACAGACGACTGTTTGTTCACAACATCAAGAGATTTAAAAAGGTCAAGGTTATGCCTATTAAATGTGCCGGCACCTTCTGTCTCCAATTCAGTAGACATGTTTAGAGCACATTGTCCTGACCTTTTCCTATTTGGAGTTAATCAAACTTTTGTAGAAATTCATCTGAGATGCAATTTCATTTTTTTTTCTGTTCTTGGAAGCTCTTCAGACTCATGAGTTTTTTCGCTATCAGAATTACCCATTTAAACGGTACTATGGTCCATCGCTAGGACAAGAGTTTGATAAAATATAGTCCTGGTGTTGTTCTCTGTTTGTATTGTACTTGAATACTCATCAAATACTATAGGGAATACTGACAAATTTGCATGTAATTTTTCTTCATAGTCCATCGACGGGAATACTTACCTCCAGTGCCGTGCACCCTCTTATCCATCCATCATTCCAAGACTGCTAATTAGAGGAAATAATAGTTGGATTCTATTCTTCCCTCTTTCATTTTATGCCTATGCACAGAGAGAGGTGTGTCTATTATTATATGGTCCCATCTAAAAAGAGGTCCTAGAAAATTCTTAATTTTACTGTATGCTGCAATACAGGACTATTATATTAATTACCATATTTTTTGAACTATAAGACACACTTTTTTCCTCCAAATATGGGAGGAAAATGAGAGGTGTCTTATAGTCTAAATGTAGCTTACTGGGGGGTGCGGCGGAGGTGGAGCAGGGTAACAGGAGACATAAGTGAGGTAGCTGTGGGCCAGGTGTCAGCGCTGAGTAGAGTGGAGGGCATTGCTTTCCCATGGCCATTTTCCTAAAGCTATGAACATGCCCAAATTGTGATTTCGAACCAGCCCATGGCTTCAGGAAAATGGCTTCCGGAGGTGGCAGATGCACCGATTGAAATCTCGTCTTCCAGTGGCCATCGTCCTGAAGCCCACTGCTGGGAGAGCAATGCACTCCACTCTGCCTCACTGCCGACACTGGGCTCGCAGAATTGCACCGCTAGGTCACCCCTCTCCTCCCACCCAGGGCCCACAGTATTGCCCCACTTCTGCCTCCACCAGCTTGCTGCAGCAGGGACCATGCCTCCTGTGACCCCGCTCCACCACTGCCGCCCCCTAGGTAAGATACCTTAAATTCAGACTATAAGATGGACCCCCTCCAATTTGGAATTTGGGGTGCGTCTTATGATCAGGTTCGTCTTATAGTCCGTCTTATAGGGGTGCGTCTTATAGTCCGTCTTATAGTCTGAAACTACAGTAAATAATTAAATAATTGCAGGTTCTGAAAATACAAGTGAACAAATGATTGCAAGACTATAACATAGTAAAAAATAAAAAAAAAACGCAAAAATTTGAATTACCCTTTTCCCAACTCAAAAATACAGAAATAAAAAATTTGAAATATTTGATACCTCCAGTTCTGGCACAGTCTGATTTATAATAATAAACACAGCCCCCCCCAGGAAGCCGACAGTGCGAAACGCGCGCCGGGCTCACTTGGACATCCCCAGCACCTGACCATTAATGGTTAGCACTATCTTTGACATCTGTCAGGTATGTAGAGACCTCAAAAGGTTCATGTGCAGATCATGGGAGGAGTATTTGGGAGCAGAATGTGTGGTCACCATCACTTGTGCCAACCTCATTAGTGGGGATATTTGATTACATGTTAAGGTATACATTGCTGTTACCAATCTTATGTATTTTCTATTTTGATTGAATATTAATTTGTTGTAATAAAATTTGTAACTTTTATAACACTTTGGCCTTTGCTTGTATATTTTGGGGCATTTGCACTCCAGAACTTTTTGTAGGATTTTGATTTCTAACAATGTAGATTTACCGTAATTAATCCATATAGTAAACGCCATAAAAATAAATGAATAAAACACCAGAATTGCTGTTTTTCAGTGGCCAGTCAGCATATTTCCCCCCAAAATGTGATAAAAAGCTATCAAAACATAATATGTACCCCAAAATGGTCCTAATAAAACTACAGCTTAGCAAGCCCTCACACAGCTCCAGCAAGGGAAAATTGAAATAGTTTAGTTTAGTTAAAGCGACAACACAATTTCTTTTACACTACTGATTTTCTTAAACCATTAAAATATTATAAAAAATCTACAAGTTTTGTGTTGTCGTCTACATTTTGACCTGAAGAGTCATGTTACCAAGTCAATTCCCTGCACATTGTATGTCATAAACACAAACCACCAAAAATAACGTCAGCATTGTGCGTTTTTCATTCACAATTTTACCACGCTTAGAATTTTTTCCCATTTTGCCGGACAATGAAAGGTGTCCTTCAACACTACAACCAACTCATCCCACACACAAAAAAAAGCCTTGACTCTGGGAAGGCAAAAACAAAAGCAGAAAAAGAAAATTGGCGCCGTCAGACCAATGCCAATGCAAGAATAAAAATGCCCCTTCCTTTGCGTGAAGTCTCCAGGGCCAAACGGTTGTTTTCTACACGTTATCGTCATATCTCTCTTGCGTCCTGCTCACAATTTGGAATGATCTATGGGCAGTAAGTTTAGCTACTTGGGTTGGAACTTATGAAATACTGTATGCAATAACCAGAGCCAAGACCTGCAGTCATCGATTTATCAAATAAAGTAGTGAAGGATGAAAACCAATCAACGTTTTCAATGACGTTAGTGTTGGGTGATGGGAGTGTAATTGAGAAGACACTGTAATGTTGTGCATAAGGTTAGATGGTGATCGCAATGACTTTCTTCCTACTGGAGACAATTATTGATATTGTTTATGAGAGTAACAATGGCACCTTTCACAATGACACAGTTACAGTGATTACAGCTAGACACAACACCCGCTCTCCAATAGTTGTAGTCAGACTCTTGATTTTGATGGCCAGACCTACTGTCCATAGAAAAATACAGCCTGGCTCTTCTGGATATCCCACTTAATAGTTAGAGCATGAAGAAGACCTCCACATTACCGCCTCTGCATATGTTAGTCAGGGACATACATTGGAATCATGGGTCGCCATAGCAGAAGTTCTAATTTGTTCCCCCCCAAAAAATATATATATATTCAACGGGTTCACAGAAGAGCATATTTCACAAGTTTGCAGTCTTTACAAAATAATTTTCCTCTTACTGAAGCCCTAGATTCCCCTTTCAATTACAAAAATGCCTCACAAACACAGTATAATGCCGCCACATTGAACTCCTCCGTATGCACAGTATAATTACTCTACTGTACCCTACCTCAACTCTCCCGACAAAGTTTGATGACCTTAACACAGTATGATCCCCCAACTGTGACCCCACACAGCCCTCAATGCAGTATAATGGGCCTAAATACAGTATAATTACCCCCACATCTCACCACAGTGTATAATGGCCGACACAGTATGATGGACCCACACAAAATTTCCTACTGTATAATTGCTTGCAGACAGTGTAATGGCCCCCCTTATAGCCCTCCATAGAGTATAACGGCTACCACATATCCCTCCAAATATCATAATGGCCCTCATATAGACCGCTATATAGTATAATAGCCACTACATAGCCATCAATATAGTATAATGAGACCCATACTCCTCCATATAGTAAACTGCACTCCAAAAAATCCTCTATATAATGTAATGCACTCCCTATAGCCCTCCATATAGTATAGTACACATCCTATAGTCATCTATATAGCATAGTGCACTCCATAATCCTCCATTATTAACTCCCCAAAGTCCTCAATATAGTTTAATGCATCCCATAGTCCTCCATATGGTATTAAGCACTACCCATAGTCCTCAATATAGTATCATGCACCCCATAGTCCTACATATAGCATAATGCATTCTACATAGTCCTCCATATATGGAGGAATAATGCACCCTCCACAGTCTTCAATACAGTATAATGTACCTCCCATATCCCGCCATCGAGTATAATGTACCCCCATAGTCCTCCATACAAATTAGGGCACCACTATAGTCCTCCATACAGTGGAGCTGTATGATGGGCTGAGATGTCAGACACTGGGGAAGAATGACGAAGGACGAAGCGTCAGCTCACGCTCCTTATTTCATCATTGCTTTCACCTGTATCGGCATCCAGGATGCCAAAACAATTGAGCGTGTGATGACGGTCGGAGTGTCCCCGGCGCCTGCGCTGCCAATGGGCTCCCTCAGCTCACAGACCCAATAGCAGCTGCATACTCTGCCACCAATTAGCGGTATGCTGATAGCTGGAGTGAAACAAAACGCTCTGATACGAGCTTCTGCCACAGTCTCAAACTCTTTCCTGCTTCATGCTCCAGCTCTAGACGTAGCAGGTATTTTACCTTTTCTCCATATAGTTTTTCCAGGCAGATTTACATTATTCACATATTCCACCTCCAACATCATTGAAATTTTATTAAATCCACATGGAGCATAGAAAGAACCCGTGCAGTGAATTTGTATAATAGGGTCAAGTCAGGTCTCTTTTGCATACATTATGTCCTCGCTTTCTTCTCTTCCTAAGTTCAAACTTTCTCTAATAACATCCCAAGGAACATAGAAACACATATGCCGATTCATCATCATCCTCTTGCACATCCATCTTGATGAAGAGTCCAGTGGGGTAAGGTGCACATCTTTGAATCTGAGGCATATTTTGGATGCTGTGCTCCAGCTGAAGAACTGTACTCCGCGCATTGCAGCATTGCGTCCGTCATAAGTGACGTCACGTTTCATGATGAATTGGACAGTGCCATGCTTGTCATTACCCCCTCAAACTAAACTCCCTCCATGTACGAATAAAGTAGGTGGAGCTGATGTAACAATACCAAAACTTGGAACATTTTTTAGCAACTAAGAGCTGTACAAAATCTTTGCTACATTTTTAATTGTCCATTTTAAAGCTTAAATTAATTATTTGAGAAATTGGCCCCATATTTAAAGAAAATTTGTCAGCAGTTTTTTTTCTACGTCATCTGAGAGCCGCATGATGTAAGCAAAGAGACCCTCGATCCAGCGATGTATCACTTAATCAACTGGGTGCAGAAGTTTTGACACAATCAGAGTCTGTTTTTTTTTTATTTAGCATGTAGCAGAGATCAGAAAGCTAACCCCAGCTCACACCAGACTCTCTATGTACTTAGTATATTGATGGTGAGCTGCTTATCACAGGAAAGGGCGGAGTCGAACAACCAGTCTTGGTGAGCACATCAGACCTGGCAATGATAATCTCCTAGTGATAAAGCCTTCATTGCAAGTAAATAAGACACAGCTTGATAAGTGACATGTCATTGAATTCTGTTTTTTTTAATCCCTATGTCATTCTGTACTCAGATTACAAGGCCAAAATCTGCTGACGGATTTTCTTTAAAACAAACAAGTGTCAAAAAAATCCCAGCAGAAACCACAAAAACTGAAAAATAAAAAATATTAAACCATTTTTCTGCAAACTATTTATGATTAGAAAATAGCATTTTCATTATGCATGTTTCATATAAAATGTCAAATTCTACAGACCATAGACTTTATACATTAGGACAGCATGGGTGTTGCCTTTCAGCACTGAGGTCTTGGCTTCAAATCCCATCAAAAACAACATCTGCAAGGAGTTTCTAAGTTTCCCTCATGTTTGGGTGGGTTTCCTCCCCCACTCCTCAGTCACAATGATAGGGACTTTAGATTGCGTGTCCCAATGGGGACAGTGATGATGATGACTGTAAGGCACTGCGGAATATGATGGCGCTATACAAACAAAAACAATAAGTTACTTGAAATGCAAACGTTATGTCCTAACAGATTGCGGAATGGTGAAGATTTCTACAGGTTTTTAAGCCTAATATCAGATGCTTTATTAGGGGTAATATGTGTTTAATGGAAACCAGATATATATTTACATGTGACATAAATTCAATGTTTGCAATAAAAGCAGAGACACCTTTGCAATATTTATTTTACACTTTTAACGTAAATGCTGGGGGCGGAGGAGAGGTTTAAAATCATTAACGGCATTAAACCTATTTGAAGTGGACATTATTGATTTTCTAGCTTGGAAGGAATAATAAAAATCGTAAGACAGACTTGATAGTTTATAGACTGCAGGAGATATACAGGATACAAAGAGGAGCACAGTGAAATCACTACAAATACAGATGCAGGTAGGGCAATATTGCTGTGTGCCTTTGCTATCAATATATAATGGTCAGACACTATGATAATAATGACAGTGTTACAAGTAACAGACAGATCACATAAAGGAATTAGACAGCTTGTATTACATACAAGACACCGATGTCTGCACTCTATTCTTACCCAGACATAACTTAGCTATTGGTATACTATATATTTCATGTTTCTTGTAAAAAACAAACATCTGTTTTGACCTATGAAACATTGTAATGGATCAGATGGAATAAATATTTAAAGGCTTCTTACAATAAATGGACTAATACATACTGTATGTATCTCTGATGACTTGTCCAAATCTGGTCCTCAGTGGCTTCTCCCCATGCTAACCCACTAGACTGACAGACCTCTCTTTATGTTTGAGGATAGGGAGTGATCTGTCAGTCTAGGGTAGTGGGGTGGGGAGAAGTCACTACCTTGGACAAGTCATCGGAGAGGCATGGTCTTGTGCCGGGTTTTAATTGTATATTTTCTTTAAAACACCACAGTGTTTCATACTAAAACAATCATCAATCCCTGTACTTCCTGCAGAATTTCAGTCTGACCTTGAGGTTTTTCTAAGAGTGAGGTGGCTTTCATGCTTCTTTTCTTGACACCAGACCAGCCTCTCAAACCCTTTGCCTCACTGTGCATGCAGATGCACTGACAACTGCTTGCTGCCATTTCTGAGCAAGCTCTGAACTTGGGTTAAACCAATCCTGTAGCTAAATCTGACTTAGGAGATGGTCCTGGCCAGGGGCGTACATAGAAATCATGGGGCCCCATAGCAAAAGTCTGAATGGGCCACTCCCCCCAAAAAAAAAAGAAAAAAAATCAACAGGTGCTCTTAACTCCAGGCATGCATGTTATAGGTCAAACATCCAGCCACAGCAGCACAGAGAATGTCAGGAGAGTCAGCCACAGCAGCATACAGGATATCAGGAGAGCTATCCACAGGAGCACAGAGGATGTCAGGAGAGCCAGCCACAGCAGCACAGAGGATGTCAGGAAAGACAGCCACAGCAGCACAGAGGATTTCAGGAGAGATAACCACAGCAGCACAGAGGATGTTAGAAGAGCCAGCTACAGCAGCACAAAGAATGTCAGGAGAACCAGCCACAGCAGCATACAGGATATCAGGAGAGCTATCCACAGGAGCACAGAGGATGTCAGGAGAGCCAGCCACAGCAGCACAGAGGATGTCAGGAAAGACAGCCACAGCAGCACAGAGGATCTCAGGAGAGATAACCACAGCAGCACAGAGGATGTTAGAAGAGCCAGCTACAGCAGCACAAAGAATGTCAGGAGAACCAGCCACAGCAGCACAGAGGATGTCAGGAGAGCTAGCTACAGCAGAACAAAAGATGTCAGGAGAGTCAGCCACAAAAGCACAGAGGATGTCAGGAGAACCAGCCACAGCAGCACAGAGGATCTCAGGAGAGATAACCACAGCAGCACAGAGGATGTCAGAAAAGCCAGCCACAGCAGCACAAAGGATGTCAGGAGAACCAGCCACAGCAGCACAGAGGATGTCAGGAGAGCCAGCCACAGCAGCATACAAGATATCAGGAGAGCTATCCTCAGCAGCACAGATGATGTCAAGAGAGGCCCAGCCACAGAAGCACAGAGGATATCAGGAGAGCTAGCCACAGCAGAACAAAGGGTGTCAGGAGAGCCAGCCACAGAAGCACAGAGGATGTCTTGAGAACCTGCCACAGCAGAATGGAGGATGTCAGGAAAGCCAGAGATAAAAGCACAGAGTATGTCAGGAGAGACAGCCACAGCAGCACAGAGGATCTCAGGAGAGACAACCACAGCAGCACAGAGGATGTCAGAAGAGCCAGCCACAGAAACACAAAGGATGTCAGGAGAACCAGCCACAGCAGCACAGAGGATGTCAGGAGAGTCAGCCACAGCGGCATACAGGATATCAGGAGAGCCATCCACAGCAGCACAAAGGATTTCAGGAGAGATAACCACAGCAGCACAGAGGATGTCAGAAGAGCCAGCTACAGCAGCACAAAGAATGTCAGGAGAACCAGCCACAGCAGCACAGAGGATGTCTTGAGAGCCTGCCACAGCAGAACAGAGGACGTCAGGAAAGCCAGCCACAAAAGCACAGAGAATGTCAGGAGAGCTAGCCACAGCAAAACAAAGGATATTAGGAGAGCCGGACACAAAAGCACAGAAGATGTCAGGAGAGCCAGCCACAGCAGCACAAGGGATTCCAGTAGAGGAAGCCACTGCAGCACAGAGTATGTCAGGAGAGGCAGCCACAGCAGCACAGATGACGCCAGGAGAGGCCCAGCCACAGAAGCACAGAGGAATCCACACACACACCTGCAGTGCATGCAGGGCCCCCTCCACCCTCCACAGTGCATGCAGCCAGGCCCACCTCCCTAAGGTGCAAAGTGCCAGGCTGCCAGCACAGTGAGGGGACACATTTAACAAAAAGAATCCACCCCCAGCCGGGCTCACCATCTTGTGTGTGTCCACCCTCTCCCTGAGGGAAAGAGGCTCATGAATGTTTTCTGCTTCCTGCTTCCTGCAATGCACATGTGCTGCTCTCTGGCTGCCAGGAGGCGTGGCGTTCTTATGCAAATCCAGCCAGAGACTTCAGCCAACTGCTGACCAGGAAACAAGGAAAGGGGAGCTTCAAGGGGGTACACAGCGGCCGGCGGCCAGGGCTTACATTTAATTAAAGGAGATAGTACTGTGTCAGCACAGCACAGCTGCCAAACTGCAGTGGCCGTCATGGGCCCCCTCACCCATCCAGGCCCCCTCACCTGTCCGGGCCCCATAGCAGCAGCGTGGTCTGCTACTATTGACGGTACGCCACTGGTCCTGGCTAGTGATGGGTGGATTCCTGGACGTTCGGCAAAATAATAAAAAAAAGTTCGGGTTCGGGTACCAGAACAGTACTCAGACCCGAACCCCAATACAGACCCCAATCACTTGAATGGGGTCCCGAACATCCAGTGTTTGCCACACTGTCATGTGCATGATAGCGCGGCACACGCTGCTTCTGATCGGTGATCAGATGTGCCCAGCTCTCGACGAGCATTGGCTGGTACTCACATTTGAAGATCGGATCTGCACCCCACATATTTGGTGCCTGCTACGCAGCCAATAATCATTCATATCTCAAAAACCAGACTCACAATTAGTTGCACCGGGTGTGCACACACCTAGTAGGTGCACTTAACCACTCCACTGAAGAATGATGGAAAACCAGAGGACAACAGGAGTTTTCAATAAAAACATACACAATCTTTGTTGATGTATACAAAGATAAAACGGCATTACAAAAATAGACAATGCATAGAAATCGACACCAAAAATCCGGAGTATGTAGCGCCAAACTGTAAGGTAAAGCCAAAAAATCTCTCCCCAAATAGTAATCCTCCCATGCTGATAAGGGTTACATCTCATTCCTTGCAAATAAAGAGTCCCATCACGGTAAAATGGAACTCGGCCAACTATATGGCCTTACTTTATACCACATATCACACCCATTACCTTACAGTTTGGCGCTACATACTCTGGATTTTTGGTGTCGATTTCTATGCATTGTCTATTTTTGTAATGCCGTTTTATCTTTGTATACATCAATAAAGATTGTGTATGTTTTTATTGAAAACTCCTGTTGTCCTCTGGTTTTCCAACAGCCAATAAGCATGCAAGGATGGCCTGCCAGTCACTCTAATGCCATAACCATCTTGGTAGTGGACAGAGAGATCAGTTATCCAGGCCTGTGTGTGCAC
The DNA here is from genome assembly GCF_039654945.1 of Dendrobates tinctorius. Taxonomy (NCBI): domain Eukaryota; kingdom Metazoa; phylum Chordata; class Amphibia; order Anura; family Dendrobatidae; genus Dendrobates; species Dendrobates tinctorius. The sequence goes on along the minus strand of NW_027361810.1, from coordinate 19,309,352 downwards.
AGTTTAACTATAATCATAGTCCTCTAGTGTTGATTTTGGTGCTGATGCTGAACCATCATACTAACAGTCCTTTTAAGAGCTTGTGCTTTTCTGTTTGTATCAGATATATTCTGCATTTAGCCTAGGGATAGTTGCAGGAGCAGGGAGAGTGGCAGAATACAGCCTCTATACAGGGATTAGCAGCTTAGCTGCTGCACGTGACTACATTCTTTTTGCTTGTGTGTGAAAAAATAGACAATATTGTCATCCATAGAGCATTAAGTGCTGCTTCCCAGCACCACCAAGGTCCGAACCCAGGCCTCAGCTTTAACCGCTTGGGTTTTTGCAGAATGTGGGAGAGCTAGGATCCAGCAACTTGTTGACTATGGGGTATAGGATGGTTGGAAGAGAGAAGGAAGCAAGCCAGGACCAGGGCTGGAGACCTGATAGACAGACCACTAGCCGCAAGGTACCAAAAGTTGGCATCCCGGGGGAGGTCATAACATATGACCATCTGCGGACATGTGGGTCCATAGTAGAGTTTGGGAACTTTCATCACAACTATTTCAACCAGCAGGCAGTGGCGATGGAACACTTGCCTCGAATGCTGCAAAAGCTGATGGCTGGAACTAAGGTCAAGTTCCTCAAAATGGAGGGGCAATATCACTGGTATGTGGTGGGTGTATTCAGAGAAGGAAGGGATCAGGATGAACCCTTCTTTCAAAATTAACCGTATCCTCGAGGCAGCTTGAAACAGGGCTACCACCCTCGAGAGATCGTACAGTCCTTGGGGTTCCCCACCTTCTATGCAGAAGTAGGCAATGATGCAGGTGAAACAGAGGGCTGTCGCCCATATTTATACGCTGGGGGCTCTGGCACTACCTGAAAATGGATCACTTACAACCTAGATACCTGTGAATCAGGATCCAGGAAGCAGGTGGAGGCAATCCCCCCCAGTCTCCCGAGGAAGGAGAATCAAACACCTGAAGAAGATTACTGTATTGCCACCTGATAATTTTTTTCTGGCTTTTCACTTTTTGCAAAGCCTTTATGAGTGTAGGCGTACATCAATTACCTTTATGAGTGTAGGAGTACCACAACTACACTTTGTTCACAATATTTGAATGAGGAACTACAGTTGATGCCTTCAAGGATGTATGGATGATCCTACTTCTAATTTTTGGCACTTAGTGCATCTAGGAGTACCACTTCATGACAATTTGAACAGAATGTGTATGATTCCCTCCTTTATGTCTAATACAGGGTGTATTTGAGTACCTCTTCCATGTTGGTAGATTTAGCTTCTTTCAAAAATTACACTAAAAGAATGTTCCTAAACATTTTTTTCCTGTAAAGTACAAGTTCTCATTGATTTTGAATATTTTATTGTCAGTCCTTAAAGAGGAGTAAAGGTGTTCACACCATTGTTCTCAGCAGTGATCTTGGAGTCAGTGATGCTTCCAGGGGTCTTGTTCATGTTGTTCTCCTTCCAGTCAGCACTTTTTGCACCCATTGCAACATTTTCACTGCCTAAGTCTGGTTTCACATTAGCGCATTTTACATGCAGCGCACGGCGCCGCTAAGCCCTGCCCCCTGCCCGCCCCATCCGGTCATCGCCTCCTACTATCGCACATGGCTGCATGCGATCTGCACACCCTATCTTTAGCATAGGGTGCGCAGACCGTGCGCTAGTAGGATTTTGGCGTGCGCTGCGCACTTTTGAAGGTGCGCTGGTGTGCGCCGAACGCACCATGTTGCATTTTGGTGCACTCAGCGCACCTTCAAAAGTGCGCAGCACACGCCAAAATCCTTCTAGCGCACTGCCAGCGCACGGTCTGCGCACCCTATGCTAAAAATAGGGTGCGCAGATCGCATGCAGCAGTGTGCGATAGTAGGAGGCGATGACCGGATGGGGTGGGCAGGGAGCGGGCAGGGGGCGGGGCTTAGCGGTGCCGTGCGCTGCATGTAAAATGCGCTAATGTGAAACCAGCCTTAAAGACCTCCTTGTAAGATCTGCCAACAAATGCTCGGATTTCCCATTGTCTCACATTATACTTGTTACTCAAAGCGAGCATTCAAGCATTAGAAATTGCTCAGTTTGAGTAAAGAGCATCTGAGCATTTTAGTGCTTGCTCATCCCTTATGTCTAAACCTTTCATTCTAGGGCTACATGGTGATTGACACAGGTCTCAGGCCACAGCTAGTATTAGGGTTCCCAGTGGAGCACAGTTTGTACGGCAGAGTCGTTTTCCATCTCTGAAGTCACTGAGAAAGTATCGCTCTCCTGCACAATGCAAGTTCAGTGTCAGTTGGGCTTTCTCTGTCAATTGTCTCTAGAATGTAAGCTCTTATGGATAGTGAGGTAATGTCTCTCCCCTGTAAAGTATAAACTATTATGGTCAGTAGGGTCCTGTCTACCTGTACTGCAGAGTTCAAAATCTTATGGTCAGTGGGGTCATCTCTCTCTCTCTCATCTGCAAAAGCATAAGTTCTTACAGTTACTGGGGTCCCCTCTCTTTACTTTAGCTCTTATGTCTTCTCTCTGTTGTCTGTAGAGTGTAAGCTCTTACCGTCAGTGAGGTCTTCTCTCTCTCAGGTGGAGTGTAAACTCTTATGGTTAGCACTTAGCAGGGTCCTTTCTCTCTCCTATAGAGTGTTAGCTTTTATTGTCAGCAGGGTCCTTTCTCTCCTTTAGAGTGTATGCACTTATGGTCATTGGGGTCTTCTCTCTCTCCTGTAGAGTGTAAGCTCTTAAGGTCAGCGGGGTCTTCTCTTTCTTCTGTAGAGTGTATCTCTTACGGTCATTGTGGTCTTCTCTCTCATGTAGAGAGTAAGCTCTCATATTCAGCAATGACCTTTCTCTCCTTTAGAGTGTAAGATCTTATGGTCAGCAGGGTCATCTCTATTTTTCTTTTTCTCGCTCTCTCTCCTCTGTTCCACACGTATTTTCCAAGTAATTACAAACTTATCAGTTTTGAGATTCACATGAAATGTCAGGGAAAATCGGCAAAGCCGGTGAATTCAAAATTTGAAACAATTCACGCGTCTCTAGTATGTGCAGTTTTGCAATTAATATTTCATGTTTCTTTAAAGATATGAAAATTAGCCTTTATTTCAGATCCTTTGGAAGAATTAAAAAAATATTGATTTCAAAAGAGCACATACGCCTTAATGTCTGCTTCTAACTTCCTCACCTCGAAGCAATGACAGAGTTGATTTCTTTGCTTTATCTTTTTGTAGATTTGATTCTTTGCTTTACAGTTTAGAAATAAAAAATAGTAAATTAGGACTAAAATTTTCCAATTCTAACCTTTATATTTGTGCATGTTCTGCAACCATAAAGTTGTAAATATCTATTTTGTTCTTCAGCTTTGTGTTTTGAATGGAAGCAGACCCCATGAAAAGAACACAACACGTCTGTATCGCCTCTCAGACACACACAGTGAATGACTGCATCTGATGATACAAATATGTATCTGAAAAACAGAAAAGAAAAAATAAATCATAAAAAAAAATACATACACTATATGACTCTGCTTGATGATAGAAATATGTATCTGAAAAAAACACAAAAGAAAAGCTTAAGCACAAAAGTTCAAAATTTAGTGAAACTTTCTGCATCATTTCTTATGAACATGAAGGTTTTCAGCTATTTGAAGGTCAAAGTGAAGTATCTACAGAAATCAATAATACACCGCATAAATCATAGTTGTATGTGAAAGAGCTACAGGAGGCTATGATGGACTGCAGATACAGGTACAGCAGTTTTGTGTGCACCCCCAATTTCTGGTCCAATATAACCTTGTTAGGCTACTTTCACACTTGCTTTTTTTTGCAGCGCGTTTTTTCCGCAAAAAAACGCATGGAAAAAACGCATACAAACGCATACAAATGCTGCGCTTTTTTCAAGCATTTTTATGCACATACATGAAAAAAACGCAGCGTTTTTATGCGTTTGTATGCATTTTTAGTGCGTTTTTACCGCGTTTGCGTTTATTTCCAACATTAGTTGGCCTCACCAAAAAAATCAAGATAGGGTTAGGATTAACACTAACCCAAACCATGACTTTACTAACCCTAACCCTAACCCTAACTCTTAACCAAACCATATTAACCCTAACCCTTAACCAAACCATACTAACCCTAACCCTTACCCTAACCCTTAACCAAACCCTACTAACCCTAACCCTAACCCTTAACCAAACCCTACTAACCCTAACCCATACCCTAACCCTAAACCCTAACTAACCCTAAACCCTAACCCTTAACCAAACCATACTAACCCTAACCCAAACCCTAACCCTAACCCTAAACCCCCTTAACTAACCCTAACTCTAACCCAAACCCCTAATTTCCATTGTCTTACCAATGGTCAACAAAAAAATGCATGCGCAAAAAAACGCATACATGAGCATGCCAATGCGCACGTATGCGCACCCATAGACTTACAATGGGTGTCTTGCTGTAAAAAAATGCATTGCGCACGCATGCTTTTTTTGAGGAAAGTCAGACGCCCAAAAAATGCAACAGGATGCATTTTGTGCGCCTGAGCGTACACCACAAAAAAACGCATGCGCATAAAAACGCATACAAACGCATGCGTATGCTCACATAAGCGCATCCCATGCAAAATATAGGAAAAAAGTGCATGCGTTTTTAGTGCTAAAATACAGCTCAAAAAAAACGCAAGTGTGAAACCAGCCTTATCGGGGTGGAAAAAAGATTATTGTGGTTCAGGAAAAAAAAATCAATAACCACAATAAAGTCTGACATTTCCAAGTGTAATGACCTTGAATACAGGTAAAGAAAAATAGGAAAATCCAAAGCTATCTTAATTTATCACTAGCTATTCCATCGACGTCATTTATGTTTGGACTCCATTAATATTTATTCTTGTAAAATTCTTGTAAAATTTGAGCAGAATTTAATTCCACTCAAATAAATTTGCCCCATTGTAGGAGTTACTGTTGTAATCAGTCTAGAATACGGATTTTTTAGAATACGTAATTTTTGCCCTTTGCTCCATGCAAATGCAGTGAAACGGCAATGAGTTGCTGTGATGTTACAACTTTAAGACGTGGATTGCTCAAGTGACGGCACAGTGCGCAGTAACATCTGAAGCTTAGTAAAGCCAGAAGACCTGACCTGGAGTGAAAAGGCCGAAGAAAATGTGTGCAACGTGGGAAGGTTAAAAGAGGGACATGGAGGACCAGACGGCTGGTTGCAGGGATGGTGGGACAAGTGAGCGGTGAGGCAAGTATTACTTTTTTTTACAATCTATATATTATACTCTGGGGTTTAGAATGACAGTAGAGCAACATAAAGAACATTCAATTTGTAGGGAATAAATTTGCTGCAGAACAAATTTCCTTGTAGAATCAGTGGATGGGATCATCCCCAGTAACAAATTATCTGGATAAGAAAGAGGCTTCTTCCACAGATGCATTTAGCTTACAGAAGATATCACAGACTGGATATAATTGGTGCAAACCTTCAGTTGTGATGGGCTTAGTGGGTAAATGCTCTTAAAGGCTCAGTAGTTACACCAGTAATTTTCCATTACCTTAATTCCTGGTATTCCCCTGTAGTTCTGCTGACTATTAAACTTTAGCTCCTTTCAATTCATTTGCTCTTTTTCTCGTCTTTGCTCAGCCAGCTGCCCGGAATGCTAATGTTTGCCCGTACTCTTTACCCAAGCGGAGCGTAATATATTGACATGTAGCAGAAGGGCTTGCACTCAGTAGAGCTTTGGCAAACAGAACCTCTCACTGAGATTAACACTCATAGAAATTCTATGCATTGCAAACCAGAGAGCGATTGTAATCACACGGAACTCCCAGGAATAACTTGGTGAAACACGGCGCAGTATTTATACGGGTGAGCGGGGGGAACTTTGATATATTGTCCTATTAAATTTAATCCCGAGTAATCTTACATCATACCTTGTGCTGGAAACCTCTGATACGTAAGGCTTTGTCCATCTTCTGACGCAAATGTCCCTGTAAGTTTAGTACAAATTTTACTGCCAGGATGGAAATATTCTCCCATGTACACATATAAAAAATGTTCCACCAGAAGATGAGATTGACGCTTCTGCCAGAGGTGCATCTTCAAGCTACTACGCCTACAGGCAAAATCCCTAACACGGCTCTCCACCTACAATGTGCCGTTTATCCTACAGGTCACTTATCCTAAATGACGTTTGTGTCCCGTTAGGCACCGGTATCCAAGTATGTCTGCTACATCTTCACCCATACTAGCTTCTCCTTATATTTTCCATATAATCCTAGAGAATTCTAAAAGGGAGTAACGCCACAAAAGTTAAGAAATGCGAATCTTTATTGAACACATAATAAAATATAAAAAAAATGAAACAGAAAAATATCAATAAGAAACAGCAGACATCACAGGGAGACAAGTACCATGCAGAAAATCAATAATCAAATAATGTAATAAAAGTGAATACCTGGTTACATTCACCCATTGCAACCATAAGCTCAATTTTGTGCACATGCATCTAGAAGCATGAGGTGCACCTGGACAAACCTAGCAGGAGCCAGAGGATACTTTTAAAGTGAAAAAAGTGCAAAAATATATATAGTTTTATATTAGCTGGTGCCGCCTGCATAATTATGGGACCAATATTAATATATAGACCATAAAGTGTATAAAAAGAGAATATAGGTTTAAGATGTGTAAAAAATGCAACATCCGGTGTATATATATATACAATATATATGGACGAAGTCCTACATGAATTATGGCAAATTCAAAATATGCAAGGGCAGATTGTAGCTGTGGATCTAATCCTACCAAATGTCTACCCAATCGCTGAATAGCCCAATTGCAACAGTGTAAAGTTGACTCACATCGGTCACAAAGGTCAGTGAGTTCAAACCCAGTCACTGGATAGCATAATTACAGAAGGGAATCACTTGCTTAAATAAGACATAAGGATAGATGTATAACCACAGATTGCAATCAAGACAAGCAAGGTACATTGAGCTAAAGGATATCGTGGACATGCATGGACCTGACGGACCTCGGTATGGAACTTGTCTCTGTGTGATGTCTCCTATTTTTTATTGCTATTTTACTGTTTAATTTTGTGAATATTTTATTATGTAATCAATAAAGATTCAAATACTTTAACTTTGGCGATGTAACTTCGATTTTGAATTCTGTACGATTATATTCAAGTTAGCAGTGGCCAACGGTAGTGGTTGTCCAGGTTGGTAACAGTTGATGGCCGATTTCTAAAGCCAGACAAGATGGGTGAGCTTCAACCTGAAATGCGTTGTCCTGGAATAGTTCAGCGGTGGAAGGGTTAGCCTTCTCCTGTTACTGGAGTTTCATTAAAGTTACAGCCTTGGAGGAAAGTGCAAGAAAGAGTTTGCAGCTTGACTTTCCAATGTTTCAGATTTTTGGATATAACCAGATAAATAACACAGATCTTCATACATAGAGAGTTCCATAATATATTGACACCTGCAAAGTTTTCATCTTTCCTCCTTGATAATCCATTGTGGCACAAGAGGCAACATACAATGGTGAACTGTGAGCCTTCCAGATATTAAAGAAACCTCTTTGAATCTATCGTAACAATGGAAGGTTTACATGATCAGGCTTGACGGTGATTACAGAAGCGGTTATAAGGAGAATGAGCAATTTCAGGTAGACAGCTGGGAAGGGCTGGAGAGACCTCATTTACTTTCAAATGCAGTTTTTAGCCTTAGGCTGGTATAGGAACATCAGCTGCGGAGTACAATATCCAGCAAGGAGGTCACAACCGTACAATGCAGAGGGCGTCTGATCATGTAGCTAATAAAATATTGGGTACACGGTTTACGGAGAACATGACTGATCGCTGAGATAAAACTGCTTCATTATTGTTTAGTGTTACTGCGCTTTACTGTCACCGGCTGACCTGAGTAATATACCAACTTTAATACAAATGCAAGAACTCTGGAAAATAAAGAATATTTTCAAAAAGTTTGACCCATGCAACAGTGCTGAAACGTAGTAGGTGATAGTCACATATGGTCAGGATTATTATGTTATTTTAACATTTTACACTTTTACCGATGATGTCACTTTGTATCTTATTATTAGTAGCATCGTCTTTATTTTTAATTCCTTTAATTGTATTATTAGTTTATGTTTTTCTATTAAATAATATTTTGTTATTATCATCTTGAGTAGAGTTGAGCGACTTTGCCTTTTTTTGGGTCGAGTCGTGTTTCATGAAACCCAACTTTCGCAAAAGTCGGGTCGAACGAAATCGGCCGATTTTTGTGAAAAGTCGAAGGCCGACTGAAACACGAAACCCAATGCAAGTCAATGGGGAAGCAAAGTCGCCAGGGAGTAGAGGCCAGGAAACACACCTACAGTGCCCTTTTGAATGCCAAAAACATCAAATCTTATTACTGAAGCTTTTCAACTTTAATTTACTTCATAATACTAGTTACGCACTGAAAAATGGGGGTTATTTGGCTAAATTTGTGGGGGGGGTAGGGCTGGCTCCAGGTTTTCATGTGCCCTGGGCCAAAGAGCGCCCCTTTAACACATACCACAACTCATGATGCTCCAATACGGCAGAGAAATAACTGTATAGTACAATGAAAAATACTTCACTTTTTACATCTCATGACTGATATCCATTTTAAATTCTCCAATAGCTCCAAAAACGGACAGTATATAACTCCATACAGTATTATGGCCACCGCATAGTGCGCTATACAGAGTAATGAGGCCCATATATTTCACCATACAGAATCATTGGTCCCATATAATGTTTGAAACAGTATATGATGAGCTCCACATAATGCTACAGTATATTTTGGTCCCCATGGATGAAGCTGCACTGTCTTATAGGCCCAAATAATGCTCTATATATAATGGTCCCCGTTTCTAATGCTCTAGTGTATAATGGGCCCTGTAAATGCTGCTCCAGTGTCTGATGTCCACCTTTGGAATGCTCCAGTGTATGGTGGGCCCCATATATCATTCTCCAGAGTATAGTGCTCCCCAAAAATTGCTGTCCCAACATTGAAAACAATTAAATAAGTCTCCTCAAATAAGTCTCCTCGCTAGGGAATCCCTGTACTAGTCTGGGCGTACAGACGTGATGTCATTGCGCTCTCTGATCAGAATATCACTGTCAGGAAACGTGGAAGACGTCATGGTCTGCTGCTGTCTGTGGTCGGGAGGAGGTAAGTTAGGGCAGTCTGTGAAGGGAATGGGAAGTGTGTGGATGTGAGAAGGGGAGCTGGAGGATGAGCAGAGTTAAGGCTCACTCCTAGCTTGAGCGCATGGTCCATGGTCCAAGTTTGTAGGGACACTGACGTTCCTGCAGCAGAAACCGGAGGAAGTAGCAGCTGTAAATGCTCTGTACCCAACTAAGGCTCGGAGGCCCCAGCAGCGACATGTGGGAGCCAGAAGGAAAAGGCTATGGCTGCCTGCCATACGAGAAAGTTCCAAGAGAGAGTCAACAGGGGGAACTTCATTGATCTCAGCACTGCGAGTACCTCAGATAAGCGCTAGAACGGAGGCCACACTACCTATCTGCAGAGAGAATTCCAAATTGGCTTCCAGGCTGACCAACTCCTTCTCCATCTGTACTCTGGGTCCTGGACGGCACTTACCAAGTACAGGTAAAGGAACTGCACGACTGTGTCTGTCCTCTTTCTCCTGCGCCTGGCGCATGGCTCTGCTACATCCTGCACTGCACACCATCTACCAACTCTTTCATGGGCCCTGCGACAATGGCCATACCTGTGCAGGGCTTCTACATCTTAGCTGCACCACAACTTCTGTCCTAGAGAAGCGCCACTGCAGCGCTGGTCAATCTACTCAGAAACCACAGGTGGCATTACGTATCATTCACCTATAAACGTAATTCACCCCTTTGCATGGACGCCCAGGGCCACGGAACGGGTCACCACTAGAGTTGAGCGACTTTTGGTTTTTTAGGGTCGCGTTTCGTTTCGTGAAACCCGACTTTTCCAAAAGTCGGGTCGAGCAAGATCATCCGATTATAGGGAAAAGTCGGGGTCGTCCCGAAACACGAAACCCAATGTAAGTCAATGGGGAATAAAAGTCAGCAGTGAGAGGAGGACAGGAAACACACCAACAGTGCCCATTTGAATGCCAAAAGCATCAATTCTTCTTACTTAAGCTTGTCAACCTTAATTAACTTCATAATACAAGTAACGCACTGAAAAATGGGGGTTATTTGGCTACAGTTGTGGGGGGGGAGGGCTGGCTCCAGATTTTCATGTGCCCTGGGCGAAAGAGCGCCCCTTTAAAACATACCACAACTCATCATGCTCCGATACGGCAGAGAAATAGCAGTATAGTACAATGAAAAATACTTCACTTTTTACAGCTCATGACAAGGCCCATCTATTTCTCCATACAGAATCATTGGTCCCATATAATGTTTGAAACAGTATATGATGAGCTCCACATAATGCTACAGTATATGTTGGTCCCCATGGATGAAGCTCCACTGTCTTATGGGCCCAAATAATGCTCCAAACATAATGGGCCCCATTTCTAATGCTCTAGTGTATAATGGGCCCTGTAAATGCTGCTCCAGTGTCTGATGTTCACCTTTGGAATGTTCCAGTGTATGGTGGGCCCCATCTATCATTCTCCAGAGTATAGTGCTCCCCAAAAATTGCTGTCCCAACATTGAAAACAATGAAATAAGTCTCCTCGCTAGGGAATCCCTGTACTAGTCTGGACTCCTCGTCGTTCCCATCTTCCATCTCACTGCACAGTATTTCAACCTTGCAAGTGCTGTGATCCTGAGCAAGCAGGGGGGGCCCACTCGTTGGCGACGGCACTGGCACAGAACCCCTGATAGTACGGTGGTGTGTCTGATGGCAGGTGGGCCGAACCTGCACTTTCATCTGCAGCTTCCTCTTTGTCACCGTGTAAGATGGAACTGTATATGGGAAGGGTAACCTGAGTTTCATCAGGGTCAGATTCAGGCTGTGTAGCGTGCGAGGGGAATGTAGTGGTCTGGGTCAATGTACCAGCAGATTCATCGAGCAGTGGCTGGGCATCAGTGCACTTGTGTCGCCCCCAGGAGTACGGTCGCCACAGTGGCATTACCTTCCTCCTAGGGAGTGTGATGTCATGCTTGGGAGCAACGAAGGATCTCTCTAGCAGGTTAACTGATTGGGCGGCGTTATTCCCATGAGTCATGACCCTCCAAACAGCGTTCATGAAGGCAAAGTGTTTGTTTTACGTGGGCAGTATGGTTGCAAAGCTGAACCTTAAAGGAATGTCCAGAAGGGCACCACCAGGAGTGGAGCCTACGGTTTAATTCGACTCCACCTGGGAAACCTCAACCATGCAAGCTACAGAACAGATGCACACATTGCAAGCTTAATTCCGTTAACGATCGAGACTCCGTCATGCCCCGCGGTCCGAGTCCGGCTTACTAGAGGGACACGTGAGGCTCTGGCACATGAGATTGGCCAATAACTGGTGTGTCATGCCCTTACATGTCCGTGGCTGCATGTGCGCTACACTGAAAAGGCCAGCGTTTGTCGCTTACAGGTGCAGATAACCCGCTGAACAACGTTAGTGATGGGGATCGGTGATTACAATTATTACCCGCGAACGATGATTTCCCAGTAAGTGCAGGTCAACCGCAGTTCCGGAATTAGGCCTAACCGTCATTCCTGAAAAAATGAAAAACTTACGTGTGCAAACCACAGGTGCTGTAGCTTGCTTAACAGCTCGCCAGCCGTTCTCAGGCCCAGTATGGATTACTGGGGGCATTGCTCTAGATCACTGCGTTGAGAAACATGTGATGGTGTCTCCGCAGTGTTGGATGTTTGATCTCCACGAGGTCACTCATCCTCATTTTCACAGTCTTTTACTAGGCATTGCTCCTACTAGCCAGTTTCCTACTCCACACTGATGAGGGGCAATACCCCGAAACAGCTGTCTGTGGATGGATACCATGTTTTGGCATAGGTGGTTTCCTTCATTGGAGACTGCCCTTCCCGTGGTTGTTCCTTCCCGGGGAAAGACCTGGCTAGTCATTGCTTGCGTTGAGAAACACGTGATGGTGTCTCCGCAGCTTGTGTTTTGCATGTTTTTGCATATTTCCCATAAGGGATGGGGGCATTGCTCTAGATCACTGCGTTGAGAAACATGTGATGGTGTCTCCGCATTGTTGGATGTTTGATCTCCACGAGGTCACTCATCCTCATTTTCACAGTCTTTTACTAGGCATTGCTCCTACTAGCCAGTTTCCTACTCCACACTGATGAGGGGCAATACCCCGAAACAGCTGTCTGTGGATGGATACCATGTTTTGGCATAGGTGGTTTCCTTCATTGGAGACTGCCCTTCCCGTGGTTGTTCCTTCCCGGGGAAAGACCTGGCTAGTCATTGCTTGCGTTGAGAAACACGTGATGGTGTCTCCGCGGCTTGTGTTTTGCATGTTTTTGCATATTTTCCATAAGGGATGGGGGCATTGCTCTAGATCACTGCGTTGAGAAACATGTGATGGTGTCTCCGCAGTGTTGGATGTTTGATCTCCACGAGGTCACTCATCCACATTTTCACAGTCTTTTACTAGGCATTGCTCCTACTAGCCAGTTTCCTACGCCACACTGATGAGGGGCAATACCCCGAAACAGCTGTCTGTGGATGGATACCATGTTTTGGCATAGGTGGTTTCCTTCATTGGAGACTGCCCTTTCCGTGGTTGTTCCTTCCCGGGGAAAGACCTGGCTAGTCATTGCTTGCGTTGAGAAACACGTGATGGTGTCTCCGCGGCTTGTGTTTTGCATGTTTTTGCATATTTCCCATAAGGGATGGGGGCATTGCTCTAGATCACTGCGTTGAGAAACATGTGATGGTGTCTCCGCAGTGTTGGATGTTTGATCTCCACGAGGTCACTCATCCTCATTTTCACAGTCTTTTACTAGGCATTGCTCCTACTAGCCAGTTTCCTACTCCACACTGATGAGGGGCAATACCCCGAAACAGCTGTCTGTGGATGGATACCATGTTTTGGCATAGGTGGTTTCCTTCATTGGAGACTGCCCTTCCCGTGGTTGTTCCTTCCCGGGGAAAGACCTGGCTAGTCATTGCTTGCGTTGAGAAACACGTGATGGTGTCTCCGCGGCTTGTGTTTTGCATGTTTTTGCATATTTCCCATAAGGGATGGGGGCATTGCTCTAGATCACTGCGTTGAGAAACATGTGATGGTGTCTCCGCAGTGTTGGATGTTTGATCTCCACGAGGTCACTCATCCTCATTTTCACAGTATGGATTACACGTGATTGCACAAAGGTGAGAAAGGGTACCGTATCCCCGGATAACATGTATGGATAGCATAGTGTACACATTCAAAATATATGTCTATACATCAGGAGGCAGGCTCAGACGGTGTTAGGCCCAGTATGGATTGCACGTGATTGCACAAAGGTGATAAAGGGTTCCGTATCCCCAGATAACATGTATGGATAGCGTACACATTCAAAATATATGTCTATACATCAGGAGGCAGGCTCAGACGGTGTTAGGCCCAGTATGGATTGCACGTGATTGCACAAAGGTGAGAAAGGGTTCCGTATCCCCAGATAACATGTATGGATAGCGTACACATTCAAAATATATGTCTATACATCAGGAGGCAGGCTCAGACGGTGTCAGGCCCAGTATGGATTGCACGTGATTGCACAAAGGTGAGAAAGGGTTCCGTATCCCCAGATAACATGTATGGATAGCATACACATTCAAAATATATGTCTATACATCAGGAGGCAAGCTCAGATGGTGTTAGGCCCAGTATGGCTTGCACGTGATTCCACAAAGGTGAGAAAGGGTACCGTATCCCCAGATAACATGTATGGATAGCGTACACATTCAAAATATATGTCTATACATCAGGAGGCAGGCTCAGACGGTGTTAGGCCCAGTATGGATTGCACGTGATTGCACAAAGGTGAGAAAGGGTACCATATCCCCAGATAACATGTATGGATAGCGTACACATTCAAAATATATGTCTATACATCAGGAGGCAGGCTCAGACGGTGTTAGGCCCAGTATGGATTTGACGGCCCAGACTACACAGCGGAGGAGCAGGGAGAGGTAAAGATTGCAAATGCTGGGGCCCTGCCCAAGCAAGGGGGGCCCACTCGTGGACGTCGGTACTGGCACTGGGCCCCTCATAGTACGGCGGTGTGTCTGACGGCGGGTGTGCACCACCACCGTCAGAGACACTTGATTGCACTATGAGGGACCCTGTGCCAGTGCCCGCGCCCAAGAGTCGGCCTACCCACCTGTCCAGGGCAACGGCACTCGCACGGTGTCGTGCGCTAGGTGGTGACCCCGGCCATGGGGGGGGAGGCAGCACAGTTAGGGAGTTTTAGAAAGTGGCATATGTTGATGTTGGACATTCAGCTGATGCAAAAGGTGAAATAGGTCAAGTCCCAGGAAGAGGTGGACCAAAGCAAGCCATTTTTCTGTCACCCTATGTGTCATCAGGGGAAGGTGGGACAAAATCCTTGGAAACCAATGCGTGGTTCATTTTAATGAAGGTTAGATCATCCACATTTTGGGTTGACAGACGGGTCCTTTTTTCTGTCAGGATTGATCCAGCTGCACTGAAGACTCTTTCCGATAGCACACTTGCAGCTGGGCAAGCGAGCTCCTGTAAGGCATATTGTGCCAATTCAGGCCAGGTGTCCAGTTTAGCGGCCCAATAGTCAAAGGGGAATGACCTGTGTGGGAGAACATCGATATGGGAGGAAAAGTAGTTTGTAACCATAGTTGACAACTGCTGTCTCCTGTCACTTTCCATCGATGCAGTATTACCAGTTATGTGAGCGGTACTTGAAAAATCAGTCCACAACATTGTCATGAAACCCCTGTCTCCAACGCCACTTCTGCTGTGTGCACCACGAACACCTCTGCCAAGCTGACCCCGGCCCGTACGGCTCGTGTGAGAACCATCATCGCTGCTGTGTGCTGGGAATGCCTCAAGCAACCGATTTACCAGAGTTGCTTGTTTATTAGCCAATATTAGGTCAAGGTTCTCCTGTGGCATGATGTTTTGTAATTTGCCTTTATAGCGTGGATCCAGGATGCTGGCCAACCAGTAGTCGTCATCGTTCATCATTTTGGCAATGCGGGGGTCCCTTTTTAGGATCTGCAAGGCATAATCTGACATGTGGGCCAATGTTCCCGATGTCAATGATGCACTGCGAGTGCTGGTTGGAGGAGCACTTTCTGGCAAATCCACATCCCTCCAGTCACGCACAAACCCTGTACCAGACCTTGCCACGCCAACATTTTCACTTGCCCCACGAGATGCATCCTCCTCCCCTAAGTAATCATCCCCATCATCCTCCTCCTCCTCTTCTTCCTCCACCTCGTCCAGGAGAGGTCCCTGAGCAGACAATGGCTGAATGTCATCAAGGATTCCCTCCTCCTCTTCCTCCTCATCAACATTGGCTGCAGAAGTCTGCTCCTTAAGGTGCGTCAAAGTTTGCATGAGCAGACGCATAAGTGGGATGCTCATGCTTAGGATGGCGTAGTCTGCACTTACCAGCCGTGTGCATTCCTCAAAACACTGAAGGACTTTACAGAGGTCTTTCAGCTTCGACCACTGCACACCGGTCAACTCCATGTCTGCTCTCAAAGTGCCTGGCCGTGTATCCTCCCACAAATGCATTATGGCCTGCCACTGCTCGCACAGCCGCTCCACCATGTGCAGGGTGGAGTTCCACCTTGTTGCAATGTCGATAATGAGGCGGTGGTTGGGAAGGTGGAGCAATCGCTGCAGCTTCTGCATACGAACGGAGTGTACAGGCGACCGGCGGATGTGTGCGCACAGTCTTCGCACCTTCTGGAGCAGGGCTGTTAACTCCGGATAATTTTTGAGGAAGCACTGCACCACCAGGTTCAAGGTGTGAGCCAAGCAAGGTATGTGGCTGAGTTTTGAAAGGGCTATGGCTGCCACAAAATTACGCCCGTTATCACTAACTACCTTGCCTGCCTCAAGATGTACACTGCCCAGCCATGACTCAGTTTGTCGCTGAAAGTACTCGGCCAGCACCTCGGCGGTGTGTCTGTCGCCCAAACACATCATCTGCAACACAGCCTGCTGACGCTTTCCACTAGCTGCTCGATAGGGGACACCTCGTGTGCAACAGTGGCAGCTGCAGATGGAGTGCTCGTACGACTGCGCTCTGTGGACGAGCTTTCGCTTCTGGAGGAGGAGGAGGGGGAGGAGGGTCGAACGCCTACAGCCAACTGTTTCCTATACTGTGGGCTAGGCAGCACTGTCCCACCACCGCTGTCCCCTGTGGACCCTGCATCCACCACATTAACCCAGTGCGCAGTGATGGACACGTAACGGCCCTGGCCATGCCGACTGGACCATGCATCAGTTGTGAGGTGCACCTTTCCGCTCACTGACTGCTTGAGTGCATGGACAATGCGGTCTTTCACATGATGGTGGAGGGCTGGGATGGCTTTGCGAGAGAAGAAGTGGCGACTGGGTAGGTCATAGCGTGGTACTGCATAGGCCATGAGTTCGCGGAAAGCTGCGCTTTCCACCAACCGAAAGGGCATCATCTCAAACGAGATTAGTTTGGCAATGTGGGCGTTCAAACCCAGTGTACGCGGATGAGAGACTGAGTACTTTCTTGACCTACTCATAGTGTCTGGGAGGGTGAGCTGGACTTGAGAGCTGCATATGGTGGAAGTAGCGGTGGACATGGCGGACTGAGAGAGGGTTGATGATGGTGATGGAGTTGGTGTTCTTCCTGATGGCCTAGAATCAGTCTTTCGTTGATATAACAGTGGGATTCCCTGACTGCTATGGCCTTGCAATGACACCTCAACATTTGCTGCTGTGCTAACCGGTGGGCTTACAGTGGGGGAAACAATGTAGCGTTGCTGACTACCTTCGTTGTGATCAGTTGCACATGAGGTTTGGTGTTGTGTCCACGCTTGCAAGTGCATGGTGGTTAAATGTCTAAGCATGCAACTGGTATTCAAATTTTTCAGATTTTTCCCTCGGCTAAAGGTCTTTGCGCACTTCTTACAGATAACCTTGGCCTGATCATGAGGATTTTGTTCAAAAAAGTGCCACACTGCACTCTTCCTACTTTGGCAGACATTTTGCGGCCTAGCACGCTGTGATCTTTTGACCCTCTGGACAAGCTGTCCAGCAACTCTTTTGATTTTTGAAACCTGTCTTTGGAGTGCTCCAGGCCTGCCAGATAACAGCTGTTGCGATGTCGATGTCTGCTGTGGATGCTCCTCATCTGAGCTTTTGTAAGCAGCACCCTCTTCCCCCAATGGATGCCAATCTGGGTCAACAACTGGGTCATCCATCACCTCCTCTTCAATGTCATGTGCACCTTCCTCTGTGTCACCGTGTATGGTGGTATAGTGTGCGGGAAGGGGCACCTGAGTCTCATCAGGGTCAGAATCTGGCTCTGTACACTGCGAGGACAATGTAGTGCTCTGAGTGAATGTACCAGCAGAATCATCCATCAGCGGCTGTGCATCAGTGCACTCCATGTCAGATTCATCTTGGCCTGGGTAATTCACCATTTCACTTGATAATCCAGGCATGGTATGTGAAAACAGCTCCATGGAGTAATCAGTAGTATGGCCTGCGTCATCCTTCAATCTTGGCTGGGGTGAAGGACACAAGGAAAGGTGTGGTTCATGAACATGAGCCTCCAATGACGACTCAGTGCTTTTACTTTTTACAACTGAAGAAGAGGAGGCGATAGAGCTGGAGGCTGAGTCAGCAATGTAAGACAAAACTTTTTCCTGATGCTCTGGCTTTAAAAGCGGTTTGCCAACTCCTAGAAAACTAAGCCTTCGAAGCCTTATGGAGCCAGACGATGACGCAGGCTCAACACCTCCTGCATTCGGTCCTATTTTGCTCTTGCCACTACCATCAGATCCACCACCAACACCATCATTACAAGCTGCCAACCCCCGCCCAATTCCACGGCCTCTTCCACCAGCCTTCCTCATTTTTGGTAAAAATGTAGACAAAATCCAACAAACTATATAGTAATGTAAAACAAGGTACAAGGTGTCTATAGGACAGGGGAGATTTTGAATTTCTGCTCACACTAGTGGACACTGGACACTTTTGGATTGTGTGAGGCCCAATGAATATCTGAGCGCTATGTGACAGGCTCGATGGCACAGCTGTGACCAAAGTGACGAGAGGATAAGTGAGATTTTGAATTTCAGCAGACACTTGTGGACACTGGACACTTTTGGATTGTGTGAGGCCCAATGAATATCTGAGCGCTATGTCACAGGCTCGATGGCACAGCTGTGACCAAAGTGACTAGAGGATAAGTGAGATTTTGAATTTCAGCAGACACTTGTGGACACTGGACACTTTTGGATTGTGTGAGGCCCACTGATATCTGAGCGCTATGTCACAGGCTCGATGGCACAGCTGTGACAAAAGTGACGAGAGGATAAGTGAGATTTTGAATTTCAGCAGACACTTGTGGACACTGGACACTTTTGGATTGTGTGAGGCCCAATGAATATCTGAGCGCTATGTGACAGGCTCGATGGCACAGCTGTGACCAAAGTGACAAGAGGATAAGTGAGATTTTGAATTTCAGCAGACACTTGTGGACACTGGACACTTTTGGATTGTGTGAGGCCCAATGAATATCTGAGCGCTATGTGACAGGCTCGATGGCACAGCTGTGACCAAAGTGACTAGAGGATAAGTGAGATTTTGAATTTCAGCAGACACTTGTGGACACTGGACACTTTTGGATTGTGTGAGGCCCAATGAATATCTGAGCGCTATGTCACAGGCTCGATGGCACAGCTGTGACCAAAGTGAAGAGAGGATAAGTGAGATTTTGAATTTCAGCAGACACTTGTGGGCACTGGACACTTTTGGATTGTGTGAGGCCCAATGAATATCTGAGCGCTATGTGACAGGCTCGATGGCACAGCTGTGACCAAAGTGACTAGAGGATAAGTGAGATTTTGAATTTCAGCAGACACTTGTGGACACTGGACACTTTTGGATTGTGTGAGGCCCAATGAATATCTGAGCGCTATGTCACAGGCTCGATGGCACAGCTGTGACCAAAGTGACTAGAGGATAAGTGAGATTTTGAATTTCAGCAGACACTTGTGGACACTGGACACTTTTGGATTGTGTGAGGCCCAATGAATATCTGAGCGCTATGTGACAGGCTCGATGGCACAGCTGTGACCAAAGTGACTAGAGGATAAGTGAGATTTTGAATTTCAGCAGACACTTGTGGACACTGGACACTTTTGGATTGTGTGAGGCCCAATGAATATCTGAGCGCTATGTGACAGGCTCGATGGCACAGCTGTGACCAAAGTGACTAGAGGATAAGTGAGATTTTGAATTTCAGCAGACACTTGTGGACACTGGACACTTTTGGATTGTGTGAGGCCCAATGAATATCTGAGCGCTACGTGACAGGCTCGATGGCACAGCTGTGACCAAAGTGACTAGAGGATAAGTGAGATTTTGAATTTCAGCAGACACTTGTGGACACTGGACACTTTTGGATTGTGTGAGGCCCACTGATATCTGTACGCTATGTCACAGGCTCGATGGCACAGCTGTGACAAAAGTGACAAGAGGATAAGGGAGATTTTGAATTTCTGCAGACACTTGTGGACACTGGACACTTTTGGATTGTGTGAGGCCCACTGATATCTGAGCGCTATGTCACAGGCTCGATGGCACAGCTGTGACAAAAGTGAAGAGAGGATAAGGGAGATTTTGAATTTCTGCAGATACTTGTGGACACTGGACACTTTTGGATTGTGTGAGGCCCAATGAATATCTGAGCGCTATGTCACAGGCTCGATGGCACAGCTGTGACAAAAGTGACGAGAGGATAAGTGAGATTTTGAATTTCAGCAGACACATGTGGACACTGGACACTTTTGGATTGTGTGAGGCCCAATGAATATCTGAGCGCTATGTGACAGGCTCGATGGCACAGCTGTGACCAAAGTGACTAGAGGATAAGTGAGATTTTGAATTTCAGCAGACACTTGTGGACACTGGACACTTTTGGATTGTGTGAGACCCAATGAATATCTGAGCGCTATGTCACAGGCTCGATGGCACAGCTGTGACCAAAGTGACTAGAGGATAAGTGAGATTTTGAATTTCAGCAGATACTTGTGGACACTGGACACTTTTGGATTGTGTGAGGCCCAATGAATATCTGAGCGCTATGTGACAGGCTCGATGGCACAGCTGTGACCAAAGTGACTAGAGGATAAGTGAGATTTTGAATTTCAGCAGACACTTGTGGACACTGGACACTTTTGGATTGTGTGAGGCCCAATGAATATCTGAGCGCTATGTCACAGGCTCGATGGCACAGCTGTGACCAAAGTGACTAGAGGATAAGTGAGATTTTGAATTTCAGCAGACACTTGTGGACACTGGACACTTTTGGATTGTGTGAGGCCCAATGAATATCTGAGTGCTATGTGACAAGCTCGATGGCACAGCTGTGACAAAAGTGACTAGAGGATAAGTGAGATTTTGAATTTCAGCAGACACTTGTGGACACTGGACACTTTTGGATTGTGTGAGGCCCACTGATATCTGAGCGCTATGTCACAGGCTCGATGGCACAGCTGTGACAAAAGTGACGAGAGGATAAGGGAGATTTTGAATTTCTGCAGACACTTGTGGACACTGGACACTTTTGGATTGTGTGAGGCCCACTGATATCTGAGCGCTATGTCACAGGCTCGATGGCACAGCTGTGACAAAAGTGACGAGAGGATAAGGGAGATTTTGAATTTCTGCAGACACTTGTGGACACTGGACACTTTTGGATTGTGTGAGGCCCACTGATATCTGAGCGCTATGTCACAGGCTCGATGGCACAGCTGTGACAAAAGTGACAAGAGGATAAGGGAGATTTTGAATTTCTGCAGACACTTGTGGACACTGGACACTTTTGGATTGTGTGAGGCCCACTGAATATCTGAGCGCTATGTCACAGGCTCGATGGCACAGCTGTGACAAAAGTGACTAGAGGATAAGGGAGATTTTGAATTTCTGCAGACACTTGTGGACACTGGACACTTTTGGATTGTGTGAGGCCCACTGATATCTGAGCGCTATGTCACAGGCTTTATGGCACAGCTGTGACAAAAGTGACGAGAGGATAAGGGAGATTTTGAATTTCTGCAGACACTTGTGGACACTGGACACTTTTGGATTGTGTGAGGCCCACTGATATCTGAGCGCTATGTCACAGGCTCGATGGCACAGCTGTGACAAAAGTGACTAGAGGATAAGGGAGATTTTGAATTTCTGCAGACACTTGTGGACACTGGACACTTTTGGATTGTGTGAGGCCCACTGATATCTGAGCGCTATGTCACAGGCTCGATGGCACAGCTGTGACAAAAGTGACTAGAGGATAAGGGAGATTGGATTGCTTTTAAAAATGCAGTTTGCAGAGCAGTGGGTAAACAGCAATGCCAGCCTGTCAGGAAGCCTTAAAAGGCAGCCCAACAACCAACACCACTGATACGCCACAATATAGCCTCCCCTTGCACTGCACACACAGTGACTGGTGTGTTGTGCAGGCCAAATCGCTAGCAGCAGAAGCAGTTTTTTTGTCTTCTTCCCTGCCTAACGCTCTCCCTACAGAATCAGCAGCAACCTCTCCCTATACTGAGATCGGCAGAAGTAAGATGGCGGTCGGTGTGCACGCCCTTTTATACCCCCTGTGACGCACCACCAAAGCAAGCCAATCACTTGCATGCCCTTCTGAAAGATGGTGGTGACCCGTGCCTATGTCATCACGTTGCCCACAGTGTCCGTGGATCCTGATTGGCTGAAAAAGAGTGCAAAACAAACTTTTGAAACGCGACTTTGGCGCGTAAGTCGCCGACCTCGTGGCCGACCTCATCCTAGGGTCGGGTTTCGTTTCATGAAACCCGACTTTGCCAGAAGTCGGCGACTTTTGAAATTTTTCGACCCGTTTCGCTCATCCCTAGTCACCACCACTGTGACACATCCCAGGGAGACAACGTCCCTTTACCAATTAACCCCACTGCCCTGCCAGGCCACCCACGCTCCATGTCAGATTCATCTTGGACTGGGGAATTCACGATTTGTCTTGATAACCCATGCATGGTATGATAGAAAGAGCTACATGGACTACTGTGAAGTGTGGCCTGCTGCATCGTTCACTTTGGGTGGGGGTGCAGGAGACAAGGAAAGGGGTTCTTCCTGACCAGGAGCCAGCACTTGATGACTCAGTGCTTGCATTTTTTGAAACTTCAGAAGAGGAGGGCATATTTGCTGGAGTCTGTTTCGGCAATGTAAGCCCAAACCATTTCCTCTTGTTCCGGCTTTAAAAACGGTTAACCTACTCCCAGAAAAGGTAGCCTTCCAGGCGTTCCGTAGACAGACCATGACGCAGGCTCAACACCTCCTGCCTTCGCTGCTATTGTGCTTTTGCCACTACCAGCAGATGCACCACCACCATCAGCACCAGCTGGCTCCCCCATGCCCACGTCCGTGGCCTCTTCCACCAAACTTCCAAATTTAGCACAAAATAGACACAAAATAACATCACATATATGGTACTGTATCAGAAGCGTACAGGTCTATTCAGTCAAAGGATAAATGTCAATCTCCATATATATTCCATCAGTCACACAGAGACACTCCCAGGCTCAGTATGGATTAGACAAGAATATAAAAAGTAGACAAAGTGTACAGTATCATCAGATAGCAGGTATATATAGCATAGTTTAAACATTAACAATGTACGTCTATATATCATGAGTAGTGTTGAGCCACCCCGCTAGTGTTTTGGTTCGTCGCACAGGAGGCAAGTTCGTCGAATGTTCGTCGAACCACACTGAAAACAATGGCAGGCAAACACAAACACATACTAACACATACGAAACAATTACAAAACACCTTAAAAAGTGTTCCAAAGCCGACAAAATGCTCAGAAGCCAAAAATAACATATGGAAAAGGGCAACTACATTTATAAAAGAGGTGGAGGAGTAAAAGGAGGAGGTGGAGGAGACACAGATCTAGGCTTGTCATGCCCTTATGAAGTCAAGAAAGTCTGGACTAAAAATGTAAAAACGAAACCCAAAAAACCAAAATCTGAAAACGAACACGATCATATACCGTCGTACTTTCCACCAATAAATTATGGCAACTGGCGATCGGGCGGCGTTATTCCCATGAACCTCCAAACAGTGTCCATGAAGCCAAAGTGTTTGCTTTCCGGGGGCAGTATGATTGCAAAGCTGAACCTTAAAGGAATGTCCAAAAGGGCACCACCAGGAGTGGAGCCTGCGGCTTAATTGGACTCCACCCGGGAAACCACAACCATGCCACCTCAAAAAAAGATGCACACATTGAAAGCTTTGTCGATTGTGTGTGTGAGGTGTGGTATGTCCCTTTGTAGTTGTGCTAGCGATTTGTCAGCTTTATTCCGTTAACGAACGAGACTCCGGCATGCCCATGTGGTACGCTTAAAGCTTACTAGAGGTATACGCGAGGCTCTGGCACGCGCGATCGAGCAATTACAGGGCTATCATGGCCTTCCATGTCGGGGGCTACATGCGCGCTACACTGAAAGGACCATCTTTTGTCGCTTACAGGTGCAGATAACCCGCTGAACACCGTTAGTGATGGGGAGCTGGGATTCCACTAATTTGCCGTGAACGATGATTTCCCAGTAAGTGCAGGTCAACAGCAACTCCTGATTCGGCCTAACCGCCATTCCAGAAAAAATGCAAAACATTACATGTCCAAACCGCAGGTGCTGTAGTTTGCTTAAGAGCTCTGCAGCCGTTCTCAGGCCCAGTATGGATTCTACAAGATTCGAGAAAGTTGATAAAGGGTACAGTTTCACTGGATAACACGTATATATGTTGCATAGTTTACACATTAAAAACCTATGTGTATCGATCAGGAGGCAGGCTCAGACGGTCTCAGGCCCAGTATGGATTAGACCAGATTGTACAAAGTTGAGATAGGGTACATTATCGCTGGATAGCAGGTATATAGAGCATAGTTTAAACATTTAAAATCTCCGTGTTCTCTGCATGGATTACACAACAATCTAAAAACTAGAAAAAAGGAAATGTATTTCAAGCGTACACCATGATACACTTTTGGTGGTATTTTTAAATCTTCATTTATATTTCTGTCTCAGTAAGACAGCCCAGACTCTCTGCAATAGGAAATTAGATGCATACAATTATTTACGTAAAGTCTAGTGATTGCAGAAATCTACTAATTACTATTCACGGGAACAACTTCCGTCACAATTCTCAGAGGCGATGCTGACCCTCAATTAATTAGTGTGTGGACACAGCAAAAACCTTTCTTTGTGAAGAAAGTGCTGCTGTATCGCAGTACCGTTGATCCCATCGCCGTTACTCATATCCATCCAATTTTGATCACAGGGAGAGATGTAAACATGGTGCTCACTGCCTATCATGATCTGTCACGTAACTTTGGAGTGCAAAACACAGAAGCCACAGGCCGTAGGCGATTCAATTGGATTGGCATGAGAGGGAGGGCACATTTAAAAATGTGCGCTGGAATGTCACACGTCTGTGGGTAGGAAAACTGTTAAAGCTGATGAGAAACCACCACTGCATCTCATTGTGAGTCGACGTCCATAAGAAATGGAAGCCATTGATCATCTGAAGCTGGATCCCGGCCAGCGGGACAGGGGATAGCTACGTCTTAACCATCATCTTCTATCAGTTCACCAAATTTGAAGTGCTAGTCCCAGTGATAGATTTGACAGGCCAGACTACACAGTGGAGGAGCAGGGAGAGGTAAACATTGCAAATGCTGGGGCCCTGCCCAAGCAAGGGGGGCCCACTCGTGGGCGTCGGCACTGGCACTGGCCTCCTCATAGTACGGCGGTGTGTCTGACGGCGGGTGTGCACCACCACCATCAGAGACACTTGATTGCACTATGAGGGACCCTGTGCCAGTGCCCGCGCCCACGAGTCGGCCCACCCACCTGTCCAGGGCAATGGCACTCGCACGGTTGCGTGCGCTCAGTGGTGACCCCGGCCATTGGGGGGAGGAGGCTGCCCAGTTAGGGAGGTTTACAAAATGGCATATGTTGACATGGGACATTCACCTGCTGCTAAAGGCAAAATTGGTCAAGTCCCAGGAACAGGCGGACCAAAGAAAACAATTTTTCTGGCAACCTATGTGTCATCAGGGTAACGTGGGACAAAATCCTTGGAAACTCATGCATGGTTCATTTTAATGAAGGTTAGATCATCCACATTTTGGGTCGACAGACGGGTTCTTTTTTCTGTCAGTATTGATCCAGCAGCACTGAAGACTCTTTCCGATAGCACATTTGCAGCTGGGCATGCGAGCTCCTGCAAGGCATGTTGTGCCAATTCAGTCTAGGTGTCCAGTTTAGCTGCCCAATAGTCAAATGGGAATGACCTATGAGGGAGAACATCGATATGGGAGGAAAAGTAGTTTGTAACCATACTTGACAAGTGCTGTCTCCTGTCACTTTCAATCGATGCAGTATTACCAGTCGTGTGAGCGGGACTTGAAAAATCAGTCCACAACATGGTCATGAAACCCCTGTCTCCAACACCACTTCTGATATGTCCACCACTAACACCGCTTCCAAGTTGCCCCCGGCCCCTATGGCTCGTGTGAGAACTATCACCGCTGCTGTGTGCTGGGAGTGCCTCAACCAACCGGTTTACCAGAGTAGCTTGTTTGTTAGCCAATATTATGTCAAGGTTCTCCTGTGGCATGATGTTTTGAAATTTGCCTTTATAGCGTGGATCCAGGATGCTGGCCAACCAGTAGTCATCATCGTTCATCATTTTGGCAATGCGGGGGTCCCTTTTTTGGATCTGCAAGGCATAATCTGACATGTGGGCCAATGTTCCTGGTGTCAATGATGCACTGCCAGTGCTGGGTGGAGGAGCACTTTCTGGCAAATCCACATCCCTCCAGTCACGCACAAACCCTGTACCAGACCTTGCAAAGCCAACATTTTCTCTTGCCCCACGAGAAGCATCCTCCTCCCCTAAATAATCATCCCCATCATCATCCTCCTCCTTCTCTTCCTCTTCTTCCTCCACCTCGTCCAGGAGAGTTCCCGGAGCAGACAATGGCTGACTGTCATCAAGGCTTCCCTCCTCCTCTTCCTCATCATCCTCGGCTGCAGACGCCTGCTCCTTAATGTGCGTCAAAGTTTGCATGAGCAGACGCATAAGTGGGATGCTCATGCTTATGATGGAGTCGTCTGCGCTTACCAGCCATGTGCATTCCTCAAAACACTGAAGGACTTTACAGAGGTCTTTCAGCTTCGACCATTGCACACCTGTCAACTCCATGTCTGCCCTCAAAGTGTCTGCCCGTGTATCCTCCCACAAATTCATTACGGCCTGCCTTTGTTCGCACAGCCGCTCAACCATGTGCAGGGTGGAGTTCCACCTTGTTGCAACATCGATAATTAGGTGGTGCTTGGGAAGGTGGAGCAATCGCTGCAGCTTCTGCATATGACTGGAGTGTACCGGCGACCGGTGGATGTGCGAGCACAGTCTTCGAACCTTAAGGAGCAGGCCTGTTAAATCCGGATAATTAGTGAGGAAGCACTGCACCACCAGGTTCAAGGTGTGAGCCAAGCAAGGTATGTGTCTGAGTTTTGAAAGGGCTATGGCTAGCCACAAAATTCCGTCCGTTATCACTAACTACCTTGCCTACCTCAAGGTGTAGACTGCCCAGCCATGACTCAGTTTGTCGCTGAAAGTAGTCGGCCAGTACCTCTGCGGGGTGTCTGTCGCCCAAACACATCATCTGCAACACAGCCTGCTGACGCTTTCCACTAGCTGATCGATAGGGGGACACCTTGTTTGCAACACTGTCAACTGCGGATGCAGTGCTCGTGCAACTGCGCTCTGTGGACCAGCTTTTGCTTGTGGAGGTGGAGGAGGGTCGAAAGCCTACAGCCAACTGTTTCCTATACCGTGGGCTAGGTAGCACTGTGCCACCACCGCTGTCCCCTGTGGACCCTGCATCCACCACATTAACCCAGTGCGCAGTGATGGACACGTAATGGCCCTGGCCATGCCTACTGGACCATGCATCAGTTCTGAGGTGCACCTTTCCACTCACTGACAGCTTGAGTGCATGGACAATGCGGTCTTTCACATGAAGGTGGAGGGCTGGGATGGCTTTGAGAGAAAAGAAGTGGCGACTGGGTAGTTCATAGCGTGGAACTGCGTAGGCCATTAGTTCGCGGAAAGCTGCGCTTTCAACCAACCGATAGGGCATCATCTCTAACGAGATTAGTTTGGCAATGTGGGTGTTCAAAGCCAGTGTACGCGGATGAGAGGATGAGTACTTTTTTGTCCTACTCATAGTCTCTGGTAGGGTGAGCTGGACTTGAGAGCTGGATATGGTGGAAGTAGCGGTGGATATGGCGGACTGAGAGAGGGTTGATGATGGTGATGGAGTTGGTTTACTTTCTGATGGCCTAGATTCAGTCTTTCGTTGCAATAACAGTGTGATTCCCTGAATGATTTGCCCTTGCGACGACAACTCAACAATTGCTGCTGGTGGTGTGCTAACCGGTGGACTTACAGTGGGGAAAATAATGTTGCATTGCTGACTACCTTCTTTGGGAGCAGTAGCACGTGTGGTACGTGAGTTTTGGTAGTCCATCCATGCTTGCAAGTGCATGGTGGTTAAATGTCTTAGCATGCAACTGGTATTCAAATTTCTCAGATTTTTCCCTCGGCTAAAGGTCTTTGTGCACTTCTTACAGATTACCTTTGCCTGATCATTAGGATTTTGTTCAAAAAAGTGCCACACTGCACTCTTCCTACTAGGGAAGACAGTTTGAGGCCTTTCACGCTGTGCTTTTTTGACCGTCTGGCCAAGCTGTCCTGCAATTCTTTGGGTTTTTGTAACCCGTTTTTGGACTGCTCTGGGCCTGCCAGATAACAACTGCTGCGATGTCGATGCCCGCTGCGGATCCTCCTCCTCCTCTTCTGAGCTATTGGCAGCGGCACACTCTACCCCCAATGGATGCCAATCTGGGTCAATAACTGGGTCATCCATCACCTCCTCTTCAATGTCATGTGCACCTTCCTCTGTGTCACCGTGTATGGTGGTATAGTATGCGGGAGGGGGCAACTGAGTTTCATCAGGGTCAGATTCTGGCTCATTACACTGCGAGGACAATGTAGTGCTCTGAGTGAATGTACCAGCAGATAAATCTAGCAGTGGCTGTGCATCAGTGCACTCCATGTCAGATTCATCTTGGCCTGGGTAATTCACGATTTGACTTGATAACCCAGGCATGGTATGTGAAAACAGCTCCATGGAGTAATCTGTAGTGTGGCCTACTGCATCCTTCAATTTTGGTAAGGGGTGAAGGATACAAGGAGTGTGATTCATGACCATGAGCCTCCAATGACGACTCAGTGCTTTAATTTTTTAAAACTTCAGAAGAGGAGGCGATAGAGCTGGAGGCTGAGTCAGCAATGTAAGCCAAAACTTGTTCTTGAAGCTCCGGCTTTAGAAGCGGTTTACCTACTCCCAGAAAAGGGAGCCTTTGATGCCTTGTGGAGCCAGATGATGACGCAGCCTCAACACCTCCAGTATTAGGTGCTATTTTGCTTTTGCCACTACCAGCAGATCCACCACCAACGCCAACACCATCATTACCAGCTGTCAACCCCCGCCCACTTCCACGGACTCTTCCACCACACTTCCTCATTTTTTGGAAAAATTTACCCAAATTTACACCAACTCTCTGGTACTGTAAAACAAGGTACAAGGTGTATATAGTACTGGGGAGAATTGGAATGTCTCTACACTGTGGACACTGTGGGATTCAGTCAGGCCCTGTTTATTTAACACCGCAATATGACAGGCAGATTCTCTATGCTGTTAGAAGGGTGTATAGAGGACTGTGTAGAATTGGAATGTCTCTACACTTCAGGACACTGTGGGATTCAGTCAAACCCTGTTTATTTAACACCGCAGTATGACAGGCAGATTCTCTATGCTGTTAGAAGGGTGTATAGAGGACTGTGGAGAATTGGAATGTCTATACACTTCAGGACACTGTGGGATTCAGTCAGGCCCTGTTTATTTAACACCGCAATATGACAGGCAGATGCTCTATGCTGTTAGAAAG
Organism: Dendrobates tinctorius; assembly: GCF_039654945.1. NCBI lineage: Eukaryota > Metazoa > Chordata > Amphibia > Anura > Dendrobatidae > Dendrobates > Dendrobates tinctorius. The sequence goes on along the minus strand of NW_027361810.1, from coordinate 19,280,123 downwards.
GTGTATAGAGGACTGTGTAGAATTGGAATGTCTCTACACTTCAGGACACTGTGGGATTCAGTCAGGCCCTGTTTATTTAACACCGCAATATGACAGGCAGATTCTCTATGCTGTTAGAAAGGTGTATAGAGGACTGTGGAGAATTGGAATGTCTCTACACTTCAGGACACTGTGGGATTCAGTCAGGCCCTGTTTATTTAACACCGCAATGTGACCGGCAGAAATTGCCTAGTGTATGACAAACTATAAGGTGTATATAGAATTGGGCAGAACTGGAATCTCCCTACAGTGTAGGTCTGTAAGAACAGAACAACTCCTCGACTTATCCTTACAGAGTCATACACAGATAGCTTCACTGTGGCCGTGATAACAGCCGTTACACGGTACTGAGAGAGGAGCGTGCATGTACACTGCTGTCCAGTGTATGTAAAATTGTCAAGTTCCGTGTTTTAGTATACGGACTGACACACGCTGTCTCTCTATAGTTTTGAATGTAATCAAACAGCAAATATACTAAACTGTTTGAAAACCAGACAAAACTATAAGGTGGAGGTCTGTAAGAACGGAACAACTCCTCGACTTATCCTTACAGAGTCACACACAGATAGCTTCACTGTGGCCGTGATAACAGCCGTTACATGGTACTGAGAGAGGAGCGTACACCGCTATACGGTGTGTGAAAAATGAACGCTCAGTAACTCACAAGGACAAAACAATAAAATCTGGATTGCTTTGAAAAAAGCAGTTTGCTCAGCAGTGGGCACACAGCAATGCAGTTACCAGGTAGCCTTAAAAGGCAGCCTAATAACCAACAGAACTGATGCACCAAAATATAGCCTCCCCTTGCACTGCACAGTGACTGGTGTGTTGTACAGGCAAAATCGCTAGCAGCAGAATCAGTTTTTGGTATCTTCTTCCCTGCCTAACACTCTCCCTACAGAATCAGCAGCAGCTCTCCCTATTCTGAGATCAGCATGAATAACATGGCGGTCAGCGTCCCCGCCCTTTTATACCCCCTGTGACGCCCCACAAAGCAAGCCAATCACTTGCATGCCCTTCTCCAAGATGGTGGTGACCGCTGCCTATGTCATCACGTTGCCCACAGTGTCTGTTCTTCCTGATTGGCTGCAAAAAGGGCGCTCAAGCATCTTTTGAAACGCAACTTTGGTGCTAAAGTCGCCGACCTCGTGGCCGCCCTCACGCTAAGGTCAGGTTTCGTTTCATGAAACCCGACTTTGGCGAAAGACGGCGACTTTTCAATTTTTTCGACCCGTTTCGCTCAACTTTAATCTTGAGGTGTTATTTATGAGTTGTGGCTCCTATTTATAATGGAAACTTTGTTAGACTCATTGTATAATGTAGTTCTATCAGTGCCCGATTGACCACATTGTCTTGTAATGCGGTCTATTACGATTCAGTCATTACATACAAGCCTGCTCGTTAAAGGTTCATCAATTGTGCTTTCCAGTGATCCCAAGACGTGGCCAGTTAACAGATGGAAACCTATAGCTGCTGTCACTAAGAGATTTCTGTAACGACCATCCAATTCATTAGCGAATGACTACATGTGCACTGCAGATTTAACATCTAGGGTCAAGTCCAACATAGTGCCTTATGAAAAATATATGGTTAAAAGCATAGCATATGGTGAAATCACAGCATTAGGCTGGTATGACAAGTCTAAGTATGGATCACGATGATTGGACCAGCCACAATTCTCCTGACCTAAGGAAAAAGGAGTTTACCGGGACTTTTACATTGATGGTCTAACCTTAGGATAAGTCATATATAAGAGATTGTGGGGGAGAGACACCCAGCACCCCCCCACTGTTCAGCTAGTCCCGGTGTCAGCGGTGGTCAGAAGTACTTAGTTGTGGAGCTGCACATTACAGCTCCATCAACTGTATAGTGTTCTCAGCCGGGTACTGCTTCTCCACCCCGCTATTGATTCGATAAGGGGCTGCGGCCACGATGCAGTTGACATAGATGTGCTATGCAGCTCTTCAACTGAGCACTTCCAGCCATTATTGGCACCAGAAATAGCTGTTTGGTTGGGGTGTTGGGTGCTGCACTCTCATTGGTCAGATGTTGATGAACTATATTTAGGGCTATACGAGCATATATTCTCTCAACCATATGCTTATCATACTCTGATATGAATAGGTTTCTAATGTCACAAAGTAAATGTCCAGAGTTTATGACTAGGTCTACATCATTGGCCTACTCAGTGTCATGATCCAGACCAGGTAGGGATTCCTGTTTTCCCTTTTTCCAGGTCTGGTCATGTAGGGGTTAACCTTTCTCAGCCTCAGTCTGGGTTCAGGTTTGCTATTTATCGCCGCTGCTGCCTGCAGGCTTTGTCAGTTATAGTTTTGCCTAGGGCTGCTGTAGCTGACTCTGATCGCTCTGATTTGTCCTCCTGTGTTTGCTGTCTGAACACAAGTCTCTGTTTTCCCCATTCCCGTTTTGACTCAGTGTTCCACTTTAGTGTATTTACCACCCGGTTCTGACTTGACTTGTATCCTGCCCTGCTTCTGTCTTTTGTCTTATCCGCTCCTTACCACTACTGACCTTCTCGGCTTGCCTCTGACCCTGAGTTTATTCCACTTTGTACTGCGCTACAGTGTGTTGCATGGCTCGGCCTGTTTGACTAATCTGCTGCCAGCTGTGGGAGCATGGCTGCTGCAGTGCAAGCCTGATCTGTTTAGGTGCAGGTCTGCATCCACTCTACTGCCATCTAGTGGAACCTGCACCTATCTACATTGCAGCAGCCCTGACATTCAGGGCCAAAGTAAAGATGCTAGAAGAGTATATCATGTGTAGTGCTGGAGGAAAGAAGAGACCACAGGGAGATTTGCAAAGGAATGGAAGGTAAGCTGTGGGTGCAGTTGAGTGTCAAGATGAGACTTAATATTTTTCATCAATCTTTATTATGCTCTGGGGTCTAGAGAGATCCCAGAACATGAAAAGGAACATTTGATCCACGTTAAATAACCTTTGTGCAAATTGAATTTCCTGGAGATAGATTTGCTCATCACTGGGGACAACCCATTTTTTGTCTTAGTAAAACTTCAATGCAGTCTGAGCCTTAATTTCGATACAGGATTTAAAATCCTCAACAAAGACATATAGTTAAATCTTAAAATTATGACTGCCTGTGGCCACCACTAGAGGGAGCCTGAGGGCCAAATGCATACTGATTACACATTGAACCTAATAATAAAATAGTATGCAGTCATCTCCTATTGGCTGTGGCTCTACAACAGAAAAAAATGAGCTTAAAATGCTATAAATACTTAAAAAAATCACATTTTGGACCTAAATTTCACCTTCAGTTTAAGTCACAAATGGTGATACCATATTTCTGGAATATGCACTAAAAGGGAAAAATGTATAGTTTGTGATTTTAATGTCAAATAAAATATCACTAAAAATGAAATTTCTCGTGGCGGTAAATCAACATAGTGTAATACTTTTTTTATGACAAAATCATATTCATTAAAAACCTAGCAAACAATGAAATGTCACACTGTCTATCAGCAGACTGACTGTGAAAATACCTACAAGTTCCATCATTCCTGACTAACAGATCGGAATATACTGAGATTTCTCTGTATCAAGAAAATAATGAAATTAGTATCCCGAAACCAGAAAACAATTTGCTGATTATTTTTCATAAATTAAAAATGATATTATCACGATGGGACGAACTCTCTCTGGCACATAGAAAATGGAAACTCAATTAAGAATATTTATTTTATTCTAAGTCTCCAGAAAAAAAAAGTATTAATCTCTGTCATACAATATAATAATCCACCTTGGATGTTTCTGTGGGGCATTATACAATAAAATCTAATATATGAAGGAAAACTGGCTTATCTTTAACCCGAGCACTGAAACCATAAAACACAAAGGAGATTTATTATGAGTCACACACAACAGGAAATATTTACTGCTCTCGCTATAATTCCATTTACTATAATATATTGTTTGATTCTTACTGGAAATAAATGTTGAAAATGTCAGGAGTCACGTTGACAACAAAAAAGAGTTTTTCATAGCTTAATTACATTTGTTTAAGAAAATAAATAATAAAACTAAAATTAATTAGATTTATTTAAAAAAAGAAAAATGAAAAAAATAAGATAAATACAAACAAAAAAATAAAAAAAGCAAAAGCAAAATTACATAAAAAAATAAAAAAGAAAAAAGAAGATAAATACAAACAAAAAAATAAAAAAACAAAATTACATAAAAAAATAAAAATGAAAAAAATAAGATAAATACAGGCAAAAAAAAAAAAATTACATAAAAAATAAAAGTGAAAAAATAAGATAAATACAAACAAAAAAATAAAAGAACAAAAACAAAATTGCATAAAATAAAAATGAAAAAGTAAGATAAATACAAACAAAAAATTAAAAAAACAATACTACATTAAAAAAATGAAAAAATAAGATAAATACAAGCAAAAAAAATAAAAAAGCAAAATTCAAAATTATCTAAAAAAATAAAACTGAAAAAATAAGATAAATACAAACAAAAAAAAACAAAATTACATAAAAAAATGGAAAAATAAGATAAATACAAACAAAAAAAATAAAAAAAAACAAAAACAAAATTACATTTATTAGAAAGAATAAAAGAAAAATGGAAAAGAAAGAAACTGAAGTCCAGGTAGGGACATTAATATTTTGGATGCACGTTTTGGTAGCCCGGGACCATGTTGTCTTCTCTATTTCTTTGAGCCGTGATTTCTGTTGGAGAATTGCACAGTGCGATGATAGTTGTTATTTTTAACACAGTTTTGTTTACTGCTTGGAAGCGATAAAAGCTTTGGATGAGAACAATATCCCACATATTCAGCTCTTGGAAACTAATGAGTAAAATAAATGAAATAACAATCCATGCAAAATTTATAGCGATGGCTTTATTCTTTCTTTTGTAAAGAAGAACATCTTGTGCTATTTTGTATTTTTTTTCTTTATAGAATTTCTTTTTTCGATTGAGGTATCGGCGCGAAAAAGAATCCTGTGTCAAATTGAGTTTATATGTATCGGATGTAAAGGAAAATAATATAATTATATATATATATATATATATATATATATATATCTGTCTCATACTGGGAAGCCTCTGTAGGGAAATACAGATGTTGATCAAAAGACATCATTGTAAACTTTTTAAATTTGTATTTCCTAATGCAAAGATACCTTTGCCGTCCATAAGGGATTGTAAAAAATTATAGAAATTTTCATCAACACATAATAATCTAAAACAAAATAGATGGTGGCAGTTCAAAATAGCATATATAACGACACAGTCTGAACATAGGTAAGTCCCAAAACTAAAGAAATTAGCACACACAAATGAATAAGACATCAATTTTCATTAACGGGAACCTGTCACCACTTTTTTGGCCTACTAGGTAAAAGTATCATTTAATTGAGTGTCAGCTATGCGTTCCACAACTAGTTCTGAAATTCCCCTGACTCCCCATGTATCACCCATAAAAGCCTTTTTTATTTGTTCCGCGCTGTATGTTAATCTGTTTTGTCCGGTCCGATGAGCATTGCCTGCGTTCCCTCGCTCCACTCCTCCTCGCCTTGCTGTACACATTCTTCGCTGAGAAGATTGCAGATGGTGTACATATTTCGAGCGTGCGCATTGAAATGTGGCCTCGTGCGTGCGCAGTATGCTTTGCCCAAGTGAGGGCAAAGCCGAAAATCAGTAGTGCACATGGCTGCAACATACTTCCGGGACATAAGAAACAACTGAATATGCCGGCGCATGTGCACTACTGATTTTTAGCTTTGCCCTCAGTTGGGCAAAGCATACTGCACAGGCGCTGAGATACCATTTCAATCCACATGCGCAAAATATGTATGCGATTTGCGATCTTTACAGTGAAGAATGTGCACAGAAAGCCAAGGAGGGGTGGAGTGATGGAATAGAGGCGACCCTCATCGGACCGGACCGAACAGATTAACATACAGTGCGGGACAAACAAAACAGGTTTTCATGGGTGGTACATGGGGAGTCAGGGGGTTTCAGAACTAGTTGTGGAACACATAGCTGACACTCAATTAAATTATATTTTTACCTAGTAGGCCAAAAAAGTGGTGACAGGTTCCCTTTAATTAAATTACAAAAATCAGGGATGCAGAAAAAATAACTGGTAAAAGTACTAATATGGCTAGAACCTGGGAACGGAGCAGTTAAAACACCTCTATAGTGTCACTCTTATAATCCATGTCATACCATAAGCAGTATTAAATCCCATTGTTTCCTAGTCTATATGAAACTTGGCATGACATATGATAGACATTAATGCTAGTTACCCCGACGCGCGCTTCACTTTGCTTCTTACGTGGATGAAACTTCGTGATAATAATTTAGGCAACACGCCCCCAGAAGAAGCAAGGCAAAACACCTATTATTCTATGAAAGCGGAAGTCAGCTCTGACAAATTAGTTAGGGCTGCAGACAGTCAGAGGCTGCGGATTGGCTGCAGTGACCACTTGACACGGCAATGTCATAACGCCCACCAGAACAGGAGTGCCGTCATTGCTAGAACAATACATTGTTTTTATTTTCTTTAAAAGTATTGACAAAACTGAGCTACTATGATATCTCTCATAGAGATCAATTTATACCCTTCCCTTGAGGCTATTGTATCCAGTCTCGGCAATAATATCATTTTTTTTCAGAAATATGTGCAAAATTGAGTGGTTAATTATCTGCAGAGAAGTTTACATCAATGTCTATATGAAGTTTTAAGGAACTGCACTTTCAGCAAACTTTCCTTATATCAATAGTACAAGCTGGCATTTATTTTCAACATAAGTAAACCAGCCTCATTGGGTCCAAGAAATCTATTCTATTAAAGAATCTGAAATCTGGTAATAGATTCAATTTAAGTACAAGTATAAGGTAACTTACGTATCGAACAAGTAGCGTGTGGCATTTGAACGGCTTGCTAATGATCTCATCTGCCTCGCACACGGCACATCTTTCTTAAATCTTCAGAAATCAAATAATTGCAGCAGGAAAAGGATCGATTTCAGTTTCCGTAACTGTAAAAATTCACTTTTAAGTAAATGAGAACTGTTCTGTTTATCAAGATAAATCTATGAATTGATCTGACAGAAATTACCAGTAAATGTATCGGTTTGGAGGAAATTAGATGGGGGGAGGTTTGTCTGTAGAGTTTGAATTCTGAACCTTTTATTCATTGCACTATTGCAATATCATTTACGTTATTAGCCACGGACGACCATTAATCTCTCAAGATTCATCGATTAACAAAATCAAATGGCAGGAAATACCCTTTTTTAAACTGATTTTATTGGACTACAAGTAAACACTAAAATGTTGAATTGTCCATTCATCCTCCAGGCACAAACTGAGAGCAAAAATAAAAATGCATCCAAGTTTATAAACACTTTATAAAACGCGACCTATAGGAGCCGTTCTTTCTCACATGTGCACTCTCTAGACTGGTAGACCTGTAATTGCGCTCGTTAAACCTCATTAGTACATTGTATTAGCTTTTGTCAGAACTCACAGTTTAGAAGGATCAGTGCTCATAGGACAGGAAAATAGTTCCAGATACACAACACTCATCGCTAAGCCCCATTCGAATGTCCTAATCATAGGCGTCGTTCACGACTTGATGAATGCAACATTTTTCCTAATTTTGCTACTTTGTTTAAAACAAGTTGAATGATTCTCAATCTAAAACAGTTTTAATGGCAGGTCACCATTTATAACTCTCAGCTTCTTCTCTAGCGCCCTCCCACTCAGTACACCCAGGAGAATAATTTAGAAAAGATAAAACAGAGTTGTCGCGAATTTCACTCTAGTGCTCAAAAAATATTAAAAGTATGTCAGGTGCAAAAAAAAAAAAAAGAGTCTTTATACCTCCCAATCATGGCACGGAGTGCCGTTCTTTGATAAGATCCTAACCATTTTTACAACATGCAGTGGATGTAGAGAACTCTCTTTGCGTTCCTCTATATCTATCGCATGTTGTACCACTGGGTCCCTTCTCCTAGGAACAATATTAATTTACATTCTCGCTCTCTCTCTGGATCCTTAATCTGCCCAGTGATTGCATCGCTTATTATACTGGGACAAGTGGACATTCTGCATTTTTTTCATCCAAGGAACACCTTCCACACATATCCTAGTCATAGCCTTAACATTACCCGATATGTTGCTGTACTTCACTTTGGGGTGCAATAACCTTTTTTTGGATATAAGTGTAGAAAATTAAAAGTTTTCAAAAGCATTCAGTTTCTGCCTATTCTTGGTGTGCTATTCCCTTATACAATACTAGATGGAGGCCCGATGCTAACACATCGGGAGGGCACAGAGTTATACTCACCTTCCAACGGCCCCCAATCTCCTCACCATGCTGCCGGTATCTTCCGGTCCCAGTAATGCTTAGCGAGAAGGACCGGAGATAGCGTCACTCTCGCGAGAGCGCAACGTCATCAGCGGTCTTTCGCACAAAGCATTACTGGGACCGGAAGATGCCGGGTGCGTGGTGAGAGGAGGGATAGAGTCCGGGGGCGAGGTGAGAATATCACTATTTTTTATTTTAATTCTATTTTTTACCGGTTTATGGTACCTAGGGCCTGAAGGAGTATTCCCTTCTCTGGACCATGGATACCATCCGCACATTGAGCACTGCGCCGGTCATCTCCCGGCTGCGTCGCTGCAGGAGATGACCCACGATAGCCGCTGACCTCCCGACGGTAGCGGTGGCGTGCGTGGTTCGAATTCTACATCAATTTGCGGCCGGACTGCGCCTGTCACTGATTGGTCGAGGCCGGTCGGGCGTGACTAATCAGCAACACGAGATTTCCGTTACAGACGGATAGAATTAGACGATTATATAGTAGATTAATTTTCTGACCAACTGATCAGTAATATGGACTGCTCCATTGGAATATGCACCCGTTTTCTTCTATGCAACATAACTCGGAGGTTGAGCAACCACCTTTTGTCTACTCCGAGTCCTAATAATTTTTTCCAGACATGACTCTTCCACGCCAAAAGGCACATTTAAAGAAGCCCTCCTCCTCCTCCCATCAAAGTTTTTATCCTCTTAATATATTGCAGTCATCATATTATATAGCACTGAGTACTTTCAATTGCTCATTTTGCCTTTCTACCCATATATTTTTTTCTCTTTTCCATTAGGTCTATGACATCAGGCAATTAAAAAACAAACTAGCTGAATCCTTCTGAGCTCTGTGTAAAGACAGGAGATCAATTTTGTCTACACAAGTCATGAGTCATCACTGTAAAAGTCCCTGGCAGTGGGAGGAGGAACAGTTGGGTCAAAAATTGAAGAGGGAGATGACTCATGCAGGGAAAAGCAGCTCCCTGTTTCTACATAGAGCAGAGAAAAGAGAAGATTTAACTGGGTAGAAAGGAAAATTGAGCAATTGTAAGTACACAGTGCTGTATAATATGGTGACTGCAATATATTAAGAGGACAAAAACTTTAGTGGGAGTAAATCATTAAGGACTTTAACACATTATACCAGGTTCTAAATGCTTCACTAGTGCACTCCTACTCAGTACTGACAGGAAATACATTGTACAAATATACAGTGTACAGTTGTGGCCAAAAGTATTGACACCCCTGCAATTTTGTCAGATAATACTCAGTTTCTTCCTGAAAATGATTGCAATCACAAATTCTTTGGTATTATTATCTTCATTTAATTTGTCTTAAATGAAAAAACACAAAAGAGAATGAAGCAAAAAGCAAAACATTGATCATTTCACACAAAACTCCAAAAATGGGCCAGACAAAAGTATTGGCACCCTCAGCCTAATACTTGGTTGCACAACCTTTAGCCAAAATTACTGCGACCAACCGCTTCCGGTAACCATCAATGAGTTTCTTACAGTGCTCTGCTGGAATTTTAGACCATTCTTCTTTGGCAAACTGCTCCAGGTCCCTGATATTTGAAGGGTGCCTTCTCCAAACTGCCATTTTTAGATCTCTCCACAGGTGTTCTATGGGATTCAGGTCTGGACTCATTGCTGGCCACCTTAGAAGTCTCCAGTGCTTTCTCTCAAACCATTTTCTAGTGCTTTTTGAAGTGTGTTTTTGGTCATTGTCCTGCTGGAAGACCCATGACCTCTGAGGGAGACCCAGCTTTCTCACACTGGGCCCTACATTATGCTGCAAAATTTGTTGGTAGTCTTCAGACTTCATAATGCCATGCACACGGTCAAGCAGTCCAGTGCCAGAGGCAGCAAAGCAACCCCAAAACATCAGGGAACCTCTGCCATGTTTTACTGTAGGGACCGTGTTCTTTTCTTTGAATGCCTCTTTTTTTCTCCTGTAAACTCTATGTTTGGCCTTTGCCCAAAAAGCTCTACTTTTGTCTCATCTGACCAGAGAACATTCTTCCCAAATGTTTTAGGCTTTTTCAGGTAAGTTTTGGCAAACTCCAGCCTGGCTTTTTTATGTCTCGGGGTGAGAAGTGGGGTCTTCCTGGGTCTCCTACCATACAGCCCCTTTTCATTCAGACGCCGACAGATAGTACGGGTTGACACTGTTGTACCCTCGGACTGCAGGTCAGCTTGAACTTGTTTGGATGTTAGTCGAGGTTCTTTATCCAACATCCGCACAATCTTGCTTTGAAATCTCTTGTCAATTTTTCTTTTCCGTCCACATCTAGGGAGGTTAGCCACAGTGCCATGGGCTTTAAACTTCTTGATGACACTGCGCACGGTAGACACAGGAACATTCAGGTCTTTGGAGATGGACTTCTAGCCTTGAGATTGCTCATGCTTCCTCACAATTTGGTTTCTCAAGTCCTCAGACAGTTCTTTGGTCTTCTTTCTTTTCTCCATGCTCAATGTGGTACACACAAGGACACAGGACAGAGGTTGAGTCAACTTTAATCCATGTCAACTGGCTGCAAGTGTGACTTAGTTATTACCAACACATGTTAGGTGCCACAGGTAAGTTACAGGTGCTGTTAATTACACAAATTAGAGAAGCATCACATGATTTTTCGACCAGCGCCAATACTTTTGTCCACCCTCTTTTTGATGTTTAGTGTGGAATTATATCCAATTTGGCTCTAGGACAATTCTTTTTGTGTTTTTTCATTTAAGACAAATTAAATGAAGATAATAATACCAAAGAATTTGTGTTTGCAATCATTTTCAGGAAAAAACTGAGTATTATCTGACAGAATTGAAGGGGTGTCAATACTTTTGGCCACAAATGTATAATACTGCTCCTATATACAAGAATATAACTACTATAATACTGCCCCTATGTACAAGAATATAACTACTATAATACTGCCCCCTATGTACAAGAATATAACTACTATAATACTGCCCCCTATGTACAAGAATATAACTACCGTAATACTGCTCCAATGCATAAGAGTATAACGATTATAATACATGATTTTTCGAACAGTGCCAATACTTTTGTCCACCCTCTTTTTGATGTTTGGTGTGGAATTATATCCAATTTGGCTTTAGGACAATTCTTTTTGTGTTTTTTCATTTAAGACAAATTAAATGAAGATAATAATAACAAAGAATTTGTGTTTGCAATAATTTTCAGGAAGAAACTGAGTATTATCTGACAAAATTGCAGGGGTGTTAATACTTTTGACCACAACTGTACATATATGTATATGTATATATATATATATATATATACACTCACTGGCCACTTTATTAGGTACACCATGCTAGTAAGGGGTTGGACCCCCTTTTGCCTTCAGAACTGCCTCAATTCTTCGTGGCAGAGATTCAACAAGGTGCTGGAAGCATTCCTCAGAGATTTTGGACCATATTGACATGATGGCATCACACAGTTGGCGCAGATTTGTCGGCTGCACATCCCTGATGCGAATCTCCCGTTCCACCACATCCCAAAGATGCTCTATTGGATTGAGATCTGGTGACTGAGGAGGCCATTTGAGTACAGTAAACTCATTGTCATGTTCAAGAAACCAATCTGAGATGATTCGAGCTTTATGACATGGCGCATTATCCTGCTGAAAGTAGCCATCAGATGTTGGGTACATTGTGGTCATAAAGGGATGGACATGGTCAGCAACAATACTCAGGTAGGCTGTGGCGTTGCAACGATGCTCAATTGGTACCAAGGGGCCCAAAGAGTGCCCAGAAAAAATTCCCCACACCATGACACCACCACCACCAGCCTGAACCGTTGATACAAGGCAGGATGGATCCATGCTTTCATGTTGTTTACGCCAAATTCTGACCCTACCATCCGAATGTCGCAGCAGAAATCGAGACTCATCAGACCAGGCAACGTTTTTCCAATCTTCTACTGTCCAATTTCGATGAGCTTGTGCAAATTGTAGCCTCAGTTTCCTGTTCTTAGCTGAGAGGAGTGGTACCCAGTGTGGTCTTCTGCTGCTGTAGCCCATCTGCCTCAAAGTTCGACGCACTGTGCGTTCAGAGATGCTCTTCTGCCTACCTTGGTTGTAACGGGTGGCAATTTGAGTCACTGTTGCCTTTCTATCAGCTCGAACCAGTCTGCCCATTCTCCTCTGACCTCTGGCATCAACATGGCATTTCCGGCCACAGAACTGCCGCTCACTGGATTTTTTTTCTTTTTCGGACCATTCTCTGTAAACCCTAGAGATGGTTGTGCGTGAAAATCCCAGTAGATCAGCAGTTTCTGAAATTCTCAGACCAGCCCTTCTGGCACCAACAATCATGCCACGTTCAAAGGCACTCAAATCACCTTTCTTCCCCATACTGATGCTCGGTTTGAACTGCAGGAGATTGTCTTGACCATGTCTACATGCCTAAATGCACTGAGTTGCCGCCATGTGATTGGCTGATTAGAAATTAAGTCTTAACACACAGTTGGACAGGTGTACCTAATAAAGTGGCCAGTGAGTGTATATATATATATATATGATCTCTAAAAGACATAAAATTCAAGATGACACATTTCCTTTGTGTTTTAGGCAAATATATATATTTCAGACCGTAATTAGCCCGTTAGGGTTATGGCTTGTTCACTATCGTCGCTAGGAAAGGCCAGGTGATGAACGTTTCCCAGCTTTAAAAAAAGCCTCTTCTAACCTTGTGTGAAAAACAGTAGCCATGGATCTTTCTAATCAGCTGCCTAGCACTCTAAAATGAAAATGGTGGATGCCCATAAAGCAGGAAAAGGCTATAGGAAGATAGCAAAACGTTTTCAAGTTGACCTTTCCTCAGTTCAAAATGTAATTAAGAAATGGCAGTTAACATCAACAGTGTAGGTCAATATACGATCTGGAAGACCAAGCAAAATTTTGGAGACAGCTGCTTGTAGGATTGCTAAATAGGAAAATCAAAACTGCCGCTTGACTGCAAAAGACACGCAGAAAGATTTAGCAAACTTTGGAGTTGTAGTACATTGTTCTACTGTTCAGAGAAACTTGCAGAAATGTGGCCTTCATGGAAGAGTCATCAAAAGAAAACCTCTCCTGCGCCCTTACCATCAAATTCAGCGACAAGTCCAGTGGACCAATGAGGTTAAAATAGAACTCTTTGGCCACAATGATCAAATGAAGGTGTTAGGAATAAAGGGCACATAAATTCAGGTAAAGAACATCTCAACAACTGTTAATTGAGGAGGTGGATCATTCATGCTTTGGGGCTGTGTTGCAGCCAATGGCATGGGGATCATTTCACGGGTAGAGAAAAGAATGGGTTCAATGAAATTTCAGCAAATTCTTGATGCAAACATAACACCATCTGTGAAAAGCTGAAGATGTAAAGAGGAAGAGGAAGAGGATGGCTTCTACAAATGGATAATGATCCTAAACACATGTCAAAATTCACAATAGATGACCTCAAAAGGCGCAAGCTGTAGGTTTTATAATGGCCCTCACAGTCCCCTGATCATATCATTGACCATCTGTAGATGGACATCAAAATAGCAGAGGAAGCAAGACGGCCCAGGAATTTCACAGAACTGGAAGAATATGAAAATATATATATTTTTTGCCTAAAATACAAAGGAAATGTGTCATCTGTAACTTTAGGCTTTTTAGAGATCATTTCATCTTCAACTTGCTTAACTGTTCACAATAACAGTAATTTTGTCCAGTGGTGCCCAAAGTTCTACATGCCACTGTATATAGAATCATAGAATGTTAGAGTTGGAAGGGAACTATATAGAATCATAGAATCATAGAATCGTAGAGTTGGAAGGGACCTCCTGGGCCATCTGGTCCAACCCCCTGCTCAAAGCAGGATTCGCTAAATCATCCCAGTCAGATGTCTGTCCAGCCTCTGTTTGAAGACTTCCATTGAAGGAGAACTCACCACTTCTTGTGGCAGCCTGTTCCACTCATTGATCACTCTAACTGTCAAAAAGTTTTTTCTAATATCTAATCTGTGTCTCCTCCCATTCAGTTTCATCCCATTGCTTCTAGTCTTTCCTTGTGCAAATGAGAATAAAGTTGATCCTTCTACAATGTGACAGCCCTTTAGATATTTGTAGACAGCTATTAAGTCTCCTCTCAGTCTTCTCTTTTGCAAACTAAACATTCCCAAATCCTGCAACCTTTCCTCATAAGACAGGGTTTGCAGACCGGTCACCATTCTGGTCGTTCTTTTCTGAACTTGCTCCAGTTTGTTGATGTATTTTTTAAAATGTGGTGCCAAAAACTGGACCCAATATTCCAGATGAGGTCTGACCAAAGAGGAGTAGAGGGAAATAATGACTTCACGTGATCTAGACTGTATGCTTCTGTTAATACATCCTAGAATTGCATTTGCCTTTTTTGCTGCTGCATCACACTGTTGACTCATATTCAGTCTGTGATCTATTAGTATACCCAAGTCTTTTTCACATGTGCTGTCACTTAGCCCTATTCCTCCCATTCTATATATGCTTTTTTCATTTTTATTGCCCAGATGTAGTACTTTGCATTTCTCCCTGTTAAAAACCATTCTGTTAGTTGCTGCCCACTTCTCCAGTTTATTTAAATCTTTTTGAATCCTCTCTCTCCTCTAGTATTAGCTATCCCTCCTAGCTTTGTGTCATCAGCAAATTTAATCAGTTTACCCTCAATTCCTTTATCTAAATCGTTGATAAAGATGTTGAGCAATACAGGGCCCAGGACAGAGCCTTGGGTTACCCCACTTGAGACATTCTTCCAACTGGATGTGCAGCCATATATATACAGTTGTGCTCAAAAGCTTTACCATCTGAGAAGATAAAGAACCTCATCCACAACCACCATAAATCACTTCAAACTGTCATTGATGTTAGAGGGGGCAATGTATGGTATTAAGAAATGGGGTATGTGAACTTTTGATCAGGGTCATTTGACTTTCTTCTAGCGACCATGCAGCCCATTTTTCTTCTAGTGCCTCCTTACCGTACATCTTGAAATAGCTACTCCGCTAGTTTTCAGAGAGTCCAGTATTTCAGCTGATGTTATTTGTGGATTTTTCTTTGCATCCCGAACAATTTTCCTGGTATTTGTCAAAGGTCACAGGTGAGGATCTTACCTTTAGTAGCCATTCAAACCCATTTGCGTCAACTTCTGTGCATGTTATAAGGCCAAAATCACCAGGGTATGTGAACTTTTGATCAGGGTCGTTTGGATGTTTTGAGTTGTCATTATGATTTAGAAAGAGAAAACACAGTAGTTTGACAATAAATGGTTTCACCTAACCACTAACCATGAGTGGAGAAAAAGTTTTGGTGTTATCATTCACATTCTCTGTAAAAAGGCCAAGAAAGCAACAATTCTGCCGGGGTATGTAAACATTTGAGCACAACTGTATATATATACATGAGCTAGTTAATGTATATGTGATTGAACCTGATATGAAGATATGATTTGATTTCTTCAAATCACACAAATTTTAGAGGGAAATTAAATTTACAAAGATGTACGGTATATACTGTGTGTATATATATACTGGCATAAAAGATTTTGATGATCCATATTAAAGACCCTCAGGCACCCTGTGTGTTGCCGCATATACTTGAGTATAAGTCTACCCAAGTATAAGTCGAGGCACCTAATTTTGCCACGAAAAACTGAGTAAGTTTATTGACTCAAGTATAAGCCAGGTATGCATTGTCCCCTCATCCCTATCCTGGTATGCATGGCTCCCCTATCCTTGTCCTTGTATGCATGGCTCTTTATCCCCTATCCTTGTATGCATGATTTCTATAAAAAGAAAAACATCCTACTTACCTTGCCTGTGAGCCTCTGCTGCATCTCTTTCCTGCGCCAGCAACTCTTCTGACCGAGCGATCACGTAACCCCGCTCATTAAGGTAATGATTATTCACTCCACTCCTATGGGAGTGGAGAGGTGTGAATATTCATTACCTTAATGAGTGGGGCCATGTGATTGCTCAGCCCGAAGAGCTGCTGGCAGAGGAACGAACAAGATGTAGCAAGGGTATGCAGGGAATGTAAGCAGGATGTGTGCTGGAAGCCAGCGGCTGCGGCTGTAACTGTGTGCTATTACAGAGAAATTAATATTCACTCTCAGCATAGTGAATATTCATTTCTCTTTAGCAGCGGCACAGGCTTTAGCCGCAGCCACCGGCTCCTGCCTTTGTGACCCGCTTACTCAGCCACTCCCCCTCTCCCACCATCTTTTTGGGACAATTGACTCATGTATATGCCGAGTGGGGGCGTTTTCAACCCCAAAAAAGTGCTGAAAAACTCTGCTTATACACGAGTATATATGGTAAATCAATTTGAAAAAAAAACTTTTATGTGTACACAATCATACACACTGGCACACAGACATATAATTGGGGTCATCAGCGCAGCTGTGTCCAGGATTTCATATGACAATGTACAAAACATGGAGAAAAAAACAAAAAAAACACCGTGTGCACAACTGGCCGGGTATTACATTCACAATGACCAGAATTTAGCAATTCTTGTATTTTTGTATATACTTTATTTATGGTTACTCTTTGTTTGGTCATTTGTTTTATTTTTTCACCTTGTAGTAACTGATGAAGGTCTACACTGACCGAAACGCTTTGTTTGGTACTACAAATAAACTGCTACATTAAGCATAAAGTTGAGTGCCAGGTTTTCATTATAATGTACAAAACATGACCTGTTCAGTTTTTTGTAGGATTGAAGGTAATCGATGTGCTGTCTATTTCACCGATCAGTACTATAAGTCAATCATATATTATTTTCCTGTACACACATTGCCCTGATTCTTAGATATCAAAAGTATATGGAAGAGATTAAATGATGAACTGGACATCAAAAAAATAAATAAATAAACTTAAGAAATGAAGCAGAATGAAGCGACACACTACTAAAGAAATCTTCACAATATAGATGCAACATTTTCTAGGATTGGACCTTAAACTTAATGCAAATCTGTCAGCAGGATTTTGCTCAGTAAACTACAGGCATTTTCATGTTGCTGCTGTTAAGCTGATTAAAATGATACCTGGGGTGAAGAAATCTGTCTTGTGGTTCTTGTGTAATCAGTGTTAGGTGTTTTCAGTTAGTGATATGCCCGTGCTACAGGGTGGGACTGTGGGAAGAATCTTATCTTCTCCCTCTAAGCCAGATAAACGAAGAAAAGACCTGCCACTGGCCTCCCCAATGCACAGTCTGTCTCTATGATGAGGAATTTGTTTGTGCTTCTAGCCATGTCCTAACCACTAGTGGGTGGGTTTCCAGAGTGCCTCCTTACACAGCCTTAAAAAGTTACTATTATATTTATGTAATATATTTTTTATACTATTATTACAGTACATTATCTAATATTATATACTATTATATTTTTATTATAAATAGAATTATTCAGGGGTGTGATGACCGAGACCGGACCTGTGCAGGTGAGGGGGCGAATGATGCCAGCACAAACTTCAACTGGATGTGCGTACTTGACTCAGCTGAAGTGTATTGCGGTGCAGTGCTGCAATACACATTGCCAGCCAATCATAGGCCAGCAGCTGACGTCATCATGCACGTGATTGGGGGCGTATGGCAGTGACATCATGCACTCCCGTTGGTTGTATGGTGAAGTGAACTGCCATCTTCTGAAGAAGATGCTGTGCAGCGTGGGAGGTGAGTTGAATTTTTTCTTTTTTGGAGACATATACCAGGATGGGGTCCAGGATAAGGGAAATATATACAAGGATGAGGAGTATAGTTACCATGATGGGGCCAGGAACGGCAACATTTATACCAGGATGGAGAACATATATATAATATATAGAAGGATGGGGCAGGATGAGGAACATATATACCATGATAGAGAACATATATATGCCAGGATGGAGGGGGGGCCCGATGCAAATTTTGCACTGGGGCCCATCAGACTCTAGTTACGCCACTGGTGGTAGGTTTTACCATATGTTGACATAAATAAAATAAATAGGTAGTCATGCATGTGTAAGGCTGCATAAGTTGAAGAGGATTTACTAGTCCATAAGACGTATCCACTGAATCCACCTCTGAAATCATCACTGACTGCAAGAATAAGGGACCTCTGTCACCTATCTCATAACTCTCTGCAACGCAACATCCACAAGAAGTTGAATAGAGCAGATGGTCGCACATGAGACCTGCTGCTTCTTTCTAAGTTTGTGTCACTGACAATGATAGCTAAGTGCAGTGCTTCTTCTGGACTCCAGGACCATCGACATTGAAACGGACAGCAGGGCTTATGCAGAACCAATCTGTCTATTCAACTCCCGGTGGTGGTCTTATGGCTAAAGTAGAAATCAGGTGAGAATGAAGGACACAAGTCTCCTGATCTTCCAATTGTTGATGATTCCAGCAGGACACACACAAATCTAACAATTATCCCCCATCCAATGGTACTAGTCTTTTAGAGCTACACAAACAGTAAAGCAATTAGCCATAAATATGTGTATATGCCATACATGTCCGAAGTGGAGAAAATTAAATCCTACTTAGACAGAAATGGAGCAAGCACCAAAAGAACATTCCCTTAATTAAAGCAAGATGAATCAGTCAAATGGGCACTTATTACACTTGAAAAAATGTGTCCATGGAGTTGTCTTTTACTAATAATTATGGTTGAGCTCTTTCTTTTTTTTTTATTGTATGAACAATATTGTTGAGTGTTGAGTTTTCATGACGTGTTTACTGGTAGAATTGTCTTCTGTTCCAAGGACATTAAGGCAGTTAATAAAATTGTGGTTGAGGTGTGCTGACGTGTGTCCTATGCTCTAGACATTCTTTTTCTTTGTCACCATTCTTTGATATATTCAGTGCTTTGTTATCATTATTAACAATGAAAAATCAAGGTTCCATCAGCCTCATAACCTTTTAATTATTCAAATGCTGCACTGAAATGTCTACAAAGTAAATACCCTATGTGGCTTACGTCTGAATACACTCTCAAGAACACTTAGCGTAAAAACAAGGTTTATGTGATACAATATTATTGGGGCTTAATTCCCATTTTCTATTAGGCAGAGAAACTAAGTCCTCGATTTATCATTTGTGGGTTTTCTTAAGTGACTTTTCTTTTTTCTTGTCATCGTCATTGTCATCTTTTTTCGGCAATTTTTGCAATATGGTTGATGAATTTTGCACAAAATCAAAGATTTTCTTTTTGTCTTTTGTGTCTTTTAACTTTTTGTGACTTTTTAGAACAAAGGGTTGCATGATCCTTTAAAATGCCACAAATTAGTCTTCAGCTATGCAAAAATATAACTAGTCAGATTTTGTACTCTAATAGGGCACTGGAATATAATTCCACAAATTTTCTTGACATTTCAGATTTTTGACATTACAAATTAGACTAATACTGTATATCTGGATAAAGAAAACAATACTCACAATGTCAAACAAAACAGAGTAAAGTTATCTTAAAAATGCACAAATTAAATAATGTTTTAAGGCGCAAATAAAAAAGTCACTCCAAGAAACATTTTTATTCCAATAAAACATGAGCATTTAGTGCATTTCAGCATCTGCAAATGCAAATTTTTTGGGAAAATCTGCACATAAGACTCCATTTAGCCGCAAGAGAAATTCACACGTAGATTTCAAACAGGTCAATTTTTGCAGTGTGAAAAAAAAACACAAGCAGGCATGAGATTTCTATAAATCCCATCGACTTTGCTAGAGCTGTAAATCACTAAATTTGTAACACAGCGAAAATACGCATCTTGAAATCTCACCAAAAACTCATTGTGGGAACACAGCCTAAGTTCTTAAGTTTCTTGCGCAGTGAAAGTAAGTAACATCAATAACTCATCAAAACCGCCATGGGAATTTCACGTAAGGCCAGACGCACATCATTGTATTTTACGTCCAAGTGCAATTGAACAAAACATTGGATCGCACTCAGATGAACGTTATTCTATGGCATAGAGCCGGTCCCAGGAAAAAATTGCTGTGTGTCGAGTTTGTCAGCCATGCAAGTCAATGATTCCATGGAAAACCTCTGATTGTACTTGAATGACATCTGAATCCGATTTCCGTGCACTGACATAATGGAGAAGATGAAAAATGGAGAATTTTTTTTCTCCATCTTCTCCTTATCTGAGAGAATCGGATCACACTCTGCTGATACTCTCTGATGATCAGAGTGTGATTAGAGTGTCGTTTGCATAATCGCTCCGACTCTCTCAGATGAGGGAATCTATGGCTGTATGACCCTAGCCTAAGGGCCCCGTCACACATAGCGACTCACCAGCGATCCCGACAACGATATCAACGTGTCAGGATCGCTGGTGAGTCACTACATGATCGCTGGTGAGCTGTCAAACAGACAGCTTCACCAGCGATCAGGACCAGCGACGCCGAGCGCTTTAGTTACCAGCACGCTGATGCAGGGAGCTGGTATTTAAGGTACACATCGGGTTCCTAAGGGACGTGCTTCACCTAGAAACCCGATGTGTACCTTAGTTACCAGCTCCCTGCATCAGCGCGCTGGTAACTAAGGTACACAGAGGGTTGCTAAGCACAGCGCCGTGCTTAGAAACCCTGCGTTTACCTTAGTTACCAGCTGATTGCTGGTCTTCCGCCTGTCACATGCAGCGATGCGTGCTGGCCAGCGGGAGGCCAGCGACCCAAAAAATGTCCAGGGCTTTCCAACAGCGATCAGCGATACCGGCAGGGGGGCCGGTCGCTGATCGCTGTCACACACAGCGATCTCGCTGGTGAGATCGCTGTTACGTCACAAAACTTGTGACTCAGCAGCGATTTCGCTAGCGAGATCGCTATGTGTGATGGGGCCTTAAGAGTAATAAATAGGGATGAGCGGACCCATGGACGTTCGGGTTCTGGTACTCTACCCAAACTTTTTTCCAAAGCTTGTTTTGGGTACCAGAACTTTACCCAAACTTGAACCAAAACCCAAACCCCATTCAAAACAGAAAACACTGAGGACTCAAACTTTCTAGCTGGAAAATTCTCTCTCTGCCTCTCCTTGCGGACGTTCCCGGAACTCCGAACATTGGAACAGACTTCCGGGAGAAGTCTGTGTTCGGCTTTTACCCCATACACTAAATGTCCGGTACGAACTCCGAACTTTTAAGTCGGGGATCGCTCATCTCTAGTGATTAACTCTGTCATACGAAGGAATTCACTAACGGATTCTCAATTAACTCGTCCTACAGTCAGTTACAGAGGCTGTAGAAACAATGGAGATCTCCTCTGAGTTGGTCCATCTAAAGGGGGCTTTACACATAGCAATATCACTAGCGATATCGCTAAAGCGACACCGATTTTGTGGCGCAGCAGCGATACCGCTAGCGATATTGCTACATGTGACACTCACCTCCGACCGGCCCCCCTGCTAGTTATCAGTGATCGCGCAAGATTGGCCTGGTCCATTTCTCGTCGTCGGCTTCCTGCTGGCACCAACGAGCGAGCCATGGACGCAGGCGGAAGAAGACATCATCACTGCGTCTGACGGTAAGTATTGACCGCCAACCGCAGCTGCATTGCTAGTGAGATCTGCCTGTTTGGCAGCTCACTAGCGACCATTTAGTGATGCACCAGCGATCCCGACCGGGTCATATCGTGGTCGGGATCGCTGGTGCATCGCTAAATGTAACGGGGCCTTTAGAGCAGGCGGGAGTGTCTCAGAGTAGGCTATGCACACTCTTCTTAGGTTCTTTAAGACACTCCCCTTGCTCCTAAATTGACCTGTCCAGTCAGATGTTTTTAAAAAACAGCGTGCACAGGGGGAAAAAAAAGACTTAAAAATGAAATCACAAGGTATTTTACTTTACATTTTGCATTTGTTGAGATTTTTTTCTTGCTAGGTAGAAGGTTTCCTTTAATGAGAGTCAATATGAAAAATTGAAGGAGCAGCCCAGTCCTCATATCACTGTAAAACGAGCCAATATCCATGCATACCGCTTCACCTGCTTCTAAGTAATGGACCCAAACCGTAACCAGAAAATAAACCGCTAAACAAGTCCTTTTGTCGCCTTACAAATGGGGCGTCGTTAAAAAACCAACAACATATTTGTTCTAATATTAAAGCACTTATAAATAAAATTTCCATTTCTGTGATGCACGGGAGGTACAAAGGGTTCATCAGGAGAGTGTGTTACGCTTTTATAGCTAACTAGATTTTTACTCTAAAAATGTATGAGGCAATAGAAGCAAACTAAATGTGATCAATGGAGGGACATTAAAGACCCTGGAAACAGAGCGTTTAATTATTTACATAGCATGTTACAATGAGCAACTCGTGCAAACTGTATCGCTTCTACCAGAAGGCAGAAACACACCGGAAGAGAAGAATATTTCATCGAAAGCAAAGCGAAAAAGACAATTTGTCATTTGGTAACAGATGAAGGCGAAAGGTCAGTAATATACTCAGGGTAAATATTCACATACGAAATGAAATGTGCTTTATACTTGCAGAAATTGACTCCCTGCGTGAAAATAAAGAATGTGAAATCAAATATAGGGAGCTAAGAGGTATTTCATATGTTTTTGTACATTTTAGAGCTTTATCCGAAGCAATCTGTGCATTGAAATTACCATTCACATCAAGGATCTTGCAGCATGAGGTTAAAGATGCAGAGCGGCTACAAATAAGAAATGTCCAGATTTAGCTTTAGACCCGGTGATGAAAAATAGGATGTCTTATAGTTCATTTAAGACTTAAAAGCGCCATCTAAAAAAAGAATCAGCTATTTGCCCAAACTGTCTAAAACCTGCAAAAAAAGAAAAAAGACCAGGAAAATAGAAATGTTTTAATACACTTAAAGCACCACTACAGCATTTTTTTATCGCACCACTGGAGCTGTGCTCTAAATGTAATTCTCCTGCCCCATGCCTCATAATTACCTGTCGCCGCCCTTCATCGTTTTCCAGTGTCCCTCCCGTCAGTCTGCAGCGAAAAGTGTCCTGTCGGCAGCTCCAAGGTTTCATGGTGCGGCTCGGGGGTCACTTTTCAATATATGTCTATGACAGCCTTGTCCTGGCTTCAATCTGGCCCTCATAAACTTGCACTGAGAGATTGAGATTATAGATGTACGAGCTCGAACTGTAAAGTTTGGGGTTCGTACTGGACACTTAGTGTCTGGTGCCGAACTCCAAACACGTACCGTTCCTGGAAGTTCATTTTAGTGTTCAGAGTTCAGGTGGTAGAGAGCGAGAGAGTCCTTTTACAGCACCAAAATTGGGGTCCCTATTCATTACTATGGGGTTCGGGTTCAAGTTTAAGTAGAGTTCTATAAATAAATAATGATAAAACGTCAGTGGCGCTCAGGTATATATAGGGACTCCAGCAGCATAAGCAAAAGACACCAGGCACAGTGGAAATCAAAAATTATAGCCTATGTAGATATAAAATTTGCTATTGCGCTTAGAGTCACTACGTTTGTACCTTCCTCAAACAAAAAACATATATAGGAACTGATAAATGACCAAATACGGAAAAATAGGATTAATAGAAAACAGATCATATAGTTCCCCTAAGATGCTTAATAGCAGATGCTGAACAAAAAGCTGAGTTACCTCATGTGCCAGTAGGGGTTAAACAACCATCAATGGAGGAGACAGCCTCAGTCTTAAATGAAGCAGACAATGATTCCAAGTTTGAAAAGCCTGCTGGTCCGTCTGTATTCAGTAGCACTCCTCCAGTAAGTTAACAGATAGATATTTCTTCTTTGTAAATCCAATAGGTCATAATAGCGGTGCTGCCCCGGCCGGCGGCAGCGGATGCTCTTATTGCAGGCTAAGAAAAAACACACACGCGCGCTGGACTGCGTGCCCGAGAGTCACACTGTGCTCCTCAGCACAGGACCTGCGTGATGTCAGAGACACGTGATGCAATTGGTTGCAGCCACTGGAGATCGCGGTTAGGACCAAAAAGCTATCCGACGCGTTTCAGAGACTACTGTCAGGAAGGAGACAGTAGTCTCTGAAACGCGTCGGGTAGCTTTTTGGTCCTAACCGCGATCTCTAGTGGCTGCAGCCCAGTGCATCACGTGTCTCTGACGTCACACAGGTCCTGTGCTGAGGAGCACAGCATGACTGTCGGGCACGGAGTCCAGCGCACGTGTGTGTTTTTTCTTAGCCTGCAATAAGAGCGTCTGTTGCCACCAGCCGGGGGGCAGCACTGCTATTACGACCTATTTAATTTACAATGAAGAAATATCTATAAATATCTATCTATCTAGTTAAGTAGAGTTCTGTTACCTTAAACGAAGTTTTGGACTAAAGTTCAGTCGAACCCGATGAACTAGAACGTCCACGGGTCCGCTCATCCCTACTTGTGTCGTAACTTCTGACTTCGGTCCAGTCAGAAGCTCTGCTCACAAAATAGTGCCAGGGTACAGGAGCAGTGTTGAAAAATGGTAAAGACGCTGGAGGGTCAGTAAATTACTGGGAGTAGGTGACTTACATTTAAAGCACCTTCAGCTCTGAAAAATAAAAAAAGCTGGAGTGGTGCTTTAAAATTGCAATCATATTTTCTAATCTTTCTGAAAATTTTGTTGGTGGCTACTCTCACTTTTTAGAGCTTGGTTCCCCTCCACAACCAACTCCACCCCACCCTAAAACATGAAATTAGGTGCTTATAATATTTAATGACCCAAAGGTTATTCCCATCTTAGAAAGAAATCAAACATTGATAGGAATGAGCATTTGGGGTGGTCCCATTTCTGAAACTCCCAAGGTTCCCAAGAACAGGACTCTAAAGTACATTAGTTAAAGAGAACAGTGTCCGTGTGTGCACTCCATGAATCCATTCATTTTCTATTGGACTTCCGGAGACTGCCGAATACTACTTGGCTAGCTAAACCAGACCCCTAGATAATGCTCGCAGTGGTGGTTTGTAGGTGTGACTATTACTATATCCTGTTCTCATGCATTTTAGTGTTGTCAGAAGTGAGAACCTCAGCAATCATAAAAGGTAAAGGGATTCCGTCAGCTTGGTATGACTGTTCAAACCAAGCAATCGGTGCATCCTTGGCGTGACCAAACATTTAGGTGCACCTTCCCACCTACTTGATTTTAATCTATCTATGCCCCTCTCCCTTTATGTTGATTGATAATTTTGAGTTTATAGAACCACAAAAGAGTAGAGATACATGGAAAACAAATAGGTGCACACTTAAATATGTGACTGTGCCAAGGGTATGCCAAGCAGCTGTCCTTGGTTTGAACAGTCATTCTGTGCTGTTCAGAGTCCCTCTAAGTTGAGCATACTCCTTTGGAAGAAAACTCCTGGTAACATAAATATACAGTGCTTGGCCTGTCATAGGTCTAAGGCCCATGACCGGTCACACAACCGATTATATCGGATGAGTGTTATCCGTGGTTTTCACAGATAGCACTTTTACACACGATTTCCTATGGATATGTGCCGATGTCTGATTTATTACTTGGGCCAAGTGGTCAAAGGAAAAAATCAGCGACATGCATGTCCAATTTGGATTTGAGTGTTGGATCAAAATCGGCAAAGCAAGTCTATGGGTCCATGAAAAACGTCGGACCACACTCAGACGACATCGGAGTGTGATCTGAATTTCATGGCATGAATTTTGGGCCAAGAGGTCAAAGGAAAAAATCAGAGTCATGCATGTCCAATTTGGATTTGAGTGTTGGATCAAAATCGGCAAAGCAAGTCTATAGGTCCATGAAAAACGTCGGACCTCACTCAGGCGACATTGGAGTGTGATCTGAATTTCATGGGATGCCAGAGTGGATATGGTGGACAACTTTTTTCTTCTCTCTGCCTCCGAGAAAAACTGATGCCACTCTGATCCAACTTTGATCAGAACCAGACCATTTTTCTTGGATAAAGAGCTACTTTAAGGTCATGCTCAGTATTTAGTCAATATTTTACATCAGTATTTGTAAGACAAAACCAGGAGTGGGTGCAAAATGCAGAAGTGGTGACGTGATTTCTATTATACTTTTCCTCTGATTGTTCCGCTCCTGGTTTTGGCTTACAAATACTGATGTAAAATACTGACCACATACTGAACGTGTGAACGTGGCACATGGAGAATCATTTTCTCTGTTTCGTGATCCTGTTTCTTGTATCCACGAACGTCTTGTAATAGGCATAGCACACATCAGTTTTGTCAAGAGTGTCCCTTTATATACTGTTTGGGTGAAGTGCTTCTCTTAATAAAAGCTTTACAAACTTTAATAAATGATTCCTCCATATAAGAGATTTTTTTTTCTCATGTTTCAGATTAAACATTTTATAAATGTTAAACTTGGAGTTTGTTTTCTGCTACTTTTGCAAAAAATAACTTGGAGGTGAGAACGCTACAATAGAAAACATAAAGGCACGAGCAAATTAATCTACAGGGTTAAAAAAACCTTGAAGATTCTTTGCTATAGTAAAATATAGATATTATGTAATGTAAGAATGTAAAAGACTGATATAAAAAGATGTACAAACATAAAAGAGGACATCCAGAAACATTCAATGTAAAATCTTTTTCACTTATGAAATTCCATTCTCAAGATGACAACTTGCTTGTGTTTAAATTTTCAAGGACAATGAAGATTTATTGTATTTAGCCATAACATGGTGCACTGCTGTGTGCTGTGTCCATTGTTTGACAAGGTTTTTGAATTACAGTCATAGCCTTTGTGCCTGACAGTAGAAAATCTTTTGTTAGTTCTTTTTTTATATTTAAAGAGTAACATTTTTTTTTTATTTCATCACTCCTCCGCCTTTGAAAATTTATGAATCTTTGTAGTATATTCCATCACTTTACTTTGCTTCCTTCCCGCTCAAATACTATGCAGAAAGTGCTGTTATAACTACCAAGTGCAAGCCATGTCAGAAGCTGCTTTGAACTGCTGATCTAGCGAGTATCCACACTGAATACCAACAAAAAACGAGCAACTAAAAATCCCTTATGGAGAGACAAACACTAAGGTAAATCGGAAACCCAACATGAGGACGCAGAGTGCAAAACAGGCCTCATAAAACATCACATTTTTGTTCAATATTCTTAAAAAATGAAATATTTATAATCAGACATAAGTAAGATGCAAACAGAGTATTCATAAAAAGATTGATGCCAGTACATACATACAAAAAAAATAAAAAAGTTAAATGGCAGAAATATATATATGACAATATATGAATAGCTGGGCCTAAAAACAAGAGCCCCTAAAAATATACCCCTAGTCAAGGACTATTGCTATGACTAGAGTTGAGCGACTTTAGTCGGATCGGGTTTCATGAATCAAAATTTGTTTCAGATGAAACTGGTCCGACTAGGGCAAAAAAAGTTGGAGTTTTGTCCAAAACCCGACCCCAATGCAAGTCAATGGGAAATAAAAGTCGGCATTGAGTGGATGAATGTCATCCGCTCAATGCCGACTTTTATTCCCCATTGACTTGCATTGGGGTCGGGTTTTGGACGAAACTCCGACTTTTTTTGCCCTAGTCGGACCAGTTTCATCTGAAACGAATTTTGCTTCATGAAACCCAATCCGACTAAAGTCGCTCAACTCTAGCTATGACTTTTGCTAAATCCATTTTAGCCAAGAAAAAAGATCAAGCAAAGTACTTGCATCAAGCTGGTATGTATATATGTAGGGGTAAAGTACATATGTGCTGGCCCATCAGCCCCAACATAAGTTTCATCCAAGGCTTCGTCACGCCCCTTGATGAAGCCTTTGGTGAAACGTGAAGGCCTGCACATATGTACTTTACCCCTACATATCTACATACCAGCTTGATGTAAGTATTATTATTATTATTATTATTATTTATTGTTATAGCGCCATTTATTCCATGGCGTTTTACATGTGAGGAGGGGTATACATAAAAACAAGTACAATAATCTTAAACAATACAAGTCATAACTGGTACAGGAGGAGAGAGGACCCTGCCCGCGAGGGCTCACAATCTTCAAGGGATGGGTGATAATACAGTAGGCGAGGGTAGAGCTGGTCGTGCAGCGGTTTGGTCGATCGGTGGTTACTGCAGGTTATAGGCTTGTCGGAAGAGGTGGGTCTTCAGGCTCTTTTTGAAGGTTTCGATGGTAGGTGAGAGTCTGATATGTTGTGGTAGAGAGTTCCAGAGTAGGGGTGATGCGCGAGAGAAATCTTGTATGCGATTGTGGGAAGAGGAGATAAGAGGGGAGTAAAGAAGGAGATCTTGTGAGGATCGGAGGTTGCGTGCAGGAAAGTACCGGGAGACGAGGTCACAGATGTATGGAGGAGACAGGTTGTGGATTGCTTTGTATGTCATGGTTAGGGTTTTGTAATGGAGTCTCTGGGCAATTGGGAGCCAGTGAAGGGATTGACAGAGGGGAGAAGCTGGGGAATAGCGGGGGGACAGGTGGATTAGTCGGGCAGCAGAGTTTAGAATAGATTGGAGGGGTGCGAGAGTGTTTGAGGGGAGGCCACAGAGCATGAGGTTGCAGTAGTCAAGGCGAGAGATGATGAGGGCATGGACTAGGGTTTTTGCAGATTCTTGGGTGAGGAATGAACGGATGCGTGAAATATTTTTGAGTTGAAGTCGGCAGGAAGTGGAAAGGGTTTGGATATGTGGTTTGAAGGAGAGATCAGCGTCAAGGATTACTCCGAGGCAGCGAGCTTGTGGGACTGGGGAGAGTGGGCAGTCATTTACTGTAATTGATAGGTTCGTAGGGGGGGTCACGTGAGATGGGGGAAAGATGATGAATTCTGTTTTGTCCATGTTGAGTTTCAGATATCTAGTGGAGAAGAAGGATGAAATAGTGGACAGACATTGAGGGATTCTGGTTAGTAGGGAGGTGATATCTGGTCCAGAGATGTAGATCTGTGTGTCATCAGCATAAAGATGATACTGAAAGCCATGAGATTCTATGAGCTGTCCCAGGCCAAAGGTGTAAATAGAGAACAGCAGGGGCCCAAGGACTGAACCTTGTGGGACTCCGACAGATAGGGGGCGAGGTGAGGAGGTGGTGTGTGAGTGGGAGACGCTGAATGTCCGGTCTGTTAGGTATGATGAGATCCAGGAGAGGGCCAAGTCTGTGATGCCGAGGGATGAGAGGGTCTGTAATAATAGGGAATGGTCCACTGTGTCAAAGGCAGCCGACAGGTCCAGGAGGAGGAGGACAGAGTAGTGTCGCTTGCTCTTGGCAGTTAAGAGGTCATTGGTGACCTTAGTAAGGGCAGTTTCAGTGGAGTGGTGTGACCGGAAGCCAGATTGTAAGCGGTCGAAGAGGGAGCAAGAAGAGAGATGGGAGGACAGTTCAAGGTAGACGTGTTGTTCCAGTAGCTTGGAGGCGTATGGGAGAAGTGATATAGGGCGATAGCTAGATACAGAGGATGGGTCAAGAGAGGGCTTTTTGAGGATAGGTGTGATGGAGGCATGTTTAAAGCTTGAGGGGAAAACACCAGTTGTTAGTGACAGGTTGAAGAGATGGGTTAGGGTTGGGATGAAGACTGTGGTGAGGTTTGGGATGAAGTGGGATGGGATCGGGTCGAGTGCACAGGTGGTGAGATGTGATCTTGAGAGTAGAGTGGAGAGTCGATCTTCTGTAATGGTGGAGAAGTTGGTTTTGAAGGTGGAGGGCTGGGAAGTCGGGAGGAAGGGCTCTGGGGGTTGTTGACCAAAACTGTCCCTGATGTTATCAATTTTCTGCTTGAAAAATGAGGCAAAGTCTTCAGCTGAGATGAGTGGGGAGGGAGGAGGTGCTGGGGGGCGGAGGAGAGAATTGAAGGTGTTGAATAACTGTTTCGGGTTGTGAGACAGGGAGGATATGAGAGATGAGAAGTAGGTTTGTTTAGCTGTGGCGAGTGTGGTCTTGAAAGTAGTGAGGGACTGTTTGAATGCGATGAAGTGCTTGTTGGAGTGGGATCTTTTCCATCTGCGCTCAGCAGCCCTGGAAGCTCGCCTCAGCTCTTTGGTCAGGCTGGTGTGCCAGGGCTGTCTGTTGATTTTGCGAGTTTTGGTATGTGTAAGTGGGGCAGCGGATTCCAAAGCTACAGCTATTGTGGTGTTATATAGAGCGGCAGCGTCATCCGCATTGTGTAAGGAACTTATATCTGTAAGAGGGAGGAGGGATTCAGAGAATGAGTGTAGGTCAAGGTGTTTAAGATTCCTGCGAGGGTGTGAAAGTTTGTGGGGTGGGGATTGTAGACATGGAGTGAAGAGGGAAGAGAATGTGAGCAGGTTGTGGTCAGAGAGAGGAAGAGGTGAGTTAGAGAGGTTAGATAGGGAGCAGAGGCGGGTGAAGATGAGGTCCAGTGTGTGGCCATCTTTGTGGGTGGCTGTAGAAGACCATTGAGTGAGGCCGAAGGAGGAAGTGAGAGATAGAAGTTTAGTGGCAGCTGAGAGGGAAGTGTCGATGGGGATGTTGAAGTCGCCCATGATGATAGTAGGGATGTCCGCGGAAAGGAAATGAAGTAACCAGGTGGTGAAGTGGTCAAAGAAGGTGGTGGCTGGCCCTGGGGGGCGGTAGATGACAGCCAGTTGGAGGTTGGAGGGGGAGTAGATGCGCACAGAGTGCACCTCAAAGGAAGGGAGGGTAACAGAGGGTGGCAGTGGGATTGGGGTGAAGGAGCAGGTATCTGACAGGAGAAAACCAACTCCTCCACCATGTTTGCTGCTGGGGCGGGGGGTGTGAGAAAGGTGGAAGCCGCCATACGAAAGTGCAGCAGGAGAGGCTGTGTCAGAAGGGGTGAGCCAGGTTTCGGTGATGGCGAGGAAGGAGAGTTTGGTAGTAACAAAAAGATCATGGTATTTACTTGATCTTTTTTCTTGGCTAAAATGGATTTAGCAATAGTCATAGCAATTGTTCTTGACTAGGGGTACATTTTAGCAGCTCTTATTTTTATGCCCAGCTATTCATATATTGTCATATATTGTCAGCTCTGGCAAAAATTAAGGGACCACTTTCAAAAGTTCAGTTGGTCTCATTTTTCTCTTTATAGGTATATTTTTGAGTAAAATGTAAATTGCTTTTTTAGTCTACAAACTTCTGACAACATGTCTCCGAATTTCCAAGCAGTAAATTTTGTTTTTTTTCTGAAAAGAAGAAATGATCAAAATTAAAAAAAAACACCAGTGCTTTCAGACCTCAAATAATGCTAAGAAAATAAGTTCATAATCATTTAGAAACAACAATACTAATGTTTTAACTCAGGAAGAGTTCAGAAATCAATATTTTGGGCAATAGCTATGATTGTTAATCACAGCTTTCATGCATCTTGGCTGCTTTCCACCAGTCTTTCTCACTGCTTCTGGCGCAAAAAATTTAAGCAGTTCTTCTTTGATTGATGGCTTGTAACTATCCATCATCCTCTTGGATTACATTCCAGAGGTTTTCAATGGGGTTCAGGTCTGGAGAATGGGCTGCCCATGACAGGGTTTTGATGTGGTGGTCTCTTAATTTTTGCCAGAGCTGTATATATTTCTGCCATTAATTCTTTATTGTACTTATGTACTGGCATCAACCTTTTTAGGAATACTCTGTTTGCATCTTACTTATGTCTGATTACATATATTTCATTTTTTAAGAATATTGAAATAAAATGTGATGTTTTATGAGATCTGTTTTGCACTCTGCATCCTCATGTTGGTTTTCTAAGCATCCACAATGCAGCACTAGTTACTTAGTACAAATACTCTCACTGCCTGAGCATTGGGAAGGGGAGGAGAAAAGCTCACGAGCAGAGATTGTTAGTAATTAGGATATGAGTATGGATACTCGCTAGAGCAGCATTTCAAAGCAGCTTCTTAAAGGTCTTGAACTAGGCAGCTAAAATAGCACTTGCTTCATGGAATTTGAGAGGAAAGGAACAAAATATGGACATGGAGTATAATTCAAAGATTCATAACTTTGCAAAGGTGGATGAAGAATTAAATATAAAAATTTAGCTACTCTTTATATAAAAAAAAACTACTATCAGTCACAAAGGCTATGAATGTAATCCTTCAAAGGTTTAACTAAATAAGCCCTTCCCAACTAGGTGATTTCATTTTCTTTGTGCTTTTTTTTTTCAATTTTTCCTTCTAGCAAAGACCCATAAATGGAGATGACCGGATCGCTTCAAGAAACTCTGGTCCACAGTCCAGGTCATTGCACTCTGGTCGTGTACAGGAGCTTTCCAAAATTTCCTGACCTTCCTTGATCCAAGCTTAACTTATGATTTTCTGTGCTGGCATGTCATCCCCTCTGTGCTTCACGGTGTACAGATGACATCACGCCAGGTCGGGGAATCAAACGGCTCACCGAGGAAACTGCAAGGTCAAAAAAATCATGCAGCTCTTGTCCATGGACAGAATACACTGACATGAATGATAGACCACGGGAAGAAAGGCGATGGCTCATGTAGCGGCGCGCCTCCCTAAACTTTAAGTTTTCAAGGCCTCTAAATCTGCAACATCAGGAAAATAACACAACTCCTGCCTGGTGCCAGAGTTCACTGACCTGAGCCAGAGGAAGAAAGGCTAGGGGCTCATGGTGGCATTTCCTGATCTTCTGGGATCCCAAGCATGTCTTATGACTAGCTGTGCTGTCGTGTCATCACCTGTGTGCCACATGGTGCATAAATGATGTCATGCCAGGTCTGCGAATCAAAAGCCACACAAAGGACCTTCAAGGTGAGAAAACTCGCGCAGTTCTTGTCCATGGCCATAGTGCTCTGATCTAGACGATGGACCGGACCAAAAAGGGCGACAGGCCCATTCAGCGGCGCACCCAACTGCACTACAAGTTTTAAATGTCTTTGTTAGAACTAGGTAAAACATAGTAGAATGTGTTATGGGTGTTCCCAGTTTGCAGCAGTAAATAACTACCAAAAGTGGTCAAAAGGAGGACAACCAGTGAGCTACCGACTAGGTCTTCAGTGCCACTATGTAGGGGAGCCAGTGTTTCTCAAGGCATACTGGAAGATGTATTTTTGCATCAACTGGTGCCGCAGAATGATCATACTATATATGAGTACGCCATACAGTATGTTTGTTAATGAGGGCTATAATTTTGATATTTATTTTTATTTTCTATCTACATTCAGCATTTACACACAAACAAAGAACAAAGGGAATCTATATCTGTCTACGATCAACACATTTAATGTAACTGTAAAATCAATATTAGGATAGCAAGAAATATGTTTCCCAGGGACCAAAAGAAATAACTTTGTTTTGATGTTATCTGGTCTCATTATAAGAACAAACGTCCCTTAGGCTACAACACGTCTTCTTTGATGGGAAACAGGTGAGACTGGAGCTTTTTACTGGAAATCTGTAAGAATGGCATATAAAACGGTAATGCACAAATGGGACTAATCGTTTACTTTCCTTAGTAACGTATATGGCAATTATAGCGCAGTGTGTTAATTTAGAATAATAAATAATGAAACAGCGTAACAATATTGAAGGAACCTAGGTCACAAAAACTACATGCTACATGGTTTTATATACAAAGCTGGATTTAAAAGGTGTACCCCATTACCAGCAGACATCATCATATAGATAAGTAATGTATAAGTGTGACGACTAAAGCCCAGAGATCCTTGTGTGAATGTACTGAGCATGTGCAATCATTGCTCCATTCACTGTCTCCACACATGCTCACTAACGTTCCACTTATGAGGGACTTTGGAAGCCTTCTTGAGATCAGTGGTAATGTCAGATGCAGGACCCCATAGGTTGTATAGGTTTTATGTATACACTCATGCACAAGATACTGTAAATACTTAAAGGGGTTGTTTGGTTATATGATATTTATGACCTATTACTCACATAGGTCATCAATATCGGATAGGAGGGGTCCAACATCCAGCACCCTTAATGATCAGCTCCATTCAATCTCTACATATGGCAGTCACTGGACCTTACAACAGCAGATCAGTGGGGTGCCAGGTGTCAGAACTTCATTGTTCGGAAATCTGTTAACATAACCTAAGGATAGATCATAAATATTGCTTGACTGGACAACCTCGTTGCGTACTTAAAAAGAGTACGAAGTGATGATGACCTGTGTGCATGTCACATGTTGCTACTGGTATTTAGTTCTCTAACTGGTTGACTCCTCTTGACCAAAGAATCTGAGATCAAGTTGAAATATTATTGATGTCTCGTTGGACTGTCCAAAATATCAGTTCTATATCCAAAGGAAACAAGTGAAAACATTCTGAAAGAGATTAAATTACTTCTGAAGATGACAAGAAATGTAGTTGTGGTATAGTCAAGACAGATCTATTATGAGAAAATAAAAACAGTGGTGGAGTATTGAAAAGAATAACAAGTGGGAAGTGACTGAGCGGTCTGCTGCTCTGGGGATGGAGACTGGGAAAGAGGAGGTCAGCAGAGCTGGTGAGGACGACTGATCTGCATACTCCGCATACAGCTTCCAAGGCTCCTACCTGACTTCCAATTAATAGGATTTGTGCACCATATTTGCTAGGTGTAGGTCAGTTGCTTCAGCATGCGGCGGTATCTCTCCATGTCCTTGCCTTACAACCACTTCAGAATAAAAACTGCCTGCCATTGCGGACTTACAGGGTAGTCACCTATGACTGCACTTCAGAGTCTGTTTTCTGTTTTCCAGAGAAGAGTTTTTGCAAATGTCCTAAAAAGATGAATAGGTGGATAACAGAAAACAGGAATCAACTCCCTTTCTTCACAAACACTACTTATATACCATATAGACAAAATTATGTGCCCCCTGTGACACTAGTCACTGCTCACAGCCAAGCCGTGAGTCGGAGTGGTCAAGAAGTCCAAAGTCAGAAGCCAGGAGGGTACGTCATAAGCAGAAGGAAGAGACAAAAGCATAGTCAGGTAACATTCTGAGGTCAGAGTATTGAGAGGTTAACGGGTCAGACTCAGAACTGAAGGGGTTAAACAGGCGAGTAGTCAGAACAAAGTCCAAAGTCAAGCAACAGATAAAGCAAACAGAACACAAGGCACAGGAGAGCACAAACCTGACAGGATGAAGGTATGTCTGGCAGTGGTCTGAGAGAAGCTGCTCAGTTAAGTAGGTATTGCAATTACCCGGGATAGTGAACACCTGAGACAGCCGACGCCTCCCAGTCACAGATTGGCTAGTCAAGCTGTTAATCAGCACACTGACAGCTCAGCACAACCCAGTACCAGATTGGATGGCCATGCTGTCCATCAAAGTACTGACAGTTCAGCACTCCCCTGCACCGAATTTGCCGGCCGAGCTGTCAGTAACTGCATCCCAGACACCCTGAGGGGTGCAACCATGACACCCCCACCACATTCCACTACAGGAGTTTTTCTGACCTTCCATTGTAATACTATTAAAATGAAGTTGGCCCCAATGCAGATATAATGGCTCTCGCTCTTCTGGGACCAGATTTTGGAGGCATCTGTGGGAATATTTGTCCGTTCATCCTGAGTATTTGCGAGATCAACACTGATGTTGGGAAGAGGCCAGGCTCACAATCGTCGTTCAGATTAATCTCAAAGGTGTTGGATGAGGTTGAGGCTCTGTACAGTCGGTCATGTTCTTCCCACCAAACTGCCCCAATCATGTTATGGAGCTTGTGCACTGAGTTCAGTCATAAGGAACATAAGAAGGTCTTCCCCAAACTGTTCCCACAAAGATTTCCCTTTACTGGAACTAAGAGGCTGAGGCTAAGCCCTGATAACACGTCCATAGCATTATCCTCCTCCAACATCTTTACAGGGGTACAATGCAGTCGGGGTAATGTTCTCCTGGCATTTAACCTACCCAGACTCC
This sequence comes from Dendrobates tinctorius, assembly GCF_039654945.1. Taxonomy (NCBI): domain Eukaryota; kingdom Metazoa; phylum Chordata; class Amphibia; order Anura; family Dendrobatidae; genus Dendrobates; species Dendrobates tinctorius. The sequence goes on along the minus strand of NW_027361810.1, from coordinate 19,243,952 downwards.
ACTATCAGTTGCCAGGTAGATAAATGTGTTCTATCACTGCACAGAACTCATTGACTCCAGAGTCCAGTGGTGACGGCTTTACACCACTCCATCCGACACTCGGCTTTGTGCTTGGTGATATAAGACTACATGCAGCTAATCGGTAATGAAGCTCCCAGCGGGGGCACAGAATTTGTGCTGTTAATACCAGAGGAGGTCGGGACTCTGAAGTTATGAGGTCAGCACAGCGATGGTGACTTTTCTGCCTTCTGCTCCTCAGCAATTAGGTCCCCCACTCTGTAACATTACATGGTCTCCACTTCCTGGCTGAGTTGCTGCGTTTCCTTCCACTTCTCAATAATATCACTCACAGGTGATATTGTAACATAATTGTGGACTTGTAACACTGATTTACTCTTACACTTACTCCTATTACAGGACTATATTGGTATGAGGGATCTCTCTGAAAAGAGCTATTTTTTTAAAGGTTAGTAAAGACAGAAGGCAGGGTGAAAGGTTGGATATTATACACTAGGGGCAATGGGGCTGAACAGGGAATGGAAATTAAATGATTAAGATATGCCCCAAATAGATGCCAAGACAAAGTCTATTAAGGATAGGGTCAGCAATGGTTACATAATCTTTTGACTGCAGGTTCAAAATGATGGATAAGAATAAATTTATAGTATAAGGGTCCTGACACCTGACTATTCTGGACCCCATTGATATCAATGCAAATTGCGTTTTGCTTCATGGTACCCATAGAGGTGTTGTGGTGAGATTGCACACTTATTACCAGGTGCACACAATCAAGAATTGGGACAACCAGTAATCAGTACGCCCCAGCACTGGATTGGATGGCCGAGCTGTCAGTAACTGCATTCCAGACACTCTGAGGGGTGGAACCATGACAGTACCCCCTTTTTGAGGAGGCCACGGAACCCCCAGGCTTCCCAGGAAGCTTAAAATGGAAGGCCCTGACTAACCGATTGGTCTTCACATCTCGAACAGGGACCCAGGATCTCTCCTGTGGTCCGTATCCCCTCCAGTGGATGAGGTACTGGAGGGAATTATGGACCTTCCGAGAATCCACAACCCTCTGAACCTCATACTGCAGGCCACCGTCTACTGAAATAGGAGGAGGTGGGGATGAAGGAAACAATGCAGAAGGGACATACGACTTTAATAGGAATTTATGGAATACATTAGGGATGCGAAGGGATGGAGGAAGCTATAATCTAAATGCCACAGGATTGACCACCTCTAGGATCTCATATGGACCAATAAACTTTGGACCCAACTTTAAGTTTCTTGTTCCTAGATGACAACCAAACCTTTTCCCCAATCTTAAAAACAGGACCCACCGAAAGTCTTCCATCGGCCTTTCGTTTTTGGCGACTCTGAGCAGTCCTAATATTCTTCTGAACGTCCCTCCAGACATCCCCAAGTCTCTGTACGGTGACCTCCACCCCAGGGCATTCAGAACTGATCCTAGAAAATTCACTAAAATGGGATGAAAAACCATAATTACAGAAGAATGGTGAGGTTCCGGTATATTGAATTACTTGACTGTTAAAAGCAAACTCAGTTAGAGGTCAAAACCAAGACCAGTCCTCCTGTAGCACTGCCACAAAGCTCCTTAATATTTGTTCCAAAGATTGATTTGTCATCTCTGTCTGATCATTGGTTTCAGGGTGATAAGCAGTTCAGGGTGATAAGCAGATGAAAATGACAAGTCAATCCCTAGTTTACTGCAAAAAGCTCTCCAAAATTTAGAGACAAATTGTACTCCCCTATCAGACACAATGTTCAGAGGGATCCTGTGTAGCCTTACAATATGAGAAATAAACAACCTGGAGAGTGTCTCTGCATTAGCTAATCCTGACAAAGGAACAAAATGAGCTTGTTTGCTGAATCGATCAACTACCACCCAAATAGCAGTTTTCACATCAGACAGAGGCAAATCTGTAATGAAATCCATGGACACATGAGTCCATGGTCTTTCAGGGGAAGGCAATGGAGCCAATTCCCCAGCCGGCCGGCTATGAATGACTTTGGCGCGCGCGCATACTTCACAAGCAGATACAAAATCTTTAATATCATTATGCATGGACAGCCACCAAAAAAGTCTAGCAACAGCTTTCCTTGTGGCAGTAACCCCAGGATGACCACTTAAAAAGAAATCATTAAATTCCTGTAACACCTGCAATGTTAGGTACATAGGCACAAATAATTTGGACTCCGGGGAAGTGGAAGGAGCCAATGACTGGACTTTACGAATTTCCTCTTCCAATTCCGTGGTTACCATAGACACCACAATACCCTGAGGAATAATGGAGGATGGGGGTTCTGAAGGCGAAATGAAATCTAGACTACGAGATTGTGAATCTGCAGCCATGGAAATTCCAGTACCAATCCAGCAGGTAATTTATCCAACACAAAACAGGAGATGGATTTAGAGTGGAGAGCTCCCACTTGGAGAGTGAAATTCACTGTTGCTCTCTCAACCACATTTTGAGCTAATGGTGTCTTGTCGAGTGCAATGACTTGAATGGGTCTTTCCAATTTAACTGTCCCTAAGCCTAACTTCAAAACCAGTCCCGAACCAATAAAGTTAGCAGCAGACCCACAGTCAATGAATGCCAATGTTGATAACACCTGGTTCTCTAAGGAAATCATCAAATTTCTCAGTACTTTATCAAAGGAAGAAAAAGGTACCTGGGAGTCTGGGTGACCTCCTTGGCCGTCACCCAGACTCAGACGTTCTCCCGATGGTTTGATAGCTTGAGGACAAGTTGGGCAATTCTTAAGAAAATGTCCAGAGAGATGACAGTATAGACAAAGTCCAAGATCTTGTCTCCATCTTCTCTCCGCAACTTGAAGACTGGCAACTCTAACCTCAGATAAATGGACCTGCTCCAGGGGAGTAGTACATGTGGCCTGCTGTTCATCATGTCTCTCATGGATTCTGCGGTCCATTCATATGGCCTGAGTCATGGCCTCCATCAGAGACCAAGGGGAGTTATTGAGGACCAGAGCATCCTTGAGTACCTTGGAAAGGCCTCTTTGGAACTGGCACCTGAGAGCACCATTGTTCCACAGAACTTCTGTGAACCACTGCTCGAACTCAGTACAGTAGTCCTCAGCTGTGCAGCCCCCCTGTGCCTGGTTCATGATTTTAGCCTCCGCGACCTGGATTCTGTCGGGTTCATCATATATCAGACCTAAACTGTCAAAAAAGGCATCAATGGAAAACCGTTCAGGGGCTTGTGGGGATAAAGAAAATGGCCAGGCCTGAGGACCCCCTCGCAGTAGGGACATGATTATTTCACCCGCTGGAACTCCTCCCCTGACAATCGGGGGTGCAGGGTAAAAAATAACTTACAGCTCTCCCTGAATACCCTAAACTGGTCTTTCTCTCCCGAAAGTTTATCAGGGAGGGATATAGCAGGTTTGGGAGAGACCAACTGTACATCAGAAGGTACTAATAGCACAGCCACTACCGGCAGTGGGGGCTATGGGAGGTCTTCATCAAGTTATTTATCTGACCCTGCAACTGAAATAGCAAAGACTCCAGACTCTGGCAATCCTTTGCCAGATCCTGAGTCATCTGCATCAAATTCGCCACCTGGTCACAAAGCATGTGAACAGGATCCATACTGGCGTAAAAGAAAAACGTAGCAGCCAAATGTAATGTGACGCTAGTCACTTCTCTTGGCCAAGCCATGAGTCGAAGTGGTCAAGGAGACCAAGGTCAAAAGCCAGGAGGATATCTCATAAACAAAAGGAAGAGACAAAAGCGTACTCAGGTAACGTTCCGAGTTCAGAGTACCAGAAGGTTAAAGGGTCAGAACTGAAGGGGTTAAACAGGCGTCTGGTCAGAACGAAGTCCAAAGTCAGGCAACAGATCAAGCAAACAGAACACAAGGCACAGGGAGCACAAAGAACAAACCTCACAAGCTGAATGCACATCTGGCAGTGGTCTGGGAGAAGCTGCTCAGTTAAGTAGGCATTGGAATTACCTGGGATAGTGAACACTTGTGAAAGATGCACCTGACAGTCACAGATTGGCTAGTCGTGCTGTCGATCAACACACTGACAGCTCAGCACGCCCCTGCCCCTGATTGGACGGCCAAGCTGTCAGTTACTGCAACCCAGACACCCTGAGGGGTGGAACCGTTACACCCCCACCACATTCCACTACAGGAGCTTTTCTGACCTCCCATTGTAATTATAATAACATGGAGTTGGTCCCAATGCAGTTATAATGGCTCTCGCTCTTCTGGGAAAGATTTTTACAAGATTTTGGAGGCATCTGTGGGAATTTTTGTCCTTTCATCCTGAGCATTTGCGAGGTCAACACTGATGTTGGGAAGAGGCCGGGCTCACAATCTTCATTCAGATTAGTCTCAAAGGTGTTAGATGAGGTTGAGGCTCTGTACAGTCGGTCATGTTCTTCCCACCAAACTGCCCCAATCATGTTATGGAGCTTGTGCATTGAGTTCAGTCATAAGGAACAGAAGGTCTTCCCCAAACTGTTCCCACCAAGCTGGAAGCTACAATTGACCACAATGTCTTGTGTCGAAACATTAAGATTTCCCTTTACTGGAACTAAGAGGCTGAGGCTAAGCCCTGATAACAAGCCCATAGCATTGTCCTCCTCCACCATCTGTAGAGGGGCACAATGTAGTCAGGGGGAAATATTCTCCTGGCATTTAACCTACCCTGATTCTGCTATCAGATGCCAGGTAGATAAATGTGATCTATCACTTCACAGAGCTCATTGACTCCAGAGTCCAGTGGTGATGGCTTTACATCACACCATCTGACACTCGGCATTGTGCTTGGTGATATAAGACTACATGCAGCTAATCGGTAATGAAGCTCCCAGCAAGGGCACAAACTTTGTGCTGTTAATACCAAAGGAGATCGGGAGTGCAGTTATAGGGTCAGCAGAGCGGTTTTGACTTTTTTGCCCTCTGCTCCTCAGCACCCTGCCCTCCGCTTTGTAACATTACGGGGTCTCCACTTCCTGGCTGAGTTGCTGCGTTTCCTTCCACTTCTCAATAATATAGTGATATTGTAGCATAGTTGTGGACTTATAACACTGACTTACTCTTCCACTTACTCCTATTACAGGACTATCTTGGCATGAGTGAGCTCTCTAAAAAGAGCTATTTTTTAAAGGTTAGTAAAGACAGACGGCAGGGAAAGAGGTCTGATGTTATACACTAGGGGCAATGGTGCTGAACAAGGAACGGGAATTAAATGATTAAGATACGCCCAATAGATGCTCGCTATAAAGGTTACATCATCCTATGATTGTAGGTTCAAAATGATGCATAAGAATAAATTTATAGTATAAGGGTCCCGACATCTGACGATTCTGGACCCCACTGATATTAATGCAAATTGCATATTGCTTCATGGTATCCATAGAGGTGGTGGACACTTATTACCAGGTGCACACAATCAAGAATTGGGACAACTAGTCTCAGTATTTTTTACAGGAAAGATGTATATCTTTGTACCGTGTTAGCCAAGGATGAATGCTCATCGTCACACAATAAGAGAAAAAAGAATGGGTCTCCCTGTGGCAAAACATTTTCGTATGATGGACCACAACACCAGGGATATGAAATTACTGGTATTGAAAGGTAACTTCACATCTCAGCGAGAGAGAAGAGTCTGTGAGTATAAATTTATGATGACCTTTGACACTCTCAATGCTGGAATGAATGTGTCGCATGGATTTATGTCTTTTTACATCAATTAAGGAATTTGCTTCTAAGACCATGTGGGGGCATCAAAACACATTAGGAGACCCCAATCAGAGGACTATAAAACATCCAGACTCCATATCTATGAACTGGAGCAATATTTATGTTTCTCCCTCTCCCATAATCATAATTCTGCTTCACGTCACTTGTCTCATCTATTGCATTTTTTCTGTGCTGTATTGTGCATAAATATGTGACCCTTCAGATTTTGTATTAGTCTATGCCTTATGAAGAGACCTGAGTAGTCTCGAAAGCTTGCAATTTGTTACCATCTTTTCAGTTAGCCATTAAAAGGTATCAACCACTGTGGACTCTCAATTCTGAATATTTTTCAGTATTTTTTAGAAAGTCTTCCAATAAAAAATAATTTTAGCTGAAAATGACCAGCTTTTTAATGCCGCATTGATGCTTCTTCCCAGCGGTGGCGCTGTGTACCTGGGACAATGGTAGAAATGCCCTTCTAATGGTTGCAGGTTATCTAACAGGTGGTGGGCCAGCACAGCTACCAGCTACTACAACATAGTCAACTACAACATCAGGGCTGATCTGAGGTCGACAAGGAAATGACTGTCCTCAAGGGTAAAACTTCCAAGATCTGTTTTTCCTCCAAATCTCTCTTTTTCCTGTGTAAAGGTGCCTGTCAGCCATGGTCATCACTGTTTCCGACCTTAATGAGCGATCTTACAGGCACAACTATTGGGAAATTAACTAATAGAATTCATGGCGCTGGATGGAAAGAGATGGTTAATAAAGATGTGTAAATAAATTAGTAAAGAAGCAAATAAAAGTAGATAAATGTATAAAAAAATAAGAATAAATAACTGGAAAACTTGACATTCTGTAGTATTTCCTGATGGCTACTCTTTGTCGCCCACTGCACAATTACAGATCGTTTTGGTTCATCCTTTCATCCAGTCTCATGACACATTTCCTCTTGTCCTAGAAGATCTTGTACATCTTATCACAATATGGAAAATTCCTTCCTTTCTCATTAAAAATGAGTGATCTCTTGAACACGTTCAAAGCAACATTTATAACAATAAAAATTCCGACTCGCATTGCCCTGACAGGTGCGCACAGCTCAACAGAATATGTAAAAGCTCAGCTTCATTTGCTTGCATACTAAATATGTAATCGAGCGCCTCACCTCCTTTTAACCCCTTAGCGACAGAGCCAGTTTGCAGCTTAATGACCAGACCAATTTTTACAATTCTGACCACTGTCAATTTATGAGGTTATAACTCTGGAACACTTTAATGGATCCCGCTGATTCTGAGAATGTTTTTCGTGACATATTGTACTTCATGTTAGTGGTAAAATTTCTTCGATCAGTCTTGTGTTTATTTATGAAAAAAACAGAAATATGGCAAAAATTTTGAAAATGTTACAATTTTAAAACTTTAAACTTTTATGCCCTTAAATCACAGAGATGTGTCACACAAATTTCTTAATAAATAACATTTTCCACATGTCTACTTTACATCAGCACAATTTTGAAAGCAACATTTTTTGTTAGGAAGTTATAAGGGTTAAAATTTAACCAGCGATTTCTCATTTTTACAACTAAATTTACAAAACCATTTTTTTTAGGGACCACATCATATTTAAAGTCATTTTGAGGGGTGTACATGACAGAAAATACCCAAAAGTGGCACTATTCTAAAAACTAGACCCCTCAAGGTTCTCAAAACCACATTCAAGAAGCTTATTAACCCTTTACGTGCTTCACAGGAACTAAAGCAATGTGGAAGGAAAAAATTTACATTTAACTTTTTTTGCAAAAAATTTACTTCAGAACCAATATTTTTTATTTTCACAAGTGTTAAAAGAGAAAATCAACCAAAAAATATGTTGTACAATTTCTCCTGAATACGCCAATACCCCATATGTGGGGGTAAACCTCTTTTTCAGCACACGGCAGAGCTCGCAAGGGATGGAGCGCCGTTTGACTTCTTCAAATTGGCTGGAATTGAGATCGGATGCCATGTTGCGTTTGGAGAGCCCTTAATGTGCCTAAACAGTGGAAACCTCCAACAAGTGACCCCATTTTGGAAACTAGACCCCTTAAAGAACTTATCTAGATGTGTGGTGAGCACTTTGAACCTTCAAGTGCTTCACAGAAGTTTATAGCGTAGAGCCGTGAAAATAAAAAATCATTTTTTTCCACAAAAATGATCATTTCGCCCCCAAATTTTTATTTTTACAAGGGTAACAGGAGAAATCATACCCCCACAGTTGTTGTGCGATTTGTCCTGATTACGCTGATACCCCATATGTGGGGGTAAACCACTGTTTTGGTGCATGGGAGGGCTTGGAAGGGAAGGAGTGCCATTTTGGAATGCAGACTTTGATGGAATGGACTGAGGGCATCATGTTGCGTTTGCAGAGCCCCTGATGGGCCTAAACAGTGGAAACCCCCAACAAGTGACCCCATTTTGGAAACTAGACCCATTAAGGAACTTATGTAGATGTGTGGTGAGCACTTTGAACCTTCAAGTGCTTCACAGAAGTTTATAACGTAGAGCCGAGAAAATAAAAAATCCATTTTTTTTCCACAAAAATTATCTTTTCGCCCCCAAATTTTTATTTTAACAAGGGTAACAGGAGACATCATACCCCCACAGCTGATGTGCAATTTGTCCTGATTACGCTGATACCCCATATGTGGGGGCAACCACTGTTTGGGCGCATGGGAGAGCTTGGAAAGGAAGGAGTGCCATTTTGGAATGCAGACTTTGATGGAATGGCCTGCGGGCGTCATGCTGCATTTGCAGAGCCCCTGATGGGCCTAAACAGTGGAAACCCCCCACAAGTGACCCCATTTTGGAAATTAGACCCCTCAAGGAGCTTATCTAGATGTGTGATGAGCACTTTGAATCCACAAGCGCTGCACAGAAGTTTATAAATGCAGAGCCGTGAAAATAAAGTCTTTTTTTCCACAAAAGTGATTTTTTAGACCCCAATTTTTAGACCCCCAAAGTTGGTAAATAGTGAAAACCCCTCAATTCTTGCTCCAACCCTAACCCCAACACACCCCAAACCCTAATCCCAACCCTAACCCTAATCCCAACCCTAATCCCTAATCATAATTCGAACCCTTATCCTAGTTTGCCCTAACCCTAATTCTAACCCTAGCCCTAACCCTAGCTCTAGCCCTAACACTAACCCTAGCCCAACCCTAACCCTAACCCTAGCCCTAACCCTAGCCCTAACCCTAACCCTAGCCCTAACCCTAGCCCTAACCCTAGCCCAACCCTAACCCTAACCCTAGCCCTAGCCCTAACCCTAGCCCTAACCCTAGCCCTAACCCTAGCCCTAACCCTAATGGAAAACTGAAAAAAAAATATTTTCTTTATTTCGCTATGTTGGCCTAACTAAGGGGGTGATAAACAGGGGGTTATGTACTATTTTTTTTATTTTGATCACTATGATAGTTTATCATAGTGATCAAAATGAATGAATGGAATCTGCCAGCCGGAGCCGGCAGATTCCCGGCGGGTGCACTACGCATGCGCCCGCAATTTTCTTCCGGATCCAAGATGGCGGCGCCCACCAGAGGAAGACGGCGGGAAGCGGGACCACCAGGAGGGGACCCTGGACCACGAAGAGGTACAGGGGGGGAATCGGGGACCCTAGTTCTCTCTCCTCTGATGTGCGATCACATCAGAGGAAAGAGAAATTTAATGCAAAATCGTGGCTTTTTTTGCTGTCGCCATTATAGGGTTAATAACGGAGATCGCAAAAGCGGGGTCAGTTAAAACCGACCGATTCATGTTCTCTGGGGTCTCGGCTACCCCCGGCTGCCGAGACCCCGGAGAAAATCCGACACTGGGGGGAGCTATTCACTTTCTCCACAGCGACGTGAATTAGAAGCGCTGTGGCTTAAGTACACTTAATTACCACCGTTAAAAGGTGTATCGGCGGTCGCTAAGGGGTTAAATGCAATGTGCACTTCAAAAGAGAATTAGCTAAGATGTGCCATCACTGTTTGACCTCTGGAACCCCTGCCGCTTGAGAGATCGAAGGAGCAGGCACGTTACTTCAGCACTGCAGCCACCTCCCTGCACGCCGGCATAGCCAACCACCTGCCTGTACAGTGACTGCAGTTAACCTCATTTATTTAAGGAGGACCTGTCACTAGATTAAAAGTGGCAATGTTTTGCTCTTATTTTATGCCCAATTATCACCTGAGTAGTCAGTTTTTTTTTTTCATAAATCGACAATACGGTTCCAGAGATATCAGCATTTTTACTTAGTCTGCACCATGGAAGCATGGCTCATAGGGTAATAATGCAGAACAGCCTGAAGACACACCCCAGAGGATCCATTTGGCCACGCCCCTTGATAAAGACCATAAGAATTAGCACTAAACAAAAAGACCCATACAGTATTTTTGGAACCATATGTGAGCAGGTAGCGGGATGCAGTAACGAACAAAAGGCAGACCAAGGGTTAACAAAGGGTTTAATTCAAAGGAGGATACTCCTTCCAGGGAGAACCTGAACAAATGCAAAAGTTCTCATGAATATGGAGACATCCTGCAATTGCAGCTGTTATATTTCCTAATGAAAACATGACCATGAGGTTAATTTTCGCAATTTTTTAAAGGTTGCTTGCTAACTTCATTCTCATGAGATAACGCTACTCATATATAAGTTGTGATAATGATGCCATTTTGGCTATAAACTGTCTTTTAGGAGAAATACATTAATGCTTTTGCAGCAAATAGTCACAAATTATGGCAGACTGGATATTTTTATTAATTTACTTCATTATTTGCTACTTTGCATTAACGGGTTTCAAAATGGTTGTGGTTAGCAAATTAAATGAGCTAAAAGACAAAATGATAACTTTTTGAATATTTGCAAAAAAAAAAGCTGCAATTACACTACACGAGAGGAGTGTCGTAAAAAAGTGTAGAAGCAGTTTTGACAGACGTTTTATATTCAACGATAGGCCAAATCTAAATTTCAGACATCATGCAACAATTTCAATAACTACAATGTCCCAAAATCTAATCCAAAAGGGCACTTCACGCAAATCCGTATCACAAATCCCATCAATATAAACATGGAACAAAGAAGAGATCCCAATAATATTAAAAATTCATTTTATTCAAAAATTCTAAAAATGACAAAAGCATAATGCCGTAATAGGGGACACCGTACACACTTAATTAATCATGAGGAGACAATGTAAGACTGACATGTATGAACCAATCACTGACAGTACATATCAATTCTTATATCAATAATTACAATATTTAGTCTATATAGTCAGAACCCACATGAAATGTCTGAACAAGATCAATGATATCCAAAATATCCCTCCCCCTAAAGGTATAAGGGAAACCACTCAGAGGCTAAAGGCATATATACTATAACCGTGTAAAATAACACGGACACAATGAGAAGGTCAAGAATCCTGATCATAAATATGCCGATATGCACAGAGCACAAATAATGAAAAAGTAATATTACCTCTAATTACAAGTGTGATCCAGTGTCCCCTCACCCTGACGCGCGTTTCGCCGCCTGCTTCTTTCGGGGGCGTATCATGCAACAATTTGATAAATTTGGTGTAAATATAACAGCAACAGTTACACAAGGAAAATAACTTTAAAAAAGTCAGATGATAACTTTTCACCTTTATCTCTGAGAGCGATAGCATTAGCATTAACCCCTTAATCGTACATGGTCAGGGTGCGCGTGTGTGTAGCAGGCTCAGGTGCTGTGCCTACTTCACACTGAGCAAATATATAGCCAGCATCTGGCCATAACAGCAGCAGTCAAAGCTAGCTGCAATCACTACAACACCAGAAAAAAGGGGAGTACTCGTCCAAAATCACTATAAAATGTAAAAATTTATTGACCACATAATAGATACAAAATAATATTCATATAACACATACAAATACACTAAGGATCAGGTAACCTAAACTGCCAATGTGATGAGTCACAAAATAGTATACAAAGTGCTAAGTGCTCAAGTACTTATGGGGTAATGATTGGGACTCAGTATTTTGTGGGGATCAAAAAAGGTGCGCATCCTAGAAATGATCCCCATCACCCAGCGCAATAGTGCTTACCCATATTAAGTTAGGTCAGGACATGTGCAGCGCCGCCACCGACGCGCGTTTCTCCTCTTTCTCAAGGTGCGCCACTGCCTGCGCACATGCTCACTGTTGTCCACCAGTCCCTGCTATATCATGTGATTGCTTTCTTGGACAGCCAAGGGCATGCTTAAGGCCCTTGTTGCCACCATCTTGGTACTTCACTGAGACTAAAACATAAAGCAAGAATTTAAAAGAAAATTTTTTAAAAAATATGTACATATATATCAAAAGTTAAATCTCCCCCCCAAAAAATAAATTAAAACACCAGATTTGCAATTTTGCAGAGAACATAGTTCCCATAAAGTGAAATAAAAAGTGATCAATATACCATATGTATCCCAAAATGGCATCATTAAAAATGACATCTCCACTGGCATTTATAAGCTATGGGTCTCAGAAAACAGCGACACAAGTTATTATTATTTTTTAATAAATGACTTCTATTTTTTTATCACTACTCAAACATGTTAAAAAAGGTATACAAGTTTGAGATTATCATAATTGTACCTTCCGGAAGACTCATGTTGCCAGGTCACTTTTACTGCACAATGAACGTCGTAAAAACAGAAGACAATTAAAAAGCGTATGGCGTTTGGAAGAAGTAGAGGGAAAGAGCAGAAGCCCAAAGAATAAAAAGTCATCCACTTCCAAAGGGGTTAATGATTCAGCGGGCAGAGCTGAATTTAACATTTTCATTATCATAACCGATCATTAACATGCTAATAAATCTACTAAAATTCTCATGCCGCTTAAATGATACATAAAAAGGATAAATTCAGCTCGCCAAATATTACACAACTGCTATTATAAATATGGAATAAATATGTAAATAATTAATATATACTATACATATTATTGTGGTTTTTTTTTAGTGGATTCATGTTATGAGCTACATTTACAATTGACCAATAGGGGGCAGTCATGTATCATAAACCAGTCCTGTTTTCTTTGCTGTCACTTTTCCAGCATTTTCAGGCTGAATCAGGCAGACTCCAGGGCACATTTTCAAATTACCTGTTACAAAGGGAACAAAAATGATCAAAACAGGCCAAGTAGCCGACTTAGAAAACAAAAGGGATATTTAAGAGAATATGTAATTAAAGCAAGATATTAGCAGGTGGATAACTAGGGATGATTGGTAATGAACCAGAGGAGCAACTACTTAAGACACAAGTAGCTCTGAGCACAATGGCAATTCAGAACTGGAGGAGCCATTCACAGGATGAAGCATTATAGCGGTAGTGGGGCTGACGTCATAGGGATATTGTGTGTCACTATAATACAAAGATTAACAGAAATCATTCACAGGACTCTCGCCAATTCTAAGTTATTGTAACTCTGTGAATCCATTACAAAAATGAACAGTAAATGTTAAATGCTGATTCCTAAATCCAACATTTTTATTTTTTTTAATGCAGCAGAGTTGAGCCTGTTATTCTGGGGCATTTCCACCAATCATGAAATATCCATTATTACCTATTTATGTAGGTAATAATTATATTCTAGGAGTAATTATAATCTAACAGATAAGGAGCAGTATTATAGTAGTTATATTCTTGTACATAGGGGCAGTATTATAGTAGTTATATTCTTGTACATAGGGGGCAGTATTATAGTAGTTATATTCTATATAGGGGGAAGTATTATAGTAGTTATATTATTGTACATAGGGGGCAGTATTATAGTAGTTATATTCCTGTACATAGGGGCAGTATTATAGTAGTTATTTTCTTGTACATAGGGGCAGCATTATAGTAGTTATATTCTTGTACATAGGGGGCAGTATTATAGTAGTTATATTCTATATAGGGGGAAGTATTATAGTAGTTATATTATTGTACATAGGGGGCAGTATTATAGTAGTTATATTCCTGTACATAGGGGCAGTATTATAGTAGTTATATTCTTGTACATAGGAGCAGTATTATAGTAGTTATATTCTTGTACATAGGGGCAGTATTATAGTAGTTATATGCTTGTACATAGGAGCAGTATTATAGTAGTTATATTCTTGTACATAGGAGCAGTATTATAGTAGTTATATTCTTGTACATAGGAGCAGTATTATAGTAGTTATATTCTTGTACATAGGTGGCAGTATTACAGTAGTTGTATTCTTGTACATAGGAACAGTATTATAGTAGTTATATTCTTGATCATAGGAGCAGTAATATAGGAGTTATATTCTTGTACATATTACCAGTATTATAGTAGTTATATTCTTGATCATAGGAGCAGTATTATAGTAGATATATTCTTGTACATAGGGGGCAGTATTATAGTAGTTATTTTCTTGTACATAGGGGCAGTATTATAGTAGTTATATTCTTTACCATATGAGCAGTATTATAGTAAATATATTATTGTACATAGTGGGCAGTATTATAGTATTTTTATTCTTGTACATAGGGGGCAGTATTATAGTAGTTATATTCTTGATCATAGGAGCAGTATTATAGTAATTATATTCTTGTACATAGGGGGCAGTATTTTAATAGTTATATTCTTGTACATAGGGGACAGTATTTTAGTAGTTATATTCTTGTACATAGGGGCAGTATTATAGTAGTTATATTCTTGTACAAAGGGACAGTAATATAGAAGTTATATTCTTGTACATAGGAGCAATATTATAGTAGTTGTATTCTTGTAAATAGCAACAGTATTATAGTAGTTGTATCCGTGATCATAGGAGCAGTAATATAGTAGTTATATTCTTGTACATATTACCAGTATTATAGTAGTTATATTCTTGTACATAGGGGCAGAAGTATAGTAGTTATATTCTTGTACAAAGGGGCAGTATTATAGTAGTTATATTCTTGTACATAGGGGGCAGTATTATAGTAGTTATTTTCTTGTACATAGGGGCAATATTATCGTAGTTATGTTCTTGTACATTGGAGCAGTATTATAGTAGTTATATTCTTGTACATAGGGACAGCATTATAGGAGTTATATTCTTGTACATAGGAACAATATTAAAGCAGCTATATTCTTGTACATTGGGGCATATTATATTAGGTATATTGCTTTACATAGGGGCAGTATTATAGTAGTTATATTCTTGTACATAGGAGGCAGTATTATAGCAGTTATAGTCTTGTACATATGTGCAGTATTTTAACAGAAAAAACAAAAAAACTGAACTGAAGTAGAATTGAATGACATGCATGATGTAAAAGCATGTTCACATTGGCCATAAAAGCAAGCAAAACCAAAGGAAAAAAAAAAAAAAAACAATGTATGCATATACCCTAATAAAAATAAATAAGTAAAAAAGCAAGTGCATTAAATAACATAGGGTACTTAGTAAACACTATTTTGATCAAAAAAGTATAAAGCTGTCCCACCACGACAAGGTGTACCCATTTGAGACAGTAACTACACTAACGGTTAAAACCTACCTAGTGTGAATAGTAGCAGAGTCTCTGGGTCCCAAACGGACACCCAGCTTCAGAGGGACTAAATAAACTACACAGCTCAGTAGAATGGAGGCCACACCCTATTTGTACTGAATACAAAAATGCTGAAGAAAAAACAAAAAAACTGAACTGAAGTAGAATTGAATGACATGCATGATGTAAAAGCATGTTCACATTGGCCATAAAAGCAAGCAAAACCAAAGGAAAAAAAAAAACAATGTATGCATATACCCTAATAAAAATAAATAAGTAAAAAAGCAAGTGCATTAAATAACATAGGGTACTTAGTAAACACTATTTTGATCAAAAAAGTATAAAGCTGTCCCACCACGACAAGGTGTACCCATTTGAGACAGTAACTACACTAACGGTTAAAACCTACCTAGTGTGAATAGTAGCAGAGTCTCTGGGTCCCAAACGGACACCCAGCTTCAGAGGGACTAAATAAACTACACAGCTCAGTAGAATGGAGGCCACACCCTATTTGTACTGAATACAAAAATGCTGAAGAAAAAACAAAAAAACTGAACTGAAGTAGAATTGAATGACATGCATGATGTAAAAGCATGTTCACATTGGCCATAAAAGCAAGCAAAACCAAAGGAAAAAAAAAAACAATGTATGCATATACCCTAATAAAAATAAATAAGTAAAAAAGCAAGTGCATTAAATAACATAGGGTACTTAGTAAACACTATTTTGATCAAAAAAGTATAAAGCTGTCCCACCACGACAAGGTGTACCCATTTGAGACAGTAACTACACTAACGGTTAAAACCTACCTAGTGTGAATAGTAGCAGAGTCTCTGGGTCCCAAACGGACACCCAGCTTCAGAGGGACTAAATAAACTACACAGCTCAGTAGAATGGAGGCCACACCCTATTTGTACTGAATACAAAAATGCTGAAGAAAAAACAAAAAAACTGAACTGAAGTAGAATTGAATGACATGCATGATGTAAAAGCATGTTCACATTGGCCAGAGACTCTGCTACTATTCACACTAGGTAGGTTTTAACCGTTAGTGTAGTTACTGTCTCAAATGGGTACACCTTGTCGTGGTGGGACAGCTTTATACTTTTTTGATCAAAATAGTGTTTACTAAGTACCCTATGTTATTTAATGCACTTGCTTTTTTACTTATTTATTTTTATTAGGGTATATGCATACATTGTTTTTTTTTTTTCCTTTGGTTTTGCTTGCTTTTATGGCCAATGTGAACATGCTTTTACATCATGCATGTCATTCAATTCTACTTCAGTTCAGTTTTTTTGTTTTTTCTTCAGCATTTTTGTATTCAGTACAAATAGGGTGTGGCCTCCATTCTACTGAGCTGTGTAGTTTATTTAGTCCCTCTGAAGCTGGGTGTCCGTTTGGGACCCAGAGACTCTGCTACTATTCACACTAGGTAGGTTTTAACCGTTAGTGTAGTTACTGTCTCAAATGGGTACACCTTGTCGTGGTGGGACAGCTTTATACTTTTTTGATCAAAATAGTGTTTACTAAGTACCCTATGTTATTTAATGCACTTGCTTTTTTACTTATTTATTTTTATTAGGGTATATGCATACATTGTTTTTTTTTTTTTTTTTTCCTTTGGTTTTGCTTGCTTTTATGGCCAATGTGAACATGCTTTTACATCATGCATGTCATTCAATTCTACTTCAGTTCAGTTTTTTTGTTTTTTCTTCAGCATTTTTGTATTCAGTACAAATAGGGTGTGGCCTCCATTCTACTGAGCTGTGTAGTTTATTTAGTCCCTCTGAAGCTGGGTGTCCGTTTGGGACCCAGAGACTCTGCTACTATTCACACTAGGTAGGTTTTAACCGTTAGTGTAGTTACTGTCTCAAATGGGTACACCTTGTCGTGGTGGGACAGCTTTATACTTTTTTGATCAAAATAGTGTTTACTAAGTACCCTATGTTATTTAATGCACTTGCTTTTTTACTTATTTATTTTTATTAGGGTATATGCATACATTGTTTTTTTTTTTCCTTTGGTTTTGTTTGAGTATTTTAACAGTTATATTCTTGAAAATAGGGGGCAGTATTATAGTAGTTATATTCTTGTACATAGGGGACAGTTTTATAGTAGTTACATTCTTGTACATAGGAGCAGTATTATAGTAGTTATATTCTTGAAAATAGGGGCAGTATTATAGTAGTTTTATTCTTTTACATAGGGGTAGTATTATAGTAGTTCTATTCTTGTACATAGGAGCAGTATTATAGTAGTTATATTCTTGTACATAGAAGCAGTATTATAGCAGTTATATTATTGTAAATAGGAGGTAGTATTATAGTAATTATATTCTTGTACATAGGGGGCAGTATTATAGTACTTATATTCTTGTAAATAGGTGGCAGTATTATAGTACTTATATTCTTGCACATAGGGGTAGTATTACAGTAGTTATATTCTTGTACATAAGGGCAGTATTATAGTAGTTATATTCTTGTACATAGGGGACAGTATTATAGTAGTTATATTATTATATGTTGGGACATTATTATACTAGTTATATTTTTGTATATATGGGCAGTATTATAGTAGTTATGTTTTTGTACACAGGAACAGTATTATAGTACTTATATTCTTGTACATAGGGGTAGTATTATAATTAAATTCATGTACATAGGGGTAGTCTTATAATTATATTCATGTACATAGGGGCAGTATTATAGTAGATAAATTCTTGTACATAGGAGCAGTATTATAGTAGTTTTATTCTTGTACCTAGCGACAGTATTATAATCGTTATACTCTTATGCATTGGAGCAGTATTACGGTAGTTATATTCTTGTACATAGGGAGCAGTATTATAGTAGTCATATTCTTGTACATAGGGAGCAGTATTATAGTAGTTATATTCTTGTATATAGGAGCAGCATTATACATTTGTGGCCAAAAGTATTGACACCCCTGCAATTCTGTCAGATAATACTCAGTTTCTTCCTGAAAATGATTGCAAACACAAATTCTTTGGTATTATTATCTTCATTTAATTTGTCTTAAATGAAAAAACACAAAAAGAATTGTCCTAAAGCCAAATTGGATATAATTCCACACCAAACATAAAAAAGAGGGTGGACAAAAGTATTGGCACTGTTCGAAAAATCATGTGATGCTTCTCTAATTTGTGTAATTAACAGCACCTGTAACTTACCTGTGGCACCTAACAGGTGTTGGCAATAACTAAATCACACTTGCAGCCAGTTGACATGGATTAAAGTTGACTCAACCTCTGTCCTGTGTCCTTGTGTGTACCACATTGAGCATGGAGAAAAGAAAGAAGACTAAAGAACTGTCTGAGGACATGAGAAACCAAATTGTGAGGAAGCATGAGCAATCTCAAGGCTACAAGTCCATCTCCAAAGACCTGAATGTTCCTGTGTCTACCATGACCTGTGTCATCAAGAAGTTTAAAGCCCATGGCACTGTGGCTAACCTCCCTAGATGTGGACGGAAAAGAAAAATTGACAAGAGATTTCAATGCAAGACTGTACGGATGTTGGATAAAGAACCTCGACTAACATCCAAACAAGTTCAAGCTGCCCTGCAGTCCGAGGGTACAACAGTGTCAACCCGTACTATCCGTCGGCGTCTGAATGAAAAGGGACTGTATGGTAAGAGACCCAGGAAGACCCCACTTCTCACCCCGAGACATAAAAAAGCCAGGCTGGAGTTTGCCAAAACTTACCTGAGAAAGCCTAAAACGTTTTGGAAGAATGTTCTCTGGTCAGATGAGACAAAAGTAGAGCTTTTTGGGCAAAGGCATCAACATAGAGTTTACAGGAGAAAAAAAGAGGCATTCAAAGAAAAGAACACGGTCCCTACAGTCAAACATGGCGGAGGTTCCCTGATGTTTTGGGGTTGCTTTGCTGCCTCTGGCACTGGACTGCTTGACCGTGTGCATGGAATTATGAAGTCTGAAGACTACCAACAAATTTTGCAGCATAATGTAGGGCCCAATGTGAGAAAGCTGGGTCTCCCTCAGAGGTCATGGGTCTTCCAGCAGGACAATGACCCAAAACACACTTCAAAAAGCACTAGAAAATGGTTTGAGAGAAAGCACTGGAGACTTCTAAGGTGGCCAGCAATGAGTCCAGACCTGAATCCCATAGAACACCTGTGGAGAGATTTAAAAATGGCAGTTTGGAGAAGGCACCCTTCTAATATCAGGGACCTGGAGCAGTTTGCCAAAGAAGAATGGTCTAAAATTCCAGCAGAGCATTGTAAGAAACTCATTGATGGTTACTGGAAGCGGTTGGTCGCAGTTATTTTGGCTACCAAAGAATTTGTGCTTGCAATCATTTTCAGGAGGAAACTGAGTATTATCTGACAGAATTGCAGGGGTGTCAATACTTTTGGCCACAACTGTATAGTAGTTATATTTTTGTACATAGGGGGCAGTATTATAGTAGTTATATTCTTGTACATATGTGTAGTATTATTATACTTGCACATTATTGTATATAGTTGCCATAATATAGAACTTTTGTTTTTGCCTAAAGGATACACTTGGAGCTGGAGTTTTGCAACAGCTTCAGAGTCACAAGTTGAAACTTGGTTAGAATAAAAGGTACCGTATATACTTGAGTATAAGCCGAGATTTTCAGCCCATTTTTTTGGGCTGAAAGTCCCCCCTCTCGGCTTGTACTCGAGTCATATACTGGGGGTCGGCAGGGGAGGGGGAGCGGGGGGTGTCAGCGATCATACTCACCCCCTCCTGGCACTGTCTCTGCCGTCCCTGCTTTTTCCATGGTCTCGGCACCCCTACTCTTCCTGCGTTCAGCGGTCATGTGGTACCGCTCATTAAAGTCATGAATATGTGGATATTCAAGACTTTAATAAGTGGTACAACGTGACCACTGAACGCAGAAAGAGCAGGGGTGCCGAGACCATGGAAGAAGCAGGGACTGCAGAGACCGTGCGCCAGGAGGGGGTGAGCATGACGGGAAAGCCATATTCACCTGTTCCCGTTCCACCACTGCTCTCTCCTCCGCGTCCTCTGACTGGGACGCTCAGGTCAGAGGGCGTGATGACATAGTCAGTGCGTGTCCTCTGCTGAAAGTCGCTGCAGAGACCCAGGAGACAGAGCTGAGCCCTGCAATGGAACGGGGACTGGTAAATATTGCCAGTGCCGGGGGCCTGAGCCAGCAGCAACACTGGCACCTGAACCATATAGCGCTCCGGTGTCCCCGCCTGCTCAGGACACCAACACCTGGCCCCCAGTGACGAGAGGTGAGTATGTCATTTTTTTTTTTTAATTGCAGTAGCAGTGGCAGCAGCAATATATGGGCAATATTTATCTATGGAGCATCTTCTTGGGCCACCATTAACCCTTGTGCAGCATTTTATGGGGGGGTATTTATCTATGGAGTATCTTTTTGGACCATCATTAACCCTTGTGCAGCACCACCTTTGGCTTAAACTCGAGTCAATACATTTTCCCAGTTTTTTTGGCAAAATTAGGGGTCTCGGCTTTTACTCGGGTCGGCTTATACTCGAGTATATACGGTACATATTTTCTGCTCCGTTCTGAGGCACATTTGGAGAAATATAAAATATAGAAATATTGCATTTATAACATCCTTTTAAAATAAATTTACAATTTCTCTTCATGCTATTTAAACATTGTTATTGATCATGTACATTGAATAGACATCCCTTTTAAAACCTACTAATATACCCTTAAATCCTTACTAGTGTTTCTATACCTTCCCATCACATACCAGGTGGCACACATGTATGGATGCTACGGCATCAACAACTTTCGATATTTGTATCTTTCTGGCTTAGATGTTAACAGTGTACTGTATGGTTAGCAATATAGTTGTTCCCCGCTGGACACGACTATGTGCCCCCTCCTTTTGGGCTCTTTGGACCTTGATGTTATCAAACACTTGAATATTCTGAGAGATCTAGAGCAGAGAACATCCACACATTAGACAAACAAGCTTCACCGCTGATGAACATTTGCTTGACATTGTCAATTCGCTTTGGATGACCTGAAGGCAAATTTAGAAACCCGTCCATGTTAAATGCCAAGCATTGTAGCATAAATTCCCTAAAAAAAAATGATAATATGCACCGATGGCTTCAAACACTGCAATTTATAGACTTGGGATGGGAAAAGCTGTAAAGGACAATGCTGTACTCCTGAAAATGACGGTAATTCAAACTGAAATTATTAATTTACAGAAACTCTGAGTCCGAACTATTTAACTTCATCACATTGTTAGTAGATATTTACAATACTCATTTAAAGGGACGGTGTCATATTCTGTGTTCATTGGAGGATTGTGGGATTTTTGGGGGGATAATCAGTATAAGCAGAAGATACTTAAATGGGTTGTCCGGTATGATGACCTAGTCTTAAGCTCTTGGCTGTGGCCACTATATAGTCAAAGGAGCTGTGCTGTGTAGCTCTACAACTGAGCAGTTCCGGCCACCTCCGACAAAGGGAACAATTGACTGGTCAGGGTATTGGGTGTTGCATCCCCACCCATCAGACATTGATGACCTATCCTAAGAATAGGCCAGCAATGTTAAAGTACTTGACAACCCCTTAAACACCTTTAAGTATCTTCTGGTTATATCGATTATCAAAACAAATTTCCAGAATCCGCCTGTGGTCACAGTATATAACACTGTACCATTAACTGAGGATCATAAATATCTACTAACAATTTTCTAAAGTTAGTTCAGGTTGAGAGTTTCTGTAAATTAATAATTAAATTAAATATAATAATGCAGGGAAAGTGTGTTTCCAACCAACATCACAGGCGATCACTAGGAGTCCAAGCACATGGTCTACCTGTGGACCATCAGACCTACTAATTATGCTCTTCCAACATAATATGTACAAGAAATATGCCACCTTGCTCTACATTGTAATTTAAAGGTGGGCAAATGCCTGGAGAACATACAAACTCTTGGAAGATGGTGTTTTGTCGGGGATTCGAACCTAGGACCCCAATGCTGCAAGTCTAGCGTGCCAATCTCTGGTCCATCATTCTGCCCACATAATGTGTGGCAGTACACTGTGTTGCTGCAATTTATATACATTTTTGCTACAATTTTCAAAAATTGTGTGAAAAATATATGCGCTGGGCCCTCAATATTTGAAACCATCCTAAATCTGCACAATCAATTTATATTAGAATGGTTTTATTCTCAATTCGCATCCAAAGTGAGAGCACAAATCCTGCAGATATTCTCTTGCCATCTAAATGCAATAGCCGGTAATCTGCAGACAGTCATGTGGTTTGATAGATTAGCTATTAAAATGCACTGCCCGACTCTGATCTTCTCTTTGGTTACAGGTGGGTAATTTAGACTAAATTCTTCATTATGTCTAAATTGGAAATAAAACATCACAGCACTCATCGTTTCATACAGATTTGCGTAAAAGTGGAAAAGGTATGTTGACTCTTTTCTTTATTGCATCTAAAAAAATTAACAATTTTGAATATTGTATTGAGAAGATATTCTCCCTCCTGTTTTTGCTTGCGGCTTAGATGCAGATGTATGTGACCTTGCCAGACAGGGATGCTAAAAGGCACACCAAGTGACAGGCAAATCCCTAAATGTTTGGACCTGGCGAGTTTGGCCGAACAATTAAAAAAGTTAGGTGCTGGTACCAGAACAGTACCCGAGTCCGAACACAGACTCCATCCAGATGAATAGGGGGCCTGAAAATCCATTGTCTGCCACGCTATCATCTGCATTTTTTACATTTATTTATTCATAGCACAGACGTCGGCTGATGAATGCTCCCATCAGCGGCGCCTGCTCACACTGTAATCAGGAACAGCAGGCATAGGCTGATGGGAGTAGTACTCTCTCATCAGTCGACACCTGTGAATGGAGCCATAGCTGCTGTTTCATGTTGTCATGTGACAGCATGAGAATCGCAGCTCACTGATCGGCAGTAATGATTTTACCGCCGATTAAAGTGCATGGGTTTCTCGCACTGTCATGTAAATGACAGCATGGGAAACACACTGATGTTCGGGTCCTGAACCTGAACAGTCACACGGACATCCTGGAGAAGTCTGTGTTCTGGGTCCATGCCTGAACACTAGGTGTTCGGTGCAGACCCTGAACTTTACTGTTCGGGTTGGTCCATCTCTACCCACCAGTAACATTGACTTTGAGGCCCACTGTTCTACTCCATGCAAATATTACAATACCCTTACTAATACGTGGTTGGGGTACCCACTACTGCACTAGAGCCCACCGGGGGATTTACCTGTTCTCCTGTGGGCCAGTACAACCCTGATATGGCTCCATAGCTAAAAACTACATACAAGTTTTCGCACACTACAGTGCTATGTTCCTCTCTGCCATCTATCCCAAATTTCTTGCTAATATACATCCTGGTCTCTTCATCATTAGAGTGCAAAATCACTGCAAAATTTTGGATGTGCTGTCAAAATCACCAGGCATGAATAGCTGACCAACCATTTTCTCTAATTTCTTCAGACTGATAATCCCATTAGGTCAAGGAGTTATGAGTTAAATAAAATATGTAACATCTGTGCCAATTCATGCCTCCTCTGTTTCCGCTTTGGTCACTGGGCAGCAGTGCACCTTTAATGCTTACGACGCAGGGTAACAACAGTCCTATATTTTCCCTGGGACTTTTGGTGCTGCTTAACAAAGGAGCTATGGGGTTATTTTTGTTTTAGGTTTTGATTCTTTCTTCCTGAGAGCCCCGGGCCGGGCTGTCAGCTACTTAAACTCCTGAAGCTCTGACTTCCACTGCCAGTCAATAGTTCTGCTGTCCTGGTATGTTCATCTGTGCTGTGCTCCTGTTGTTTTGTCCTAATCTATTCCATTCTTTGACCTTGGTTTAACATTTGACTACCCATTGCTGTAAGATTTTGTCTGTGATGTGACCTTCTGTTTTTGATCTTGGCGATCCTTCCTGCCTTTTGTTCTCTCCTTCGGGTAGCAGCCCTTTCATGGAAGCAATCCAGTGGACCCCATTGTAAGACCTGATCACTGCACATGGGTTGGAGAGAGAAGGTTGGGGTTTCCTCTGGAATCTGTCAGACACAGTGGCTTGTCTCAAGTCTGTTCGAGGTAGCCTTTTTGAGCCGGTAACCTCTAACAGACATGACACGATATCCATCTAATCCTGTGGGGATTGTTACAGTATTGTCATTTGCCTTATTGATGACATGTTACAAAGGACACATTTGTTACACAGTAGAACTTTTGAAGTTGGTGCCCCTTGCATATTTTTGGACTTGGCTTTCTACCTAAAAATCAATAATAGGGATAGGCAAATAAAACAGACTTTGCAAACGATGATGTCTAGGTCCCCTCTCTCTGCTCTCCCTTTATATCGTGTGGTACTCAGGTTAAATCTCACTCTTTTAGAAATGTCATTAGCGTCCGCCATTCTCATTAACATTTATAAATGACGCATGATGAACTTTCATGACCACAATATATTACACCTCTTCATTTTTACTCGCCCTTTACCTCCATCCTTTGTGCCCTCTTCATTTTTAATTTTCGAGCTCCAAACCATTATTTCCCATTAAATCTAAATCTCGAAATCTTCTTCCATCACTCGAGCAGCTGTGAGAATTGGCAAATCTAAATATAGACTTATAATTAAAAACTATGTTCCGAGCCCGGACCATGTGATCTCCCAGGTGCTGCATCAAGTCAACTTCACGTGAACTCTATGAGTTTGCATCCCAGTACTAATTATTGTAATATCTAACTCCAGCAAAGCAGGAGGACAACTAACCTGATAGCTTGATATCCAGATGTTAAATGGCATTTCCTCACTGCATGATGCAAGCAGGGGTAGGGACGTATCACACACTCGGAAAGTCATATCTCCAGGGGAAGAAGTAAAACAGTAGCAGAAATGATTTGCATTACTTTCGGCTTTTAACAGCTGTGCTTCAATGGACTTCTGACCAGGAGGGAGCACATTGCAGCTAGAAACCTCAAGTACATTAAGATTATCCACATACCTATAATTATAAGGATCTTTTATGATTTTTTTCACATTTGGCAGATTAAGATTTACATAAACAGTGTTGTCTATGGGTCTGATCAGGTATTGCAGCTTAGCCCCGTTTAAAGTGATTGACCACAATATAAACTTCTTCCCTATACATCAATGCTTAATAGGTTGCTCAGGAGCTG
Organism: Dendrobates tinctorius; assembly: GCF_039654945.1. Taxonomy (NCBI): domain Eukaryota; kingdom Metazoa; phylum Chordata; class Amphibia; order Anura; family Dendrobatidae; genus Dendrobates; species Dendrobates tinctorius. The sequence continues at coordinate 19,218,474 of NW_027361810.1, read as the reverse complement.
TCCATTGGGACCCTCACTGATCCAAAGATTGAGGCTCTGTTTTAATAAACAAAGGAAGTTAGCATCTCGCTTTCCTTCCAGTGAATTGGAGGACTTCCAAACTCTGTTCTTAGGGTCAATGAGGGTCCTGGTGGTCAGATCCCCAACCATTGGCAACGTTTTACCTATAATGTGGATAGATGATAAGTTGTTATGGAGGGCCAACTTCATCAGGTGTTAAACTGCAATACCTGACACAGTCCATAGACAATGGTGTCTCTGTTTTTAAAAAGTCATCAAATTTTTCACAAATCATACTTTTCATCCATCTTTTACCAACCCCTGAGTGACAAATATGCCTTTTACTCATACCTCCCAATTCTGTATGGCTACACAAGTTTATGATTGTGTCTATGAGACACTGAAGATCTTGAGTAATGGGGTACACAGAAGAGAGGAGACACCATAGAAAACACTAAACTAATGACAGAAAGGCGTATCGTTGTCCACCTTTCCATGCTGTTTTCTAGCAAGAGTCATAAAAAACTAGCATGGTCTGCCTCTATGGTATGTATAACCTTGACCTTGGGGGCAAATACAAGGTTATTTTTGGCTCACCAAAAGTGCTAATGGTTCCATATGTACAGTGGGCATCTAAAGATTGAAAAAACCTATAAGAAGCAAAGCAAACAAAAACCCTGCTATAATTAAATACGGTAAGTAAAAAGCAAAAGTGCGTTTAAATTGCACAGGGTTCTTAGTATAATACAATTTTTGATAAAAAAAAGCATGAAAGCCATCCCACCATTGTCAAGGTGACCTTGATCGAGACAGTCCTACACTATCCAATATTAAAACCTTACCATGTGTCAAAGTTGACCTCAGTGTGTGAATAAGGGCAGACAAAAGGACCAGGTCTCAGCCTAAGGACACCAGCCTGGGGAAGCTTTTAGATGTTATTTACAGCTCAAGAGGGAGAGGCCACACCCCGACTTGCATCTAAAGATTCGGGACCTGGGTGAACAGGAGTCTTTAGACTTGCTAAAGATATGTCTCTGGTTGCTGTGATGGCGGAAATATTTGTAATATAATTAATCAACTTTCTTAACATTCAATTTTTGTAAAAACATAGCTAAGAAAATGTTAGCCAGGAGCAGAACCACGTGAATTTTTTGTTAAGGTTCTTTAATATTCTTTAAAAAACGAAACTACCAGTTTGTGATCAAGGTGAGGTCTACAACCATAGGGAAAATGAAAACCCTCAGTCATAATTACTACAACTTTGTCAAATTTCTCATAGTGGCTCACACTGGATGATAAATCTGGCACATTCGGTCTATTCTAAGTTTAGCATTAATGAGTTGGGCTACTTTTCATCAACAATTTTCAAAAAAAAAATTTGGTGCAATTTTGGACCATAATGTTGCATCTAAGGGTGGTTTCACATTAGCACTTTTTAAGCGCACGCACGGCCGGGGGTAGCTCCGCCCCCGAGCCGGCTCTCTGCCCGGCGTGCCCGCCCCTTGCTTGTAGCACCGGCGTGCACGGCACACCGTCAAAAGTGCGCAGCGCAGGTCAAAGCGCAACTAGCGCATGGCCTGCGCACGATCTGCGCACCCTATGCTAAAGATAGGGTGCGCCGATCGCAGGTGCCGCTGTGCGCTAGGAGGCGGCGCTACAAGCAAGGGGCGGGCACGCCAGGCAGAGAGCCGGCTCGGGGGCGGAGCTACCCCCGGCCATGCGTGCGCTTAAAAAGCGCTAATGTGAAACCACCCTAAGTTAACACGAGCTCCTTTTTCACAAAGCCATGCCTATATCCTGTTAAGCCATGCTTGTGAGGTGCTGTTAATAGGCAAAGGCAATTAATAGACAAAGGTCCCAAATCATTAAAGGAATTTCACCAGAATTCAGGAGTAAATTACTTTGAAAAAGCACAAAATTTTGTCGCAACAAAAAATTTGTGGTTTTTTATGCCAGTTTCTATCAGCTATGACAAAATGGACAGAGCTTTATATAGCTGTGGCCTGACAAGTGTGGCAGAGACGTGGTGTCACGGCTTATCTATTTCATAATGAGATGTGGAATTACCTATACCAGAAATCTTACTCCAGTCAGGACTGATATAAGTATTCTGCCATGTTGCACCTTTACATGAATAAAGACCATCTGGCTTCACCACAACCCCTCATTAAGACCAGAGAGAAAATCACTAGTCTTGATGAATCGTGGCCAGATATATGGCATAGACTGTAGGGGTTTTTTTTGTATTCTGGTGTATTTAGCTTAGTGAAGTCCCCTCTTTTTTAATGTCAGGTGCAGGATCAGCGGATCTTCTTAGTCTTTTTAATCTCCATTGTCATACACCGTGCTCTTGTACTAGGTATAAAGCAATTTATCAGAATAACTTAGAATGTTCATCTAAATACCACTGAAAGTAGAGATGAGCAAATCAATTTGATGCAAATCAAATTTGTGTTAAATTTTATGAGATTTGCAGGACTTTTTGAATTTAACCTATTCATTATCGATGCGCTTAAGTCGCCAAATAAATACCAGACACCTCTTTACACATTGAAAAAGACTGTATTAGCCATAGTTGGCTTACAGTATATGATCTCAAGTGTTGACACACAAACTTTCCCCATTTTATGGTGATTCAGGATAGTATGAAGATGTCAAAGCTCAGCAATAAAGGCAGGAAGAAGAAGCCCTAAGACACAGGACAAATACTCAAGACAGTAATGTGTTGTACAATTACGGCACTGAAAAGATAAGCATAGTAGTTTGGTAATATTTAGGATTCAATTGATAAAGAGAAAGAGATAGAAGAGGTTACTTCGGCAGTGCCAGACTGATTGACCAGTTAATATATTACAGCTGGCTTTTGTTCAGCTGCATTTGAATTACAATTAAAAAAAAATTTCTTAATTGTTAAAGCATTAGAAAGCAGAAACAAGACAGCACAATATTTTTACAAGAAAAAAAATCTGAAATCTGTGTCAGTCAGAGATTAAGTGCTTGCTTTTCATAAACGACTGTAGGTTTTGTATCTCTTATGTAATCTTTTTTGTGAAGGGGAAATACCTGTTTTTTTTAACAAAACTACAAAAGAAAACTCCTCAAAATGTCTACCTCACAAAGTGTGTGTGTTCTACATATTTTCTTTGCACATCTGCTTTATTTGTCAAATTCATATCCTTAAATGATGCACCAATTGAGCGACCTGTTGCAAGTTCTAATTTTATGGTCATGTGCATACCTACCATTTCTTATTTGGTATTTTTGGGAATGGGGTTGAATTTTGTTAAAGAAAAAAAATGTAAACATTTAACAGCTGTTTTACCAGTTCAATTTGACAACCGTTCTCATCACACCTATACTGTGACTTGCTGCCACATTTTTTTTTCTGTACAAGTAACAACTACTTACCTAGCTTTTTTAGGTAAAGAATCAGATTGAATATTTGGGATTGAAAAGATTGTCGAAAGTTATATATTGTGTTTTAAAAAATTTATGGTAAATTAAGACGGGTCAATAACAATGGACAGGATAGTGTACAGGGAAAAAAAAGTACCATATAACGTCTAAGAATGTGAGAGCAGATAATTGCAGGAGAAGCGCCGTCATCACTACTTGTACCATCTGACTGGGCAGTAATCTAACAAAGACAGGCCACAATTGGCTTCCATTGTCGCTGGTAAGCGCATTACTGAAGAGGAGGCGGAGGAAGTTATGGACAAAGCAGGTTGAAGTTACCTCTGACAGTGACACCGTCAGTTTGAATCAGTGTTCAGCACTAGAGTTGAGCGACTTTTGGTTTTTTAGGGTCGCGTTTCGTTTCATGAAACCCGACTTTTCCAAAAGTCGGGTCGAGCAAGATCGTCCGATTATAGGGAAAAGTCGGGGTCGTCCCGAAACACGAAACCCAATGTAAGTCAATGGGGAATAAAAGTCGGCAGTGAGAGGAGGACAGGAAACACACCTACAGTGCCCATTTGAATGCCAAAAGCATCAATTCTTCTTTCTTAAGCTTGTCAACCTTAATTAACTTCATAATACAAGTTACGCACTGAAAAATGGGGGTTATTTGGCTACAAACTGTGGGGGGGGAGGGCTGGCTCCAGGTTTTCATGTGCCCTGGGCGAAAGAGCGCCCCTTTAACACATACCACAACTCATCATGCTCCGATACGGCAGAGAAATAGCGGTATAGTACATTGAAAAATACCTCACTTTTTACATCTCATGACGAGGCCCATCTATTTCTTCATACAGAATCATTGGTCCCATATAATGTTTGAAACAGTATATGATGAGCTCCACATAATGCTACAGTATATGTTGGTCCCCATGGATGAAGCTCCACTGTCTTATGGGCCCAAATAATGCTCCAAACATAATGGGCCCCATTTCTTATGCTCTAGTGTATTATGGGCACTGTAAATGCTGCTCCAGTGTCTGATGTCCACCTTTGGAATGTTCCAGTGTATGGTGGGCCCCATCTATCATTCTCCAGAGTATAGTGCTCCCCAAAAATTGCTGTCCCAACATTGAAAACAATCAAATAAGTCTCCTCGCTAGGGAATCCCTGTACTTGTCTGGACAGGTGCTGTAGCTTGCTTAACAGCTCGCCAGCCGTTCTCACGCCCAGTATGGATTACACGTGATTGCACAAAGGTGAGAAAGGGTACCGTATCCCCAGATACATGTATGGATAGCGTACACATTCAAAATATATGTCTCAGGAGGCAGGCTCAGACGGTGTTAGGCCCAGTATGGATTGCACGTGATTGCACAAAGGTTAGAAAGGGTACCGTATCCCCGGATAACATGTATGGATAGCGTACACATTCAAAATATATGTCTATACAGCATGTGGCAGGCTCAGACGGTGTTAAGCCCAGTATGGATTGCACGTGATTGCACAAAGGTTAGAAAGGGTTCCGTATCCCTGGATAACATGTATGGATAGCGTACACATTCAAAATATATGTCTATACAGCATGAGGCAGGCTCAGACGGTGTTAGGCCCAGAATGGATTGCACGTGATTGCACAAAGGTTAGAAAGGGTACCGTATCCCTGGATAACATGTATGGATAGCGTACACATTCAAAATATATGTCTCAGGAGGCAGGCTCAGACGGTGTTAGGCCCAGTATGGATTGCACGTGATTGCACAAAGGTTAGAAAGGGTACCGTATCCCCGGATAACATGCATGGATAGCGTACACATTCAAAATATATGTCTATACAGCATGAGGCAGGCTCAGACGGTGTTAGGCCCAGTATGGATTGCACGTGATTGCACAAAGGTTAGAAAGGGTACCGTATCCCTGGATAACATGTATGGATAGCGTACACATTCAAAATATATGTCTATACAGCATGAGGCAGGCTCAGACGGTGTTAGGCCCAGTATGGATTGCACGTGATTGCACAAAGGTTAGAAAGGGTACCGTATCCCTGGATAACATGTATGGATAGCGTACACATTCAAAATATATGTCTCAGGAGGCAGGCTCAGACGGTGTTAGGCCCAGTATGGATTGCACGTGATTGCACAAAGGTTAGAAAGGGTACCGTATCCCCGGATAACATGTATGGATAGCGTACACATTCAAAATATATGTCTATACAGCATGAGGCAGGCTCAGACGGTGTTAGGCCCAGTATGGATTGCACGTGATTGCACAAAGGTTAGAAAGGGTACCGTATCCCTGGATAACATGTATGGATAGCGTACACATTCAAAATATATGTCTATACAGCATGAGGCAGGCTCAGACGGTGTTAGGCCAAGTATGGATTGCACGTGATTGCACAAAGGTTAGAAAGGGTACCGTATCCCTGGATAACATGTATGGATAGCGTACACATTCAAAATATATGTCTCAGGAGGCAGGCTCAGACGGTGTTAGGCCCAGTATGGATTGCACGTGATTGCACAAAGGTTAGAAAGGGTACCGTATCCCCGGATAACATGTATGGATAGCGTACACATTCAAAATATATGTCTATACAGCATGAGGCAGGCTCAGACGGTGTTAGGCCCAGTATTGATTGCACGTGATTGCACAAAGGTTATAAAGGGTACCGTATCCCTGGATAACATGTATGGATAGCGTACACATTCAAAATATATGTCTCAGGAGGCAGGCTCAGACGGTGTAAGGCCCAGTATGGATTGCACGTGATTGCACAAAGGTTAGAAAGGGTACCGTATCCCCGGACAACATGTATGGATAGCGTACACATTCAAAATATATGTCTATACAGCATGAGGCAGGCTCAGACGGTGTTAGGCCCAGTATGGATTGCACGTGATTGCACAAAGGTTAGAAAGGGTACCGTATCCCTGGATAACATGTATGGATAGCGTACACATTCAAAATATATGTCTCAGGAGGCAGGTTCAGACGGTGTTAGGCCCAGTATGGATTGCACGTGATAGCACAAAGGTTAGAAAGGGTACCGTATCCCCGGATAACATGTATGGATAGCGTACACATTCAAAATATATGTCTATACAGCTTGAGGCAGGCTCAGACGGTGTTAGGCCCAGTATGGATTGCACGTGATTGCACAAAGGTTAGAAAGGGTACCGTATCCCCGGATAACATGTATGGATAGCGTACACATTCAAAATATATGTCTATACAGCATGAGGCAGGCTCAGACGGTGTTAGGCCCAGTATGGATTGCACGTGATTGCACAAAGGTTAGAAAGGGTACCGTATCCCTGGATAACATGTATGGATAGCGTACACATTCAAAATATATGTCTATACAGCATGAGGCAGGCTCAGACGGTGTTAGGCCCAGTATGGATTGCATGTGATTGCACAAAGGTTAGAAAGGGTACCGTATCCCTGGATAACATGTATGGATAGCGTACAAATTCAAAATATATGTCTCAGGAGGCAGGCTCAGACGGTGTTAGGCCCAGTATGGATTGCACGTGATTGCACAAAGGTTAGAAAGGGTACCGTATCCCTGGATAACATGTATGGATAGCGTACACATTCAAAATATATGTCTCAGGAGGCAGGCTAAGACGGTGTCAGGCACAGTATGGATTTGATGGCCCAGATTACACAGCGGAGGAGCAGGGAGAGGTAAAGATTGCAAATGCTGGGGCCCTGCCCAAGCAAGGGGGGCCCACTCGTGGGCGTCGGTACTGGCACTGGGCCCCTCATAGTACAGCGGTGTGTCTGACGGCGGGTGTGCACCACCACCGTCAGAGACACTTGATTGCACTATGAGGGACCCTGTGCCAGTGCCCGCGCCCAAGAGTCGGCCTACCCACCTGTCCAGGGCAATGGCACTCGCACGGTGTCGTGCGGTAGGTGGTGACCCCGGCCATGGGGGGGGAGGCAGCACAGTTAGGGAGTTTTAGAAAGTGGCATATGTTGATGTTGGACATTCAGCTGATGCAAAAGGCGAAATAGGTGAAGTACCAGGAAGAGGTGGACCAAAGCAAGCCATTTTTCTGTCACCCTATGTGTCATCAGGGGAAGGTGGGACAAAATCCTTGGAAACCCATGCGTGGTTCATTTTAATGAAGGTTAGATCATCCACATTTTGGGTTGACAGACGGGTCCTTTTTTCTGTCAGGATTGATCCAGCTGCACTGAAGACTCTTTCCGATAGCACACTTGCAGCTGGGCAAGCGAGCTCCTGTAAGGCATATTGGGCCAATTCAGGCCAGGTGTCCAGTTTAGCGGCCCAATAGTCAAAGGGGAATGACCTGTGTGGGAGAACATCGATATGGGAGGAAAAGTAGTTTGTTACCATAGTTGACAACTGCTGTCTCCTGTCACTTTCCATCGATGCAGTATTACCAGTTGTGTGAGCGGTATTTGAAAAATCAGTCCACAACATTGTCATGAAACCCCTGTCTCCAACGCCACTTCTGCTGTGTGCACCACGAACACCTCTGCCAAGCTGCCCCCGGCCCGTACGGCTCGTGTGAGAACCATCACCGCTGCTGTGTGCTGGGAATGCCTCAAGCAACCGATTTACCAGAGTTGCTTGTTTATTAGCCAATATTAGGTCAAGGTTCTCCTGTGGCATGATGTTTTGTAATTTGCATTTATAGCGTGGATCCAGGATGCTGGCCAACCAGTAGTCGTCATCGTTCATCATTTTGGCAATGCGGGGGTCCCTTTTTAGGATCCGCAAGGCATAATCTGACATGTGGGCCAATGTTCCCGGTGTCAATGATGCACTGCGAGTGCTGGGTGGAGGAGCACTTTCTGGCAAATCCACATCCCTCCAGTCACGCACAAACCCTGTACCAGACCTTGCCACGCCAACATTTTCACTTGCCCCACGAGATGCATCCTCCTCCCCTAAGTTATCATCCCCATCATCCTCCTCCTCCTCCTCTTCTTCCTCCACCTCGTCCAGGAGAGGTCCCTGAGCAGACAATGGCTGAATGTCATCAAGGATTCCCTCCTCCTCTTCCTCCTCATCAACATTGGCTGCAGACGCCTGCTCCTTAAGGTGCGTCAAAGTTTGCATGAGCAGACGCATAAGTGGGATGCTCATGCTTAGGATGGCGTTGTCTGCGCTTACCAGCCGTGTGCATTCCTCAAAACACTGAAGGACTTTACAAAGGTCTTTCAGCTTCGACCACTGCACACCTGTCAACTCCATGTCTGCTCTCAAAGTGCCTGGCCGTGTATCCTCCCACAAATGCATTATGGCCTGCCTCTGCTCGCACAGCCGCTCCACCATGTGCAGGGTGGAGTTCCACCTTGTTGCAATGTCGATAATGAGGCGGTGGTTGGGAAGGTGGAGCAATCGCTGCAGCTTCTGCATACGAACGGAGTGTACAGGCGACCGGCGGATGTGCGCGCACAGTCTTCGCACCTTCTGGAGCAGGGCTGTTAACTCCGGATAATTTTTGAGGAAGCACTGCACCACCAGGTTCAAGGTGTGAGCCAAGCAAGGTATGTGGCTGAGTTTTGAAAGGGCTATGGCTGCCACAAAATTACGGCCGTTATCACTAACTACCTTGCCTGCCTCAAGATGTACACTGCCCAGCCATGACTCAGTTTGTCGCTTCAAGTACTCGGCCAGCACCTCGGCGGTGTGTCTGTCGCCCAAACACATCATCTGCAACACAGCCTGCTAATGCTTTCCACTAGCTGCTCGATAGGGGGACACATCGTGTGCAACAGTGGCAGCTGCAGATGGAGTGCTCGTACGACTGTGCTCTGTGGACGAGCTTTCGCTTCTGGAGGAGGTGGAGGAGGAGGAGGGTCGAACGCCTACAGCCAACTGTTTCCTATACCGTGGGCTAGGCAGCACTGTCCCACCACCGCTGTCCCCTGTGGACCCTGCATCCACCACATTAACCCAGTGCGCAGTGATGGACATGTAACGGCCCTGGCCATGCCGACTGGACCATGCATCAGTTGTGAGGTGCACCTTTCCGCTCACTGACTGCTTGAGTGCATGGACAATGCGGTCTTTCACATGATGGTGGAGGGCTGGGATGGCTTTGCGAGAGAAGAAGTGGCGACTGGGTAGGTCATAGCGTGGTACTGCATAGGCCATGAGTTTGCGGAAAGCTGTTCTTTCCACCAACTGAAAGGGCATCATCTCAAACGAGATTAGTTTGGCAATGTGGGCGTTCAAACCCAGTGTACGCGGATGAGAGACTGAGTACTTTCTTGACCTACTCATAGTGTCTGGGAGGGTGAGCTGGACTTGAGAGCTGCATATGGTGGAAGTAGCGGTGGACATGGCGGACTGAGAGAGGGTTGATGATGGTGATGGAGTTGGTGTTCTTTCTGATGGCCTAGAATCAGTATTTCGTTGATATAACAGTGGGATTCCCTGACTGCTGTGGTCTTGCAATGACACCTCAACATTTGCTGCTGTGCTAACCGGTGGGCTTACAGTGGGGGAAACAATGTAGCGTTGCTGACTACCTTCGTTGTGATCAGTTGCACATGTGGCACTTGAGGTTTGGTGTTGTGTCCACGCTTGCAACTGCATGCTGGTTAAGTGTCTAAGCATGCAACTGGTATTCAAATTTTTCAGATTTTTCCCTCGGCTAAAGGTCTTTGCGCACTTCTTACAGATAACCTTGGCCTGATCATGAGGATTTTGTTAAAAAAAGTGCCACAATGCACTCTTCCTACTTTGGCAGACATTTTGCGGCCTAGCACGCTGTGATCTTTTGACCCTCTGGACAAGCTGTCCAGCAACTCTTTTGATGTTTGGAACCTGTCTTTGGAGTGCTCCGGGCCTGCCAGATAACAGCTGTTGCGATGTCGATGTCTGCTGTGGATGCCCCTCATCTGAGCTATTGGAAGCAGCACCCTCTTCCCCCAATGGATGCCAATCTGGGTCAACAACTGGGTCATCCATCACCTTCTCTTCTATGTCATGTGCACCTTCCTCTGTGTCACCGTGTATGGTGGTATAGTGTGCGGGAAGGGGCACCTGAGTCTCATCAGGGTCAGAATCTGGCTCTGTACACTGCGAGGACAATGTAGTGCTCTGAGTGAATGTACCAGCAGAATCATCCATCAGCGGCTGTGCATCAGTGCACTCCATGTCAGATTCTTCTTGGCCTGGGTAATTCACCATTTCACTTGATAATCCAGGCATGGTATGTGAAAACAGCTCCATGGAGTAATCAGTAGTATGGCCTGCGTCATCCTTCAATCTTGGTTGGGGTGAAGGACACAAGGAAAGGTGTGGTTCATGAACATGAGCCTCCAATGACGACTCAGTGCTTTTACTTTTTACAACTGAAGAAGAGGAGGCGATAGAGCTGGAGGCTGAGTCAGCAATGTAAGACAAAACTTTTTCCTGATGCTCTGGCTTTAAAAGCGGTTTGCCAACTCCTAGAAAACTAAGCGTTCGAGCCCTTATGTAGCCAGACGATGACGCAGGGTCAGCACCTCCTGCATTCGGTCCTATTTTGCTCTTGCCACTACCATCAGATCCACCACCAACACCGTCATTACCAGCTGCCAACCCCCGCCCAATTCCACGGCCTCTTCCACCAGCCTTCCTCATTTTTGGTAGAAATGTAGACAAAATCCAACAAACTATATAGTAATGTAAAACAAGGTACAAGGTGTCTATAGGGCAGGGGAGATTTTGAATTTCTGCACACACTTGTGGACAGTGGACACTTTTGGATTGTGTGAGGCCCACTGATATCTGAGCGCTATGTGACAGGCTCGATGGCACTGCTGTGACAAAAGTAACTAGAGGATAAGGGAGATTTTGAATATCTGCACACACTTTTGGACACTGGACACTTTTGGATTGTGTGAGGCCCACTGATATCTGAGCGCTATGTGACAGGCTCGATGGCACAGCTGTGACAAAAGTGACTAGAGGATAAGGGAGATTTTGAATATCTGCACACACTTTTGGACACTGGACACTTTTGGATTGTGTGAGGCCCACTGATATCTGAGCGCTATGTGACAGGCTCGATGGCACAGCTGTGACAAAAGTGACTAGAGGATAAGGGAGATTTTGAATATCTGCACACACTTTTGGACACTGGACACTTTTGGATTGTGTGAGGCCCACTGATATCTGAGCGCTATGTGACAGGCTCGATGGCACAGCTGTGACAAAAGTGACTAGAGGATAAGGGAGATTTTGAATATCTGCACACACTTTTGGACACTGGACACTTTTGGATTGTGTGAGGCCCACTGATATCTGAGCGCTATGTGACAGGCTCGATGGCACAGCTGTGACAAAAGTGACTAGAGGATAAGGGAGATTTTGAATATCTGCACACACTTTTGGACACTGGACACTTTTGGAATGTGTGAGGCCCACTGATATCTGAGTGCTATGTGACAGGCTCGATGGCACTGCTGTGACAAAAGTGACTAGAGGATAAGGGAGATTTTGAATATCTGCACACACTTTTGGACACTGGACACTTTTGGATTGTGTGAGGCCCACTGATATCTGAGCGCTATGTGACAGCCTCGATGGCACAGCTGTGACAAAAGTGACTAGAGGATAAGGGAGATTTTGAATTTCTGCACACACTTGTGGACAGTGGACACTTTTGGATTGTGTGAGGCCCACTGATATCTGAGCTCTATGTGACAGGCTCGATGGCACTGCTGTGACAAAAGTGACTAGAGGATAAGGGAGATTTTGAATATCTGCACACACTTTTGGACACTGGACACTTTTGGATTGTGTGAGGCCCACTGATATCTGAGCGCTATGTGACAGGCTCGATGGCACTGCTGTGACAAAAGTGACTAGAGGATAAGGGAGATTTTGAATATCTGCACACACTTTTGGACACTGGACACTTTTGGATTGTGTGAGGCCCACTGATATCTGAGCGCTATGTGACAGGCTCGATGGCACTGCTGTGACAAAAGTGACTAGAGGATAAGGGAGATTTTGAATATCTGCACACACTTTTGGACACTGGACACTTTTGGATTGTGTGAGGCCCACTGATATCTGAGCGCTATGTGACAGGCTCGATGGCACAGCTGTGACAAAAGTGACTAGAGGATAAGGGAGATTTTGAATTTCTGCATACACTTTTGGACACTGGACACTTTTGGATTGTGTGAGGCCCACTGATATCTGAGCGCTATGTGACAGGCTCGATGGCACAGCTGTGACAAAAGTGACTAGAGGATAAGGGAGATTTTGAATTTCTGCACACACTTGTGGACAGTGGACACTTTTGGATTGTGTGAGGCCCACTGATATCTGAGCGCTATGTGACAGGCTCGATGGCACTGCTGTGACAAAAGTGACTAGAGGATAAGGGAGATTTTGAATATCTGCACACACTTTTGGACACTGGACACTTTTGGATTGTGTGAGGCCCACTGATATCTGAGCGCTATGTGACAGGCTCGATGGCACAGCTGTGACAAAAGTGACTAGAGGATAAGGGAGATTTTGAATTTCTGCACACACTTTTGGACACTGGACACTTTTGGATTGTGTGAGGCCCACTGATATCTGAGCGCTATGTGACAGGCTCGATGGCACAGCTGTGACAAAAGTGACTAGAGGATAAGGGAGATTTTGAATTTCTGCACACACTTGTGGACAGTGGACACTTTTGGATTGTGTGAGGCCCACTGATATCTGAGCGCTATGTGACAGGCTCGATGGCACTGCTGTGACAAAAGTGACTAGAGGATAAGGGAGATTTTGAATATCTGCACACACTTTTGGACACTGGACACTTTTGGATTGTGTGAGGCCCACTGATATCTTAGCGCTATGTGACAGGCTCGATGGCACTGCTGTGACAAAAGTGACTAGAGGATAAGGGAGATTTTGAATATTTGCACACACTTTTGGACACTGGACACTTTTGGATTGTGTGAGGCCCACTGATATCTGAGCGCTATGTGACAGGCTCGATGGCACAGCTGTGACAAAAGTGACTAGAGGATAAGGGAGATTTTGAATTTCTGCACACACTTGTGGACAGTGGACACTTTTGGATTGTGTGAGGCCCACTGATATCTGAGCGCTATGTGACAGGCTCGATGGCACTGCTGTGACAAAAGTGACTAGAGGATAAGGGAGATTTTTAATATCTGCACACACTTTTGGACACTGGACACTTTTGGATTGTGTGAGGCCCACTGATATCTGAGCGCTATGTGACAGGCTCGATGGCACTGCTGTGACAAAAGTGACTAGAGGATAAGGGAGATTTTGAATTTCTGCACACACTTTTGGACACTGGACACTTTTGGATTGTGTGAGGCCCACTGATATCTGAGCGCTATGTGACAGGCTCGATGGCACAGCTGTGACAAAAGTGACTAGAGGATAAGGGAGATTTTGAATTTCTGCACACACTTGTGGACAGTGGACACTTTTGGATTGTGTGAGGCCCACTGATATCTGAGTGCTATGTGACAGGCTCAATGGCACTGCTGTGACAAAAGTGACTAGAGGATAAGGGAGATTTTGAATATCTGCACACACTTTTGGACACTGGACACTTTTGGATTGTGTGAGGCCCACTGATATCTGAGCGCTATGTGACAGGCTCGATGGCACTGCTGTGACAAAAGTGACTAGAGGATAAGGGAGATTTTGAATCTCTGCACACACTTTTGGACACTGGACACTTTTGGATTGTGTGAGGCCCACTGATATCTGAGCGCTATGTGACAGGCTCGATGGCACTGCTGTGACAAAAGTGACTAGAGGATAAGGGAGATTTTGAATATCTGCACACACTTTTGGACACTGGACACTTTTGGATTGTGTGAGGCCCACTGATATCTGAGCGCTATGTGACAGGCTCGATGGCACAGCTGTGACAAAAGTGACTAGAGGATAAGGGAGATTTTGAATTTCTGCACACACTTTTGGACACTGGACACTTTTGGATTGTGTGAGGCCCACTGATATCTGAGCGCTATGTGACAGGCTCGATGGCACAGCTGTGACAAAAGTGACTAGAGGATAAGGGAGATTTTGAATTTCTGCACACACTTGTGGACAGTGGACACTTTTGGATTGTGTGAGGCCCACTGATATCTGAGCGCTATGTGACAGGCTCGATGGCACTGCTGTGACAAAAGTGACTAGAGGATAAGGGAGATTTTGAATATCTGCACACACTTTTGGACACTGGACACTTTTGGATTGTGTGAGGCCCACTGATATCTGAGCGCTATGTGACAGGCTCGATGGCACAGCTGTGACAAAAGTGACTAGAGGATAAGGGAGATTTTGAATTTCTGCACACACTTTTGGACACTGGACACTTTTGGATTGTGTGAGGCCCACTGATATCTGAGCGCTATGTGACAGGCTCGATGGCACAGCTGTGACAAAAGTGACTAGAGGATAAGGGAGATTTTGAATTTCTGCACACACTTGTGGACAGTGGACACTTTTGGATTGTGTGAGGCCCACTGATATCTGAGCGCTATGTGACAGGCTCGATGGCACTGCTGTGACAAAAGTGACTAGAGGATAAGGGAGATTTTGAATATCTGCACACACTTTTGGACACTGGACACTTTTGGATTGTGTGAGGCCCACTGATATCTTAGCGCTATGTGACAGGCTCGATGGCACTGCTGTGACAAAAGTGACTAGAGGATAAGGGAGATTTTGAATATTTGCACACACTTTTGGACACTGGACACTTTTGGATTGTGTGAGGCCCACTGATATCTGAGCGCTATGTGACAGGCTCGATGGCACAGCTGTGACAAAAGTGACTAGAGGATAAGGGAGATTTTGAATTTCTGCACACACTTGTGGACAGTGGACACTTTTGGATTGTGTGAGGCCCACTGATATCTGAGCGCTATGTGACAGGCTCGATGGCACTGCTGTGACAAAAGTGACTAGAGGATAAGGGAGATTTTTAATATCTGCACACACTTTTGGACACTGGACACTTTTGGATTGTGTGAGGCCCACTGATATCTGAGCGCTATGTGACAGGCTCGATGGCACTGCTGTGACAAAAGTGACTAGAGGATAAGGGAGATTTTGAATTTCTGCACACACTTTTGGACACTGGACACTTTTGGATTGTGTGAGGCCCACTGATATCTGAGCGCTATGTGACAGGCTCGATGGCACAGCTGTGACAAAAGTGACTAGAGGATAAGGGAGATTTTGAATTTCTGCACACACTTGTGGACAGTGGACACTTTTGGATTGTGTGAGGCCCACTGATATCTGAGTGCTATGTGACAGGCTCAATGGCACTGCTGTGACAAAAGTGACTAGAGGATAAGGGAGATTTTGAATATCTGCACACACTTTTGGACACTGGACACTTTTGGATTGTGTGAGGCCCACTGATATCTGAGCGCTATGTGACAGGCTCGATGGCACTGCTGTGACAAAAGTGACTAGAGGATAAGGGAGATTTTGAATCTCTGCACACACTTTTGGACACTGGACACTTTTGGATTGTGTGAGGCCCACTGATATCTGAGCGCTATGTGACAGGCTCGATGGCACTGCTGTGACAAAAGTGACTAGAGGATAAGGGAGATTTTGAATATCTGCACACACTTTTGGACACTGGACACTTTTGGATTGTGTGAGGCCCACTGATATCTGAGCGCTATGTGACAGGCTCGATGGCACAGCTGTGACAAAAGTGACTAGAGGATAAGGGAGATTTTGAATTTCTGCACACACTTTTGGACACTGGACACTTTTGGATTGTGTGAGGCCCACTGATATCTGAGCGCTATGTGACAGGCTCGATGGCACAGCTGTGACAAAAGTGACTAGAGGATAAGGGAGATTTTGAATTTCTGCACACACTTGTGGACAGTGGACACTTTTGGATTGTGTGAGGCCCACTGATATCTGAGCGCTATGTGACAGGCTCGATGGCACTGCTGTGACAAAAGTGACTAGAGGATAAGGGAGATTTTGAATATCTGCACACACTTTTGGACACTGGACACTTTTGGATTGTGTGAGGCCCACTGATATCTGAGCGCTATGTGACAGGCTCGATGGCACAGCTGTGACAAAAGTGACTAGAGGATAAGGGAGATTTTGAATTTCTGCACACACTTTTGGACACTGGACACTTTTGGATTGTGTGAGGCCCACTGATATCTGAGCGCTATGTGACAGGCTCGATGGCACAGCTGTGACAAAAGTGACTAGAGGATAAGGGAGATTTTGAATTTCTGCACACACTTGTGGACAGTGGACACTTTTGGATTGTGTGAGGCCCACTGATATCTGAGCGCTATGTGACAGGCTCGATGGCACTGCTGTGACAAAAGTGACTAGAGGATAAGGGAGATTTTGAATATCTGCACACACTTTTGGACACTGGACACTTTTGGATTGTGTGAGGCCCACTGATATCTTAGCGCTATGTGACAGGCTCGATGGCACTGCTGTGACAAAAGTGACTAGAGGATAAGGGAGATTTTGAATATCTGCACACACTTTTGGACACTGGACACTTTTGGATTGTGTGAGGCCCACTGATATCTGAGCGCTATGTGACAGGCTCGATGGCACAGCTGTGACAAAAGTGACTAGAGGATAAGGGAGATTTTGAATTTCTGCACACACTTGTGGACAGTGGACACTTTTGGATTGTGTGAGGCCCACTGATATCTGAGCTCTATGTGACAGGCTCGATGGCACTGCTGTGACAAAAGTGACTAGAGGATAAGGGAGATTTTGAATATCTGCACACACTTTTGGACACTGGACACTTTTGGATTGTGTGAGGCCCACTGATATCTGAGCGCTATGTGACAGGCTCGATGGCACTGCTGTGACAAAAGTGACTAGAGGATAAGGGAGATTTTGAATCTCTGCACACACTTTTGGACACTGGACACTTTTGGATTGTGTGAGTCCCACTTATATCTGAGCGCTATGTGACAGGCTCGATGGCACTGCTGTGACAAAAGTGACTAGAGGATAAGGGAGATTTTGAATATCTGCACACACTTTTGGACACTGGACACTTTTGGATTGTGTGAGGCCCACTGATATCTGAGCGCTATGTGACAGGCTCGATGGCACAGTTGTGACAAAAGTGACTAGAGGATAAGGGAGATTTTGAATTTCTGCACACACTTTTGGACACTGGACACTTTTGGATTGTGTGAGGCCCACTGATATCTGAGCGCTATGTGACAGGCTCGATGACACAGCTGTGACAAAAGTGACTAGAGGATAAGGGAGATTTTGAATTTCTGCACACACTTGTGGACAGTGGACACTTTTGGATTGTGTGAGGCCCACTGATATCTGAGCGCTATGTGACAGGTTCGATGGCACTGCTGTGACAAAAGTGACTAGAGGATAAGGGAGATTTTGAATCTCTGCACACACTTTTGGACACTGGACACTTTTGGATTGTGTGAGGCCCACTGATATCTGAGCGCTATGTGACAGGCTCGATGGCACTGCTGTGACAAAAGTGACTAGAGGATAAGGGAGATTTTGAATCTCTGCACACACTTTTGGACACTGGACACTTTTGGATTGTGTGAGGCCCACTGATATCTGAGCGCTATGTGACAGGCTCGATGGCACAGCTGTGACAAAAGTGACTAGAGGATAAGGGAGATTTTGAATTTCTGCATACACTTTTGGACACTGGACACTTTTGGATTGTGTGAGGCCCACTGATATCTGAGCGCTATGTGACAGGCTCGATGGCACAGCTGTGACAAAAGTGACTAGAGGATAAGGGAGATTTTGAATTTCTGCACACACTTGTGGACAGTGGACACTTTTGGATTGTGTGAGGCCCACTGATATCTGAGCGCTATGTGACAGGCTCGATGGCACTGCTGTGACAAAAGTGACTAGAGGATAAGGGAGATTTTGAATATCTGCACACACTTTTGGACACTGGACACTTTTGGATTGTGTGAGGCCCACTGATATCTGAGCGCTATGTGACAGGCTCGATGGCACAGCTGTGACAAAAGTGACTAGAGGATAAGGGAGATTTTGAATTTCTGCACACACTTTTGGACACTGGACACTTTTGGATTGTGTGAGGCCCACTGATATCTGAGCGCTATGTGACAGGCTCGATGGCACAGCTGTGACAAAAGTGACTAGAGGATAAGGGAGATTTTGAATTTCTGCACACACTTGTGGACAGTGGACACTTTTGGATTGTGTGAGGCCCACTGATATCTGAGCGCTATGTGACAGGCTCGATGGCACTGCTGTGACAAAAGTGACTAGAGGATAAGGGAGATTTTGAATATCTGCACACACTTTTGGACACTGGACACTTTTGGATTGTGTGAGGCCCACTGATATCTTAGCGCTATGTGACAGGCTCGATGGCACTGCTGTGACAAAAGTGACTAGAGGATAAGGGAGATTTTGAATATTTGCACACACTTTTGGACACTGGACACTTTTGGATTGTGTGAGGCCCACTGATATCTGAGCGCTATGTGACAGGCTCGATGGCACAGCTGTGACAAAAGTGACTAGAGGATAAGGGAGATTTTGAATTTCTGCACACACTTGTGGACAGTGGACACTTTTGGATTGTGTGAGGCCCACTGATATCTGAGCGCTATGTGACAGGCTCGATGGCACTGCTGTGACAAAAGTGACTAGAGGATAAGGGAGATTTTTAATATCTGCACACACTTTTGGACACTGGACACTTTTGGATTGTGTGAGGCCCACTGATATCTGAGCGCTATGTGACAGGCTCGATGGCACTGCTGTGACAAAAGTGACTAGAGGATAAGGGAGATTTTGAATTTCTGCACACACTTTTGGACACTGGACACTTTTGGATTGTGTGAGGCCCACTGATATCTGAGCGCTATGTGACAGGCTCGATGGCACAGCTGTGACAAAAGTGACTAGAGGATAAGGGAGATTTTGAATTTCTGCACACACTTGTGGACAGTGGACACTTTTGGATTGTGTGAGGCCCACTGATATCTGAGTGCTATGTGACAGGCTCAATGGCACTGCTGTGACAAAAGTGACTAGAGGATAAGGGAGATTTTGAATATCTGCACACACTTTTGGACACTGGACACTTTTGGATTGTGTGAGGCCCACTGATATCTGAGCGCTATGTGACAGGCTCGATGGCACTGCTGTGACAAAAGTGACTAGAGGATAAGGGAGATTTTGAATCTCTGCACACACTTTTGGACACTGGACACTTTTGGATTGTGTGAGGCCCACTGATATCTGAGCGCTATGTGACAGGCTCGATGGCACTGCTGTGACAAAAGTGACTAGAGGATAAGGGAGATTTTGAATATCTGCACACACTTTTGGACACTGGACACTTTTGGATTGTGTGAGGCCCACTGATATCTGAGCGCTATGTGACAGGCTCGATGGCACAGCTGTGACAAAAGTGACTAGAGGATAAGGGAGATTTTGAATTTCTGCACACACTTTTGGACACTGGACACTTTTGGATTGTGTGAGGCCCACTGATATCTGAGCGCTATGTGACAGGCTCGATGGCACAGCTGTGACAAAAGTGACTAGAGGATAAGGGAGATTTTGAATTTCTGCACACACTTGTGGACAGTGGACACTTTTGGATTGTGTGAGGCCCACTGATATCTGAGCGCTATGTGACAGGCTCGATGGCACTGCTGTGACAAAAGTGACTAGAGGATAAGGGAGATTTTGAATATCTGCACACACTTTTGGACACTGGACACTTTTGGATTGTGTGAGGCCCACTGATATCTGAGCGCTATGTGACAGGCTCGATGGCACAGCTGTGACAAAAGTGACTAGAGGATAAGGGAGATTTTGAATTTCTGCACACACTTTTGGACACTGGACACTTTTGGATTGTGTGAGGCCCACTGATATCTGAGCGCTATGTGACAGGCTCGATGGCACAGCTGTGACAAAAGTGACTAGAGGATAAGGGAGATTTTGAATTTCTGCACACACTTGTGGACAGTGGACACTTTTGGATTGTGTGAGGCCCACTGATATCTGAGCGCTATGTGACAGCCTCGATGGCACTGCTGTGACAAAAGTGACTAGAGGATAAGGGAGATTTTGAATATCTGCACACACTTTTGGACACTGGACACTTTTGGATTGTGTGAGGCCCACTGATATCTTAGCGCTATGTGACAGGCTCGATGGCACTGCTGTGACAAAAGTGACTAGAGGATAAGGGAGATTTTGAATATCTGCACACACTTTTGGACACTGGACACTTTTGGATTGTGTGAGGCCCACTGATATCTGAGCGCTATGTGACAGGCTCGATGGCACAGCTGTGACAAAAGTGACTAGAGGATAAGGGAGATTTTGAATTTCTGCACACACTTGTGGACAGTGGACACTTTTGGATTGTGTGAGGCCCACTGATATCTGAGCTCTATGTGACAGGCTCGATGGCACTGCTGTGACAAAAGTGACTAGAGGATAAGGGAGATTTTGAATATCTGCACACACTTTTGGACACTGGACACTTTTGGATTGTGTGAGGCCCACTGATATCTGAGCGCTATGTGACAGGCTCGATGGCACTGCTGTGACAAAAGTGACTAGAGGATAAGGGAGATTTTGAATCTCTGCACACACTTTTGGACACTGGACACTTTTGGATTGTGTGAGTCCCACTTATATCTGAGCGCTATGTGACAGGCTCGATGGCACTGCTGTGACAAAAGTGACTAGAGGATAAGGGAGATTTTGAATATCTGCACACACTTTTGGACACTGGACACTTTTGGATTGTGTGAGGCCCACTGATATCTGAGCGCTATGTGACAGGCTCGATGGCACAGTTGTGACAAAAGTGACTAGAGGATAAGGGAGATTTTGAATTTCTGCACACACTTTTGGACACTGGACACTTTTGGATTGTGTGAGGCCCACTGATATCTGAGCGCTATGTGACAGGCTCGATGACACAGCTGTGACAAAAGTGACTAGAGGATAAGGGAGATTTTGAATTTCTGCACACACTTGTGGACAGTGGACACTTTTGGATTGTGTGAGGCCCACTGATATCTGAGCGCTATGTGACAGGTTCGATGGCACTGCTGTGACAAAAGTGACTAGAGGATAAGGGAGATTTTGAATCTCTGCACACACTTTTGGACACTGGACACTTTTGGATTGTGTGAGGCCCACTGATATCTGAGCGCTATGTGACAGGCTCGATGGCACTGCTGTGACAAAAGTGACTAGAGGATAAGGGAGATTTTGAATCTCTGCACACACTTTTGGACACTGGACACTTTTGGATTGTGTGAGGCCCAATGAATATCTGAGCGCTATGTGACAGGCTCGATGGCACAGCTGTGACAAAAGTGACTAGAGGATAAGGGAGATTTTGAATATCTGCACACACTTTTGGACACTGGACACTTTTGGATTGTGTGAGGCCCACTGATATCTGAGCGCTATGTGACAGGCTCGATGGCACAGCTGTGACAAAAGTGACTAGAGGATAAGGGAGATTTTGAATTTCTGCACACACTTTTGGACACTGGACACTTTTGGATTGTGTGAGGCCCACTGATATCTGAGCGCTATGTGACAGGCTCGATGGCACAGCTGTGACAAAAGTGACTAGAGGATAAGGGAGATTTTGAATTTCTGCACACACTTGTGGACAGTGGACACTTTTGGATTGTGTGAGGCCCACTGATATCTGAGCGCTATGTGACAGGTTCGATGGCACTGCTGTGACAAAAGTGACTAGAGGATAAGGGAGATTTTGAATCTCTGCACACACTTTTGGACACTGGACACTTTTGGATTGTGTGAGGCCCACTGATATCTGAGCGCTATGTGACAGGCTCGATGGCACTGCTGTGACAAAAGTGACTAGAGGATAAGGGAGATTTTGAATCTCTGCACACACTTTTGGACACTGGACACTTTTGGATTGTGTGAGGCCCAATGAATATCTGAGCGCTATGTGACAGGCTCGATGGCACAGCTGTGACAAAAGTGACTAGAGGATAAGGGAGATTTTGAATATCTGCACACACTTTTGGACACTGGACACTTTTGGATTGTGTGAGGCCCACTGATATCTGAGCGCTATGTGACAGGCTCGATGGCACAGCTGTGACAAAAGTGACTAGAGGATAAGGGAGATTTTGAATTTCTGCACACACTTTTGGACACTGGACACTTTTGGATTGTGTGAGGCCCACTGATATCTGAGCGCTATGTGACAGGCTCGATGGCACAGCTGTGACAAAAGTGACTAGAGGATAAGGGAGATTTTGAATTTCTGCACACACTTGTGGACAGTGGACACTTTTGGATTGTGTGAGGCCCACTGATATCTGAGCGCTATGTGACAGGCTCGATGGCACTGCTGTGACAAAAGTGACTAGAGGATAAGGGAGATTTTGAATATCTGCACACACTTTTGGACACTGGACACTTTTGGATTGTGTGAGGCCCACTGATATCTTAGCGCTATGTGACAGGCTCGATGGCACTGCTGTGACAAAAGTGACTAGAGGATAAGGGAGATTTTGAATATTTGCACACACTTTTGGACACTGGACACTTTTGGATTGTGTGAGGCCCACTGATATCTGAGCGCTATGTGACAGGCTCGATGGCACAGCTGTGACAAAAGTGACTAGAGGATAAGGGAGATTTTGAATTTCTGCACACACTTGTGGACAGTGGACACTTTTGGATTGTGTGAGGCCCACTGATATCTGAGCGCTATGTGACAGGCTCGATGGCACTGCTGTGACAAAAGTGACTAGAGGATAAGGGAGATTTTTAATATCTGCACACACTTTTGGACACTGGACACTTTTGGATTGTGTGAGGCCCACTGATATCTGAGCGCTATGTGACAGGCTCGATGGCACTGCTGTGACAAAAGTGACTAGAGGATAAGGGAGATTTTGAATTTCTGCACACACTTTTGGACACTGGACACTTTTGGATTGTGTGAGGCCCACTGATATCTGAGCGCTATGTGACAGGCTCGATGGCACAGCTGTGACAAAAGTGACTAGAGGATAAGGGAGATTTTGAATTTCTGCACACACTTGTGGACAGTGGACACTTTTGGATTGTGTGAGGCCCACTGATATCTGAGTGCTATGTGACAGGCTCAATGGCACTGCTGTGACAAAAGTGACTAGAGGATAAGGGAGATTTTGAATATCTGCACACACTTTTGGACACTGGACACTTTTGGATTGTGTGAGGCCCACTGATATCTGAGCGCTATGTGACAGGCTCGATGGCACTGCTGTGACAAAAGTGACTAGAGGATAAGGGAGATTTTGAATCTCTGCACACACTTTTGGACACTGGACACTTTTGGATTGTGTGAGGCCCACTGATATCTGAGCGCTATGTGACAGGCTCGATGGCACTGCTGTGACAAAAGTGACTAGAGGATAAGGGAGATTTTGAATATCTGCACACACTTTTGGACACTGGACACTTTTGGATTGTGTGAGGCCCACTGATATCTGAGCGCTATGTGACAGGCTCGATGGCACAGCTGTGACAAAAGTGACTAGAGGATAAGGGAGATTTTGAATTTCTGCACACACTTTTGGACACTGGACACTTTTGGATTGTGTGAGGCCCACTGATATCTGAGCGCTATGTGACAGGCTCGATGGCACAGCTGTGACAAAAGTGACTAGAGGATAAGGGAGATTTTGAATTTCTGCACACACTTGTGGACAGTGGACACTTTTGGATTGTGTGAGGCCCACTGATATCTGAGCGCTATGTGACAGGCTCGATGGCACTGCTGTGACAAAAGTGACTAGAGGATAAGGGAGATTTTGAATATCTGCACACACTTTTGGACACTGGACACTTTTGGATTGTGTGAGGCCCACTGATATCTGAGCGCTATGTGACAGGCTCGATGGCACAGCTGTGACAAAAGTGACTAGAGGATAAGGGAGATTTTGAATTTCTGCACACACTTTTGGACACTGGACACTTTTGGATTGTGTGAGGCCCACTGATATCTGAGCGCTATGTGACAGGCTCGATGGCACAGCTGTGACAAAAGTGACT
Source organism: Dendrobates tinctorius (assembly GCF_039654945.1). Classification (NCBI taxonomy): domain Eukaryota; kingdom Metazoa; phylum Chordata; class Amphibia; order Anura; family Dendrobatidae; genus Dendrobates; species Dendrobates tinctorius. The sequence continues at coordinate 19,193,969 of NW_027361810.1, read as the reverse complement.
AGAGGATAAGGGAGATTTTGAATTTCTGCACACACTTGTGGACAGTGGACACTTTTGGATTGTGTGAGGCCCACTGATATCTGAGCGCTATGTGACAGCCTCGATGGCACTGCTGTGACAAAAGTGACTAGAGGATAAGGGAGATTTTGAATATCTGCACACACTTTTGGACACTGGACACTTTTGGATTGTGTGAGGCCCACTGATATCTTAGCGCTATGTGACAGGCTCGATGGCACTGCTGTGACAAAAGTGACTAGAGGATAAGGGAGATTTTGAATATCTGCACACACTTTTGGACACTGGACACTTTTGGATTGTGTGAGGCCCACTGATATCTGAGCGCTATGTGACAGGCTCGATGGCACAGCTGTGACAAAAGTGACTAGAGGATAAGGGAGATTTTGAATTTCTGCACACACTTGTGGACAGTGGACACTTTTGGATTGTGTGAGGCCCACTGATATCTGAGCTCTATGTGACAGGCTCGATGGCACTGCTGTGACAAAAGTGACTAGAGGATAAGGGAGATTTTGAATATCTGCACACACTTTTGGACACTGGACACTTTTGGATTGTGTGAGGCCCACTGATATCTGAGCGCTATGTGACAGGCTCGATGGCACTGCTGTGACAAAAGTGACTAGAGGATAAGGGAGATTTTGAATCTCTGCACACACTTTTGGACACTGGACACTTTTGGATTGTGTGAGTCCCACTTATATCTGAGCGCTATGTGACAGGCTCGATGGCACTGCTGTGACAAAAGTGACTAGAGGATAAGGGAGATTTTGAATATCTGCACACACTTTTGGACACTGGACACTTTTGGATTGTGTGAGGCCCACTGATATCTGAGCGCTATGTGACAGGCTCGATGGCACAGTTGTGACAAAAGTGACTAGAGGATAAGGGAGATTTTGAATTTCTGCACACACTTTTGGACACTGGACACTTTTGGATTGTGTGAGGCCCACTGATATCTGAGCGCTATGTGACAGGCTCGATGACACAGCTGTGACAAAAGTGACTAGAGGATAAGGGAGATTTTGAATTTCTGCACACACTTGTGGACAGTGGACACTTTTGGATTGTGTGAGGCCCACTGATATCTGAGCGCTATGTGACAGGTTCGATGGCACTGCTGTGACAAAAGTGACTAGAGGATAAGGGAGATTTTGAATCTCTGCACACACTTTTGGACACTGGACACTTTTGGATTGTGTGAGGCCCACTGATATCTGAGCGCTATGTGACAGGCTCGATGGCACTGCTGTGACAAAAGTGACTAGAGGATAAGGGAGATTTTGAATCTCTGCACACACTTTTGGACACTGGACACTTTTGGATTGTGTGAGGCCCAATGAATATCTGAGCGCTATGTGACAGGCTCGATGGCACAGCTGTGACAAAAGTGACTAGAGGATAAGGGAGATTGGATTGCTTTTAAAAAAGCAGTTTGCGGAGCAGTGGGTAAACAGCAATGCCAGCCTGTCAGGAAGCCTTAGAAGGCATCCCAACAACCAACACCACTGATACACCACTATATAGCCTCCCCTTGCACTGCACACACAGTGACTGGTGTGTTGTGCAGGCCAAATTGCTAGCAGCAGAAGCAGTTTTTTTTTCTTCTCAGCAGGACAAAAAAAAAAATTGGGATTGCTTTTAAAAAAGCAGTTTGCGGAGCAGTGGGTAAACAGCAATGCCAGCCTGTCAGGAAGCCTTAAAAGGCAGCCCAACAACCAACACCACTGATACACCACTATATAGCCTCCCCTTGCACTGCACACACAGTGACTGGTGTGTTGTGCAGGCCAAATCGCTAGCAGCAGAAGCAGTTTTTTTGTCTTCTTCCCTGCCTAACGCTCTCCCTACAGAATCAGCAGCAACCTCTCCCTATACTAAGATCGGCAGAAGTAAGATGGCGGTCGGCGTGCACGCCCTTTTATACCCCCTGTGACGCCCACCAAAGCAAGCCAATCACTTGCATGCCCTTCTGAAAGATGGTGGTGACCCGTGCCTATGTCATCACGTTGCCCACAGTGTCCGTGGATCCTGATTGGCTGAAAAAGAGCGCAAAACAAACTTTTGAAATGCGACTTTGGCGCGTAAGTCGCCGACCTCGTGGCCGACCTCATCCTAGGGTTGTGTTTCGTTTCATGAAACCCGACTTTGCCAAAAGTCGGCGACTTTTGAATTTTTTCGACCCGTTTCGCTCAACTCTATTCAGCACAGAACCGTCTGCCTGATCACAATGATGAGGATGGATCGTTTTTGTACAATTGTTTAACAAAAGAAAAGAACCATGAAAAGTCTGTCAGTTTACTGGTATTAAATATGTTGTGGGTTACTATTCGCTTCTATAGCATGGTTTCTTTGATTCCACTTCTGCAGTGTTTTTTGTTAAAGAATTTGAAAGTGATTGTATACCGCCAAAAGAGAATTCACAACATTACACAGGTAATTGGAGGTTTTGCAGTATTACAATTTGCACCAAATCGATTTTCTGAAAGATATATAATTTTTTTTGGAAATAATTGTTAAACATAACGTAATCGAATTTCAAAAGATTTAATCATCACAAATTGAAAGTATTTTTACTTGGAAGTGCATCTTGTGAAAGTATATTTTTATGGTGTATACTGAGGGGTATAATTTTAAGAATATGGCATATAAAAAGATACAAGATTGTCTCCTTGAAGGAGTTATCTTGCATTATACATAATGATGTCTATTTAGGACATTGTTCTGTAAACAAAAGGAAATAAGAAACAAAAAAAAAAAAACAATATTGGTTCTGTTAATCCTCAGCTTACAAGGTTACACAAAGCCAGACAAATCGCTTTTCTACTGCTCCTGAATCTACATTGATTAAGTTTCTTAAGTAGCATTTCTTGGCTTTTATTTTATTTTTAGACTTATTTTTTTGACTCCTTATCCAATGAGAGCAGCTGCTTGGCAACTACTGTTTGTTCTGAAGAACAGGGCAAAGAAGGGGCACAAGACCAAAGTTATATATATATTGCCAAAGGCTCCATAGCAACCTAAGAGGCAATGCCAGGGCTTCTCTTGAAAGCAGAATATATGACCATACTCAAAAAAAGCCAAACGGGGAAAGGGCCTGACAGTGCACAAGTGACTGAACTAATTGCAAATTAGTTCCCATGGGCAGAAACTTGACCTACATAACCTCTAAATATAGTTCCCTATGTACATCACAAATAAGTTATATGACTTTAGGAAAAGCATATGATTTTAGAAGAAGCAGCCCTACTCACTGTTGAGGTCTGGAATTGCAGTTCAGTCCCTCTTTTTTAGGATATTAATTACCCTGGTAAAAAGTTTTAGTATCACCTTTGCCCTAAACTTCCTGAAACTCTTTAATGTAGCTAAGGTTTATATTATACAGAAGTGTGAGCCTAGGACAGTGTTTCCCAAACTCCAGTCCTCACGGCCCCCACAGGTCATGTTTTCAGGATTTCTATAGTGTTGCACAGGTGACGGAATTCCTGATGCCTTGATGATACTTTCACCACCTGTGGAATATTAAGGAAATCATGACCAGTTAGGAGCTTTGAGGGTTGGAGTTTAGGAACCACTGGTCTAGACTAGCAATGAGCTCACAGAGGATTGTTCAGACTGGCTACAAGGTAACCCATGTGAAGTCATGTTATGTAATCCTTGACAGCGATCTTGAATTGCATCAGTATTTAAAAAATGTCTCAAATAGTATTATTTGCAAATAGAGATGAATGAACTGATTGAATTGAAATTGTGTTAAATTTTTAGAAAATTACCGTACCAGGCATGTTTGAAACAGTTTGGGGTTTGCTACTTGTAAATTGCCTAAAATGGCTGCTGCCTGTTTAGACATTGCAGAATCTAGTATCAGAGAGAAAAGTATTACATGACCTCAGGCAGGGTTCCCCATAATATTTTCCAGCAATCACATCACATGGCATAGCACAGCCTATCACAAGGAACTATCATATCCTGTATAAAAGCAAAGGTAGGGAATGCAGCAGCCATCCATTTTTGTGGTGAATCTGCATAGTAAGAGAATGTCTAAGCTTACAGAGGTATGGGAAAAAAGCCATAGAGGACTGAAGGAACTGGACAAAGAGTATGTGACATCACTCCAATGAAGGCAATTTGTGTGAGAGGAAAAGAGAATTGGAGGCTCTGAAGTACGTTAGCTAGGCGATTAGTCAGTTAGCTATGAATCAAATTTGGGAAAAATTAGCAAAGCTGTAGAATTTGAACTTCAATATATTTGCTCCTCTCTATTTGTCAACAATTTATGAGCAAGTGCAAATCATTAACATTACTAGAATAAGGTACCATGTTCAACAGCTTGAGATTTCACTCACCATATTCCAGCTTTAGAGATGAAAACTGTTTTATTCAAAATTTTCAAATACACTTAAAAAATATAACCCTTTTTTTATGAATTTACTAAGATTTCGTTACATAATTGATACTATGTTTCTGCATATTTCCAGCTAAAAACAGAATATTTTGAATGATTCTACACCAGTCAAAATATTCTGTTTAAGCGTGAAACATGCAGAATAAAGTGTAGCAAAACTAGCGCTAGATAAAGAATTCAGAGTGGTACTGCCTAAAGCAAGGTTATGGGGCCAGGTTTACACTGGAACACTAGCTAAGTTACTGAGATGTTATGGATTATTCTCTCTCTCTCTACAGATACTGTATGTATATATACAGTTGTGCTCAAAAGTTTACATACCCCGGCAAAAGTTTTGCTTTCTTGGCCTTTTTTCAGAGAATATGAATGATAACACCAAAATGTTTTATCCACTCATGGTTAGTGGTTGGGTGAAACCATTTATTGTCAAACTGCTGTGTTTTCTCTTTTTAAATCACAATGACAACCCCAAACATCCAAATGACCCTGATCAAAGGTTCACATACCTTGGTGATTTTGGCCTGATAACATGCACAGAAGTTGACACAAATGCGTTTGACTGGCTACTAATGTTAACATCCTCACCTGTGTCCTGTGACAAATGCCAGGAAAATTGTTCAGGATGCAAAGAAAAACCCACAAATAACATCAGCTGAAATACTGTCATTCATATTCTCTGAAAAAAGACCAAGAAAGCAAAAATTCTGCTGGGGTATGTAAACTTTTAGCACAACTGTATATAGTCTTCCTGTAACTGTCAGAATGGTTATGTTCACCATCCCATGATATTTGCGTCCCTTTGTGTGTTACATTATGATCATTAGATCGGTTATTTTAGTAGATAATTAGCAGTGAAGATAACACTCAAGGGTCAAATCCAACCTGATCACCAGATTGCCACTATGCTGGGTTTTACAATTTTGCCAGTCTGTGACTGCGAAAGAGTGGTGGAGACGTTGTCAAAATAAGCCCTAGTCTATATTTCTTCAGGGACAAATCCAACCTGTCTGCCACGTTAGCACTATGTTGGGTACCACAATTTTATAAGGGCTCCAGACACAAGGGGTAGAGCGGTAAAAATAAATCCTGGTCATGATAGCATTCTAGAATCAAATCCAACCACTCACCAGGTTTTCATTTTGTTGGAAACTGTAGTTTTGCAAGTCTGTGAGGCCCTGGGGTCAAGCGGTGAAATAGTCAATTATTTGTGGATACATTTTTAAGGTCAAATGCAACCTGTCTGCAAGGTCGCCACTGTGTTGGGTATTGCAGTATTGCAAGGTCGCCACTGTGTTGGGTATTGCAGTATTGCAAGGTCGCCACTGTGTTGGGTATTGCAGTATTGACTGTCTATAAGGGCACAGAGGTAAGTTCCAGTCTATAATTCTCCAAGGAAAACTCCAATCTGGCTGCCACTGTGGCACTATGTTCGACGCTACAGTTCTACAAGATCACAGGAACGCAAGACATAAGTGGTGGAGATGAGTCTTAGTCACTCATGACCTAAAAGTTTTGGCTATACTGGATAATATAGTTTTGCAAGTCTATGAAGACATTGGGGTTCAGTGATGACATAGCTAAAATAAGTCCAAACCCAGATAATTCCTAAAGGTCAAATGCAACTTGTCTGCAAGGTCGCCACTGTGTTGGGTATTGCAGTCTTGCCAGTTTACGAGGACACAGAGGTAAGTCCCAGTCTATAATTCTCCAAGGAAAAATCCAACCTGGTTGCCATTGTGGCACTATGTTCGATGCTACAGTTCTTCAACATCACAGTAACGCAAGACAGAAGTGGTGGAATGGTGGCGGTAAGTCCTAGTCATGATAACCCTACCTAACCGCCAGGTTTCCACTATAGTGGACAAAGTGGCCAAGTGGTGATGCTGGTAAAATCAGTCCCAATTTAGATACTCTTCCAGGGTCAAAAGATACCTGTCTGTAGGTCTGTAGGCTGCCACTATGTTGGGCACGGAAGTTTCGTCTAATCATAAATTCAAGGCTTATCATTAAAATAAGCAATCAATATTAAACTTTTACAGTATTAATCAGATGGAAGTATATTTAGTGAGTAAAGGGAGTCTAAGATTTCCAAAATCTACTTTGGAGGCTCAGTCTGCTTAACTACAATCCCTGTGCTTTATACTGCAGCTCTGCTTTTACTGATGGGTTTACATGTAAATGCACAAGCCCCACTATTGGCTTAATAAAAACTCATTTCATACAGAGCTGAAAGATGAACGATTAAAGTTGTCAAGTCAAAAACTACTTGATCGGTCGACTTATATACAGCGCCACCGCTGTCTACAGGTTGTGTCTGGTATTTGATTGGTCATGTTATATACAGTGCCACTGCTGTCTACAGGTTGTGTCTGGTATTTGATTGGTCATGTTATATATAGCGCCACCGCTGTCTACAGGTTGTGTCTGGTATTTGATTGGTCATGTTATATACAGTGCCACCGCTGTCTACAGGTTGTGTCTGATATTTGATTGGTCATGTTATATACAGCGCCATCGCTGTCTACAGGTTGTGTCTGGTATTTGATTGGTCATGTTATATACAGAGCCACCGCTGTCTACAGGTTGTGTCTGGTATTTGATTGGTCTGTTATATACAGCGCCACCGCTGTCTACAGGTTGTGTCTGGTATTTGATTGGTCTGTTATATACAGCGCCACCGCTGTCTACAGGTTGTGTCTGGTATTTGATTGGTCTGTTATATACAGCGCCACCGCTGTCTACAGGTTGTGTCTGGTATTTGATTGGTCATGCTATATACAGCGCCACCACTGTCTACAGGTTGTGTCTGGTATTTGATTGGTCATGTTATATACAGCGCCATCGCTGTCTACAGGTTGTGTCTGGTATTTGATTGGTCTGTTATATACAGCGCCACCGCTGTCTACAGGTTGTGTCTGGTATTTGATTGGTCTGTTATATACAGCGCCACCGCTGTCTACAGGTTGTGTCTGGTATTTGATTGGTCTGTTATATACAGCACCACCACTGTCTACAGGTTGTGTCTGGTATTTTATTGGTCATCTTATATACAGCGACACCGCTGTCTACAGGTTGTGTCTGGTATTTGATTGGTCTGTTATATACAGCGCCACCGCTGTCTACAGGTTGTGTCTGGTATTTGATTGGTCTGTTATATACAGCGCCACCACTGTCTACAGGTTGTGTCTGGTATTTTATTGGTCATCTTATATACAGCGACACCACTGTCTACTGGTTGTGTCTGGTATTGCACTAAATGAATTGTACAGAGCTGCAATACCACACACTACCTGAAGATGGGGTGGCACTGATTTAGGAAAAAGATAGCTGTTTTTCTAGTTATGGACAAGCCCTTTAAGTCCAATACTAAGAGGTGAAGAAAACTTCATAGGACCTATTGTTGGGTTATATATTCCGGTAAGGTTCTCATTACAATTGTTCTAATTTTAGGAAAGATTTCCAATACTAAAGTCGATTTAACCACCCGTGATGGTCTTAACAAAAACCATTATAAAATATGAACTATGTATCTACATTTCCATAATTGCTAATTTCAAAATTACTGCTGGCTGCTAATTAATATTCATGTGTTGTTTTTGACTGGCAAATAAGAATGATTAGTTTTACAATGTCTAATTCATCACAATAAGAGATTTCATAATATCCCATAATTTGATGGATTCATTTATTTAACTTGTCAGTGTTAATAACCCCGATTACAATGACAAAGCCAGAGATGAACTGCAGACGCTGCGCCATCGCTGTGTGCAAACTTTGATTTCTCTGTTCACAAACTCTTTTCGTTTTCATTTAATTTTAATTAACTTTTCCTATTACTGATGGGAACATTGCTGGCAGCGTGGGGCAGCTATGAACTCACTGTCTGACCACATAAACACAGTCCACTTTGCTGTTCATTAGTGCAGACATTAGCTGATCGTTGCAGACGCTTCGGGATTCCGCTTCACCTAAGGAATATGCAGGAGAGTGGCTTTGTGCGCCCTTTCTAAATGGCAGAACACAGGACCATCTCACAGTGATGTCATTCCTGAATCCTGTCCACTAAAAGCCCAGATTGGAAACTTAATTTGGAGATTATTAAAATGCTGTTGAATGGTTGAGATTCATTGGAAGCACACTGTATGTGCGTCTATCTCGCCGCATTAGTCTGACCCCGGCTTCATTCAGCAGATCTCTGCGCTGCTGGGTGTGGACCGACCTCTGTGCTCTCTATCCCTAAAGCTGCGCTCACAGCTTGATCCTGACCTTTGATCCGGTACAATTTGGAAAAAGTTTTAGATGAACAAACTAGAAAACTTAGGGGCAACACATGAATTCAACGCATTCAATGTTATCTAGTCTGCAAAAATTAGAAATAAAATAACCCAAAATATTGTACAGTGTCAAAAGCATGTAGTTACCTTGTGCCCTATACCTCGATAATTCCATACAATGTGATTTTGTATCTTTTTTTCAGCCAATCATATACAGTACATCACACTGTCCTAACATTATCACAAAAGACAAGGGGTCACTTCATCCTGCATGATCAACACACTGTTCTCCTGCTGCCTTTATCTTATTGGGTATGGCACGCTATATTAGCTCCCGTTTTATGACAACTTATTGTAACAAGTGGTCGTGTCCTTGCTAATGTCATCAGACCAGCTTACAAGTCACTGCCGCTCACAAGATCAGCACACTGTGTTACTGCTGCTCATACTTGATTCATTATCTGATTTAGTGCACATTGCTATCTCTACCCTCATTTCATGGCATCGCCCGGTCACTTATAGAAAGGTCATCACTAACATGATTGCATTCGTTTTCAAGTCACTGTCTCACTCAAGATCAGCACACTGCGACACTGCTGCTTCCACTTTATTCATTATCTGATTGAGTGCAGCACGTTGTCTCTACTCCCATTTAATGGCATCCTTGTGTTACTTACAGAAAAGTCGTCACTAACATGATCACGTAAGTTTACAAGTCACTGTCTCCTACATGATCAGCATACTCTGTTCCTGCTGCTTTCACGATATTCAATTCCTGGCATTGCTGAGTTACATATAGAAAAGTCTTAAGTAACATGATCCCATTAGTTTACAGGTCATTGCCCCCCACATAATTAGCACAGGATATTTCTGCTGCTTCTACCATATTCATAATCAGATTAAGCATAACCTGCAATTTCTACCCCCATGTCATGGCATCTTCCTATCACACAGTCCAGTCTTCACTAACATCACCACACAAGTTTATAGGTCACTGCCCTCTTCAGGATAAGCACACTTCTTTTCTGCTGCTTCCAACACATTTCAGCCTTTCATTTAGTAAAGTATCTCTTCCCTATTAAATTATTGTCACTACTACACTTAGTCCAGTCCTCACTAACATCCTCAAGTGATAGGACAAGTCACTTCCTCCACCAAAATCAGTACATTTGTCTCATGCTGCTGTCATAATTCTCATTAGTGTATTCTCTTTAGTGTTTTGTTATTCTACCTACGATATGAAACTGCCCGAGTCCCTGCACATTGTCTCCTACTTGCCGCAAGAATAACACATTTCTCCCTTGAAATACTCTCTGCTTCTATCTTCATGATTTGACCCTGTCACACATTGCCCAATCCTCATTAACATCTTATCCGATACAACATTGAACCCCCATTGCTTGACTTGTCCATTAAACATAGCCAAGACTTTCATGAATAAAAAAGAAAAAGGTGGACGGCACAGCTATTACCGTTGTAGACTCAAAGTGGTGTGCGGTATACAGAATGCTGGTTGCTGGCAGCAACGGGTGCCAATCCTGGAGAACCACAGCGATGAATGAATCCAATAGAAGATAGAAGGACCGCAATCAACGGGCTGGTGAAGAAATTTCGCTGATTTATTGGCACATGCAATACATATCGGCTGGCAGAGTGAAAACAGGAGTGGAACAAGAGCTGACAACAGCCTTTTCGCGCTGTGCCAGCGCTTCAACGGGTCATGTGACTCGTTGAAGCGCTAGTACAGTGCGAAACGGCCATTGTCAGCTCTTGTTCCACTCCTGTTTTCACTTTCCCGGCCGTCATGTATTGCATGTGCCAATAAATCAGCAAAATTTCTTCACCAGCCCGTTGATTGCGGTCCTTCTATCTTCTATTGGATAGCCAAGTCATCATTATATAAATTTATAAAAAAGACAAGTCACTGCCTCTCACAAAATCAGTACACTTGTCTTCTGCTGCTGTCGTGATTTGAATAAATTCAGGGTATTATAATTCCACCTATATAAAATTTTCTAACTTCATGCAGACCTGCCCTCTACTTGACAAAAGATTATTATAACTTCTCTAGAAATACTCTCATTAACATCATCAAGTCACTGCCACTTACAAAATCAACACACCAGTCTCCTGCTGCCATCATTCTCATGATTAAGTGGCTATATTTTCTTCTAGACATTACCCTAATCCCATGCATCCTTTTGCTCTACTTGACCCAAGATTATCACATTCCCTCCTTGAAACACTCTGTGCTGCTGTTAAAATTCCAATTATTTTGCCTATTTTCACCAATCAACACCGATCAAACGGATTTGGTTTGAAAACTTACACCCTAACCATTGCGGTGGCCTCCTAATGAATCATTTTTATATTAGTCTTTATGAGCCTTTTATTATCTTAATCACCCGCTGCCCCCTTTATTATGATCGATTTTTCAATAGACCCTCGCTGCATAAGCAAAAAAAAAAATCTGCACCAAAAAATCCCCCCCCCTCGTTCTTGAAGCGCCATCGCCGCCACAGAACAAGAGCAAAAAATGTAAATTAAAATATTTCGTATGTGCATTTTGATGTCTTTTTTTTTCTCCCTTCATAGAAAAAAGGAACAGTCACTTGAGCTAAATTGCTGTACATTTTGTACCGTATAATTTGCATTGTAATATATGAATAAATTATAATAGATTTTTTAATTTGCCGTAAAGGATGCTATCAATGTCAGGATGTCTGAGGCGTAATGAGATACCTATGATGTTACACAACTGGGGTAAAATAAGGAAGGAATTTAGTGGAAAGTATGAGATGAATACCAAGAAATCAGGATTCCGCCTATCTTCCGCTGATTAAAAGACAAAGGAAATTGATTGGTTGCTATTGGAGACAGATCTTCTGCTTCATAAGTACAAAACATAATAAGATATAGCGCCTCTCCGATTGTAATATGACAATAAAAAAAGACCAAAAAAATAATAAAATAAAAAAGTTCCAGTCCTATGCCAGTTTTAAGTATTAATGGCCAAGCACATGGGGTAATATAAGCGATAGGGGCAAAGAGGTCATCTGTCATGGACAAGCCATATTTATTTAGAAGTACAGAAAGGCTGATTAGAATGTTCCAATGCTATGATCCCAAATGATCGCCGAAAAAATACCTATTCTCAATTTCTCTACAGCACACCCACTGGTCAAAATAAGTATTACACAATTTTTATTCAACAGCCATAAGTAGTCCACATTACAGGTGAGCGACTCAATTTGTAACTAATCAAATTTGTTGAATGTTTCCAAAGAAATTCAAGGTCGCCTCAATACAATTTTTGGGGGGATTCAATTTGCAAAAATCTGGTAAATTGCAAAGCGTTAGCCAACAATTTGCCAGTCTTTTTAAAGAGCTGTGAAGGAGTTAAAAATAATAAAATCCTATGCTAAACTATTTTATGCCGACATCTCACTAAGCCTGTTATCTTAGCTCCCTACCCGCTCCTCTGTTAATGGGGTATTCCCTCACCAATATCCTATTCTAATATGTAGCAGGTGTAATGCAAACAATATTAGCAGATACATCCAAATAGAAATGTAGCATAGTTCTTCTGATTATCTTTGCTGCTGTCCCCATGCAAGGCATTGCAATACCTTAGGCATCTATGATTATGACCTCTCATACAGTGACAGTTCGTTAGCTGTTAGTCATTGTAACCATGGATACCTTAACTACTTCAATGCACTGCACATGGGGTAAGTGACTAGCTAATCAGAAGAACTATACTACATTTCTAATTGGAGGCATTTGCTAATACTATTATGATTACACCTACAACATATTGGGATCGAATTTTTGAGATGGGTAGACCTCGTTAACTTTAGATTGGTCTTTGCCATTTTTCAATCTTCCGTATTGACGTGTGTCCATGCATGAGCACTATTTAGAGATGAAAACCTGAACTAGACACCATTCTGAAGACTGGTTCAGTGCTAGCAGATGAACGGACAGAGAGCTACAGTGGCCGGACAGTTGAGGGAAGCGCCCGCCATTTATTGTGCTTTCGAGTCTAGGAGACGTCAGAGACTAATACCATCTCTACACGGCATATGATCTGCAGACCAATTAGATCTTATCTGCCTGAATTGAATTTTGGGAGATCCGCTCATCTTTAGCCAACATAATGGGTCATCCAGAAAGAGACATTCCCTAAATTTCCAGCCTGGCTACATCTGAAGGTCTTAAATAGGGATCCCCTTCCTCCATCAACTCTAAAATTCCAAAAAGACTTTATACAAAATGAATTTATTTCACTTCTATCAATTAGTACATGCCAATATTTGTTAGTCCTAGTTATTCCTTCCATCAAGCTCTCTACTAAATCCCAGGGCATGATGACCATTAATGTATAAAAAAAAGCCCTGACTTAAAGCTAGAGATGCCACATACAAAACTGCAGAAAATACAGTAGATGGCAAAAAGAAAAAATGACAACATAATCCATATTTTAGCGTATAATTACTAGGTATCGGCTTTGCAGACAAGACTTGGTTAAGTCTACGCTGGAGTAAGGTGCGCCTCTTAATGGGTTTATGGCACCCGAGTCCCATAACCAAAGACTGGAGCACATTTTTGTCACAATTTTCACCAATTTTTTGCACAAATTATGATGATTTTGTCAACCATGACAGTCGACTACCAACTTTTCTAAACTTTGAAAAAAAGCCAAGAATCACAAAATGTTTGCACAACTAAAAATTCCACAAAAGTTTTGCAACATTTCTAGCAATTTCACACCATAAAACTGGCAAAAATTTCTTGACAAATCTGGTCTAAGGGGCAACGTTTCTTCTTGCGGGGAGTGACATGCGGACTCTGGCATGCCAAGGAAAGGAAGCTTATGCTTATGCAATGATCCTCCGGGAAATTTTATATGCAAATCGCCTCAGAAAGGAAGAGGACTTGAGCTCTATAGTGTCCCCTGTGGGAAGCAGCGATCCTACAAGTCACAATCAACCCTTTAACAGGTCTTGAAATGGATAAAAGCCAAATCAGAATCTCAATTTACAGACACGGTGTTTCGAGGTATGGCCCCTCATCAGTGCAAAGTATGAGATCAGACTTGGCTAGGTGAAAGGCTCTGGACTGAGGTCTAAGGAGTAACATTTCTCCTTGTGGAGAGTGACATGCCGGCTCTGGCATGCCAAGGTAAGGAGGCTTATTTGCCATGCGATACTAGATTGATTGGTTCATCGAAAGGTGACATTGAGGTTCTTGGCCAAAACAAGGTGGAATCTGGGAGTAAGATGACTCTTCCTAAGCCTTGGTGACACAATGTTGCCTATCCCCATTTTTTGCTGTGACTTTCAGATCAAGAGCGATGGGAACCTGTTTGTTGGGGACCTTTCTTATTTTGGAGTGAGCTTCTAATTAACACATTGCACCTTTTTTTGCACTTGGGTGAAGAAATTCAATTCCTGGCTTTTAAAAACAATTGTTTGTGCCTTGCATCCTTATATTTATTGTGTGCCCTATTTACTATCTCCCTGCAATGAACACTTAACAATGTGTCTCTATCCTTATATTTAATATTTCTGGGAGCAGGAAAATGCAACACAACAACATAAATGTATCCGGCGAGTTACTTCCATAATGTAATGAGTTAAAGTCAGTGACATTGAAATAATTACAAGGGGAATAATGAAGCGGGCTAAGGGCTGCGCTTTTTATATACCTTTATTGATTTTTCGAGGTGATTCCCACCAGCCGACCACAAGGCATTAATATCTCTTGTAGAATTCTACACCATGTGCACATGTGGATTTCAGCATTTGCAGGACCCGGCGTGATAAATGAATTCTAGTAGAAACATTAATGCTTACAAGGCAGGCAGCGTATTAGGCGGTTGAACATATTTGTGCATAGGCTCTTAAGGTGGATTATTGCTGTATAATTTCATGTTGAAACTAATTCACGCGATCAGATCGTCTCCGTATGACCTTGGGTTATGTATGAAATGCTTTCCGCATCGGTATGTGTTACATTTATCAAGAGTTAATAAATACATGCACAGAATAATAAATAGTAGGGCCGTGATATCCCTTCTGTCAATATGATGGGTGATTGAGCCAGCAACTGATTTTGGTCCACTGAGGAATCCTACTATTGAGAGGAGGAAAGCGTCAAGACCGGGACCCTCATCTACTGAGGAATCCTACTATTGAGAGGAGGGAAAACGTTGAGACCGATACCTTGGTCTACTGAAGAATCCTACTATTGAGAGAGGGGAAAGTGTTGTGAGTTCATTTTCCCCTCCGTCACTGAGGCCTGGTGAACTCCCTATTCTAGTGAAGGAAGGTAGTGAGCCTGATTATCAGGCACCTGGGACTAATGAAGACGATTGGCTGAGTGGAGTCACTGACTGGATTTAAGGCAGCCTACGCCTTTTCTGCCCTGCGGGTGATTTCTCTGTGGACTCTTGGACACCAGTCTGATTCCTGCTCTCCTAAAGCTAAGTTTTCTGTTTTGCCTTTTTGCATCTAAGATTTGTTTTTGTTTTTCTTGCTTTTTGGATTCTGCCACTCCCTGCTGTAGTGTGCAGTGTTCCGTGAGCTCTGTCTTCTGAAAGTACCTGAGTGCTGATTTAGTTTTTGAAGCTTAGTTGCTTCAGGGCCATTTTTATATCAGCTTGTTGGCTTTTGTCTCTGATAGGGTTTTGGCAGATTGCAGACAGCAGCCTTCCTATCCGTTCCTATCTAGGTAGTTTTTGGGCCCCGTCTTTGCTCAGCCTGTCTTTCTGTCTGTGTAAGTGTTTTCATCTTGCTTCACCGTCATTATATGTGGGGGGCTGCCTATTGCTTTGGGGTCTGCTCTGGGGCAGTTAGATTTCCCCTTTCCTTCTTTAGGCCTATGTATCTCTCCGGCTGTGATCGAGGGGTCTAGGTCATCGTAGGTACCCCCCACGGCTACTGCTAGTTGTGTTGATAGGTTCAGGGGTCTGCAATCTGATAGTTGCCAACTTCTTTGGTTTTCAGGACTTAGCTAGCATTTCTGTTTTTGCCTCCTACGGTGACTCAATCATAACAGAATCACCCGCCCAACCGCAGATCCTGGGGTACTCAATAGCAGGAAGGAATTGTGTTTAAAAAAAAAAAAAAAAGTTTGTATATTCTTTCCTCTATATCTCTGAGGCCGTAGGGGGAATTTTTTTTTCTCTCAATGGAGATAAAGCAAGTGTCTGATCGTGTGGAGCAGCTCGCTGCTGAAGTGCGAGGAATTTCCACCTATCTTGCTCGTTCACATGCTGTTGAACCAAAGATCCCCACACCTGATGTTTTTTTTTGGGGATCGATCTAAATTTTGGAGTTTCAAAAATAATTGTAAATTATTTTTTGCTTTGAAGCCTAACTTGTCAGGGAGCCCCGCGCAGCAGGTTAAAATTGTCATCTCTTTGCTGCGCGGCGATCCCCAGGATTGGGCATTTTCTTTGAAACCAGATGACCCTATTCTGACTAATGTGAATGCATTTTTTCAAGCCTTGGGGTTGCTGTACGACGAACCTAATGCTATTGATCAGGCTGAAAAGACCCTGTTAGCATTGAACCAGGGTCGAGAATCTGCAGAGTTGTACTGTCAAAAGTTCCGAAAGTGGGCGGTACTTACTACCTGGAATGATAGTGCCTTGGCTGCTCTCTTTCGGAAGGGTTTGTCAGAAGCCGTAAAAGATACTATGGTGGGATTTCCTGTTCCCTCTGGTCTGGACGATTCTATGTCTTTAGCCATTCAGGTTGATCGGCGTTTACGTGAACGCAGGAATACACGAGAGGTGTTGCCACCGGTTGAACAGACGTCTGAACCTATGCAATGTGATAGAGTTTTGTCTAAGGTGCAACGTCAGGAATTCAGAAGGCGTAATAAGCTGTGTTTTTTCTGTGGAGATGCCTCACATGTTATTTCTGTTTGTCCTAAACATGAGAAACGCTTAGCACACACGTTTTCTGTTGGTGGGGTTCAGCCTAAGTTTCTTTTGGCGATTACTCTGATCTGTTCCCTGTCCACATTTTCCGCCAAGGCATTTGTGGATTCGGGAGCAGCGCTAAACCTGATGGACTTGGATTTTGCTAAGCGTTGTGGATTTCCGTTGACACCTCTGCAGACGCCTATCCCTTTGAGGGGGATTGATGCTACCCCTCTGGCTAAAAATAAACCTCAGTTTTGGACCCAGTTGGTCATGCGGGTCGCCCCAGACCACCAAGAAAATTGCAGATTTTTGGTGTTGCATGGTCTGCATGATGCCGTTGTTCTGGGGTTTCCCTGGTTGCAGATTCATAATCCAGTTTTGGATTGGAAGTCTGTGTCTGTGGTGAGTTGGGGTTGCCTGTGTACCTTTAGTGAGGCTCCGGTTTTTTCCACCTCTCCTCAGTCGCATGAGGTTCCTGACTATTTGGCGGACTACTATGATGTATTTAGTGAGAATGAGTCTGCGTCCTTGCCTCCTCATAGGAGTTACGACTGTGCAATTGAACTAAACCCGGGGTGTAAATTTCCTAAGGGTCGGCTCTTCAATTTATCTGTACCTGAGCACGAGGCTATGTGGTCCTATATTAAGGAGGCGTTGGAGAAGGGTCATATTAGACCATCCTCTTCACCCTTAGGTGCCGGGTTTTTTTTTGTGGCCAAGAAGGATGGTTCTTTAAGGCCTTGTATTGATTATCGTGCCCTCAATAAAATTACTATTAAATATCAGTATCCGTTACCCCTGATTTCGGATCTATTCTCTAGAGTCAGAGGTGCTTGCTGGTTTACCAAGCTTGACCTCAGGGGGGCATATAATCTTATCCGCATTAAGCAGGGGGATGAATGGAAGACGGCGTTTAATACTCCGGAGGGACATTTTGAGTACCTGGTGATGCCTTTTGGGCTCACTAATGCCCCTTCTGTCTTCCAGTGCTTCATGAACGATATTTTCCGAGACTTTGTCGATAAATTTTTGATTATCTATCTGGATGATATTTTGATCTTCTCCAAGGATGGGGATTCTCATGTGGAACATATTCGGACTGTGTTCCGGATCTTGAGAGAGAATTCTCTGTATGTCAAAGGATCAAAATGCCTTTTTGGAGTACAGAGAATTTCTTTTTTGGGATTTATTTTGTCTCCGTCAACTATTGAAATGGACCCGGCCAAGGTACAGGCCATTTATGATTGGGTTCAGCCCACTTCTTTGAAGGCCCTCCAGAAGTTTTTGGGTTTTGCTAATTTTTATCGGAAATTTATAGCAAAATTTTCTAGTATTGCCAAACCATTGACTGACCTGACCAGGAAGGGTGCGGATGTGTTGAATTGGTCTCCGGAGGCGGTTGCTTCCTTTCAGGAGCTGAAGCGTAGATTTACCTCTGCCCCGGTTCTGCGGCAACCTGATGTCTCACTCCCGTTCCAGGTAGAGGTGGATGCTTCTGAGATTGGTGCAGGAGCAGTGTTGTCCCAAAAGGATCCGGTAACATCTAAAATGAATCCCTGTGCTTTCTTTTCCCGAAAGTTCTCTTCATCTGAACGTAACTATGATGTGGGGAATCGGGAACTGTTGGCCATGAAATGGGCATTTGAGGAGTGGAGACATTGGTTGGAGGGAGCCAAACATCAAGTTGTGGTCCTCACTGACCACAAAAATTTGATTTACCTAGAGTCGGCTAAACGCTTGAACCCTAGACAGGCTAGGTGGGCCTTGTTTTTTACACGTTTTGATTTTGTGGTCTCTTTCCTTCCTGGAACTAAGAATGTCAAGGCAGACGCCCTCTCTAGGAGTTTCTTTGCTGATTCTCCTGTGGTGACCAAGCCTGCCACCATCCTAGGCGAAGGGGTAGTTCTTTCTGCCATCTCGCCCAATTTGAGACTTGCTCTGCAAGAGTTCCAGGAGGACAAACCTGAGCGTTGCCCCAGTGGAAAGTTGTATGTTCCTGACCAGTGGAAGAAGAGAGTGATGTCTGAAGTTCATTGCTCTGCATTGGCTGGTCATCCAGGTATTTTTGGTACTAGAGATCTGGTGAGTCGCTGTTTTTGGTGGCCCACCTTGTCTCATGATGTCAGGAATTTTGTGCAGTCCTGTGGGACTTGCTCCCGGTCTAAATCTTGTTCTCGCTCTAGTGGGTTGTTGATGCCTTTGCCGGTCCCCAGGAGGCCATGGACCCATATTTCAATGGATTTCATCTCTGATATGCCGGTCTCTCAAAGAATGACTGTTATTTGGGTGATTTGTGATAGGTTCTCTAAGATGGTTCATCTTGTACCACTCCCTAAGTTGCCATCTTCCTCTGAGTTGGTGCCTCTGTTTTTGCAACAGGTGGTTCGCTTGCACGGGATTCCTGAGAACATTGTATCTGACAGAGGAGTTCAATTTGTGTCTAAATTTTGGAGGACATTCTGTTCCAAGTTGGGAATTCAGTTGTCCTTCTCCCCTGCTTTTCACCCTCAGACCAATGGGCAGACAGAGAGAACAAACCAGACCTTGGAGTCGTATTTGAGATGTTTTATTTCCGCTGATCAGGATGATTGGGTTTCATTTTTGCCCTTGGCCGAATTTGCTTTAAATAATAGAGCTAGTTCTGCCACTTTGATGTCACCTTTCTTTTGTAACTTTGGTTTTCACCCTCGATTTTCTTCTGGGCAGGTGGAGCCTTCTGCCTGCCCAGGTGTTGACACTGTGGTGGAGAGAATGCACCAGATCTGGGACCAAGTGGTGGATAAGTTATCTCTCTCCCAGGAAAAGGCCCAGCGGTTTTCCAATCGACATAGGACCATTGGTCCCCAGTTTAAGATTGGTGATATGGTGTGGTTATCATCAAAAAATATTGCTATGAAGGTGGCTTCTCCTAAGTTTAAGCCTAGATTTATTGGACCTTACAAGATTTTGGAGATTATTAATCCGGTCTCTTTTCGTTTGGCTCTTCCTGTCACATTTAAGATCCATAATGTGTTCCATAAGTCCTTGTTGAAGAGGTTTGTTGAGCCAGTTGTGCCTGAGGTGGCACCTCCGGACCCTGTATTGGTTGAAGGTAACTTGGAATATGAGGTAGCGAAAATTCTGGATTCCCGTCTGGCTAGACGGAGACTCCAGTAATTGGTTAAGTGGAAGGGTTATGGTCAGGAGGATAATTCCTGGGTCTCTGCCTCTGATATTCATGCCAAAAGATTGGTGCGTGCCTTTCATCGGGCTCACCCTGATCACCCTGGTAGCGTTGTTGAGGGTTCGGTGACCCCTCCTCAAGGGGGGGTACTGTTGTGAGTTCATTTTCCCCTCCGTCACTGAGGCCTGGTGAACTCCCTATTCTAGTGAAGGAAGGTAGTGAGCCTGATTGGAGTCACTGACTGGATTTAAGGCAGCCTACGCCCTTTCTGCCCTGCAGGTGATTTCTCTGTGGACTCTTGGACACCAGTCTGATTCCTGCTCTCCTAAAGCTAAATTTTCTGTTTTGCCTTTTTGCATCTAAGATTTGTTTTTGTTTTTCTTGCTTTTTGGATTCTGCCACTCCCTGCTGTAGTGTGCAGTGGTCCGTGAGCTCTGTCTTCTGAAAGTACCTGAGTGCTGATTTAGTTTTTGAAGCTTAGTTGCTTCAGGGCCATTTTTATATCAGCTTGTTGGCTTTTGTCTCTGATAGGGTTTTGGCAGATTGCAGACAGCAGCCTTCCTATCCGTTCCTATCTAGGTAGTTTTTGGGCCCCGTCTTTGCTCAGCCTGTCTTTCTGTCTGTGTAAGTGTTTTCATCTTGCTTCACCGTCATTATATGTGGGGGGCTGCCTATTGCTTTGGGGTCTGCTCTGGGGCAGTTAGATTTCCCCTTTCCTTCTTTAGGTCTATGTATCTCTCCGGCTGTGATCGAGGGGTCTAGGTCATCGTAGGTACCCCCCACGGCTACTGCTAGTGGTGTTGATAGGTTCAGGGGTCTGCAATCTGATAGTTGCCAACTTCTCTGGTTTTCAGGACTTAGCTAGCATTTCTGTTTTTGCCTCCTACGGTGACTCAATCATAACAAGAAAGCATTGAGACGAATACCTTGGTCTACTAAGGAATCCTACTATTGAGAGAGGGGAAAGCGTCGAGACCAATACCTTGGTCTTATGAGGAATCCTACTATTGAGATGGGGAAAGTGTTGAGACCTACACCTTGGTCTACTGAGGAATCCTACTATTGAGAGAAGGAAAGCGTCAAGACCGGGACCCTGGTCTACTGAAGAATCCTACTATTGAGAGGGGGGTAAAGCATCGAGACTGATACCTTGATCTACTGAGGAATCCTACTATTGAGAGGAGGGAAAGCGTTGTGACCGGGACCTTGGTCTATTGAGGAATCCTACTATTGAGAGGGTGAAAGCGTCGAGACCAGGTCCTTGGTCTTCTGAGGAATCCTACCATTGAGAGGGGGGAAAGTGTCGAGACCTGGACCTTGGTCTACTGAGGAATGCTACTATCGAGAGGAGGAAAGCATTGAGACCGGGACTTTGGAGTGGCATGGGGGGGGCAATGATCTCCACTCTTCTCTAAGAGGATTACTGTTCAAAAGAAGCTTAGTGTACCTTTATTGATTAATATGGGTGGCTTTTGTTATTTTTTTGCCATAGAGACTTAACTCGGGACATTTAGTCTCCTTTTAGACTGCACTCTTGCCCAACTCCTGTTGGGGTTTACATTCGAACCCCCCCCCATAACTGGATTCATGTGAATGTGCCCATGGGGCCATAGATTATAATGGAGCCGAGAGAGTCACCGTGTTCTTTGAGGTTTATCATTATTTTCTATCTCAGCCTTGAAAATTCAATGGAGTAAGATGTCACATTTATTAAGAGGAGTGTGTTTTTCAATGGATTTGGTGCATCTTTCAGCTGCTGTTTACACTTGGGAGAAAAGTATGTCAATCCGGGAACAGAGTACATTTCTGTCATAATTTATACCACTCTTTAGGCTTAAAGTGAATCTGTCAGCAGGGTTTTGCTATGCAGTCTGAGAGCAGTATGATGTAGGGGCAGAGACGCCGATTCTTGCGATGTATCACTTACTAGGCTGTGTTTTGCTGTTGCAATAAAAGCAGTGTTTAATCAGCAGGAAATTATCACTGAAAGACTAGATGTCTAGTGCCTCCTAGTCCAACCACACCTCCACCACTGGCAGCTCTCTATGTACAGTGTACACAGAAAACGGCCAATCAGTGCTGTGGGCGGGGTTATACATGGGTCAGCATTCTGAATTCTGCTAGACCTTCAGCAGAAAAAAACTGTGATTTTATCACAACTGCTGCACAAAGTAAAGTAATTGTTACAGCGTTGGAATCAGGATCTGTCTCTACATCATGCCACTGTCAGATTACATAGCAAAAATCTGATTTCAGATTCCCCTTAAGCTATGGTGAATTTGCAGGTCCAGCTCTGCCACATCCAGTATTCACAAAGCTTCACCCACTTTTCCAAAAAGTTGGCAGAACTGACCAGGACTGACTGTAAAAATGTCGAAAGTTGAAACATTTTCTTTATCGCCTTATTGGGGGACACAGAATACCATGGGTGTATGCTGCTGCTGCTAGGAGGCTGACACTATGCAAAACAAGAAAATTAGCTCCTCCCTGGCAGTATACACCCACCGACAGGCACTAGGCACCTCAGTTTGTGCTTAGTGTCTGTAGGAGGCGGACCGGGATCTTCCCAGATCCGCAATTAACCTTTCTTTCCTTTAGGTGTTCTAGTGGAACTTTTTAATTTTTTTGGCTTTTGTTTTGCAGATTCAAGTCGGGAAACAGGGTGGAAGTTCACTCTGCTTTCCCATATCAGGCGGCTGAGCGAGCAGTGTGGCTGATCCCACATCGCAACTCTCAGTACGCTGGCAGGACTGTTTCCCATATCACCTCCTGGTGCTATGGGATGTGGACAGGTGGCTGGTCCTTGCCAAAATCCCCCTCCTCACCCCTCTCTCGGGACAGGGCTGAGAGGAAGACGGCGATCGCAGGATTCCCCTCGCCATCAAGAGGTTCATGCCGTCTTCTGCAGGATGCGGGTACAGAGGACAGCGGCTTGCCACTACCCTTGTGGGGCCCCTGTGATCACCCTCTTCAGGGACAGCAGGTAAGTGCCTGTATGATCCCTTCAGCCCGCAGCATCACCTGAGGCACATCGATGGAGGAACAGCAGATCTCTTTTTTAAATCTCCCGCCCTCCCTCCCTGCCTGACGAGCGCCGCTCTCATCAGCCGCGCGGCTCTCCATAGATACCAAGGGCTTAAGACAGGGTTTTCTATCCCTGTCCTCACAGCTGGGCAGGTTTTTTTCCACAGCGTCTACGCACAGTACCTCCATTCAGGATTTTCTCTTCATTTCCCGGACTATTCATCACGGGGCTGCAGTGCCGGTTTTGTACTTTCACTTTCAGCCCCGCTTTCAGAGCGCCTCCTCTCTCTCTGAGCGCGCTGTTCTCGCGCCTTTTTTAGCCCAACACAGGGCTCCTCTTCCCTGCTTGTGGGGTCAGATCCAATTGTGGCTCAGCCGCTAAGCTCCGCCCTCCGCCCACCTCATCGGGCATTTCCTGGTTGTTCGGTCCTGGCTTTCTGCGCTGCTTGGGGGACACTTCAGCGTTTCTGCTGCTCGCCGGAACTAGGTAGGCTCTGCTCTGTGCAGAAATATTAGCCCTCCTCCACAGTTATTCCCCAATTTTCGCAGGCCATTCAGTGCAGTCTTTTCCTTATGCCCAACCCTGCAGGGGTACTCTGTTTCAGGCCCATCGCTATTCATTACGCCTGTGCGCGCTGTAAAAAGAAGTGGGCTTCGGGTCAGCCATCTCCTTTCTGCCCGTCCTGCAGTCCTTCGGCTATGTCGGCCTCTCAGGAGCACACAGATTCCCGTGATGAGGGTACGTCCTCTCTCCCAGATTGGGCCGTGGCTATGTCCCAGTCAGTTTCCGATCTGACCAAAGTCTCTCAGTCCCTGGTCCAGGTCCTAGAACGTTTGCCTCAGCTTTCTACAGCCACCGCTGCGCCGACCACCTCTCAAGGTGAGTCGTCCGCTCCTGACCGCGACCTTCAGAGGGACAGGCCGAGTAGGATTTCTAGGAAGCGTCTCCTATCGGGCTCGTCCTCCAGTTCGTTAGGCCCATCTGCTTCACCCAGGTGTCCTTCTCTTTCTGAGGATGACCCTAGGTCAGACGACGATCCACAATCAGGGTCTAGCTCAGAAGCAGACGACATGTCTAAGACTCGAAATATGGTCGATAGTCTTCTTTCAGCTATCTTCCAAACCCTGGAGATTAAGCAGGACAGGCCCATTACTCAGGAATGTTCTATACCATTTAAACGATCTAGGCCGCCACCCAAGACTTTCCCAAACCACAAGGAGTTTGATACGACTCTAGCCAAACATAGGGAGCACCCCGAGCAACGCTTTTCGGGCCGCAGGTATTTGGATGTCCTGTACCCATTTGAGGCCGATTTGCTTTCAAAATGGACCAAAGCCCCTGAGGTGGACCCTCTCGTTTCTCGCATAGCCTCTAAGACGGTTCTGTCCCTTCCAGATGGGGCATCGCTTAAGGACCCAACAGACAGGCAGCTAGAATCTTTGGCGAAGTCTATTTTTGAGGCCTCCGGCGCTTTCCTCTGCCCTATTTTCGCCTCCTCCTGGGTGGCTACAGTCATTTCGGCTTGGGCAAAAATTCTTCGCAGGGGCATCTTAGCAGCAGCTCCCAAGGATGAGCTGGCAGACCTAGCAGATCAGATTAATCATGCAGGTAAATACCTCTTAGCCGCCTCCTTAGATGCGGCCGGTTGCGTAGCAAGGGCTAACAGCAATATAGTGGCTGTACGCTGAGTTCTTTGGTTAAAATCTTGGAATGCGGATACCACCTCTAAGAAGTCGCTCACCAATCTGCCCTTCCATGGTTCTCGGCTCTTTGGGGCCAAGCTGGATCAAATAATTTCTGATGCCACGGGGGGGAAAAAGTACTTCCCTCCCCCAGTCTCGACCACGTTTTTTTGTTTTTTTTTAATAGAAAGGGTTTTCGGCCCTTTAGGCCCTTCGTCCGTTCTCGTCCACAGAGAGATCGGCCCAGCAAGAGCGTCCGTCCGCTTCCAGGGAGCGTGAGCAGAAGAAACCTTCTTACAAGCCTGCTCCCTGATGGACATCTAGAGGACAATACTCCAGGTCGACAGGTGCCCGTTCCGGTAGGTTTGCCTCCAAGTGACGGGGCACCCCCACCTGGAAGTGTTTCCAGGGTGGGAGGCAGACTTTCCTTTTTCGTGGACGCTTGGCTGTCGGTTGTCGACGACGCTTGGGTCAGGGAAATCATCGCTTCCGGTTACAAGATCAAATTTTCTTCCCCACCAGACAGGCGTTTTTTCCTGTCTTGACCTCCAAGACAATGGTCCCACAGTCCAGGATTCTTTTAGGCCGTCTCCTCCCTTCTTTCCGCCGGAGTGATTGTTCCCGTTCCCTCAGACGAACGGTTTTCAGGGTTCTACTCAAATCTCTTCGTAGTTCCGAAGAAAGACGACTCCCTGCGACCAATCTTGGACCTCAAATTGCTCAATCGCCACGTGAAGATTCTTCACTTCAAAATGGAGTCTCTTCGCTCGGTCATAGCCTCAATGGAGGCCGGGGAATTTCTCTGTTCTGTGGACATACGGGTTGCCTATCTTCACATCCCTGTATGCTTGCAGCATCAGAAATATCTCAGGTTTGCGATTCAAGAAAATCATTACCAGTTCACGGCTCTTCCCTTCGGCCTAGCCTCCGCCCCCCGTGTGTTCACGAAAGTGATGGCAACGGTCATGGCCATTCTTCGATCCAGAGGGATTCTCATCATCCCTTATCTGGACGATCTCTTAATCAAGGGCTTGTCCCGTCATGACTGTCTCCTAAGCCTTCAGATAACCCTGGGTTCTCTCAACCGTCTTGGATGGTTAGTCAACAAAGAGAAGTCTGTTCTCATCCCCACTCAGCATCTGACCTTTTTAGGCATGGAGTTTGACACGAACCTGGCCCGGGTGTTTCTTCCGAGGGAGAAGTTTGCGGCTCTGTCCAAGGGGATTCGAGCCCTCAAACGGCCAACGCCCATCCCCCTTCGATTCTGCATGAAAGTTCTGGGGAAGATGGTAGCTGCTTTGGAAGCAGTGCCTTTTGCACAGTTTCATCTTCGTCCTCTTCAGCTGTCCCTCCTTTCACTCTGGGACAAGACGACGACGTCCTTAGATCGGCTGATTCTCCTTCCGCTCAAAGTGAGGCAATCCCTCACTTGGTGGACGAGGTCTTGGTCAGTCCTCCAAGGGAGGTCCTGCCTCCCGCTTCGGTGGCAAGTCATCACCACCGATGCCAGCCTCCTGGGTTGGGGAGCGGTTTTTCATCAGAGGACGGCCCAAGGACACAGGAGCCCACAGGAAGCTCTTCTTCCTATCAATCTGCTCAAGATCAGAGCGATCTTTCTGGCCCTTCTGCGCTGGCAGCCCCTTCTCATCGGCAAGCCGATCCGCATTCTGTCGGACAACGCCACCGCTGTGGCGTACATAAACCATCAGGGCGGCACGCGCAGCCACCAAGTCATGTCAGAAGTGGCCAGGATTCTGCTCTGGGCAGAACGTTACGTCCCAGCAATCTCCGCCGTTCACATTCCAGGGGTGGAGAACTGGGCAGCCAACTTTCTGAGTCGTCAAGGCCTAGCGTCAGGCGAGTGGTCTCTCCATCCCTCAGTCTTCGATCAGATATGCCAGCGCTGGGGTTATCCAGACGTCGACCTCATGGCATCTCGGATGAACCACAAAGTTCCGCGCTTCGTAGCCAGGTCCAGGGATCCTCTAGCCGTCGCTTGCGACGCCCTAGTGGTTTCGTGGGCCCAGTTTCAACTCCCTTATCTTTTTCCACCTCTTGCCTTGATCCCAAGAGTGGTCAAGAAGATAAAATTGGAAGGCATTCCAGTAATTCTTGTAGCTCCAGACTGGCCGAGAAGGCCTTGGTATGCGGAACTGGTGAACATGCTCGCGAACGTTCCCTGGAGGCTTCCAGACCGTCCGGATCTTCTCTCGCAAGGCCCCCTTTACCACGAGAATTCTCAGTCTCTGAATTTAACGGCATGGCCGTTGAGGCCGCAATCCTAAGAGAATCAGGTTTTTCCAACCAGGTGATTCAGACGATGATCAAAGCCAGGAAGCCAGCCTCTTCCCGCATTTACCACAGGTATTGGAAGGCTTTTTTCCATTGGTGCGACGATAAAAAAGTTTTTCCAATGGCTTTTTCCATTCCGTCCATACTGGGTTTTCTCCAGTCGGGCTTAGATTCGGGTCTGTCTCTCAGTACCCTGAAGGGACAGGTTTCTGCCTTGTCTATCCTCTTTCAAAGAGAGCTTGCTTCCTTACCGCAGGTTAAGACATTCCTCCAAGGGGTCGCTCATGTGGCTCCTCCTCATCGTTCACCAATAGAACCGTGGGATCTCAATCTCGTTCTTGGAGCTTTCCAAAAGGCGCCGTTTGAGCCCATCCAGGACATTCCTTTGTCACTTCTGTCATGGAAGGTAACCTTTTTGATCGCCATTACGTCCATTAGAAGAGTTTCTGAGTTAGCGGCCTTGTCATGTCGTTCTCCTTATCTGGTGCTCCATCGGGATAAAGTCGTCTTCAGGCCCGTTCCTTCCTTCCTACCAAAGGTGGTTTCCTCCTTTCACATCAACGAGGATATCGTTCTTCCATCGTTTTGTCCGGCTCCTTCTCACCCTCTTGAGAAGTCACTTCACAAACTGGATGTTGTTAGAGCCTTGCGTGTCTACCTCGCTAGGACCGCTTCACTTCGTCAATCCGATTCTTTGCTGGTCATTTCTGAAGGTCGGAGGAAAGGGCTTCCGGCATCCACCCGGGCTGTGGCAGCTTCGTGGGCCGTTCGACACCAGGCTTCGGCTCTGCAACTTTGCAGGGCCGTGACCTGGTCATCTTTGCACACTTTTGCGAGGTTCTACAGGGTTCATACCCAGGCCTCGTCTGATGCAGTTGTTGGTAGGAAGGTTCTGCAGGCGGCGGTGGTGCATCGGCCGACCTAAGCCCTTCCTGTTCTTTCGTTCCTTATTGCTGTTCCCACCCTCGGGACTGCTTTGGAACGTCCCATGGTATTCTGTGTCCCCCAATAAGGCGATAAAGAAAGATGGATTTTTGGTTCTTACCGTAAAATCTTTTTCTTGGAGCCTTCATTGGGGGACACAGCACCCTCCCTGTTTAAAATTGTAACGTGTTGGGTCTTTGAGTCCCCTGTTGGGTTGGTACTTATGTTTAGAGTGTTCCGTTGCTTCTCCTACTGCTTTTTCACCAACTGAGGTGCCTAGTGCCTGTCAGTGGGTGTATACTGCCGGGGAGGAGTTAATTTTCTTGTTTTGCATAGTGTCAGCCTCCTAGCAGCAGCAGCATACACCCATGGTATTCTGTGTCCCCCAATGAAGGCTCTAAGAAAGAGATTTTACGGTAAGAACCAAAAATCCATCTTTTGCGCATATACAAATGACAAGTGACCAGCGCAAGGTCTCCAGCGCCTCCTATTTGGAAGTAATAATCCCTTGCAGTCAGTATTGACCCTTTAGAGCCCCTCTCTACATGACTTGGATACAGCTGGATAGACACGTAGGTGTAAGGGTAAGTGTCAGTATTCCGGGTTTTCTAAATCACCTTGTGAATGAATTTGCCCTTTGTCAAGATGGAGGTTGCTGTTCTTGTGTGCCCTACTTCCTGTTCATTTGCATAAAACCCAGCTCAGGTGCTGCCTTCCTTGCTGGAGTATTCTGCTTCCTTCAGCTGTGCTGTTTGTTTCATAGTGTGCCTCTGCTGTGGCTCTGGACATTCCCTGTTCTCTGTAGGAAAGCTGCACTCATCTTTGGAACTTAACCCTTGGTTCACTTTATCTGGTAAGAACTGTGTTCCTGAACTATGTGTTGTTCTTAACCCTTCACTCTCCCCAATGAGAGCAGTCGGAACTGTCACCAACCGTATGCTTTAATGTGAACCTGTTCCTGGACTCACCTGTGTCCACGCCGCTCCTGGGATCAACTTGTAAATCAGCGTTTGGACTTTCCTGTGCTTTTGCTCATCTGGGATTTACCTATAGACTTGTTCTGGACCTCCCTGTGCTTGCTACATACCTGGATTGGACTCTTTCTGCATCACTACGTTGTGAACTGTGCCACATCACCTGATTGTTACACTCACCTTTGGATCACATTTTTATGAGGGCTCTGTCTTAGGAACTTTACTGAATTGCTATATAGCTTTAGGACTTGTCTCATTTCAGGTTATCAGCATATGGTTTTTGGGTGTCACTGCTGTTATAAAAATACACTATTTACACTAAAGTAATCCGCTTCTGTCTGATCATTGCCCCACGCTATCAGAATCCTCGAGTTCCTACAATAGTATTACAGGATACTCCAGCCTAAAAGAGGATTCTGCTGGGGCAATGTCACAGTCACAAGCAGACAAGATGTTTTCTATGATTAACTCCTTGCAGCAGGAGGTGGGGGCTATAGAAAATAAGCTCAGAGACTTGGAGTCCCTGGTGGACCACAATGCACAGGTGTTTGGTCAGGCTCTCCAAGACCTACGTACCAGGACGGAAGTCGAGGAAGCCTTACCCACTGAGCATATACCGTCCCCCAGTATGCCCAAGTTGCCCCCATTCTGGTTTAATGGTGACCGAAGTCAATTTCGTGGGTTTGTTAATCAATGCATATTATTTTTTGATGTACATGCCTCTTACTACCGGTCTGATAGATCTAAGGTTTTATGTATTATTATGTTGTTGACATCACGGGCTCTGGCTTGGGCAAATCCTATGGTTGAAAGTCATGATACCGTCTAAATAATTTGGATGATTTTCTGACATCTATGGCGCAAATGTTTGACGATCCCAACCGCCGTGCCACCGCTGAATCTGCCCTGCTGTCCTTAGGCCAGGGGAAGCGCTCAGTCATAGAATATGTTACCGAATTTAAGAGGTTAGTGGTGGATACCAACTGGGACAAAAATGCTTTATTGCCAATTTTTAGGAAAGGTTTATCCAGTACAATCAAGGATGACCTAGCTCGTTCCGAGTCCCCACAGGAGTTCGAGTTGTTTTTACAACACTGTGTGCGTATTGACATTCGCCTAACTGAACGCAGACAAGAGAAATGGGCAGCTTTAAATCGCATTGCTAATTTTTCTCTTCCATCTAGGGAAACTACAGGCAAAAACCCGCGGGAGACCGAGGAGGTGCCTATGCAAGTGGACTCGCTACAAAGACGTGAGAATAATGAACGCCGGGAATACCGTTTCCGTGAACGATTATGTTTTTATTGCGGTCAATCAGACCATTTCCTCATTAATTGTCCTAAATGTCCCAGGCGACCTAACAAGGTGTTAGCGGCAGTAGGGGATTATGACCATACGGACGCTGAGTCTGAGGTTTCAGAGACCAGTCTACACCTAGATGCTGTGTTTCCCCTAACATTGATGTCGACTTCCCCTAAAGATCAAGGGGAAAAATATTCACATTGTTCTCTTCCTATTCAGATTCTGTGGGAAGGTCAGTGGATACCAAGTTCTGCCATGATAGACTCTGGAGCAGGTGGGAATTTCATGGATTCTTCTTTTGCCAGGAAACATGGTATAAGGACATAACTAAGAGCTTCTCCAGTCACCATGGAAACGGTGGATGGTTCCCCATTAAATTCTGGACCAGTAGACCGGGAAACGGTGCTCCTGGAGTGTGAGATGGAACCAGACCATCAGGAAACCCTTTCATTTATGCTAATATCTTCTCCTCATTTTCCTATAATTTTAGGAATTCCCTGGCTACGGTCACAAAATCCAAACATCAATTGGGAAACCAAGGAGATATCCTTCCCCTCGAAGGGTAGTCCTACCATCTGTCCAACGGTCACGGTTCCAGTTAACTGGGACATGGAAGAGGCAATACAGGTACCTACTCTCCCTCTGGTTTACCAGGAATTCGCGGATGTTTGTGACAAAAGGAAGGCAGACCAACTCCCACCACATAGACCATATGACTGCCCCATAGAATTGCTTCCAGGGGCAGCGATCCCTTTCGGCCATGTTTACCCGCTGGCAGCTCCAGAACTAAAAACATTACGAGAGTATATAGATGAGAATCTAGCCAAGGGGTTTATCCGACCGTCCTCTTCACCAGCGGGAGCCCCCATATTCTTTGTAAAGAAGAAAGATGGGACTCTAAGACCTTGCATTGACTACCGGGAGCTAAATAAGGTAACCATTCGTAACAGGTACCCGTTGCCGCTAATTCCTGAAATGTTGGAAAGAGTTCGTCAAGCCAAGGTGTTTACCAAATTAGACCTTCGTGGGGCATATAATTTACTCCGTATATGTCCCAGAGACGAATGGAAGACAGCTTTTAGATGCCGGTATGGACATTTTGAATATTTAGTGATGCCATTCGGACTGTGTAACGCTCCTGCTGCTTTTCAACACTTAGCCAATGATATCTTCAAGGATTTATTGGACCATTATGTGGTAATTTACCTGGATGACATCTTAATTTTCTCTGATTCTCTACAGGAACATCAGGAACATGTCAAGACCGTGCTCATATGCTTAAGAGATAATCATTTATCCATTAAACTCGAAAAATGTGATTTTCATTGCTCCGAAATTCAATTTCTGGGCTATATTATTTCTCTCCAGGGATTGAACATGGAATCCAGCAAGATCCAGGCTATCATAGACTGTCCGGTACCAGGAAACATCAAAGAGGTACAACGATTTATTGGTTTTGCTAATTTTTATAGACGTTTTATCCAGAATTTTTCGGAAATTGTCCGTCCCATCACTCTCCTTACTAAGAAGGGGAAGAAGTTTGTATGGTCTTCGCAACCCCAGGAAGCCTTTGACTGCCTCAAGGTTTGTTTTACCACGGCTCCGATATTAATGCATCCGGATCCTGCACTGCCTTTCATCGTGGAGGTGCACGCTTCTGACTGTGCACTGGGAGCTATCCTCTCACAACGAACCGGAGACAAAGGTTTGCTGCACCCGTGTGTCTTCTTTTTGCGCAGGTTATCTTCTGCTGAACTAAATTATGACATTGCAGATAAGGAACTTTTGGCAATCATTTCCGCCTTTAAAGAATGGAGACACCATTTGCAGGGAGCTACTCAACAGGTAGTAGTGTTTACAGATCATCATAACTTAGAATTTCTTAAATCCGCCAGGTGTCTTTCTTCTCGACAAGCTAGGTGGAGTTTGTTCTTGAACCAGTTTGATTTTATTATTTCGTACCGCCCAGGTTCACGTAATGGGAAGCCCGATGCATTATCCTGAATCCACACAGTGGACTCCATGCCTGGGACCCCGTCTAAGACATCTTGTCTGATGCCAGTTTCATAGGAGTGCTCCAGGACCGGGACTTGTGGGAGGAGATCAAGATGGCCTATGACGGTGATGTATTTCTTGCTGCTCCACCTGACAACGTGAATCTTGTCTTTCAGAATGGTGTGTGGCTTAGAGATCGACGTATTTACGTCCCAGAGGCTGTGAGACTTTGAATCCTCAAATTGGTCCATGACTCCGTATTGGCTAGTCATAGGGGGGTACAGAAGACTCAGGAATTTTTAAGTCGTTTTTTCTGGTGGCCTACCTGCTTAAAAGATGTGAATGAGTATGTCCGCTCTTGTGAGGTTTGTGCCCAGTACAAAGTTCCTCGTGTTTCACCTACTGGTCTTCTCAAACCACTACCCGTACCATCTCGCCCTTGGAGGTCTATTTCGATGGACTTTATTGTGGAGTTACCCACCTCTGGCGGTAAAAACACTATTTTGGTGGTAGTGGACCGTTTAACGAAGGCGGCCCATTTTATTCCTTGTACCGGCCTTCCCTCAGCTACAGAGACAGTGGATCTGGTTATCCAGAACGTTTTCCGGCTGCATGGGGTACCAGATGAGATCATCTCTGACAGGGGAATACAGTTTACCTCTAGGTTTTGGAAAGAATTTTGCACTGCGCTCCACATTAATGTTTGCTTGTCTTCTGCATACCATCCTCAGACCAACAGGCAGACCGAACGTACCAATCAAACCTTGGAGCAATATCTATGCTGCTACGTCAGTCATTTGCAGGATGACTGACTGAAGTTACTTCCTTTAGTGGAGTTTTCGTACAACAACTCACAGAACAGTTCCACAAAGGTAACTCCTTTTTTTGCCAATCTGGGATATCATCCAAATATTCTCCCTAGGTCTCCGGTTGACTCTTCGGTACCGGCGGTTCAAGACAGAGTGGAGCTGTTGCAACGTAATCTTGAAGTTTTGAAGGACTCCCTGACTGTAGCACAGGAGCGTTGCAAGAAGTCGGCTGATAGGTTCCGGAAACCAGCACCTTTGTATAAGGTAAGAGACTCGGTTTGGTTGTCTACCAAGAATCTAAGGTCGGGTGTTCCTTCGCAGAAACTGGGACAGAAGTTCATCGGTCCATTCAAGATTACCGGGATTGTGAGCTCCGTTGCTTGTCGGCTGAAGCTACCACAAACTCTAAAGGTACACCCAGTATTTCATGTTTCTTTATTAAAACCGGTTTCTCCTAACAAGTTTCAGGGACGTATCGTACCTCCTCCTCTACCAGTGTTGGTTAATGGCGAAGAACAATTTGTGGTCCAGGACATTATTGATTCAAGACTTCATCGAAACCGGCTTCAGTATCTAGTTAGATGGCAGGGTTACTCTCCTGAAGACGATTCCTGGGAACCAGTAAGTAACATCAATGCTCCCCTGAAGGCTGCTCAGTTTCATCGGAGATACCCAGACAAACCTGGTCCGGGATCGTCCTGAGGCCATTTCTAGGGGGGGAGTAATGTCAGTATTCCGGGTTTTCTAAATCACCTTGTGAATGAATTTGCCCTTTGTCAAGATGGAGGTTCCTGTTCTTGTGTGCCCTACTTACTGTTCATTTGTATAAAACCCAGCTCAGGTGCTGCCTTCCTTGCTGAGTATTCTGTTTCCTTCAGCTGTGCTGTTTGTTTCATAGTGTGCTTCTGCTGTGGCTCTGGACATTCCCTGTTCTCTGTAGGAAAGCTGCACTCATCTTTGGAACTTAACCCTTGGTTCACTTTATCTGGTAAGAACTGTGTTCCTGAACTATGTGTTGTTCTTAACCCTTCACTCTCCCCAATGAGAGCAGTTGGAACTGTCACCAACCGTATGCTTTAATGTGAACCTGTTCCTGGACTCGCCTGTGTTCACGCCGCTCCTGGGATCAACTTGTAAATCAGCGTTTGGACTTTCCTGTGCTTTTGCTCGTCTGGGATTTACCTATAGACTTGTTCTGGACTTCCCTGTGCTTGCTACATACCTAAATTGGACTCTCTCTGCATCACTACGTTGTGAACTGTGCCACGTCACCTGAGTGTTACACTCACCTTTGGATCACATTTTTATGAGGACTCTGTCTTAGGAACTTTACTGAATTGCTATATAGCTTTAGGACTTGTCTCATTTCAGGTTATCAGCATATTGTTTTTGGGTGTCACTGCTGTTATAAAAATACACTATTTGCACTAAAGTAACCCGCCTCTGTCTGATCATTGCCCCACGCTATCAGAATCCTCGAGTTCCTACAATAGTATTACAGTAAGACTTTATATAAGTCTTCCTAGGCCCCTAGTCCCTCCAATCTTCATTGAAACCCTATCATGCAACCGACCAGTCTCCTACTTTGCACTGGACATGGATGAAGAACCCTGAGGAAGCCCACGCGAAACGCGCGTTGGGGCTGCATGGTCTGACCACTTACAAAGGACTTTTTTTGGGTGAGACTTTTTCTTAGCATTGGACTGCTTATTTGAGGTATTTTGGGTATATACAGTATTATAAAGTGGCAATATGCTGTATGTCAGTTAGCTGCACCCGGGGTGACATTATGTTCTTTTATGCTATTGTCTAATACTATGTAATGGTGCAAAAGTAAATATAGCCATGTTTACAATATACTGCAATGTTTCATATGGTCTCTATATTCCCAGTCCATTCATTATTGTAATTGTGTCGGACCTTTTGTTCGTGTCCTTCACTTTGTTATTATGTCCATATACGGTAACTTTTTTAATAGATTATATAACCCATATTTATGAATATATTTAATAAATTGAAAATTATATATGGGTGTTTGTTACTCCTTTTGTTTTTTTATTTGCAACTGTTAGTTGGAGTATACCTGCTGTTTTTATTTGCAAATACACAAAGATGCATTCACATTTATACGTACAGTCACGAATGGCAACAATCCATTGCAACCTGTCAGTGTACTGTATTATTGGATGTGTAAAAAATGAAAATATCATGACATTATAATGAGGTGCTCAGGTCATGAGGACGAGCCCGGAGGAAGTCAACCGGTCTGACCGCAGCAAGGCCAGAGCGATAACTGATGGATCAGACAGCTCCACACATCATTATCCTGCCATCATAATAATGATAATAAATGTCACTTACTCTTCACAATCCCACCCAGTTATAATGCCGCACCCCCATATTAATCTCTAGCTTGGCTGATTCTCCATTGACATTTCTAAGAACACTTGGTGACATCTTCTGAGACAGGATGGTCACGTACAGTATGTGTACGAGAGCTAGTCCAGGATTTGGAGACACTTTAGGGCTGATTATTTTAAAGACCATAGAATAGACCATATTTTCAGATTAAGAGCCCAGTCAGACGGCCGTATAAATCGGACCGAGATTGGAACTTGTCGCTTGGACTGGCCGGCAGCTCTCCCCACTCAAGCACAAAAGCTGCATAGGAATACATGAAGCTGCCACACTCAGATGGGGAGAGCTGCCAGCCAGTCCGTGCTCAGTCCATTTTATACTACACCCTTAGGGAGAGACTCTACAACCATTTTCCCGCGTAGTGTAAATTGTGTGTTTTTCCCCTGCATCTTTTTGTGCAAAAATCCACTGCACTTGACAGTCAAACCAAAGTGAATGGGATTTCATGAAAACTCATGCCTGCTGTGCGTATAAAGATGAAGGTGAGCTGGGCGATTTTTGGTGATTTTTCTTTACCTTGAGACTTCCATTGGGAGGCTTGAAAAATGCCCATAAATGTGGTTTGAGTCAAGAATTAGTAGAATGGGGGATATATAAGATGGCCAACACGCCTTACCCTTCAGTGAGATTAAAAGTAAATTTAACCCAATTCCCGTCTTATCTTTGTCATGATACCAGTGCTGGGTGACCGGCACTTTTGGGGTTAATGTTCTGATCTCAGTGCAGACTCTCACCTGCACACTTGGGACCTATTATGGTGGCCTCTCATTGGTTCTGGGGAGGCTTCTTATAGCCTCAGGAAGCTCCCATCCCCCGTCAGTTATACTTTCGCCCTTGGCATTGTGTGGTGACCCCTGAGTGTGCTAGTGCTGTGTTCTGGTTGCATGATATTCTGTGTATGACTCGGTCTGTTCTCTGGATATTGCTTTGGATTCTGCTTGGTACCTTCTGTTTGGTTTTGATCTCTGCTTGGCCCTGACTATCCGTTCTGTCTCATCCCTGGTACTTTACTGATATCTTGTGAATGACCTTTGGCTTTGTCTGACCTCCCATCTGTTTATCCCTCCTGTACCTCACTTGCCTGTATTGTGCATGACCTCCGCTTTGTCCGACTCTGAGGTTTCTAACTTCTCTGAAAGCAGGATGCTAAGCCCTGACCCCTTGCAGTCACATGACCGTAGGTCCTGTGCCGGCTTGCTAAACTTCTACATTCAGGTCCTGTGCATCTTTATTTTCCGGTTGTTCTTGTCCCCAGGGGGTCCCTATGGTGCGGGTGAGTCCCTACTTAGCGGATGCTGTACACCGGCGCTGTCAGGACCCTGACATTATAACTGACCCTTAAGTTTTTTGGGGGGGTTTTATGTAGAGAGTTATGGATCCCATACAGTCTCTGGCTGACCAGATGAAAAGTCTGAGTCAGATGTTTCAGGGTTTAGCTCTGGAGCAGCAAGCTCTGGCTCGTTCTCAGCAGCAGGTTTCTGAGACAGTGCGGGGGGGCTTTAGCTGCTGGGTCTCTGGGGGCTGGGGCGAGTGATGTTGTTTTGGTGTCCCCAGAGCCACCTGTTAAACTGCCTGACTTTTTTTCTGGAAACAAAAAGGAGTTCAGGGTCTTCATGGAGGGGTGCAAACTATTTTAGTTTGAGACCACTGTCCTCTGGGGACGAAAGTCAGAAGGTTGGGGTCATTATGTCTCTGTTAAGAGGGTCCCGACAAGCTTGGCCTTTCTCCCTTTCTCCCACTGCCCCTGAGAGAGTGTCTGTGAATGCATTCTTTGAGGCCCTCGGGCACATTTATGATGAGCCTGACCGAGTGCGATTGGCAGAGGACATGGTGATGAGCGTCTGTCAGGGGAAACACTCAGCTGAGTGGTTTTGTACTGAATTCCGCCGCTGGGCCACAGAGGTCTCTTGGAACGACATCACACTCCAAGGGCTCTTTCACAGAGGCTTGTCCGAGCGGCTGCAGGATGCCTTGGCGTTACATCGCCCGCCTAACTCTCTCGAGGACGCCATGACCCAGGCCGTCCGGATGGACTGCAGGCTGCGGGCCAGAGGGGTGATGCAGGTGGAGACTCCATTGTTCCCCAGTGGAAAAAAGACTGCCCCTGAGCTCATGGATGTAGGCACCCTCTCCCTGAGGGATACAAAGAGGAAACGCCGGAAGGACAAGCAGTTATGCTTTTACTGCGGTAAAACGGGACATTGGAAAAGGGAGTGTCCTGATTACCGTCTTCAACCCGGTCGGCGGGAAACTACTAGGTCTGGGTAGTCAACGGGGAGACTACTCAGACCCTCAGGTACCCTTTTCCTCATTTTCTAAAGTGTTACTGCCTGTGGAACTGTTTGTTGACGGTAGTTCTTTTTCCTCTACAGCCTTCGTGGACTGCAGATCATCGATTAATCTCATTGACTCCCAATTGGTCACACACTGCAAGATAGGGACAGTTAGGCTCAAGGTTCCGATCAAGGTGATGGCCATTGACTCCTCTCCCCTCACTAAGGAGGGAGTTCTCTTTATGTCTGACTTGTTTTCGCTCAGAGTGGGCGCTACTCATGTGGAAAACCTAAGTTGTTTTGTTCTGGACAATCTACCTGCAGGGTTGGTGTTGGGCATGCCCTGGTTACAACGCCATAACCCAGTTATAAACTGGAAAACGGGGGAGATTGTTCAATGGGGGTTTAATGATTTTAAGTTATGTGATAAATCCGCACTGCTGGTTGAACCTGTTAAATCTGTGTCTGTATCATCTGTCGAGCTGGAAGGTATTCCGGAATGCCTGAAGGACTTCGAAGATGTGTTCTCCGAAAGCGAGGCCGAGACGTTACCGCCACATAGACCCTTTGACTGCGCTATTGAGCTGGTCCCGGGGACCAAATTACCTAAAGCCCGTCTGTTTAATTTGTCCGGTCCTGAGCGCATGGCTATGAAGGAGTACATTGCTGAAAGTCTGCGCAAAGGACACATACGTCCATCAGTCTCACCTGTGGTGGCAGGTTTCTTTTTTGTAAAGAAAAAAGATGGCGGGTTATGTCCCTGTCTCGATTTTCGGGAGCTTAATCAGATTACTGTACGGAATACGTACCCCCTTCCGTTGATTCCCGATTTATGTTACCAACTATCAGGGGCAAAGTGGTTTTCTAAACTGGATCTTCGGGGGGCAAATAATTTGATAATGGTCCGAGAGGGGGATGAATGGAAAACCGCGTTCCTCACGACCGAGGGACTGTTTGAAAATTTAGTCATGCCGTTTGGTCTTACCAACGCCCCCGCCATATTTCAGAATTTCATCAACGTGGTATTCTCGGATCTCATTGGTTGTTTTGTCGTTATCTACTTAGATGATATTTTGATATACTCCTCCGACAAGCATTCTCATTTAGAACATGTACGAACTGTTCTCCAAAGACTGAGAGAAAATCATATGTATGCCAAATTGGAGAAATGTGTATTCTGTGTGCAAGAATTGTCTTTTTTGGGATTAATTGTATCCGGTGAGGGTTTTTGCATGGACCCCAAGAAGGTGCAGGCCATTGCGGATTGGGTGCAACCCCGAGATCTTAAGGGTTTTCAGTGCTTCTTGGGGTTCGCCAATTATTACCGCAAATTTATCCAGGGGTTTTCGCAAGTGGTCAAACCTCTCACGGATCTAACATGCAAAGGTGCGGATGTGAGAAATTGGTCCTCACTCGCAAAAGAGGCCTTTGCGACGCTGAAAAAATGTTTCATGTCTGCTCCTGTCTTGGTACAGCCAGATCCTTCCAAACCATGTGTGGTGGAGGTGGATGCCTCCGAGGTAGGGGTGGGGGCAGTGTTATCCCAAGGGCCTGCCACTCTAACCAAACTCAGGCCATGTGCTTTCTTTTCCAGGAAGTTCTCTGCTGCTGAAAGAAATTATGATGTAGGCAATACATCGGTCAAGTTGGCGTTTGAGGAATGGAGGCACTTTTTGGAGGGGGCCAGTCACCCGGTTACTGTGATCACTGATCACAAAAATTTGTCTTACATTGAGTCTGCTAAAAGATTAATGCCCAGACAGGCCCGTTGGTCACTTTTTTTTCTCATTTCCAGTTTACTATTACATTCCGTCCAGGGTCAAAGAATGTCAAGGCTGACGCCTTATCTCGTAGTTTTCACCCTGTGTCTGTCCCTGAGCCACCGTCCTCCATTCTGCACCCTGGGGTGGTGTTAGCAGGGATCTCGTCTGAATTGGAACGGGAAATTGAGGGGGCCCAGTCGCTGGCTCCTGCAGCCAAGCCAGGGGGCAAGTTGTTTGTCCCAGAGCAACTTCGCCTTAAACTCTTGCAAGAGTTCCACGATTCCAAGTTGTGTGCTTACCCTGGTATATCAGCCACACGACTGGCGGTGGCTAGGATCTTCTGGTGGCCTACTCTTGGTTCTGATATAAAGAAATTCATTTCTAGTTGTGGGGTCTGCGCTCGTTCTAAAAGCTCCCATAGCCGGCCGGTGGGGGAGCTGATGCCCTTGGAAATTCCTGAAAGACCGTGGACTAGTGTTGAGCATTCCGATACTGCAAATATCAGGTATCGGCCGATATTCGCTGTATCGGAATTCCGATACCGAGTACCGATATTTTTTCAATATCGGATACCGGAATCGGAAGTCCCCATAATGCAATGAGCCACTGTTGTGGCTGTGATTGGCTGCTGAAATGATGTCATCATGATGCGTGGTCTGTGTGCATCATGATGCGCGGTCTGAGCCGACTGCGGGGGGTCTGTGCCGACTGTGGGGGGGGGTCTGTGCCGACTGTCGGGGGTCTGTGCTGGCTGCCGGTGGTCTGTGCCGGTGGTCTGTACGGGCCTCTCCGGGGTCTGTACAGGCCTGTCAGGGGCCTGTGCCGGCTGCCGGTGGTCTGTACGGGCCTCTCGGGGGCCTGTGCCAGCCGCCGGTGGTCTGTATGGGCCACTCGGGGGTCTGTACAGGCCTGTTGGGGGCCTGTGCTGGCTGTCGGTGGTCTGTACGGGCCTCTCGGGGGGCTTGTGCCGACTGTTGGTGGTCTGAGCCGGCTGCCGGGGGCCTGTGCCGGCTGCCGATGGTCTGTACGGGCCTCTTGGGGGTCTGTTCAGGCCTGCCGGGGGCCTGTGCCGGCTGCCGGTGGTCTGTAGGGGCCTCTCGAGGGCCTGTGCCGACTGTCGGGGGTCTGGGGCGGCTGCCATGGGCCTGTGCCGGCTGCCGGTGGTCTGTACGGGCCTCTCGGGGGCCTGTGCCGGCTGCCGGTGGTCTGTGCGGGCCTGCTGGGGGTCTTGTGTGTGTGCAGGCATCGTCTGATGGGACTACAAGCCCCATCGGGCGATGCCTGCTACAATGACAGTGATTGACACAATAGCCAATGATGGGACAGTAGTAGTCCCATCATCCGGCTAATGTGTTGAATGTAAAAAAAAAAACATACTACATACATACTACATATATACTACATTCCTACTACATACATGCTTCATATATACTACATTTATACAACATACATATATACTACATACTACATACATGCTACATATATACTACATTCATACTACATATATACTACATTCATACAGCATACATACATACTACATACATGCTACATATATACTACATTCATACAACATACATTTATACTACATACTACATACATGCTACATATATACTACATTCATACAGCATACATATATACTACATACATAGTACATATATACTACATTCATACAACATACATACATACTACATACATGCTACATATATACTACATACATACAACATACATATATACTACATACATACTACATATATACTACACTCATACAACATACATACATACTACATGCATGCTACATATATACTACATTCATACAACATACATACATACTACATACTACATACATACTACATTCATACAACATACATACATACTACATATATACTACATTCATACAACATACATACATACTAAATACATGCTACATATATACTACATTCATACAACATACATATATACTACATGCATACTACATATATACTACATTCATACAACATACATACATACTATATACATGCTACATATATACTACATTCATACAACATACATACATACTACATACTACATACATACTACATATATGCTACATTCAAACAACATACATACATACTGCATACTACATACATGCTACATATATACTACATTCATACAGCATACATATATACTACATACATAGTACATATATACTACATTCATACAACATACATACATACTACATACATGCTACATATATACTACATACATACAACATACATATATACTACATACATACTACATATATACTACACTCATACAACATACATACATACTACATGCATGCTACATATATACTACATTCATACAACATACATACATACTACATACTACATACATACTACATTCATACAACATACATACATACTACATATATACTACATTCATACAACATACATACATACTAAATACATGCTACATATATACTACATTCATACAACATACATATATACTACATGCATACTACATATATACTACATTCATACAACATACATACATACTATATACATGCTACATATATACTACATTCATACAACATACATACATACTACATACTACATACATACTACATATATGCTACATTCAAACATACATACATACTGCATACTACATACATGCTACATATATACTACATTCATACAACATACATATATACTACATACTACATACATGCTACATATATACTACATTCATACATACATCCATACTACATACATGCTACATACAGTGGGGAAAAAAAGTATTTAGTCAGTCAGCAATAGTGCAAGTTCCA
The DNA here is from genome assembly GCF_039654945.1 of Dendrobates tinctorius. NCBI lineage: Eukaryota > Metazoa > Chordata > Amphibia > Anura > Dendrobatidae > Dendrobates > Dendrobates tinctorius. The sequence continues at coordinate 19,151,904 of NW_027361810.1, read as the reverse complement.
CCACTTAAAAAGATGAGAGGCGTCTGTAATTTACATCATAGGTAGACCTCAACTATGGGAGACAAACTGAGAAAAAAAAATCCAGAAAATCACATTGTCTGTTTTTTTTTCATTTTATTTGCATATTATGGTGGAAAATAAGTATTTGGTCAGAAACAAGCAATCAAGATTTCTGGCTCTCACAGACCTGTAACTTCTTCTTTAAGAGTCTCCTCTTTCCTCCACTCATTACCTGTAGTAATGGCACCTGTTTAAACTTGTTATCAGTATAAAAAGACACCTGTGCACACCCTCAAACAGTCTGACTCCAAACTCCACTATGGTGAAGACCAAAGAGCTGTCAAAGGACACCAGAAACAAAATTGTAGCCCTGCACCAGGCTGGGAAGACTGAATCTGCAATAGCCAACCAGCTTGGAGTGAAGAAATCAACTGTGGGAGCAATAATTAGAAAATGGAAGACATACAAGACCACTGATAATCTCCCTCGATCTGGTGCTCCACGCAAAATCCCACCCCGTGGGGTCAGAATGATCACAAGAACGGTGAACAAAAATCCCAGAACCACGCGGGGGGACCTAGTGAATGAACTGCAGAGAGCTGGGACCAATGTAACAAGGCCTACCATAAGTAACACACTACGCCACCATGGACTCAGATCCTGCAGTGCCAGACGTGTCCCACTGCTTAAGCCTGTACATGTCCGGGCCCGTCTGAAGTTTGCTAGAGAGCATTTGGATGATCCAGAGGAGTTTTGGGAGAATGTCCTATGGTCTGATGAAACCAAACTGGAACTGTTTGGTAGAAACACAACTTGTCGTGTTTGGAGGAAAAAGAATACTGAGTTGCATCCATCAAACACCATACCTACTATAAAGCATGGTGGTGGAAACATCATGCTTTGGGGCTGTTTCACTGCAAAGGGGCCAGGACGACTGATCCGGGTACATGAAAGAATGAATGGGGCCATGTATCGTGAGATTTTGAGTGCAAACCTCCCTCCATCAGCAAGGGCACTGAAGATGAAACGTGGCTGGGTCTTTCAACATGACAATGATCCAAAGCACACCGCCAGGGCAACGAAGGAGTGGCTTCGTAAGAAGCATTTTAAGGTCCTGGAGTGGCCTAGCCAGTCTCCAGATCTCAACCCTATAGAAAACCTTTGGAGGGAGTTGAAAGTCCGTGTTGCCAAGCGAAAAGCCAAAAACATCACTGCTCTAGAGGAGATCTGCATGGAGGAATGGGCCAACATACCAACAACAGTGTGTGGCAACCACACTGTGAAGACTTACAGAAAACGTTTGACCTCTGTCATTGCCAACAAAGGATATATCACAAAGTATTGAGATTAAATTTTGTTTCTGACCAAATACTTATTTTCCACCATAATATGCAAATAAAATGAAAAAAAAACAGACAATGTGATTTTCTGGATTTTTTTTTCTCAGTTTGTCTCCCATAGTTGAGGTCTACCTATGATGTAAATTACAGACGCCTCTCATCTTTTTAAGTGGTAGAACTTGCACTATTGCTGACTGACTAAATACTTTTTTTCCCCACTATATATACTGCATTCATACAACATACATATATACTACATACATACTACATATATACTACATTCATACAACATACATACACACTACATACATGCTACATATATACTACATTCATACAACATACATACATACTACATAATACATACATACTACATATATACTGCATTCCTACAACATACATACTACATACATGCTACATATATACTACATTCATACAACATACATATATACTACATGCATACTTCATATATACTACATTCATGCAACATACATACATACTACATACAGTACTACATACATGCTACATATATACTACATTCATACAACATACATGCATACTACATACATGCTACATATATACTACATTCATACAACATACATATATACTACATACATACTACCTATATACTACATTCATACAACATACATACATACTACATACATGCTTCATATATACTACATTCATACAACATACATACATAGTACATGCTACATATGTTGTGGATTTATTTTTGATTTAGGTAGATTTACCCCTGTGCATACTGTGGCCTGTCCTGATTAGACAGAGTCTTATTGAGCGCTCAAAGGAAAAGAGGAAGCTACACGTAGTTAGCAACAACTCATTCCAGCAGAACTCTGGAAACTTTATTCATATATGGTCTTTTATCAGTTCGTATAAAGGAGAGGTTACTCATTAACATAAAGGCTTTACTTCTTAGCTAATTGGTCAGTTTAAATGCATGAACATATATGGGTGTCCGACCTGGGGTTATTTAGACACCATGTGATTTACTGTCCGGAGTCTTGCACTTGTCAGCAAGTCTCCAATATCGGCCGGACCACCTGGCCTAAGTTCCTCATTCCCTATGTCTGCTAGATATTTCTCAAATCACAAGACAATGAGATGACTGGGTAGCAGGTTATTTCCACCAACTAGTTATAAGGTTCAAACTGTGAATATGTATCTGTGTGCAGTATATATGAGTATATAGCAGTATATAGCCTATATAAGAGTACATGAGTATATAGCCTATAGCAGGCAAGTGAGATCTATATGAAATACATATATATTTCCATAACAATCCCCCCTTAGTTATCACTTGCCCTAAAACCCTGCTCCTGGCGCAAAGCGCTGCCACTTTTTTATGCTGCCAATGGACTGACATATGCCTAGTGCATACATCCTCCTCTGTACAGACTTTTCGCAAATGGGCAGTCAGGAGATCTGTCCCTAAAGGGGGTGTGGTGCAATGTAATCAAAGTCTCTTAGTTAGCAGTCTATGCAGTCAGTGCATGTGTATTCTCCGTCAGGTAGGTTATTTATTCAGTCAGGGAGGTCATCCACAGCATCATTCCAGCTCAGGTGTATCATCTGGTATGAAGGCCTTTTCCTGCAATGCGATGCGTGGATCCAGGCGGGGTTTTCTCTCCAGGTCAGCAGCGTCAGCACTTGGTGAAGGGCCATCGGATCTGGGATTGAGTGCTTCTCTTTACAGACTTTCTCCACCCACACTCAGTCTCCTGACTTCAGAACGTGTATACCAGGCACCGAATCTGGACCTGGCAATGAAGGAGAGAAACTCGAGAATGGACATTAGCAAAATTCTTGATACATTCAACTACACATGCAGACAAAGTATCATATTGCATAGTCAACTGCGAAGTAAAGAATACCCCTAAACTGGGTTTTTTACCCACATAAAGTCTCATATTGGTGACAGCTTTCTCTGAGCCTACGGGAGTGTCTAATGCCAGGGTTTGTCTGTCTCTTGGGCAAATTTTTAGCATGCTGCTCTTAAGTGTCCCACCTAATCTATGGTGTGGGATGGTGAGCAGTGTGTAGGCCTAAGTCTGACCCTACTGCTGATCAGGTCTCTTGTGTTAGGTTTGCTGTGTATGCGGGTCCCTGATCACTTGCTATTGCTTCTGGAAACCCCATATCTGCACACTATTTTTTGAGAGTAGCTTCTTTGCAGTAGTCTTCGCCAACTGGTTCCTTACTGGGAAGTCTTCAGGCCAGACAATGTGGGGGAACTTTTCCCGCTTGTCCGATGTTAAATTTGTCGGTGGCCGAACAGCTGCTGGGAATCTTCGCTGTTTAGGTGTGAGTTGGGTCCAATCAGGTCATTCATCTGTGTCTTCGATTCTGTGTGGGGGCCATGTGCCCATTGAAGCACCGTAGGGTACACACTTTGAGATAGACTGGGTCTGTCTTGAGGTAGACGGTTTGAGGTAGATGGTTTGAGGTAGACGGTATGAGGTAGACTAGGCCTGTCTTGAGGTAGACGTTTTGATGTAGACGGTTTCTTGGAGCCCAGTGCTTTTGGCCTTCAGCATCCAGCTCTCCTTCTCCTCCTTCCGAGTCTGATCCTGTTACTTCTTGTACAGGTTTCAGGAAGTCATCTTGTCTGGTTTAGTGACTGGGTTGTGATAACTGACATTCTCTGAGCTGATGGTGGGATTTTAGCTGAGGTTTCGACTCTGTCCGCGCCTCCCTCTGTATGAAGACTCGGGTTAGACTGTGTCAAAGGAGGACTTGGGACTCTTTGCATTGGTACAGGTCCAGCCGGTATTCTCCGGGGATGAGGGGGAAGGTCAAACTGTTGTAGCCTTGGGATGCCTTCGGACTCATGCAGCTCGTCTCGGGGGGACGGGGTAAGTGTTGCCATGGACTGCTGACTGTAGGACTGTGCTGGAGAAGAAGCTTCCCCACGAGAGGGTGGTGGAGGACAATCTTCTGGAATGTTCTCCATCAAATACATCCTTTCTGGAAAGGTAGGCACCATTCTTCTGCCTCAGAATTCATATCCACGTCAGAGTCTTCATCCTTGAAGTGATTCAGCTTGTTGGCTGGTGGAGGAGGAGGCAGCACTTCTGTCCAGTTCAGAGATGGCATCTTCAACGGTTTTCCCATTGACTTCTGTTTGCCAGGTTTTCTCGTCTTCAGTCGTCATGTAGTAGCCGTCCGGCTCTACGACCTCTCCCATTTTCCATATTGTCTTCCTCTGGCTGCTTCTTTGGCTGCCACGTCTGCTGTTGATGCCCCGTGTCTCTACTGTGTTCAGTTTTCCGTGTGCCTTGGCCTTCAGCACTGCCACCACTTTTAGTAGTTGAACAGCGTCCAGCAGGTCTCTGATGGCTCCATGGTGCTTCACGGTCGATCCGCTTGCTGTGATGAAGTTTCTTGCAGCCCAGATGGGTCCGAAGTCAGGTGCCATGTCATGCGAGTACCTGGAAGTTTTTGTTCTTCGCAATCTGGCAGGTCTTTCGTCAGCTCTATCAGCTCCGCTTCTTGGGCTCTTGGGCTGACAACCTTCTGGACCATAGAACGTCTTGATTGCTGGTCGCTGCACATCCCGTGTGGAACTTTCCTTCATCATTTGCAAGACTGGAGCCATGTACGGCATCTTTCAGACTTTTCATCTGAGGGTCCGTATCCGTATCCCCCCTTGGGAGTGGGAGTAGAGACAGGTAACGGTTGAGAGCACTGAAGAGTGGTGGAGAGCAACCTTGTCAGGAGGGCGTGTGCTGCGGGTATTGTTTTCATGCAGGAGGGCCCCCCCTTGCAACTGGATCCAGGCCGGCTGAGAGGTAGTCTAGAGGCCTCTGGTTTTCCTCCGTGGGTCTGTTTTAAGCCTGGCCAGTAGCATGACCTTCTCCATCTTGGTCCTTCTTTTTCCGTTTGGTCAGGACGGGATGGCTTCTCGTAGTCAGGGAGGCATAGAGTTGGCGCAGAGACTATGAAGTCTTTCAGTTTCCTGTACGAGATGAAGGTTGCAATGCGTTGATGCAATTGTACAGAGGCTTCATTAAGCCTGGAGCACCAGGGATCCAAGTTCTGCAGTACGAGACTAGACTAAAGAAGGACTGCATCTTCGGAGTTGTTGAGGGAGCCATCTTCTCCGTGGCCCTCCGGTCATCTGTCAAGTGTTTCGTCTAGTGGGCGATACGGTGTCTTCAGGAACTTGCTTTTGACACCACTGGACTCTGTTTTTGCAGAACTTACGTTGCTGCTCCGTCAGGCAGTGTAGAGGAGGCATGGAAAATGCTGTGCGGGTAGCGATGTCGACTTCTGCATGCTCCGCAATCCACTTGGTGGGGACGGATGGCAATGCTCTGGCGAGCTGTGAAAGGCTGTTCCGGTCCCTCTTGGGCCTCACTGTCCATTTGTTCCGCACCCCCCTTGTGCGTTTTCAGGAACTGGTCATCCAGGTGAGGGGGAATATTGAGGGAAGCTTCGGGCAGATCCATTGCCGTGAGCATCGTTGCTGTGGCTGGCACGTTTGTCAGCAGAGTGTGCAGATCTGGCACAACTGGGGTTTCTAACACGGTTGCTTCGCTCACAGTCCTCAGGCTATGCACCATTCAATCTGGTCTGGTTCTCCTTTCACAGTCTTCCTCTTGATCGAGAGAAGCTGGGACCGCATGATGGTTCCCGTGGGTGAGGCGGCTCAATCTGGCCTTGCTCTTCACAGTGCCGTGAGCGACTCCCATCTTCTGGCACAGGGCTGGCAGGAAACCAAACCGTTTGCTGGGGTCCTTATTTTTGTCAGAGGTGACATTCAGCTGAGCTTTCTTGCTCTCACAGGGGGTCTTTTTGCTGGGGCATCTTCTTTTCCAGCCAGCAGCAGCTCCTTTCACCCAGCTTGATTCCAGGTCAGCGTCTTGATAACCAATTTGAGGAGCTGAGTGGCTGTCTTCTGGTCCAGGGCCTGGATTAACTTCAGGGAGCACCTTCAGAATCTTGTCCAAGATGATCCTCTGGCGCTGGAGCCGGAAGCAGTGCAGCCATTCCACGAAGCGGGTGTGGTCCCTCTGGGTTTAGAGTTTTCCTGGCCCATGCCAAAGTTCTTAGGCCGTTTCTTGAACAGCAGTTCCACTTAGACCTCCAGCTGGTCACAGTCAGTTTAGCTCTGGGTGATGAGCTGCGGATGCTGGGCCTTCGGAGCGTCCGGGGTTGTAGACTTGAGTGACACCCGCACTGGCGCAACTTGAAGTCTCCCTTGGGCCATAGGCTTCTGGGTGCTATGTCCAGCACCTCCTTGGGTAGGCTTGCACCGGTTGTTCGAGCGAGGCTCTTGTAGGGCCACCAGCATGATTGATTCTTCTTGGGTCTGAGGTGGGGAAGTGGTCAAGGTCACATCTTCATGGGACACTTTGGTCACCTTCAGTTCCTGCAGTAGGTCTGCGCTCATCAGGTGGGGTGGGCAGGTCTCCACCGTAAACTGGAACAGGATGGAGTGTCCTGGCAGTGTCCTCATGCTTAGGGGCTTGCAAGCTGGGGAACGTCTGTCTTGACCTTTAATCCCCATACAAGACACGGAGTGTTCTGATAGACTGGTGGGGTCGGGGATTTTCACTTCTGACTACACCAGTGTCCACAAGGAAAGATATGACAGCCCCCAGTGATTTGAGGTATTGGGTTCGCTGATGGGGTTTCACATGTCAGGGGCGTGACGTCTGGCGGACCTGGTTTGCCTCTGTCCTATGGACAGGGTTCTTCATTGTCTTTTGTGTTTCTTTCTTGGCCTACTCCTCCGCGTGATGACCTGGGTTGCCGGGGTGCTGTGCACTGGTTCCGGAAATGGCCAAAGTTGCCACAGTTGAAACACCTGACAGGTCTTCTGTCTCTGCAGGGTGGTTGCTCCTCCACGTCAGTGGCCATCACGGGAGGGCCTGTCCTCCGTACTCCTGGGAGGGACTCAATTCTTCTGGCTACTGTAAGCAGGACACCTACTGCTATTGTCCTGTACTCAGGCCTGGCCACTATCAGTATTTTCTTGATTGGTTCTCTTAGTCCATGCACAAAGGCCTGTGCCAACATCTGTCCATGTATCTGATCATGAATAGTGAAGCCTAAAATTTGGAATACTTGCCTCACTCTGCCATGAAACTCGTCTACAGACTCTGTCTCGGCTTGGCTCATGTTATGCAGGCTGAGTGCTTGTCTGGCGTTGGCCCACTCTCTAAGCTGTTCAATTAGCTTTGATCCTGGTTTCCAGGAATGCACATCTAATTCTGATGGAAGCTTGAGGTGTTCCTTCATGATTTTAGAATACTGAACACCTGACTAGGGGTGAAGGGCACATAGTGTAAGAGTTCTGGCTCTATCTGCCCTTGCCTACTATGCAGCATAATCTCCTCTTCATGTTCATCAGAGGAGGAACTGTGCCACTGTGTGATTGTCTTTCTGTGTGTGTGTACTTCCCCCCCCTTGAGACTGGAGCTCCGTGTGGCACATAGGATCTTCAGTCTCAGAGTTAGCAGGTGCAGTGTCTGATGGCCCACACCTCCCTTCTGCTATCTGTTGTATCGGGAGGGCACCTGTGTTGTCATGTGTGGGGAGTGATTCACTTTCTTCTCCCGGTGACATAACTGTCTCTTTAGAGAGAGTCCCCTGTGGAACTAGGGACACTCCATTGTCTGGATCTGGCACTGGGCCAGCAGGTGACGATGAACTAAGAGGTGGGTGAGAGAAAAAAAAAGGAAAAAGAAGAAGAAGAAAGGGTGGAGGAGATGGTGAAGACAAGGAGGAGGGAAGAGGAGATGGGTGCAGTGGATGAGAGGGATGAGAGGTGGGCGTTGGTGATGAAGATGGAAAGGGAGGAGAGGTAGGAGAGAGAAAAGGAGGAGAAGGGATAGGAGGAGAGATAGGCGGGGTGGAGAAGATAGAGGAGGGAGAGATGGTGATGGAGGATGATTTATAGGAGGAGAAATAGATGAGAGAGGGGAGGAGGTTGTGAAAATAGCGGAGATAGAGGGAGGAGGGAGATGGGAGGAGGGAAGAGTGAGGAGAGAGGAGATGGGGGGCGGACTGCTTCCCACCCCTGCCGTCACGGAAGGCATTCTTCGACCTGTGGTCCTCCTCAGAAGGCACAGATTACTATGAAAACACTTTTTCCTACACGTAAAACAAAAAAAAACAATCCTGTCTTGTTCACACTATCTGCTAGCACCTACTGCGCTGTTAAATGCTCTGTCAATTTAAGAAATGCAGACTGTAATTGAGCTCAACTAGCTACTTCCCTTTTTTCCTCTCAATACATTATGCCATTGTACAGCATACGGAGCTGCCCGTAGAAACCGACATGCTTAACTTTCTGAATAACACCTACTGTGTCTGTTCCAAAAACTTCAAAAAAAGGTAAGTGATTAAACCTTTTAACACCTTGCAACCCCTTTTAACCTGCTTAAAAGGGAACAAAAAGAAAACAAGAATATGGAAAATCAAAAATTGGCAAGATAACACAGGAATTACCAAAGCAGGTAAAAATTCAAAATTCTTTTTTTTTAACACAAAACTGGAAGAAAGAAGTGAAAACTAAAACTTAAAAAAAACTGATAAAATATGTCACAAACACGTGGAAGAAAAACTCGGAAGAAAAATTAAAAGAGATAAAAAAAGGAAAAATTTTTCTTTTTTTTTTTTTAAAAAAGATTTTTTAAAGGATGAAACCCCCCCAAAAATTGATAAAATCAATAAGTATATAGTATATACAGCTTTAAACCAACAATAAAACGGTTAATGTAGAATGTAGGCACCCAACTTCCTCTTTTTTCTGCCTGTGTCTTTCAGTGACATGAAGAGGGAAAAGAAAAGACATTGATATGCTCAAAAAGACCCAGCTTTCCCGAAAATTCTCACACTGCAGTAACAAAAGCCTCTACCAAAAATGCAAAATAAAAGATAAAATAGGGAAAAACAGAGTCCAAAATATAACAATATGAAATATATATATATCTCAGGACCACACCCTGCAGGCAAAAGAGGAAGTTTACAATAAAAAAGGCAAAACTCTTTCTGCTTCAGATCTTTGCGGAAACCTGCAATAAATTCACATATAGACGTCCGGGGAGAGAGATTGAAAGCCCTTCTGCGACACGTCAGATAGCTGCTGACAACCGGTAACTGCCAATCACCCATGGCGCTTTAGTTAGCACCGGGATGTATCACCCTCCGTCTGCTGGGAGACGGGAGCCGTGATATCCCATTAGATTATCACCCCTCCGTGTGCACCCGAGAACCGTGATAATCTCTCCAGTGATCAGTCTGTGATATCCCCCCAGTCTGCCACATCCGCGTGTGTGCGGGGACTGTGGCAGCCGAGGGATTCACCTGTGATGCCTCCCTTAAGCTGACACCTCCGTGTATGTGTGCGGGGACCGTGACAGCCGTGGGGTGGGATTCACCTGTGATACCTCCTTGAAGCTGACACCTCCATGTATGTGTGCGGGGACCGTGACAGCTTTTTCAGAGGAAACCACCTGTGATATCCCGTCTAAGTCAAAACCTCCGCATGGTGCGGGGACGTGATCTGACTTAGTCAGAGAGACTCAGTCTTGTTATCGGTGTCTCAGCAGCTACAAATCAAGTCACAGTCTCCACCAACTCTCTCACCCGAATCTCAGACACACAGGATCACAGTAGACACTTAGCTTATCCCAGGGTTTGGATTTCCTCGTGGACTTTTCAACACTACCTGGGTTTGGTGACCACACTGACCGGCTAGAGTTGCTGACCCGGACTGGGCACAGGGAACATTCAGGTAAGATAACTAGATTTTCTTACCTTACTTATGGAGTTGCGCAAATCTCCGTTCCCATGAGCCAAGACCTTGGCCGGCACCTCTGTCCTCTCCGGTCAGCAGGATCCCCGTGCGCTTTCGTCCACGGCCCTACATTGGGCGCCCCTTGTTGTGGATTTATTTTTGATTTGGGTAGATTTACCCCTGTGCATACTGTGGCCTGTCCTGATTAGACAGAGTCTTATTGAGCGCTCAAAGGAAAAGAGGAAGCTACACGTAGTTAGCAACAACTCATTCCAGCAGAACTCTGGAAACTTTATTCAAATATAGTCTTTTATCCGTTCGTATAAAGGAGTGGTTACTCATTAACATAAAGGCTTTACTTCTTAGCTAATTGGTCAGTTTAAATGCATGAACATATATGGGTGTCCGACCTGGGGTTATTTAGACACCATGTGATTTACTGTCCGGAGTCTTGCACTTGTCAGCAAGTCTCCAATATCGGCCGGACCACCTGGCCTAAGTTCCTCATTCCCTATGTCTGTTAGATATTTCTCAAATCACAAGACAATGAGATGACTGGGTAGCAGGTTATTTCCACCAACTAGTTATAAGGTTCAAACTGTGAATATGTATCTGTGTGCAGTATATATGAGTATATAGCAGTATATAGCCTATATAAGAGTACATGAGTATATAGCCTATAGCAGGCAAGTGAGATCTATATGAAATACATATATATTTCCATAACACATACATACTACATACATACAACATGCTACAGACATACAACATACATACATTCATACTACATACTGCATACATACTACATACATACTGCATACATTACATTCATACAATACATACATAGACATACAGTACATATAACATAGAGTACATACTCACCATCACTTGTCACTTTGATCCCCGAAGCCAGTGTCATCTATGAAAAAATATGAAAATAACAAACAAGTCATATACTCCCTGATCCACAGAAATCCACAAGGGTCCCTCGCCGATTTCCCGTGGAGAACAGCAGCATCATCTGATGCGACCGCTCTCTAGGGGCTTCAATAATCCAATGACGGGAGGTAGGTATCCTTCCGCACTGTATTCCTCCGCCACTGTAAAAAAATAGTCCCTAGTCTCACTTTATGGCAAAAGCTGCGTGGGAACTTTCTCACACAGCAATGCCAAAAGTGAGACTAGGGACTATTTTTTTACAGTGGCAGAGGAATACAGTGCGGAAAGATACCTACTTCCCGTCATTGGATTATTGAAGCCCCTAGAGAGCGGTCGCATCAGCTGATGCTGCTGTTCTCCATGGGAAATCAGCGTCGGACCCTCGTGGATTTCTGTGGATCAGGGAGTATATGGCTTGTTTGTTATTTTCATATTTTTTCATAGATGACACTGGCTTGGGGGATCAAAGTGACAAGTGATGGTATGTACTCTATGTTATATGTACTGTATGTCTATGTATGTATTGTATGAATGTATTGTATGCAGTATGTATGTAGTATGTATGCAGTATGTAGTATGTATGTATGTATGTTGTATGTCTGTAGCATGTTGTATGTATGTAGTATGTATGTAGTATGTACTATGTATGTATGTTGTATTAATTTAGTATATATGTAGCATGTATGAATGTAGTATATATGTAGCATGTATGTATGTATGTTGTATGAATGTAGTATATATGTAGCATGTACTGTATGTAGTATGTATGTATGTTGTATGAATGTAGTATATATGTAGCATGTATGTATGTATGTATGTTGTATGAATGTAGTATATATGTAGCATGAATGTAATATGTATGTATGTATGTATGTTGTATGAATGTAGTATATATGTAGCATGTATGTAGTATGTAGTATGTATGTATGTTGTATGAATGTAGTATATATGTAGCATGTATTTAGTATATATGTATGTTGTATGAATGTAGTATATATGTAGTATGTATGTATGTTGTATGAATGTAGTATATATGTAGTATGTATGTAGTATATATGTATGTTGTATGAATGTAGTATATATGTAGCATGTATGTAGCATGTAAGTATGTTGTATGAATGTAGTATATATGTAGTATGTTTTTTTTTACATTCAACACATTAGCCGAATGATGGGACTACTACTGTCCCATCATTGGCTAATATGTCAATCGCTGTCATTGTAGCAGGCATCGCCCGATGGGACTTGTAGTCCCATCGGACGATGCCTGCACACACACAAGACCCCCGCAAGGCCTGCACAGACCACCGGCAGCCGGCACAGGCCCCCGGCAGCCGGCATAGACCACCGACAGCTGACACAGGCCCCCAAGAGGCCCATACAGACCACCGGCAGCCGGCACAAGCCCCCGGCAGCCGGCATAGACCACCGACAGACGGCACAGGCCCCCGAGAGGCCCGTACAGACAACCGGCAGCCAGCACAGGCCCCCGACAGGCCTGTACAGACCCCCGAGAGGCCCGTACAGACCACCGGCAGCTGGCACAGGCCCCCGACAGTCGGCACAGACCCCCGAGAGGCCCGTACAGACCACCAGCAGCCGGCACAGGCCCCCGACAGTCATCACAGACCCCCGAGAGGCCCGCACAGACCCCGCCTGTACACACAGACATGCACAATGTCCGCCCACGCACCGGCCACACTCTTCCCCCCTCCCTAACAGGATGTACAAGGCAAGAAGGGTTTTTTTAATTCCCATATTTCTGTCCCATTGACTTGAATGGGACTTCCGATATCGGAATCGGCGATACCGATACTTTTTGGGGTATCGGGCCGATCCAATCCGATCCGAAATTTCTGAATATTGGATGGTATCGCTCAACACTACCATGGACCCATCTGTCCATGGATTTTTTTACCAATCTTCCCTCTTCCAGGGGTAATACGGTGGTATGGGTAGTGGTGAACAGATTTTCAAAGCAGGCTCATTTTGTACCCCTGTCCGCATTACCTTCTGCTGAGACCTTATCCAGATTGTTTGTGTAGCATGTGGTCCGCTTGCATGGGGTACCCCTGAATGTGGTGTCTGATCGTGGTGTGCAGTTTGTGGCTAAGTTTTGGCGTGCTTTCTGCAAAAAATTAGTGATATCTCTGTCCTTTTCGTCTGCATACCATCCTGAGAGTAATGGTCAGACGGAACGCACTAACCAATCCCTGGAACAGATCCTCAGATGTCTGACTTCTGCTAGACAGAATGACTGGTGTGATATACTGCCGTTGGCTGAATTTGCCTTCAATAGTCGGGTGAGTCAATCCACTGGTATGTCCCCTTTCTTGATCAACTATGGGTTCAGTCCTCATTTTGGTGAGTTTTCTCGTCTGGATTCGGGGTGCCCCGGGGCTGAGGACTCTGTTCAGCGGTTAAAAGATACATGGGCAGAAGTCCAGCAGCGTATATCTAGGTCTCAAGGCAGGTATAAGTTTTTCGCGGACAGGAAACGAACACCTGGTCCCATGTTTCAGGTTGGAGAGAAAGTTTGTCTCTCCACGCGAAACATTAAGTTAAAGATTCCATCAGCCAAGTTGGGCCCCAAATTCATTGGCCCGTACAAGATTGTGGAAAAAATCAACCCAGTAGTGTACAGGCTGTGCCTTCCACCCTCTTTCAAGATCCCTAACGTCTTCCATAGATCTCTACTGAAGCCGTTTGAAGCAGTCCGGGGAGAATCCAAGTCCGCTGCTCCTCCGGTTTTGGTTGAGGGACATGTGGAATATGAGATTGGTCACATCGTAGATTCTAGGTTGGTACGGCGGTCAGTACAGTACCTAGTTCATTGGAAGGGGTATGGGCCGGAGGATAGGTCCTGGGTGCCGGCCCGGTTGATGCATGCAGATCGTCTGGTTCGGGCTTTCCATGCTAGATACCCGGGCAAGCCTGGGGGTCTAGAGGTCCCTCATTGAGAGGGGGGTACTGTCATGATACCAGTGCTGGGTGACTGGCACTTCTGGGGTTAATGTTCTGATCTCAGTGCAGACTCTCACCTGCACACCTGGGACCTATTATGGTGGCCTCTCATTGGTTCTGGGGAGGCTTCTTATAGCCTCAGGAAGCTCCCATCCCACGTCAGTTATACTTTCACCCTTGGCATTGTGTGGTGACCCCTGAGTGTGTTAGTGCTGTGTTCTGGTTGCTTGATTCTCTGTGTATGACTTGGTCTGTTCTCTGGATATTGCTTTGGATTCTGCTTGGTACCTTCTACGTCTGTTTGGTTTTGATCTCTGCTTGGCCCTGACTATCCATTCTGTCTCATCCCTGGTACTTTACTGATATCTTGTGAATGACCTTTGGCTTTGTCTGACCTCCCATCTGTTTATCCCTCCTGTACTTCACTTGCCTGTATTGTGCATGACCTCCGCTTTGCCCGACTCTGAGTTTTCTACCTTCTCTGAAAGCAGGACTCTAAGCCCCGCCCCTTGCAGTCACATGACCGTAGGTCCTGTGCCGGCTTGCTAAAGTTCTACATTCAGGTCCTGTGCATCTTTATTTTCCGGCTGTTCTTGTCCCCAGGGGTCCCTATGGTGCGGGTGAGTCCCTGCTTAGCGGAGGCTGTACACCGGCACTGTCAGGACCCTGACAATCTTATCCTGAAAGATGTTCTGCAGAAACTATTAAACAGCAAAGCCTTAAATCTTGGAATAATTGCCTCCATGTTTACAAATATCAACTACAAGATGATTTGGAGCCTCAAGAATGTCTACTCCTTCTTTAATGATGATACTGAATTTGTTAAAAATGCCTATATACAGAGATGGGAATCAGACCTTAATATTAAATTGGATGTGGAACATTGGAAAAAGGCTATCAAATTCGCTAATGCCTCTACAACTTCTATGATTTTGCAGGAATCTTTCTAGAAAACACTGATAAGGTGGCATTATACCCCAATAAGATTGTCTCACATAAGTACTAAATATTCTTCCCTATGCTGGAGAAACTGCGGGCTCCCAGGTAATTTATACCACATCTTTTGGGGTTGGGGTTGCCAGAAATTAAAAAACCTTTGGAAAGAGGTCACAGATCACATAGGTATCCTATCCGATAAAAAAGTTAAAGTTACACCACAATTAGCATTACTTTCTTTCAACTCCGAGAAAATTAACCCTTCAATAAGGTATGCTATGTTACACATCTTCTTGACTACCAAAAACACAATTGCATTCTGGTGGTTAAAATCTGACCTACCTTCCTTCTCTGACATCTTAGATAAAGTCCGAGCCCATAGCTCTGTGGAAAAAAGATTTGCCTTCATTAATAATACCTTAGCTTCCTACCATACCAAGTGGGACTTATGGAACTTAAAATTCCAATCAAAATGACTTTGTATTGTATTGTTATGTCTTTACCGTTAGGGCCCCGTCACACATAGCGATCTCGCTAGCGAGATCTCTGCTGAGTCACAAGTTTTGTGACACAACAGCGATCTCACCAGCGAGATCGCTGTGTGTGACAGCGATCAGCGAGCGGCCCCCCCTGCTGGTATCGCTGATCGCTGCAAGAAACCTCTGGACATTTTTTTCGTCACTGATCTCCCGCTGGCCAGCACGCATCGCTGTGTGTGACAGGCGGGAGACCAGCGATCAGCTGGCAACTAACGTACACATCAGGTATTCAAGGTTACCAGCGAGTTACAGGTGCCACCGCCGCCTCACGCTGGGGACCAGGAGCCCGCTGAGTGTGTACCTACCGCCGCCTCACGCTGGGGACCAGGAGCCCGCTGAGTGTGTACCTACCGCCGCCTCACGCTGGGGACCAGGAGCCCGCTGAGTGTGTACCTACCGCCGCACGCTGGGGACCAGGAGGCAGCAGGACGCCGCCAGGAGATGCTGGGGATGCAGGCGCGCCCTCTGCTGGTGGAGGACTGGAACAGCAGGCACACATGTCCGCTGCTCCGGGGCTCGCTCCTCACCTCGGCGTCGCTGTGCTGATCGCTGTGAAGCTGTCTGTGTGACAGCTCACCAGCGATC
The DNA here is from genome assembly GCF_039654945.1 of Dendrobates tinctorius. Taxonomy (NCBI): domain Eukaryota; kingdom Metazoa; phylum Chordata; class Amphibia; order Anura; family Dendrobatidae; genus Dendrobates; species Dendrobates tinctorius. Next base: position 19,135,834 of record NW_027361810.1, on the reverse strand, counting down.
ACATAGCGACTTACCAGCGATCCTGACACGTTGATATCATTGTCGGGATCGCTGGTAAGTCGCTATGTGTGACTCCAGCTTTAGACTTAGTGGTAACTAAATAGTGTTTAACATAAAGGGATATTAGAAGGATAATACTGAAATGTATTACTGCCTTAATACCTAATGTATAAGAGTGAAATGATGTTCATTTTCTTTACCTGTATTTTTCTTTATGTGTGAATCAACACTGTAGAGCAGAGTTCTCTATTTTTTACTTTTCTTTCCTTAATTAACCCTTCCTTCCTTTCCTGTAAAATTTTGAAAATGTAATAAAAATAAAATAAAAAAATGCCTATAAAAATGCCATGGTGTTTTAAAGTATAGAAGACTAAAATTGAAAAATGTTGCATCAAATCTACACCAAAGGGCATAAAAAAGGGAAAAAAATGCAAAAAAAACAACAAGAAAAAGCACAATAATAAGAGATGGAATTGCTCATTACTGCATATTCTATTCTGGTAGGGAGAAATGCATAAAAAGTAGTGGAAAGGGAACGCAATTTTTGCATGTGGGAACATGGCTTCATGCTATCAATATGCCAGTGAACTGCAATTTATGCAATTTCCTAAATGTTTATTTCTCCATCCATCACCATATATAACAACCTAATATACATGAACCAGTCCATAGGAAAACACGATATACCTGCTGAAGCCTCTGAGTTTCCAAAGCCATGGACCCAAAATGACAATTCCATGGAAAAGAGGTAAGGGCCCTACTTTAACAAACCCTGATGGACCCTCCATCTGACTACTGTAATAATCTATAGTACAATACCTGTTTCTGGCTTTGCAATCATGCACTAACAATTAGACTGCAGAAATCTCATTAAACACCTAATTAAAGGTACAGAAACCCAAACATACCGTAATGAAAATTGAGCTTTGCAGTCATTATCTCGCCAGATCTGAATAATACAAAGACAAGAGCAAAAAAAAGGAAAAAAAAAAATAAATAAATAAAGCCCCCTCCAGCCCCATTGAACACCCACAAGCAATGGCACACAATAGGTTAGCAATCTGTCCATCATCCCAGGTAAACCCCATGACTTGTGAGAACGTCCTATTATGTAAAGTCACCCTGCGTTATGCTCAGCTAACATAAGGGGGCATCCTGTGTTCTCATACTGAGGGTCCCTATTCACTCCATTCATATTTACAGATGCTGAATCATCCATTATGTCCCTCCGCTCCTATCCCATAACCGTGATACTAATCCATCATTCAGTGATCTACCAGTAATATTAACCCCTCGTTCTGATCATCAACATTCGGCTTCTTCTGGTCCCTTTAAATGCACCCAAGCAACCATGCAGAAATGCAGATTCTGTAGGGCAAATTCATGAGCTTGTATCAGCTGAGTGTAGGGGGCTTGTTGTAAAATATTGGTTTTGTTTAATGTATCAGTTTCCAGTCTATGGATGTATCAAGCTCTGGATGTCTGTGGATGTATCAGTCTGTGGATGCATTAGACTAGGGATGCATCAGTCTGGGGAGATATAGTCTGGGGTTTGTATCAGATTAGCAATGTATCAGTGTGTGGATGTATCAGTCTGGGGAGGTATCAGTCTGGGGAGGTATCAGTCTGGGGAGGTATAAGTCTCTAGATGTATCAGTCTGGGGAAGTATCAGTCTGGCGAGGTATCAGTCTGGGGAGGTATCAGTCCGGGGAGGTGTCAGTCTGGGGAGGTATCAGTCTGGGGAGGTATCAGTCTGGGGAGGTATAAGTCTCTAGATGTATCAGTCTGGGGAAGTATCAGTCTGGGGAGGTATCAGTCTCTAGATGTATCAGTCTGGGGAGGTATCAGTGTCTAGATGTATCAGTCTGGGGACGTATCAGTGTCTAGATGTATCAGTCTGGGGAGGTATCAGTCCGGGGAGGTGTCAGTGTGTGGATGTATCAGTCTGGGGAGGTATCAGTCTGGGAAGGTATCAGTCTCTAGATGTATCAGTCTGGGGAAGTATCAGTCTGGGGAGGTATCAGTGTGGGGAGGCATCAGTCTGGGGAGGTATCAGTCAGGGGAGGTATCAGTCTCTAGATGTATCAGTCTGGGGAGGTATCAGTGTCTAGATGTATCAGTCTGGGGAGGTATCAGTGTCTAGATGTATCAGTCTGGGGAGGTATCAGTCTGGGGAGGTATCAGACCGGGGAGGTATCAGTGTGTGTATGTATCAGTCTGGGGAGGTATCAGTCTGGGGAGGTATCAGTCTCTAGATGTATCAGTCTGGGGAGGTATCAGTGTGAGGAGGTATCAGTCTGGGGAGGTATCAGTCTGGGGAGGTATCAGTCTCTAGATGTATCGGTCTGGGGAGGTATCAGTCTGGGGAGGTAGCAGTGTCTAGCTGTATCAGTCTGGGGAGGTTTCAGTCTCTAGAGGTGTCAGTCTGAGGAGGCATCAGTCTGGGGAGGTATCAATCTGGAGAGGTATCAGTGTGGGGAGGTATCAGTTTGGGATGGTATCAGTTTGGGGAGGTTTCAGTCTCTAGAGGTGTCAGTGTGGGGAGGTATCAGTGTGGGGAGGTATCATTTTCTAGATGTATCAGTCTGGGGAGGTATCAGTCTCTAGATGTATCAGTCTCTAGCTGTATCTGTCTGGGGGGTATCAGTCTGGGGAGGTATCAGTGTGGGGAGGTATCAGTCTGGGGAGGTATCAGTCTGGGGAGGGATCAGTGTGGGGAGGTATCAGTTTGGGAAGGTATCAGTTTGGGGAGGTTTCAGTCTCTAGAGGTGTCAGTGTGGGGAGGTATCAGTGTGGGGAGGTATCATTTTCTAGATGTATCAGTCTGGGGAGGTATCAGTCTCTAGATGTATCAGTCTCTAGCTGTATCTGTCTGGGGGTATCAGTCTGGGGAGGTATCAGTGTGGGGAGGTATCAGTCTGGGGAGGTATCAGTCTGGGGAGGGATCAGTGTGGGGAGGTATCAGTGTGGGGAGGTATCATTCTCTAGATGTATCAGTCTGGGGAGGTATCAGTCTCTAGCTATATCTGTCTGGGGGGTATCAGTCTGGGGAGGTATAGGTCTGCGAAGGTATCAGTTTGGGGTGGTTTCAGTCTCTAGAGGTGTCAGTCTGGGGAGGTATCAGTGTGGGGAGGTATCAGTGTGGGGAGGTATCAGTCTGGGGAGGTATCATTCTCTAGATGTATCAGTCTGGGGAGGTATCAGTCTCTAGCTATATCTGTCTGGGGGGTATCAGTCTGGGGAGGTATAGGTCTGCGAAGGTATCAGTTTGGGGTGGTTTCAGTCTCTAGAGGTGTCAGTCTGGGGAGGTATCAGTGTGGGGAGGGATCAGTGTGGGGAGGTATCAGTGTGGGGAGGTATCATTCTCTAGATGTATCAGTCTGGGGAGGTATCAGTCTCTAGCTATATCTGTCTGGGGGGTATCAGTCTGGGGAGGTATAGGTCTGCGAAGGTATCAGTTTGGGGTGGTTTCAGTCTCTAGAGGTGTCAGTCTGGGGAGGTATCAGTGTGGGGAGGTATCAGTGTGGGGAGGTATCAGTCTGGGGAGGTATCAGTCTGGGGAGGTATCAGTCTCTAGAGGTATCAGTCTCTAGCTGTATCTGTCTGGGAGGTTTCAGTCTCTAGAGGTGTCAGTCTGGGGAGGTATCAGTGTGGGGAGGTATCTGCTCCTGTCCCTCAGTAGTAGCTGTGATTTGTGTGGAGGGCAGGGGATGGCAGCTTTCTGTGATTAGTGGCTCCTGCTCTGCTGGCATCTCTCACTGCCCCTCTGTGTGATGTAAGATCAGGCGTATTCTGCATTGAGAAGTGAAGACACACAAGAAGCCTCCACACATCCCCACACCTCCAGTCCTGCTCGGAGCAGAGGGAAGGCAGGCTGGATCACTTGGCACAAGAATCTCCACACTGACAATTGTGAATTGCTGCTGACTTTGTGCAGTGAGGCAGCTGCCACCATGTCTCCCTTCCTCCTGGCATTATTGACCCTATCAGGATTATTACCTCTGGCCAAGGTGCTGCTGACACTGGGAGCTGAAGCAGGTAAGCACAAACCTTCATTTCTTCACATCAACTCGAGAACTTCTCATCCCTGAAGCTTTTCAGGACAGATCTTGAAGCTTGTGGATGTGTTGCCTGGTGCTACATTGTATGTGCTGGGGATTCAGCTGCTTTGCCAGGCAGTGAGCTGCAATGAGAAAGTACAGTATGTGTAGACATAAGAGGGCTCTGTGTGATGCTTCATGCTGCAGGAGACATCTCTGGCTCTATTATATGGATATACATTCAGCTTTTTAGGGGAAAATAATTGCAATCCCCAATATCTAGCATCATTGTGCAGTCACCTGCTTGTGTCTATGGATGTTCTTGCATCTCTGCTATCATAAGCTTCACATGTAGATGGTAGCAATGCTTAGTGGAAGGATTATTCTTCACCCATAGCAAGAAATGGAAGCTAAATAACAGTAGGAAATAAACTTCTTCTATTCTTGCCAGTAATTGTGTGGGATTAAAGGATAGGGGTTTTTTTTGGAGGGGTGGGAGGAGGTGAGTTATGTTTTCATCTATAGATCTACCAGGAAAACCAATGGAATCGATCTGTGTCAGCACTCCGGCCACAGACAGCCGGAGTCCCCTAATCACTGTGTCAGTCTGCAGGAAGTTTTTTGGTTGGGTCACCCTTGATCTATACTGGCTGCAGCCTAGTCCATGGAGGACAGCAGGCAGTGATTTCTTATCTAGCTGTCCAGTGCTGCCTAGAGGAAGTTCTTCTGGTTAACGCTGCGTCTGATGTGCACCTCAATGTCTTTTACCTTGCAGAAATGAGTCTTTAAGGGGGAATGCATGCGTGTCTAATGTGCCCATTAATGACATATGCTGCACCTTATGGCACAGCGCACGGTTTAGGACTCGAAGGTAGATATCCGCGTTTCACGCGTTGGGGTTTACGACTCCCATTTGGGAAAGATCGGGAACTCTGCAGTCAGCGGAACCGATCAGACAAGTCATCTTTAGACTAAACATCGCAGGTGTAAAGATGTGGAGCAATATATGTCATGGACAGACTAGAAATGCCATTTGGGGTCGCACATGGTGAGCAGATTTCAATGTATCAGATGCAGATTTGGTGTAAGAGGTGGGGAGATACATGGCCTGTGTCCTCCTCATTGGTGTTGACCATTCTCCATGATGGGTTCTTTTCTTTTCACCCTGCACCAGATGATTATTTGGGTATAATTATATTTGTGTCACTAAGGGTCCCGGCACGTTCTTGGTCCAAGTCTGCCGGAAGATTTGCAGAAGGAAGATGTGTTTCCAAGGTGATTGGTACAAATGTCTTGCTGAGGATCTTCTAGGTTCCTTTCTCCGCCATTTGGCCAAATGAGTTCATATCTTCTTGTTCGTTAAAGTCTATAAATATCACCCCGGAGAAGAAGGCATCATCTATTAGGAATTGACGCCTGTTTGCAGAAACTTTTGCCAGTCGTTTATTAGCTGATTAAGGACGATTGTGGTCGCGCTGTATTCAAGGGGGGTGGGGTGTGGAGGAGCGCAGGTGTGGTGCTTCGTCTCCATAATTTAATATAAGTGAAAGGTAAAAGCAGAACGAGTCTATTTTACCTCTACAACCCAGGGGGTTTTGGTTTAAGATTAATGAGTCCTTAGGAGTCATATGGCACTTTGAAAAATTTGCTCTTCAGAGTTGGCGTTTTCTTTCAGGGGTTGTGATCTTTGCATTGCAATTAGTTTGTGAACAGAATGTCAATGGAAATGTATTCAAAAGAGCCAGACATCTCAATACTTCCACATTGGGGATGAATGACCCTATGTTCTATCCTGGATCCTCTTCCCGCAGTCATGATGAGTCCTTTTTTTTAATATATAATATAGGTCCAATAATGATACCTGAATTTAATAAAGAATTTAATACATTGGGACATCATTTTCCATTTTTTTTTAAAGGACAAACATTGTTTTGCATAGATTTTAAATGTTATTTAATGGCTCAAAAGCAGCAACTAAAATGCCTGGATCTTGTGCTGATTTTTTTTCTCTATCACGTTTCTTAGTGCTGTGTGCATTGGAATAATAAGTGTCAATGTCAGGTTCCAGAAAGTCTATGGTACTATAATAAAGTCATCATATAAATATATATATATATATTGGGGCAGTAGTACAATCTAGCACTTTTTTTTCTCAATTCCTTTCATTTTCCCAGTCTAAGATTTCTAATTAATTACATAAGATATAAATAATGGCATTCATGATTATATTTTCCAAAATATTTTTCTAAGAACCTATAGAACCTATAGATATATATCACTATCCGGCATTAAATTATATTTTTGGTCTTTGGTTACGTTTAATAAGTGATAATTAATGATGTTTTCCAGCTCCCATCTTATTGCATATTATAGTGTATTATTGGTCATGTACTGGATTGAGTGCAGTTGCTGTTCTGATTCCCACCACCAGGGGGAGCTTATCTGATCTCATGACAGCAGGTTTACACTGGATGAATATATGAGAGGGAAGAGATAGAAAGTCTTAATGACAGGAGGCGATTTAACCCCGTCTGCTCCTTGCTGTGTTGTAGTTTTCACTGGCTGGCAGAGCAAATATTATTGAAGAGGCAATAAAAGCCACACCAAGACAGTAGTAATGTTAATTAGTGCATGAAATGAGGAAGGCGCCATCCTCCCAGCTGAGAGCGCGTCCTACTGCACCGATCGCCCCCATGTAAGATCTTTACTTCCAATGGTAAATTATATCCTAAGTGCATAATAAGGATCAATGAATAGGAAAGATGGAAAGGTGTACTGTGAAAAGACAGATTAGAAAGAAGAGACCTGCTGTTTAGGGGGGACAAGGACTCCAAACCATGTGTGAATTACTGCTGAGATAGGGGGGAAGACATGAGATAGATAGACAGATAGATAGATAGATAGATAGATAGATGATAGATAATAGATAGATAGATAATAGATAGATAATAGATAGATACATAGATAGATAGATAGATAGATAGATAGATAGATAGATAGATAGAAAGATGATAGATAGATAATAGATAGATACATAGATAGATAGATGATAGATAGATAATAGATAGATACATAGATAGATAGATAGATAGATAGATAGATACATGGATAGATAGATAGATGATAGATAGATAATAGACAGATATATGATAGATAAATAGATAGATAGATAGATAGATAGATAGATAATAGATATAGATAGATACATAGATAGATACATACATGGATAGATAGATAGATGATAGATAGATAGATAGATAGATAGATAGATAGATAATAGATAGATAGATATAGATAGATAACAGATAGATAGATAGATAGATAGATAGATAGATTATATACATATATATATATATATATGATAGATAGATAATAGATATAGATAGATACATAGATAGATAATAGATAGATAATAGATAGACAGATAGATACATAGATAGATAATAGATAGATAATAGATATATATATATGATAGATAGATAGATAGATAATAGATAGTGGATAGATAATAGATAGATAATAGATAGATATAGATAGATACATAGATAGATAATAGACAGAGATAGATAGATAGATAGATACAAGTAGATAGATAATAGATAGATATAGATAGATAACAGATAGATAGATATATGATAGATAGATATAAATAGATAATAGATAGAAAGATAGATAGATAGATAGATAGATAGATAATACATAAATAATAGATAAATATATAGATAATAGATAGATAGATAGATAGACCTTTTTGATAAAAAAAATTCATATATATATGTAGCAGAAACTAGATAATCGATCACATGATCCTGTATGTAAACCCTAGTAGCGCAGTATAGTGTAGGTCGGGTTGTCATCCTGTAGTGGTTATGGTCCCCATAGATCAGTAATCTCCATGTGATCAGATAACAGTCCCAGTTCTAGTGTTTTCTACCATTAAAATCCAATTAGTTGCAGTTCCACCTTTCACCATTTTATTGGCAAATATTTGACATTCGAAGCAATGCAACAGCGCCCCCAGCTCTAAAATTATTAATGTTTGAAATCCAGAAACTTTGGAAGTGTGGATCAGAATTATTAGATTGGGGGTTTGTCGGTAGAGAAGACATGTCTCAATCAATTATATACTTGCTGAAACGTGAATTTAATCAGGATTTTAGATATTTCTTTGCCCACTGTTTTTAGACCGTCATTATCCTGTTGGTCCTACTTACTGTGAATACAGCAGTATTCTAGCGCGGTGATCATCTGCAATATTCTAGTTAAGCCAATAGCAACTCGCTTAGAGAGTCCAGAAAGGGCTTTGTACCTTATGTAATTGGTAATAAGGTTCTTTACTTATAATAATTGATAGCTATGACATAGTCAAAGAGGCAGCAAAATTGCCAACATCTGTGTGTAATACCATAGTCATCCTGCTAGAGGGAGCTGTATATATTGCTTCCTGCATTCTGATGGAGGCACAGACAGTATTGTCTTCCTCTCTCACACAATAAATGACTGCTATTGTTCCCTCTAAATGATTAAGTCACAAATAATAAAAAAGTATTCTTTCCTCTTTAAATGATGTAGGCACAGATAGTACCACTTCACCTTCTTTCAAAGTAAATGGAGAAGGCAAACTTTACTTTCCTATTGCTCGGTGTAAATGATATAGGCACTTATAATTGTGCTCCCTGACTTTTTCTGCAAATGATGAACACACTGTTAATACTACTTCCTGCTTCCTTTGCACAGATAGTGCTGCTTCCTTGTCTTTCTCATACATAATGTTGGCACATTATTTTACCTGCGTCACCTGTAAACATTGTAATTTAGTCATACACAGTACTGCTTCTCTAATCCTCTGTAAATAATATAGGCACAAATAGTACTACTTCCTTGTCTTTCTCATACATAACGTTGGCTCATGTAGTAATTTTACCCTGATTTCCTGTAAACATTGTAGTTTAGGCATAGATAGTACTGATTTTCTAACTCTTTGTAAATAATATAGGCACAGATAGTACTGCTTCCTTGTCTTTCTCATGCATAATGTTGGCACATTATTTTACTTGCATCACCTGTAAACAGTGTAATTTAGTCATACACAGCAGTGTTTCTCTAATCCTCTGTAAATAATATAGGCACAGATAGTACTACTTCCTTGTCCTTCTCATACATAACATTGGCACCTGTAGTAATTTTACTCCGATTACCTGTAAACATTGTAATTTAGGCATAGATAGTACTGATTTTCTAACTCTTTGTAAATAATATAGGCACAGATAGTACTGCTTCCTTGTCTTTCTCATACATAATCTTGGCACATTATTTTACTTGCATCACCTGTAAACATTGTAATTTAGTCATACACAGTAGTGTTTCTCTAATCCTCTGTAAATAATATAGGCACAGATAGTACTGCTTCCTTGTCTTTCTCATTCATAACATTGGCACCTGTAGTAATTTTACCCCGATTTCCTGTAAACATTGTACTTTAGGCATAGATAGTACTGCTTTTCTAACGCTTTGTAAATAATATAGGCACAGGTAGTACTGCTCACTGTCTGTCCCATAAACACTAAAGGCACAGAAAGTACTGTATATGTATCTCTCCTAATAAATAATGTAGGTATGCTTAGTACTTTTCGCCTGTTACTTGTAAACATTGTACTGTAGGCAGAGAGATCACTGCTTATTGTGATCTCTCTGTAGATTATGAAGTTACAGGTGGTTCTGCCCTCTGTATTTCCCGGTAAACACCATAAGCACAGAAAGTACTAGTTTTGTATCTCACCCTGCAAATAGTGTAGGCACAGGTAGTACTCTCAACCTGTATCACTTGAAAACACCCTTCTATAGGCGCAGATAATGCTGCTTGTCTTTCTTTGAAGATTATGTAGGCACTGGCAGCACTGTCCCCCTGTATTCCCTGTACATACTGATGGCACAGATAATACTACTTTTCTTTCTCGCGCCCTGTAGATTATCTGCATTAGGCACAGACAGTACTGTCTCCCTGTCTCTGTACACACAGAGAGTATGTAATCCTTGTGATTATCTTGATCGTCTCTCAAGCACATCAGTGAAGGAGTTGTCTCATCCAAGTTAATATCTCCTAAAATTCACCTCCCTGAGAAATTGGATGGTCACCCGATCTCGGCTCCACGTGCAAACAGATAGAATTGCTGGGGGAAGCAACAATCTGCAAAATATTTAATAGCGACCTTTCACATAAACGTTCGTACTTCTAATATAATGATGGTTCAAGTCAGCCAATATGGGAGCCGCACATATAGAGCAGAACTCCCTTGAGGCTTATAGAGGGGGACCAAAATGTTGGACGTCTAAATATAATGCCCATATACCTAGGGAAGATTGGGGATTTTGCTATAAATAAAAAAGCATTAAGTTATAGGGGAGCACCTAGAGATTTTTTTTTAAGTGCATCTCAAAGACATAAACATTGATGACCTTTGGGGAACATCCACAGGATTCCCAAGTCCAGTGATTGCTGGAAGTACACAATGTAAGGAGCTGAGATATGATAGTACCATGTACTGTGTAGTGACCGTTCTCTGATACTGCAGCTCATCTTCTATTGAAGTGAATGGGAGTAGGGCTGCAGTACCCAGACTGACCACTACACAGTGTGTGATGCTCTGGTGTTCCAGCTCCGAACATTGTGGCCTTCCAGTCATTTTTATCGGCTGATTGGTGGAGTTTCCAGATGTCAGACACCCACCAATCTGGTATTGAAAAGAACTTCTTTAATTTCAGTAACTTCATGAGCTTCATATAACAGAGAACCTAGGTCAGATTGCCTGTGTGTAGCAGAAATCCTCAGTTGCTATGAGTGCCGTCCACCGGGTTGTGCTCTTATCAATTCGGCAATGACAACCATAGTGGTCTGCTACAGACTTCTGGTTGTCATGCCCACCCATCGGTGACCCGCTATCATGTGACAGGGTCACTGTTGGGCGGGATTAGTTATACGGTTCTGGCGTGATCACATTAATCGCCGCTGTCAGCAATTGACAGCGGCATTTAATGGTTTAACAGTCGCGGGTGGATCGTGATTCCACCGGCGGCTGTTAGGGGCATATGTCAACTGTTTAAGACAGCTGACATGTGCTGGGAAACGTGTGGGCTCTGCGCCGTGCCCACATCAAAGGTAGGGACACGACATGCACAGTACATGCATGTCATGAACTGGGTTAAATAAGTACAAAAAATGGGATAATGTGCCACACCTAAGGATGCATATAATAAACCCCTATACGTGTAACAACAATAAATACATGATCACAAGTATAATGTATGGAACATATTTACCCAAAAACCATATATTCATCCTTGGGTGTTGAACATTAACCCTTTTTTTCGTAGTTATTTAATATTTACTATTGACATAGATACTTGTGCTAATAATCTGACACCTCCGCATTTATGTTTTGTATTTCCCTGATATTTTTTAATATATAAGATATCATGTTATACATTTTTAATACTATGTATTAATAAAATAAATATTTTTTTTATTTCCTGGAAGTGTGATATATTATTTTTGTAGGAATAATAGGGCTTCCTATAATTTGGAAACAATAAGCTGGAGTTAATAGAGAATTTCTTACGAAAGCAGAAGGAAAATCTTGGGAGCAATAAAAGGTCTTTAAAATCTTAAATATCCCGACCTTTTAATTGGCTATTGCGTGTAATTGTCCCATCGCCTATAGTTTAAGTACATCGCTTTATTCTATGTCTTTTATTAAATGCCCCCATTGTGGTTCTTCTCTTTTTCTCTTGGTTATGTGCAATACCCTGAACTCATTTGCAGAAAAGTGAATGTTGTATCACCAAAAGACAGACTTCCACAATTAAAACTAATACACTAACAACTTATAATTTGCTAGCAGCGCCTCTCGCACAATGCATAGGCCGTTTGCTCTACAAATTACCATATTTGATATATCTGACCTTAAATAGACCATCTGCCTGCGCGAGCCGAGCGCGCTGAATTACTGTACTTAGTCTAAACGCTTCCAAGGATTTCAGCAGCAGGATCACTTCCAAATGTAACAAAGGAACATGTTGTGTAACACTTAAGCTTTTATTGTACTGTCTGCAAATTACACGGGGTCTGCTAATTGCTCAACATGTTTGCAAATTTTAGACAAACGCTCATTCAGGTAAAATTAATACAAATTAGCGCTAATTAAATCGTTATTGACAGGTTTAATGAAATTTTGGATGTAGTGATAGCGTTTAGTCCCCACCTAAAAAACCTGCTCAGGAACAATGGCAATAATTAAAAAGATATTTGCTAAATATTAAAACTTGAGAGTTGATACCTTTTAATGGCCAACTGAAACAATAGAAGGACGTTTTCAAGGCTACTCGGGCCTCTTCATCAGGCTGTTTGCTGCGGTGATAGAAGTGTGGATTTCCTTCTCTGAGACTGTTGTGGTCATAGATGTATACTGAATTTCAGGTGACCTAAACTTAAATGGTATTTTTAGATAGTTTGATGTCATTTGGTAGATAACATGATAAATAGTCAATATGCAAACAACTTAAGTTAAAAATTATGATTTCTTCCCCCCCCCCCCCCAAATATCATCCTGCATTGCTGGCAACTGCGCGTCTCTATTCTCGGTAACTTGTCATCTACTGCCTGTTGTCAAGAGTAATCTGTATCTAGTAGTAGACAAGCAGAAACTGATTACAGGAAGTGGGGGCAGGTCTTAGTCTTTCTGCAGGAAATGGGGTCAGGTATTTGTAAAGAAAAAAGACAGACCAGCTCACCCTGGCTTTCAAGCGTCCCTGGAAGCACAGAACTGCAAGGGACTGCTTGTTATCTGAGAAAAAATGTACACAGAAACCAGAGTTACAAAAAAGGAAGGCGTATTTGCCGAAACGTGCTTTGGGACTGACACCATCACCCACGGGAGGTAACACCTGTTTGCACCTGTTTTGTTTCTTTGTGAACCTAGCTATATGCTGACTATATAGTTATACCATGTTGTTATGGTTTTTTATTTATGAATATGTGCAACCTCTCTATGGTTTCTTGTAGGTTGTGGTGCCACTTTGTGGTTTCCCACTTTTTTAAGTCTTGTCATTTTTTAACATTTTCTATATGTGTTTATCTAAATAAAGTTTACATGTTCCTTTTTCGTAACTCTGGTTTCTGTGTACATTTTTTCTCGGATAATGTCATATTGTACGAAACCGTTTAATATGTCCATAACTGCATTTGGCACTATAAGACTTGACTTTCCGATGTGTTTGAAGTGCCTTAAATTTATGATTACAACCTATCTAAGGGACTGCTTGTGTAGATGAAAAAACGAGATGTTCCAGCTTCAGAACTTGCAAAAATTTATTGAATTAAAAAAGTGGTTCCATCCTGAGTGTAGACACTTCTACGCGTTTTGAACATCCATTGCAGTTTTTATCATTCTTTGTTAAAGAACACAATGGATGTTCGAAACGCGTAGCTGTGTTTACACTCATGATGGAACCACTTTTTTAATTCAATAAATTTTTGCAAGTTCCTGAAGCTGGGACATCTCCTTTTTTTGTTTGGTCTTTGTCTTTCTACAGGAAGTAGGGGCGGTTTTTGTCTTTCTACAGGAAATGGATGCATGTTTTTGTCTTTCTACAGGAATTTGAGGAGTTTTTTGTTTCTCTACAGGAAGTGGGAAAGGTCTTTGTCTTTCTAAAGGGAGTGGAGGAGGATCTCTATCTCTACACAGGAAGTGGGGGCAGGTCTTTGTTTCTCTACAGGAAGAGGGGGCTGGTCTTTGTCTCTCTACAGGAAGTGGGGGCAGGTTTTTGTCTCTCTACAGGAAGTGGGGGCGGGTCTTTGTCTCTCTACAGGAAGTGGGGGTGGTTCTTTGTCTTTCTACAGGGAGAGGTAGAAGATCTTTGTCTCTGCATGAAAGTGGGGGAGAGTTTTTGTCTTAGTAAAGTAAGTTGGGGCAGGTCTTGTTTCTCTTCAGGAAGTGGGGTCAGGTCTTTTTCTTTCTACAAGAACTGGAATGGATCTTTGTTTTTCTACAAAATGTTGAGGCTGGTTTTTGTTTGTTTACACAATGTGGTGGTAGGTCTTTGTTTCTTCACAGGATGTAGAGGAATTTGTCATTTTTCTACAGGAAGTGGAGGTGGATCTATATCTTTCTACCGGAAATGGTGGAGGGTCTTTGTCTCTGCGGGAAGAGCAGACAGGTCTTTGTCCACTTTTGCTCTCATGTCTGTCACACTGAGTACAGGCATAACGGAGATGAGAATTTAAGTATAAAGGGAACCTGTCATGTCCCCAAATGCTAATAACCTAAAGATATGGTGATAATCTGCAGGTCAATAATGTTCTGAAGCGGCCCAGCCAACAGACTGAAGCTATTACTATTGGGAAATTAGCTTTGTGTCTCACGGCAGCCTCTGGCTTTCAGTCATACAGGCATGGCGATGTGGCTTCAGTCATCACTTAGTATACAGTGAGATTTTTTTCGGTGATGACTTATTGCAGCCAAAATAAAAGGTAGTTCCATCACTTATAGTGTTCAGACAATAAGTTTTATAAATGTATTAAGTCATTATAACAATCAAATCAATGGCACTAGTGGTGTTCGTAAACTGGAATCTATTTTCTTCCCAAACACCAATAAAATAATAATATACCTCTCTACTTTTTGCTCATAGAACCTATAATGCTGGCAGAATGATGATGAACAGTCCACTCAAAGAGAGTGATTGGCAAGTTACAGACCTTGAGAATGAGATGTGCTCCAGAGGCAGTTTTCACTTGTCTTTGGGGATGAGGGGAGCAAGACCACATTGTTGTGCAGGTTTTGTGTAAAAGGATTGGTTCAATTTCTTCAACCTTTTGTTTTCTAACAAAAATTAACATTTATGCTCACCTTGTGATGTCATGTTATCTCAAACGTATGGATATATTTTTATATTGTTAAAACCAAAATTTCTGTAATAAAGAGCAGTAAGTCGTCTGCATGAACATGGAGCGACACAATTATGGGTAAAAGTTGGGAGGAGGAAGGGGAACATGTACCGCGTAGAGTCATAAAATCACAGAGCTTCGTAAACTCCTCGGCCCCCTCTTGTGGTGACTGCCAGTATTGTATTATTTAACTTTTTATGTACATAATTTGGAGAAAGCTCTAATCTGCATAATGATGCTCAGAAAGAAATCACCATACATAGTTAAGCCTACAGTAATTAAAATAGTTAAATAAAACAGTGGTTGAAATGCATTGCAAGGAAGTGGCTGGGCATGTGTATACCTATTCCCCCTCTATATCACACAGCTGCTCTGATATATACAGTGTATGTACAATGTGTTTCATGTAGAAGGCAGCTAGATATGAGCAAATCAGTAAAAATGTGTTCAACTAGCATTTCGCCAATGGCCAAGTTTTCAATTACAGAGCTGTGTTTTCACCCCATATAAGACAACAGAAGATGAAATAGGGTCCAGAACAAAAGCATTTCTGAGCCTTCCAGTATGTGTAAGCATTAGATAGCACTGTCATAATGTTTGACCCTGACCTACGCTGGAATTGATATTATCAGACATATGGTAGCTGCAGAAATTACACAAGAGAAACTGATTTTGTGCGCCGTTCTGTAAGATCCACAACTTAATTAAGCCTTATGGGAGGTGTTGCAAAAGGGAACTTCTATCAGGGGAACAATAAAAGGAAAAAAAAGGCTCTGGAGTTCCCATAAATGAAAGTTTTGGACTATTAATCAAGTGAAATCTGCTGTGTGAAGGTTGGAGTCAAAGCATGTCTCAGATACAAAGTAGACATTGCGTCCTGTGTGTACGGTGGGTGGCAATATAAATAACGTGCACACCGAGAATGCAGACTGAATTGTTTTGTATTGTAGTTTAATCGTTTTTCTTATAAAAACTGCCTAAGGCTGGTTTCACACTTGCGTTTTTTTGCACTGGATTTTAGCGCTAAAAAACGCATGCGTTTTTTTTTCCTATATTTTGCATGGGATGCACTTATGTGCGCATACACATGCGTTTGTATGCGTTTTTCCGCACATGCGTTTTTTTGCGGTATGCGCTCGGGTGCACAAAATGCAACCTGTTGCATTTTTTGGGCATCCGACTTGCCTCAAAAAAACGCATGCTCGCGCAATGCATTTTTTTACAGCAAGACACCCATTATAAGTCTATGGGTGCGCATATGTGCGCATTGGCATGCTTATGTATGCGTTTTTTTGCTCATGCGTTTTTTTTTACCATTAGTTAGACAATGGAATTTAGGGGTTTGGGTTAGAGTTAGGGTTAGTTAAGGGGGTTAGGGTTAGGGTTAGCTAGGGTTTAGGGTAAGGGTTAGGGTTTGGGTTAGGGTTAGTAGGGTTTGGTTAAGGGTTAGGGTTAGGGTTAGTATGGTTTGGTTAAGGGTTAGAGTTAGGGTTAGTATGGTTTGGTTAAGGGTTAGGGTTAGGGTCAGGGTCAGGGTTAGGGTTAGGGTTAGGGTAAGGGTTAGGGTTAGGGTCAGGGTTAGGGTTAGGGTTAGGATCAGGGTATGGTTTGGTTAAGGGTTAGGGTTAGGGTTAGGGTCAGGGTTAGGGTCAGGGTTAGGGTTAGGGTTAGGGTTAATAAAGTCATGGTTTGGGTTAGTGTGAGGGGCCACCTAATGTTGGAAAAAAAAGCAAACGCGGTAAAAATGCACTAAAAATGCATACAAACGCATAAAAACACTGCGTTTTTTTCATGCATGCTCATAAAAATGCTTGAAAAAAGCGCAGCATTTGTATGCGTTTGTATGCGTTTTTTCAATGCGTTTTTTTGCGGGAAAAACGCGCTGCAAAAAAAAGCAAGTGTGAAAGTAGCCTAAAAATGTCAAAGCAGACATTATATCTTATAAAAAACATACTTTATTGTTTAGCTACTGTATTTAACAACACTGATAACGGAAGATGTTGAAATGAAAAATGCATCCTTAAAGCACCACTCCAGTATTTTTTTTCCAGCGAAGGAGTGGCGCTTTTAATGTAAGCCCCCTGCCCCCATTCATACCAGCCAGTGCCTTCATACTTTTCCAGCATCGCTCCCGTCAGTCTCCTGCGAAAAGTGACCTGTCAGCAGCTGGCAGGCATACTTGTAAAAAGTCGAATTCTTTAAAGATACAGCATTGTATAGTGTGACGCGTCATCCTTCTTTAAAGAGCAGTGTATGGACACAGAATTATACAATGTATCCAGTAAAATGGCACATTGATAATATGATGACAGTAAATTGTAGGAATCTTGAAATGTAGATCAGACAATGTTTTAATATTTTACCTACATGTGTAAAATTAGTTTCCTGTCTAAATCTCAGTATTGTTCCGATTCATATATCAGTAATGAATAACGGTTATTTTCTTGTCATTTGTAAAAACTACGAAGTAAGGCCGGTTTCACATTAGCGCTTTTTCAGCGCGCGCACGGCCGGGGGTAGCTCCGCCCCCGAGCCGGCTCTCTGCCCGGCGTGCCCGCCCCTTGCTTGTAGCGCCGCCTACTAGCGGACAGCGGCGCCTGCGATCGGCGCACCCTATCTTTAGCATAGGGTGCGCAGATCGTGCGCAGGCCGTGCGCTAGTTGCGCTTTGACCTGCGCTGCGCACTTTTGACGGTGCGCCGTGCGCGCCAAAATCAAACTTTTCGGATTTTGGCGCGCACGGCGCACCGTCAAAAGTGCGCAGCACAGGTCAAAGCGCAACTAGCGCACGGCCTGCGCACGATCTGCGCACCCTATGCTAAAGATAGGGTGCGCCGATCGCAGGCGCCGCTGTCCGCTAGTAGGCGGCGCTACAAGCAAGGGGCGGGCACGCCGGGCAGAGAGCCGGCTCGGGGGCGGAGCTACCCCCGGCCGTGCGCGCGCTGAAAAAGCGCTAATGTGAAACCGGCCTAAATCCAAAAGATTGTATTGAAATATATCTTACAGATAACATTTCTAAGAATGAAGCTGCAGGAAGCATTATATGATCTCCAGTGACTACAAATGAGTACATTTATTTGCCCTAAGGCTACCAGAGATGAATGGATCCAGATCCCTGATATTCCTGATGGTTTTTTAGCCAAATCACAGAATACAAATAGCAAAACAATTCATCAATTTATTCATATCGAAAACAATTGCCACAATAGGCAAGTGGACCTTATGAAGAGGGGGCGGCTTGAATTCAAGAAGGAATGTAGGGAAAGTAACGCACCAAAAAGTGTCTCTCGCTATGGAGGACCCAATGTCCTGTATTTGAGAGGGAAAGTAGGGAAAGTAGCGAACCAAAAGTGTCTCTCGCTATGGAGGACCCGATGTCCTGTATTTGAGTTCGAAAGTAGGGAAAGTAGCGAACCAAAAGTGTCTCTCGCTATGGAAGACCCGATGTCCTGTATTTGAGAGGGAAAGTAGGGAAAGTAGCGAACCAAAAGTGTCTCTCGCTATGGAGGACCCGATGTCCTGTATTTGAGAGGGAAAGTAGGGAAAGTAGCGAACCAAAAGTGTCTCTCGCTATGGAAGACCCGATGTCCTGTATTTGAGAGGGAAAGTAGGGAAAGTAGTGAACCAAAAGTGTCTCTCTCTATGGAGGACCCGATGTCCTGTATTTGAGAGGGAAAGTAAGCAAAGTAGCGAACCAAAAGTGTCTTTCGCTATGGAAGACCCGATGTCCTGTATTTGAGAGGGAAAGTAGGGAAAGTAGCGAACCAAAAGTGTCTCTCGCTATGGAGGACCCGATGTCCTGTATTTGAGAGGGAAAGTAAGCAAAGTAGCGAACCAAAAGTGTCTCTCGCTATGGAGGACCCGGTGTCCTGCATTCGAGAGGGAAAGTAAGCAAAGTAGCGAACCAAAAGTGTCTCTCGCTATGGAGGACCCGGTGTCCTGCATTTGAGAGGGAAAGAAGGGAAAGTAGCAAACCTGTCGTCCTACATTCGAGATGAAAAGTAGTGATTGAACCAAAAGTGTCTCTCACTGTATAGTTCAATGTGCATTCTGTGCATATATGGGTGTGACCGCCCTTTTTCTGAGTTGGCAAATCCATCCTGTCTGGCCTATGCTTTACTGGTGGTTCAGTCACTCGGTCCTTGTTCACATTTACGTCACTTAACATGTGGAAAGGTTTTAAAAACAAGAGTTAGGACTGTCCCACAAGAGTTGCCTTGACGTGGTGGGATGGCTTTTACATTCCTTTGATCAAAATTATGTTTACTAAATATCCTTATTATTATTACTATCTTCATGCAATTTTTGCAATTTATTTTTTACTTTTTTATTTTAGGATATTTGTTTTTGTTTTTCTCTGTGTAAAGGTCATGTGTTTAGATGCATTTACATTTTGCATACACATTAATTTACTTTTTCAGCTCATAAGGAATTAAGTAGTAACACATGTAAAAATATAGGGGGCTTAGCTGACATATTTTTTATAATAAAGGCATAAAAGCCATCCCGCCGCGATAAGGTGTATCGGTCAGGATGGTCCCTAACTCTAGTATCTCACCTCGCTATGTTTCAGCAAGCCTCAAAATAAATGGGAGCAGAGCAGGATCTGTGCCTGACTGTGTGTAACTCCTCCCTGTAGTAAGCTGAGTAGACAAAGGTTCACATCCATGTTAAATAGGACCGCCTACTGGACTCCTAAGCCTACAAAGAATGTGGATTTATATAAAAATAAGCAATCTCTTTGTTGTCTCATCTCCTCCTTCTCAATAACATGCTGCCGTTAGCTACGGCTGGATTCACAACATGAGAGACTAACCACCATTTTTTTCAAAATATATCAATAGTATAAACGAGAAGAAACTTTGTAATATATTTTATTGGAGAGGTCTGCTTCTTTCTCCTCCCGAACGGATTTTTCACTCTCAATTCATTAATGAAATCTATATTTCCCATTACGGAGATGGGAGATGGTGGTTGGTGCTCATAAAATTCTATGCAGAGGGGAGGAGGAAAAAGAAACTAGAGGCAGATACAGACATTCTGCTGCAAGTTCTCCTGAAACTATAGTTACACTTTAAAGGGATTTTCTGAGACTTTTATTATTTTTGATATGGGGCTAAGAACAAACAGATAGGTAGTTGCTATCTACCTGCCAATTCTGACTGGCACCGATCTCTGCTGGCTCAGAGTGGTCACTGACCGCTATTGCCAGTGATTCAGCAGCTTCCACCAATGTCACATTGACAGAGCTTTGTCTTCTCAACCATCTGTGCTGACGTCATCCTGTTTGATAGCCGACTTCCTGCTGCCTAGCTGCGGGGAGCCAGCGGTCAGTCAGCATTAGGTCTGCTGTAATGCCCCATCGGCAGAGCAGCCCAGAAAAGGAAGAGCTGCTCTGTTGACGAGTGGTGAATTGAAGCAGGGCAATCAATGGCTGAGTTGGCAGAGATCGTCCCCGTGCGGAACAGGCAGGTAGTTGCTGAAATTTTTAACCCCATACATAAAAATAATACAAGTTTCAGATAATCCCTTTACGTCTCAGATTTCCTGAATGAAAACAGCTGGTTGTTGCAAGTATTGATCCACATTGATGAGTTGATGGTCTTTTTGATTTAAAGTGGTATTCTAATCTACAAAAGTAATAATTATCTGATCAGTGAGGATCTCACCGCCGGGGTTTCCACTGATCATCCTAATTCAGGGCTTGAGTCTTTTCCTTGTTCAAGGGGACAGAAGAAGTTGGGCTAGCACTTTGCCGCTCCATTCTTTGTCTACGGGACCTGTGGGCAGTTGGCCATCGTTATCTGTGCCGTAGACATCGAATATCTGCACACTGCCAATCCATTCAACTCTTCGGGCAGCAGGATGGCTCAATGGTTAGCACTGTACGGTGGCTCAATGGTTAGCACTGTTGCTTTGAAGCGCTGGGATCCTGGGATGAAATCCCACCAAGGACAACATCCACAAGGAGTTTGTATGTTCTCCCCGTGTTTTTGTTGCTTCTACAGTAATTGACCCTCCATCTCCATTCTTACAAGAAGTAACCATTTCCACTCCAACGCTATAACTATAATCTGTATACACGTGCAATACAGACACGGTGGCGGTGAGTGGCAGCTGACTGAAGGCGGAGGTCGCCTCCCGGTAATTTGATGAGAACATGTAAATGTTGTTTATTTAATCTCTGTTGTAGATGAAATTATAATGAGATGTAAAATTTGTAGCTGACAAGATTCACCAAAGTGCGATGATTTATGATGTTCTGAAATATGGGTTATAAATATATGGGGCTCGCTAAGGAATATTCTGTATTCCCAGAGATTAATTTTATACCAGAAGGTAATAAGGTCAAAGCGTTATAATGGTCCCTGTCATTCAAAGAGAGCAGCTCCCCAGCCTGCCGGTAATGTCACCTACAAATATATCTCCTGTACGTTATATCAAGGAGGAGAATGACCAAAGGGTTCACGGCTGGAAGAGGTAAAAAACCGTATGGCAAAACTAGGTGTATAATGGATACAGAGATTGTAATAGGGCTGTGACCAAAAGCCAAGATCACATCATCACTGAACGTCTGAGTATCCGGTAATATAAACATGGAAATACTCGCCTGGGCGCACTCGTGTGCAAAATGTCATTGGTGCAAAACACCTCTGCGTCAGCCTCATCCATTCCAGGAAAAACTAACTAGAGAAGGAGAAAAATCTATAGTACCGCGTAAGGTAGGATATGCCCAAACAGCTGGGCATTAGGATGGTGTCCAATGATTCACAGTGTAAATGATCTATCTATCGATCTATCTATCTATCTATCTATCTATCTATCTATCTATCTATCTATCTATCTATCTATCTATCTTGTGTCTATTTATCCATTAACCATTTATCTATTATCTATTTATCTATCTATTATCTATGTATCTATCTATCTACCTATCTATCATGTATCTATCTATCTATTATCCATTTATCTATTATCTATGTATCTATCTATTATCTATCTATTATCTATGTATCTATCTATCTATTATCCATGTATCTATTATCTATTTATCTATCTATTATCTATCTATCTATCTATCTATCTATCTATCTATCTATCTATCTATCATATATGTATATAATAAACACCAAGTTCTTATGTTTCAGGCAGATCTTTTCTCTGGGATTTCAATAGAGAAGACCTGTGAGATAAATAGATAGACATCTGTCTGGAATGATTTAGTGAATCCTGCTTGAGCAGGGGGTTGGACACGATGACTCAAGAGGTCCCTTCCAACTCTACATTCTATGATTCTAGATAGATAGATAATAGATAGATTGATAATAGATATATATATGATAGATAGATAATAGATAGATAGATAGATAGATAGATAGATGATAAATAGATACATAAACAGATGAAAGGTAGATAGATAGATAGATAGATAGATGATAAATACATAGATAATAGATAGATACATGATAGATATAAAATAGATAGATAGATAATAGATAGATAGATGATAGATAATAGATAGATAGATAGATAGATAGATGATATATAATAGATAGATGATAGATAGATGATAGATAGATAGATAGATAATAGATAAATGATAGATAATAGATAGATGATAGATAGATGATAGATATATGATAGATAGATAATAGATGATAGATAGATAGATGATAGATAATAGATAGATAGATAGATGATAGATAGATAATAGATAGATAGATAGATAGATAGATGATATATAATAGATAGATGATAGATAGATGATAGATAGATAGATAGATAGATAATAGATAAATGATATATAATAGATAGATGATAGATAGATGATAGATATATGATAGATAGATAATAGATGATAGATAGATGATAGATAATAGATAGATAGATAAGAGATAGATAATTCTATGTTACTGTGTATCACTTCTATGTTCTATGTATTATTAACATTATTCAGCTAATGATGTTGTCAAAAACTAGGATAAAGGAAACCAGACAAGCTTCTAGGGTGTTGTGCAGTTGTGATAAATTGATTTTATTTTTTGATTTAAATTTTAACATTTCTTTTCCTTTTTTAGTATTTTGCATCATGCACTTCCATTAGCGCACCCTGCCCTCCTAGGCGGCTGATTCACCTCATATATTAAGCATTTTCTATCTATTAAATACCCACTTGGGGTCACACAAATAGTCAGTAAATTGTGACTAAATGGAGCCATATCTCTTCTTCATAACAGCCGAAGATAAATTAGAAAAAGATGCGCTTGCAGTCATTTTGCAGTGTCCTTGCGAGACTGCGGCCAAGTTCGTGCAAGTTTAAAATTGGAACCAAAAAGAATTAATCAGAAATGATGAAATTAATTTTATTAAGATCATTTACAACTGCGGGGCTCTTCCCAGTTGCACTGGTCAGGATTCTTTCAGAAGTTGGTGGAGGTGAAAGGTTAATGGCTAATTTACTGAGCTAGGCAATTTTGTTTCATTTTTCATTTGCAATTATCTCTTCTACTTTTAAAATCCGAGTTTAATTCCAACACCCTCCCGTCCTCGTGTATTACATCTGTCAGTTAAAACCGCTTAATTAGAAATACAATGACATTGCCATAAGTTTTGATGTATTCAGATCATTTGTTGGACGCTCCGGAGAGATCAGTCCCGGAGGACGATCCAATTCCACACATTTACGGCATTAACATTATAAGCGCTACTTATTATTAAAGGCAATTGGAGCTTACTTAGAGGTTAACCAGAATATTTTGCTAATTTAGAGAGCCGGCGGTTCCATTTCGAGACTATTTTAATATATTGATTTACTTTGAGTCACTCACTGACAGTGATTCAACGCTCTCTGGAGGCTTACACAGCAAGTAAAAGTGCAGTATGACTTTAATGTGTATCAAAGACGATGGATTAGAGGATTGCGGAAATATGTAAAAATACTACAGCGTGTTCATAGTGATTTTACCTTAAAGGGAACCTGTTGTGTCTACAAACACTATTAACCTGCAGATATAGGGTTAAAATGTAGGTTATAGCATCACAATGCTGTCCATCTTCCATACTGAAAGTGCAGCTACCTGGAGAAAATGATCTTTATTCCTCCCAGCAGCCGCCGGCTTTCAGTCATAGAGGTGTGCACAGAGAGGTTTCAGTCATCACTCAGCACACGGTGACCGTGTTAGCACTTTGATTGCAACTGTGCAGAGCAAGCTGTCAATCAAAGTTCCAGGACATTCTTTTAGCCATCGTTCACTGCGTATTGAGCTATGACTGTAGCTGTGCCGTCACGTTTCTATGACTTAAAGCTGACACCTGGTACTCCAACTGATAAGCTCTTATTATTGTTATTAGCTCTAATATACAAAGCCAAAATACATCTCCATTCATGATCTAGCAGCTGTTCAGAGGTACTACAGATCACATTCATTTCAATGAGAGTTTGAGCTGCAGTATCTGATAATGGCCTCTACACGGTGTATCGAGCTGTAGTGTTTTGGCTCTGTAATCTGTGCATTTCTCGTGGCTGTGGGACCTAGTAACAGCTGATTCATTGGATAGCTGGCTTTTGGCCTCCAATTTGTGATACTGATGGACTAATCTCAATATCGGTCATCACTATCCTAGACCCCCTTCACACATCCGAATAATACCAGTATCGGAAAAAATGGTGTCGGTGTTACAGGCTTTTTGGGTAAGTGTGCCATCCATTTTTATCTGGTATAGATTAAGAAATATCAAACTCAAAGCATCTCCTATACTTTGCAATGTTAAAGGGAACCTGTCATTACTTTTTTCATGTCTGAACTACGACTCAAACCTTTATTACCACTTGTGCTGCATTAGATAAAGGGGTATATAACCCCTTGACTCTCCCTGTGTTCCCCAGAAAAACCTTTTCAAATATTAACGCGCTTTATGTAAATCCTGCCGGTCCGGTACTATAGGCTCCCTTATTGAGGTAGCTATCCCTCCACCTGGCTTCTGATTGCCATCGTCCTGCTCTGATTGACGTGGATGACGCCTCCTGCATCATCCACATAGCTGGTCGAAACCTCGCACCTGCACGGAGACATCATCAGTTCTTGCCTGCGCACTTTGCTCTACTGAGCATGTGCCCTTATGTTTTAGGTTCTGCCAACAGTAGGGCACATATGCCTTTATGTTTTAGACTCTGCCCACAGCAGGGCACATACACCCTTATGTTTTAAGCTCTGCTCACAGTAGGGCGCATACACCTTTATGTTTTAGGCTCTGCCCGCAGTAGGGAACATGCGCCCTTATGTTTTAGGCTCTGTCTGTAACAGCAGAATTTGCATAGAACATGGGAGAGTTTTAAAAAGTTTTTGGGGGTGTGTACAGGGACAGTCAGGGGGTCATATACCCCTTTTGTGGAATCCAGCACAGGTGATGATTAAGGTGCTAGTCTTAGTCCAGAAATGAAAGAACCGTTGACAGGTTCCCTTTAATCACGTTCAGCACGAATGGCGTCCATGTTCTGTACATGTTTTACATGAACCCATAGACTTGTATTGGCCCTAGTCATCCATCCTGCTGATAAAAAGGCTGACATGTGTGCAGCACCGTAGATTACAATAGTTACGTGTGATATCTGTGGAAAAAAAATGGATGCCACGCGTACATGATACACTGACATGTGCAGGAGGTCTTAGCAAGGAAAACCGCTTTTGTTATGAATAGCAAGGGGTTCATTTTAAGCACTCAAAAGCCATTAAAGTTCATGGGCTCTGTAGTGAACACTGTCGCCTTGCAATATTGTTGTCTAAGGCTACTTTCACACTAGCGTTTTTTGCGCTGCGCTGCGTGCGCAGTCCAAACGCATACAAAAAAACGCATCAAGCATTTTGCATGCATTTGCTTATTTTATGTGCATGCATTTTAACCAGTTTGTAGCCATATTGACTAGAGTTGAGCGAAACGGGTCGAAAAAATTCAAAAGTCGACGACTTTTGGCAAAGTCGGGTTTCATGAAACGAAACCCGACCCTAGGATGAGGTCGGCCATGAGGTCGGCGACTTACGCGCCAAAGTCGCGTTTCAAAAGTTTGTTTTGCGCTCTTTTTCAGCCAATCAGGATCCACGGACACTGTGGGCAACGTGATGACAAAGGCACGGGTCACCACCATCTTTCAGAAGGGCATGCAAGTGATTGGCTTGCTTTGGTGGGCATCACAGGGGGTATAAAAGGGCGTGCACGCCGACCGCCATCTTACTTCTGCCGATCTTAGTATAGGGAGAGGTTGCTGCTGATTCTGTAGGGAGAGCGTTAGGCAGGGAAGAAGACAAAAAAACTGCTTCTGCTGCTAGCGATTTGGCCTGCACAACACACCAGTCACTGTGTGTGCAGTGCAAGGGGAGGCTATATAGTGGTGTATCAGTGGTGTTGGTTGTTGGGCTGCCTTCTAAGGCTTCCTGACATTCCTGCATTGCTGTTTACCCACTGTTCCGCAAACTGCTTTTTTAAAAGCAATCCCAATTTTTTTTTTTGTCCTGCTGAGAAGAAAAAAAAACTGCTTCTGCTGCTAGCAATTTGGCCTGCACAACACACCAGTCACTGTGTGTGCAGTGCAAGGGGAGGCTATATAGTGGTGTATCAGTGGTGTTGGTTGTTGGGCTGCCTTCTAAGGCTTCCTGACATTCCTGCATTGCTGTTTACCCACTGCTCCGCAAACTGCTTTTTTAAAAGCAATCCAATCTCCCTTATCCTCTAGTCACTTTTGTCACAGCTGTGCCATCGAGCCTGTCACATAGCGCTCAGATATTCATGGGGCCTCACACAATCCAATAGTGTCCAGTGTCCAAAAGTGTGTGCAGAGATTCAAAATCTCCCTTATCCTCTAGTCACTTTGGTCACAGCTGTGCCATCGAGCCTGTCACATAGCGCTCAGATATCAGTGGGCCTCACACAATCCAAAAGTGTCCATCCAGTGTCCAAAAGTGTGTGCAGAGATTCAAAATCTTTCTTATCCTCTAGTCACTTTGGTCACAGCTGTGCCATCGAGCCTGTCACATAGCGCTCAGATATCAGTGGGCCTCACACAATCCAAAAGTGTCCAGTGTCCACAAGTGTCTGCAGAAATTCAAAATCTCCCCTGTCCTATAGACACCTTGTACCTTGTTTTACATTACTATTTAGTTTGTTGGATTTTGTCTACATTTCTACCAAAAATGAGGAAGGCTGGTGGAAGAGGCCATGGAATTGGGCGGGGGTTGGCAGCTGGTAATGATGGTGTTGGTGGTGGATCTGATGGTAGTGGCAAGAGCAAAATAGGACCGAATGCAGGAGGTGTTGAGCCTGCGTCATCGTCTGGCTCCATAAGGCTTCGAAGGCTTAGTTTTCTAGGAGTTGGCAAACCGCTTTTAAAGCCAGAGCATCAGGAAAAAGTTTTGTCTTACATTGCTGACTCAGCCTCCAGCTCTATTGCCTCCTCTTCTTCAGTTGTAAAAAGTAAAAGCACTGAGTCGTCATTGGAGGCTCATTTTCATGAACCACACCTTTCCTTGTGTCCTTCACGCCAACCAAGATTGAAGGATGACGCAGGCCATACTACTGATTACTCCATGGAGCTGTTTTCACATACCATGCCTGGATTATCAAGTGAAATGGTGAATTACCCAGGCCAAGATGAATCTGACATGGAGTGCACTGATGCACAGCCGCTGATGGATGATTCTGCTGGTACATTCACTCAGAGCACTACATTGTCCTCGCAGTGTACAGAGCCAGATTCTGACCCTGATGAGACTCAGGTGCCCCTTCCCGCACACTATACCACCATACACGGTGACACAGAGGAAGGTGCACATGACATAGAAGAGGAGGTGATGGATGACCCAGTTGTTGACCCAGATTGGCATCCATTGGGGGAAGAGGGTGCTGATTCCAATAGCTCAGATGAGGAGCATCCACAGCAGACATCGACATCGCAACAGCTGTTATCTGGCAGGCCCGGAGCACTCCAAAGACAGGTTCCAAACATCAAAAGAGTTGCTGGACAGCTTGTCCAGAGGGTCAAAAGATCACAGCGTGCTAGGCCGCAAAATGTCTGCCAAAGTAGGAAGAGTGCAGTGTGGCACTTTTTTGACCAAAATCCTCATGATCAGGCCAAGGTTATCTGTAAGAAGTGCGCAAAGACCTTTAGCCGAGGGAAAAATCTGAAAAATTTGAATACCAGTTGCATGCTTAGACATTTAACCAGCATGCACTTGCAAGCATGGACACAACACCAAACCTCAAGTGCCACATGTGCAACTGATCACAACGAAGGTAGTCAGCAACACTACATTGTTTCCCCCACTGTAAGCCCACTGGTTAGCACAGCAGCAAATGTTGAGGTGTCATTGCAAGGCCACAGCAGTCAGGGAATCCCACTGTTATATCAACGAAAGACTGATTCTAGGCCATCAGAAAGAACACCAACTCCATCACCATCATCAACCCTCTCTCAGTCCGCCCTGTCCACCGCTACTTCCACCATATGCAGCTCTCAAGTCCAACTCACCCTCCCAGACACTATGAGTAGGTCAAGAAAGTACTCAGTCTCTCATCCGCGTACACTGGGTTTGAACATTGCCAAACTAATCTCGTTTGAGATGATGCCCTTTCGGTTGGTGGAAAGCACAGCTTTCCGCGAACTCATGGCCTATGCAGTACCATGCTATGACCTACCCAGTCGCCACTTCTCTCGCAAAGCCATCCCAGCCCTCCACCATCATGTGAAAGACCGCATTGTCCATGCACTCAAGCAGTCAGTGAGCGGAAAGGTCCACCTCACAACTGATGCATGGTCCAGTCGGCATGGCCAGGGCCGTTACGTGTCCATCACTGCGCACTTGGTTAATGTGGTGGATGCAGGGTCCACAGGGGACAGCGGTGGTGGGACAGTGCTGCCTAGCCCACGGTATAGGAAACAGTTGGCTGTAGGCGTTCGACCCTCCTCCTCCTCCTCCTCCTCCAGAAGTGAAAGCTCGTCCACAGAGCGCAGTCGTACGAGCACTCCATCTGCAGCTGCCACTGTTGCACACGATGTGTCCCCCTATCGAGCAGCTAGTGGAAAGCGTCAGCAGGCTGTGTTGCAGATGATGTGTTTGGGCGACAGACACACCGCCGAGGTGCTGGCCGAGTACTTGAAGCGTCAAACTGAGTCATGGCTGGGCAGTGTACATCTTGAGGCAGGCAAGGTAGTTATTGATAACGGCCATAGCCCTTTCAAAACTCAGCCACATACCTTGCTTGGCTCCCACCTTGAACCTAGTGGTGCAGTGCTTCCTCAAAAATTATCCGGAGTTAACAGCCCTGCTCCAGAAGGTGCGAAGACTGTGCGCGCACATCCGCCGGTCGCCTGTACACTCCGTTCGTATGCAGAAGCTGCAGCGATTGCTCCACCTTCCCAACCACCGCCTCATTATCGACATTGCAACAAGGTGGAACTCCACCCTGCACATGGTGGAGCGGCTGTGCGAGCAGAGGCAGGCCATAATGCATTTGTGGGAGGATACACGGCCAGGCACTTTGAGAGCAGACATGGAGTTGACAGGTGTGCAGTGGTCGAAGCTGAAAGACCTTTGTAAAGTCCTTCAGTGTTTTGAGGAGTGCACACGGCTGGTAAGCGCAGACGACGCCATCCTAAGCATGAGCACCCCACTTATGCGTCTGCTCATGCAAACTTTGACGCACCTTAAGGAGCAGGCGTCTGCAGCCAATGTTGATGAGGAGGAAGAGGAGGAGGGAATCCTTGATGACATTCAGCCATTGTCTGCTCAGGGACCTCTCCTGGACGAGGTGGAGGAAGAAGAGGAGGAGGAGGATGATGATGGGGATGATAACTTAGGGGAGGAGGATGCATCTCGTGGGGCAAGTGAAAATGTTGGCGTGGCAAGGTCTGGTACAGGGTTTGTGCGTGACTGGAGGGATGTGGATTTGCCAGAAAGTGCTCCTCCACCCAGCACTCGCAGTGCATCATTGACACCGGGAACATTGGCCCACATGTCAGATTATGCCTTGCGGATCCTAAAAAGGGACCCCCGCATTGCCAAAATGATGAACGATGACGACTACTGGCTGGCCAGCATCCTGGATCCACGCTATAAAGGCAAATTACAAAACATCATGCCACAGGAGAACCTTGACCTAATATTGGCTAATAAACAAGCAACTCTGGTAAATCGGTTGCTTGAGGCATTCCCAGCACACAGCAGCGGTGATGGTTCTCACACGAGCCGTACGGGCCGGGGGCAGCTTGGCAGAGGTGTTCGTGGTGCACACAGCAGAAGTGGCGTTGGAGACAGGGGTTTCATGACAATGTTGTGGACTGATTTTTCAAATACCGCTCACACAACTGGTAATACTGCATCGATGGAAAGTGACAGGAGACAGCAGTTGTCAACTATGGTTACAAACTACTTTTCCTCCCATATCGATGTTCTCCCACACAGGTCATCCCCCTTTGACTATTGGGCCTCTAAACTGGACACCTGGCCTGAATTGGCCCAATATGCCTTACAGGAGCTCGCTTGCCCAGCTGCAAGTGTGCTATCGGAAAGAGTCTTCAGTGCAGCTGGATCAATCCTGACAGAAAAAAGGACCCGTCTGTCAACCCAAAATGTGGATGATCTAACCTTCATTAAAATGAACCACGCATGGGTTTCCAAGGATTTTGTCCCACCTTCCCCTGATGACACAAAGGGTGACAGAAAAATGGCTTGCTTTGGTCCACCTCTTCCTGGTACTTCACCTATTTCGCCTTTTGCATCAGCTGAATGTCCAACATCAACATATGCCACTTTCTAAAACTCCCTAACTGTGCTGCCTCCCCCCCCATGGCCGGGGTCACCACCTAGAGCACGACACCGTGCGAGTGCCGTTGCCCTGGACAGGTGGGTAGGCCGACTCTTGGGCGCGGGCACTGGCACAGGGTCCCTCATAGTGCAATCAAGTGTCTCTGACGGTGGTGGTGCACACCCGCCGTCAGACACACCGCTGTACTATGAGGGGCCCAGTGCAAGTACCGACGCCCACGAGTGGGCCCCCCTTGCTTGGGCAGGGCCCCAGCATTTGCAATCTTTACCTCTCCCTGCTCCTCCGCTGTGTAATCTGGGCCGTCAAATCTATACTGTGCCTGACACCGTCTGAGCCTGCCTCCTGATGTATAGACATATATTTTGAATATGTACGCTATCCATACATGTTATCCGGGGAAACGGTACCCTTTCTAACCTTTGTGCAATCACGTGCAATCCATACTGGGCCTAACACCGTCTGAGCCTGCCTCCTGAGACATATATTTTGAATGTGTACGCTATCCATACATGTTATCCGGGGATACGGTACCCTTTCTAACCTTTGTGCAATCACGTGCAATCCATACTGGGCCTAACACCGTCTGAGCCTGCCTCCTGAGACATATATTTTGAATATGTACGCTATCCATACATGTTATCTGGGGATACGGTACCCTTTCTAACCTTTGTGCAATCACGTGCAATCCATACTGGGCCTAACACCGTCTGAGCCTGCCTCCTGAGACATATATTTTGAATGTGTACGCTATCCATACATGTTATCTGGGGATACGGTACCCTTTCTAACCTTTGTGCAATCACGTGCAATCCATACTGGGCCTAACACCGTCTGAGCCTGCCTCCTGAGACATATATTTTGAATGTGTACGCTATCCATACATGTTATCCGGGGATACGGTACCCTTTCTAACCTTTGTGCAATCACGTGCAATCCATACTGGGCCTAACACAGTCTGAGCCTGCCTCCTGAGACATATATTTTGAATGTGTACGCTATCCATACATGTTATCCGGGGATACGGTACCCTTTCTAACCTTTGTGCAATCACGTGCAATCCATACTGGGCCTAACACCGTCTGAGCCTGCCTCCTGATGTATAGACATATATTTTGAATGTGTACACTATCCATACATGTTATCTGGGGATACGGTACCCTTTCTCACCTTTGTGCAATCACGTGCAATCCATACTGGGCCTAACACTGTCTGAGAATGATAGATGGGGCCCACCATACACTGGAACATTCCAAAGGTGGACATCAGACACTGGAGCAGCATTTACAGGGCCCATTATACACTAGAGCATTAGAAATGGGGCCCATTATGTTTGGAGCATTATTTGGGCCCATAAGACAGTAGAGCTTCATCCATGGGGACCAACATATACTGTAGCATTATGTGGAGCTCATTATATACTGTCAAACATTATATGGGACCAATGATTCTGTATGGAGAAATAGATGGGCCTCGTCATGAGATGTAAAAAGTGAGGTATTTTTCATTGTACTATACCGCTATTTCTCTGCCGTATCGGAGCATGATGAGTTGTGGTATGTGTTAAAGGGGCGCTCTTTCACCCAGGGCACATGAAAACCTGCAGCCAGCCCTCCCCCCCCCACAGTCTGTAGCCAAATATAACCCATTTTTCAGTGCGTAACTTGTATTATGAAGTTAATTAAGGTTGACAAGCTTAAGTAAGAAGAATTGATGCTTTTGGCATTCAAATGGGCACTGTTGGTGTGTTTCCTGTCCTCCTCTCACTGCCGACTTTTATTCCCCATTGACTTACATTGGGTTTCGTGTTTCGGGACGACTCCGACTTTTCCCTATAATCGGATGATCTTGCTCGACCCGACTTTTGGAAAAGTCGGGTTTCACGAAACGAAACACGACCCTAAAAAACCAAAAGTCGCTCAACTCTAATATTGACTCTTAAAACGCATGCGATTTTAAACGCTGACGTGCGCATGTACATGCACACGTCTGTGTTCCCATAGGCTGCAATGTGTTATTTTGCTGCATTACGTGCGCACGCGTGCGCATGCATTTTTTTGAGACAGGTCGGACGGACCAAAAATGCAACAGGTTGCGTCCGGCGTGCCTGGGCGCACACCACAAAAAAATCGCATGTGCACGAAACCGCATACAAACGCGTGCAAACGCTAGACCATGCGCCCCCATGTTAAAGATAGGGGATCAGGACGCATGCGCATGTACGCACACGATGCGCTGCATTAAAAAACGCTAGTGTGAAACCAGCCTTAGTTTCAAACTTTACCAAAGACAACATGGGGATTTTGTGGGATATTTCGGTTTCCTGCCACAATCAAAGAACCCAACTCAGATGGAAAGGGAAGAGAACACACAAATTCATGTTCAGAGAGAAACAGGAATAACCAGTCATAGCGAGAAAACTCTGATTTCTACCGATAAAGCTCAATTACAAATATTAAAAAATATAGATTAATGTTAAAAGTAAAAAAGTATAATACTAAAAGTATAAAGCTAAACCTCAAATAGCGCTTCCAAAGTAGATGCGATAGTTGTCTAGAAATACTAATTATGAAGTTAATATTTCTGCACAACTATGACGTCACTGTTAGATCTCTATTGGAGGTTTAGTATTATACTTTTAACATAAGTTATTAAAAGCTATGGTTTACAATATTTATGTTTTAGATTTATTAGTATAAATCAGAGCTTTTACTGTGTGATTGTTCTTTACTGCCATACTCCAAAATATACTCTTATATTAATTGCTTTCCTACATAAAAGTCCAAGTGTGACTGTGGTTAGACCTTAAAGGGATGGTCCAGTCTAAAACGACAAGTCTGCAGTCACTCTATGTGACTTCAGACTTGTGAACACTCAAATCGCTTGTATTGCGCATACTGGGGATTCTCTGATGTCAGTTGACCACAATTATGCAATTCGCATACTTCCAGTCACATTCCAACTAGACTGTTTCGGGCCTCGCTCAATACAGTTGCTTTGAGAGAGGCCACACCCATCTAGTTGGATTGTGACCGGGAGTATGAATATCGTATACTTGTGCTCATATGACCGCCATTCCTGGCCCTGACATCGGACAATCCTCAGAGTTCGCAGTTCGTACGCTGTGAGGATTCACAAGTCTACAATCGCATAGAGTGACTACAGACTTGTCGTTTTAGACTGGACAGCCCTATTAACTGGCATTTCCATCGAGGTAGTGAAGGAATGGTTGAAGACTTGTGGGCAAACAATTTCTTATGAAGTTAACAGAATTGTATATTTGATAACGTTTAGTGGGTGTTACAAATGATTCCAACTTTGAAGTGTAAAAGTAAGAAGTGTGGCGCTAACCATGGTGCTGAAATTCTGTAGACATTGGACACTGTACTAAAGAGAGTCCGCTCAACTTTTGCGAAGTACGTAACATACACTATGATAGACCTGAATCTATGCTTTTTATGTTTCAAAGCAAAGTTTCTATTACTTAAAGTAGCCCAAAGAGTGTGGTGACTGTTAGCTACAATATGAGAAGAGTATGCTCCCCATATATATATATATATATATATATATATATATATGGTTTGTACCACTCCAGTGTAGATAGAAAAGTTTCTAAACCTAGGGTGGAAAATCTGATTGACCATTCTTTGTGCAGTAAAGGATGCAAATAAATGTGTTACAAGTGTTACTTCTTCGCAAGGAGAAGCGATACT
The DNA here is from genome assembly GCF_039654945.1 of Dendrobates tinctorius. Taxonomy (NCBI): domain Eukaryota; kingdom Metazoa; phylum Chordata; class Amphibia; order Anura; family Dendrobatidae; genus Dendrobates; species Dendrobates tinctorius. The sequence goes on along the minus strand of NW_027361810.1, from coordinate 19,101,326 downwards.
TCTTGGCTATCGGTCAGATGCCTCTCACACTGCCAAACCAGATCTCACACTTTGCACTAACGAGGGGCAGTACCCCGAAACACAGTGTCTGCAGATTGATATTCTGGTTTTGCCTTTTATCCTAAGTCATGTAACAAGGCTCGTTAAAGGGTCGACATTGACTTTTAGGATTGCTACTTCCAATAGTTGGCACTAGAGTTCTAGTCCTCTTCCTCTCGGAAGAGACAATTTGCATGAAATAGCTGAAAAAGTTTTTCCGTCTCAATAAGTAATGTGGCACCCTGAGGATACGCCAATACTGATTACTAAATGTTGGAGGTCCAACCTTCTGGGAACTCAACCAGTCCGGAGAATGAAGAGACTGCAGTGAAGCTTTAGCACTGGATCTCCTGAACAGATTTTCTCTTTATGACCGCTCTGCCACCACTTGGCTGAGAAAGGTACTGCAGCCACCCCTGCAATCATTTTTGCAACTGGGCTTTATTAAAATGTTGCTGTGTTTGGCTATGACGTGATTTTGCTTCTTTGCACATGTAATTGACTGACTGTGGTCAGAAATAAGCCACAAAAAGTTCAGAGAAAGGTGGATAAAAGAACTACACTTCCCCAGCAGACTGCCTGACGGATTCTCAGTTATAATATTCTGCAGCCAGTAATAGACAGCGCAAAACAGAGACCATAGAAGGCAAACATTGCAACATTTTTAATGACACACAATTCGAAAAAAACATTTTTTGCAACATTTTTAATGACACCCAATTCGAAAAAAAAAAATTTTTTTGCAACATTTTTAATGACACCCAATTCGAAATTTTTTTTTTTTGTTAGCACCGATTACATGTATTTCAGTAGGAAAAAACTGCCAAAAAAAGGTGGACAAGCCCCTTTTATTTGATGGCATATATCCTAATAGTATACCTGCGCTTACTAAGATAAGAGTGACTTGGTGACGGTATTTCGAATAGGCCTTCTGGATCACACGGTATACTTGACACAAGCCTTACAGTATGTTACATATAATATCTCCTCTAGTGACAACTCTGCAATATAATATCCTGTACAATGAAGGCATTTATGCAGCATATCGTATATTCCAGAACACTTGGGATTTAAGAGCCGTACTGATAGCAGTTGGTTTCTTCATAAGGCTTTTTTCCGTACCTGTAATAAGTTGAAGCGGTTGTCTTTTTTATAATTTTACCTTATTTTGTTACAATGTTACTTCAGTCCATAACAATGTTTATACAACAAGGCATTCCGCAACGAACGTGCGCGACAGATAATAATTGTCTGCAGTGCCGGATATGACACCATTTATTAGTTCCCCGAGTGTGACTGCTACTGATACAATTGAAGCATCTCTCGATAAATGGAGGCTATTGACAGTAGCTATAACATCATATAAAGGTGTGATAAGTGCTAATTACCTGTTTTGTTTCTTCTGTTTCACTCTTAGGGTTATTTGATGCTGATTTACAGATGTACGTTTAAAGGAGTAATTTAGAGATTTTCCAGAAATGTGTCCTTGAGTTTGTGGCTATTATCACAGCTCAGGGAAATGGGGCTTCAGTGGTAATAGAAAAGTCATTTGCCAAGAGCAGTAATGATTCTTTATAAGTAAAAAAAAAGTTTTTTATTTTTCCACTTCTCTTAGACAATATTTCTAAGAATATATGCACAAGGCGGCTTTTTCAGGAGGTTTTTACACAGGAAACCACCTGGAAAAGCACAAACTAAACACTTAAACATGAACATATGTATTTACATAGAAAAATAACTCCCTGTTCATAATTTCAGTCTTTTGAGTATATTTTACCTACTTCAGACTTCCAAAGACTCCATGCAGTTAAAAGTAGTGACCCGACTATTTTCAGGTGTTTTCTGTTCTGAAGATGTTCTATATTTCATAATTGAAGTCAATACGAATTATGAAAAGGTGTCTTTTTCACTATTTTGCTGGCGGGTTTTCTTGAAAAACTGCTAGTGGTTTCTTCATGATTGAATTTAGCTTTTTTTTAAGTGACCAGAAAATTATAATACAAAATGCTGCAAAAACGATCCGAAAATGTCCACATAAAATCGCTGGAAATGATAAAAAAAAGTTCTAAAATAAAACTTCAGGAAAAAAATACTAGCATTTTGTGAAGCGTCTTCCTTTTGAAATACTCGGCAAGTTTTTGCCTACCTTTAATGGTATTAATAATCATCTCCTTTGTTGAGTTCTATCAAAAGAAATTAACCTAAGGCTCCTTTTAAACATACAGGTTAATTTCTCTTGATGGAGCTTGACCAAGGATGGATGAGTTGTCTTTAATTGGCACTTATTGATAATATATTGAGCAGACTGGCCATTTTTTACTTGCATTCATATGTTATTTTAATCGTGTGTTTTTTTTTTTTCCTAAAGAGTACTTCAGACTAAAAAAGTTATCACCTATCTGCTGCATTGATGATTGTTGCTACTTTGGTGCAGATTGGTGTTGGCGTTGCCAAGTTGTATCCCCCATTAAGACCGCAACGAGGAAGAGATGAATTGAGCAACCGGTCGCTCAAAAGTTTTGCCGCTCCATCCAAGCCTATGAAGATAGCCGAGGGCAGCGTAGATCAGGTGTCTTCTAATATTTTCAATGTTATAAACTTTAATGAAACAATGGGTGCTACTGCTTGCGCTACTTGCCACTCCATTTTTGTTGGAAAAGGTGGTTCCTGGCGCCCGGGGGAACATGCGCTACGTGCCACTCTATTTTTGTTGGAAAAGGTGGTTCCTGGCTCCCGGGGGAACATGCATCAATCGAACACTTTCTTTTTGAGCTAGAAGAACCCTTTAAATATGTATTTACATTTTGTTTCAAACACAAGCGACAAGCAGATGCCTGTATACATGGCGGGATGTGCTAATTGCAAACAATCTTTTCAGTCTGTCAGTTAATAAGATGCAAACAATGACAAATAAGAGAATTATTGTTCTTCGTTTGATTGCTGGACATGTTTAGACTGGGTAACAATTGAGAACAATCGTTGGTATGATTGATCACTTGGGTGACTATCGTCCCATGTTGTAGGCACGTGAAGCTCCTGGTGAATGCAGACTGATATCTCTTGGGATTGATCTTGCGGTATCTGTTATGAATTGTAGAAGGGGAATTGTTGTGGATACCTTGTACCAAAAAACATGATTTTTAGTCCAAAACTGAACCATCACTTCAAACTCTGTAGTAGGGATGAGCAATTTAATTCATAAGACCCTTATTTATTCTGCTTCTCTTTGGATTTTCTTGGTATTTTGTCATGTGTTCTCTACGCTGCAATGATAAACTTGTGCAAGAATGGCTAAAAAAAAAGAAGCCAAGTGTTCACTGGCATGTAGTTGTTACAGCATGACTGTGGCATTGCAAGGGACAATAGACTCCTCGTCTATTCCTCAGGTTAGAGGACCCTAGGATATCCCTGTCCACTGGATTACCTCTGATGGTGGAGATGCCTGGGTCTCATTCCTTGCTATGCTCCTAAAATATACTAATCTCTTTCTCTCACCCCCCCATCCTAGGGAGGTAGGGCAAAAATATATGGAAAGCACAAACAAGACAGACAGGAAAAAGCAGAAGCACAGTCACACAGCACTCTTACAGGAATAAACACTAAGGAACAAAAAGTGTAAAGCAAGTGAGGCAAAGAAGCAACGCAAAGACATCAAAGAGAAAGGAAAGGCTACACCAAAAAAATGCTGGCAACAAACTTAGACAAAACCACCAGTAAGTCTTGATATGTCTACCTCTTCAGACCAGAACAGACAAACTATAGCTTGTATTACCTGAATTGTCAAGCCAGCATATATAGGAAGAGAGAAGATATGACTTGTCCTCCCACATCATGTGAGTTACAAGTCTTCGCGTCGATGCCCAAGTTTCCCTGCGCTGATCATATCAACAAGCATTCTGTTGCCGCCATAACATTCGGTGATATTTGCAGAAACCTCCTTGTGACAGTAGGTGCCGGTTCGCAGGGCTCCCGTCTGGCAGTCCAGTCATGGCGTACTGATCGCTGATCTCTACTCTATAGTTTTTTAGGTTAAAAATATTACATTGTGATCAATAAAGTGTATCGTATCGTAAAAATATTACAAAATGTGTGCGATATAAAATGTTTTTAATGTGTGTAATGAAATGTACGCGTCGTGTGACGTGTGTGCAATGTATGTGCAGGTTCCTGCAGATATGTGCCGCGATTACAGGGAGTAGATATTGTCTAGCACAACACTTAACCATGTAGTCAGCATCTCCCCGGCCTGTAGATATTAATATATTGTACATAAAGCTTTACTAACCCAATACCAGTCCAAAATCCTGAAGAATAGCATCTGACAAAACATATAGATTACACATACAATCCCAGCCACAAAGTGACAGACTTGTCAGCAACTTCAGAAATTCAGTTTGTTCATTAATTGTTTTGCTCTAGATCAATTTTTTCTTAACTGCAAACCAATGGCTTTCACAAGCAAAGCAATATGACTTTTAATAAGATATATGTCCCCTCCACAGCAACAAACCAGTCCTGGCAATAAATCAAATTCATTGATATGTGTTATGGATATATACCGTATATAGATAATCCATCAAAGGCTGAAGTGACGGACGGTTAATTTCTAATTCTGCCGGTGTCTGAAAAAATGGCAACTTTCCCGACTGTTACAAGCGGCGTATACGTCTATTAACCCCATCAGTACTTCACTTCAACTAGATGGTCCGTCACATAGATATATTCTATATAACGATGTCTGATGACCTCAGTTTTACAAATGTGATATAAAATGTGAACATGTGGACTTGTATATTTCATTTAGAATAGAGGATTAAAAAAAAGACTCGTTTTTAATATTTGGCAACTTATAATAAAATTGCCTACAGCTACTTATTAGTCATATTTTTGCAGGTAGGAAAATTTATGATCATGGCACTGTTGATGTAATTTCCTTATTTTTTATGCCATCTCTATATATAAAACTGAATGTATGTATGAATGTGTGTGTGTATCACCAACCAATCACAAATCATCTTTCATTTCACCAGAGCTTTTCAAAAGAAGCTGAGCTGTGATTGGTTGCTATGAGCAACAGTTTTCCCACTTGACAACATCTCAGCAGACACTGGCCGGGTGGGAGAAATCTAGCATCCCCGGGAACATAAGCTCCCAGCCATTGTCTGCTTCCCAGAAATGAACAGAGAGCACATGACAGAAATGAATCCCCCCTCCCTGCCCATATACCCATCACACATCCTCCATTCCATAGGCACATCTTCCCTCTTAAAGAGATCTCTGGTATGTAAGTCAGGGCAAATCCCTCAGTGCTCTGATACTGACCCCAGGCCTCTCTTAAAAGGGATCATTGGTATGGAAGTTAGGACCGTTCCACTCAGCTCTGTGGTTCTGACCCCAGGGTCTCTAAAAGGGATCATTGGTATGGAAGTTAGGGCAAATCCACTCTGCGTTTTGGTACTGACCCCAGGCCTTTCTTAAGGGGATCTCCGGTATGGAAGTCAGGGCAAATCCATCCAGTGCTTTGGTTCTGACCCCATGCCTCTCTTAAAGGGATCCCTGGTATGGAAGAGTGGGTGCTTTTGCCTTCAAATGCTCTGGTACTAACCCCAGGCTCTCTTAAAGGGATCTCCTGTATGGAAGTTAGGGCAAATCCCTCAGCGCTCTGATTCTGACCCCAGGATTCTATTAAAGGGATCATTGGTATGCAAGTCAGGGCAAATCCACTCAGTGCTCAAGTTCTGACCCAAGGCCCCTCTTAAAGGGATCCCAGGTATGAAAATGAAAGCAAATCAACTCAGCGCTCTGGTTCTGACCCAAGGCCCCTCTTAAAGGGATCCCTGGTATGGAAGTCAGGGCAAATCCACTCTGCACTTTGGTACTGACACCAGGCCTCTCTTAAAGGGATCTCCGGTATGGAAGTTAGGGTAAATCCCTCAGCACTCTGGTTCTCACCCAAGGCTTCTATTAAAGGGATCATTGGTATGGAAGTCAGGGCAAATCCACTCAGTGCTCTGGTTCTATCGCCAGGCCTCTCTTAAAGGGATCCCCGGTATGGAAGTTAGGACCGTTCCACTCAGCCCTCTGGTTCTGACCCCAGGCTGACGGGATGATGTGGCATATTAGGGGTAATAGTCCAGTGGCTCTGGCTGATGGGATAAGGTGTGATATTAGGGGTAGTAGTCCAGTGGCCCTGGCTGATGGGAAAATGTGGGATATTAGGGGTAGTAGTCTGGTGGCTCTGATGGGATGATGTGGGATACTAGGGGTAGCAGTCCGGCGGCTGTGATGGGAAGATGTGGGATATTAGTGGTAGTAGTTCAGTGGCTCTGGCTGATGGGATGATGTGGGATAATAGGGGTAGTAGTCAGGTTGCTTTGACGGGATGATGTGGGATATTAGGGGTAGTAGTCCGGTGGCTCTGGCTGACGGGATGATGTGGGACATTAGGGGTAGTAGTCCGGTAGCTCTGGCTGATGGGATGATGTGGGATATTATAGTGAATGGGGCTATGCACTCACCTTTATCTATAATAATAAATGCCCTAAGCAGCTTCCGGTTGTAACAACTTCCGTCCAGTTGTAACCGGTGACGTCACCGCACACCTCTTGCCATGTTAACCCTCAACACACACACTCCTCTCACCTTTCACCATCTCCACTCACGTCCACTCACTCTTTCACTCCACATACGACCCTTTCTCTCACTCCGTCTCTCATACTCATGCCGTCATCGCTGCTGATCCACGATCCCCGACATCTTCTTCCGCCGGCGCCATCCTGGATCCAGACGTCCTCCACGCCGGCGACATGTTCTTGCGGCGACGCCATTTTGGATCGGCGAAATCCCGCGATAGTCAAGATGGCGTCGCCGCAAGAACATGTCGCCGGCGTGGATGCGGTCAGGATCCAAAATGGCGTCGGCGAAATCTCACGAGATTTCGCCGACGCCATTTTGGATCCCGACCGCATCCACGCCGGAGACATGTTCCTGCGGCGACGCTATTTTGGATCGGCGAAATCCCGCGATACTCAAGATGGCGTCGCCGCAAGAACATGTCGCCGGCGAGGACGACGTCGGGATCCAAAATGGCGTCGGCGAAAACTCGCGAGATTTCGCCGTCGCATTTTGGATCCCGACGTCGTCCACGCCGGCGACATGTTCTTCCGGCGACGCCATCTTGATTATCGCGGGATTTCACGATACTCAAGATGGCGTCGCCGCAAGAACATGTCGCCGGCGTGGACAACGTCTGGATCCAGGATGGCGCCGGCGGAAGAAGATGTCGGGGATCGTGGAGCAGCGGCGATGACGGCGTGAGTATGAGAGACAGAGTGAGAGAAGGGGTCGTATGTGGAGTGAAAGAGTGAGTAGAGATGGTGAAAGGTGAGAGGAGTGTGTGTGTTGAGGGTTAACATGGCAAGAGGTGTGATGCTATCACATCCTCCCGATGCGATAGCATAGGGCCATAATCTAGTATATATAGATGTAATCATTATAATTTGTTATAACTAACCGTAGTTAATTACTATGCCCGGGCAGCGCCGGGCTCTTCAGCTACTGTAGTTGTAAATAATAATAACTATTAATATCTATTATTTTATTGTGGATATTTTTTTAAAAAATATTATTAAATAGAAAGAGGAATAGAAGGCTACAATAGACACAATATTTAAATTTATTTATTTTACGCACTTATATAGTGCCATGATATTCCGCAGTGCTTTACATACATCATCATCACTGTCCCCATTGGGGCTCATAATCTACATTCCCTATCAGTATGTCTCTGGAGTGTGGGAGGAAACCAGAGAACGTAAAGGAAACCAATGCAAACATGGGGAGAACATACAGACTCCTGACAGATGTTATATTAACTTATAACTATTAGGGCTTCTACACACGTCAGTGTTCGGTCAGTATTTTGCATCAGTGTCTGCCAAAACATGGAGTGGAACAATTAAGGGGAAAATTATAATTGAAAGCTTGACACCTGTTCTGTCTTTTGCATACAAATACTGAAAAATGCTGATTGAAATAGTGAAGTCTGAATAAAGAATGAAACTGATCGCATCCTGTTCCATTAGTTGACTAAGTTTTCTTAGACCACATTGAAATGTTCAGTATCTGGTCAGTATTTTACATCAGTATTTGTAAGCCAAAACCACGAGTTGGTGATAAATACAGAAGTGTTGACGTGTTTCTATTAGACTTTTCCTCTGATTGTTCCTCTCCTGGTTTTGGCTTACAAATACTGATGCAAAATACTGACCGAATACTGAACCTGAGAATGTTTCCTAATCGGAATTATTGTCATTCTAGGACTATGGTGCCAATGCCTCATTGCATTCTTGTATGGAAAGAATCAAAATTAAATGCGCTGTTATGCTATACATAATCTCTATATATATATGTATATATATATATATATATATATTTATCTTTTTTTTCTAATTTTTGTGGTACTTTTTTTAAATAATAGGCATTTTAAAGATTCTTTGTCCATTATTATTATTTACTTTGGTGCCCTTAATTCCAGGCCACTGTACGTATTAGCTTTAAGGGTATGTGCACATGCTGTGGATTTTTCCGTGCGGATTTGCTCCGGTTTTAAAACCACAGCATGTCAATTCTTTCTGCGGATTCCACAACGGTTTGACACCTTTTCCATTGTCCAGGTGTCAAACCGCAGGGGAAAACCGCAGGTAAACCGCACGTCACTTTACCTGCGGATTTACCTGCAAATCCGCGTGAAAAAATCCCCAGTGGAATCCGCACTGTGTGTACTCACCCTAAGGCTCCATTCACAGGTGCGTGTCTGCTTTGCGTCCCCGAAAAATGGACCATTTTTCATCTGTCTGATGCTCCATTTTGTGTCCATTTGATTTTATGTATCCACCTTTTTGTGTACCCGTCAGTTTGCATTCTGTGCGTCCATTTTCACCATCCGTGTCTCGTGCATTTTTTCCATGCTCTAAAAATCGAAAGGAGATTGCCGAAGCGTCTCCGAACAACCAGTCCTTGAAGATCTGTCAGCGCATGGGAGACATTTGAGTGCTGTCTGTCTTTTTTTTTTTGTTAACCTACGGGAAAATTCTGAATATAAAATATACCATAGTAGGACATGTCCTTGTGGACATACTAATCAACATTTATTTCACATCCTCTTTTGTACACAAACCCATAGATATTGTTGAGGTTGACCTGAAAGCCGCATCAAGATCGTGGTGAGAGGTGGCCAATTCCCGGCTGGACTTTATCTGCATTGATACTATTGACATAACCTAGATAATCTGTGCAGGACGCTCCTCTACAGAAAAACTGCATTATTTGCCAAAAGTGGTAGAGATTTGCCCAAAATCTTTTGAAAGTTAACGTTAAATCATTATCGTCTTTGGTGGAAAAACTCAGTACCGTAATGGTGGGGATCATTTTAATCCTTGCTACGCGGCTCCCTCCCTTCGATCTACTTCACTGTTGAAAAGGAAGGTTTATTTCCTTAGCTCTCCTTGACAGATGCAAAATCTACGGTACGGAGGAACACGTTTACAATATATGAGTGGTATTCAGCCTTTGGTTACCAAAATTTACTCTTTGTTAAACTTGAAGTGCTTGGGGTTTAGATTATGACTCTATTTCTTGGACTTTAATTAACAGCGGCTTTAGTATTTGAAGGATTTTCAGCCAGAGGGTTGTTGTCTCCTTAAATCGAGTCTGTATCTTTGTGCTATACTCCTGGCTGTCCGCTGCGATATGCTCACTTGAGCAGTGAATGGAAGGTTGTGAAATCCAGCTTTTACAGCAAATCTCCCTAGTAGCATGGAAAAAAGTTTTTTGTTGTGGATGACTTTGATGATATTCTTCGGACACCTTTTTTGGACTGTTATATGTATAACATAAAAAATGAATATAAGAAAAGAGTAATATAAAAGTATTAACCCCTCCCCAACATATGACATACAGTTACATCATATGTTGGGTCACCCACTTTGATATTGGCTCACAGCTTCAAGTCCCCTAAAGGGACTAATCGATACAGAAAAAGTGAAAAAAATCAGCTTCATATTTCAGAGCTAAAGGTGCTTTGTGTGCCACTGTATGTTACCTCTATGCCATCAGTTATAGAGTTCTCGCTCCCTTGAAACAAACGGGGCAGATCCATCATTAAAATTTGTGCTTTTTCTGACCGATTTTCTTTATATTTGCTCCTTGTCCCTCCTAATTCGTTATCTGGTTTGCACCTTTATTTTTTAACTTTTTAAAGTTTATTTTAGTTTTTTAACTTATATTTAGTTTGACAATGTGTACATAGTTAACCAATTAGAGATATATAAACCAAATTTATCATTTGCAATGTTTTAAAAGTACAACATTTTGCAAATTAACACCCTGTCACGATCACGTGTGTCTGGACGCAGTGAGTACCGCAAGGCGAACCCATAAGACACCCGTGACCCTTGATACAGCGCCTCCAGTGGGGCGAATTTAAATAATAAGATGTGCAGCTGGATACACCGCCTCCAACTGGCGAATTTAGACATTACACGTATATACAAATCTGGAAACCCCGCCTCCAGTAAGGCAAATTTAAATAATAAAGGGGGAACCTGGGTAACATTAACAATGGTGGGCCCTGCGATAGGGAATAGGGATGTGGAGACCTCCTGAGCTCCCCTGAGCCAGTGTCCCTGCACTCCTAATGTTCCCTATGCCGGTTCCGCACCGGACGCGCAACAGGAACCTAAAAACCCTAGCTCGCCCTGACCTAAACCCTCACTAGGGAATTGGTCGGTGCGGAAACTAATCCCACCATTGCACTAAACACACATGAGGAAAGATGACAAAACAGGGTAAACACCACTTAGCTTTGCTCTGTTGCATACGCTCCTAGCAACAGAACCCACCACCTGTGTGCATCTTCTCCTCCACCCGGATCCATCACCATAACTGGATCCTTCACCATAGTGCAGCCTTGGAGCAGAGTCCACCACCAGTTGCAGCTGTCCAGTAAGAGCTGTCCCAAAGATGAGTTCAGCTCCTGCCCACCAAAAAGTCAAGCATGCTTGAGTCCAGCTCTCAGCAACCAAGTCTCACATGCTGAGTGCAACTCTCTCCATAGTTGTCACTCCACCAAGCCATGCAAGCACTTCCTGCCGACACCATAAACTGTGACTCCACCACACCATGCCAGCCCTTCTTGCAGACCACCTAGCTGCCACTCGTCCCCTCTGGCTGGGTTGCGCAGGACTCATGTTCAGCTCCTTCCTCCCCCAAGCTTACTTGCCAAATGAACACACAATATCACCAACAGTGATTGAACCCACCTGGCTCCCTTTTATAGAGCCTAACACCTGATTTGTAATTGCGTGTACATTAACCCTAAAACTAAGGTGCGATACCGCTCACCACCACCGGGCAACTTAGAATGAACGACACCACGTGTAATAATTCTAATGGCCACCGGGGGCAATCAACCCACTTTGGCACCAAGCCAAAGGAAAAAAAGTTCAATTTGTGCATTTAACTGTCAGATCCAGCCTGGATCATGACACACACCCCTGTCGTATTTGTTGTAGATGTATTTTATTGGCACAGTTGTAGACTGACATGCAATATTTTAAAGGATTTCACAATTTTTTTACTTTAAAAACTTGGAAAAAGGAAAAGCAGCTAAATACATGAGCAATATCAAATTAATTAAGCAAACACTCTGCACCTATTTTAAATTTGGTGTAAAATACGTCAGCGCAAAAAAAAAGGCAAGAAACAAAAATGACAAAAAAAGACCCCACCAATCATGAATCAGGGCCAATGATTTTGGGGGAGGGCAACGTTGTAACATTGCATCTGATCAGATGCAATATTAAGCCAACATAACAAGTCATAAACTATACAATGCCAAGAAAGACAAAATGATCCGCACCACTGCAGCACATATGCTGGATTAATTGTGCAAATTCAATCCCCTATATTGGCTGCCCAAATCACACTCCTGGGTGCCCACTCATGAAAAAGACAATAATGCAGTCCATGTAGCAAGTAGAAAAAGAGTGGCACTCATCGTTCAGGTCAGGAGAGTTGTCGGTGGAACAGAGAGCTGGGACGACCTGTTGAAGCATGTGAGCACAAAACGATCTTCATCCCAGCTCTCTGTTCCACCAACCACTCTCCTTACCTGGATGTTTTAAAAATTGCTGAAATAAAGTGAAATTTTTTTTAGGACGGCGAGTGCCACTCTTTTTCTTCTTGCTACATGGAATACATTTCTATGTGTTAGATGAAAAATGGATTCTAACCTGTTTGGTGTCACACGTAATGCCTACTGCTCCAAACTACCGAGCTGTTGTTTCACCGTGTGCCACTGTAGGGTTTCTCTGTGCCACTATTGATATAGCTATTTGTTAAGCAGATTACATTGGCACAAATTCTAAGATTAAAAAAAGAAAAAGCAATTACTGGTCTACTGACTAGTATTCTACATTTACAGAATGGCCCAGATTAAAAAAAAACAAACATTTTTTGACACTAAGAGAGCTGGTCCCTCTCTTATATATAGCCCTAGAAAAAAATACATTTACCAAAAAGAATGGAAAAGTACTTTTAAAAAGCAATCCCCTAAAGACCCCCAATAAAAACAAGATATACCCTATATATGGAGTAGGGATTACAATCTGGTTTCTGGGGTTTGATGCTCGGTTCACTAACGATCATGAGATTGGGTCTATGGAACCCCAAGAATGGGGCTTTGCAGGATCAGAGGTACGCATGCTCAGCTATTTCTCGGAGTTCTATAGACAATGAATATAGCAGAGACTGAGCATGTGCACCCCCCGACCCACGATCCATTCAGGATGGGGCTAAAGAGAGCAGTTCTTGGGGTTCCAAAGGTATCTTGGTATCACCATTGATCCCAGTGGTCATTCCCTCATCAGTCAGCAGTTGCCGATTGCAGTTGTCTCCTATTTTGTGGATAGGAGATAACTTGTTATTTTTTGGGAATAGCCCTTTAAATGCAAGGATCAGGTAATGGATGATAAAGACACAAGAGTGGCACAGAAACTTGCTTTAGTTTCATCTCGTACCTTCAATCACGTCTAGAAACACAGGCAAGGATATCTCCTCTCTCCAGGATTACACCACCTGCAGTTTATAAGACAAGTGCACACATTTCTAGACTAAGATGAAAGTTAAGGAAACACAAGAGACTAAAGGAAAAAAAATGTCTGAAGCAAACAAGGATTTTTTTGATGATCACAGCAACTCTATTTTCTTAAAGTTCTGCTCTTAAAGGTCTTCTGCTTCTCCAGTGGTTGCACTTGTGACTTCAGAAGACAAGGAGCATTTTCATTCCAGTTTATAACGATATCCTTATTGTAATGGACATTATCCTCACATTCACCTGTGACCAAACAGCAGGTACATTGACTGAACAGGGATGAAGTATGAAGCATGGTGAAGAAATAGGACAGCAGTCTGAGATGGTTAGGAGACTGAAGGTAGATTTCAGAAAACTCCCATCATTTAGAGACGAGAAAATAAAATTGCAGGACCTTGGTCCAGTGGCCGTATCGGTAATCCATGGCTGCCGGATCAGAGCACTGAGAATATCCCTGGTGTCTTTTCTGATAGGTAGGATCCATGACTCAAGACATTGATGAAGGCATGCTGTTGTGGGCGTCTACTAATCAGAAGAAGCACAATGGATGTATTAGGCATGAGGACACTCATAGTGCTTTTGACGGTAGCCACCACCTACCAACAAAGGTCCTGCGAATCTTTCTGCTCAGCTCCACCTTCCATCATAGACAATACAGCTGGAGTTATAGTTATAAATATGTCCTATCACATCCACTTTACAAAGGAATTCACACTAAGGACTTACTTAACCCCAGGAGGTCATGAGTTTCGTGTCCCCCAACCCACCTGGTATTTAGGAGGAGATCCATTGGGAAAAGTGGTTTCGGGAGTTAAGAGAACACTGATAAAATACAAGACCCTCATTCCCAAAGGTATTTTGTCGATGACCCATGAGAGTCTAAAAAGATGCCCTTTCTAGACATTCATGGGTCATCAACAAAATACCTTTGACGCACATTGTCAGAGTCGTTTATAACAAGCTCATAGTCAAGCATTATGCTAATTTTTCCCACATTCTTCATTTTTTGTCTGAAGCTTTTTTAATTTTCCATGTGAAACTATGTTACTAAACTGAACTCCTATCTCTTGATACAATCTAATCCGACAGCGTTCACAGCTTTAGTAACAGCACGTCTGGTGTGAATGGTATTCTTTCATCACATTGGCTACGTAACAAGCCTTTTTATCAAGCAAATACTTATTATGCTCAGAGACACTTCATAAAGTTATATCGTGATTTAATTTTATGTTTCATACCATTAAAAGACTGATCAAGATTAGTAGATTCACGAACTGCATTTAAACAGACATTTAGCATCTGTATCTACGTCAGACACATCCTGGTGAGGTAGAGGAACTTTATTTCTTCATTATCGCTCTATAACTTCCTCATAGTCTTCTTTTTACTTGTATTGGCCTATATCTAAAACATTGCCCTTACAAACAATCATATCAGTAGTCAGGTCACTTCCTCCCATAAGATCAGCACACTCACCCCCTGCTGCTGCATCATTTCAATAGTATGATTGACTACATGATATTCTTTTCTACCCATTAGCAAATGCTTGACTATACTTGTAGGTCCATGTAGCCCTTACAAAAATATAATTATATGAATGTAAGGTTGCATTCACATGAATGTATTATTGATCCATGGGCACAACAGACGGCACATGTCGAGTACGGAGACTGTTTTACAGTCCAAACTAGTACATATAAGAATTCATCGAGTATATTTATACATTAGGTATATTTTTCTAAAAGTTCACAAAAGTATATACCTGTTAAAATATTACTTTTATTAAATATTAATTAAAACAAATACTGATGTACACAAAGAGGTCAAGATCCACAAGCAAAAATAAATAATAATTATTATTATTATTATTTATAAAGCACCATTGATTCCATGGTGCTGTACATAAGAAGGGGGGTTACATAAAAAATACAGATATCACTTACAGTAAACAAACTAACAATCACAGACTGATATAGAGGGAAGAGAGGACCCTGTCCTTTCGGGCTTACATTCTACAGGATGGTGGGGAAGGAGACAGTAGGTTGGGGGGTTGCGGCAACTCCAGTGATGATGAGGCGGTAGCTCCAGTAGTGGTGAGGAGGCAGCGGGGATAAGAAATACAAATGCAAGGGCTACCCAATAATTATTCAGTCTAAGTATATATCAGGCCCATTGGGCGTGTTCTCATAAAGTAGCCAATGTCCATTGAGGGTGATGATGGCACCACGGGGGTCAACCAATTAGTGCCAGAGTACTTAGTTACTAACTATACTTAGCCTAAAGTACATTTAGGTTAGGTTTTCTAACATTATGTCTAATTCTGTCTGAAATAGAATCTTTCCAAACCTGAAATCCTTCTGTTTAATTAATCTACTAACTTAATTAATCATGGTATTTCAATTTCTGTGGATGGTTCTGCCATAGCTGCCAAGCAGCACACCCAGTGTCTTGGGGTTTCATTTGACTCAGATCTTTTCTTCACTCCCTGCCTCCACTCACTCACTTTCAAATGTCACAAGTACCTCAAAAACATCTCTAGAATCCAAGCTTTTAAAGCTTGGTAACTGCCACAACTCTTACTATCATTCTTATTCATTATGTGGACTACTGCAACTCTCTACTAATTGCACTGACTCATGCTACATTTTCTCTTTTCTCCACTATCTTGAATGCAGCAGCCAGGGTCACATTTATGTCCAGCCAATACACCAGTGCCTCCTCCCTGTGCCAGTCATTGCACTGGTTGCCAATCCACTACTAAATACCCTTCCTTTCTTCCTTCCTTCCTCTCTTAGAACTAGGTAGAACTAAAAAGTAACCACTAAGGGAGCTATTTCATCCAATGCGTACTTGTTGATAAGAAAGTTTAAAAAAAATGTTCTACCATTATGTTTTCTTTAATAATTGGAGTGAATGGGGAAGATATCAGGGTTATGTTTGGTAAACAAGAAGTTTGTCTGGGACAGTTAAGTGATTGTCCATTAAACAGCTGATATGGTTTTCTTTAGAGATCCAGGTCACATTGGGGGCTAGTCCTGCCCCACTTGTTGCCAATTATATGACCACAAAATACTTGACCAGTGTGAGAATTGTGGGATTCAGAAACAACCTATGTTGCTTGCGATGCCAGTGAGGCCAACAATGCCATTGAGCATGCATTGTGATTTTGCCTAAAATTGAAATAAAAGGAATGTCTGACTTGTATATAAAGAGTTCATTTTACTTACTATATTCAATTATGAAAGGATAAGATTTGAATAGCGTCTCACCTCTTTAATATGTTTCTGTTCTGCCAGCTAAGTCATAAAAATCCTGGCATGACATTCAATTACGGCTTAAATTGTTTCTTGAAGTAGAACAAAAACAAATACATTGATGAGGAAGAGAAAAATAATAGTTGCCTTGAAAATCGCAAAATCTGTTAATAAGCAAATTAGACAACGCATCCAGTAATGCAACGTAAAGTAAATAATGTCCATCCGGTTTGTGAATGATGGGATATAAACAACGAAACAAAGCCCATGATTAATACAGCTTAGAGCTGGTTAAATATAATAAGTGTGTTTTATCGGTGAAGCAGAATAATCAGTTTGTAATATCCAGAAAATAATTATTTAAAGCTTAGCGGGCTTATAAAACACAACACAATTTACTGAAATTAGGGCTGGTCATTTTTAAAGTTGATGTAATTGAAGGTAAATTGTAACAGGTATGATGTATTCAAGAGAGTGAGAATAATTTGTTGTCTTATTGTATCTATTATTTACAAATCTTTTAGGTTGTTTTTTCATCAATCCTCTTAAATGGAAAGAGTTCTTTCAACCAACTTTGAATACCAGAAACATAATATATCTTATTAAGAAATCTTCTTCTGTCTCCACTTATGATCCAATTCTTTCTCTCCCCCTGGCTCTTGAATTTATCACCCGTTCTGAAAAAAAAACAGGCTCAAATGCAACTTGCTCGGACAAGATGACTAACTGCCCCGTGAGGTTTAATCTCCTGTTATACTTTGTTGAGAAAAGAAGAGAATAAGTGAGAAGCAGAGTGAGAAAGGCAGAATAAGACAAAGAAAGTGTTGAGCTTTCTAACAAGTCTTTTACCTCACCCATAGCTGGATTCACATCTTCACTGCTCAGTATTGCTATATAATGTCCTCCATGCTGCTGCTACTTTTCTCTAGTTGCCAGAATCCATCCCTGTGTGCATTGCTGTGCCGTGTATGAAAAACATCATAGCAGCTATCACGAAAACTAACGGTGGGGGAAATGATTGAAAGTATTATTTTTCGTACCAGTCTTAATGAAAAGTAAGCTGGAGTAAATGCATACCTCTTAATAAATTAGGAGCATCTCTTCCATGTGCCAGTAATAAAATTTAAACCATCTATGGGCTGGTAAGATTTCAGCTATTGTTTATCCAAAATCTTGATGTAAAGTAAATTTGTCAGATTTTACATAATCTTGCACTCCTTCTGCTAAGCTCAGCACTCTTTAGAAAAGTGGGTGGAGGCAAAAATAAAAATGTAGCAAAACACTGCTTCAATATAGTTTGCACAATAACTTGCACATTTTTATGATAAATCCCCCTTTCTTCCTGATGCCATTTGTTGGACAGAACAAGTTTTTTTGCTCATTTTACAGCAAACCACTTAATAGGAAAAAGTATTTACAGCAAACTTTGTAAAAGTTAATAGACTAGTATAAATTATTTATTTATTATGCTTAGTTATAATGCGCCGTTAAATTCACAACACTTTACAGATATTATCCCCATTGGGGCTCATGATCTAGATTCCGTATCGATGTCTGACCCTTTAAAGGGGTTGTTGGGGACTGTAACATTGATTGCCTTTCTTTAGGATATGTTATCACTGTCTGAACCGGGGGGGGTGGTGACACCTGTTCAGCTGCACAGCAAAGTTCAGGAATAATGGCCTCGGTCAGGTACTGCACATTTGCCCCCTACTGATTTCAATAGGGGGCGGATGTGTAGTATCCGGCCACGACCACTATATAGTCTACAGCGGTTCTGGATGCTGCTGACACTGGGAACAGCTGATCGGTGGGTGTTAATGTCCTGGACAACCCTTTAAAACATGAGTAGGAATATTAGCTTGGCCAGTTATAGGTCCTCATTAATAATGATGAGGAAGGCAGCGAGATGAGGTTTTTTTTCAAATCTTTTTAAACTATTTTTTTTCATTTTTTACTTGGCATTCAGACTTCACAGAAGCATCCGGGTATTTCCATGGGCTGTTCAAAATCTTCCTATCAATAGTGTTTGTTGCAGGGATGAATACATCAATAAATTCAATATATTTTCTTCTATCTGATCCAAGGTTTTTTTTCTATACATTGACAAATGGCTGATGTGACCGGAACATTTAATGAGAGTCATTAAGTAATTTATAATTCTCATCAATTGTAGTAGAGTTTTCTGTGGAGTTAGACATTTGACGCAATGTATCTTTATAAGTGAATGTCAAAGGAGTTATCCAGGACTGTTTTTTATTTCTATGGACTTAAAAACTAACAATAAAGTAGTTGCTCACTACCTGCCTGTTTTGCCCAGTGCTGTCACAGAGTCACAGAGCTGTCCTTGATCTGCCGGCGATTCAGCTGCTTCGCATCAATAGAGCAGCTCCTCCTCTTCCGGGCTGCTATGTTGACAGGGTGCGACTGTCATCATCATACTGATTGACAGCTGGCTCATCACAGTTAGGTAGTGGGAAGCCAGCGGTCAATAAGCATGACATCGCGAGTCACGCCCTGTCAACAGAGCAGTGATGAAGAGAAGCTGCTGCTCTGTCGACTTTATGTCAGCAGAAGTCCCGGCATGAATAGTCAGTGACCACTCTGTGCTGGCAGAGACCAGCGCCGGGAGCAAAAGGCAGGTAGTTAGCAACCCTATTACCAAGGATGCCTGCGCGTCATCTTTTTATGGTTTCCTTGGATCCTTGTTTTTAATGGCTTGTGAATAAGACTAATTTTAACTAGAGTTGAGCGACTTTGGTTGGATCTGGTTTCATGAAACAAAATTTGTTTCAGATGAAACTGGTCCGACTAGGGCAAAAAAAGTCGGAGTTTCGTCCAAAACCCGACCCCAATGCAAGTCAATGGGGAATAAAAGTCGGCATTGGGTGGATGAATGTCATCCGCTCAATGTCGACTTTTATTTCCCATTGACTTGCAATGGGGTCAGGTTTCGGACGAAACTCCGACTTTTTTTGCCCTAGTCGGACCAGTTTCATCTGAAACAAATTTTGTTTCATGAAACCTGATCCAACCAAAGTCGCTCAACTCTAATTTTAACGTTGGATGGTTGTGCGGGATTCCTTCCGCCATCCTCCTCTACATGCCATTAGACACATTGTAAAAAGAATGACGAGTGCAGGATAACTCCTTTAAAGACTAAATATAATCCTAATATGCTATCTTCTTACTCATTATGCATACAAACCGTATATAGAAAACTCTTTTTTTATCTCTGTTCTTCACTGAGCTGGTGAACCTATAATAATGTTTACTAATTTATTAGCCTTAAATAAAATGCCTTCTACTTGACCTAGTTATTGGCATGCTCCTATCATGTAATCATAAATGGAATTTTATAGTGTCCTCTGATCATGGTGACTTCTGAGAAAAAGAGCAGATAAAATGAAGAACCGAGATTAAACATTTTTTTTCCTGTCCTAATCTTTTCGGTTCATTTAGCAGCTGGAAAAAAATATTCTCTAATATTTGATATTTAACAGATTATTTTTCATTTTAAGTTCATTTTGATCAACATCAAATGCCATTCGTAATATCTGCATAATAACTTATATAACTTGTTCTGATGTATGCTACTATAGTGCAATAAATGCTTTTGCCACTAGGATGTGTTCTGGGTATGTCTTGATTATATGTATGCTTCCCTTAACAGCACTCCATGTGGCCCGGCATGGTATTGCTAGTAAAATATATCAACAGTTTTAATGAAAGTTCTGTATTGATATTATCTAAATCATAATAGTTATTTTGTTGAGCCATTTCATTGATCCCATGCATTTCAGGAAGCATGTTCACAGTTAATCTTTTGATTGGAGAGGTCTTCTATGTTCCTATCTTAAAAAAAAAAAACATTCCTCCCGAAAAAATCAGAAGACTAAAATTTCCATGAGGGTATGCTTCTACGATTTTCTATGATTATATGTTACTGTTTGTAACTTTTTTCAGTTTTTTCCACTGCATATGCTTCGTATGTAATAGTTTCCATGCCATTATGCAGAAGATCAGCACTAATAATTTACAGAGAAGGCTGAGGCCATCCTATTTCTCTTCTGTACTAATGAACATCTGTCAGGCAATTAAATCATTCTATGGTTTTAAAAAATGACGCGACTTTCTGATGAATAGCATCCGAGGAAGAAAAAAAGCTGGAAGAGAGTTTCTTTTGATTTTATTTATGGCTTGTACATTTTTCCTTTATAGCTGAATTTTTTTTCAATTATTTTTTATTAGGTTTAACAGTAGCAAAAAAGATTTTCAAACATAACTATTAACCCCTTCCTGACATGAGACGTACTATCCCGTCCATGGGACCCGGGCCCCTATGCCCATGGACGGGATAGTACGTCTAGCGCGATCAGCGACGCCCACGTGGTGAGCGCCGCTGATCGCGGCCGGGTGTCAGCTGATTATCACAGCTGACACCTGGCACAATGTGTCAGGGGCGGTCACAGACCGCCCCCGACACGTTAACTTCTTGCACACCGCGATCAAACATGAAAAAAAAGTCGCCAAATAAATTAGAAAAAAAAAAAAAATATTCCCCCAATAAATCCATTTTTTGGAAATAATTAAAAAAAAAACAATAAAAGTACACATATTAGGTATCGCCGCGTCCGTAATGACCCGCCCTATAAAACTGTCCCATTAGTTAACCCCTTTAGCGAACCCCTTAAAAAATAAAAATAAAAAACGAAGCAAAAAATAATGATTTATTATCATACCGCCAAACAAAAAGTGTAATAACGCGCGATCAAAAAGACGCATATAAATATCCATGGTACCGCTGAAAACGTCATCTTGTCCCGCAAAAAACGAGCTGCCACACAGCATCATCAGCGAAAAAATAAAAAAGTTATAGCTCGCAGAATAAAGCGATGCAAAAATAATTATTTTTTATATAAAATAGTTTTCATTGCATAAAACCGACAAAAACATAAAAAAATGACATAAATGAGGTATCGCTGTAACCGTACTGACCCGAAGAATAAAACCGCTTTATCAATTTTACCACACGCAGAACGGTGTAAACGCACCCCCCCAAAAGAAATTCATGAAACGCTGGTTTTTGTTCATTCTGTGTCCCAAAAATAGGAATAAAAAGCGATCAAAAAATGTCACGTGCCCGAAAATGGTACCAATAAAAACGTCAACTCGTCCCGCAAAAAATAAGACCTCACATGACTCGGTGGGTCAAAATACGGAAAAATTATAGCTCTCAATATGTGGTGATGCAAAAACTATTTTTACAATAAAAAGCGTCTTTGAGCGTGCGACAGCTGCCAAATATAAAAACCGCCATAAATAGTAAATCAAACCCCCCGTCATCACCCCCTTAGTTAGGGAAAAATAATAAAATTAAAAAAAAAGTATTTATCTCCATTTTCCCGTTAGGGTTAGGGTTAGGGCTAGGGTTAGGGCTAGGGTTAGGGTTAGGGCTAGGGTTAGGGCTAGGGTTAGGGCTAGGGTTAGGGTTAGGGCTAGGGTTAGGGCTAGGGTTAGGGCTCAGATTAGGGTTAGGGGTGTGTTGGGGCTAGGGTTGGAGTTATAATTGGGGGGTTTCCACTGTTTGGGCACATCAGGGGCTCTCCAAATGCAACATGGCGTCTGATCTCAATTCCAGCCAATTCTGAGTTGAAAAAGTCAAATGTTGCTCCTTCCCTTCCAAGCTCTGCCATGCGCCCAAACAGTGTTTTACCCCACATGTAGGGTATCAACCTACTCAGGACAAATTGCAAAACAATTTTTGGGGTCCAATTTCTCCTGTTACCCTTAGGAAAATAAAAAATTGGGGGCAAAAATATCATTTTTGTGGAAAAAAATGATTTTTTTATTTTCACGTCCGAGTGTTATAAACTTCTGTGAAGCACTTGGGGGTTCAAAGTGCTCACCACACATCTAGATAAGTTCCGTGGGGGGTCTAGTGTCCAAAATGGGGTCACTTGTGGGGAGTTTCCACTGTTTAGGTACATTAGGGGCTCTCCAAAGGCAACATGACACCCGCAGACCATTCCATCAAAGTCTGCATTCCAAAACGTCACTACTTCCCTTCCGAGCCCCGACGTGTGCCCATACAGTAGTTTTCTCCCACATATGGGGTATCAGCATACTCAGGACAAATTGGACAACAACTTTTGGGGTCCAATTTCTCCTGGTACCCTTGGGAAAACGAAAAAATGGTGACTAAAAGATCATGTTTGTGGAAAAAATACGAATTTTTTATTTTCACGCCCGGGCGTTATAAACTTCTGTGAAGCACTGGGGGGTTCAAAGTGCTCACCACACATCTAAATAAGTTCCTTGGGGGGTCTAGTTTACAAAATGGTGTCATTTGTGGGGGGTTTCCACTGTTTAGGTACATTAGGGGCTCTCCAAAGGCAACATGACACCCGCAGACCATTCCATCAAAGTCTGCATTCCAAAACGTCACTACTTCCCTTCCGAGCCCCGACGTGTGCCCATACAGTAGTTTTCTCCCACATATGGGGTATCAGCATACTCAGGACAAATTGGACAACAACTTTTGGGGTCCAATTTCTCCTTGTACGCTTGGGAAAATAAAAAAATGGTGACTAAAAGATCATGTTTGTGGAAAAAATACGAATTTTTTATTTTCACGCCCGGGCATTATAAACTTCTGTGAAGCACTGGGGGGGTCAAAGTGCTCACCACACATCTAGATAAGTTCCTTAGGGGGTCTAGTTTCCAAAATGGTGTCATTTGTGGGGGGTTTCCACTGTTTTGGTACATCAGGGGTTTTCCAAACGCGACATGGTGTCCGATCTCAATTCCAGCCAAAAACGTCAAATGGCGCTGCTTCCCTTCCGAGCTCTGCCATGCGCCCAAATAGTGGTTTACCCCCACATGTGGGGTATCAGCGTACTCAGGAAAAATTGCACAATAACTTTTAGGGTCCTGTTACCCTTGGAAAAATAAGAATTGAGGGTGAAAAGATCATTTTTGTGGAAAAAATATGATTTTTTAATTGTATGGCTTTATGTTATAAACTTCTGTGAAGCCCATGGGGGTTCAAAGTTCTCACCACACATCTAGATAAGTTCCTTAGGGGGTCTAGTTTCCAAAATGGTGTCATTTGTGGGGGGTTTCCACTGTTTTGGTACATCAGGGGTTTTCCAAACGCGACATGGTGTCCGATCTCAATTCCAGCCAAAAACGTCAAATGGCGCTGCTTCCCTTCCGAGCTCTGCCATGCGCCCAAATAGTGGTTTACCCCCACATGTGGGGTATCAGCGTACTCAGGACAAATTGCACAATAACTTTTAGGGTCCTGTTACCCTTGGGAAAATAAAAATTGGGGTGAAAAGATCATTTTTGTGGGAAAAATATGATTTTTTAATTGTACCGCTGTACGTTATAAACTTCTGTGAAGCACTGGGGGGGTCAAAGTGCTCACCACATATCTAGATAAGTTCCTTGGGGGGTCTAGTTTCCAAAATGGGGTCACTTGTAGGGGGTTTCCACTGTTTAGGTACATCAGGGACTCTCCAAACGTGACATGGCGTCCAATCTGAACTCCAGCCAATTTTGCATTGAAAAAGTCAAACGGCGCTCCTTCCATTCTGAGCTCTGCCGTGCACCGAAACAGTGGTTCCCCCCCACATATCAGGTATCTGCATACTCAGGACAAATTGCACAATAACTTTTGCAGTCCAATTTCTCCTGTTACCCTTGGTAAAATAAAAAAAATTGAACCTGAAGTATTTTTTTTATGAAAAAAAGTTAGATGTTCATTTTTTTTTAAATATTCAAAAAAATTCCTGTGACGCACCTAAAGGGTTAATAAACTTCTTGAATGTGGTGTTGAGCACTTTAAGGGGTGCAGTTTTTAGAATGGTGTCACTTTTGGGTATTTTCTATCATATAGACCCCTCAAAGTGGCTTCAAATGTGATGTGGTCCTAAAAATAAAATGGTGTTGTAAAAATGAGAAATCGCTGGTCAACTTTTAACCCTTATAACTTCCTAACAAAAAAAAATTTTGGTTCCAAAATTGTGCTGATGTAAAGTAAACATGTGGGAAATGTTAGTTATCAAGTTTTTTGTGTGCTGTATCTCTGTGATTTAAGGGCATAAAAATTCAAAGTTGGAAAATTGCGAAATTTTCAAAATTTTCGCCAAATTTCCGTTTTTCTCACAAATAAACGCAAGTTATTTGAATGAAATTTTACCACTAACATGAAGTACAATATGTCACGAGAAAACAATGTCAGAATCACCGGGATCCATGGAAGCGTTCCAGAGTTATGACCTCATAAAGGTACAGTGGTCAGAATTGTAAAAATTGGCCCGGTCATGAACGTGCAAACCACCCTTGGGGGTGAAGGGGTTAATAATAATTTTTAGCTATAAAATAACAGGGTTGGGAGGGTGGTAAAAAGAAGTCTAAATTGTAGGGATAAAGGTATGAACAAAATAACCAGGTTAGGGGAGACTGAAAGGGGGAAGGATAGCTGTTTTTGAATTATTTAAAAAAAGTCCAGAAAACAAGAAATTCACATTTTAGAAGAATCTTGAATCCAAAATCAACTCTATTAGGCATTGTGACCACATTGCAGAAATGCTGCGGAATTTGCATGCATTTTCCCGCAAAACACAAGCGTTTTGCAAGCGTTTTTAGCCTATGCAGTATCAATAGTAAAAGATAGAATGTTTAAAATAATTTAACAGAAAAAAAAAAAGATGTACTCACTCTCTGTCAGCCCCCGGAGTTGTCCCGGTCCTCATTGGTGCTGGCGGCAACTTCAGTTCCCAGGGATGCATAGCACAAATGACCTCTGATGACATATGGTCTCGCGAGACCGCTACGCCATCAGAGGTCATTTGCGCAATGCATCCCTGGTAACGGAAGTTGCCGCCAGCGCCGATGAGGACCGGGACGACTCCGGGGGCTGACAGAGAGTGAGTACATCTCTATTTTTTTTTTAATTCTAATTTTTTACAGGAATATGGTACCCAGGGTCTTGAGGAGTCTCCTCTCCTCCCAGACCCTGGGTACGTTCTGCACATGAAGCTCTCACTTTACGCATGGTGGGCATAGCCACATGCGTAAAGTGAGCATTTCAATGCAATCCTATGTCGGCGGAATCGCCGCAATTCCGCAGAAATAATGGACATGCTGCAGATTTTACCGCTGTGTGATTTCGCAGCGGGAAAATCCGCAGCATGGGCACAGCAACTGCGAAATCCCATAGGATTGCACGGGAATGCGTTTTTTAAACATTTCCACAGCGGAAAAAACGTGGCGGAAACTCATAAAAAACGCAACGTGGGCAAACAGCCCTACTCTATTATGATTTTGCAATATCTATAGATACATTTTTTTCAATGTGTCTGTAGATTTCTCAGCATCTATAGATACATTCAGCCAAATTTAGCCAGGACTGAAATAGTGAATCTCTCATGGAAATCCAATACCTGGCTATGATTACTCTAACTATTAGCAAGAAATAAGAGTTGACAATTAACCTCAACAGGTCTACAAAAAGGGAAATGAATAAATGGATGTATATCTAATGTGCACCCCTACTTGGATTCAGTTAGTTACAAGACTTATAGAAACATGAGACTAGTAGTTATGTAAGAGATCTGCCTCCTTTACTCTACATTATGGACAGTTGGAGAAATAAAGATGTATTAATCTTGTTTAGTCCATGAAACAAACTTTTTGGTGGGGCTTTCCAGATGTTAAAAATGCAACATTTAATGGTTGCCACTGTAAGATAATCCTTTATACCAGATAGGATCACATGTTGAAGCTGTCACTACATAGCGATTTCTTTCCCACTAAAAGTGGTTGTCCACTACTGCACTTCTTAAACGCTACAGTGCTCCAGATATAGCAAAAAAAATACATTCTGACCGATGCCATTCCATCGATGCCAGTTATGTGTCTTCTGGTGGTCCATAACATTCACAGTTCCGTCAGGCGGAAGAGTTCTAACCATCTAGGTGTAGGCTGCAACCAATCAGCATCGTCGGATTCACAGCAGAGGTCATGTGACATAACAATATGAGAATGCCGGGTTACAATGCCGTGAGAACAGAGGAGCAATGCCGATCCAGAGCTAGGTATGTGTTTTTTGACTAGACAAGGCACCAAATGTTAAATCCTGTTATAGTCCTTTGGTTGCTAGATAGTTCATAAAATTAAAAATAAAGCCAGTGTATGACATCATTCCCAAAAGCCTCATTTCCAATACAATGGAGGTAATAAAAAGCGCTGCATCAGATACATAACTCCAAGGACGCCGGCAGTTCATGGAGCACCGTCGTACTCAACTCATTCATTGGTCTCAAATGAATTGGAAAAATACTTTCTTTCTAAAATGAATCTGGAATTACCTGATTATCCATTCAACGTATATGAATGTCACAGAGAACAATGCTGCATAGGTATAATTTCCAAGAGAATGTGAATATATCTAGTGTAAGTGTATTACTATTTTTAAAATATTTGTGGATAAAATTAACTGCTTAACTTAAATATTATGGAGGCGAAAGATAAAAGCACAATTTTAAGCATGCACCTTCTTGCAAGCGTGAATTTCTTTAATCCAGCATTTAATGGCTTAGAAATTGTGTCAGCATTTATGTCCGACACAGGATTGTTAGAGGTGGTATGTAGTTAAAGGGGAGATGAGGACCTTTGTCTAGGTTGTCTTTATTAAGCCTTGTTCAGAAGTCCGATTTTTACATACAAGTGCTACAGTATATATGGTTTTCACGGATAGCACTCGTACCTGTCATAGTCTACTCAAATGCCCAGAATTTTTCGAGGACTGAGCAATCCACGAAAAATGGCTGTGATGTGTCCGATTTTGAGCCCAGGGTCGTATCAAGATCAACAATGCAAGTCTACGGGTCCTTGAAACAGTTGGATGGCACTTAGGGTACCGTTACACTTAGCGATGCACCAGTGATCCCGACAATGATATGGATCACTGGTGCATCGCTAAGTGGTCGCTAGTGAGCTGCCACACAGGAAGATCTCACCGGCAACCTAGCAGGGGTCGGGGGTCGTTACTTACCTGTCAGACGCGGCGATCCTGACGTCCTCCTGCCCGCGTCCACGCGTCGCTCGTCGGCGCCACAGGAAGCCCAGCAGGAAGCGCCCGACGAGAAATGATCCAGGACGTTCTTGCGCGACCAGCAATGAGCAGCGGAGCAAGTCGGAGGTAAGTATCAGACATAGCGATATCGCTAGCAATATCGCTGCTACGTCACTAAATCGATGACGTTACAGCGATATTGCTATGTGTAATGGGGGCTTTAGACTAGGAGTCCATGAAAAAATAGGATGGCACTTGAATGCAATCCGAGTGCTGTCCGTTTTTCCCAGGCTGTCACATAGGAGAGGGTGGGGAATCTCTTTTTTCTCCGACTATGAGAAAAACAAATGACACTCGGACCACACTCTGATCAAAGTCTGATCAAAATAATCGGTACTTTTTCTAATACATGAGAATAATTGACATCTGAATGAGGCCTTAAGCCAAGGTTACATCAAAATGATAATTTTTTCAAGAATCTTTAAATAAACTATCTTTACGTAAGGCCAACAATATTCTGTTGTACAAGACTCATGTTGAGCAGAACAATCGAAAGACTAACATGCTTGGTTCTCCATTGCTTATGGCTCAAGGGTATGAATGACTGTGCTACACCTGCTGCCTGCTTCAGTTCAAGTTGTTAGACCAGGGAAAGTCACTTATGTAGATTAAGATCCCCGACTTATAGAAATTACACTGCAATAGACCTTTTCTAAGGATGACAAAGTCCAGAAGTAGAAGTCGAGCACCATCACAATAGTCCACACATCCGAACCATCATACGTGTATAAAAGAGACGCAGCCGGCAATACAACTGTTTTACCCTTAGGTGCACATTCAGGCCATCAAGGTTACAGTCCCAGAGAAATCCTAAACCAGCCTCATGTTTTATAATTTTTTTCTATCGCTGTTTTTCAAAGCTCATATTATAAATTTAATTTGTTACAAATTTTGGGGATTTGATTCAGACAAATCCAGCACAAACCTTAGCAATGGGCAGCCATTTGCCATTTTGTTGCATTCTTTTGGGGGCTGGGAAGAGATTTGAAGAATAAAGTACATTATATTCACCTGTCCATTGCCTTCAACTGTCATACATGCCTTCGCCATTGAAGCTCCATTTTCCTCCATGCCAGCAGGTACTTTCTATCTGGTGCTGAGGCTAATGATTGGCCTCACATGCTTATGTTTGGGTTGGCACACGTCATGATGTGCATTGGCCCCCAGATGATCTGCACTGAGGCCTTCATGATCTTATT
Organism: Dendrobates tinctorius; assembly: GCF_039654945.1. NCBI lineage: Eukaryota > Metazoa > Chordata > Amphibia > Anura > Dendrobatidae > Dendrobates > Dendrobates tinctorius. The sequence continues at coordinate 19,072,535 of NW_027361810.1, read as the reverse complement.
TCCACCACTGACCTCAACAACAAGCGGGTTAAAAACCTGGATGGACTGAAATCACAAAGAAACCATGAGCTGCTGCGACAAAGGTGTCATAAAATAGGTCTATGTCATACCCTTCTGGTTATTATGCTTTTAGGTCTAGACTGTCCTCAAAGCATAAGAAACATGTTTTCAAGGCAATTAAGGCATTTTGGATTTGGACCAGTTTTGTTTGGATTGAATCGAATCTGCTAAAAATTTGCTCATTTTTTTCTAAAAACTGTCAAATTTGAAAGCAATCTGTCCTGTTGACCATGCAGTCCAGTCTGATAACAGCATTAAATAGAGAAGGAGTAGTTTAGGAGATTGATATATAGTCTTGGCTAAAAGGATATAACTTTTATGAAAGTAATTTACTTTACTTCAGGCTCAGTCTACCCTTAGGAGTCCATTAGGCAGTCCTACTCATTGACTGATAGCTGTAAATGAGGGAAGTTATAACACTTTATATGAATCTTCTCAACTTTTCAATGGCCTTTTAGATGACCCAAATGTAATGTTTTATGTGAAAAGCCCTGAAAACATTTCTATTAAAGTGGCTTAAAGAAAGTGTTTCAAACTGGCAAATACATACATATTTCCTTCTGTAGGTTTTTATTCTCGCTCATTTCCAAATACAGTGTCATTTAAGCATTTTGCATTGCCTGAATGATAACACACAGCTCAACAAAAACTGTATCTTTTCTTTGATATGTCGTCGGAGCATAGATGACGTTTTTTTGAATACCGCTTGCTTGTGAGTAGATTCATAAATATTTTTTGTTCTCAGTCTTGTTTTCGATTGTCAATTTTCCTAATGGAAGAAAGAAAGATAATTGACAACACTTTTGGTTGTACAATTTTAATAATTCAAGATGACAGAAAACTTAAAAAATGCAGCAATTGACTTTAAAAGGCTCTGCTGCTTCCTCACCACGAAGTGAATTAAACCTTCTACATGTGCTACAATCCCATAGTAAATCATTATTACCTTGTCATCTTTTAATATTATTTCTTCTATTGCAACACCTTTAATATTATGCTAGAATTGCCATTGCTGGAGGTTTTTCCAGAGCATAAATATTGTCTTTTTATGTGAGTTATGAGATTCCAGAAAAAAAAAACCCCTATTGATTTTCTTTGTCAAATGGCTCTTCAGAGTCTCATTAATATTCCTTTGTCAGAATATATTTATTCTTCATATGAAGCAGAAATCTGGAGTTCAAGAGATTTAAGCTAATGTGTATCTCCAGTCATGTGAGGGTTATCAATTTCCTCCAGAAAGAAACAAGTTTTCTGGTTGTCAGCGTGACATCGTCTATGGAGTTCACTGATTTAGCTGCATGTGTGTTATGTATCATGTATGTGATACATTCCGCATCTTGGGCAATGTTCTACAGCTGCAGAAAAACTGATTTGTCTTCTTTAGTGATTAATATGGGGTTCACCTTTTTAAAGTCAACGTAACCCCTTTTTTGTGTTAATTGGAATGTATGGAACTTGAGAACATCACTATTCTACATGAAATTTGATGGATGGGAACCCTGTTATGATTTTTTTTATTTGGTGTAGGTCTTTTTTGGTAATTGTTTAAAGATGTTTGCCCAGCGATACTGTATTAGGTATTTTTTCTAAAAAAAAATGAGGACTTCAATTCTGATAAAAAAAATCTTATTAAATAAATGATAAGTTACATCCTATGATCTGTCGCGTGACTCTCTGCAGCCAATGCTGGGGTCACTGTAACATGAAGAATAGAGGGACAAAATGTGACAAATCTACTTTTCATGATGCTGATACAGGTATCTACTAGAAGAGATATTGCAGTTTTAACTCCTATCATTGGCCATAGATTTAGGGTCAAGCTACATGGCGACTTTGGCTAAGGCTACTTTCACACATCAGGTTTTCAGCGTCAGGCGCGATCCGGCATTGTGCCGGAATGCCGGATCCGGCAAATGTTTTGTAAAACCTGATGTGCCGGATCCGGTTTTCTGCCGGATCCATCTTGTTCTTGACAGACAAAACCGGATCCGTCTCATCCGGTTCATCCGTTTTTCTATCCGTTTTTCGACGGATTACGCCGGATCTGGTTTTTAAAATTGACCCTTGTGGCCTTCCGAACGGGATTGGCTACTGGAAAACTATATATAGCATGTTCCTACAGCCCTTCTTTGACAGGTTGTAGAGAAGAAAGTGCAGGTTGGAGAGAAGAGCAAGTTACTGGCGAAGATGGATGTTGTCATTGGAAATATTACCACTAGAAGTTCTGTGATGGTTTCAGTAATGAGGGACAATTTTGCACTATACTTTATGTCACCTCAAGGCAGAGTACACTGGCAGGATGACAGAGTGTGAAAGATTTGTGCCCTAACCAAACTTGTGTACCTTCTGGACCAACAGTATATACCTTTGCCAACCAAAGTTGGCTATCTTGTCATGGTCTTACTATTTTTAGCTTTAGGCCACAGGTGTGTACCTGGTTGTGTTTTATGCAAAGTATTTCACCTTTTAACAAAAGTTGTGTACATTGTTAGGAAATCACCAACAATAAACACAACTTTTCAGGTGAAATACTTTGCTTCAAACACAACCAGGAACACAACTGTGGCAAAAAGCTAAAATTTACCCACAGTTATATACCTGGTTTTGAATACCTTTTTACCTTTTAAATACCCTGTATTTAACCTTTTTTTTAAACATATTTCACCGCAGAAAGAAATGACAGACAACCAGTGTAAACAATAATTTAACTTTTATTTAAAATATTTTTTTTTGTGTAAACTGTTTTTAAAGTTAAAAAAAACTTTTTTAATAAAGGTTTGAAACCAACCAAATGGGCATTTTTATTACAAAAAAAACATTATAACTCGGTGTAGTGTGGGGTGGAAATACTGCTGGAGGGGCTGCGGGACACTTCGACAATGGGAGTGTGGAGAGAGGACTGGGATCGTGGTGGGGAAGGAACAGTTAGAGGTGATGGTGTGGAAAAAGCTACAGAATGGGTGGACATGTGGGAGGCAAAAGAGGTGGTGGGCGGTGGAGTGGAGGGTTGGGCAGGGACTGTAGGAGCAGATGATGTTGATGGAAAGTTGTATGGGGAAGGAGTTTGGTACGGGGAAGGAGTTTGGTACGGGGAAGGAGTTTGGTACTGGGCAGGTTGCTGGAAGTGGGGAGATGTCTGGTACTGGGGAGGTTGCTGGTACTGGGAAGGTTGCTGGTACTGGTGAGGTTGCTGGTATGTAATAGGAGGGGGAGGATGGAAAGTGGCTGGAGGGGGTGCAGATGTAATAGGAGGGGGAGGATGGAAAGTGGCTGGAGGGGGTGCAGGTGGAGGAACTACAGTGGTGGGAGGTGGAGGTTGGGAGGTAACCTGCTGTAGAGCACCGTGGCACGAATTCATTACATGCATCTGCTGGGTAGGAGATAGTGTTGCCATGCGCTCCACAACAGACCTGAAAAAGGTGTGGTTTGGCGAAGATCTTGCTTCTGAATGCATGGTTTGCAGAAGTGTCTTCACCTCCAGAATGCTGGAGTTGATCTGCTGAAAGCCTGCGGAGATTTGCTCTGACAAGACTTTTAGACAGTTCTGGAAAGATGCATTCAGATGCAAGAACTCTGGCGCATAACTCTTTTCCTGACCCCTCTGCCGCTGCCGCCCAGTACCCGCAGGTGTACTAGAGGTGGCAGGGGCAGAAGGGTGGGGTAAAGGGAAAGCGATCTCCTCACCAGCAGCTTCATGTAATGTAGGCGGCCACGATGCTCCTGTGCTGGTGGATGGGACAGATGGGTCGAATGTGTGGGAAGGCTGGGAAGGTGCAGATGTACCGGGGTGGTCGAAGTGTCCCTCGGTGCCGGTCTCCTCAGGGATCGCCTCAGAAGGGTCCAATCGTGCAGGCTCCCGAGTGCTGCTCACCGTGCTGTGGAATAAAGAGGAAAAAAAAACAATTAAAATACTGACATGGTATGGCCCTGGCTGAACAAAAAAAGTTACATCTAACATTTTTTTTCACATGTGGTGTGTAATATTTACCTTCTAGTGACCATTGTTTCCCGGAGGAACGACAGGGCTTGTGCGTACTTGTACTTGCTCCTGCGTCCTCCAGATCCACTCGGGGCCCGCATCTCTTTATTGAACTCCTTCTTGAAACGATCCCTCACAGACCGCCACCGATTCACAATTCTGTTCCCTGAAACGAGAAAGGAGTGGTTAGTATACAACATCAGTGTTTCACAAACTCCAGTCCTCATGGTCCCCAGGGGTCATGTTTTCAGGATTTCCATAGTAAATAGAAATCCTGAACACATGATCCGTGGGGACCATGAGGACTGGAGTTCGGGAAACACTGGTTTACATCAAGCAACCGGTACTGTATATACTTACGCTCTTTAATCTGGCCCCGAACATCGAGGTCCTCCCAGCGGCCCACAAGGAGCGAACAGATTTCCTCCCAGAGTCGTCGGGTAACGATAAGATCAGCGTGGCGGCGGTCAGCCATATTCCAGAGCGGCTCCCTTTCTCTGACGAGATCGATGAGGTGGTCCACATTGAGTCCTCCATCCTCACCGTCAGAGTCGGGAGCACGCTGTGAAGGCTGTTAAAGAAAAAGACAAAAATAACATAATTAGCCTCCACAAAAGAAATGAAATAAAAAGTGCAAAAAAACAAAGCAAAAATATTTATACTTACACGCTGGTGACCGCCGCGTTGCTGTCGCCGACGACCCTGGGAGGCACTGCGAGGACCTCTTGGCCGAGCACCAGATTGGGAAGACTAGAGAAGAAAACAAAAAATGTTATGTCTTTGGATGTAGGCATTTGTTTGCTGTGTGTGGTCTGCAGAACATTGTTTTCTATGTGTTGTGTGTAGTGTGATGTTGTGTTTCTGCGTTTGATGCAAAAAACTTACCAATTGTGAGCCCACTCCAGGTGTCTGTCCACCCCTTCCTTCTTCTTCTGGGAGCTCCTCTTCATCTTGTGAATCCTGTTTTGAAATAAAAGGCAATGAATAGACATATATTACAGAGATGATGGATTTTGGAAATAAAAACTTACCGTCAAACGCTGACGATGCGAGGGAGGGCTCCCAGAAGATGATGTGCTGTCTTCCTGGTGGCCACACTCCATGCCTGTGGGTGGTGTTCCAGCTGCTGCCATTGCTGCTGCTGCTGCTGCATCTATTGGGCGGCTGTTGAATAAAGAGAAACAAAGGGCCAATGAATATCTTGATATTCAATAGCCCTAGTTTGGAGGAATGGGGGATTTGATAATTACCGTCTCTCATCTGCTGCTGGCCTCCCCTCCTCAGCATGTTCCATTTGCTGCTCCATTTGGGGTGGTGGTGGTGCTGATGGTGCTGCAGTGGTCTCCTGCCTTCTCCTGCTGCGCTTGGTTGCTTTCTTGGGTGGCATGTTGGGTGTGGCTGTGGGTCCCACTGTCTTACTTTTATATATGTCTTGTGGGCAGAGCTACTGAGCATGCTCAGACCAAAAAAAACGGATCCGGCCACCGGATCCGGCTTTTGCCGGATCAGGCGCATTGCGGCGCTCATAGGCTTTCATTGTGTGAAAAAGCCGGACGCGCCGGATCCGGCGTGTCCGGCTTTTTCGCCGGAGACAAAAAACGTTACAGTAGCCGTTTTTTCCAGACGCCGGATCGCGACACATTGCCGGATCCGGCGAAAACCGGATGAAACGCATGGCCATCCGGCGCGATCCGGCGCAAATGCAAGTCAATGGGGGGGAAACCGGATCCGGCATTGCATTTCGCCGGATCCGGTTTCTGTCAAAAGCGCCGGATCGCGCCTGACGGCGAAAACCTGATGTGTGAAAGAGGCCTAAGACACTTGTTACACGACCAAAGTTAGCTAGTTGTCGCTTCTGTTTTGCAGTGCAATATAATCATAGAATTGTAGAGTTGGAAGGGACCTCCTGAGCCATCTGGTCCAACCCCCTGCTCAATGTAGGATTCGCTAAATCATCCCAGACAGATGTCTGTCCAGCCTCTGTTTGAAGACTTCTATGGAAGGAGAACTCACCACTTGTCGTGGCAGCCTGCTCCACTCATTGATCACTCTGTCAAAAAGTTTTTCTAATATCTAATCTATGTCTACTCTCATTCAGTTTCATCCCATTGCTTCTAGTCTTTCCTTGTGCAAATGAGAATAAAGATGATCCTTCTACAACGTGACAGCCCTTGAGATATTTGTAGACAGTTATTAACTCTCCTCTCAGTCTTCTCTTCGGCAAGTTAAACATTCCCAAATCCTGCAACCTTACCTCATAAGGCAGGGTTTTCAGACCGGTCACCATTCTGGTTGCTCTTTTCTGAACTTGCTTCAGTTTGTTGATGTCTTTTTTAAAATGTGGCACCCAAAACTGGACACAGTATTCCAGATGAGGTCTGACCAAAGAGGAGTAGAGGGCAATAATGACTTCACATGATCTAGACTGTATGTTTCTGTTAATACATCCTAGAATTGCATTTGCCTTTTTTGCTGCTGCATCACACTGTTGACTCATATTCAGTCTGTGATCTATTAGCATACCCAAGTCTTTTTCACATGTGCTGTTTCTTAGCCCTTTTCCTCCCATTCAATATAAGTAAATGGGGTCATATATCGATGCCGAGGGTCTCATGTCCAACTGGGTAGGATTTTTTTGTGACTTACCTATTGTGGTCACAGTACCTTTGGGGTTGCAATGCGATCCCATTTACTTGTATTGTATTACGATATAGCGACACCTAGCAAGCTTTGTTTGCACGATATGGGTTGTGACAATAGTCACCGTGTAGCCCTTGCATTAATGGTGCAAAACTAATAGTATCATAGATTCCTAATGTGTCCGTATTGCACTTTTGTGGAACTTGACAATGTCTTGGTTCAGCGCTGTAAGACAGGAGCCAATTATGAGAGCAAATTGAATGGGTGTAACAATGCACTCAGCCTTTGGCCACTCCAAAGATGCACTGAAACCTTCCAATTAGTAGACAATTATTTTGTATCAACTAAACCACTAAAAGCTTTACTACAGCTATGATTCTTTCTAGAGGCTATGTCCTTTACATACCTGTAGAAGCTGTTTTCTTAGTGTTTTGTGGGTGGTAATTTGCCTTTCAATATGCGGGAAAGTAAGTGTTGACATCTGTGATTCTGTACATCCCTTGGGAACAAAGGATCGGTCATGTTGATATTGAAAATAAACATCTTCCATCTGTCGAGAGTTAGAACACCCCATAGTCATCTGTTCTTGACATAATTGATGGGTTTTCCTACTAACAACTTAGTGTATATATATATATATGACTACCGTTAGTGGAAAAGTTTTTTATACGCTCGGCAGTCTAGTATAACACTTATTAAGGGATGCTTTTGATGAGTATGGGATTTCATGTGAATAATAGTAATTAAATATCACATTCACTCTTTCTTGGCTCCGTCATACAAATGACAGAATACTCTAAGGATTAATTCTCTGTATAAAATGCTGGAGTTTATCCCTGTAAACAAGTAACAATATTCTGTAGCAGATGTTTGATATAACAATACCCTGTCCATGAATGATCCCTGCTTATATGTATCTGTCTAATTGCTGTTTTCTGGTTCCTTGATCAAGAATGTCAGTCTCTTGAGTCTCTTGTCTCTTGAGCTGCGTTAAAATAAAAATTTGCATACACTGAAAATCTGCATATTTTAGAATGACGGTATGAACGTGGTAAATGAGACTGGCCAAATGAAACTAACCAAGATTAGTGTTTATAAATGACTCTAAATAGCTGGAGATACAGACATTTTCATCATCCTGTTCTTGTACGTGTCTACAGGCTATTTTCTTGGTGAAACGTGAAATTTGGATTGAACTTCCAAGCGATTTGCATGAGGTGTCAACACCACCTCCTGCTCTGCAAAATGGGGCACAATGTGTTCACAATTATTAGATTCACAGCATTATGAACCCATCCTTGAGAATCACACTGATGCCTTTCTTATTGAGAAGAAAACCACTTATTATTAAATAATAATGATAGTAGGGTTGGTGCAAATCAATTCGCAAGGTTCAGTCCATCGACCAAGTCAGAAACCTCTTCCTGTTGGGTGGGAGCCACATTTTACCTCCCGGCATTCATGACTCCTGTTTTTATTAACCGACCTGGCATGACGTTGTTGTGGCACAACGCACAGGTTATGTCTCGCCAGGCCGGTTAATAAAAAGTGAAGCTAGCTAATCAAAATAAGGGCAATGGATGTGGAGGTGATTCTCAAGGCTGCCGTCCAGTGGTCACAAATTGCTGACCTGGCCGAAGAATTGAGTCCTGATAATTGATTTGCACCAACTCTAAAAATATATGTCTCGCATGACCCTTGTGCACGAAGCCACATGACCTCATGTAATCCTCGCTCAAAGGGATTTCCATTATTCTAACAATGTGGATACTTTTTTAGAAAAACAGTGCCACACTTTTCTTTAGGATGTTTCAGTTGAGCCAGGGCCGGACTGGGACAAAAAAGCAGCCCTGCCACACAAATCCCACCAGCCCACAAACTATAACACTCATCAGCCCCAATCAGTGAATTTTTGCTATACTTTGCTGTCCCCTCATCACTCTCTTAAAGGAGTTATTTGAAGAGCCACAGGTGAATGGCACCACAGTGCGTATGATTGACCACAGCTCCATTTACATGGTGCTCTTCAAAGCTACATTTCCCAGGATCATGGCGGTCCCAGCGGTCAGACCACATCAAACAGAAAGTCATCCCCTATCCCCACATAATGCTCCATACAGTATTATGTGCCCCATATATTGCTGCATACAGTATAATGGGCACCATATATTACTTCATACAGTATAATGGGCACCATATATTACTTCATACAGCATAATGGGCCCCATATAATTCTTCTCACCATACCCCGCTGCTCTGGTCTCCTCAGTGTATTCTGATCCTCCGCACTACTTGGCACAGGGACATCATTAACTTTACGTATATAATTGTCCACTTGTACTGATAGTAATAGTGATTTGTTTGTCCCCTGTTGTCTGGGGCTGGCCCACTTTATGGGGGTGCTCAGGGCATATGATTATACACCAGTAAAAAGTCTGAAAGGATCAATGTGACCAGTGCCACCTAGTTTCCTACCCCTCTTATTCTACCGGTACTGTGGGCACACTGACTGGTACTGAGGAAAAGAAAGAATGAACAGAGAGAGAGAAAAAAGAAAACAGAGAGAGAAAGAAAGAAGAGAGAGAGAAAGAAAGAAAGAAACAACAGAGAGAGAAAGAAAGGGGAAAGAAAGAACAGAGAGAGAGAAAGAGGGGAAAGAAAGAACAGAGAGAGAAAGAAACAGAAATGGGGGAAAGAAAGAACAGAGAGAAAGAAAGAGGGGAAAGAAAGAAACAACAGAGAAAGAAAGAAAGAAAGAAAGAAGAAAGAAACAGAGAGAACGAAGGAAAGATGGGACAGAAAAAAGGAAGAGAGAGAGAGAAAAAAAGAAAGAGGGGAAAGAGAACAGAGAGAGAGAGAAGAAAGAAAGAAACTACAGCGAGAGAAAGAACAGAGAGAGAAAGAAAGAAAGAAGAAAGAAAGAAACAACAGAGAGAAAGGAAGAAGAAGAAAGAAAGACAGAAAGAAAGAAGAAAGAAACAGAGAGAAAGAAAGAGTGGACAGAAAAAAAGAACAGAGAGAGCGAGAGAAAGAAAGATGGGACAGAAAAAAGGAACAGAGAGAGATAAAAAAAGAAAGAGGAGAAAGAAAGAAAGAACAGAGAGAGAGAGAAAGAGGGGAAAGAAAGAACAGAGAGAGAAAGAAACAGAAATGGGGAAAGAAAGAACAGAGAGAAAGAAAGAGGGGAAAGAAAGAAACAACAGAGAGAGAAAGAAAGAAAGAAAAGGGGAAAGAAAGAAAGAACAGAGAGAAAGAAAGAGGGGACAGAAAAAAGAACAGAGAGAGAAAAAAGAAAACAGAGAGAAAGAGAGAGAAAGAAAGAAAGAAAGAGGGGAAAGAACAGAGAAAGAAAGAAGAAAGAAACAGAGAGAGAAAGAGGGGACAGAAAAAAAGAACAGAGAGAAAGAAAGATGGGACAGAAAAAAGAAACAGAGAGAGAGTGAAAAAAAGAAAGAGGGGAAAGAAAGAAAGAAAGAAAGAGGGGAAAGAAAGAACAGAGAGAGAAAGAAAGAGAAAGAGGGGAAAGAAAGAACAGAGAGAAAGAAAGAGGGGAAAGAAAGAAACAACATAGAGAGAAAGAGAGCAGAAAGAGGGGACAGAAAAAAGAACAGAGAGAGAAAAAAGAAAACAGAGAGAAAGAAAGAAGAAAGAAAGGGGAAAGAAAGAAAGAAAGAAAGGGGAAAGAAACAGAGAAAGAAAGAGGGGACAGAAAAAAAGAACAGAGACAGAGAAAGAAAGATGGGACAGAGAAAGAGAAAAAAAGAAAGAGAGAAAGAAAGAGGGGACAGAAAAAAGAACAGAGAGAGAAAAAAAAAGAAAGAGGGGAAAGAAAGAACAGAGAGAGAGAAAGAAAGAGGGGAAAGATAGAACAGAGAGAGAAAGAAATAAAGAAAGAACACAGAAGAGAGAAAGAATAGAAAGAAAGAGGGGAAAGAAAGAGAACAGAGAAAGAACAGAGAAAAAGAAAGGAAGTCCTGCCCTGTATATACATCCACATCAGCGCAGGCAGCTGGCGGCCCCCCCAGTCCTGCCCTGTATATACATCCACATCAGCGCAGGCAGATGGCGGCCCCCCGTCCTTCCCTGTATATACATCCACATCAGCGCAGGCAGATGGCGGCCCCCCCAGTCCCTGTATATACATCCACATCAGCGCAGGCAGATGGCGGCCCCCAGTCCTGCCCTGTAATATACATCCACATCAGCGCAGGCAGACGGCGGCCCCCCAGTCCCTGCATATACATCCACATCAGTGCAGGCAGATGGCCGCCCCCCAGTCCTGCCCTGTAATATACATCCACATCAGTGCAGGCAGACGGCGGTCCCCCAGTCCCTGTATATACATCCACATCAGCGCAGGCAGATGGCGGCCCCCCAGTCCTGCCGTGTATATACATCCACATCAGCGCAGGCAGATGGCGGCCCCCCAGTCCTGCCCTGTATATACATCCACATCAGCGCAGGCAGATGGCAGCCCCCCTGTCCTTCCCTGTATATACATCCACATCAGCGCAGGCAGATGGCGGCCCGCCCAGTCCCTGTATATACATCCACATCAGTGCAGGCAGACAGTGGTCCCCCAGTCCCTGTATATACATCCACATCAGCGCAGGCAGATGGCGGCCCCCCAGTCCTGCCGTGTATATACATCCACATCAGTGCAGGCAGATGGCGGCCTCCCAGTCCTGCCCTGTAATATACATCCACATCAGCGTAGGCAGATGGCGGCCCCCCAGTCCCTGTATATACATCCATATCAGTGCAGGCAGATGGCTGCCCCCCAGTCCTGCCCTGTAATATACATCCACATGAGCGCAGGCAGATGTCGTCCCCCCAGTCCCTGTATATACATCCACATCAGTGTAGGCAGATGGTGGTCCCCCAGTCCTGCCCTGTAATATACATCCACATCAGCGTAGGCAGACGGCGGCCCCCCAGTCCCTGTATATACATCCATATCAGTGCAGGCAGATGGCGGCCCCCCAGTCCTGCCCTGTAATATACATCCACATCATCGCAGGCAGATGGCAGCCCCCCAGTCCTGCCCTGTAATATACATCCACATCAGCGCAGGCAGATGGCGGCCCCCCAGTCCTGCCCTGTAATATACATCCACATCAGCGCAGGCAGATGGCGGCCCCCCAGTCCCTGTATATACATCCACATCAGCGCAGGCAAATGACAGCCCCCAACAGTCCTGCCCTGTATATAAATCCACATCAGCGCAGGCAGATGGCGGCCCCCCAGTCCCTGTATATACACCCACATCAGTGCAGCCAGATGGTAGCCCCCCAGTCCTGCCCTGTAATATACATCCACATCAGTACAGGCAGATGGCAGCCCCCCAGTGACCAGTCCCTGTATATATATCCACCCTGGCAGATGGCGGCCCCCCCAGTCCTGCCCTGTATATATATATATATATATATATATATATTATCCATCATCACATCAGTGCACACCCCCAGCCTCTTTTAACTCACCCCCGGCCAAGGCCCACACCGCTTTGAATGAACTTCAGCCTACCCTGAGCCCGGCACGCGGGGGTAGGAGTCGAGTCGCGCACAGCAGCTCCCACTGCCCAGCCTCCTCTGGTCCCTGGATACTTAGGCTGGATAAATTCCTGCTTCCTGGCCTGGGAGAGTCGGTGAACGCTGCCGCGGCGACGCCGTTGATAGGCCCAGTCAGTCACTGTGCCTGGCACAGGCAGCCAGCCAGTGACGGAAGAAGAGCATAGCAGAGGGAAGAGGCGCGCGCCTTCCGGCTCTCCGCCCTCAAAGAACGTCCGACGACGTGCAGCGTCACGTCGCGCCGCGCGGCACGTTCTTAACCCCCTAGGGTGCCGCTGCCTGCCACCTTGCCAGCAAATTTAAAGGGCCGGCGGCAGGAAAGAAGAGGCCGGTGGCCGCCGCCGCATTATCTGGCAAGCGGCCAGAGGAGCGGGCGCCCAGCCAGCGGCCCATAACGGCATGAAAATGGCGGCCCAGCGGGAAAATGCCCGGTTGGGTAAGTGGCCAATCCGGGCCTGAGTTGAGCTCTATCGAAATGAGAAAAACTCAGTTGCAGTACCAAACACAGTGTCTGGTCAGGGGTGGGAGTGGAGTTTTTCAAAAGAAAGTAGCCTTATTTGTATAATCCTATGCAAACCCTTTACTATCTTCTCACAATAGTTCTATGCATTAGACACTGCAGTGATCACATTTCTCATTGGTAAGTCTTTGTTCTCATTACAGCAAAGTGTTATATTTGGCAAATATATGATGAAAAATCTCTTGATATTTTTTTTCAAGTTGCAATGCCCCCCCCACATCCCTAAAAAACCCAAATGTATAAAATAATGCTGCTTGTAACTTTGTACCCAACAACAGATGCACTGGAAGCATCTCTTGGTGCATGCCCTAAATGTGCAGATTGCCCAATGCCTGAGCATAGTCATAGAAAATATTAAATATTTAACTTTAATTTTAAGGGGTTACTAACTATGCTTTCAGGTAACTTTTCAAAGTAAGCTGGCTATGTGTTTTCTCACAAAGAATAACACTATTTATGGATTTTATATGACTTGTATCCTGCATTTTCACCAGTTTTTCATTATGCGGTTTTTATGTTTTAACTTTCTAATGCCTCTTAGGCTAGTTTCACAATTGCGCCGTTTTGCGCAGCGCTTCGTGCGCACATAAAACACATGCAAAAAACGCATCATGCGTTTTGCATGTGATTGCGTTTTTTAGGCACATGCGTTTTAACCAGTTTCTAGCCATGCTAACTCTTAAAACGCATGCAATTTTAAACGCAGGCGTGCGCATGACCATGTGTTATTTTAACGCATTCCGCGCACAAGCGTGCGCATGAGTATTTTTAACACAGTTGGACGGACGCAAAAATGCAACAGGTTGCCTCTGGCATGCCTGGGCGCACACTACAAAAAAAACGCATGCGCACAAAAACGCATACGAACGCGTGCAAACGCTAGACCATGCGCCCGCCATGTTGAACATAGGGGCGTATGGCGCATGTGCATTGACGCGCACGAAGCGCAGCGCTAAAAAAATGCTAACGTGAAACCAGCCTTAGATGGTGGGAAGAGACTAGCTGCTAAGATGTCACTGACATTGAGAGGATTTTCTGCTCTTCATTCCTTATTTAGAACAAAGATAGATGTAGCAACACCATGGAAGACATTTTACAGCAGTCCTGTGCTGTGTGGATATAAATCCAGCTCTGAGTTGAGGTAAAAGACTTGCTAGAAAGCTCACCATTGTCTTGTTGTGTTTTCCTCTGCTTGTTTTCTCACCTTGCTCCTCTCTTCTCTTCATGCTTTTACTAAGATGTATTTGAGCTATCTTTTTCAGAGTGAAAGATAAGTGGCTCATTAGTGGAGAAAGAAGCATGTCTTTCTGATAAGATATATTGCAATGCTCCTTATATTTACTGTTCATTTATTCAGAGTTTGTTTAACGTGTGTTCCTGTTTAATAAAGAAATATATTTTTCCAATTTGTAAAAATACTTTTAAATATTTTAAATAGATAATAATAATAAGATGTCATAAAACACATTGCATTTCTTGATCATTTACCAATGATGGGTTTGCTGCTTTATGTGTCATATTTTTTTATTGCTTCAGGACATTCTGAATGCATGCTAGCATAAAAGAGTCTTGGAGTATTATGTACACTACTATATGTATCTTTCCATTAGAGCACACGCTATTCAATGTAAACAAGGAAAGATTAGTGTTCAAAAATATTTAGGGGAAAGGGATTAAAGATGTTATAAACCCTATTGGCAGATAATTCAATGTTCTAGATTTCCCTTGTGTTTGGAATCCACCTCACAATCCCTTAATTTGTTTGCAAAGCCTTTGTGTCAGTTATAGCCTTGTAGAACAATCCCTCAACATAGAGTGGCTAAATCCAGGAGAAACATAACTTTGGAGGGTCAGCAAATAACAGTCGGTGAAGGAGAGGGCTTGTCACAGATGTTACATGTTATATCAAACCCTGTCTATAGAAAAAGTCTTCCCATAATAGTCTGCCATAACTGCACCCAAAAAAATCGTCCCACTTCTGTTTTGAGGACCTCATCTTGGTGGGGTTGGGCTGGGATTTTCTTAGGTCATATGCCAATATACTACTCAATTGATAAGGATGTAAGTGATGGGTTCAATCTTGAGGATGTCGAATCTTCAGGAGACATCAGAGCTTATTTCATTCCTAACTGTGACATTTCTTACTCATTTTGCCATATGGATTTTCAAAATTTCTACACTCCCATCAATAAAGTGTTAATCGTGCACAATTGGAAGTTCTACAGTGATGAGCGAGTATACTCGTTGTTCGGGTCTTCCCAAGTATTTTGGCGTGTTTAGAGATTTAGTTTTTGTTGTATAATCTGCATGATTTGCGACTTGTAGACAGGCAGAATACATGTGGGAATTCCCTAACAAACAGGCATTCCACACATGTATTCAGGCTGTCTAGCAGCCATAAATCATGCAGATGAGACGACGAAAACTAAATCTCCGAGCACGCCAAAATACTCGAAGGACACCCGAGCATGCTCGGGAAAACACGAGCAATGAGTATACAACTTAGTAATATACTATGTGATTAAAATCTAACAAATGATCTCAAGAACTCGGCACGCTGTCAGGGAATGGAAGCATTTTTCACTCCCGGGGCAGTGTCAGAAACATTATTTCCCGAGGCACGGAGTCATCTGAAGTAAAGCAGTTTTTATCCTCGTATTGCGGCAAGGAGACAAGGCAAGGTCAACACGTTGTCTGACTTTTAATGCACCTCTATACTTTTTATACTCTTAGTATCCAGTAGGCTTTTCAGATTTATTTGCCTATTTCTTATTGGTTAAAATCTTTATGCGTAAAGAGTTTCTTGGAATTTTAATTAACATACAACAGTTAATGGGATTGTAGCCATCTCCCCCAAATATGTCTGCTTATCTCTGTCTAAACCACAGGTACAGATAACCACAAGTTTTGTACAAGGTCGTAAGCAACATCCTTTTATCCCTGCCAAGGGCATAAGCATTTAAAGCAGTGGTCCCCAACCTTTTTTGCACCAGGGACCGGCTTCAAGCAAGACCATTCTTCCATGGCCCAGCAGGGTGGGGATGGAGGTGTGGCAGGGGCGGGGCTTTGATCATAAGGGGGCGGGGCTATGGACACGGTTGTAGTTTAGCAGTGCATACTTATCATTTAATTATAACATTTATAATGTGACTCAACTCACCATAGGTTTTAAATGAGTGCTCCATCACCCCCATCCTTGCCTGCTCCATCACCCCATCATTGCCTTCACCTCATCACTCCCTTCTCCCCATCATTGCCTTCTCTCCATCACCCCCATCATGGCCTTATCCCATTACCCCCTCATGGATTCTCCCATCACCCCAGGCATTATGGCCTTCTCTCCCCATCACGGTCTTCTCATATCCCCATCTCCTCCAGGGCCAGGCTCCACCTACACAAACACAGACAAACACACATACACACACATACATACATACATACACACACACACACACAGACAGATATACATACACACACACACAGACAGACATACATACATACATACATACACACACACAGACAGACATACATACATACACACACACACACACACACAGACAGACATACATACATACACACACACACACACACAGACAGACAGACATACATACACACACACACAGACATACATACATACATACATACACACACACACAGACATACACACACATACACACATTATATATATACACACACACACAGACACCACCTCTCACCTGTCCGCAGCATCGCCCGCGCTTCCTCGCTCTGACACAGCAGCGGCGTGCTCCTCTCTGTGTCAGTCAGAGACAGGATGTGGACGGGTCCTTGCAGCTCCGCTCCTGCTATTTCCTCTTGCAGGCAGCGGAGCTGCTTGGATCGCTCCCTGGCCGCCGCTGCACGAAGGCAATCTAGGAAGTGCTGCGTGCTGCCCCTGGCTCCCCTTGTGTCCGCGGACCGGCAAGGGCACTGCAGCGGCCCGGTGCTGGGCTGCGGACTGGCGGTTGGGGACCCCTGATTTAAAGTACATTTTGCTATAACTTTAACTCTTGATTTTCCTAACACAAAGCATATGTCATATGTTCTGCTCACAAAGGTGAACAGCTCATAACATATAGTTGTATCCTTCTCTATCTTTGCTCTTGACTAGATTTATCTTGAGATAAGTGGCAATAGATTACTAGTGTAATTCATTGATTTTTTTTTCATACTCTGCCGGGAAATGTTCTTGCTATATGTGTCTAAATGTGGCAACCCACTGGTTGTGATGAGTGTTGCAGGAAAGGTTTTTTCTAGAATGCTGAGATATTTTATTGAATTTATTGATGGGAAATTAGAGCCCCCAACCAAGTTTAAGCACAGGTAGTGTATAGGTGGATACATTTTAAGGAGATACCTCAATTATCTATTTAAATATAATATTAAAAAGCTCTAGCATATGTTATTAACTCTGTTCTGCCTTTTTCCACGTATGACGCTGTGTGGATTCCAGCATAAGGCTTAACCTTTCATCCACTCCCAGAAACAAGACTGTATGAGTGCTTGAGTCTGTATTCATTGGGATGATATGGACAACAATGGGAGATGATAACAGATGGTATAGTAGAACACAGTAGTAGATGCGATCAGGGGTTGTTGTACAAAGTTGTAGATGGTGTCAGAGATTGTTGTACACAATGTGGATGATTCAGATATTGTTGCACACAATGTGGATGATTCAGCTAAAAACTATAAGAGACAGATAACGCAGCATGTCAGTACTGGTAGATAATATGCAATACACAAATACTGGCAGGTAATCACAGCAATACAGGGTACTATCACACCAGTAGCAATGATACAGGATGCTGTTATCATGCATTATATAAAAGCTGAGCAACATAACATATGCAACAGTAAAGGAGAAAGATGTCTATAACAACTAATGACTGCCAGCTTTGCACTGACTGAACAGAGGATGCATGTCCAGAGGATGCATATAACAAACATGCAGTGAAATAACATTACAGAAGCTGAACATGCATTGCAAACATCATGGGGGGCTGCATTATGGCTGCTAAACACAGATGCATAGCATAGTTTACATAAATGCATTAAACCTTACCGGAATCCACTTGTTATAAGCAATGGTTTGCAGGGAGCTGAGCAGGTGTGAGCTACTCAGAAGATGACTGAAAATGGTCACATGTTGTTGACCAGGGCAGGAAGAAGGGGAAGTTCTGAACAGTTAACCATTTGGGGGAACAGAAAATTCCAAACGAATGAATAAAAAAGGAAAAAGGCAACTATGACTCCTAATGGCCATAGCTGTGACAGCACTTAAAATATGTTGCTGCACAGAATGGGCAGAATAAATCCTTAACCCCCGGAGGTATTTTCGTTTTTACGTTTTCGCTTTTCGCTCCCCTTCTTCCCAGAGCCATAACTTCTTTATTTTTCCATCAATATGGCCACGTAGGGGCTTGTTTATTGCTGGACAAGTTGTACTTTTGAATGACATGATTGGTTTTACCATCTTGTGCACTAGAAAACTGTAAAAAAATTCCAAGTGCGGTGAAATTGCCAAAAAAGTGGAATCCCATACTTGTTTTTTGGTTGGCTTTTTTACTAGGTTCACTAAATGCTAAAACTGACCTGCCATTATGATTCATAGACACCAAACATGTCTAGGTTCTATTTTATCTAAGTGGTGAAAAAAATTCCAAACTTTGTAAACAAAAAATTGTGCCGTAGCGTCTACATTTTTCATGATCTCGAGTTGGGTGAGGGCTTATTTTTTGCGGGCCGAGCTGACATTTTTAATGATACCATTTTGCTGCAGATATGATCTTTTCAACATCCGTTATTGCATTTTAATGCAATGTTGTGGCAACCAAAAAAAGTAATTCTGGTGGTTTGACATTTTTCTCGCTACGCTGTTTAGCAATCAGGTTAATCCTTTTTTTTATTGATAGATCAGGTGATTCTGAATGTGGCGATACCAAATGTGTGTTTTGTTTTAATTTTATTATTGTCTTATTTTGAATGGGGTGAAGGGGGAGGTGATTTGAACATTTATATTTTTTAATATATTTTGTAAAACTTTTTTTTACTTTTGGCATGCTACTTAGAAGCTGCTTAAGCCGAACAGCTCTGCTACATATAGGCGATGATCAGATTGCCTATATGTAGTAGAATTACTCAGTTGCAGGCGGCACTCACAGCAAGTTGGCAGTGACAACCATAAAGGTCTACAGGAGACCTCCGGTTGTCATGCCAACCCACTGGTGACCCGCGATCACATGACGGATGTCACCAGTGGGCTGATTTCTGGTGTGATTGCCGGAAGCGCATGTTAAATGCTGCTGTCAACATTTCACAGTGGTATTTAATGGGTTAATAGCTGCGGGTGGATCGCTAATCCACCTGCGGCTGATCCGGGAACTTGTGAGCTGTTTAAAACAGCTGACATGTGCCAGGAAAGATGTGGGCTCACCGCCGGAGCCCACACTAAAGGGAGGGAATCCGACATCAGAGTAAATGTACGCTCAATGTCAAAAAGGGATTAATTTCTAATAAGCAAATTAGCCAATTGCTACTTGTAGTTATGCTTGTCATTAGTAGTCAAACACTGGTAGACTTTCAACAGCCATTGGATCTCCATTGTATGGACATGGATGACATATCTTAATGAGATGCCACCAGTGTCTTTTTTCATCCCCATGTGACAGCATTCTAAAATGCTGTATAAATGACTCCAATTTGCCCTGTAAGGCAAAAAAACCCTTTTATTACACTCACCTATGGGGTGGTCCAGTCCGATGGGAGTCGCTGGTCTTAATCGTGCACCTACTCTTTTGCAATGCTGTCCTCCTTCTTTGCTTAGTGTGGATGACCCATCCTACATCATCCACACAGTCTTCCCCTTTGCGCTCCTGCGCAGGCTCACTTCTCTTTGGCATGCTGAGGGTAGAGCAAAGTACTGTTCTGCACATGCGTGGGTCAAGGCCAAAGAGCACCGACGTATGCATATTACAGTACTTTGCTCTGGCCTCAGCAGGGCAGAGAGAAGTGAGCCTGCGCAGGAGCGCAAAGGGGAAGACTGTGTGGATGATGTAGGGTGAAACATCCAAATGAAGCAAAGAAGGAGAACGGTATCACAAGAAGAGAAGAGGCGGCAGACCAAGACCAGGGACACGCATCGGACCGGACTGCCCTGTAGGTGAGTATAATGAAAAAATTATCTTTTTGCCTTAAAAAGTGAATTGGATCCATATATACAGCATTTTAGAATGCTGTCACATGGAGCTGAAAGGCAATGCCCATAGGTTGTATGGGAAAAACCTGATAATAGGTTCCCTTTAAAGGAATACTCAAAGGAAACACAACTTGTGTCAGTTGAATATGGAAAATTCAGGTTTCTGTGTTTGAAGAATGTTCCACTTTACAAAGTAAAACAAAGGTCAGATCTTCTATTAGGAGCCTCCAGTCTAAATTTCATACAAAATGGAAAAAGTAACACAGTATGCAGATCTATTATGTGGTGCATCAAATAAATAATAATAATAATCTTTATTTTTATATAGCGCTAACATATTCCGCAGCGCTTTACAGTTTGCACACATTATCATCACTGTCCCCGATGGGGCTCGCAATCTAAATTCCCTATATTAGTATGTCTTTAGAATGTGAGAGGAAACCAGAGAACCCGGAGGAAACCCACGCAAACACGGGGAGAACATACAAACTCCTTGCAGATGTTGTCCTTGGTGGGATTCAAACCCAGGACCCCAGCGCTGCAAGGCTGCAGCGCGAGCCACCGTGCTGCCCTATTTTATTCTGCCAAAATGCAATGTTTCGACCTTTGCAGGTCTTTGTCAAGCAAAGGTCGAAACATTGCATTTTGGCAGAATAAAGTTTTTGAAAACTTCTAATCACCTGGAAGGGATGCTGTTCTTTTTTTCTATTTGATGGTATATGCTCCAATAGGGTCATTGGACCAGAACGTGCATCTCCCTATTGAAGTGCTGTCAGCGAACATATGATGATATTGGACTATTTTGTGGTGCAATGGCGGACACCACGACAGAAACCCAACTGACCCACTTACCGTCTATGGGATCCATCAGACTTGCCTAACGGCCACGTATATTAGAAGTTGTTAAAGATGTTAGACAGAAAAATTCCAATAACAATAATAATAAAAGCTTAAATGGTGACGGATTCTGTTTAGAGATATACTACCGGCAAAAAATTCCTTTATTTGCCTGTATTGATGAACTATACAGGTGTCTCTCTCCACACAATTTTGAGTATGTGGAGATTTATAAATCAGTCCACTGGACAATGTAAAGAGCTGATAATATTCCTCTTGAATATATTATGTACCCTTTTGGTATTTCAAATTCATGGGTTGATGTATATGTACCCACACAGCCCTGAAAAATATATATTTGGTTATTAACATATGGCAGAGTTTTCCATTATTATTTTTAATTAACTAAATAATATATCTCCTTAAATGTATCCACTCATACTCTACCTGTGTTCAAACTGGGGTAAGGGCTCTGCTCTAATTTCACTTCATAGTATGTAATAATATTTATGTTCTTATTTAAAGTGAATTCTATGAAAATATGTCATTACCTTGGCGAAAGTGGCTTAAAACTGCTGTCATTGCTGTCATTTTTGGCCCTAATTTCTGTCTACTTTATCTCCTGCCTGCAGTCCCCTAAGTGATTTCTCAGCCATTAGTTGGCAGTAGCCTTGACCTTCAGTACAAATGAGGATCTACTCGACTTAGGAAGCTTTTAAGAAATCAGTAGTTACGTGAGTACTGGCAGGAATATAAATAGATCAACCTTATAACGTCCCAAGTCAGGTTTTCTTATTGTATACGGTGCTCCCTAGAACTTTGTGGATGTAATTGTTCTGTTTATAAACTTACTAATCTGGAGCTGGATGGTTGAAAAAGAACCAACATAGCTATCGAATCTGTAATATATTTTACCCCTTTCTTTGTATCTCTATCCTACTGACAGATTCACTTTATGGTACACAGAACACCGTGAATGATGCCACTCTATTAATGGCACCCTTATTTTTTGATAGTTTTGCTGACTGTATCTGCACCCATTGCATTGATCCTCTAAAATCTCATGGTGCCCCAATCATCTAGTTCAAGCGCTCATCATCATGCATTGTTCTCAGACTTGTTTTTGAGCCAATCTTGGATGAGAGCAGCATTTATTTGAGCACTTTTGCTCCTAAATAGTGTTGAGCGATACCGTCCGATACTTAAAAGTATCGGATCGGATGGTATCGGCCGATCTAAAAAAAATATCGGGTATCGCCGATTTCGATACCGGAAGTCCCATTCAAGTCTATAGGACTTCCGGTATCGGAATAAGAAAAACCCTATTTTTGCCTTGTACAGCCTCTCTGGGGTCTGTACGGGCCTTTCGGGGGGCTGTGCCGGCCTGCCGGGGGGTCTGTGCAGGCTCCGGTGGTCTGTGCCGGCCTGCCGGGGGGCTGTGCCGGCCTGCCGGGGGGTCTGTGCAGGCTCCGGTGGTCTGTGCCGGCCTGCCGGGGGGTCTGTGCAGGCTCCGGTGGTCTGTGCCGGCCTGCCGGGGGGTCTGTGCAGGCTCCAGTGGTCTGTGCCGGCCTGCCGGGGGGCTGTGCCGGCCTGCTGGTGGTCTGTGCAGGCTCGGGGGGGCTGTGCCGGCCTGCCGGGGGGCTGTGCCGGCCTGCCGGTGGTCTGTGCAGGCTCCGGTAGTCTGTGCAGGCATCGTCCGATGGGACTACAAGTCCCATCGGGCGATGCCTGCTACCATGACAGTGATTGACACATTAGCCAATGATGGGACAGTAGTAGTCCCATCATCTGGCTAATGTGTTGAATGTAAAAAAAAAAAAAAATTACATGCTACATACATGCTACATACATACAACATGCATACTACATATATACTACATGTAACATACATACTACATACATGCTACATACTACATACATGCTACATACTACATACATGCTACATACATAATACATATATACTACATGCATGCAACATACATACAACATATATACTACATGCATACAACATGCATACTATATATATACTATATATACTACATGTAACATACATACTACATATATACTACATGCAACATGCATACTACATACATGCTACATACATGCTACATACATGCTACATACATACTACATACATAATACATATATACTACATGCATGCAACATACATACAACATATATACTACATGCATACAACATGCATACTATATATATACTATATATACTACATGTAACATACATACTACATATATACTACATGCATACTACATACATACTACATACATGCTACATACATACTACATACATACACTACATGCATGCAACATACATACTACATATATACCACATGCATGCAACATGCATACTACATATATACTGCATATATA
Organism: Dendrobates tinctorius; assembly: GCF_039654945.1. Taxonomy (NCBI): domain Eukaryota; kingdom Metazoa; phylum Chordata; class Amphibia; order Anura; family Dendrobatidae; genus Dendrobates; species Dendrobates tinctorius. Next base: position 19,049,326 of record NW_027361810.1, on the reverse strand, counting down.
CTACATGCATGCAACATACATATATACTACATACAATACATACATATAGACATACAGTACATATAACATAGAGTACATACTCACCGTCACTTGTCACTTTGATCCCCGAAGCCATTGTCGCCTGAGGAATAAATATCAAAATAAAAAAACACCAATATACTTACCCCGATCCGCAGAAGTCCACGAGGGTCCCACGTACATCTTGCGTGGAGAACAGCAGCATCAGCTGATGCTATCGTTCTCTACCAGCTCCAGGAATACAATGACGGAAGGTAGGTATCCTTCCGCACTGTATTCCTCCACCACTGTAAAAAAAAAAAAGTCCCTAGTCTCACTTTATGCCATTGCTGCGTATGAAATTCCCACGCAGCAATGGCATAAAGTGAGACTAGGGACTTTTTTTTTACAGATCAGGGTAAGTATATTGGTGTTTTTTTATTTTGATATTAATTCCTCAGGCGACAATGGCTTCGGGGATCAAAGTGACAAGTGACGGTGAGTATGTACTCTATGTTATATGTACTGTATGTCTATATGTATGTATTGTATGTAGTATATATGTATGTTGCATGCATGTAGTATATATGCAGTATATATGTAGTATGCATGTTGCATGCATGTGGTATATATGTAGTATGTATGTTGCATGCATGTAGTGTATGTATGTAGCATGTATGTAGTATGTATGTAGCATGTATGTAGTATGTATGTAGCATGTATGTAGTATGTATGTAGTATGCATGTAGTATGTTGCATGTATGTAGCATGTAGTGTGTATGTTGCATGTATGTAGCATGTAGTATTTATGTAGTATGTATGTTACATGTAGTATATATAGTATATATGTAGTATGCATGTTGCATGCATGTAGTATATATGTTGTATGTATGTTGCATGCATGTAGTATATATGTATTATGTATGTAGTATGTATGTAGCATGTATGTAGTATGTATGTTACATGTAGTATATATGTAGTATGCATGTTGTATGTATGTAGCATGTATGTAACATGTATGTAGCATGTAATTTTTTTTTTTTTTTTTTACATTCAACACATTAGCCGGATGATGGGACTACTACTGTCCCATCATTGGCTAATGTGTCAATCACTGTCATGGTAGCAGGCATCGCCCGATGGGACTTGTAGTCCCATCGGACGATGCCTGCACAGACCCCCGGAGCCTGCACAGACCACCAGCAGGCCGGCACAGCCCCCCGGCAGGCCGGCACAGACCACCGGAGCCTGCACAGACCACCGGCAGGCCGGCACAGCCCCCCGGCAGGCCGGCACAGACCACCGGAGCCTGCACAGACCACCGGCAGGCCGGCACAGACCCCCGGAGCCTGCACAGCCCCCCGGCAGGCCGGCACATCCCCCCGGCAGGCCGGCACAGACCACCGGAGCCTGCACAGACCACCGGCAGGCCGGCACAGCCCCCCGGCAGGCCGCACAGACCACCGGAGCCTGCACAGACTACCGGCAGGCCGGTACAGACCCCCGGACAGTCGGCACAGCCCCCCCGAAGGCCCAAACTGATGGCGCATCATGATGCGCACAGACAGCGCATCATGATGACGTCATTTCGGCAGCCAATCAGAGCCACAAAAGTGGCTCATTGCATTTTGGACTTCCGATTCCGGTATCCGATATGAAAAAAGTATCGGTACTCGGTATCGGAATTCCGATACGGCAAATATCGGCCGATACCCGATACTTGCGGTATCGGAAAGCTCAACACTACTCCTAAATTTTAGTGATTGGTGAGAATCTTAGCGTCCAAATCTCCCATTTAGCAAAACTGCCCAAATCTCTCTACAGCAGCGAGTCAAATGTTTTCTGAATGTGCAGTTACAATTTAAAGAGGCAATGTAATTCCGCTCATGTCCATATCGGTAAGCGGCCAGTCAGCGGCCACTTCACACTCCTCGCCTTTGTACATATCATATACATGCGGAGGAAGGAAGAGAGCTGCAGTACTCACGTCCTCTGGATGTAGGCGATTTGTCCAAAGGCGGGGAGAGTGATGCAGCTACTGATTGGCTGCAAGGTTGCGCAACGTCTCACTGTTATGTGATCGCAGGGAGAGACAGTGCCACCACCGATGGAATGGTGCCGTACCGGAAGTAAATACATTATAGGTGTTACTATTTTACTTTATTATTTTATCAATTGAAAAGGGGTCATTTGCGTAGTAGGTGACCTCTTTAAGAGCAGAAAACAACTGACCAGTTGAGGGGTGCAATGTGTCAGACCTCCGCTGATCTAATATTGATAAGGATAGGTCGTTAATATTGTAAGCCTGGAGAACACCTTTAAAGAAGTTTGAATGATCTGTTGTACTCAGATACTTTTTTTTTGACATTTACAAAAATGCCTACCCTGTGAACAAACATAACTGTTCTGATTTATTGAAAGAAAACACAGCTCACCATCGCCATCTTTGTACATTGTATTTCCAATGAAAGAAAACATGTAATTTCTCTAGAACCGAGTCGATAGAAAGGTAATGTAAGGTTAGACTTTGACTGGCCACCCAATCACAGCCACTCTACTTGGTCCATACTCTAAGCAAGAATTAAGACCGTGAGCAGGACTCTTATCGATTGAATTGTCTGAATTTCTGAACACCAGAAGATAAATAATTTAATCACACCTAGCCGGACATTCACAGGGAATGGGATCATTGATCCGACTTCCACAATGGGTCAACGACACCGATCTAAGGTCTCCAACAAGAGTACATTTATCTTCCTCTGCAATCATCCGGCTCATACGGATAGTCCGGACATTCTTTATTTACCATCTCATATACTGATTCACCACTTCCCATACACCATTAATGCCGCTTCAATACGTCCAGTATTTAATGATCATTGCTCCCAATTTCCAATTATTTAATTAAAATGAAATTTGGTCAACAAAATGAACCAATTATATTAATATCCCTGTAAATGCTCTAAGAAAATGAGTTGCTTATCCAGCAAGTCTGCTGATAAATTAAAGTATAATTTTATTACCACTATCTTCTATGCGTATTTTCAGAATTCAATCTTGCTGGATCGCTCAGGCAGATAATCTGAATCTGTCCTTTGTCACTTAATACATTAAGGGCTTTTCATTCAATAACAATAAAAATGAGACGCTCATCACAACCTCAACATTAACGAGACATTGTGAAACTGATATGGGAAAAATAGTCAAGACTTTTTTTTTTTTATTTTTCTGCATATTTTATTTCCAGGCCAAACTTCACTGACTAAGCAGCAGTGATCAATGAGAATTGATTGCCTTGTACTTAGCGGTGAAAACAATTGTCTTTGAACCAATTAGATATTGCTGGGTATTGTAACTTTTAGCTGGGATTTGATTTATAGATAAGTGTTGTTCTGTCCTGAAAAGATGATTTATTGAATTTGCTGCAGATGCTAAAATTGCTACATAATTAGATTAGGAAAACTTTAGGGAGAAGTAACGAAATGTCTAAATCTTTATTTACTGTTTCAGTTACAAAAATCTGAGACCAAATGGAAAAATAATTCAACTTTGAGATCGATAGATCACAGAATTAAGGGAGCCCTATAGCAAAAACCCCTAAAGTATGATGAAGGGTTTGTAGTGATCCATTCCAGACTGGGTATGTCCCTTTAAATAACCCTGTACCGTGAGTAGCTTTTGTACACCTCAACTCACCCCTAAGTTATCCTTTTACTGTTATATGGTTTAAATGAATCCATTACTCACTAATCTCATATATTCATGATTTATATATTATTCTCACAATGTGAAGTCTGACACAAGAATTGACAGTTATCCTATTGGTCAGTGACCCTGTCACCAAGGGTCAATGGGAGGAGCTACTTCCAGTCTCTGTGGAGACAAGACAAGGTTCTCTTAGGTTCCCTGAGTAGTTGGGTTCAAGATGTGACCCAGAGCAGACCTCATGTCAGGGGTCCCCTGACCCCCTCCAGGCGGCGAGCCTGGAGGTTCATCCTTCTCTTCATCTCAAGACTTACAGCCAGGCCTAATACCTTGGATCTTCCCCTGACTTCTACAGCCAAGATGGCTGAAGACTTTGAACCTTTCTAACCCTGGATCCCCGCTGTCCAGTTTAAGGCGTATTTCTACAGCATTAGGTCGCACTAAATGAGTACAGAAGAACCTATTGCTCTGCGTGTTGAGGAAATCGAGGGTCCCCCGCCTCACCGCAAATTATCCGTTATTTACTTCAAGTATATTTCTGTACGTACCGTGACCAGCTGAGAAAATGAATACGGGATTTCAGGTCTGTACATATTGCCATATATTCCCTCTTCTGCCTTTATGCCACCATGAGACTTTGAGCTTCTTATAATTAGCTGCAAGTCCTGCTCCTAACTAATACAGGTTCTTAAAGCTCCAGAACCTCAATTCTGTGTCAGAATCCAATCCTGAACTGTATTGGCTGTGGATTCCCCATGTGAACTGTTACCATAACGCCATGTTTTTTCTCCCCGTTCTGCTGAAGTAAAGCAGCTGTTAACCCCGAGACCTGTTGTCTGTGGTTATTCTATCGCCTGTGGACGCTGCATGGGGGTGGATAACAGTGAATGCAATGGCCTCTTACCAGGGCTGTTGCAGGTTGTTCTACCATGCACAGATAGGTCTGGTGTTTATTTTCCCCTGCCTCTTCTGATGAATGCAAACCAAAAATTATGACGTGAACTTTACAGTAGTAGGGTCAGCGCTGACGGCATTAGGTAAATACAATGAGAGCCAGATGACTGACGTAGAGGACCGTAGCGGCTAGGCAGGTTAGCAGTAAGGTGACTAGAATTGTTTTTATTTAATTCAAATATTTAAAAAAATGGCACTCACCATCCAATAAAAAAATTAAACTACCATTGAAAGATACATTTTTGCAGAGCTGGTGGGATGCATATAGACGATCACCGTTTCTTACCGAGCGAGTGCAAATTGGCCATTGTCTATATGCATCCCGCCAGCTCCACAGAAATGCGTCTTTTAATGGTAGTTTCAAACATTTTTGTTGGCTGATAAATTCTCCTTTTCTGAAATATTAGGACTATTTAAACTTATGTTTGAAAGTAGAGCGCCACTTAATCCACTAGACAGAGGTTGAGTCTTTATTATATTGACCAAGATGTTTATAATGGTCTGCGTTCACCAGAGACCCCAGAGCATAATATGGGACATTAGATTTGCTAACAATAACTTTTCTACAAATCAGATTTCCCAGGAAGATCCGTGTGAACTGACAAATTCGAATTTTGCCACCCATCTCTACTGTTTAGCCTAACTTTACCTTTTCTTGAAATTGAACCGGTAGAGTAAACATCCCCCCATTCTTATCTCCTCACAACACTTGCTGGAGGAAAAACTCTGGGTTTTCTATCGCTGACGCCATTAGGTGTTGTGAAACATATCTCCCCTCCAGCACTTTACCACTTTGTAACTATATATATATACATATAAATAACCAAAGCACTGAATCAGATGGACAGAGGTCCCAAAAATTAAATCAACTTAAACTAAAAGAAGACCCTCAAATTATACACAGAATTTTGTTAAAGACTATCATAAAAAGGGGGACTTATAATTAAAACAAAGTCATGGTAAGGGAGTAGGCCTGGCCCTATAGCAGCCTCAAAAGATGCTCCCACCTTGCCACAGAGGTTGGCACCCTAGTATTGCAATATGGCACCACTGCTCCTCGTTTGCCCCCTCTCCCTGACCCTCTTATGCTCTAGATCAGTGGTCCCCAACCTTTCTGACCTTGAGAGCCACATCCAGCTCTGAGAGAGTCACGACCCACATGGGCTCTGAGAGAGGGTCGCGGGCAATGTTGAGCTTTGAGAGATGGTGCGAGCCACATCCAGCTCCCACATACCCTCACATTAGTGGAAACCAAAGCCCCTATTATAGGTATAGTGACAGCCAAAGCTTTTCCACAGAAGCTATATATCAGGATCCAAGAGTTCCCACAATCTCCCCCTTCAGTATTCTCCGATCAAACACTCCCACCACACTGTTGTATCCAGCTTCAAGCACCTCCTCTGAACAGTAGTATCATCCTGTCTCCAGCACACCATCCTTAAATTATCTCTAAACCCCTAAGACTAGTATATGTGCATCCAGATCTGCTCTTCTGTGCCAGACTACTCACAAAATTCACCATTTTGAGATGCGCTCTTCATAGCTCTTTGCTAGATCTGGAGCTAATGCACCAAGCTGGCAGACAGTCACGAGCCACAATTCATGAGATCACGAGCCACATGTGGCTCCCGAGCTACAGGTTGGGGATCCCTGCTCTAGATATACTAGAGAAAAGTGATAAAAGTGATAAAGTGACAGCAATAGTGAATACAAAAGAATATCATTATCTCGTCACAAAAAAGGCAGTCAATAAGATGGTTTTATAGCATCAGCACAAAAAGATTAATTCATATTTTGGTCACTGTTAAATAGAGGAGCAAATTTGCTCAAAAGGATAAAAACAAAGGACCTATTAACACAGATATCCTGCTAGAATCATTGCTGGTATATAGGTATATTAGCTGGTTGATATTAATTGATAGTTTAGATGTCAATGCTATATTAGGTATAAAGGTCAGATGGACCGCCTCAGTCAGAACAGGGAACACAGATACTAACTACTCAAACAACAGATTATACAATGACAAAGGATATTCCTGGACATAAAATAGGCAGAACATAGGATTTATCATATGTAGTATACTCCCGCATCCAGTGTAATTATTATGCAAGGAGCCACATGCGCAATCGTTAGAGATGCAATGGATATAAGTCTGATTATCAGATATCCATACATCAGTCAGTCAGGTGCAGGCACAAAAAGCGACAGAGGGACGATGTTTCCTAAGTCTCAGCTAAATATTCACTGTTTTTATGCATAATATTAGAAATAGTAGCGACAGTGGTGCATATCAGACATAGTTCATATCAGTTGTCTGCACATATATAAATATACATGTTTCTTATCGTTTCTTCAAAGTATGATACCATGTCCATCAGCACAGCATGGAGTGCAATCTGAAACATGTTCACGCTACCAAGTGACACTGATATATTTATCAACCAGCAGAACGGAAGCCATGTTCTGATTGCTTTGGTCAACTAATCTGAAACCCTTTCCCCTGATGAACCCCGTGAAATAGAGGGGGGAAACGCATTGGAAGCCAGAAGCTTTGGTGCTTCATACTTTTAAGAAACGATAAGTATCATGTATATTTATATGTATGGAGACAACTGATATGAATTATGTCAGATATGCACCACGCACAAATCAAGGACGTGATAAACCATAGTTAATTGATGTTTTAAAGGGGGGGACAATCGCTTTTTCACATAGGGCCCTGTAGGTTTGGATTTCTTTTTCCCTTAATAATAAAGACCTTCATTTAAAAACTGCATTTTGTGTTTACCTGTGTTATCTTTAGCTAATATTTAAATTTGTTTACATCATAAATATATAGATATATATGTAATTACATTACAGGTATTATATATATATATATATATATATATATATATATATATATATATATATATAGTATATATAATATTTGTATTTACTTTAAGTAACTGTATTGTTCTTTTTCATTCATTTAGTTAGCATCAGCGATCTGTCTTCTAAAAGAATATAAGTAATAATTTTGATCGATCTACATAAGTAGAAAATCTTAGAATACAACAACTATGTATAAAATTCCGTTAGGTGTTGCTTAACCAAAAATGTAAAAAAAATGAAAGTTCCAGTAAGAAAAAAAAAAGTCTTGCATTGAGATATCTGATGTTCTTGTTTGTAATTATGTAGATTGATTTATTTGGTAGTTTGGCCTTTCCTTATACTCTGTGGGGTTAGCAATGTTCCAGCCTAGATCAACTCTGTTTAGGCTGATTGACAAGAGTCCTGTATGTATCACATCTACATCTCACAGTCAGATACAGATCTATGCCGAGCTTGTAGAAGGCGGTTCTCTTGGGTGTGTTGTCAGCCGGAGGTTTTGGATCTCTATAATTAACAAATGATCAATGAATTGCCTTCACTGTATAATCTTTCTGCTGTGTTTTACTTATGCATTGACCCATAAACCTAACTTGTCGAATGCTAATCGTGAAATGAGGCATGGTGTATACAAGCCGCGTCTACTTCATCAGTCAATTCATTAATACACAAAAGTAACATATAAGAGGCTGGACTAGGAGGGACTACAATCACGAAATGTAGCTCATAGCAGCCAAAAGTTCTAGTTGGATGAATGTTTAATTGATTTTATGTAGCCTTCCTTTGACTGCTTATGTATTAATCTCCATTCACATCCTGTTCTATATGGTGGATGATGGTTCAAACTTCTTTGAAGTTGTAGTGCACTTTGCTATCAGATAAGTGACCTTACAACTTAGCTGTACAGCTGACCATACAGTTAAGAAATCTTTTTTCTGAGCACTCACTCAACTGATAGCTATTCCTACCGATCATGGCATGCTCAGCCAAGCATGCGTATGTAGGGTGGCAATGGCTTATCCAACTTAAGATCAAAAAATGAAAGACCAAGCATATTGAAATCCAACATGTCCTATCTTTCCTTCACTATTTGCCATCAGGGGAAGAATTAGGACATCACCGCACATGGTTGGTTGGTCAGTCCTGCCAAAAATCTCCTGGTTTAATTGACATTGATTTAATGTGTCTGAATGTGACCACCTGTATTCTTCTGCCATAGTGCACTAACAACATTGGAAAACCAGAAGGAATCAGAATTTCACCATAAGAACATGTGATTGGTGACATTGTGATCTAATCTAATTAGTTTAGAATTTCCCAAAATTCGAAGAATTTTGCAAATCTGAAGTTTTGGAAATTTGACTTTCATGAATATAGCAAAAACGTGTGCAGATGACTGCCATTTTGCAGGAATTATATGGGTCAGGAAAGTGTTTAAAAATGATAAAATATCACACTCACCTAGCCCCTGTTCCTGCAGGTCTCTGCTTACTTCCTAAGGCACCTGTTCTGACACTTGTCTTTTCCTTACTCTTCATCAGTGGTGCAAATTAGGTCTTGACATATATTCTGATGTCAGGACATGTACCAAGGCTTAGTCAGCTCCAGAAGCAATGGAAGCACCAATAAAGAGTAGAGTGGGAGGAGTGCGTGCCTTTGGAAGCTAGAGGAGGACTGCCGAGAAGCTTTGGCCTCAGGGATACATGAAAGGTTAAGGATAATATTATATTTTATAGTTTCTCAACTCTTTAATGGACTATCCTTTGATTATGTGCTAGGGTTGGGAAACCTCAGCATAATATTAATGGAATTTGGGGATCATTCAATTTCCTTCAAATTATTTTGATGCAAATTGAACTTACTGGCTGATTGTGAGTTAATCTACTGAATTGGAACTTTAGCAGATTTGCTCATCTCTAGTTGAGAGCCAACGCCTACACCAAAATTATGGAAACCTTTTTTGCCCCAGCAGTTTTTCTAAAGAAATCATTGAAGTCAACTGTAGATGAAGGTTAATGATGACCATTACTTATCTGTAGCCTTTTAGGCTAGTTTCAGACTAGCGTTCGGAGGCGCAGTGCAGAGCCGCCACTAAGCTCCGCCCTCGGCCACGCCTCCTCCGGTCAGCTCCTCCTCTGATTGCATGACACTGCATGCGATCAGCGTACCCTATAGTTAGCGTTGGGTACGCTGACCGTGCGCTGGGCTGATTTTGCCGGCGCTTGCGCCCTTTTGGTGCTGCGCTGAGCGCACAAAAATGCAACACAGTGCATTTTTGTGTGCTCGGCGCAGCGCCAAAAATGCGCAAGCGGTGGCAAAATCAGCCCAGCGCATGGCCAGTGTACCCAACTTTAACTGTAGGGTACGATAATCGCATGTAGTGTCATGCAAACAGAGGAGGAGCTGACTGGATGAGGCGTGGCCGGGGGCGGAGCTTAGAGGAGGCCCTGCGCTGTTCCTCCAAATGCAAATCTGAAAGTAGCCTTAGTTCTCGCAAAGCCATTGCATCAGCTTTTCACTTTGGCTGATATTGGGGCCATCTGAATGGTGGACTCTCCTTTTTCACGTCTATGTGCTCTAATAGGGACATGTGGACAGGGGTTATCCAGATGGCACAAAGCCAATATAAAAATATTAAAAATGTTCTACTAATATGATTTTCTGTAAAGTTCTTTCAGACCTTCCTTTCAACAGTTCATTCAAGGATAGTGAAATTTTCAAGTAAGCAAAATATGTATTAAATTTGATTGACACATCAATCAAGGCCAATGTATGAATCATAAATTAATGCAAATTTCACTTTCAAACACATGCCATGAAGTATATAGTGTACACGTATTTTTACTGCACCCAGAAGGGCTCCTGCTGTTATTGTTCATAATATATTAGTAGCTGAGCTGCTCTGACCATCGCTCATTATTCCAAGCACTGAAGCTTCTCACTTCATTCCTTGATCTGTTCTATTAAATGCACATTTTCCATGGTTTTACCTCATTACCGGTTTGTCACAAGATAATGTTCTCAAGTCGAGTTTGTTTATTTCTGCCATATGTAATGCATTTGGATCTTTTCAGCTTCTTGTATTGAAAAGTTTCCTTCTGCTAAACTTCTTATTTACAGTTTTTACATTGGAGGTTAATGTATGGCAAACAAAACTTTATAATGGCTTTATTCATTAAGAATGCCATTATACATGCTAGTTTTAAAGACGGAGCATTGTTGATTGTTGTCATATATATAGTATGAGAAGACTAAGTGCAACATGAGGGTAAGGGAGCCCAAACGCTAGGGAAAAGAGGAGTGGAGTCCCCCCTAGGCAGATCTAATAGCACCCTGCCTTCCCTACTATCCCTATATTGGTTCCACACCAATTACTGAGCAGGAACCTAAGCCATCGTGGAGACCACCTAGGCTGATCTAATAGCACCCTGCCTTCCCTACTATCCCTATATTGGTTCCACACCAATCACTGAGCAGGAACCTAAGCCCTGTATATTCCCAAAAGGTAGGTCCTAAATAGGGAAGGGGGTGAGCACTGGTCAGTCTCCACAGTACACTAAAAAGAAGAAGGGAGACAATCAAGGGGGAAGCAACTTAACTTGAGAAGACTCAGAGAGGTAGCAACAAACGTCCTCCAACAGCACCATCATGGAAGTAAGTCAACTGCTATAGCTCCAAACCTTCACAAAGGAAAAAATGAATATCACCGATGACTCCCTGAAGCAGACTGAGAGTCTATAAACACCCTGGTCCAGGTGTGTCAATTAGAGCCAGAGGGAGGCTGCCACTGGGAATAGACGTTAGAAGGATTAAGAAGGCATCTGCAATGTCAAATGCAGAGACCTTTTGCATCCAGATAGAGAATGACTGTCTATAGCATCTGACACACCCGTGACAGTTGTGGGGTGTACACCATGTAACAAAGCAGTCACATCTTACAAGTGTCATCTGCCTTTTGTAGGATACCTTACTCTGGTCTGGGACTGGAGTAATATTTCTGGCTTAAGGTACACCATGTCTTGTCATGAATTGAATGCGCGGATGTTGCCTCATCCACGTTCCATCTATGCTATGACCACTTTGAAGAATCTGACTTTGACTGATGTGATAACCCAAAAGATGAAGAAGAACAGCATCTCATCCGGGTGAAAGATATATAAATATTTATTGTGCCATGACAAAATGCGACGTTTCGACCATCACATGGTCTTTTTCATGGTCGAAACGTCGCATTTTGTCATGGCACAATAAATGTTTATATATCTTTCACCCGGATGAGATGCTGTTCTTCTTCATCTTTTGGATTCTGTGTCCAACTGGGTCTTTGGACTTTGAAAGTGCCTCTCTTGGATCAAGGAGTTGCTGTCGGCCACTTTTTTCTATGCTGGTTGATGTGATAACCCGTCTGTCACACTGAAAAACACTATTAGTGGGAGGTGAACAGAAGAAAGCACAACTCAGCGGCATCAATTCCAATCAAATAATAATTTATTAAATATTCAATTTACAAACCAAAACAAACTAATACTAAAACCAAGTAACCTCAGATGTTAGAGACACCAATGGCTACTAAATTACATTCCACTGTATCAATATTTTTCATTGATTTATACAAAAATCTCAATTATTGATGTTAGAGAAAATCTGCCTGAAATAAATAGATGCTCACAACATTTGTGCCTCTTAATCATAAAGTGCCTGTGCTGAGGTAAAGTCATATACATTATGTGTCATAAAAATTATGGATCATGTCCTGTTATGATTGAGTCACCGTAGGAGGTAGACACAAAAATAGAAGCTACGTCCAGAAAACCAGAGAAGTTGGCAACTATCAGATTGCAGACCCCTTGAACCTATCAACACAACTAGCAGTAGCCGTGGGGGGTTCCTACGATGCCCTATGTAAGAACAAAACCGTTGGCACAACCCTGAGAATTGTAGGTGGTGCCCAAGTAGGATCCCAATCCGTGAACTAAATATATATAAACTTGGCACACACCAAAGGTTTCTGATGCAGAAAGGTGATTTTTAATTTAATTATTATTAAGTGGCTTGGGATTCGCGGCGGATACTGCGTCCACACTCCACAAACCACCACGCAGTGGGACGACTTCATGTGCCTCCTCACAGGATTGGTCGATCTCACAAAGCCCAGTCACTAAGAATCTCACAGTACAATATATCGTACATTGATGAAGGTCCTAGACCGAAACGTCTGTGTATGTATGTACTGTTGTATAATTAAAAATCACCTTTCTGCATCAGAAACCTTTGGTGTGTGCCTACGATGCCCTAGACCCCTCGATCACAGCCGGAGCGCTAAATAGCCTAAAGACAGAAAAGGAAATCTAAACTGCCCCAGAGCAGACCCCAAAGTAAAAGGCAGCCCCCAACATATAATGACGGTGAAGCAAGATGAAAAAACACTCACACAGATAGAAAGATAGGCTGAGCAAACGATGGGGCCCAAGCTAGCTAAACAGAACAGGAAAGGAAGGTTGCTGTCTGCAATCTGCCAAAACCCTATCAAAGACATAAGCCAACAAGCTGATATGAAAAAGACCCTGAAGCAGCTAGGCTTCAAAAACTAAATCAGCACTCAGGTATTTTCAGAAGACAGAGCTAAAGGAATTCAGCACACCCCAGCAGGGAATGGCAGAAATCCAGAAAAACAAGGCAAAACAAAGTCCAAGCACAAATGCAAAAGGCCGAGCAGAAAACTTAGCTTTAGAGGAGCAGGAATTCAGACTGGTCTCCAAGGATCCCACAGAGAAATCACCCACAGGGCAGAAGGGCGTCGGCAGCCTTATATCCAGTCAGTAACTCCACTCAGCCAGTCATCATCATCAGACTCAGGTGTTTGATAATCAGGCTCACTACCTTTCTTTACCAGAAGAGGGAGTTCCTCGGGCCTCAGTAGTGAAGGGGAAAATGAACTCACAACAGTACCTCCCCCATGAGGAGGGGTCACCGAACCCTCAACCACGCCACCAGGGCGATCAGGGTGAGCCCGATGAAAGGCACGCACCAATCTTTTGGCATGAATATCAGAGGCAGAGACCCAGAATTATCCTCCTGACCATAACCCTTCCACTTAACCAAATACTGGAGTCTCCGGCTAGCCAGACGGGAATCCAGTACTTTCTCTACCTCATATTCCATGTTACCTTCAACCAATACAGGGTCTGGAGGTGCCTCCCCCGGAACAACAGGTTCAACAAACCTCTTCAACAAAGATTTATGGAACACATTATGGATTTTAAATGTGACAGGAAGAGCCAAACGAAAAGAGACCAGATTAATAATCTCCAAAATCTTGTAAGGTCCAATAAATCTAGGCTTAAACTTAGGAGAAGCCACCTTCATAGCAATATTTTTTGATGATAACCACACCATATCACCAACCTTAAACTGGGGACCAATGGTCCTATGTCGGTTGGAAAACCGCTGGGCCTTTTCCTGGGAGAGAGATAACTTATCCACCACTTGGTCCCAGATCTGGTGCATTCTCTCCACCACAGTGTCAACACCTGGGCAGGCAGATGGCTCCACCTGCCCTGAAGAAAATCGAGGATGAAACCCAAAGTTACAAAAAAAGGTGACATCAAAGTGGCAGAACTAGCTCTATTATTTAAAGCAAATTCGGCCAAGGGCAAAAATGAAACCCAATCATCCTGATCAGCAGAAATAAAACATCTCAAATATGACTCCAAGGTCTGGTTTGTTCTCTCTGTCTGCCCATTGGTCTGAGGGTGAAAAGCAGAGGAGAAGGACAACTGAATTCCCAGCTTGGAACAGAAAGTTCTCCAAAATCTAGACACAAACTGGACTCCTCTGTCAGATACAATGTTCTCAGGAATCCCGTGCAAGCGAACCACCTGTTGTAAAAACAGGGGCACCAACTCAGAGGAAGACGGCAACTTAGGGAGTGGTACAAGATGAACCATCTTAGAGAACCTATCACAAATCACCCAAATAACAGTCATCCTTTGAGAGACAGGCATATCAGAGATGAAATCCATTGAAATATGGGTCCATGGCCTCTTGGGGACAGGCAAAGGCATCAACAACCCACTAGAGCGAGAACACGATTTAGACCGGGAACACGTCCCACAGGACTGCACAAAATTCCTGACATCACGAGACAAGGAGGGCCACCAAAAAGACCGACTCACCAGATCTCTAGTACCAAAAATACCTGGATGACCAGCCAAAGCAGAGCAATGAACTTCAGACACCACTCTCTTCTTCCACTGGTCAGGAACATACAACTTTCCACTGGGACAACGCTTAGGTTTGTCCTCCTGGAACTCTTCCAGAGCACGTCTCAAATCGGGCGAGATGGCAGAAAGAACTACCCCTTCGCCTAAGATGGTAGCAGGCTTGGTCACCACAGGAGAATCAGCAAAGAAGCTCCTAGAGAGGGCGTCTGCCTTGACATTCTTAGTTCCAGGAAGAAAAGAAACCACAAAATTAAAACGTGTAAAAAACAAGGCCCACCTAGCCTGTCTAGGGTTCAAGCGCTTAGCCGACTCTAGGTAAATCAAATTCTTGTGGTCAGTGAGGACCACGACTTGATGCTTAGCTCCCTCCAACCAATGTCTACACTCCTCAAATGCCCATTTCATGGCCAACAGTTCCCGATTCCCCACATCATAGTTACGTTCAGATGGAGAGAACCTTCGGGAAAAGAAAGCACAGGGATTCATTTTAGATGTTACAGGATCCTTTTGGGACAAAACAGCTCCTGCACCAATCTCAGAAGCATCCACCTCTACCTGGAACGGAAGTGAGACATCAGGTTGCCGCAAAACCGGGGCGGAGGTGAATCTTCGCTTCAGCTCCTGAAAGGAAGAAACAGCCTCCGGAGACCAATTTAACACATCAGCACCCTTCTTAGTCAAATCAGTCAATGGCTTGGCAATACTAGAAAATTTTGCTATAAATTTCGGATAAAAATTAGTAAAGCCCAAAAACTTCTGGAGGGCCTTCAAAGAAGTGGGCTGAGCCCAATCGTAAATGGCCTGTACCTTGGCCGGGTCCATTTCAATAGTTGACGGGGACAAAATAAATCCCAAAAAAGAAATCCTCTGTACTCCAAAAAGGCATTTAGATCCTTTGACATACAGGGAATTCTCCCTCAAGATCTGGAACACAGTCCGAATATGTTCCACATGAGAATCCCAATCCTTGGAGAAGATCAAAATATCATCCAGATAGATAATCAAAAATTTATCGACAAAATCTCGGAAAATATCGTTCATGAAGCACTGGAAGAGAGAAGGGGCATTAGTGAGCCCAAAAGGCATCACCAGGTACTCAAAATGTCCCTCCGGAGTATTAAACGCCGTCTTCCATTCATCCCCATGTTTAATGCGAATAAGATTATACGCCCCCCTGAGGTCAAGCTTGGTAAACCAGCAAGCACCTTTAACTCTGGAGAATAGATCAGAAATCAGGGGTAACGGATACTGATATTTAACAGTAATTTTGTTGAGGGCACGATAATCAATACAAGGTCTTAATGATCCATCCTTTTTGGCTACAAAAAAAAACCCGGCACCTAAGGGTGAAGAGGATGGTCTAATATGACTCTTCTCCAACGCCTCCTTAATATAGGATCGCATAGCCTCGTGTTCAGGTACAGATAGATTGAAGAGCCGACCCTTGGGAAATTTACACCCCGGGCTCAGTTCAATTGCACAGTCATAACTCCTATGAGGAGGCAGAGACGCAGACTCATTCTCACTAAATACATCATAAAAGTCCGCCAAATAATCAGGAACATCATGCGACTGAGGAGAGGTGGAAAACACCGGAGCCTCACTAAAGGCACACGGACAACCCCAACTCACCACAGACATAGATTTCCAATCCAAAACTGGATTATGAATTTGTAACCAGGGAAACCCCAGAACAATACTATCATGCAGATTATGCAACACCAAAAATCTGCAATTTTCTTGATGGTCTGGGGCGACCCGCATTACCACCTGGGTCCAAAACTGAGGTTTATTTTTAGCCAAAGGAGTAGCATCAATCCCCCTCAAAGGGATAGGCGTCTGCAGAGGTGTCATCGGAAATCCACAACGTTTAGCAAAATCCAAGTCCATTAGGTTTAGGGCTGCTCCCGAATCCACAAAAGCCTTGGCGGAAAATGTGGACAGGGAGCAGATCAGAGTAATAGCCAGAAGAAACTTAGGTTGAACACCACCAACAGAAAACGTGTGTGCAAAGCGTTTCTCTCGTTTAGGACAGACATAAAAATTATGCGAGTCATCTCCACAGAAAAAACACAACTTATTACGCCTTCTGAACTCCTGACGCTGCTCTCTGGAAAAAACTCTATCACATTGCATAGGTTCAGACATTTGTTCAACAGGTGGCAACACCTCTCGTGCAGCTTTGCGCTCGCGCAAACGCCGATCAACCTGAATGGCTAATGACATAGAATCGTCAAGACCAGAGGGAACAGGAAATCCCACCATAGTATCTTTTACGGCTTCTGACAACCCCTTCCGAAAGAGAGCAGCCAAGGCATTATCATTCCAGGTAGTAAGTACTGCCCACTTTCGGAATTTTTGACAGTACAATTCTGCAGAATCACGACCCTGGTTCAATGCCAGCAGGGTCTTTTCAGCCTGATCAATGGCATTATGTTCGTCATACAACAACCCCAAGGCCTGAAAAAATGCATTCACATTAGTCAGAATAGGATAATCTGGTTTCAAAGAAAACGCCCAATCCTGGGGATCGCCACGCAGCAAAGAGATGACAATTTTAACCTGCTGCGCGGAGCTCCCTGACGAGTTAGGCTTCAAGGCAAAAAATAATTTACAATTATTTTTGAAATTCAAAAATTTAGACCGATCCCCAAAAAATACATCAGGTGTAGGAATCTTTGGTTCAGCAGCATGTGAATGAGCAATGTAGGTGGAAATTCCCCGCACTTCCGCAGAGAGCTGCTCCACACGATCAGACAATTGCTTTATCTCCATTGAGAGAAAAAAAAAATTCCCCCTGCGGCCTCAGAGATATAGAGGAAAAAATATACACACTTTTTTTTTTTTTTTTTTTTTACAATTCTTTCCTGCTATTGAGTACCCTAGGATCTGCAGTATGGCGGGTGATTCTGTTATGATTGAGTCACCATAGGAGGCAGACACAAAAATAGAAGCTACGTCCAGAAAACCAGAGAAGTTGGCAACTATCAGATTGCAGACCCCTGAACCTATCAACACAACTAGCAGTAGCCGTGGGGGGTTCCTACGATGCCCTAGACCCCTCAATCACAGCCGGAGCGCTAAATAGCCTAAAGACAGAAAAGGAAATCTAAACTGCCCCAGAGCAGACCCCAAAGTAAAAGGCAGCCCCCAACATATAATGACGGTGAAGCAAGATAAAAAACACTCACACAGATAGAAAGATAGGTTTAGCAAATGATGGGGCCCAAGCTAGCTAAACAGAACAGGAAAGGAAGGTTGCTGTCTGCAATCTGCTAAAACCCTATCAAAGACATAAGCCAACAAGCTGATATGAAAAAGACCCTGAAGCAGCTAGGCTTCAAAAACTAAATCAGCACTCAGGTATTTTCAGAAGACAGAGCTAAAGGAATTCAGCACACCCCAGCAGGGAATGGCAGAAATCCAGAAAAACAAGGCAAAACAAAGTCCAAGCACAAATGCAAAAGGCCGAGCAGAAAACTTAGCTTTAGAGGAGCAGGAATTCAGACTGGTCTCCAAGGATCCCACAGAGAAATCACCCACAGGGCAGAAGGGCGTCGGCAGCCTTATATCCAGTCAGTAACTCCACTCAGCCAGTCATCATCATCAGACTCAGGTGTTTGATAATCAGGCTCACTACCTTTCTTTACCAGAAGAGGGAGTTCCTCGGGCCTCAGTAGTGAAGGGGAAAATGAACTCACAACAATGTCCTATACATATGGAATACCACGTTTATATGACCCTCATTCCGGCTTAAATTTATATTAGGCCAAACCTGCGATCATATTGAAACATAATCAGGGAAACAAGATTCAGAAGCTCAAACAAGGAAGTACTCACGCTAAAGGATCAGACACCATAAGACATTACTGATCAATTTTGTACATAATAATAATACCTGCAGTAATTCTGGTAAAATCATGTGATTCTAGGTAGAATGGGGTAAATGTCTTCAAACACAATAGATGCGCTAGAAAGGTAAAAACAGTGGTTTTGAGAACTAGGTAATTATCGTTTTAGTAATACTTTTTGTGTGGTTTTTGTACTCATAAAATAGTAATAAAATAGTGAACCTTAATATGAGCAAAGGAATGTGCTGTCAATGAGGACGTTAAGCATAGCACCTTATAGGTTTATGCAACTACATAAAAGTGATAAAAGGTCACATCAGCTCCTAATAAAAACAACTGGTAAACGTAGAGAGAGAGTCTGCAGTCAAAAAGAACATAGGCTATTTAATAGCAATACTATAAATATGCCAGGGTGTAACCTCCAATGAAGGGGTTGTTAGAGGCTGCACTGTGAAAAATAAACTATAACTAACCCATGCATGTGTTGGGGGTGCTCAGAGTCTCAATAAGGGGCAACAGCCGCCAAGTACCTGCGCTCCTGTCAGTAATGAGTGGACACCGGCAAATCCAATAGTAAGTGGTAAGTGGCAAATCCAAAAGTACTTAACTTGTAGTTCGGCTGGAAAATAGCCTTCCAAGGTGGCGGTAAATCCTGGAGCGTTGTCCCGGACGGTGACAAGCTCCCTGGGTTTGCTTAGCTGGAGCGCGGTGTGCCGCGTTGAACGCTGGTAAGGCTTCGTCAAGCTTGCGTGAGCACAGGACCTCTGTGACGTTGTTCGGGTCACGTGACTAGCAGAGTCACGTGGTGCCCAGCCGAAGGCTACGGTATGCAGGGGGAGCCAATATCCTTTTCAATGCATGTTTTTTGGCACATGATTATTTTTGGATCTTACTGAGATTTAATTGGACTGATGTGAGAGGTTTTTGCACAACTTTGAGTTGTGCAACGTTTTCGATTCTACAAAGTTTTTTTACACCCATTTTCTGGCATAAACACTTTAATATATTGGTCCTTATGTGTCATAATTCATTAAAAGGGTTTACAGAATTGGAAAATTGATAGCCTCTCCTTAGGATGGGCCATTAATATCAGATTGGTGGATGCCTCACTTTGGCCAGTGCCACCAATCACCTGATTGAGCTATCCCCACATCTTCATTAACTACCAATCCCAGATTGATACTTTTAGAACAGATTGTGAATGTTTTCACAAGTGAATCCAATACCTGGCAATGCATTACACAAACTACGTAGTTGTAGCTGGTTCTGATTCAACGCTTACTGGATTGAGTTGGTCCTAAGCGTCAGGGCCCCATTGAGCTCATATTTGTAGCTTTATTCTAGTCCTAATTAAAATAATTTATCCAACTGAATGTTATAAAAAAAAGACAAGACAGTTGCTTGATCAGACTACACAATGTCTACTTTTAGTCTGAAGCTTAGTTCTTGTTAATGGTTGTAGACAAATGGATAAGGAATTTTTAATCACATTTTGTATATTAAAAGGTAGTCCCATCCCAGCAAATAAAGCAACTGGGAAGATGTGGATGGGACAAATGAGTACAGATAGGACAGTATCATAAGGAACTAGATGGAGTGAGTGTAATGGTAGCACTCAGCTGTAAGGGTTGTGTAAGGACCCGACACATGAAGAAGCTTGATGTGCTGTAGGTGCAGCCCAGTGGCTGGAGGAAAATATCACCCAAATAATGGTTTAGAAAAGCGGAAATTATTATGATGTGTAGGCTGCAATCACACAAAGGATGAGATCGAGAGAGTATAAGAAAGGTTTCTTTATTCACACCAACGCGTTTCGCCACCAAATCGGTGCCTTTCTCAAGGTAAAAAGGCAAGTGTCATAAAGCGTTTGTGACTTAATGTACAGTTGAGGGTGGATCAGCTTTTCCGTAACGTCCATAAAAGTGAATGGAATAAAAAAAGGCATGTTGCCGCAAACTATGTAAATTCAGAAATTCCCAAGTTGTATGGCTTTCGTGAGAATTCTCCTTTAAAATACGACCGGCACTGTAAGAGAAGATCACTGCGATGGTCCCCAGCACCTTTCCAGCTGTAAAAGCACTGGAATTTCTAGTATTCCATTAAATTCCTCTATTTAATACAGATATGATCGTGAAAATTTGATTTTGATTTGTTTGCTGCGGAACCAAATATCTGAGCCGGATTTAATTGTTATGTCAGAAACTATTGACCTATCGTAATAGACACGAAAAAAAAAAAAAATTCTTCACCTCCGCACAAATATAAAAGAGAGGAAGAAGCGACATTCTGTGTGTTGGACTGTAAAAGTGTCAATCAGCCAAAAGGGTTAGAGCCCCGTGTGTGAGATATAAAGTAGAAAGGAAATATTCTGTGCGTATTGTGCGGATGAATTTTTCCATCACGGCCTCTCTCTCCGTCTCAGTCAATCATCAGCCTTCAGAGATAAAGCTTCCTTTGCTAGGCTGGATCATTGACTTTTATTGTGCAGTGTATTTTATTCTCTGCAGGAAAGATACATTGTGACTCCAGTCACTGTTTTAATAATCTATTAAAATTATCATACAGGGAAATATGCGTCTCGCTACAGCCGCCGAGCATCTCTGCATGACGCATGAGCTCTGCCCCAGGTTAGTATCTGTGGATAGAGTTGGAATTTTCCAGCATCAGAAAGTAACTTCATACGGTATTTATGTACCTTTTCTTTCCAATGCGTCAGTTTATAAAATACAACAAAAATGAGGATATACAGTATATATGTGGAAAAAGAGCGGGCAAAAAAATATCAACTTCCTGTAAAATTATATTCTAAAAAATGGGCCTTGTAAGGATGCTTCACATTGCATTTTGGCACGTTTAGTGACCATCGGGGCTTATGTCCTAACCCCCTGTAAAATGGGATTCAGATATGCATTCTGACGTGCGTCATTTTTGAATGTGTACGTCTACTGCAGATAGACACTCAGCTTCTATGCCCGAAAATGATGCATGGTAGAGTGCACATTCGCTCTGCCAGCAATATTACAGTCTGTGGCACCGACTGCTCATACTCCTGAATCCCATTTTACCGGTGGGTTCGGATATAAGCCCCGACAGGGCCCTGAACAGGTACAAAAATGCAATGTGATGCAATGTGAAAGCACCCTTAAAGGGAACCTGTCAGCAAGATTGTGCTCAGTAACCTACACACAGTGTCAGGTTGGCACCATTATACTGGTTACAATGACACCTTGGTTGATGAAATCTGTCTTGTGGTTGTTGGTTAGTCCTTATTTTTAGTTAGTGACATGCTCGTGCTTTGGGGCGGCCTGTGGGGATCTGTGGTGCTCTGATTAGGTATTCATAATACAGACTGCTTGAAGGTCACTGATCGCTCACTGACCTCCCCCCTAGTTTGCATAATGAATATAGGTATATAGTAAAAAAAAATTTCCACCAAGATGATGCCGCCCATGTCTGCAGCTAGCAGTGTATATAGAGGTGACCCGATAGCTGCTACTGCGCAGGTGCGGCGGGAGCCGTTTTATTTTTTTGCACTATCTGAATAACATCAAGCACAGATATTATTAGGACACTAAACATGCAACTATGTACAGATATTCATTATGTAAACTAGGGGGCAGGTCAGTGAGGGATCAGTGACTTGTCAGCAGCTTTCTTTATAAATACCTAATCAGAGCACCACATGACACTGACTGTCCCGGAGTACGAGCATATCATTAACACAAAACTGAAAATAAAGATTAAACAAGAACCACAAGACAGATTTCATCACCAGGTATCATTGTATTCTGTATAGCAGTGCCGACCTGACACTGTCTGTAGGTTAATGTGCACAATCCTGCAGACTGGTTCCCTTTAATCAGTCATATAATATATAATTACCAGCTTCCTGAAAATTAAAAAAGGTGTAGAGATCAAGTGGCAGAATGCCGGCAGACATGATACACTGCAATACAGGAGTATTGAAATGTATTAATCCTAGTATACAAATGCACAAGTTTCTTAGTGCAGCTAAAAAAGGTAATGTGTTCCAAAATTTAAAAAAAGGATAATTAAAAGCTAAAAATAACAATATAAACAATAAAATATATATATATAAAAACTGTTGTTGTAGTGTCCTTAACAATCTCAACCTTAAAATAAAGGAAAACATGACAGAGTTTATGCCTTTGGTCTCCTCTACCACCAAAGAAATAGTATAAAAAGTGATCAATGCTAACGATAACAAAAACAACAAAAACTACAATACAGCTCACTTTCCGATTTAGATCACTATCCAAAAGCCTAAGCTCTATATTACTGGCCATCACTATTGAGCCCGTTAGGATGGTATACTCAGCTCCACATGTGAACAGTTTTTTCCAGGATTAATCTTTTTTTAATCACTTCATATCTTACTGTAGTTCATCTTTATTTTTATTATATAAATACATGTTTAATGAACACTTGCTCTCTCAGAAGCACTGCTCTCACAATGAGTCATGTGATGCTCGGTCCCCTGTTTCCAGCACCGTGTAGGAACACATTTCTTACATCGTGCACAGAATTTTACCCAAACATACTTGTCATCATAAGTCTTGTGTATGGCCTTTTGTTAGAGCCCATATGCACCATTTGAACACAACATGTGCGATGATGAACTATTGCGTAAAAAAAAAAACGTATGTGCGTGATGTCACTTACATTGACCCTCTTGCGGATTTCAACTTTCAGCAGAATCATCAGCGCTCAGACAATGCTGCTGAATGGATAGATTTACTTGGGACATACAGCAACCAATATTATTACTACCGACAACATGGAGGATTACGGGAGCAAAGTGATACAAACAAATCACAGAGTGGTCATACAATGCAGCCCACTGTCGGAAGCAGACAGATGAGGGTCCTGTGCAAGAACAATATATCGGCCCTTTCCAGAGAGGACCCTGCCCGCGAGGGCTCACAATCTACAAGATAATATAGATGATCTACGCACAGAAATAAACTCTAACAATAAACATCGGTCATTTGCTGTCGATCCAAGACAGTCCGTCCATCATAAACCTGCAACTGTTGATATTACTCCAACATTCCCAAGTAGGGGGAAATCCCATGCATGCTGCATTTCATATGTTTGAGCATGCCCTATGTCACATTACCCATAGCGAGCAGAGCAGATCTATTATTCCATGATTATGAAAGTATATTAAAAAACTGCATCATGGAAATGTGGAATTTGTTTCTCATCTTGTTCCCAAGACTTCCTGCTTGCTGGTGGGGCAGTGCGCTCCATCTTGATTGACAGTTCATATTGGTGACATAATCGCAGCACTAACCCAAGCTGAAAGCTGGCCGATGATGCCGGGATCTGCAGCCTTAGTAGATCACAGGGGCTGTAAAGTTGTCTGGATCAGAAACCTACAGGATGCTCCAGTGAACTGGTCTGCTTTAGAGCAGCACTTACAAGCTCTTTAGAAAAGAGCTTGTATGCACTGCGCGTTGGACTACTGCAGCTGGACTGCAGAAAGAGACGCTTCCTTATGTAACAATCAGTAATCAATGCAGAAGATTTTTAAGAAGAATAAATTGCAAAGTTACTTGTTTTTTCCAAGCCCTGTGCAATTTTATCCATTAAGATGACTTCCTGGGAAATGAGTCTTCATCCGTGATAATATGTTTTGTAGAGTATCTACATGAGCGTTGGGTGGCATTGTGTGTGGGTACTATTTATGGGCAGTGCTGTGTAAACTGTTTTATTGTTCCCGTCATTAGCTCATTGGATGATTACATTGTATCCACTATTGTTTATAGGTAAATACGTATTTGTAGTTAACACTATACTGTAATAAGAGGGCTGTTTCTTAAACATTCAGCCTCAATTATTATCTTATACGTATAGGAAAATGCTTCTTATTTCCATAGAATTCTCATCTTGTTCAACTGAGCTAAATTATGCTCCATTTTCTGGAAACACTGCAGACATTTCATCACATCATTTCAATTTGATGGCTCCTGAAATCTCCATATGAAAGTATGGTAAATTACACCCTTATCAGAATATAACTCTGTGATACTAATTATATTTTCATTCTTGTTACCGGATCCATATGCCTTAATGTGACACGCTTAAATAGCCAGATTCACTGAATACAAAATTTAGCAATTCACATTTAGGCAAAGTTTTCTTACAAAGTTCTGAGTTTTTCCAACATTTCCATTTCATCTGGAAGATTTTAAGACTGGAAAAGTTTCGACTATGAGTTAAAGCTGTGAAAAATGTTGCAAGTGATCTCAAACTTAGACATTTTTTACTAATATTTCCAAATACAGATACAGTCGGGATTGGGCTGTGGAATGTATTTATAGCGGTACGTACTTTGGCTATGGGTCTGGCGGAATTGCGGAGGACGCTCGCAAAGAACAGAGTTATGAGGCATTAGAGAGGGGGGAGGACAACTTATCTTATCATGATTGTATCATTTTGGAAGGGGAACCAGCTAGTAGATTTCTGAACTAGAATGTTTAACATTGCAACTTATAATCTTGTAATGAATTTGTCTATTATTGTTAACATTAATAAAGTCTTAGTCATTGGAACTATATTTAAGATTTTTCTGAATTTAGAAAACATGGCTGATGTCTTTCAACATAAAAGAAAATGAAGACAGCAAAAGGTGAACAGCTAACCACTTTATTTATTCATTTGTTAAAATCAAATCTGAAAGTTTTTTGGGAAATTTGTAGCATACCCAGTTAGTTAAGAATCGTGATGCTCAATGCTATAGATAATAAAACTATACGCAGCAGATAACAGGTTCCACCATTCACAATAGGTGATGTCACAGCTCACCTCTTCCTCCTGTACAATAACCGATAACTCCTCTATATACAGCAGATAACACAGGATCCATCATTCACAATAGGTGATGTCACAGCTCACCTCTTCCTCCTGTACAATAACTGATAACTCCTCTATATACAGCAGATACCACAGGATCCATCATTCACAATAGGTGATGTCACAGCTCACCTCCTCCTGTACAATAACTGATAACTCCTCTATATACAGCAGATAACACAGGATCCATCATTCACAATAGGTGATGTCACAGCTCACCTCCTCCTCCTGTACAATAACTGATAACTCCTCTATATACAGCAGATACCACAGGATCCATCATTCACAATAGGTGATGTCACAGCTCACCTTCTCCTCCTGTACAATAACTGATAACTCCTCTATATACAGCAGATAACACAGGATCCATCATTCACAATAGGTGATGTCACAGCTCACCTCCTCCTCCTGTACAATAACTGATAACTCCTCTATATACAGCAGATAACACAGGATCCATCATTCACAATAGGGGATGTCACAGCTCACCTCCTCCTCCTGTACAATAACTGATAACTCCTCTATATACAGTAAATAAAACAAGATCCATCATTTACAATAGGTGATGTCACAGCTCATCTCCTCCTCCTCCTGTACAATGACTGATAACTCCTCTATATACAGTAGATAACACAAGATCCATCATTGACAATAGGTAATTTAACAGATCACCTCCTCCTCCTGCACAATGACTAATAACACTTCTATATACAGTAGATAACACAAGAGCCATCATTCACAATAGGTGATGTCACAGCTCACCTCCTCCTCCCCTACAATGACTGATAACACCTCTATATACAGTAGACAACACAGGATCCATCATTCATTCACAATAGGTGATGTCACAGCTCACCTCCTGAAGTTAGTTTCCATTACAGGGTTGGGGTTAACTTGAGGAAAAGTAAAATTTCTCAATGATACCTTACAGGATACTTTATGACACTAATCTCTGATATTTAAATAGAAAGAAAAATAAAATAATAGGTTAAACTATTTTCACATTATTTATTTATATTTTTTATATTTTTTGCCATACCATTATATAAGAACACTATTCACAAGACACCAAATAGTAGAGAGAAATAACATGAAATACATATTCATCCAGACTGTATCATTGACAATGTAATCATTTTCCAGAGACTGTTGGTTACAAAGTAATCACAGAAAATACATTTCTGCAGGAAAAAGCCTGAATTTGAATGATAATACATCTATCTGGATGTAACCAGGTATAGAAAAACATGGGGGAAAAAATGTGAATTCTTTGATGTGCTTTTATGCGCACTAAAACAAGTGATTATCCGAAAGTAATGTAAGACTTCTTTTAGAAGTTTATTTTTTTCTATATTCTCCTTGTTTTTTTTCCATTATGATGCGGCCCCCTTCCTTTGATCAATTCCAGTTTATGTTGAACACTCTTTCTTTGAAATAATCTAAGAGAAATAAGTGTAGCCGTACGGAGATGAGAGAATATAAGAACAGTGTCATCTTCATTATAAAACAGTTTTAATTTTATTATTATATTTTTATCTTTACAACTTTTATAATGAATTCTAATTTTAAAATTGGATGTATCTTTTTAATGGAACTAAACAGCTCCTATTCTTAAAGAAAAAAAAACATTGCTGGCCTAAAATATGGGAGAAAAAAATATAAAACTGCCAGACAATAAAAAAAAATTGTAAATTGATTTTTGGCCTCATTCACACTTGCGCATCATGCCTATAAATTCTGCCCATACATAGTAGATCCTATGGAAATCAGTGGAATCTAGAAAATACTGATCTCTCATGCTTATTTGGACTTTCTATCCATATAATAATGGTATTTTGTATGCGTAATGTAAGGATAATATCAATGATACTACAAAAATATGGATGAAAATTAGCTTTAGCTTATCTTGTTGCTAGAAGAGTAATTTCACATTTATCTAATCCCAAGATTTCCTAAAAGTTCTTCAAATCAACAGGTGTAACATCTGTACCCGGCTCTTCTTCAGCCACTAGGCGGCATTGCGCCTTTGCAGCAGGCGATGCATGACGGCACCAGTCACGTTTTAATCCTGGGACTTTTGGTGGCATGATATAATTGAACTATGGTGTTATTTGGTTTTAATTGCTCTTTTCTGAGGGCCCTGGATGGGGTTGCCTACAATTTAAACTCCTGCGTCTCTGACTTCTGCTGCCAGTTAATTAGTTTTCCTACCTGACTTGTGCTTTTGTCCTTGCTTGTGGTGTTTTCCTGATTCCTCTTATTCATCAGTGTGAATTTTGACTAGCTGGTTGCTTTACGAAAATTGTCCCTAATATGACCTCTTGGCTTTGACCCTACTTGGCGACCCTCCTGTCTCTAATTCACTCTTCTGGACTGCAGCCCTTCCATGGAAGCAATCCTCTGGTCCTGTTTTAAGACCGGATCCCTGTATATGGGTTAAATGATGAAGATCAAGGTTTCTCTGGAATCTTCCAGGCTTAGTGGCTTGTGCCATGTCTGTCCAAGGTAGCCTCTTCGAGCCTGTGGTCTCTGACAGACATGACATCAGTAGTCTGTGAAGAAACCCGGCAGCAGAGAATAGACATGTCACCACAGAGTATTACCCATGTCCCATTGATGCGAGTTCTTAGATATCTTGAGACAATATTATATCAGGCATTAACCACCCTCTTATTTGTCCAATAGTTCCTTAAAAAGGAATTTCGTGTTTTGTTATTTCAGAGTTCCTAAAAATGGAATTTCCAAAATGTTTTTCTTTTTCAGACAGACCTCTTAGAACATTAAAACATCCCTCAAAATACTGTTAGAATTCAGATCTGTCATCAGACCCTTCTTACTGGCAGACAGGCTGCAATTCTCATTACAACCATCAGTTGGCCACCTTCAGAGGCATATAGCATAAACATCTCCAAACAGCGTATTTTTTAAAGCATATAATTTCATATAATATATTTATTTTACTCATATTGCGCCATTAATTCCACAGCGCTTTACAGACATTATCGGCACTGTCCCCGATGGGGCTCACAATCTAAATTCCCTATCAGTATGTCTTTGGAGTGTGGGAGGAAACGGGAGAACCTGGAGGAAACCCAAGCAAACGCGAGGAGAACATACAAACTCCTTGCAGATGTTGTCCTATCATATATCTCAAACCAAGTAGAAAGATAAGGAAAGTCACACCTATATGTGCACTACCGATGTTTTCCTAATATTTTTTAATATTTATGTATTTGTTTGTGGCAACCTAAAAGGGATTTTTCTAGGCTAAAGATATTAATGACCCATCAAAGGGATAGATCATCATAATCAATCCCTGGAGGGCCATTACTCAGCATTACCATCAATAAGCTGCTTTACGTTTCGATGGCAGCTGAATGTAGAAAGGGAACGGAACCAGGCAGCTCAGCTTCCTTCCCTGTGTAGTGACCGTTCCCAGATACTTGGGCTGCGTACTTATTCACTTCAATAGGAGTTGAGCTTAAAACAGCCGCTAAACACTGATCGGAGCTGTTTTTCTAGCTCCATTAACCGTACATGTCATCACGTCACTGAAGAAGAAAAAAAATCAGATTTTTGGAAATGCCAGGTATCGGACCCCCACTGATATGATATTGATAATTTATCGTAAGATAGGTTAAGATTGGTCATCAATATGATAAGCATGGATTGTCCCTTTAAAATAAGTTACCTTCTAATGTTGATAAAAAGATACATTAGAATATCTGTGTGCAAAAAATATACTGGATTGTTGAAGTTTTCTAAGAAAAAGACAAAAACGGTTTAGCACTTTGGAGAACTTAATAAAAAAACACAGCTTTAAATTAAGTACGCTCTTACAGTTCGTTATGCCCCCGTGCTTCTATTAGTTAAAGAATAGTTGTGAATATTTGACAGTTTCTTTGTTTTCATAAAAAAATAATAATGTGAAGAAAGATAGAAGGATTAAAGTGAGTAGGAATGTGCATTGCCTAGGAGACAAGCTTAGGATGCCGATGTCTGTGACTCCGTTGAAATGGCCAAAAGCCGTGCGTTTAAGAAAAGTGGTGGATTAAGCCGGGGCACATGGCTGGAGACTGCTTAGCCTTTGCAGGATGGATAATGGGATAATAGGGTCCAAAAAGACAAAGCACAAGTAAATGGCAAATTCTAAAAGTCTCCTTCAAAAGTAACATAGGCAGATAATGGAAGATTAAGCTCTAATCAACTGCTACATAGACCTCCAACCGCCTGTATTAACTAAGATTTTCTTAAAATATTATTTGAAAAAGTTATATATATATATATATATATATATATATATTACAGCTTTAAACAACCTTCTAAACATTGCAAACATGCAGAGAAGTCTTAGGTTTACTAAATATACATTTTCAGTAAGTGTACTTTTTATTGCTTTCCACTTGAAGAATTCTTTATATTTAGGCTTATTTCAGGCACAGAATAATTAAGTTTCCCACCGTGTATTTTCTTTTTACACTTTATAAGTGTATATTTTTTTTTTGCCAGTAAAATAATTACCTAAAAAGAAATTACAAGTGACATTCTTTAATGCAGTCTTCTTACATCTTTTCAGTACAGAGGTTAAAAGCATGCAAATTAACAGAATTATAATTTTAAATTAGCAATTACTCCCCATATTAACTTGTGCAGTGAAGACATTTGGCCTGGCCTTCTTTTGTGTAAAATTTGTTTCCCAATTACTGATAAGAGAACAAGTCGCAATTAAAACAATCAGTTATGTTTAAAAGGGCAGAACATGATTTCTCAATTCTAAAAACTTTTACACACTTGACATAATTAGTTAATCACTGACTTGAAATTGCTGCCCTTTTGCTACTACTCCCTGTATGTGTGTAGTATTTCTGAAATTGGCTAAGACTTGAAACCAAGAAACGTAATGTATTTTCCAATAAAAATCCAATCAATCCATTATGAACTTATCACTCTTACATATGAAGCTCTCCACAGTTCTGCAACATCCTACATTTCCTCCCTCATCTTTGTCTACCTCCCTACCCATCCTCTGTATTCCCGCTAGTGATCTAAGAATAAAATCCTCTATCATTTGAATCTCCGACTCCCATCTCCAGGACTTCTCTTGTTCTGCACCAATTTTCTGGAATGCACTACCCTAGACAATTCGGTTAATTTCCAGTATCCACATTTTCAAGCATGCCCTAAAATCAAATTTCTTTAGACAGGCCTATCACATCATCGCACTAATCTAACTGTCCCCTGTTCTCTCTTCCACAGACTCAGTAGCATTTTGTATCTGTACTTGAACATACACTGCAGCGTCATATGAATGCCTCTATTTATTATAGTGATGACTGGAGCATGCAATACAAGCAGTTTGCGGAACAGAATAGAAATACAAACTATTATTATTTTGGATCTCATTGTAGAAACTCATTCTATTTGGCAAAGTCCCTCAGCGCTAGCTTGTATCTTGGAGAATGAATAATAAAGAGCTAGTTTGTGAATATCAATATCAGCATTATCTGCCACCGAGTTCTATTTTGACTCAGTATCGCAGGTTCTTCTGAGTATCCGTCTCTTTCAGTGCCCGTTTTTTTCACATGACATTGTCAATGTAAACGTTCAGTTGGTTCCTTCCATTTGTTTGTTGTGTAGAATCTAGTATAGGTTCATCTGATTCTTAAAAGCAAATATGTAATAGTGTTAATAGAATCACAAACATTGAAGAAGGCCATA
Source organism: Dendrobates tinctorius (assembly GCF_039654945.1). Lineage (NCBI taxonomy): Eukaryota > Metazoa > Chordata > Amphibia > Anura > Dendrobatidae > Dendrobates > Dendrobates tinctorius. The sequence goes on along the minus strand of NW_027361810.1, from coordinate 19,018,127 downwards.
CAAATTAGACTGAATTTAACAGATGGTTGAGCAGTAGAATTAGTGAGAAGGGATTCCAGGACCAGAAGCCATGAGAGCCATTTATTACCTGACTGCATCTGCTGTTCTACTTTTGATTAGCCACCATGGCGCTATGTCCTCGATGTGACACATTTCATGTCGCGCCAGAGTGGCTAATCAAAAGAAGAGTCACGGATGCCATAAAGTAAGAGATGATTCTCAGGCCTCCCGTCCTGTCGAGGAAGCATGAGGAGGCTACGGTACACATTTAACAGTTAACTGGTCATTCCAAAATTGGCTGGCTCCACTGCCATTAATCTGCGTGTATGGTAAGCTATAGGGAAGTGCAAGAGAAATAATATGAGATAATCGGTATCAGCAGATGTTGTAATACTATATTGACAGCCTTAATCCTTGGGTGTGCTGCTGAAAATGGTATTTCATTAAATGTATATATAGACTGTAAAACAGAAGAACCTTTGTTTCACATATTTTACAACAATATGACAAGACTCCAAAAACAATTTTCAAGTAGTAGCACACATGCAAAAAGACTATAATGTAGTTAGACCAAGCAAGAAAAGAGCCGTAATTCCTGGGTGATGCCACAGACTGAAGGCAAGGGTGTATGTTCTCTGGATCCTTATTCCTTTATACAATGCATTATGAAGTCGGGTTGACTCCTTCATCAGGTACTGTATCTGTTTGGTTTGAATACTTTTCTTCCCATCGGTGTGTAGAACAGCGGCCGGAGCAGCAGCTGATCATTCTTACAATTACGGAATTGTTCCAGGTCACAACCCAGGCAGGTGATATACAGTCCTTTGCTTGATAAGTCTTTTATTGAGGATAACACATTTAGACTGCCTTTTCTCTTTTTTTTAATAATGTAGTTAGGATATCAAAGTTTTGGGTTCATTGACTTATGTCCCAAGAACTGGTGCCTACATCACATTAAAAATGGGGACTGGTGACCTTCCCGTGCCTCTTTGATCTTGGCACTTCTTTCCAATTTTGTTACCTGGTCCCAAACTATGTTTTCAGTTATAGTAATGGTCTCTTATATGGGACAAATGAGCTTTTTGGTCCCCTTCAGGTTCAGGAACTTGGGGGTAACCACAACCTTTGCACCTCCTATACTTGCGGGTCTGTATTGCTAAGTTTTTTTAACACTAAGGTTCGGATACGGCTTTAAAGAAGGCTACTACTTGCGATATAACGCAATTTTATTACAAGGTACAAAATAAAAGCAATTGTATGATTGGATAGCATGATTGCGTACACTTCAGATATTTTAAGATACAAAGGTTAAGTACAGATAAAGATTGAATACATATAATGATTAAGTCTATATAAAGATTAACTATATACAGTATACTCACATCATCAATCACCAAGAGGCTTTTAAACATCATCCGTCTGGAATATCAGAGAAGCAACACCAAGACAGAGAACCCCTGGAAGATTCACAACACTGCATGGGCGTCCCCAATTATGCAGGTATCAACACTGTACACATACAGGTATCCAGTATTGCTTCTGTCTTAGTCATGTTTCTCTGGTATTATATACTAAATTACACTTATGTGTAACTAGCTTCATCCCACCCTTCAATTGGCCAGCTTTCAGGATTGGATGAAACCGATAACATGGCATCATCAGACAATGGGTCATAAACCCTTACAATATAAAAGTCACATGGATTTAGCTAAACCCACCACAGACAGAGGTTAAATAAACCTTAATGTTTTACAATGACAAACATAGAAACTTAGAACTATTTGTGAAACAACAGTTCAACATTGTGTCACTGCAGGCATTGTCTGTCACATCAGAAATGCAGCTATCTAATGGTCTGATAAACCCACCACAGACAGATTACGTCATTATCTGTCTGTTACTGTTAGGCTGAGTTCACACGTTGCATTTTTTTGCGTTTCCGCGGCGGTTTTAACAGCGCGATTTTGCCACGAAAACGCAAAAAATAAGCATTCCATGCATTCCTATGGGATTCCGCAATGCTGTGCTAATGCTGCGGTTTTTACCGCGGCAGAATCGCTTTGCGGTAAAAACTGCAGCATGCTCATTAATTTTGCGGAATCGCAGCGATCCCGCACCCATAGGAATGCATTGTTCCGCTTACTTCCCGCATGTGGCTGTGCACACCATGCAAAAAGTAAGCAGAACATTTGCGGATGGTACCCACGGCCCGGAGGAGAGGAGACTGTCCTCTGGGCTTTGGGTACCATATCCCTGTAAAAAATAGAATTTAAAATAAAAAATATTGTTATTCTTACCTTCCGATGTCCCGAGCAGCCTTCCCGCCTCTCTCCACGCTCTCGTTCCCAGTAATCCTTTGCGAAAATGCCCGCGATAGCGTCCGTTCTCGCAGGATCGCAAAGTCTCGTGGTCATTCGCCCGACGTCATCGCGAATTACCGCAAGACGTCGCGATCCCGCGAGAACGTACGTCATCGTGGGCATTTTCACAAAGGATTACTGGGAACGGCTGCGCGGGACGTCGGAAGGTAAGAATAACACTATTTTTAATTTTTTTTGCATTCTATCTTTTACTATTGATGCCGCATAGGCGGCCTCAGTAGTAAAAAGTTGGTCACACTTGTCAAACACTATGTTTGACGAGTGTAACCAACCTGTCAATCAGTTCTCCAAGCGATGCTACAGATCGCATGGAAAACGCTAGCATTTTGCAAGCTAACTGCTCTTGCAAAATGCTAGTTTTTCTGCGGGAAAATCACGGGAATTTAAAATGCGATTTTCCCGCGGAATGGAATTCCAGAATTCTCGCTGTAATTTCCGCGAGAGTTCTGGTACGTGTGAACTTAGCCTCAATGTTTGATCACAAATGCAGCTATGTAATATATAGGATTCATTCTATATATTTCAATATGGACTCAAAAATAGCCATTTTTATATTCGCACTACAATTCTGCTTCTATTGTGTGAAACAAGGGTTGTGTACTGTATCTCTGAGGCTGCCTAGGACTATGCACAATGGCTGTTATAGATTTCATAACTAATCAAGTTCTGCTATAGGTTCCCCAGCTATACTTGCTTGCAAGAAATTCCACTTTTTTTTTTAAATTGCTTCTTTGAACTCGCCAGTTGCCACCTCTAAAGTCCATAAAGCAAACAATGTATCTTAATGGTGGTACGATGGCACATCGATTCAAGAATCATCAAGGGTAGAAGTGCACAGATTGATTTGTTCACCTTTGATCATAAAGAGCAAACTGTATGTTGGGAAATTCATTTTCTGAATTTCAGTCAATACATTCTATAAGAAGAGACTGTGACTCGTTCTCTTGCCCACAATTCGCCATTCGCTTATCGTAAAGTTATTACTGACTCTGTTATGAGCTTCATGTGACATTAATCTAAAAACCACAGTGTTGACATCACCATTTAATCAAAATACCGCAGCAAATAAAGCATGGTATGGACACACTTAGATCGTATCGTATAAGCCATTATTAATGATAAGCTGATATAGTGGAAGCAAATGAAAAGGGCTTTAGATCATTCAGTTCGCACGAGGATGATGAAAACGTGCAATGCATAGTGCGCCATATCTGCAGTTGTGTTCGAATTTCCATTTTATTTGTAATGAAAACACATTGGAGTCTTCTATAAATGATGAAATCAGTTGGTGGCAAATATAATTTGCCTCAAATTTTACAAAACATTATCATTTTTCTAAATCTGAATCCTTTTTCATTTGTTTTGTACAAATTCATCAAAAAGGTAACCAGCTACCATTTTGCTGATTTTTAAAGGCCTGGGAAATGGGTGAAAAATTTTTTTTTTGCTGCCTGCACCTCCCCTTTTCCTTTGCACACTTCTCAATTGCTTGTGACATCCTCTTCACTCTGTATTGAGGTTTCCATCACCGAGTAAGCCTCTGATGTCACAGGTTGGGGCATCACAAGTCTACTGAAGACTGGAAGCCCCGACGCAGAATGAAAATGGAAGAAGAGGATGTGAAGAGTGATGCAAAGTAAAGAAGAGGCCGGAGGTAACCAAATGAAAAAGAAAGTAGCATCTCACCATATAAAATCACACATTTGTTTAAGTTCTGTAAAACATCCGGTCAGCGCAAGAGGGAACTGTGCTGAGAACCGGATGAGGGCTATATCAGGGCAACTGGTAAGCATCGAGGTGAGTTTTATTTTTTTCACAGTATGTTTTTTAATTATTTATTGAATAAGGAACATTTGATTTGCCTTGAATAAATTCTGTGCAAATCAAATATCCGGACCAAATTCATGCAAACTATCGAATTTGAATTTTGACATTTGCTCAGCATTAGAGCTTGTCAAACTCTTAGATTTTAAGATATAAAGCTCAAAATCCCCAGCATAGACTTATATTTAATTAATAAAACATAGAGTTAAAGGGTTTATACAGGACTTTTAATTTTTTTATTTTTTACCATGTGCAAAAAATAGCAAGCAACAGTTACTAACTACCTGCCTGTTGTGCCCGGTGCCGATCTCTTCTGTCAGAAAGCTGTCACAGACCACTCCTGCTGGTGATTCAGTGGCTTCCACTGATGTCAGGTCGGTGGAGCAGTGGCTTCTCTTCCACTCTGCTTTGTTGATGAAGTGTGACTGCTGACATCATGCTGATTGACAGCCTAACTGCGGGGAATTTGATATCAATCAGCATGATGATTAAAGTGACGATCCGTCAATAGAGCAGCCCGAAAGAGGAAGAACTGGTCTGTTGATGCTGAGCAGCTGAATCGCCAGCAGGAGCAGTCAATGACCCTTCTGTGCTGGCACCAGGTAGAATAGGTAGTTAGCAACTTCCTACCTGTTAGGTCTTAGGCCCACAGTAAAAAAAATATGCGACTGCTAGAGTGAGCTAAAGAGATTACTGCATATGGTTATACATTCTATAACATACTAGAATGCAAAAGACTCATGAGCTCCTCCTAGTGTTGGCTGTAAGCAATCAGCATGTTCTATTTTAGAACTATGTCAGTACAATAGATTTAATTCTCTAGATTGAAAGAGTTTTTCTCATCCTCTCTCTTTAGGAGCGCACTGCTCCTCTATGTTCTGGCCTCCAGATTGCCAAGTTGGTGTACTTGTGATAACTAGCAGTTGGACCAATGCCGTGGTTGAGCTGCTGGTCCAAACTGTAAATATTTCAATTTTGCTAGCAGTGCCAGCTTCGTTTCTACAGCATCAGAGGAATGTAGTGAGACTGAAGTAGGGGATATTTGGCGATTCAGCTAGCTAAAGAGTAGTACTTGCAAATTGTATAGCAGAAAAGGTGTAATCACACACCATTTGCAAAGGAAACCAGCCACTACTGAAGCTACTGGAATCCTTGGAATTTTTTTTTTCCACAGTTCGGTTTTGGTACCAGAACTTTAGCCAAACTTCAACAATAACCTTACTGGACCTGAACTTTTGAGCAGGGAAATATTTTCTGTCTTTCCCCATAACTTCAAACATTCCTAAGGATTTCCGGGAGAAGTCCGTGTTCAGTATTTAGCACCGGACACTAATTGTCCTATACGCATACCAAACTTTTAAAGGGAATCTGTCACCCCTTTTTTCGAATATGAGCTGCCGGCACTAACATCAGTGGCTTATCTACAGCATTCTGTAATGCTGTAGATAAGCCCCTGATGTAACCTGAAAGATAAGAAAAAAGAGTTAGATTATACTCACCAGGGGGGGTGGTCCGGTCCAGTGGGTGTTGCGGTCCGATGGGTGTCGCGGTCCGGTGCCTCCCATTTTCATACGATGCCGTCCTCTTTTTTCCTTCCTGTCATGAATCCGGGAGAGGTCCGGCGCCTGCACACTGCAGTATTCTGCTCTGCCCCCATCAGGGCAGACAAGTGCGCCTGCGCCGAAGCCACGACAGGAAGTAAAGAAGAGGACGGCATCATATGAAGATGAGAGGCGCCAGACCGAACCGCGACACCCATACGACCGGACCGCTCCCCCCGGTGAGTATAATCTAACTTTTTTTTCTTATCTTTCAGGTAACATTAGGAGCTTATCTATAGCATTACACAATGCTGTAGCTAAGCCCCTGATGTTGGTGCCAGCAGCTCATATTCGAAAAAAGAGGTGACAGATTCCCTTTAAGTTCGGGTTCGCTCTTCTGTACTAAGCACAAGTTGTCCATTTAACATGTACATGTTTAAAGTAATTTATAATCGATCATTTTGAGAAGGAAACGATCCTGTCTATTGAATCAGTCCTTAATTTGTCAAATTAAGTTCCAACATATCATTAGATAATGCTTACTGCAGCAAACCCTTTGCTCAATCCTTTCATTTTCCAGCACCGCAACCCTGTATTTCCAGCAGTATCAGCCTCTTACCGGCCATAAGCAATGTAAGCACTATGTGTAATCACTGACGCTCATTGCTGTCTTTGCAGAACTGCACCCACAAGGGCCTAATTGTGAATGTGTGTGAGGCCAGGTTGCAGCTGTGACTGTTCCTAACCCTCTGATAGCGACGTGGGAATGTACAATACGCTGTTAAATCCATGCTGACAGCCTTGGCTGAATCAAGGACATGACACTCTCTCCAGCGGTGTGATACCTTGGTGGATGAGAGCCGAGACGTGATGTAGTTGAAATCTGAATCTTATGAATGTTCACAGCTGGGCTTCATAATTTGCATGTTGAACAAGAAATGATCTTATTTTTTTTCAGCCATCTGTCGAAAGCTAGCATTATCATGATTGGGACATATTTCATCAACATATTTTATGCATCCGTAAAAGAAAGAAATACGTAAAGGAAAATGTAAATATTGCAATGAACTAAATCGATAAATGCAGATATATGTTCCTGTAAATAAAGAGTTTGACCTCTTCAGATACTCTGTTCTCAAAACTCAGAAAAACATTAAAACAAGCAGCTTGCTAATAAATTATTTTACAAGTTCTACGTAGTTTTTCCTCCATGTGAAGTCACGTCTCCTGGTTGTCACATCCTGGTCCCCTTGAAAACTCACTGCTCCATCCATATATTTCCAAAGATGTAGGCACACATAGTAAAATACACCTGTCCACCATCACAATCTAAAATTATTTATTTGTCTTTTTTATTTATTTTATCCATAATTCTCAATGCGCATGCGCTATTTTCAGGACCTGTGCAAATAGAGAGGAAATTAGCGCATGCACAATAGGTTTGATCGGCAGTTGCAGACTGAAATGTCTTCTCATGTGTCCCTCCGTCTATCGTCATACTATGCACTGGCGAGAATGTTATTAGAACCAGTGATTTTGAAAATTGCCTATTTTAATGTTTATCCCCTTCCTGATGAGGCGATTTTCCTTTCCCCCCCCCCGTTTTTGCTTTTTCTTTCCCCTTCTTCCAAGAACGAAAGCTTTTTTAATTCATCCACATAGCCGCATGAGGGCTTGTTTTAAGCGGGATGAGTTTTACTTTTGAATGGCGCCATTCATGTTATTGTGTAATGCATTGGAAAGTGGAAAAAAATTCCATATGTGTTGAAATTTCAAAGAAAGTGCAATTCCACAATTGTTCCTCTTTTTTTATTTATCTTATTCATTATACGGTAAAACTGACCTTGCATACGATTCTGCTGGTCGGTACGAAGACAAAGATAGTAAACACATTTACCGAATTTTCCGCTTTGTAAGATGCACTTTTTTCCCCCAAATTTGGGGGAAAAATGGGGGTGCGTCTTACAAAGCGGACATGCCTTACCATAGGCTGTGATTGGGGGCATCCGGGTGTCCGGTGGTTGCTGGCCTATGCTGCGGGTGTCTCCGGTGCCCAGCGGTTCTGCATTGTGTGCCCGGTGCTGCCCGGGGCTCTGCCAACATTGTGCAACATGCCAGAGCCATGGCATTTCCTTGGTTTCCTGTGTGTGCGCGCTGGTGCCGGTAAAAAATTGGCTGTCGGCGCGTGCGCAGATGGGATCTCGGGACCCAGTTCTCGAGAGATGAGATTTCAGATCTCATCTCTCGAGAACTGGGTCCCGAGATCCCATCTGCGCACGCGCCGGCGGCCATTTTTTTTTACCGGCACCACCGCGCACACACAGGAAACTGTTGTGAGTTCATTTTCCCCTTCACCGTCGATGTCTGATGAACTCCCTATTCTTGTGAAGGAAGGTAGTGAGGCTGATTACCAAACACCTGATCTGGTAGATGATGACTGGGTAACAGGAACTGCTGACTGGATATAAGGCAGCCAACGCCCTTCTGAGTCGCTGGTGATTTCTCTGCTGGATTCTTGGGAGACCAGTCTGATTCCTGCTTCCCAAAGATAAGTTTTTGCTCTGCTATTGAACTTATTAGTTTTGTTTTGTTTACCTTGTTTTTTGGAGTTCAGCCATCTGCAGTCGGAGGTGTGCTGAGTTCCATTTTTGTCTCTGATCAGTTTTTCTCTGTGCTCTGTCTTCAGAATTTACCTGAGTGCTGATATAGTCATTTTGAAGTCCTAGCGACTTCAGGGCCTGTTTTTCCTATCAGACGGTTGGGACTTTTTTTGGTAAGGTTTTTTGCGGATTGCAGACAGCAGCTTTTCTATCCTGTCCTTTTTAGTTAGCTTGGGCCCCATCGTTTGCTCAACCTATCTTTCTATCTGTGTTAGTGTTTTCATCTTGCTACACCGTCATTATATGTTGGGGGCTGCCTATTGCTTTGGGGTCTGCTCTGGGGCAGTTTAGATTTCCCCTTTCTTTCTTTAGGCCTATTTAGTTCTCCGGCTGTGATCGTGGGGTCTAGGGCATCGTAGGAACTTCCCACTGCTACGGTTAGTTGTTGTGAATAGGATCAGGGGTCTGCAATCCGATAGCTACCAACCTCTCCGGTTTTCTGGACTTAGCTTGTATTTTTGTTTTTTCCTCCTTCGGTGACTCATTCATAACAGAATCACCAGCCTTACCGCAGATCCTAGGGTACTCAATAGCAGGAAAGAATTGTAAAAAAAAAAAAAAAAAAAGAGTTTGTCAGAATATTTTTTTTTTGTGTATATTTTTTCCTCTATATCTCTAAGGCCGCAGGGGGAATTTTTTTTTCTTTCTCTATGGAGATGAAGCAATTGTCTGATCGTGTGGAGCAGCTCACTGCTGAAGTGCGGGGAATTTCCGCCTATCTTGCTCATTCACATGCTGCTAAACCAAAGATCCCCACTCCTGATGTGTTTTTTGGGGATTGGTCTAAATTTTTGAATTTCAAGAATAATTGTAAATAATTTTTTGCCTTGAAGCCTAACTCGTCGGGGAGCTCCGCGCAGCAGGTTAAAATTGTCATCTCTTTGCTGCGCGGCGATCCAGAGGATTGAGCGTTTTCTTTGAAACCTGATGATCCTATTCTTACTAATGTGAACGCATTTTTTCAAGCCTTGGGGTTGTTGTATGATGAACCTAATGCTATTGATCAGGCTGAAAAGGCCCTGTTGGCATTGAGCCAGGGTCAGGATTCTGCAGAGTTGTACTGTCAAAAATTCTGAAAGTGGGCAGTCCTTACTACCTGGAATGATGGTGCCTTGGCAGCTCTCTTTCGGAAGGGTTTGCCAGAAACCGTAAAAGATACTATGGTGGGATTTCCTGTTCCCTCTGGTCTTGACGATTCTATGTCATTAGCCATTCAGGTTGATCGGCGTTTGCATGAATGCAAAACCGCACGACAGGTGTTGCCACCTGTTGAACAAATGTCTGAACCTATGCAAAGTGATAGAGTTTTGTCTGGGGCGCAGCGTCAGGAGTTCAGAAGGCGTAATAAGCTGTGTTTCTTCTGTGGTGATGCCTCGCATATCATTTCTGTCTGCCCTAAACGAGAGAAACGTTTTGCACACACATTTGCTGTGGGTGGTGTTCAACCTAAGTTTCTTCTGGCAATTACTCTGATCTGCTCCCTGTCCACATTTTATGCTAAGGCTTTTGTGGATTTGGGAGCAGCTCTGAACCTGATGGACTTGGATTTTGCTAAACGTTGTAGATTTCCTATGACACCTCTGCGGACGCCTATCCCTTTGAGGGGTATTGATGCTACTACTTTGGCGAAGAATAAACCTCAGTTTTGGACTCATGTGGTAATGCGGGTTGCCCCAGACCATCAAGAGAATTGCAGATTTTTGGTGTTGCATAATTTGTATGATACCATTGTTCTGGGGTTTCCCTGGTTGCAAATCCATAATCCAGTTTTGGATTGGAAATCTGTGTCTGTGGTGAGTTGTGGTTGTCGGTGTGCCCTTAGTGATGCTCCTGTTTTCTCCACCTCTCCCAAGTCGCATGATGTTCCTGACTATTTGGCTGATTTTTATGATGTATTTAGTGAGAATGAGTCTGCTTCTTTGCCTCCTCATAGGAGTTATGACTGTGCAATTGAGCTGAGCCCTGGGTGTAAATTTCCCAAGGGTCGACTTTTCAATTTATCTGTACCCGAGCATGAGGCTATGCGATCCTATATTAAGGAGTCGTTGGAGAAGGGTCATATTAGATCATCCTCTTCACCCTTAGGTGCTGGGTTCTTTTTCGTGGCTAAGAAAGATGGGTCATTAAGGCCTTGTATTGACTATCGTTCCCTCAACAAAATTACTGTTAAATATCAGTATCCGTTACCCCTGATTTCCGATCTATTCTTCAGAGTTAAAGGTGCTTGCTGGTTTACCAAGCTTGACCTCAGGGGGGCGTATAATCTTATTCGCATTAAGCATGGGGATGAATGGAAGACGGCGTTTAATACTCCGGAGGGACATTTTGAGTACCTTTTGGGCTCAATAATGCCCCTTCTGTCTTCCAGTGCTTCATGAATGATATTTTCCGAGACTTGGTCGATAAATTTTTGATCATCTATCTGGATGATATTTTGATCTTTTCCAAGGATTGGGACTCTCATGTGGAACATGTTCGGACTGTGTTCCGGATTTTGAGGGAGAATTCCCTGTATGTCAAGGGATCGAAATGCCTTTTTGGTGTACAGAGGATTTCATTTTTAGGATTTATTTTGTCTCCGTCAACTATTGAAATGGACCCGGTCAAGGTACAGGCCATTTATGATTGGGTTCAGCCCACCTCTTTGAAGGCCCTCCAGAAGTTTTTGGGTTTTGCTAATTTTTATTGTAAATTTATAGCTAATTTTTCTGGTATTGCCAAACCATTGACTGATTTGACTAAGAAGGGTGCTGATGTGCTGAATTGGTCTCCGGAGGCTGTTTCTTCCTTTCAGGAGCTGAAGCGAAGGTTCACTTCTGCTCCGGTTTTGCGGCAACCTGATGTCTCACTCCCGTTTCAGGTAGAGGTGGACGCTTCTGAGATTGGTGCAGGAGCTGTTTTGTCCCAAAAGGATCCTGTAACATCTAAAATGAATCCCTGTGCTTTCTTTTCCCGAAAGTTCTCCCCATCCGAACGTAACTATGATGTGGGGAATCGGGAACTGTTAGCCATGAAATGGGCATTTGAGGAGTGGAGACATTGGTTGGAGGGAGCTAAACATCAAGTCATGGTCCTTACTGACCACAAGAATTTGATTTACCTGGAGTCGGCCAAACGCTTGAATCCTAGACAGGCTAGGTGGGCCTTGTTTTTCACACGTTTTGATTTTGTGGTCTCTTTTCTTCCGGGCACTAAGAATGTCAAGGCAGACGCCCTCTCTAGGAGTTTCTTTGCTGATTCTCCTGTTGTGACCAAGCCTGCTACCATCTTAGGTGAGGGGGTAGTTCTTTCTGCCATCTCGCCCGATTTGAGACGTGCTCTGGAAGAGTTTCAGGAGGACAAACCTGAGCGTTGTCCCATTGGAAAATTGTTTGTTCCTGACCAGTGGAGGAAGAGAGTGATGTCTGAAGTTCATTGCTCTGCATTGGCTGGTCATCCAGGTATATTTGGTACTAGAGACTTGGTGAGTCGGTCTTTTTGGTGGCCCGCCTTGTCTCGTGATGTCAGGAATTTTGTGCAGTCCTGTGGGACTTGCTCTCGGTCTAAACCTTGTTCTCGCTCTAGTGGGATCTTGATGCCTTTGCCGGTGCCCAGGAGGCCATGGACCCATATTTCAATGGATTTTATCTCTGATATGCCTGTCTCTCAGAGAATGACTGTTATTTGGGTGATTTGTGATAGATTCTCTAAGATGGTCCATCTTGTACCACTCCCTAAGTTGCCATCTTCCTCAGAGTTGGTGCCCTTGTTTTTGCAACAGGTGGTTCGCTTGCACGGGATTCCTGAGAACATTGTATCTGACAGAGGAGTTCAGTTTGTGTCTAGATTTTGGAGGACTTTCTGTTCCAAGCTGGGAATTCAGTTGTCTTTCTCCTCTGCGTTTCACCCTCAGACCAATGGGCAGACGGAGAGAACAAACCAGACTTTGGAGTCGTATTTGAGATGTTTTATTTCTGCTGATCAGGATGATTGGGTTTCATTTTTGCCCTTGGCCGAATTTGCTTTAAATAATAGAGCTAGTTCTGCCACTTTGATGTCACCTTTTTTTTGTAACTTTGGGTTTCATCCTCGATTCTCTTCAGGGCAGGTGGAGCCTTCTGCCTGCCCAGGTGTTGACACTGTGGTGGAGAGAATGCACCAGATCTGGGACCAAGTGGTGGATAAGTTGTCTCTCTCCCAGGATAAGGCCCAGCGGTTTTCCAACCAGCATAGGACCATTGGTCCCCAGTTTAAGGTGGGTGATATGGTTTGGTTGTCATCAAAGAATATCACTATGAAGATGGCTTCTCCAAAGTTTAAACCTAGATTTATTGGACCTTACAAGATTTTGGAGATTCTTAATCCAGTCTCTTTTCGATTGGCTCTTCCTGTTACATTTAAGATCCATAACGTGTTTCATAAGTCTCTGTTAAAGAGGTTTGTTGAGCCAGTAGTTCCTGTGGTGGCACCTCCTGACCCGGTATTGGTTGAAGGTAATGTGGAATATGAGGTTGAGAAGATACTGGATTCTCGCCTGGCTAGACGGAGACTCCAGTATTTGGTTAAATGGAAGGGTTATGGCCAGGAGGATAATTCTTGGGTCCCTGCATCCGATATTCATGCCGAAAGATTGGTTCGTGCCTTTCATCGGGCCCATCCTGATCGCCCTGGTGGCGTGGATGAGGGTTCGATGACCCCTCCTCAAGGGGGAGGTACTGTTGTGAGTTCATTTTCCCCTTCACCGTCGATGTCTGATGAACTCCCTCTTCTTGTGAAGGAATGTAGTGAGGCTGAATACCAAACACCTGATCTGGTAGATGATGACTGGGTAACAGGAACTGCTGACTGGATATAAGGCAGCCAACGCCCTTCTGAGTCACTGGTCATTTCTCTGCTGGATTCTTGGAGACCAGTCTGATTCCTGCTTCCCAAAGATAAGTTTTTGCTCTGCTATTGAACTTATTAGTTTTGTTTTGTTTACCTTGTTTTTTGGAGTTCAGCCATCTGCAGTCGGAGGTGTGCTGAGTTCCATTTTTGTCTCTGATCAGTTTTTCTCTGTGCTCTGTCTTCAGAATTTACCTGAGTGCTGATATAGTCATTTTGAAGTCCTAGCGACTTCAGGGCCTGTTTTTCCTATCAGACGGTTGGGACTTTTTTTGGTATGGTTTTTTGCGGATTGCAGACAGCAGCTTTTCTATCCTGTCCTTTTTAGTTAGCTTGGGCCCCATCGTTTGCTCAACCTATCTTTCTATCTGTGTTAGTGTTTTCATCTTGCTTCACCGTCATTATATGTTGGGGGCTGCCTATTGCTTTGGGGTCTGCTCTGGGGCAGTTTAGAGTTCCCCTTTCTTTCTTTAGGCCTATTTAGTTCTCCGGCTGTGATCGTGGGGTCTAGGGCATCGTAGGAACTCCCCACGGCTACTGTTAGTTGTTGTGGATAGGATCAGGGGTCTGCAATCCGATAGCTACCAACCTCTCCGGTTTTCTGGACTTAGCTTGTATTTTTGTTTTTTCCTCCTTCGGTGACTCATTCATAACAGAAAACAGAGGAAATGCCGGGGCTCTGGCCTGTCGTACAATGTCGGCAGAGCCACGGGCAGCGCCGGGCACACAACGCAGAACCACTGGGCACCGGAGACACCCGCAGCACCGGCCTGCAACCGCCAGACACGGGGAGAAACCCGGCAGCAGCACAAGACCCTGCAGCAGCAGCAGCAACAGCAACAGCACACATCGGACCCCCCATCCCTGAATGCGGTCTCCAGCATCGCTCCACACCTGTCTCCTCCAGCAGCGAGCCTGGGACCCGGCTACACCACAGCCACCAACCCCGGTAAACCATAAGATGCAAGGATTATAAGAGGCACCACCATTTTATTAAAAATATTTTTTTCCTATTTTTCTCCTCAAAATTTGTGGTGCATCTTATAATCCAGAGCGTCTTATAAAGCGCAAAATACGGTATTTTTTTTTTTACTTAAATGATGAAAACAATTTCAGAAATTAAAAAAAAATAATGCCTTTGCTGCTATTTTCCGAGACCTGTAATGTTTCATATTTTGGGGCTGTGTGATCACTTTTGCTCCCTAAGCTGATAGCTTAATGATACTGATACTATAAGCTTTAGGTCGGGGTCAGACTTGTGCGAAACTCGCACGTGTCTCGCACATCAATATCTGGCACTGCCGCCGGCACTCGGGACCGGAGTGTTCAGCTGCATTTATTTCTATGCAGTACAACGCTCCGGTCCCGAATGCCGGTGGCAGTGCCGGGTATTGACGTGCAAGAATCGTGCAAATTTCTCGCAAGTCTGACCCCGGCCTTACTGATACTATTTTGGGCTAGATGCGACAACTCCAACCAAGGCTATTAGAGGCATAATTTTGCCATAATCTGCTAGAAGAGATGTGGGCTTGGCTTGCAAGCCGGCATCAAAATCAGGGAGATGCCATATGACGTACCAGTACATCGTATGCCAGTAAGAGATTAAAGGTAATCTATCAGCAAGATTTTTACATCTAATCTGAGAGCAGCATGATGTAAGGGCTGAGACCCTGATTCCAGCAATGCATCACTTGCTGATCTACATGGTGTAATTTTAATACAATCTCTGTTTTCTCTGTTGCAGATCTACCAGTTCTCTTAATGCTGAGCCTTGTATAACCCCATATACCCCCCCGATTGGCAGCTTTCTCAGTACACTGTATAAGGACAGAAAGCTGTCAATCAGTGGTGGGGCAGGGTTATACAGAGCAGTTGACAGGGATGCACAAGACATTTAGTCCTGTAGTGATAATCTCCTGCTGATAAAACACTGATTTTATTTAAACAGTAACACACAGTCTAGTAAGGGACACATCGCTGTTATTAGGGTCTGTGCCCCATATATCATGCTGCTCTCACATTACATAGAAAAAAAAAACTACTGACAGAATCTCTTTAAGACATATTTAAAAATAGTGGTTGATCCCTTTAATGTTCCATTTTATTTCTTTCTAAGTTATATCTATTTCCAGGAAAGTTTGTTGACAATGAATGTGGCTGTCATAACAATTTCCTCCTGAATGGAAAATAAAACATTATCTCCCTTCTCATGCACAATTGTGTGAGATTATATTTTCTTTTATTATTCGTGTATTATTTTCTGAACGTCAACTTGTCTCCATCAAACTGACGTTCCATAAAGCCATCAAAAGACATTATTCTTAGGGTTCACACTCTGCCTTTATAGGATATGTACATGTCCACTATCATAGGGTTTAATTTCTCATAAATGTCATTTATTGGCTATGCACCTCCCACTGATGGTCGAACTACTCAAATCTCCTCTAATCACTAAAAACTGGGATGGCAAAGTCCCAGGTGATAAATGTTTGGAAGACAAACCCTTTCTTTGCATTACTATCTTTCTTGTTGTCATTGCCCACAAAGGACATGTAATCATAAAGATCTAAGAGGTTATTTTTGACCATCCTGTAAGAAAGAGTCGCCAGTGGCAAGTGATTAACTCCAAAGTCATCTCTAAATGGGGCGATCTTCTGCTAGAGCTTTAAAGGCCCCGTTACACACAACAATATTGTGAACGCTATCGTTGCAATGTCACCAGTTGGGTGACATTGCAGAAATGTCGAAACGACATAGTTGCGTGTGACATGTAGCAACGGTCAACGATCAGATGGCTCATCGTTAATCGTTGGCTAATGGTCTGGGCCATAATTCTATCATTGGTCTCCCGCTGGGTAGCACACATCACTGCGTGTGACAGCGAGAGACCAGCGATCAGCGATGCTGGGAGCTGGTATCCAGGGTAAACAGTGGGCAACTAAGAGCCACGTGGCTCTTAGTTACCTGCTGTTTACCCTGGATACCTGGTTGCTCACTGGTCCTGATCGATGGTTAGTCTCTCTATGTGACAGCTCACCAGCGATCAGCTAACTATGTCCAAGCGATCCCATCCACGTCGGATCGTTGGTGGGATCGCTGGGACATTGAAGCGTGTAACGGGGCCCTAAGGCTCTCTTGTTCTTGAACCTGCCATTTGAGTCATAGCCTGAGGCCATGGAAGAGATTCTCGTACTCTTTTAGTCTGACCCCGATCAGCGAAATAATGGAGGGTTTTTTGGGAAATAAGAAACTTACGTCTCCATACTTTTTCCAAAATACAACTTTCTACTATCTTCAGTTACACAGTTTTCATGAGAACAACCATTATTGAGATGGACTAAACACCAGGGAAATGCAAAGTAAATTTGTGTAACAAAATTTTGCAACACTTTTTACATTTTTCACCACCTTGAAAACTTTTTAAGAAATGGACAGGGCTTAACTTGAAGAGCAGCCCAACAGATTTACTGTAATTTGCTCCCAAAATTGTTGTAGATCATGTAGGTACGTGTGCTGCCTGGTGGGTGGTCCTTTTTTCGCGGCAAACAGACTGGAGACAGAAACCGATGTGCGTTCAACAGGTCCTCTTTATTGGTCGTCCTCCCGACAACCACAGCAACACAGCAGCAGCACGACAGCTTCTACACACAGGCCCGGGAACCTTTCACCTTCTTCTCTGTCCTTTACAGTGATGTCCCTTGTGGCTCTTTCACTGTGGCTGCCTTAGGCCCACCACCACAGCGCTTCACCTGTCCGAGTCCATCCGTATGGTACCCCCGGCTTTCCTCTGTCCTGCAGCTCTCCTGTCAGAGCCACCCCCTGACCGTCTCTCCTTCCAGTCCCTCCTGGAGTTCTTCCTCTCTGTCTCTTTCCTCTTCAGTCTTTCAGTCTCCTGCTCTGCTGAACTCCTCCTCCTGGACTGGCTGGCTCCTTTCTGGAACTCTCGCTGGCTATTTATTCCCCTCCTCGGGAATTCCCCTCTAGAGCTCCTGTAACTCCTCCCACCATGACTATGTGGTTTCCTAGCCTTAAGCTGTTGTTAAGCCCTTTCCTCACTGCTCCCTGCCTCCATCTTGTGGCCAAACTTTAGTACTGCACTGTCTCCTTTTCCTACTGTTCTTGGTCTCCCCCTAGTGGTCAAACCCAGTACTTTACCATCTTCCACTGTCTCTAGCTGTCTCCTCACACACATATACAGCAAGTACTATTACTGCACATTTTGCATTCACCTTCCTACTGCAGACAGGTCCATAGGTCAGTCCACTTCCCTACAATTATAGCACAGTTCTACTGTTAGCTCATAGCTGGAGTAGGGTTTAGACAGTCGAAGATGTGCACATTTTTTAAAAGGGGAAAATGTCTCTTAATACAATTTTTGTCTTGAAAATATTCTTAAATTCATTTTTTTCAGATTTTTATTTTAGGGAGCAAAAATTTTAGTAGCTGTATAAAGTGAATATATCAGTAGTGCACACATTCATTTTTACATGCACAAATGTGCAGCCCCCACGTACAGCAGCAATCTGTTATAATATAACACGAGGTTACTCACATTTCTGGGAATAATGCAATCCGTTATCTCACCCAACCCACTTCAGTGATAGACGCCACTACTTCATTGATGAAGGGGAATAAAATTTTGATTAATCTTTTCCTTTTCCCGGCATCGTTTGGCACAGCACGCTCATGTAAGTGTTTAGCCTTAAACGTGCGTGTGCGCTGTCTAGGGAATTTCTTATAAATATTGTGAATTGTGACATGTGGTAAGGCGAGTCCCTGGGAGCTCATAGACTGCTGCCGAGAGGCATATATCACTCCTAGGCGGGGAAGGAGTGATTTCTGACGGCTAAGTATAAATATTAGTAGATTCTACTGGAATTCTGCAACGTTATGGTCTTTCTGTACCAGAACTTGATTTTTATTTTAAATGTTAGTGAATGTTACCATTTTTTTTAAATTCTTTTGTTAGTATAATCTCTAATTCAATTCTAAAGTTATTATATTTTTGGACTGGACCATAAAAAAAAAATTTGAATCAAGATATATAGATTTTTTAATTGATTGCTGTGGAACTTTTTTTTTTTGCATTTTTGGAGAAGAAATAATGTAGAGAATATGATGTTAAGATTTATTCATGTTCATAGATTTTAATATTAGTTCTTAGGTAGAGATCAATGAATTTCTCAAACTTCATGTTGGGAAGATTCTTTTTTTTTTCAGCCAGAAAAATACAAATAGTTCCGACACAAACATTGCCCCGAATGCCTTAAAAATATGTTTATTATTTTCTTAGCTATTTCCAGAAAAATATATTAATAAATGGAGGATGGGAAATGGGAAAAAAATATAGTAAAATACACTTTACTTGGTCTTGCACCGCCTCCGCCAACACTCTTCAGTCTTTGGTCTCCACTCCGGTCTTTTTCAGACCTTCCATTGTTGAGACTTGTGATTGGTTGGGCGTACAGATACATGTCATGAAGCTGGAGTCAGTGCTTTTCAGCAAGGGTTAGGAAATACAGGCAGATACTGAAATTGTACGTACATATTCCCAGATCCTAAATATACTGATGCAGATATAGATAATATTTTTGATACATGAGAGATTAAATTTGTAACCACTTCAATTGGATTTCAATCAATTTTCTCATCTTTAGTATTTTTGAAACAAGACTTTTTTTATCAAGTTATTTCAGCTCCAATGGCACCATTTTTAGATGAAAATAAATGCAAACAGGTTTGTATCCTTTTTTATTGCATTTCTTCCCTATTTATCTATAAATATTGGTAATTCTAAAAACAGCTGACTCCTCTCTGCAAGAAAATAGTCATTTCGTGGGCCTGGGGTACTTGGAGCCGAAGGTGATAATGGTCCTTTCATAAGTATTTTGGCTGATGTGAATGATTTCTGCCCAACTCCCTGAAGTTATTAATAATATATGAATTGACAACATGAAATATGAATCATTTCCCACCCTAAGAATAAACACTTTTCCCGAGATAGGTGGAATTGCTTTATTTTAGAAAATCAAAGCAAACAAACGTGTTGTCTGACAAAGCTCTACTGTCTCCATAGTCTTAATAATCTTTGATACAAAAAAACAGAATATCAGATTTCCTAGATTATTGGAGTAAAGTGCTATAGATTTAGCAACATAGTTTTGAAGGCTGAAGGAAAACCTTATGTCCATCTAGTTCAGCCTATTTTTAGTGCAGCAGTTCTGCATTGTTGATCCTGGGGAAGGCAAAAAACCCACAGAGTAGAAGCCAATTTTCTCCATAGGGAAAAAAATTCCTTCCCCTAAGCTGGGTCAACCATCTACCTATAATATTCTGTTATTCGTAACCTTCTAGTTACTCACAAGAAAAGCATCCATTCCTTTCTTACATTCATTCAGTGAGTTGGCCATCACCACTTACTCAGGAAGAGAATTCCAGAGCCTCACTGCTCTTACCGTGAAGAACCCTCTTCTATGCTGGTGCAGAAATTGTCTTTCCTCCAAAGTGGATCTGTCAGTAGAATTAGCAAGAAAAGCTGTGTACATTATGAAATAGATCATTTAGACAGGTTTGATCAGTGAACTTACATTGAATATCTGTGGTCAAATGGCTGCATAATTATTTTGAAAAACAGCTCAGAAGAGTTAGGCTGAAATGTTGCGACTGTTGCAATTTCTTCCTTCTTTTCTTCTTTCCTTCCTTTTTTCCGTCCATCCTTATTCTTTCCTTTTTTCCTTCCTTCCTTTCTTCTCTTTTCTATTCCTTCATTCCACCCTTTCTTCCTTTTTTAATTCCTTTTTTCCTTCCTTCCTTCCTTCCTTCCTTCCTTCCTTCCTTTCTTCCTTCCTTCCTCCTTTCCTTTCTTTTTTCCTTCCTTCCTTCTCTTCCTTCATTCGTCCCTTCCTTCCTTTTTTCCTTCCTTCTTTCATTCCTTACTTCCTTACTCTACTCATTCCTTACTTCCTTCCTTTTTTCTTTCTTCTTTTTGTATTCATTATTCCTTTTTTCTTCTTTCCTTCCTTTTTTCTTCCTTCCATCCTTCCTGCCTTCTTTCCTTCTTCCTTCCTTTCTTTATTCCTTCCTTCTCTTTTCTCTTCCTTCATTCGTCCCTTCCTTCCTTATTTCTTTCTTCTTTTTATATTCATTTCATTTTTATTCCTTTTTTCTTCTTTCCTTCCTTTTTTCCTTCTTTCCTTCCTTCCTTTCGTTTTTCCTTTGTTTGTTCATTTGTTCCTTCCTTCCTAATTAATATATATGAGATAAGCAAAGTGCAAAATCTTTGCATTACTCTTGTTCATCATCACTTCGTTACTCTGTGGCAGCCAAGGCAAGGCCGTGAGAGCGTCCTTAATTGGAATGACAGTATCCTAATTGCCTCTTGTGATTAAAAGGCATCTATGACATCGTGGCATCTTAGCGTGTCATGATGTTGCACGAGGCTTAGTAATTGCAAGAGGTCACCAGGAGTGATAGTCTGTTAAGTATCTAGTATTTTCCTGATATCTAACACTCCATCTTCAATCTAGATAACCTTAACGAATAATAGCTAGAGATGAGCAAATTTCATCAAATAAAATTGAATTCTCAAATTTTACAAAAATTTGGGATTGTTCCGAATCTAAATTTTTTTTTGCAATTCACTACATGTGAATTTAGCAACTTAGGTGGCCATGTGGCTGTTATTTTGCTAAGCTTTAGAGTGTTATCAAAGGTCAAAAAAAAAGTTCTCACCTCACTACTCATCTGTCTCGTCGCACCACATCCTGCTGTTTGCTCTTTTGCTGCTCCTTTTCATCCTCCCTTGTAGTGTGCATCCTCGTCCGTCTGCTTCCCTTTCCACTGGGGCTTCCAGTGGCGAGTAGGCACATGTCCTGATGACCCAACAAGCATCTTCCAAGGTCTTTAATGGGGCTCGGGGAACACACATCACAAAGTAGTAACGTGAAAAAGTGCAATGCCTCACCACAGTGCATAGTGACATCAGGGCATAGTCCGAGTGAAGCAAGTGGAAGAAGATGTGTACAGTGGTTGGAGGCAAAAATTAGAGGCGCTAAAGGCCAAATGGTGGGATTTGGAGGCAGTGGGAAAAGGGATCTGTGTAAAGAGTATTATTTGTTATTTTTTTGTTATACATCCATTGTTTATTATGCTTTGGGGTCTGCGGATACCCCCGAGTATATTAACGAACATTCAATTTGTACTGAATAACTTTCAAATCAAATTTCTTGTTAAAATATAAGTGATTTGTTGAATTTGACTCTCGGCAGATGTAATCATCTCTAAAAAATAAACTCTTAACAAACACAAGTAAAAGTGTAATAATGGCAGAAGACATCATTAAAACAAATACAATCTTTTTCCCAAAAGTTATCAAGGTCCAAATAAAATGTTTATTCCCACTTTATGATTACGTTTTGGTGCCGGTCTTAGATTTCTACTTGTTTCTCTCTTTTCTCTCCTCGTTTAAAGTCACTAATAATTATAATCATCTGGCTCGGTGCTGATTGCAAACAAGTCAGGAACCATAGACTCATCTCTTTTATCAGTTTTCTGAGTATTCTCAGTACTCTGCACTTCCCAAACTATCTGCTCTTCTGTCTTCTTGATGTTATATGATTACACGGACAGACATTAGTTACTCCGGGGATAATTGATGCTCAGCAATCAGCGGAGTTCTCCTTGTCTGCACACTGCTTATTTCTTACACAATTTGTTTCAGAAAGTAAACTATTAAAAACTTTTTTCTTCCCACCTTGTGGTTTACTCCACTCTTATTTTACGTTGTTTGTTACGCCCTAACTGTGGGAAATGATAGGGTCTCCAGGACATCAAGCTATTACATATCACCACACTAATATTTCACAGCAACTGCTGATATTACGCTAGCAGAGATATAATTTGAAGCTCCTTGGTTACAAAGCAAAATCTACAACATACCCCCCCCCGCATCAACCTTGTATCATGTATAATACTGGTGTTCTTACTGGTTCTTATGTTCTACCAGGACCCGGTTGTGACTTTGCATCCTCTATGGCACTCACTAAGTGTTGGTGCTTTGCCAACAGAGAAGTTAGAGCCTGCTGGTAAATTACCACTTTGTGCATGTTGCTCCAGAGCACGTTCTGATACCAGTGAAGGTCATTATTTCTGTATTATCCAGATTGCATTTCTAAAAAAAAAAACAACATAAAATACTGACGGTAGACACCATTAAAAAAGCAGCAAAAGCCATAAAGGAAATATATACATGAAATCTAGAGAAAAGTGAAAGCATTATCTTACAAAGACAACTGCCGTTAGGACATATAGAGGTGGGTGGTGCCATATGGGACTCCCATTATTAGCCAGACGTTTTTGATGGCCTTCAGCTTTTGGTGCATCACAATGTATATAGAAGCTGATTGCTATATACAGTATACTGCAGGAAGCAGTATACCCAAGTGGTCAACTGATCAGGCTTCATCTAAAAAGACATTGACTCTGTTTAATAATAGTAGAATATTCCCACAAGGTATTTTTATTAAGGTCTTACTAATTATTGAGGACATTTGAAGGTCGTAAAACGTGTTTCGAAAGCTAAGGGTCCTGTTTCACATAGCGATGCACCAGTGATTCCGACAGCGATATGACCTGGTAGGGATCGCTGGTGCATCGCTACATGGTCGCTAGTAAGCTTCCAAACAGGCAGATCTCTTCAACGACGCACCAGCGATCCCGACAAAGATGCGACCTGGTAAGGATCGCTGGTGCGTTGTCACACAGCAGCTATTCTTAATGATTCCAGCCTGCATCCCTGAGTTCTGCTTCACCAATGATGAAAAAATGGCCCAGGACATTCGAGCACGATCAGCGATATCAAGCGGGGGGGGCCGATCGCCGCTATGTGTCACGTGTAGCAAGATCACTGGCGAGATCGCTGTTGCGTCACAAAATCGGTGACGCATCAGCGATCTTGCAAGCGATCTCGCTATGTGAGACAGGGCCTTTAGAATCAATGGAACTTTGTATCTCAATTTGTATAACAAGCTAGCTGTTATAACCAAGCACAGGCGCTCGGTGCACTCTTGTTTTGACTGGGTGGTACAGTGCACCTTTCTTCTTACTTGTTTTCCATCACCTACAGTGCTGTGCAAATTAATTGAGACACAGCATTTTTTTAAGTAAAATCGTAAGTTGGTTACCAGTCAGTGATTCAAACCAGTTTTAACTGCTTTGAACAGGCACTCACACCTGTTCAAAGCAGTTAAAACTGGTTTGAATCACTGACTGGTAACCAACTTATGATTTTACTTAAAAAATGCATTGTCCCAATTAATTTGAACAGCACTGTATGTCCTTCTCTGGCTCCTATATAGCCAGATCAGTCATTCAATGAAGAGGATGGCGAAGATAGATGGGAAGCAATTAGATGGCAAGATGCACTTAACTATTTTGCCAGGTCTGACCTAAGAGAGAAGAAAAACAAGTTTTATTATACTCACCCAGGGCGGTCCGGTCCAATGGGTGTCGCAGGTCCTGGGTCTGGCGCCTCTTATCTTCATGCGATGTTGTCATCCTGCTTGCTTCATGCTGCGCTCCTGCACAGGCACACTGATCTGCCCTGTTTAGGGCAGCGCAAAGTACTGCAGTGCGCAGGCACTGGGAAAGGTCAGAGAGGCCCAGCGCCTGCGCAATGCAGCACTTTACTCTACCCTCAACAGGGCAGATCAGTACACCTGCACAGGAGCACAGCACGAAGCAAGCAGGATGATGACATCACATGAAGATGGGAGGCACCAGACCCGGACCAGCGACACCCATCGGACTGGACCACCCCCGGGTGAGTATAATAAAACTTGTTTTTATTCTCTTTCACGTCAGACTGGGGGCTTATCTACAGCATTATAGAATACTGTAGATGAGCCCCAAAAGGCAGTGGCCGCATCTTATAGCGGCAAAATGAGGTGACAGGTTCCCTTTAAGCTACATTCCCATCATGAATATTTGGTGCGTTTTTGGTGTTGCTGAGTTTCTGCACTTATTTTAGATGAATATTTTGCTGCGTTATCAGAATATCCTGTTTGCTAAGCCCAGCGCTGTCTCCGCAAGTGACAGTGTGCTCTGGTGTCGACTTGTTACTGCCGCTCTGAGTCGGCGACATAGAGTACGCTATCAATGTGCACATCACACAGGGACTAGCTCAACCCCTAAAATGAGTGTCACAGATGATTGTTCATTTCAGGGAGGGAGAAGGTGCTGCGTCAGTGACCGCTTCCTCTGCCTTCTGATAACGCTTCATTTGAGCATTCCAGCACATGCACATCAGGACTCTCAAATGAAGAGTCCTCTAAAAGGAAGGGGGGAAAGAAAATCTGAGAGTGTCGTGAAGGAAGGATAGGGAATTTTTAATGGAAGTATATTAAAAAATTGCTTTCGAATTTGGCACTACATAGGTAGTGATTTAGGAGAAAAATTATTTTGGACTTCGGACCACCCCTTTAACTTTCCAGTGAAGACAAACATAAAGAGGGAGTATGTGGTTACTAAGACCTTACAGTTGACTCCCTTGAATTGTTTTGTAAAGCAATCCCTATGAGGATGTAAGTACCAATTTTTGGAACATTAGACTTCTGAAAGTTTTGACATTGAAAGAATTTGTCTCGGAAAGAAGGAAAATAAAGTAAAATTCAAGTATTTCCCCACAGTAAAGTATCATTAAATTTAGTAACACGGTTTCTGTAAATGCAATCACGTTAACTTGATCTGAGTGATATTTTCAGTCAGTAATAAGATTTTATGGAAAGCTGCTACGTCTTATGCAAGGAAACATCACAGTGTTTACAATCCCCACATTTGGGAAAAGAGCGTGAGAGCAATGATAGATTCTTGCCAGGAAGGGGGGTGTAAGAGGAAGAAGCAGCAAAGACTTAAAAATATGCATTTGTTGTTTTCAATGAGAAAATGCTGAGGCCCATTAAAGAGGCAAACACTGCTAAGAAATGGCAACTTTACATTCCGCCCGCAGGCTAACTCATCAATCTTTGTGTAATTAAAAATAATTTGTTAGTATATAGAGGTGGGGGAGTAATGGAAAGCGCTGGGGTCAGGGGATCGTATTGATTTCAATGCTAATTTAAAAGATTAATAAAAGAGCTTTTAGTGATCTTAGAACTTTAAATGGTTTCGCTTGAATCATTTAACTTTTTTTCTTTTCTATTTCACTTAAAGAGATTTTTTTTTAGAAAAGTTTACAATTACAGCCTTTGTTCATGTTAATAGATTTCCAAATTAATTGCTAAATAATAAAAAAAAAAGAAAATTGGATGACTATTAGCTAATTGTTAAGCGGTTCTTTCGTCAAAGTGCATCAAAGTGCAAGCAAGAAATCATTACAATTCCAAAAAGATTTTTTTTTTCTGTTCTTTTGAAGAAACACTTAAAGGGGTTGTCTCCATTCAGAAAATACTGGTGCCTAAGTGCAATTTCTCATAAAAAAAAACCCAAAGCGAAACAAAGCATATATAAAAATCTAACAATTTTTATTACATATACAAATACATAAAAAGTATAAATACTAAATAATAGTTAATGGTGAAATCTCAAAAAACAGACAGCTTCATACATATAGGACAAAAAAATTGAGTAATGGTGGCAAAATTATTAGAGACTGCTGAAAATATCAATGAGGTAGAATATGTCTATGAAAGTGCGGAAATGGCTTAAAATAGGGCTAAATAGTAATATCAGAACTAAGATTAATGCAGATAATTGAACCTGATTTCAGTAGACAGCAATATAAGTAACAATGCTCACCCATGTAACTGTGTGTCTCAGTATGAATGTCCACAGCCCCGACGCGCATTTTGCTTGGGCTTCCTCTGGAGGCTGACAATCTTATTTACTATTTATACTTTTGTGCACTTTTTATGTATGTTCTATATGTTTTAAAAATTGTTATATTTTATATACTTCTCTGTCCACCTTATTTTGAGTTTAGGCATTCCACCTTTTGTGTACATACTTTTATGTCATGTTGACAGCTTAACAGCTAATTATTGTTGATGAGCTTCTTATATAGAGCACAGAAGCAAAAAGAAGTAGAGCACTTACCCGGTCCTTAGTGATGTGGATGGACCCGTAGAAGCGCATGATCAGGGCGAAACGGCCGTACGAAATGCTGTCACCTGCACACCGCACTTTATTATGATGTTGATGTTATCCTAACTGTGGATTAAAGAAATGCATCACTAAGGACCGGTGATGAGTGCTCTACTTCCTTTTGCTTCTGTGCTATATCAATAATTCTCTGTGTATACACCACCTTGAAGACATCCTGGGAAATTAGTTGTAGGTTGTGTTTGTCCAACATAATATTTAAAAGCTGATTGAATTGGTGCCTAACCTATAAAAGAGATCTTATATAGATCAACCAACAAGCAGAGCTGCAGAATAAAGCAAGGGGAAGATATTATAAAAGCAAAGCCTCTCACCAGACAACGATCTTATCCCTCATTAAATAATGCATCTTCACCACGTAAGAATCAAAAAAGTGATAATGAACAAAAATTTTAAAAATATCAGGTAAGTGGTGGACGACTCATATACATTTTTTTGAGATCCCATTTACTTTGTAATATGATTATGAAGATCGCTGGTGGAATCTTTTAGGTATTAGTTACAATGACCTTAAGTGACCTTATTTCTCACAAACTTAACTTCCTTTGACATTTTTTTCCCCTTTTTTTCTCGGTCTGTTTGATCCTTTGAAGTCAATGAGTTTACTCCACCAGTGCATCTCCTACAATTGCCATTATTCCATCTCTACATCTATGATTTCAACTCTGTTTCTTTCCTTTCATGTAAACATTTAAGAATTTGTTCCTGCTGTGTTTGAGAGCTTTTCTGACAATATGACCTGTCAGACACGCTAAAGTACTTAGCGATGGCGTGTGTTTATGTATTTGAATTCCTCCGTTCCATTTTTTTCCCCCTAAATTAAATGACCTATTATTTATAAATTGGCACCGATCCTCGTGAAACGGTACGCTGTATGACTTACGTATAATGAGCAGACCATTTATATTTATGATTCCCTTTTGTAAAGACCCCTTCTGGCATCACTGATCTATGGAAACACAGAAAGCAATTGCACAAAAGAAATAAAGGGAATTGTTTCAGTTATTATAAATATACAGAAAATATTAATGGAGCGAATTAATCCCTGCAGACACAGGATGAGATTATCAGAAGGTCAGAGCGGAAAATTCTCCTCTATCATCTATCGACCCTCCCTAAAGAGAACGCATCACCTGTACTTATATTTTAGGTGAAGCCATATTGTGGCATCTGTATCGGCACTTGTCCTTCCTGTCTCTGCTTTTGTGTCCTCTGGGATTTGGAAATCCGTCCAGGCTGGGAGAAGAAGAGTTAGGGTACCGTTACACTAAGTGATGCACCAGCGATCCCGACAACGATACAACCTGGTAAGGATCGCTGGTGCGTCGCTACATGATCGCTAGTAAGCTGTCAAACAGGCAGATCTACTCAACGACGCAGCAACGATGTGGCGATCCGTATAACGACCTCAGCAGTCGTTGGGACCTTGTCACACAGCAGCTATTCTGACGACTCACGCCTGCATCCATGAGTTCTGCATCGCCAACGAGGTTGCTCGTCAATGTCAAACACAGCGATGCATGCTGGCCAGCGGGGCGCCAACGATCAAAAAATGGCCTGGGACATTCAAGCATGATCAGCGATATCCAGCAGGGGGGCCGGTCACCGTTATGTGTCACACATAATGAGATCGCTGTTACATCACAAAATCGGTGATTTTCAGCGATGTCGCTAACGATCTCGTTATGTGAGACGGGGACTTTAGGCTTGGGTTACACGACCATATGTTCTCCATACGAGAAAGTTGATCCAATTATACTAATCACACTCTGATCATACTCTGAGGTTGAACAGAGTCTGATCAGACCGTAATCTGATTTTCTAGGAGATGGAGAACAAAAAAGTTTCTCCATCTTCTCCATTCTGTTCTCCATTATGCCATCTGAGTGTGGTCCAATTTTTTTTTTTGACCTATAGACTTGAATGGCAGAGTATCATCCAATTATTGGAGGCAAGTTATGCTTGGTCTAAGGAAAAAATTGGACATGTGCATGGTTTGACGGATTTCACTCAGACTGAAAACACGGCCAAATATGTCCCAAATCAGGGGATCCTATCTCGATCCAGTTACAAGAGTTAAAGAATAAAAGCCAGAACAACCCCTGGCATCTGGTAAACATAATGTATTGTGCCAAGTCTGTCCATGGTAGCTGTTTTAGGCACTGAAATAACACATTAGAAAAATACTGCTGTTTATTATTTTCATCTATTTTTTTATTATGGATCCTGTATCTTTTATTATTTATTATTAATAATATCTATTATTTATTTCTATATCTTTTTTTAATGATTTTTTTGGGACACCCATCCTGCCTAATCTAAGAGATTTGCTTAACATAGGCCAACTGGACATACAGAAGCCAGTCTTGATCACACTCTGTGGCACTGTCAATAGAGCATTGTAACATCATCAACAACCAGTTTTTAGAAAGCAGCAACTGGTTTGATCAAGGGATTAGTCTGGGATCTGTTCTTTACCACCTCTGGCATCGTGGAATATTGTCTGTTTTTTGCCAGAAGCCACCGCTTGTCAGACATTCTGATCTAATAGTGTTTAGTGTCCACTTAAACAGGTTGTCCACAACTTTAACGTTGATGACCTGTCCTTAGGATAGGTCATCAATGTCTGATTGGTCGGGATCCAAAACCCGACTACCCTACCTATCAGGTGTTAATGGTGTTGGCAGCAGACGCCAGCTGGAAATACTCACTTGCTGAGCTGGCCATCTTCTGACAGTGGTTCAGGCAGGGTACTGCACATCCGCCTCCTACTCAAATCGGTGGAAGACGCATGTGCAGTATCTGGCAGATTCAAATTTATTTATGCATCTGGATTTTACTAGGAAAATTGAAAAAAATTTGCCATATTTGAATTTTGGCAGAGTTGTTCATCTCCAGTCCCAAGAAAGGGAAGGTGTCCATATACCCTTCAAAGACATATTAAATGGGATTTTCTTTATGAGGCAATCCCTTTAAGATACAGCGGTGCTAATACAGATGTAGAAAAGCCAGAATGAATGCCTTCGTGTACTAGGCAAATTCATTTGAGGGCTCAAAATTACCATAAAAAAGAGGCACTGCAATGCAAATTGCTTAGGCAAGCTATGATAAAGACGTTGAGTTATAGGCTTGTAATGCCAATGGGTTCTAGATCTGTAATTAGCCCTTATACGATGACAACATTGGGCATTACATGATACTTTTGTGTACGGTGTGGTTTTTCTTGATTGATCTGATTGAGATAATTTTAGTAATATTTTGCTACATTGTATCTGTTTTATTTTAGAAGAGGGCACCCCAATGTTTTGTCCAAGGGCAGAGCTGGACTTGCCATCTGGCAGTTCTGGCAAATGCCAGAAGGGCCTGTCTGGTCCTGAGTAACCATATCTGCTATGTTGATAACAGAATCAGTGATCTCAAGACACCTATACTGTTAAGAGTAGTGATGAAGAACAAAGTCGCTGACTCAGTCACTTACTACAGCAGGCAACGGGTATCATTAGAAATATTGGTCTTGTAGTAAACCTTGCTTTCCTCCATCCTGGGTAATTTTGATAATATATCCCATCTGGTACTTTGGGATAGTGACAGCATGGGCCTGTGTGATTTCAAATGACAGGACTGATTTTCAGTCCCAGTCTGAACCTGCCCAGGGGCTACCACAGTCTTTAATACAGCCCTAAATTATATCATGGTGCCTCCTCTTTCTTCATCAGGCAGAAAAATGGTTTCAATTTTGCCAAATAAAGGAACTCTTAAGAAGTATTGAATTGTGGTCAAGATGAAGTAGAGGGCGGTTTACTAATCATCAGAGGGATTTCTGCCAATTCCAGGCAAAGTGTAAATGGAATATTCAAATTGCCGTGCAATTCTATTCCACTCTCCCGTACACTGGGTGGATTACTGGATGCTGTGCACTTACATCTAATCACAAATACATTTTTTATTCTTGTAATTGAATTGAACTGATACATCCCGACAATGTCTTTCAAAAGATAAATGCATTAAAATTGCTGAATTTTGCATTATTCCGCTGTTGTAAAATGCAAAATTGATATTAAAATTGTTCCATTTCTTCATTATATTAGCCATCATTTATACAGTGTGTGTTCGGGAGTAAATATGTTACAATGATACAATGTTGCAAAATGTCATGTTTTTAGATGTCTGGAATGATATCCTGAAAACAGTTTCCGCTGAATTCCTGTAAATTATCACCATGTAATGCGCTGTCTTGGCAAAACAATGGAATGGTTATAGTCTACAGTCCAGTTGTTGTAAAAATCCAATAGATCTACTTTATTTTGCTTTCATAGAATCAGTTATAGTAGGGATTACCTGTATAAATATTATCACTATGTTTCTAATCTCATGAATAGACTTTTGTGACTGTTGAAATCCCTTTGCCTTTAATAGTTCATGACTGATAAGTAATTTAAGGGGTTTTCCAGGAGAATAAAAAAAAATGTTGTGGTAGGTTTGCAAAAATAAATTAAGGAAACCTAACGATTAGAGTTGAGCGACTTTGGTCGGATCGGGTTTCGTGAAACCCGAAAGAAACAAAATTTGATTCGGATGAAACTGGTCCGACTAGGGCAAAAAAAGTCGGAGTTTCGTCCGAAACCCGACCCCAATGCAAGTCAATGGGAAATAAAAGTTGGCATTGAGCAGATGACATTAATCCACTCAATGCCGACTTTCATTTCCCATTGACTTGCATTGGGGTCGGGTTTCGGACGAAACTTCGACTTTTTTTGCCCTAGTCGGACCAGTTTCATTCAAGTCAAATTTTGTTTCATTCGGGTTTCACGAAACCCGATCAGACAAAAGTTGCTCAACTCTACTAACGATATAGTTGAATTATAAAAGCTGCATGGTAGTACAGATTTCTCTGTTCATAAATCTATTCTTTTTCATATGTTGCAAGAGTTTTCTCTCCTTCACTATGCGGCAGTGACTTGTTGAAGAGTCTGGTTAGTTCTATTTATTAACTAAGTCCGACCACTTGTCTCATCTCATGGCTGTTGAAGAGATAGCATAAAGGCTCAATGTTTTTGTCAAGCTCTGCTGAGCCAAAACATTGCTACAGTACACATGGGCTAATTTTTTTACACCATGAGTGCTACCTATGTTTTTCGATTTTTTTTGTATGTCCTGGTTGTTTGGCCCCACCACTCATCTATTCTAGAGGTTTACTATATTATCTATCTATCTGTCTGTCTATCTATCTACCTATCTATGTAGTTTTTATAAACTGTAATTAATAATAACTACTATGTACTAAGCTTTCACCACATAGAGTGTCAATAATGAGCAAAGTGTAGTCAACTAGTTAACAGATCGCCGAAAGAGCTCAGTCTACAGACTTTCTTCTCTGCGTGCTGCACATTTGTCACGCCGCCTCTGCATACTCACCCGGCCTTCGCTCCCACGCCGCAGCCCCCCGCTGCCCGACAGCCACGGCAGTCCCTTCTGACAGGCTCGTGGCCGACAGGGTCTCTGCATGCAATGCGCATGCGCCATATGCCGTGGCCACGCCTCCCTCCTGTTACTTGTGCTCCTGCAATGCCCTGACCCGGAATCACCTACGGACCAATAGCAGATCTGACAGGGCCATATCAGGCCGTTCCCCCTGAGGGAGACACCTGATCGTTGTGTTTGCTAGCACACTGGGCCCTGCTTCCTCGTGTGCTCTCTGCAGTCTCGCAGTCCTGTCTTCTGTGGTCCCTGCAGTAGCCCCGCAGTCCGGTGCTCCATGGGTCCAGCTATCTATACTCCAGTCCTGCCTCCTGTGTTCCTGCTCCATCCTGCTATCCACGCTCCAGTCCTTCAGTCCTACTCCAGTCCTGCCTCCGGTGTTCCTGCTCCACCTTGCTATCCACACTCCAGTCCTTCAGTCCTACCCCAGTCCTGCCTCCAGTGTTCCTCCTCCATCTTGTTATCCACACTCCAGTCCATCTGTCCTCCAGTCCTGCCTCCGGTGTTCCTGCTCCATCCTGTTATCCACACTCCAGTCCTTCAGTCCTACTCCAGTCCTGCCTCCGGTGTTCCTGCTCCATCCTGCTATCCACACTTCAGTCCTACAGTCCTACTCCAGTCCTGCCTCCTGTGCTCCTGCTCCATCCTGCTGTCTATGCTCCAGTCCTGCAGTCCTACTACGGACCATTCTCTAGTGATCCCGCACTGTTGTCTACGGTTCAGTCCCGCACTCCTACTCCAGTCCGTCCTGAGCCGCCCCTCTCGGTACCGGCTATCGTGGTACCCGAACCCCTGGGCCTGCTCCTAACGATCCCTGTATAGGCGTTGGCTCCACCTGGCAGCTCGCCCGGGGCCCCTCGGTGCCACAGTCCAGAGGGTCCACTCCTGGAGATTTGTCTCCTGACCAGCCGTGGTAACAACATTGTACAGGAGAGTTTCGAGAGTGGAGGAGTCTTTAGATGTTTCCAGAAGACACTTCTTTTCCTTTCTTCTTTGGTTCAGCTACCCGTCAATCATATATTTAAGCTGCTGGAGACAAGGCTTGATTTCATGCTTATTTGGGGATGAAGCATGTTGTCTAGAACAGAGAAAAAAATGTCACTTCTCAGCCTTACATGTTTCTATTATTTCCACAGTTCCACCAGAATGACAGGTCATGTTATATAGCTCCTGGGAAAAAAAATATCCTCGGGCTTACTCCAAGACATCTTATTTACAATCGTTCACAAACATTTCTACAATGTGTCTGAACATCCTATCCTTCATATTTTATTTATTTATTTTATGCACTTATATAGCACCATTATTTCCATCATCTCTGTCCCCATTGCAGCCCCCAATCTACATTCCCTATCAGTATGTCTTTGGAGTGTGGGAAGAAACTGGAGAACCCAGAGGAAATCCACACAAACACGAGGAGAACATACAAACTCCTTGCAGATGTTGTCCTTGGTGGGATTTGAACCCAGGACCCCAGCGCTGCAACGCAACAGGGCTATCCACAGTGATAGATAACATATATGAGAAGGATGGAGACAAAGGGATGGATAGATGAATGCATTAATAGATAAATCAGCGTGGAAAAAGTAACTCTCAAAAAATGTTTAATTCAGAGGTTAATGTTAGCTATACTGTGAGACTAATATCGGTCGCATTTGCTGATTTCTGATTTTGAGGGGAAATTAGTTTTTGCGTTCTCTATCTGTCTAGCTAACACTTCTCAATATACTCCTCTATCCTTCAATTTTGATTCCCTTCTTTCCATTCTTCCTACCTTTATACTTATACTTCTCTCCTCTCTCTCATCTCTCACTCTTTCTCTCTCCCATCTTTCTTTATTACTCTTTCTTAATTTTTATTTCCTTCCTCCCCATTCCTCCATTTTTCCTTCAATTCTTCCTTTCATCCATCTCTGGCTTGTTCCTTTCTACCTTCCATCCTTCCTTTCAACTCTCCCTCTCTTCTTCTTCTGTCTTTCCTTGTTTGTTTCTTTTCCCTCCCTCTGTCCTTTCTTTTTGCATTGCTCCTTGTTTGCATTCTTCCCTCCCGAATATTCTTCCTTCCTTAAATCATTTCTTTCTTCCACATTCTGGAAGATATTGACATTTTATACCTTGTTACATGGGAATTTAGCAAAATGGCAGCCAGCAGGTTGTTGCTGCCATCTTGTTGAGCAGTAGAAGGCTGGCAAAAGGTTAAGATGAAAAAAAAAATCCTTACACTCACCTCACCATTCACCTCTCCAGATGCTTCCGTTGCTCCCGGTCTACTCTTTGGTTTTCTCCATCTCCATTGCGCCACTTCTCTGACCCATGAGGTCACTGCGCATGTGCAGTAACCATCGCGAGGCATGCTCATAACTGGAATTTCCTGTCTAGAGTGAAAACCATGCCACAGAAGCTGCCCAACGTAGGGGCAGCGAAGCCAGAGAACCTGATATTTGGAATGGATCAGTGGAGGAGGCCGAAAGGTGAGTGGTGTATAGAGTATGAGGTTTTTTGATACATTTTTATTTATTATGCACTGGGATCTGGAGAGATCGCAGAGCATAACAGCTTTTGATTTGTAGAAAATAACTTCACTGCAGATCAAACGTCCATGTAAAATCCACACGATTTGGTGAATTCGAATTTTGTCCAATTTGCTCATCTCTAGTCCCAATTATTAGTTTCCAGAAAAAATTAATTGAAACATCCACTGGCTTCAAATTGGTAGAAAATGAGACTGGCAATTCCGAACTGCGGGGTTAGAGGGGCTACTGCTTAGAAGTGACTTTGATTATTACAATAGAAATGTATTATTACTGTCGCTTTGTAGAAGGTTCCTGCCTTTATAAATGACCTTTATTCACATTACAAATAATTACTAAAATAAGTAAAATAATGTTAATATTTGATTTGCTTTTTTGGTATAAAATTCAGTGTTCAAAGGCATTGCGTTTCTTCATTTAAAAGACCTTTAGCGCTAACTCCGCTGATTATTTGCATTGAAGATCAGAAATCCTGTTCTTCAAAGACTCTGAATTAAGAAGTTAAAGATTTATCATCATTGCTGTTTTTTATGTGAATTTTTAACCATCTGGGATTTTGTAGTCCAAAAATGTGAAATTATCAATATATTTTCTTTTTTTAAATTTGCTGTTTTATGTTCATGCATCCATTAATTTTGTTATGAGACATGGATAGCACGATTACCAAATTGACCAGAGTTAGTCAAAGGTGAAAAATTAATTTAATAGGGCTCCAGATAATAGGGAATTGTTGATCAAAAAAAAATCTGGAAATATATCCATGAAATGAAGGAAAATTGTATTTGGCAACTAGAGATGGTGAATAAATTTGAATGGAGTTTAATTCTACTCAAATTTAACAAAAATCTGCATTCACCAATATACCGAGTCTTTGCAATTTGCTTCTGCTTGGATTCAGCAAAATCGTGGCCACTGGCTACCATTATTCTGAACTATAAAGGGCCATCAAAGATTAAAAAAAAAGTAAACTATACTTATACTCACCTTATTGCTCAGCTCTCCTGGCCCCCTGCTCTACACAGTCACTTGTCTGGTCCTGACTCCTTATCGCATCTTCTGATTCCCATCACAAGCACTGAAATCGCCCGACTCCTCACACCGAACTGGGACTTCCTTGTCTTATAAAGCCTGGGCTGGATCTGCGCATGTGTGCAAAATGTCATATTGCACGTTGCAATGTCATGATATTGTGACCTTTTGCGCGCATGCACAGAACCCTCCCAGGCCAGAAGTCTCGGCTCAGTGTGACTCTGTGCTGTTTATGTGTGATGCTATGATGTACAAGCCATGATCCTTGCCATATAACCCCTTAGATGCTGTGGTGAAAATCAACTCTGTCATGCAATATGTTTGACAGAGGAAGTAAGATACTTCTGTCAGCCTGCTAATGAGTTTCCATGGCCCCTATATTTGGCATAGATGTGGCAAAGCTTAGTAAGCCACCTACAGATAGAGCATCAATAGTGTAGGCAAGCATTAGTGCACTGAACTACATGTAGTAGTAAGCAGTGCAGTGTATTGTAAGTGACTAAAGGATCACAGGCAAAACTGAAGCCCTCACTCAGCGACTCAATGCAAAAATAAACGTATTATGAGAGTATTGGATGTGGCAATGCAAAACCATTATTTAATGTGTTCTTAGTGTGCAAAAATAGTAAAACACAAACATTTTTAGTATTGGCTATACTTATTTATTTTATTTTTTTACTAAGTTTGATGTAATAGAAGGTAAAATTGATTTTTTGCAATCGGGTTTCAATAAAAATTTGCACCAATTGCCTTCAAAAGCTTCAGAGCTGCACTGTCTATTGCTAGCTTTAGAATGGGTCAACTGGCGATCTGTTAGAAGAGTTTGTATCTCTTTTATCTGTCTGTTTCGGGGCTCCTCAAACCTGATTTATGACCAAAGACCACATCAAGGTTTAATTTGTAGGAAAGAAAAAGCCTTCTGAAGACAAACAATGCAAAATTTTAATAGGGAACCTATCATGTCCCAGAAATGCTAATCACCTGCAGATATACGGTTGATATGCGGTTTAGTAGACTTAGAATAATGTCTGGCTCCCTTACTGAAAATGCAGCTACTGAGAGAAATTTTACTTTATTCCTCATCGGGTGCTATGAGTTTTCAGCCATGAAGGTCTGCAGCTGCGGTGACACTTATCTGCCTCACAACATTGCAAAGGCGGCTGTAAGTATACTCCAGTCTTTGATTGACAGCATGATCTGCACTGGTGCACTGAAGAGTGAACTGTCAATCAAAGTGTCAGGGCATGCATACAGCCAGTGCTGACTGTGTACTAAGCAGTGACTGTAGCTCCGGTGGCACGCCTCTGTGACTGACTTAACTCCTCCCAGGAGGAGTAAAGCTCATTATCTTCTAGCATCTGCACTTTCAGTAAGGAAGGTGAAGAACATTGTAACACAACTAACCTGCAGGTTAACCTTATAGCTGCAGGTTAAAACCTGTTTTTTTGGCATGACAGGTTCTCTTTAATTTGGAAGAAACGGGGACAAAGAAGCACAAATAGGGTTTTATCCAATGATATTATTAGTTCAAAAGAGGGGTGCTTGTAATTGTAACAATCTATAGGCAAATACCGGCTGTGGCAAACTATGGGTCAACGGGCCAGAAAATTGTGTGGAAATCAAGTGTTTTTTCTGCACTGCTGGTAGAATCCTACGAATGGACTCGAGAGATAGAGATAAATAAAATGCATTTTTATGTTTACGGTTATGATATCTACACATTTCATAGTTATCCAACTTCACCCTCAGAATACAACCACTGTGGTTGTGGGATTCCATCAGCAGCGCAGAAAAAAAACAACTTGATTACATACAGATGAAGTTTTCTTTAATGCACTCTAATTGCAAAATTGTTTTTTAGAAATCCCCAAATATATGCACTTAAAGGGAATCTGCCACCCGTTTTTTGCCCTATGAGGTGCGGCCACCACCATCAGAGGCTTATCTACAGCATTCTGTAATGCTGTAGATAAGCCCTCGACGTAACCTGAAAGATAAGAAAAGTTAGTTAGATTATACTCACGGGGGGGAGGTCCGGGTCTGGTTTTGGTCCGATGGGTGTTGCGGTCCGGTCCGGTGCCTCCCATCTTCTAACGGTGACGTCCTCTTCTTTGCTGCCTGTCGTAGCTTCTGTGCAGGCTCACTGCTCTGCCCTGTTGAGGGCAGAGCAGAGTCCTGCAGTGCACAGGCGCCGGGAGAGGTATGGCGCCTGCGCACTGCAGTATTCTGCTCTGCCCTCAACAGGGCAGAGCAGTGCGCCTGCGCAGGAGCCACGACAGGCAGCAAAGAAGAGAACGTCACCATTAGAAGATTTGAGGTGCCGGACCGCAACACCCTTCGGACCAAGACCGGACCCGGACCTCCCCCCCGTGAGTATAATCTAACTCATTTTTCTTATCTTTGAGGATACATCAGGGGCTTATCTACAGCATTACTGAATGCTGTAGATAAACCTCTGATGGCGGTGCTGGCAGCTGATACTCAAAAAATGGGGTGACATATTCCCTTTAAATAAATAAAAAACCCATAGAATAAAGTTATTAAATAGCACAGCAAAGAAGAAAATAATATGGTGTCTTTAAAAATATGAACTCATCCGGATCCATGTTGGTGAAAAATGAAAAATGGTTATGGCTCTTGACAGACAACAATAAAAAACAAACAAACAAAAAAGAACATTGTATCCCTGAGTGGTTAATGGATAATGTTAAAATATTCGCTGCTAAATAAATTGCAGTTTTCCTTTTCTTTCTCTGAAAACACTTCGCCACTAAGGAAGTAATTCTATTTTCGCTTTGTCTCATGGATCACCTCATTTTAATATATTTACTTGTTTACCAGATTATGACCGTGTCTTCCCTTAGCAAAGAAAAATTGAAAGGGCAAAGAGATATAGCTTGAAAAATGGATCTGAGCCTTGTACACTTTCTAAAAGCCACTACAGGCGGATGCGGATTGCATAAGAATTCAATTAATTTGTACATGAAAGAAACAATTTTTAGTATGCCATTAGCCTCAATAACAGTCTCATATACCAGAAGCCAATCATTTGCAATCCCCTGCCAGAAGAATGATGGACCGGCTCTTACATCCCGCGCTAAGGGTAAACTGCCTTAGAAATCATTTTATTAACCCGTTTGTATCTCCGGCACAATTAACTACAATAGCGGAGATTAATAATTAAAAGCTTTCGCTGAGCTCGACAACAGACCCAAAATAGCAATCAATCACGAGCGAGAGCGGAATAATGGCTGGACTGAAACGCACTGACAACTATAAATATTCTCGTTCTACGGCTTTTGCTTTTGATTGTTTCATTTTTGATTTGCAGATGCAAAAAAAGACGTTGTAAACAAATTAGAACTAAAATAATCTGCGCATTGGGCAATTAAAATGTTCATTAGAATGGGAAAGATTGGAAAAAAATGATTAATTTCGGAGAATTGTGAAACATTGTTTATGTATTATGTAGACAAAGCTTGATTGAATTTGCTCTTCTGCGTGGGGCCATTTTAGCGCATCGGTTGTCCCAGAGCCAAGATTTCATCAGTAGTCCCTTCCCCCCCACCAATCACTTCAAAATTAAAATTACCCCCCTGAGAAATAATATTAAAGTAGGCAACAGCAAATTGTAAAATCGCTCAGAGCAGCACACAAGACTACAGAAGTGTCTACCCTTATCTTTCAAAGAATTTCATTAAAGGAGTTGTCCAGTAAAAACCAATAGGTCTGCAGTCACTGTGTGTGCTCCAGCACACACACTGTGTGTGGAGGGGATTCGGCTATTTCTGACCTCGGACATATGAGTTATACAGATCTATGGCCGGTGGGTGCGGCCTCACTCTATATACACTTGTATGGAAAGAGGCCATGCCCTCTAGTCCTCCATTCCCACTGGTCGGCCGCATCTTTTGACGGGGCTTGTTTCGCTCAATACAAGTGTATGGAGCAAAGTCATGCCCACTAGCCCTGGGTATTAATTACTCATACATACCCTCCGGTCCTGGGTCTGAAACCGACGTATATGAGATTGATAGAAATTTACCGTTCCCAACTCTATTTATAATTTTGAAACTGGAAAATATGGTTCAGATGTAGCCATTCTTAAACAAACCACTATTTGGTTAGCACCTTCTCATATATGGTATTTTCCATGAGAGAGCCAGCACGAAAAAAAATAATTCTGTAATGCAAAATTCAAGCAGAACACACCATCATTGGGGCTGGCTAGATTAATAAATTCAGTTATATCCACCCGTATCTTTTCATTTTCTTTAAAGACTCTAGTTGCTTACAATACAAGTTTGGTGGCTCAGTGTCACGGTCCTGTCAGTGCCGGCGTGCAGCCACTGCTGAGCAGGGACTCACCCACACTGCAGGGGGGCCCAGGGTCAGGTACAGCCGAGAAGCTCAGGCAAACAGGACCTGGAGACACTGAAGTTAGCAAGCAGTGAATGACCTACGGTCATGTGACTACAGTGGGCGGGGCTTAGCATCCTGCTGCCAGAGATCGGCAGGACACAACTACAGGAATGCTCAGGTCAGACAAACGGGGGTCATACACAGAGATAGCAGTAAAGTACCAGGGATGAGACAGAATAGTCAGGGCCAGGCAGCGGTCAAAGCCAAGCAGAATCCAACAAGCAGTATCCAGAGAACAGACCGAGTCAAAACCAAAGCATCAGGCAAACAAGAACACAGCACAAACACACTCAGGGGTCAGCACACTCTGCCAAGGGCAAAAGTATAACTGACGGGGATTGGAGCTTCCTGAGGCTATAAAAAGCTTTCCCAGAACCAAGGAGAGGCCACAATAATAAGCCCCAGGTGTGCAGGTAAGAGCCTGCACTGAGATCATAACATTTAACACCAGAAGTGCAGGTCCACCAGCACTGGTTCCAGACATTAACCCCGAGCGTGCAGGTCCAACCCGCACTGGGATCATGACAGTACCCCCCCTCTCAACGGGAGGCCTCTGGACCCCAGGCTTGCCCAGGTACCTAGCATGGAAAGCCCGAACCAGGCGATCCACATGCATCAACCGGGTTGGCACTCAGGACCTGTCCTCCGGCCCATACCCCTTCCAATGAACCAGGTACTGTACTGACCGCCGTACCAACCTGGAATCTACAATATGATCAATCTCATATTCCACATGTCCCTCAACCAAAACCGGAGGAGCAGCGGACTTGGACTCTCCCCGGACTGCTTCAAAAGGTTTCAGTAGAGATCTATGGAAGACGTTAGGGATCTTGAAAGAGGGTGGAAGGCACAGCCTATACGCCACTGGATTGTTTTTTTCCACAATCTTGTACAGGCCAATGAATTTGGGGCCCAACTTGGCTGAAGGAATCTTCACCTTAATGTTTTGCGTGGCGTCATCCCAAGAGACCTCTGCAGCCCAGCGGCGGAATTCAGTACAAAACCACTCAGCCGAGTCTTTCCCCTGACAGACACTCATCACCATGTCCTCTGCCAATCGTACTCGGTCCGGCTCATCATATATGTGCCCGAGGGCCTCAAAAAATGCATTCACTGACACTCTCTCAAGGGAAGTGGGAGGAAGGGAAAAAGCCCAAGCTTGTGGGGACCCTCTTAATTAGGACATAATGACCCCCTACCTTCTGGCTTTCGTTCCCAGAGGAACGTGGTCTCAAACTAAAAAAAAAGTTTGCAACCCTCCATGAAGATCCTGAACTCCTTTTTGTTCCCAGAAAAGAAGTCAGGCAGTTTAACAGGTGGTTCCGGGGACACCAGAACAACATTACTCGCCCCAGCCCCCAGACCCAGCAGATAAAGCCCCCCGCACTGTCTCTGAAACCTGCTGCTGAGAACGAGCAAGAGCTTGCTGCTCCAGAGATAAACCCTGAAACATCTGACTCAGATTTTTCATCTTTTCAGCCAGAGACTGTATGGGATCCAAAATTCTCTGCACAAAAAACCCCAAAAACTTAATGGTCAGTTATAATTAGTGTTGAGCATTCCGATACCGCAAGTATCGGGTATCGGCCGATACTTGCTGTATCGGAATTCCGATACCGACTTCCGATATTTTTTCAATATCGGAAGTCGGCATCGGAATCGGAAGTTCAAAGTTGATTGACAGCCTGACGTCATCATGATGCGCGGTGTGTGCGCATCATGATGCGCCGTCATTTCGGGCCTTCCGGGGGTCTCTGCCGGCCTGCCGGGGGGCTGTGTGGACTGCCCGGGGTCTGTACCGGCCTGCCGGGGGGCTGTGCCGGCCTGCCGGTGGTCTGTGCACCCTGTGGGGGTCTGTACCGGCCTGCCGGGGGGCTGTGCCGGCCTGCCGGTGGTCTGTGCTCCCTGTGGGGGGCTGTACCGGCCTGCCGGGGGGCTGTGCCGGCCTGCCGGGGGGCTGTGCTGATGTCCGGGGGTCTGTGCAAGCATCGTCCGATGGGACTACAAGTCCCATCTGGCGATGCCTGCTACCATGACAGTGATTGACACATTAGCCAATGATGGGACAGTAGTAGTCCCATCATCCGGCTAATGTGTTAAATGTTAAAAAAAAAAAAAAAAAATACTACATACATACTACATGCATGCTACATACATACTACATACATACCACATACATACTACATACATACTACATACATACCACATACATACCACATACATACCACATATATACCACATATATACCACATACATACTACATACATACTACATACATAACACATATATACTACATGCATGCTACATACATACTACATGCTACATATATACTACATACATACTACATACATACATACTACATATATACTACATGCATGCTACATACATACTACATGCTACATACATACTACATATATACTACATGCATACTACATACATACTACATGCATGCTACATACATACTACATGCTACATACATACCACATACATACTACATACATACTACATGCTACATACATACTACATATATACTACATGCATACTACATACATACTACATGCATGCTACATACATACTACATGCTACATATATACTACATACATACTACATACATACATACTACATATATACTACGTGCATGCTACATACATACTACATGCTACATACATACTACATATATACTACATGCATACTACATACATACTACATGCATGCTACATACATACTACATGCTACATATATACTACATACATACTACATACATACATACTACATATATACTACATGCATGCTACATACATACTACATGCTACATACATACTACATATATACTACATGCATACTACATACATACTACATGCATGCTACATACATACTACATGCTACATACATACCACATACATACTACATACATACTACATACATACTACATGCTACATACATACTACATATATACTACATGCATGCTACATACATACTACATGCTACATACATACTACATATATACTACATGCATGCTACATACATACTACATGCTACATACATACTACATATATACTACATACATACTACATACAATACATTCATACAATACATACATAGACATACAGTACATATAACATAGAGTAACATACTTACCAATACTTGTCACATTGTTCCCTGAAGCCATTGTCTTTTACGGAATAAATATTAACATAACAAACCACAAAAATACTCACCCACGATCCGAAGCAGTCCACGAGTGTGTCCCACGACGATCTTGGGTAGAGAACTGCAGCATCAGCTGTTGCTGCCGTTCTCTACGGGCTGCAGGAATCCAATGACGGAAGGTAGGTATCCTTCCACACTGTATTCCTCCGCCACTTAAAAAAAAAAAAGTCCCTAGTCTCACTTTATGCCATTGCTGTGTGGGAATTTCCCACGCAGCAATGGCATAAAGTGAGACTAGGGACTTTTTTTTTTTAAGTGGCGGAGGAATACAGTGCGGAAGGATACCTACCTTCCCTCATT
Source organism: Dendrobates tinctorius (assembly GCF_039654945.1). Taxonomy (NCBI): domain Eukaryota; kingdom Metazoa; phylum Chordata; class Amphibia; order Anura; family Dendrobatidae; genus Dendrobates; species Dendrobates tinctorius. The sequence continues at coordinate 18,974,734 of NW_027361810.1, read as the reverse complement.
GGATTCCTGCAGCCCGTAGAGAACGGCAGCAACAGCTGATGCTGCAGTTCTCTACCCAAGATCGTCGTGGGACACACTCGTGGACTGCTTCGGATCGTGGGTGAGTATTTTTGTGGTTTGTTATGTTAATATTTATTCCGTAAAAGACAATGGCTTCGGGGAACAATGTGACAAGTATTGGTAAGTATGTTACTCTATGTTATATGTACTGTATGTCTATGTATGTATTGTATGAATGTATTGTATGTAGTATGTATGTAGTATATATGTAGTATGTATGTAGCATGTAGTATGTATGTAGCATGCATGTAGTATATATGTAGTATGTATGTTGCATGTAGTATATATGTAGTATGAATGTAGCATGTATGTAGTATGTAGTATGAATGTAGCATGTATGTAGTATGCATGTTGTATGTATGTAGCATGTATGTAGCATGTAATTTTTTTTTTTTTTTACATTCAACACATTAGCCGGATGATGGGACTACTACTGTCCCATCATTGGCTAATGTGTCAATCACTGTCATGGTAGCAGGCATCGCCCGATGGGACTTGTAGTCCCATCGGACGATGCCTGCACAGACCCCCGAAGCCTGCACAGCCCCCCGGCAGGCCGGCACAGCCCCCCGGCAGGCCGGCACAGCCCCCCGGAGCCTGCACAGCCCCCCGGCAGGCCGGCACAGCCCCCCGGCAGGCCGGCACAGCCCACCGGAGCCTGCACAGCCCCCCGGCAGGCCGGCACAGACCACCGGAGCCTGCACAGACCCCCTGGCAGGCCGGCACAGCCCCCCGAAAGGCCCGTACAGACCCGAGAGAGGCTGTACAAGGGAAAAACAGGATTTTTCTTATTCCGATACCGGAAGTCCCATAGACTTGAATGGGACTTCCGGTATCGGAATCGGCGATACCGATACTTTTTTTTAAGATCGGCCGATCCATTCCGATCCGATACTTTGAAGTATCGGACGGTATCGCTCAACTCTAGTTATAATGTCACTGTCCTGTCAGCGCCAGCGTGCAGCCACCGCTTAGCAGGGACTCACCCACACTGCAGGGAGGCCCGGGGTCAGATACGGCCGGGAAGCTCAGGCAAACAGGACCTGGAGACGCTGAAGTTAGCAAGCAGTGAAGGACCTACGGTCATGTGACTGCAAGGGGCGGGGCTTAGCGTCCTGCTGCCAGAGATCGGCAGGACACAACTACAGGAATGCTCAGGTCAAACAAACGGGGTCATACACAGAGATAGCAGTAAAGTACCAGGGATGAGACAGAATGGATAGTCGGGGACAGGCAGCGGTCAAAGCCAAACAGACATAGAAGGTACCAAGCAGAATCCAACAAGCAGTATCCAGAGAACAGACCGAGTTGAAACCAAAGTATCAAGCAAACAAGAACACAGCACAAACACACTCAGGGGTCAACACACTCTGCCAAGGGCAAAAGTTTAACTGACGGGGATTGGAGCTTCCTGAAGCTATAAAAAGCTTTCCCAGAGCCAAGGAGAGGCCACAATAATAAGCCCCAGGTGTGCAGGTAAGAGCCTGCACTGAGATCATAACATTTAACCCCAGAAGTGCAGGTGCACCAGCACTGGTTCCAGATATTAACCCCAAGCGTGCGGGTCCAACCCGCACTGGGATCATGACACTCAGTGGCCTTGCAGCCCTGGGGTCCTGGGTTCAAATCCCACCAAGGACAACATCTTATGAATAAATAACCATGTTATACCTAATTCCATATGGAAGGAAAACAAGGTTCAAATGAGTATTCTTGGAAAAACATGTAATTTTTTATTAAATACAAATACATAAAAATATGGAGCACACACTACCAAACAGGCTATATATAGAGAGGATTTAGTCACAGACAATAACTATTCCATACCATGTTTATAAGAGCCAGTCGCTAAAAAATTGGGCAAACATAACCAATTCGTTACAAATACAATTTACATCCCATAATTTCTCATCTAGAGTAATAATTATGGTAATATAAACTGCCCCCCCCAAAAAAAGCCAATCATAAAGTGCAATAAATCCGTTATAATGTGCTCTATATTAATCAATGAACGCCCAATGCAGTATTCACTAAATAAAGTGCTAGTAGGCTGTACTAAATAGAGTTAATCATGGGTGAAAAAACAAATAATCACACCCTAATACTTAAGTATATAACATGACAAACAGCCGACCATGAACTTACTGGTATGGAGGTGAACTGTGTCCCCAAGCCTGGCACCCCTACGAACATTTCGATATAACTTCATCAGGAGGTGTGACGTGTTTTCCTTCCATATGGAATTGGGTATAACATGGTTATTTATGCATAACATGATTGAGTTATTGGACTTATAAATGTCCTTGATTGTTAGTTAAAGGAATTTTTGGTATTTAAGGACAACATCTGCAAGGAGTTTGTATGTTCTCACCGTGTTTGCGTGGGTTTCTTCCGGGTTCTCCGGTTTCCTCCCACATTCCAAAGACATACTGATAGGGAATTTAGATTTTGAGCCCCATCAGGGACAGCAATTATTATGTGTGCAAATTGTAAAGCGCTGTGGAATATTATGAAATACTCAGATATGTAACGAAAAACATATTTATATAATCTGAGACGGAGGTGAGCAAATAATTTCTGGCAGATTTGACCCAATCCAATCTGATTTGTCTCAAAAAGACTTTTATTGTACACTGTGATTTCTGCAAACGTCAAAGCATAACAACAAAGGGAAGAATAGGGTTAAAAAAAATTAAAAAATCACCTATCCTAGGCGTATCCCCTTACTTTCCACAACTCCTTGCATTGTCATCCGATCACTATGGACGATGCCTAGGTCCCTCAAAACCTTGTGGTGCATTTTGCAATGGAAGATTCATACCAAACACCAAAGAGAAGTCAAAGTCAAAGTGAGCGGTGAACTGGGAGTGGAGCTGCTGCAGCTAAGCAAGTGAGGATCAGGCTTAGGACAAGTGAGTAGAAGCTTTTGGGGTTTTTTTTACCCCCCTTCTCAACCATATAGCAAGGAACAATATCTGCAAGGATATGTTTGCATGTTCTCCCTATGTTTTTATGCGTTTCCTCACACATTGCAAACTCATACTAAGGAATTTAGATTATGTGCCCTAATGGGGACAGTGATGATGATGTCTGCAAATTGTACAATAAAATAATAAAGGAATATAAAAATAAATATAGCAAGTTGAACAAATTTGGATTTTGGTAAAACCAAATTTTTGGCCAAATTCATATCAAATTTGATTAGCCATCAATCAATTTGCTAATCTCTGCTTTGAAACACATGTGAGCCACTAGTAAAAGCTTGTAAACTAGCAACTAGGGCAATAATGTAGATGTACACACCAGTAGGTATGCAACTAATGAAATAGCAGGAAAAGGCTCGCCGTGTAATAGGTAGCATGGTTGCTCTTATTTACATTTGCATTGATCACATTAAACGCTGACCACCAGTGTAAATACAAAAAGAAGACATAGATTTATAGGCAAACAATTTAAAATTCCAAATTTTATTCCATATGATTAATAAAATAAATATCCATGATACACAATTAAAATCATGTTCACTCAGATGCGTTTCTGGCTGAAGCCCTTAATCATATGGATCCGCAAGAAAACAATTTAAAATCCTAATTTTTTGTCCCATCCAGTAGATAAAATGCGATATCCATGGTGCACAGTTGAAAAGGTGTTCACTCTGACGCGTTTCTGGCCGAAGCACTTAATTGTAAAGTAGCACTCTACGATTAAGGGTTTCAACCAGAAACGTGTCAGACATCTCATTCGTTAATCGGATGGAACAAAAATGTACAATTTTAAATTGTTTTCATGCGGATCCATTTCTCCTTTTTGTGTTTACACCGGTAGGTCGCAGTCATGGCCTCTTTTCCTTGTCAACTGTCAAAGGGGAATTTGGAAGACATCTTGCAATATTACAACCCAACGCTGATTGAGTTGCATCTTACCTTTTATAACTGTAGCAAAGAAAGTCTGTGCTCCATAGATTGTTCCAACTGGAAGGATCCTATGAAATAATTTGTCCTTCCTTTTCCTATGTGCCCACTTCTCAGTGTCATTCATCTACGTACAAATATCAACAGGGATCGAGAGGCACGCGTGTAAAGGCAATAATCTCTTCTGGACGACATTCTCGCTGTTGGCTATTGCTTTCAGCTTTTCATGCCAAATGGCTCCGATTTTAGAAAGTGCTGGCACACAAATCTCGATCCAGAGGGACATTGCTACTGAGAATATCAGCAAGTAATATCTGTTCTTTACTCTAATAAAACATCTCAGCATCTTTATGCACAGTGGACAGAAGCTGTAAGATGGTCAAGGAGCGATAGTTTTGGCAGGAAGAGAATATCAATATAGACGGAGAAGTCCAGAAACAGTGGTGAACCATGACTACAATAGATCCTTGACAAGACATGTTGTCAGTTAATGGCCCCTTATCAATAACTTTTCTGTTAGTCAAAAAGGAGCCCGTCCAAGTATGAAGGACGACCAACAATCCAGAAGTAATTGAATTAAACTCGGTATTAATTTTCTTACAGGATGCAAAAAGTTCTGTCTTCTTGGCCAAATTATTCTGCCTCTCTGGTTAGAAGACATTATCTTTCATCACGCATGACTTAAGGGTTATGGGAGGATATTAAAATGTCTTCTGCACTGTATAAATTAATTTTTTTTTATACTAGGTCTTGTTATTTTGTGTATTTTTTGTCATTTTTGCTATTTTACTCAATTGTTTCTAAAGACTAATTATTCCAATAAAAAATATAATCATTTCACAAATTGTTGTTTTATATTCTTTGATTGCTGTCTTGGAAATATATAAAATAGTTGAATGTTTAAATGGAAAGAGCTAATTAAAAAAGTAAAATGTTTTTCATTGTTTTTCTTCTTGGCTCAAGATATCCCAAAATGAGTTTTACAAGATAACCATTGGAAGAAAAATAATGATATGGTCACTGAAAAAAGTATATCATTTATTTTACCTAGTCCAGTATTTTAAAAAAAATTGTATAAATCTGGTGTTAGGCTAGTTTCACACTAGCTTATTTTCCTCGCAGCGTTCGGCGCCGCTAAGCCCCGCCCCCTACCGTCTCCCTGCCTGCCCCATCCGGTCATCGCCGCCTACTATCGCACACGGCTGCATGCGATCTGTGCACCCTATCTTTAGCACCCTTCTTTTGAAGGTGCACCGGTGTGCGCCGAATGCACCATGTTGCATTTTGGCACGCTCGGCGCACCTTCAAAAGTGCGCAGCACACGCTAAAATCCTACTAGCGCACAGCCAGCGCACGGTCTGCGCACCCTATACTAAAGATAGGGTGCGCAGATCGCATGCAGCCGTGTGCAATAGTAGGCGGCAATGACCGGATGGGGTGGGCAGGGAGCCGGCAGGGGGCGGGGCATAGCGGCGCCGAGCGCTGCATGGAAAATAAGCTAGTGTGAAACTAGCCTTAGTTGATTTAATGTTACTTGATAAATATTATACTAAAAGATATGTAATAATATACTATTAAAAATAAGAGAACTTGACCCTCTTTCATTTTGATAGCCTTTCTCACCATTTTAAGATACAATAAAGCTCAGTTGTTATGACTCGACATTCTTTCCGCTATCTTACCATATTTGTCAAATATTCAAAAAGTGTTCCCTTCAAAAATGTCTAAAGATGAGAAAAAGTGCACATCACCTTTAAAATCGAACTTCAGAACTTTTCAGTGAAGATATAATGGGTCGCTTTGACAATAGCCAGAGGTTGTATAATATTGACATTTTTCTTCTTAGAAACAACACCTCTCTTGCCTAGAGGCTATGAGTGCCATTTCGTGAATGTTAGATGCAGCCTATGTACTGCGTGCTGCTGCTGTAAACAGCATTTAGGGATATGTTCTACAGCAACTACATGGACCAGTACTGAGTGCATTGTGCAAACAGGGGAAGGATGTCATATGTGCCCATAATTTACTACACATGGTGATTCTGTGTTATCTATGGTATATAGAGGTGTAATCAGTCATTGCTATCTTGTCTGTGATGATAATGAGGCACCTGAAAAGTGTTTTGTACAGAACAAGAGGAAACAATTTAATAATAAGCTTAGTGATCATTGTAAAAGTAAAGGGAAGAGGTGAGCTGTTATGAGTCATTGTACAGGAGTGGGAGGAGGTGAGCTGTGACATCACCTATTGTGAAGGGTGAATCCTGTGTTATCTACTGTATAGAGAGGTGTTATTAGTCATTGTTCAGGAGGAGGAGAGCTGAGACCTCACCTACTGTGAATGGTGAATCCTGTATTATATACTGTATATAAAGGTGTCATCAGTCATAGAGGAGGTGAGCTGTGACATCACCTATTGTGAATGGTGGATCCTGTGTTATCTACTGTATATAGAGGTGTCATCAGTCATAAAGGAGGGGAAGAGGTGAGCTGTGACATCACTTATTGTGAATGGTGGATCCTGTGTTATCTACTCTATACAGAGGTGTTATCAGTCATTGAAAAGGAGGAGATGAGCTGTAACATTGCCTATTGTGAATGGTGGGTCATAGGTTATCTACTGTATATAGAGGTGTTATCAGTCATTGTACAGGAGGAGAAAGTGAGCTGTGACATCACCTATTGTGAATGGTGGATCCTGTGTTATCTACTGTATATAGAGGTGTTATCAGTCTTTGTACAGGAGGAGGTGAGCTGTGTCACAACCTTGTTGTGAACTCGTTTTCTGGTCTGCCTCTGGTTTCTGGTGAAGGAGCTGGTTGTGTTGACAGAGGAGTCGTGAGTTCTCTTTCCGGGCTCCCTCTGGTGGTGGCTAGAGGTAATGAAGCTGATCTAATTAACTGAGACCTGCCACCTGATAATGAGGATGAGGATTGCACATCTGGAGTCTCGGACTGGATTTAAGACAGCCGACTCCCTCTACCCATGCTGGTGATTTTTTCCTGCCTCCTGAGGTTCTAGTTTCCAGTTCAGTTCCTGCCTTCTCAAGCTAAGTGTTCTCTGCTATTGTTCACACTTGATTTGGTCTGGTCTATTCAGTTTTTGTGTGGTTAGCCAGCCTGTGCTGGGGCTGTGATGAATTTCCATTCCGATGTCACTGCATGTGACAGTTTGCTTTTTGTCCCTTATTAGATTGGCCTCTTTTATGCTCTGTTCTCAGAATATGCCAGAGTGCTGATATAGTGGGAGAAGTCTAGTGACTTCAGGGTTTTTTTGCTATGAGAAGTGTTGGACATTTTTGCAGGGTTTTTTTGGCATGATTGCAGACAGTATCTTTCCTTTCCTGTCATTTCTAGTTAGTGTGGGCCCCATCGTTTGCTCAGCCTATTTTCCTACCTGTGTTTGTGTTTTCATCTTGTCTTGCCTCTCTGGTTTTCTGTGACTTAGCTTGGTCTTGTTTTCCTCCTCGGTGACCCAATCATAACACCACCTATTGTGAATGGTGGATCCTATGTTATCTACTGTATAAGTAGGTGTTAAATTAAATCTTGTCTGTATTCTGAATTAAAGACTTTTCATCAGTCTCATTATCAAAACAGACAAGATTTCATTTAACACCTCCTTATACAGGAGATGGCATGGGGTCTACCATTTGCAATAGATGATATCACAGCTATGTGTCTAATATTAGGTCCAGTGGCCATTTGGATTATTGGAAGATTTTAGGAATTTTCGTTTTTATTTAAATATTGATATGAACAAAAAAATACTTTTACCACAAAAACTTAATTTGCTCAATAGGTCATTATTTTAGTTGAGCAAAAAGCTTTGCAGGATCCGATCCATCAGACACGTCAGTAATCTGTGGCTACTGGTCCAGAGCCTTGTCAGCCTCTTCCTACCTCTCGGCATTCAGGTGCCTCTTCCAATTAGTGGGCCATGTGTGATGTCAGGAGTGCATTGCAGCAGAATGATGATGTCACACTGGCCCTACTAATTGTATGAGGCACTGAGGATGCGGAAAGGAAGGAGCTGCTTTAATATAAATTAAATTAATAATATACAATGTGAAAATTCTTCTTAGGACTCTCTACATTCATAAATATGAATATCCTGTGCCTACTGGAATATAAGATTTCTATATCATACAGGTGTGCTTGCTCGGTGAGTTCCTGACTCCCTTCCTTGCTGTGTTTTTACTTAGATGTTCTTCATTTTCACTACATTACATTGTATCTTCAAATTCAATCATGCAACCATAGATCTGCAATTTAGCTCACATCAATATAGTTGTAAATGTCCAATGCTCACAGGGAAAGTTCCCTGGAATGAGATGGACAGAAATGAGAGACAATACATTAAGAGATGTATTGATTGTTGCAGCCTTGTTTCTCAGTTGGTCTTGTGTTAAAGGATTCTGTGCAAAATGTGTTGCTATACCTGTCAGGCTTATTAAATTGTCACAAAGCCCTGCAAAATAGAGGAAACCGAGCTGATTTTCTGCCAAATGTATTTTGATTTCCATCTGAAATTTTCATGCTGTGTTTGAACATAAATATCGGAAAATCAAGAAGAGTAAAGGTTGGCACTGAAAACAAAATCACTCAATCTCCTTTAATGTTCTAATTGTTTTCAACGGCCATATTTAGATTTTTTTTTCTTTTTCTTCGACGTTGCGCATCTTGGGAAATTGCTGGTTTGCATTCCATTTATGCTTCTTGCTTAGATATTAGAGTTGAGGAAAAACATTTGCGGTATCCTGGTCCAGCTGTCATATTGGTTAGTCCGTGGCCATCAGACCAGAGCCCTGCAAACTGCCTCTTGTCAGCATCCACAGTACCTCTTTAATCCTGGTAGGATGTCATGCGTGCATCATGCCAAAAAAGTGATGTTGTACTGGGCCTACTAATCAGAAGAGGCAACAGAGATGTTGACAAGGAGGAGTTTCACAGTGTGCCTATGGTGGGCATGGATAACTGCCATGGCTGTTGGATCAGGATCCCACAAATGTTTTTGCTCAACTCTATTATAGACATATCCATCCTTTATTATTTAACGGCCTTCGGCTTCTTCTTGAGCGATGGCGACTTGATGGGTGAACATTCTGAAGGAAGATCAATCTTGTGCAAGCCTAGAAAGTTCCACCAGGGTCTTCTCCACCATTATCTTGACAGTATTAAGCCATGAGGTTGCTAGTCTTTCTCGACACCTCATTCTTGATATTCTTCCAATCATGATGTCCTTCTCCAGTGATTGCTCGTTTTGTATGATTTGTGTGAAGAAGAAAAGTCGCAGCTTGGTGATCCTTGCTTCAAATGAAAAGTCTGGCTTGATTTGTTCCAAAATTGACTTGTTTGTTCTTCTTGCCATCCATAGTATTGACGACATCATTCTCCAGCACCACATTTTGAAGACGTCAATTATTGTCAATTCTTCTTCTGTCTTGTTTCTTTATCATCCAGGCTTCACATCCGTATGTTACTACAGAAAAGAACAGAATATGTTTGATCTGTATTTTCTTCACCGGTGAAATGTTCCTCAGTTTGATGACCTTGTCCAGTGAATTCATTGTTGATTTGCCCATATTTTGCTATTGACCTCTGGTGGCATGGCTGCTTCTTGAGTGATCGTTGATCTGAGCATGATGAAACCAGGGTCATGGCTGCATCTTGAGTGATCATTGATCCGAGTATGTTGAAGCCCTTTACAACTACCAGTTCATCGACATCCATCTCAAATGAGTCCTGGTCATACCTGACAGTATTCGATGTCTCACCATTTCTTAAATTTGGTAAGAATCCCAATTTCTCATAAAGGAAATTTCATGCAATATGGCAACATGCTGCTGAATCCTTTGAAAGGCTGCAATTCATATCCCAACCACTGGGATAGAACTGCAATTCATATCCCAACCACTGGGATAGAACCAAAGACCTGCTCATATGGCCGGGTTGCTGAACAGCAGAGGAGGTGGCATAAAGCATCTGGTGAGAACCTAGGACAGGTATTACGATATTTTATCTTTTTATTAACCCCCTCCCTCCTCTTTATTAATCATGCTTTAGGGTCTGAAGTATCCTGATAATTGGGGACTTTCAATTCAGACTGAAAGCTTTATCAGACCAAACCAAATACTTCATTCTATTTGAGCAAATGTGCCCAGACGGAATTTGCCTATGTCTATTCAAAGTTATGATGTGCTGCATATGGCATTTTTGTCCTTCATTTTCCCATAGGTTTCTCAAATAGGTATCCAGAGATACAAGACAAAAGCATCACTTAAAATGTTGTGAAAATAAGACTAAAAATTTATTGCACTTTTTCAAGTGTTTAAAAATTGTTAGAACATAAGATGGCTGATGAAAACTCTCTTTCTGGTCAATATCAGCAAATCACAGCATAGCTTTTATTTTCCCAAAGCAGTTTAAAAAATAGAAGACAAGCTCTGATTGGTTGCCGTTGGCATCAAAAACAGTTTTTTCTTTTAGACAATTTTGATAAATGAGGCACAGACAGTATGAAAGAGACCTAACTCCATCCCAGGAGAAAAATTCTGAGCATTTTGGTGAAACAAGAAAAAGAGGACACGCTAAGAATGTAGATAGAGACAATGGCAAAAATAACCCGTGAGAATCTTACTAAGAATTTTGAGTAAAATTGACTTCCTTCTGTGAATATGTAGTGCATTTAACTTCAGGCCAAATACATTACTGTGCTAATTTGCTCATGAGATTCCAATGCCAAGAAAGCGTAGTAAAAAATTACATTGGGTTCCGGTCCATTTGGTACAAAGTCTTTAAGAATTTCCATATTTTAAACAAAAAGGATTTTACTGGAAATTAAAATCAATGATGGAAAAATTAATATATTATTTATCACTTCCCCCAGGCTTTTTTCATTAAACTCTTGGCAAATTGAGCAACTTTCTATCTTCTGGTTCCACCTGGTCTTCTCAATATTTTACACTCTAAAACTCTTTTTTAGGATCTCTATGACTGATATTTGGCCATCCTTACTAGCTGAAGACTTAGTCACAGTTGTCCTGTGTAAGTAGTAGAAGGGCCTGACCCTTGACGTTACACAATCATTGGCCCAATCCTCCTGGGCCATACAAAATTTAGTAACAATTACCATGAAACTAACAAACCATCTGCAAGATTCCAACTTGGATTTCTAAATTTCTTGCACATCTTCTGAAAATCAAAGGGAGGAGCACACCATTCTTCACATATTTTGAAGCAGCTTTAGAATATATCATGTCTGGAGCAAAGTAGATGGGCATTTCGGCTTGGTAGAAAACACCCAAATCTCTATCTTTGGTCGGCATTTTGCATATAAGAAAAAATGTTATTCTCATGAAAGACCATCAGCGTAATCCAGTGCAATGTAATCAGTCTTGGTTCTTTAGAGTTAATTGGTGTAACATACACACTAGACGCCGTTCCCGTTTTCCATGGAACAGCAATCATATCATCTCTAGGCAGCAGGTTGATTGTTAACTTGTACTTTATCTGTTAGGCAAGCTATCTATTCTGTGATTGCCTGACATCCAGTTACAAATATGAATACTTTCAGAACATTCAATGGCTGGAGATAATTAGCAGAAAAATTGCAGGGTGGGCTTGGTGGCTAATGAGTGATCATGCTGTCCAATATACATTCTTTGGTGACATCTCCTGATTTATCTCCAATTGGTTTCTTATTTATTTATGACCTCCTCTTTAACCTAGTATTCTGCTTTCAGCCCCATTCAAAGGGCCTTATTGTTTTGACCCTGGGGTGACACCTTTTTTTGCCTAATACCTCTGACTAATAACCCCAGACTTGACCCCTGTCTTTGCTTGACCACGTTGTTGATTCTGCTACTGGTTCCATATTTGTGGTATAAAGCCAGCTTGCCAATCACTTTACTGTTAACTCGCTTCACCAGACAGCAGCTGCTCCATGAATGCAAACCGGAGTATTGTAAGTCAGATCCCTGTAAAGGGTGAAAAGATGAATATCAGGGCATTCCCTGGGTACTGGTAATCGACATCAGTCTCATGTTTATGAAGCTTGGATAGTAGAAATTAACAAATTGATTGAAGAATTACTTGAATTCACTAAAAAATTTCCCCAATAATTGGTTTAGAAAAGCAATAAAGATTTGGCTTTCCCAATGCTTCTTGACACAAATTTTCCCAGCACAGTCCTCTGATTGACTATATTTCTTTCTTCTACTTGCGTCAATGAAGTGTGTTGTTCACCAAGTGACCATCTGAGATCTATTAGGCAGTGAAAGATGAGACATAGAAAGAGGAGTTGATCAAAGGTCGAAGCACGGAGCATTAGTGATTGGACAGCTTTGGAGAGGTTATTTTAACCCCATCTGAGCAGATTCAATTTTCACAGAATTAATGTGATTCAAACAGAATGTTTCCCTTTGAATTGAGTAAATTGAGTTGAATTTCTGGAGGTTTTCTCTACCGGCATGAAAAAACTTTTCAGCAGTTTTTCCATTCTACTCTTACACTTTGGTGCTTTATGTATGCCCTGGTTATATGCCATTTTCATATACAGTATATAGCTTATAAAAAAAGCGAAATGTATAAAAGGAGAATGTTAAAGAAAAACGTTAAGAGTTTAACATTAACAGGGCTCAGGTACAGTGCAGGAGCAGTAAATGTTAACATTGGAAGCTTCGAGCTCGCTGTTGAGATACAGGATGTGTTGGTTTTCTTTTGTTAGTCTTGAAGAAAAAATCTATCTTTATAAGGATAGTGGAAGGTTTCTCTGTACTGCTCCAGACTTGTCAATGCCAGGACTGATGAAATAACAATGACCAGTTTATAGGTTGGGTAAATGTGAGGCATTTATGTTCTACAGAGCATTAACAATAAACTATTGATCTGGTGAGCGTTGTATTGCAGTAATTAGGCTCACAATGGTGGAGCCGACCGAACAAATTTCTTACATTTCATTGTCACCTTGCAAGTCATATTCAATCAAATGCTATATTACCCGCTGATCAACTGCTCAACTAATTGCCCCAATCTAATGTTTGATGTATGTCTTCCCTACTATCAGGTGCTAATTTAGGTTGTCTTTGTATCAGTATCTATGCTAAACTTACCTTTTTAATCACCTAAAGCATCAAGGAAATGTTCATATCTATCTATCTATCTATCTATTTATGTCAATGATTTGAATGTTTGTCCCATATCAGCCTTTAAATAAAAAAATAGATTTAATAAAGTACCCTAGGTGAAAAAAACTGAATGACTAGAAAATCCATAAAGAAATAACCTACAGTACAAACTAATATACTACAAATGTGTCCATCCATACCTTTCCTTTTTGGTTCAATATATCAAGATTAATTTAAAGACCAGCTTCAGAAAAAAAAGATTTCTTGATACTTTGTCAGGAGATACTATATTTGTCTATGTGTGGCCATCTAGTTGAAATGTGGCTTAAAGCCTGCTCAAGGTTGGGCCAGGGTGTCGTATTGAATTTGTCCACTTGGTTTGATAAATCCCAAGATGACCATCTTTGAAAATAATAATAATCTTTATTTTTATATAGCGATAACATATTCCGCAGCGCTTTCCAGTTTGCACACATTATCATCACTGTCCCCGATGGGGCTCACAATCTATATTCCCTATCAGTATGTCTTTGGAATGTGTGAGGAAACTGGAGTACCCGGAGGAAACCCACGCAAACACGAGGAGTACATACAAACTCCTTGCAGATGTTGTCCTTGGTGGGATTTGAACCCAGGACCCCAGCGCTGCAGTGCTATCCACTGAGCCACCGTGTTGAATACTTTGTCAGGTGTTGTTTGCTCTATGTGCGTCAACGTGTGGCAACCCACGGATATTCCAAGCAGTGTATTAAATTATTATTGTAAAAAAACAAAATCTTTAATGAAATATTGTGAAAATTAAAGGTTGGCATATCTATATGTAAAGACCATAAAGAGCATTACAGGACTTTTGTCTTTGATGGAGCTTAAATGACTCCAAACACGTTAGATAAAAGTCAGACAAACCCACCAATTTTGCAGAATCAGCCAAACATGAACTGTCTATGAGGTCCTCCTTACTATTTCCCGACAGATAATATTGATGCAGAAAAGGAAATGGCTATTGTTTGACAATCCTTCTCTTTGGCATGGAGATAAGTCACTACCAGATGGGTCTATTAGCGGCTTTCTCATAGAGAACACAGGAACATTTGGGAGAGATAGCTGTTGGTCAAACATTTGGCCAATGGATATCTAATATATATGGAAAGCTGAAAATTCACTCCCTGACTCCTATGGTTCCACACAAGACACAAGATCATTAATTGAACCCCACATTATATATCATGATAAATTATTTCTATATCAATCATAGAAAAATATTCAGAATTGAGAGTCCTCAGTGGTTGATACCTTTTAATGGCTAACTGAAAAGATGGTAACACATTGCAAGCTTTCGAGACTACTCAGGTCTCTTCTTCAGGCTTGTATATCAATCATAGCGATTTCTAAATAATTTGTTTCCTATCATGGTCTTTTATGTCCCAGTTAAAAAAGTCTATCTCCCATTTGTGGCCAGTTTAGATCCCTATTTAATATAATCAATGTAGTCGTGCTTAGCGTAGAAGCCTGGCCATTTTGTGTTCTTTTAGGATCTTCCTATGAGCCATTTACAGATTGAATGAGCATCCAGCCCTCTTGTAATCGGAGGTTTCAATAGCACAAAAGCCTCATGCTCTTTCCAGAAATGTAATCTCAGCTGATTGCATCTACATTATATCGTGCACATCTGTATTACAATTTCCCATATTTGTAGAGGAGTACTTACTTATAAACCCATTTCATCGGCCTCTTTTCAGCTTCTGAAGACATTTAATTTCCAAAAACTACCTTGTCTGAGAATCGACAACTGTGAATAACCATTTACAATTGTGCGGTTTCTTCTTGTAGAACCAAAGTGTATGTCATGCCAGCATTTCGCTTTTTGCTTTTCCTTGATGTGAACTTCCCACCGAACTTATAATTAAGATTGTTATACTTTATAATACATTGGAGGCTTTGTCACGAAATGTTATTTTCATTTAGTAGATATATTTTTTTACATTTAGTTTGATCATTGACTGGAACCGAAAATTATTATAGTTTCTTGACAATGTGGGGGTTTATATGTAGAGTAGATGAAAACATTTTCAGTTTGCTAAAGTGATTATTCAAGTTAAACTTCAAGAAAATTTTAGAAAAATTCAGTTTTTGGTTGTCAGGGTAAGCCGCTCCTCGGAACACCTCTATATACTTTGTTAGATCCCCTTTAATGCTGTAGTCTCTGTAAGTCACTAGTGGTTTAGCAAGCTGAGTCTGACGGCCACTGATGAATTCAAGTGCTTGTATCTGCCTGTCCGAGTTGGGTGCCAAACCAAATACTTGTGCGTGCACACTCCCATCATAATCCTTGTGATAGGCCTGAGCTCGGGACTTATCGACCTGTGCCTGGTCGCAGCATGATTGCAGAGATGAGTCCGCCTAGACAAAGACTGACCAAGGGATAACAAATTTCTAACCGGCGCATGGTGCTACAACTGACTTGCTGTAGGGCCCTCTGGGTGCGTCATGGATGTCGAATCCTGGGGATTTCAGCTTTGCATATTGCACTTGATGGAAACGTCACACATCCTCCTTCCTTCCAGCTCTCACCTTGCTCTCCTAAAATGGCCACCAAACCAACCCCTTCCTGTCAGGCACTTGCTCCCAATTTTTTGCACTGCCCCATGGGCTGGGGTGCTGTCTAGTTCTGCCCATATTGTAGTTCACACCAGCAGAGCAGAGTCCATTTGATATGACACCAGTTTCTGCCAACAGAATCGCTGTTTTTATTTCTCCTCACAGAACTGGTTAACTGTCGCTGAATAAAAATCCTGCACAAACCAGTTTAAGCCAGAGGCATCGAGCAGTTACAGGGGAAACAGCAGCCTCCTGTGGCCAGTGATTAGTACTGCAGGCAACAATATTCTCAATGTCCATGAACATTACTAATAAAATAGAACCGCAGCTGCAAATTACATGAAAATGGTTAATGGTAAGTGGCGGTCAGCGGCATAATCCCCATTGCCTCACATCAGAATAATGGACTCAACTTTCTAGCTAAACTCAGGTTAAAACTTCTGGGTTGTGGGATTATGCATATAGAAGGAGATACAACAACCCTCTGTAGCCCCTCTACATGAACGCTTGAGATCCTGCGTGTTATAATAAGATCTCAGACATTGAAAAATATCACATCCTTTACTAAGCAGTTATTAGTTTTACCAATCAGTAAAATATCAGAATGGTTTCCAGTTGCTAACTGCTTGCTTAGTACTGTAAATAAAAATGTTGGTAAATTTTTACCGCACACTCAAAAGTGATATGCAAATGTTTAAAATTTTTCATAGTTGCTCAAGATAAGTGCAAGTGACAGACAAGGCAAAAGTATAGACGATAGAAGCAACTTTTAGTAAATAAAAGGCAGCTTTGATTAACTTCAAAGGGCAACATCTCAAGCTTTCAAAGTGAAGAGGACAATGGAGGGTTATCAGATTCCGCTCTGAATGCCGGGATTCCAAAATCCAGACATTTGGCCCTTTTAGGGTGGCATAAGGGAAACCTATCAGCATTTTTTATAGCAAATGTCATTTGCAAAAATATCATCAGTATGTGGTTGCCCATTACTTTCTTAAATAAAAGGGTATCTATCCACTGACCGGAGATACGTACTCTTTATGTATTAGATAAGTGTTTTTTTCTTGAAATCTGGCAACAGAACTTTGTTGAATCAGGACCTATATCTATCTGTTTTGTACAGATTTGTCAAAAGGGAAGTCCCATCTAAAAATTCTGAGGTTCCGGAAAAAGTAAAAAATAAAGTCATTCATGCATTTTAAGTAAAGGCCATGTCTAGATGCTCAACGATATCATAAGATTCTTGACTTTGCTCATAGAATTCTGGGAGAAGACATTATCAGTACCCTAATGTAATAATGGTGACTGGTGACTATTTAGCAAGTTTTCTCTCATTTTAGCTTTGGTCTGAAAACAACAAAACCCAACATTGATCACACCACGAGTGGCTCGAGTAATAGTCACAAAATTGATGCATTTATGACTGATAGCATTGGAATCTATTGGGAAATGGTCCAAGTAAGTGCATCACAAGCAGAGATCTCATTAATTACAGATCTCTGGTATTTGCTGATAAATTGCGAGCAAAACGCAAATAGCTGTATTCACACTGCCGTGAAATTCTACTTCCAGGAATCATTTTCCCAGCGACTGAGAGGTTTCTGAAAGCTTGTGATACAAGTACGATCATGAATGATGATGGTGTAAATGTGCATGAAGAATGTGGAAAATGACAGGTCAGCAACTTCATGGTTATTTTATTTCCATCTTATCCAAATATTACCAGAAAGATATATTATTATGGGTAAAGGCAAGCAAAGAGTATACTGTTTATATATATCTATATCTATATCTTTAGATATAGATATATATATATATATATATATATATTACATAGAGATGCACTTGTACTGTTATACAGCTTGTGTCATTATTTTACCAACTATTATAGAAAATAGCTTGTGCTATGGATTTACTATACACTTAAAATGGTTCAGTCACATCTCCAATCTGAGAGTAGCATGAGATAAAAGGGAAGACGCTGAGCTCAGGGATATATGAATTTTTGTGTTTTGATTCTGTATTTTCACTTAAAAAAACTATTTATTGCTGGAGATCATAGAGAAAGCCTGTGGGACACAACACTGCATCAGCGAGGAAAGCAGGACTCACAAGCTTTTTCTTTGGATCCTCTGCTTCTCTGTGACGTTACCGCTCTGTAGACTGCCTGGGTCACCCTACACTCTTCAAGACCCGGAAGTCTTTTTTTACAATGAAAGCCGATGGAGGTCAGAATAAGACACCATAGACTTTCATTTTAAAATAGACTTCCTGCTCATGCAACCCCTGGCAAAAATTATGGAATCACCAGCCTTGGAGGATGTTCATTCAGTTGTTTAATTTTGTAGAAAAAAAAGCAGATCACAGACATGGCACAAAACTAAAGTCATTTCAAATGGCAACTTTCTGGCTTTAAGAAACACTAAAATAAATCAAGAACAAAAAAAGTGGTAGTCATTAATGGTTACTTTTTTAAACCAAGCATAGGGGCAAAATTATGGAATCACTCAATTCTGAGGGAAAAAATTATGGAATCATGAAAAACCAACAAACAAAAAAACACTCCAACACATCACTAGTATTTTGTTGCTCCACCTCTGGCTTTTCTAACAGCTTGCAGTCTCTGAGGCATGGACTTAATGAGTGTCAAACAGTAGTCTTCATCAATCTGGCTGCAAATTTCTCTGATTGCTGTTACCAGTTCAGCTTTGCAGGTTGGAGCCTTGTCATGGATCATTTTCTTCAATTTCCACCAAAGATTTTCAATTGGATTGAGATCCGGACTATTTGCAGGCCATGACATTGACCTTATGTGTCTTTTTTCAAGGAATGTTTGCACAGTTTTTGCTCTATGGCAAGATGCATTATCATCTTGAAAAATGATTTAATCATCCCCAAACATCCTTTCAATTAATGGGATAAGAAAAGTGTCCAAAATATCAACATAAACTTGTGCATTTATTGAAGATGTAATGACAGCAGTTAGAGACGGCGGAACGCACTAAATATTAAATAATAGAAAGTGCGTTCGCCACCCAGGGTCCACCGTGCAGTAGGTGTTAAAACCGCTGCTAGACAATGGCAGACGCGCTATATGGCGGTATAGCACACGCGGGTTAGATGTCACCCGATGTGCGCTGGGCGTACTCTGTTGATTCACATTGTCGCCTAAGGCATGAACATAAATGCCGAGCCTGTTGACCTCACAGGACTCAGCGAAGTGCACACACGGTATGTGGTCACAGGACTAAGCCCAAGACTCAGGGCAATGTCCGTCTAGACCTACCGTGCGTACGGCATCGCTACCGCGGACGCCAACTAGTGCTGCTACAGCAGCGCGTCGACTGACCCAGTGCCCAAGAGGGGCGCACTGCCGGACGCAAGCACTGTGGAGGATGTGCCGTGTCGTCACTAACTTGCCACTGACTGGCGCTGACTCTATAACTAGTTCCCTAAACTCACTCATAATATCAGAGGGAGGGGAATCTTAATGAGTCATTCGCAGTCCATACATCCATCAACATTCACACAGTAGCGATTAGAGTCTATACTGGCGCATGGCCGAGCGGCCATGCGAACCTTTTATAGCCGGGACCTTCCAGAAGCTTCCAGATAACTGAGATGGACCAATCAGATCACGAGAAGAACCTGGTCATGTGACTCCCGATCTCCAATGGGAGATCGTCTCATTAGCATACCCCGTAGAGCGACAGAGGGACATAGCCTCTGGAGCGATTTGCTGCTGAGCAGCCTGCATTGCTATTGCTGACCCAAAGGTGACAGCAACTGCCAGACCCACAGAGCAGGACTGGGCAGAGCATCTGGGACGCTGGGACTACTGAGCAATCTCATCTGCAGTCGAAAGATAATGGGAGACCGCAGAATGTGAGGCTCTTGATTCCTGTTGAGCCGCTGCAGGAACCCGACGCCTAGCAGACAGCCATCTCCCCAGTGCCTTTACCTGACATGCAGCCCCATATCATCAATGACTGTGGAAATTTGCATGTTCTCTTCAGGCAGTCATCTTTATAAATCTCATTGGAACGGCACCAAACAAAAGTTCCAGCATCATCACCTTGCCCAATGCAGATTTGCGATTCATCACTGAATATGACTTTCATTCAGTCATCCACAGTCAAGGACTGCTTTTCCTTAGCCCATTGTAACCTTGTTTTTTTCTGTTTAGGTGTTAATGATGGCTTTTGTTTAGCTTTCCTGTATGTAAATCCCATTGCCTTTAGGTGGTATCTTACAGTTCGGTCACAGACGTTGACTCCAGTTTCCTCTCATTCGTTCCTCATTTGTTTTGTTGTGCATTTCCTGTTTTGGAGACATATTGCTGTACGTTTCCGGTCTTGACGCTTTAATGTCTTCCTTGGTCTACCAGTATGTTTGCCTTTAACAACCTTCCCATGTTGTTTGTATTTGGTCCAGATTTTAGACACAGCTGCCTGTAAACAACCAACATATATTGCAATATTGCGTGATGATTTACCCTCTTTTAAGAGTTTGATAATTCTTTCCTTTGTTTCAATTGACATCTCTCATGTTGGAGCCATGATTCATGTCAGTCCACTTGGTGCAACAGCTCTCCAAGGTGTGATCACCCCTTTTTAGATGCAGACTAACAAGCAGATCTAATTTGATGCAGGTGTTAGTTGTGGGAATGAAAATTTACAGGGTGATTCCATAAATTTTTCCTCAGCATTGAGTGGTTCCATAATTTCTCCCTTATGCTTGGTTTAAAAACGTAACCATTACTGACTACTAGAGTTGAGCGAAACAGGTCGATCAATTTCAAAAATCGCCGACATTCGCCAAAGTCGGGTTTCATGAAACGAAACCCGACCATAGCGTGAGGTCGGCCATGATGTCGGCGACCCAAGCGCCAAAGTCGCGTTTCAAATAATGCTTCCAGCGCCTTTTTTCAGCCAATGATGGAGGATGCACACTGTGGGCAACGCGATGACATAGGCAGCAGCCAGCACCATCTTAGAGAAGGGCATTGAAGTGATTGGCTGGCTTTGTGTGGCGTCACAGGGGGTATAAAAGGCTGTGAACGCCGACTGCCATCTTACTTCTGCCGATCTTACAATAGGGAGAGGTGCTGCTGCTGATTCTGAACAGGGAGAGCATTAGGCAGGGAAGAAGAAAAAAAAACTGCTTCTGCTGATAGCGCTTTTCACTGTACAGTTAGTGTGCAGTGAAAGGGGAGGATTTTTGTTGTGTGCAGCAGCGCTGGAGGTGATTAGGCTGCCTTTTAAGGCTACCTACTAGCTGCATTGCTGTGTGCACACTGCTGTTCAAACTGCTTTTTTCAAAGCACTCCAAATTTTATTATTTTGTCCTGGTGAGTTACTGAGCGTTCATTTTTTCACACGTCATCTAGCGTTGTACGCTCCTCACACACTACTGTGTATTCCGGCTGGTATCACGGACAAATAGAAGCTATCTGGGTGTGACTCTGGAAGAAAAACCCGAGGAGTTTGTCCGATTTTCCAGACCTACACCTTAGAGTTGTGTCCGTTTTTCAAACAGTTTCGTATATCTGCTGTTTGATTACAGTCAAAACTAGACAGAGACAGCGTGTGTCAGTCCGTATACAAATACACGGAGCTTGACAATTTTACATACACACACTGTACAGCGGTGTACACTCCTCACACACTACCGTGTATTCCGTCTGGTATCACGGACAAATAGAAGCTACCTGTGTGTGACTCTGGAAAAAAAAACGAGGAGTTTGTCCGTTTTTCCAGACGTACACCTTAGAGTCGTGTCCATTTTTCAAACAGTTTCGTATATCTGCAGTATGATTACAGTCAAAACTAGACAGAGACAATGTGTGTCAGTCCGTATACAAATACACGGAGCTTGACAATTTTCCATACAGACACCGACTAGCGGTGTACGCTCCTCACACACTACCGTGTATTCCGGCTGGTATCACAGACAAATAGAAGCTATCTGGGTGTGACTCTGGATGAAAAACCCGAGGAGTTTGTCTGTTTTTCCAGACCTACACCTTAGAGTTGTGTCCGTTTTTCAAACAGTTTCGTATATCTGCTGTTTGATTACAGTCAAAACTAGACAGAGACAGCGTGTGTCAGTCCGTATACAAATACACGGAGCTTGACAATTTTACATACACACACCATACAGCGGTGTACGCTCCTCACACACTACCGTGTAACGCCTTCTAGCATGGACAAATAGAAGCTACCTGTGTGTGACTCTGGAAAAAAACCGAGGAGTTTGTCCACTTTTCCACACCTACACCTTAGAGTCGAGTCCGGTTTTCAAACAGTTCCATATATCTGCTTGTTGGATTACGGTCCAATACATACTGTGAGAGCGTCTGTGACTAACATAAAATATACGTTGATTTAATTTGTTTAATACACCTTACACAGCTGGATGCTCCTCATACAGTACCATCTCTCTGCTAGTATTTTGGTTACATTTTCCCAAACATGAGGAAGTATGGAGGAATAGGCCGCAGACGTGGGCAGGGGGGCGTGGCTGGTACTGATGGTGGTGGTGCATCGGCTGGTTCTGGCAAAAGCACAATAGCAGCTAAGGCAGGAGGTGTTGAGCCTGCGTCATCCTCTGGCCCAAGAAGGTCTGTAAGGTTGCCTTTTCTTGGAGTGTGAATAAAGGTTTGCTTGCATCTTCGGTTGGTTCCTTGTGGTCTAGCGTGGACGAACCCCGGCTTTTCTCTTCTCTACTGTTTTATCTGCATCCCGGGATCTGCAGCGGCCAAAACTTCCTTAGGTGGTTGTGACCCTTCACAACCACATCAGGTGAGTGGATTACCTTTGTTAAACACGCTAGTGTCCCTTATTTACCGCCTTAGTACGGTCCCCCTCTCTTTATTTTTTGCAGTTTTCTTGGAGTAGGAAACCCGCTTTTAAAGCCGGAGCATCAGGAACAGGTTTTGGCATACATTGCCGAAACAGCCACCAGCTCTATTACCTCCTCTTCTGAACGGTCGAAGCCCTGCAAGCACGGAGTCGTCAGTGCAGGGTTCTGGTCATAAAAACCCCTTTCCTTGTGTCCTTCACCCCCACCAAAAGTTAAGGATGTGGCAGCCCACACTGCAGATTACTCTATGGAGCTCTTTTCACATACCATGCCTGGGTTATCCAGTCAAATCCTGAATTCCCCAGTCCAAGATGAATCTTACATGGACTGCACTGATGCACGGCCACTGCTAGATGATTCTGCTGGTACATTGACCTACAGCACTACATTGCCCTCGCAGTCTATTGAACCAGAATCTGACCCTGATGAAACCCAGGTGCCGCTTCTCGCATACCATACCATACCACCTTACACGGTGACACAGAGGAAGATAAAGAGGAAGGTGCAGATGAATTTGAAGAGGAGGTGATGGATGACCCATTTCTGGACCCAGATTGGCATCCATTGGGGGAGGAGGGTGGCGCTGGCAAAAGTTCAGATAAGGAGAAGGATCCGCAGTAGGCATTGACATCACAGCAGCGGGTATCTAGCAGGCCCGTAGCTGTCCTAAAACGTGGAACAAAAACTAAAAGAGTTGCAGGACAGCTTGACCAGACGGTCAACTTAGCACAGCGTGCAAGGCCAGAAAATGTTTACCAAAGTAGGAAGAGTGCAGTGTGGCCCTTCTTTGTCCAAAATCCTACTGTTGAGGCAAAGGTTACCTGTAAGAAGTGCGGAAGGACCTTTAGCCGAGGTAAACAACTCAGAAATTTGAATACCAGTTGCATGCTTAGACATTTAATCAACATGCACTTGCAAGCGTGGACGCACTACAAAACCTCAGGTAGCACATGTGCACCTGCTCCGACTGAAGGTAGCCAACAACGCTCCATCACTACCCCCACTGTAAGATCACCGCCACCATTAAGCACACCTCCTCTTCCTCTTCCTCGGACTTGCCCAATTACGCCCTTTGCAGCAGCTGAATGTCCAGCCAACACATCTACATATGCCAATTTTTAAACCTCCCTAACTGGGCTGCCCACCCCTCCCCCAATGGCTGGGGTCAAGACCTGGCGCACCCCGGCAAGTGCCGTTGCTCTGAACAGGTGGATGGACCCACTGATGGCCGCCGGCAATGGCACAGGGCCCCTCATAGTACAATACAGTGTCTCAGATGGTGGGAGGGTCCACTCGCCGTCAGACACACCAGCGTACTATGAGGGGCCCTGTGCCAGTACTGTCGACCACGATTGTGCCCCCTGCTTGGTCATGGCCACAGCACTTGCAAGTTGCAATACTTACCTCTCCCTGCTCCATCGCTGTGTAGTCTGGGCAGTTAAATCCTTCACAGGGTGATGGCCACTCGAAATTTGGTGTATTGATAAATGATGGTTAAGATGTAGCTATTGCCTGTCCTGCTGGCCTCTGCCTTTAGATGATCAATGGCTACCATTTGAACTTACAAGCGGATGCAGTGGTGGTTTATGATCAACTTTCACAGTTGTGATAGTCACAGACGTGTGACATTCCTGCCACCATTTTTCAATGTCTCCTCTCATGCCAATCCAATAGAATCACCTACGGCCTGTGACTTCTGTCTTTTGCACTCCAAAATGACCAGACACATCATGATAGGCAGTGAGGACCATGGGTACATCTCTCCCTGTGATCACAATTTGATGGAGACGAGTAACGGTGATGTGATCCACGCTACTGCGATAAAGCAATCCTTTCTTCACAAAGAACCTTTTTCGCTTTCTCCATAGACACAGTAATTGAGGGTCTGCATCGCCTCTGCCATATATCGGGAGGTTTCCCCGTGATGAGTAATTCCAAAATTTCTGCTAACACTCGACTTTGCGTACATACTTGTATCCATGTAGTTTCCAGTAGCGGAGATTCTTGACTGGCTTACTGAGATTGAAATGTATGCGAAGATTTAAAAGTACCACAACACTACTATACTGATGTACGCTATGAATACCTTTCCTTTTTCTACTTTTTTAATTCTGGTGTAATACATAGTGCGCCTGTGAGTGTCTGTTTCCGTAAGTATAGACGGAAATTTAACCCTAGACTGGACACACTTGGTATGTGCTGATACAGTACCTTGTTTCAAAAATTTGTATTAAGGTATCATCTGTAGGATAACCTACTGTGGGGGGGGGCCCTCTTCTTGCTGCAGACAAACATGAGGCTGAGACAGAGTTTGTATTGAACAGGTCCGTTTTTAGTGCCCATCCTTCTGTCTGCAACAACAATTCACCACAGCTGTTTCACATTTCTCTGTACACAGGCCCCGATACCTTCACTTCCTTTGTAACTATAATCGTGGCATCCTCTGTGGCTCTTCCACTGTGGCTGGCCTAGGCCCAACCACCACAGCGCTGCACCAGTCTGAGCACACCGTCCGTATGATAGCCCCAGGCCGTCTTCGCCTGCGGCTACCATCCTCTGGCCTACTCCCCCGTGACCGCCTCAACTGTCAGTCCTCTCCGGAGACTTTCCACTGTCTCTATTTCCTCATCAGAACTTCCTCTTTACTGTGCTCCCTTCGCTGACTGACTCTACCAGAACCTTCCCTCAGCCTTTTATACTTCCAGTTCCGGTAACTCCACCCACCATCACCTAACAGTTTCTCTGACCAATGGCAGTTATTCAGTCCCACTCCTACACTATCCACTGCCCTCCAATGGGCAAGCTAAAACACTGCACCCTTTCTCTTTATCTTAGCGGTTTCACACCTACACTGCGCTACACCTCTGCTTCTCACTACAGGCTGGTTTGTAAGTCCACCTTCCCTACATCATCCATAGTGAATGAGGTTACGCCTTCAATATATACGGTGAATTGGAGAAACAAATTTTTACACTATACTCGATACAGCTTGTATCTTGTTATACAGTACCTTTGTTCGACATTTAGGGGTCCTGGGTTCGAATCCCACCAAGGACAACATCTGCAAGGAGTTTATAAGTTCTCCCCGTGTTTACGTGGATTTCCTCCTGGTACTCCGGTTTCCTCCCACACTCCAAAGACATACTGATAGGGAATTTAGTTTGTGAGCCCCATCGGGGACAGCTATGATAATGTGTGCAAACTGTAAAGCGCTGCGGAATATGTTAGCACTATGTAAAAATAAAGATTATTATTATTATGGTCCAATCCATACTGTGTAAGCTTCTGAGAGTGACTATTTATATGGAGATTTCAATTGTTCCCTAAAAAATATATACTTGTTATCCAGGAACTTTTTTACAACATTTTTTATTATTGTCAAAACCAAACTGAGTGAGCGTCTAAGGGTGACTACGGAAATATATACCGATATTTTCAATTTGGCCAACACTGTGTACAGCAGAACGCTTCTGATACAGTAACCTTTTTAGCTATTTAGATTCTGGTGTAATTCATAATGAGCCTGTAAACGTCTGTCTGTTACTTCGGCAATATATTTGGAACTTTAAGAATACCCCAACACTGTATACAGCTGTACGCTTGTGTTACATAACCCATTTACAGCTTTTCATATTCTTGTGTATTCCATACTGGGCCTGAGAGTGTTTGTGTCTGCCTCCTGAAATGTATACGGAGAATCAGAATGTTTACACTATACTATATATACCTTTTATCTGGTGATACTGTACCCTTTTTCAACTTGTTATTTTATTGGGTAATCCATACTGACCCTGTGAGTGTCTGTGTATGCCTCATGAAATATACACAGAGATTTACTGTTATCCATAGACTGTATAGAGCTGTACGCTTATGATACAGTACCATACACTCACTGGCCACTTTATTAGGTACACCTGTCCAACTGTGTGTTAAGACTTAATTTCTAATCAGCCAATCACATGGCGGCAACTCAGTGCATTTAGGCATGTAGACATGGTCAAGACAATCTCCTGCAGTTCAAACCGAGTATCAGTATGGGGAAGAAAGGTGATTTGAGTGCCTTTGAACGTGGCATGATTGTTGGTGCCAGAAGGGCTGGTCTGAGTATTTCAGAAACTGCTGATCTACTGTGATTTTCACGCACAACCATCTCTAGGGTTTACAGAGAATGGTCCGAAAAAGAAAAAAAATCCAGTGAGCGGCAGTTCTGTGGCCGGAAATGCCTTGTTGATGCCAGAGGTCAGAGGAGAATGGGCATACTGGTTCGAGCTGATAGAAAGGCAACAGTGACTCAAATTGCCACCCGTTACAACCAAGGTAGGCAGAAGAGAATCTCTGAACGCACAGTGCGTCGAACTTTGAGGCAGATGGGCTACAGCAGCAGAAGACCACACTGGGTACCACTCCTCTCAGCTAAGAACAGGCATCTGATGGCTACTTTCAGCAGGATAATGCGCCATGTCATAAAGCTCGATTCATCTCAGATTGGTTTCTTGAACATGACAATGAGTTCACTGTACTCAAATGGCCTCCTCAGTCACCAGATCTCAATCCAATAGAGCATCTTTGGGATGTGGTGGAACGGGAGATTCGCATCAGGGATGTGCAGCTGACAAATCTGCGCCAACTGTGTGATGCCATCATGTCAATATGGTCCAAAATCTCTGAGGAATGCTTCCAGCACCTTGTTGAATCTCTGCCACAAAGAATTGAGGCAGTTCTGAAGGCAAAAGGGGGTCCAACCCGTTACTAGCATGGTGTACCTAATAAAGTGGCTAGTGAGTGTATATCTGCTGGTATTTTGGGTCCATTTTCAAAAACCTGAGGAAGTATGGTGGAAGAGGACGTGGATGTGGGCGTGGAGGGCCATCTGGTACTGATGGTGGTGGTGGTGCACCTGCTGGAAGTGCCAAAAACACAATAGCAGCTAAGGCAGGAGGTGTTGAACCAGCGTCATGGTGTAGCTCTGGAAGGCCTGTAAGGCTCCCTTTTCTGGGAGTAAGTAGACTGCTTTTAAAGCCGGAGTATCAGGAACTGTTTGTGGCTTACATTGCTGAAACAGCCTCCAGCTCTATCACCTCCTATTCTGAAGTTGTAAAAAATGCAAGCACTGAGTTGTAACTGCAGGCTTCTGGTCAGGAGCAACCCCTTTCCTTGTGTCCTTCACCCACAACAAAAGTGAAGGATGTGGAAGCACACATCTCAGATTACTCCATGGAGCTCTTTTCACATACCATGCCTGGGTTAATTAAAAATAGGGCCCATCATGTACTGGAGCAGTGTAAATGGGGCAGATCAGACACTGGAGCAGCATCTAAGGGGCACATTATACACTGGAGCATTACAAATGGGGCCCATTATATACAGAGCATTATTAGAGCCCATGATACACTGGAGCATCATCCATGAGGCCCATGATGTACTGGAGCAATGTAAATGGGGCAGATCAGACACTGGAAAAGCATCTAAGGGGCCCATTATACACTGGAGCATTACAAATGGGGCCCATTATATATAGAGCATTATTGGAGCCCATCAGACACTGGAGCATCTTTCATGAATCCATGAGGCCCATCATGTACTGGAGCAATGTAAATGGGGCAGATCAGACACTGGAGCAGCATCTAAGGGGCACATTATACACTGGAGCATTCCAAATGGGGCCCATTATATATGGAGCATTATGTGGAGCTCATCAGATACTGTATGGAACATTATATGTGACTAATTATTTGGTATGGAGAAATATATGGGGCTCATTATTCTGTATGGCGCACAATGTGGTGGCCATAACACTGTATGGAGTAATATACTGTCCTGTTTTTGAGCTATTGTACAATTTAAAATAGATCAGTCATGTCATGTAAGCAGTGAAGTATGTGTCATTGTACTATACCTATATTTCTGTGGCGTATCGGAGCATCATGAGTTGTGGTATGTGTTAAAGGGGCGCACTGACACTCTTTGGCCCAGGGCACACGAAAACCTGCAGCCAGCCCAACCCCCCCACAACTTTAGCCAAATAACCCCTTGTTTTCAATGCATAACTATTATTAGGAAATAAATTATGGTTGACAAGCTTCAGTTATAAGAATTGGTGTTTTGGGCATTGAAATGGGCACTGTAGGTGTGTTTCCTGTCCTCCACTCACTGCAGACTGTGCTTCCCTATTGACTTGCATTGGGTTTCGTGTTTCAGTCGGCCTCCAACTTTTTCCTATAGTCGGCCGATTTCGTTCAACAGGACTTTTGCGAAAGTCGGGTTTCTTGAAACCCGACTCGACCCGAAAAAAGGCAAAGTCGCTCATCTCTACTGACTACCACATTTTTTGTTCTTGATTTCTTTTAGTGTTTCTTAAAGTCAGAAAGTTGCCATTTGAAATGACTTTAGTTTTGTGCCATGTCTGTGATCTGCTTTTTTTCTACAAAATTAAACAAGTGGATGAACATCCTCCAATGCCGGTGATTCCATAATTTTTGCCAGGGGTTGTAGAATGAACTGGCTGATCAAAATTGCGGTGATGTCGCAGAGAAGCTGTGGAGAGTGGCACTGGATGCTGAAGAGAGCAGCAGTAGGTGAGTATTTTAATGAACTCACACTTTATTACATGAATATGCACACACATTTAATGAATAAAAAAGTTAGTGGGAGTGTTTCTTTAAGGAAACAGGACTAATCTGACAAGGTGCCTCCATGAGCTTTGCCAGAAATGTTACTCAAGTCAATGACCGGAAAATGTTCTTGCAGGCACAACACCTATAAAAGCGTGGAAAGCCGCTGTATTATGGCAAAAATGGAAACTGTAATGTTTAGATGGGCTGTGCTATGGTAATCGAAAGCCTTGGGTTTCCAAATCGGTTTTTATCAAGACCAACGCGATTCTGTTTTGGATCGACTTCTTTCTCAAGATATAAAAACCAAGTGTCACTGACATTTGGATTGTATACCTTGCAAAAGACACCGTTCCAGTGCAGAAACATGTTGGCATTAATAAAAACCAATTTGGACTCCCAAGTCTTTATAGTCCCATAGGACAGTCTGCCTAAATGTGACAGATTCCATCCAACATGTTGACACCTGTGTCATAGCGTGTCTATGCTTTTTGTGTGTACTGGACTGCACAATGAGTATGTTCACGCTGTGCAAGTAGCATAGATGGCATGGCAAGCAGTATTATTACTATAGTGCTCCACCCATCATGGTGGTGTTTGCTAAGCTTGTATATAAAGATTATTTTGCTATTGAGAATAGGACTCAATTGGAAAATCCATCACAGCAGATCATCATTATTTTATCTATAGCCCAAACACTGAAGACCTTTAGAACATTAGCAGTCATCTTATTGTAAATTCTCCTGAAAATTCCCAGGACAATATTCTGGTCCTAACCTCTTCCACCTTTAGAGATTTTGGATACAATTACTTTACATTATTCAAAACAATTCACACAACGTCTCTATCTTTAACAGTCGAGAAGACTTTCTCTCTTCATTGATCATAAATGAGCTTTCAAATATTCTAAGAAGTCATGGAAATTCGAGGAAAGCAAACAATCGGAATGCATTGTTATTTTACACCACCTAACCTGAGATTTACTGCATTTAAATACCGCAATTATTTACTTGAATGAGCTGTCCATTGTATACCGAGCATAAACCACTTAATTGTAACAGTCATCCCAGTCCAAGGCAAGAGAAAATGTGTTCACATCCAAGAGGGAAAATTCCAACTGAAAGGGTAGAACATTTTATTTCTTAGTGTACTTTTCTAGCTAAAGAAAACTAATAACCTTGAAGTGGTCATCTCATATAGTAAAACCCTGTTTTTAGATTGGAAGTTGCAACTGCCATCAACTAATTGCTGGACTTCTCTAATTCAAAGCAATCAGCTGTAATCAGTCAAGGAAGCAACATCTAACCAATAATGTTGTCTTGCACACCGGTTATTAAAACGAGCGGCCAACTGAGTAGTGAATGGATGAGTGGCTCCCCATTTTAACTCATAGTGGTGGGACCTGACTCTGATTGATTCTGTATGTGAAATACATGGGTTCCGTGCACCACTCTACTGTCCATGCACCCTTGGTGTAACCCTCCACAAGGTTGTTGCAACACAGAGAAATCCAGGAATCAGGGTACCGGACTCCATCCTTTTGGCAACTTTATTAGTACAGAAAAATCATGACATTTTGGCCACACTGGACCTTTATCAAGCCATATCTTTCTTTATCTATGGCTTGATAAATGGCCTGTGCTGCTCAAACATTGATATTTTTTCTACTAATAAAGTTACCAAATGGAGGGAGTCTGGTTCCTTGGTTACTGGATTTCCCTGATTGACTAAGTAGTAGGCTAATCCAACTTTGGTTTATGGATGCTCATATTTGAATTTTGGCATATGCGCCCTGCCAGTCCATTCATTGTCTATGTGACTGCGAGAGATATCTGAGGATAGCAATCAGGTACCTCCTTCAATTTCCTAGATATTGAAAGGTATGGTTGTGTGAATATACGACCACTGCTTCATTCCTTCTTCAAAAATCTGAGAGCCACAACCCAAAGAACGGCACGTTATAACCTTTCTCTTGAAGATCCAACTGCTGAGGCCCCCACTATGTGCACTAGATTCTGTGAAGGGGCGTTGATTCCAAAGAACTTGTCTGATTGCCTTATGTGGAGTCAGGAAGGATTTTTTTCCTGTAATATGGAGCTATAGTGTCTGCCCCATGGGGTTTTTCTCTTCCTCTGGAACAACATGTTAGGCTGTTGGTTGAATGCAATGGACTTAAGTCTACCTTCAACTATGAAACTGTGTAACCTCAGATTCTCAAACCTGTCTCTGAAATATTTGGAAAAAAGGAACAATGGCCACACTTTCATGCCACTTCTTCATCCATTTTTTATGGGACTGCCGGTGATCCGTACTCAGCTATCATCAGCAGTTACATAGAAAATGAGAGAATTGTGTATGTGTGCCATCATGGCTGCTCTTCAAAAACTATTTTTGAGATCAGTAGGGTTCCTTGCAGTTGGACCCCTACAACTTTCGAATTGTCAACATTTTTGTGGCTAGGTGTATAGGTGATAAGTTTTAGAACTGGCAATAACCCTATAGGTGATATCAAATCCTTGTGATATCACTGTCTGAAAATGGAAAATTTTTATAACTAGGGTACATTACTATTCAGCGACACATGTAACAGAGGCAGAAACAAATCTGACAACATCTCAGTCACTTTCATGAATAAAAGAGTGGTTGTCACACTAAGTGATAGCGTAACATCAATGTGATAGTATAGTCAATCATGTGAATGTGAAAGCAGAAATATATCTGTCTCTCTATCCCATATCTATCTATGTATCCCTCTAGCTATCTGTCTTTCTATCTTTCTATACATCAATCCAGATATTTTTCTATCTACTCTATGTATTTTTGCTAACATTATTGTTCAGTTTTTAGCCATGGTATTTTTTTCCTGCTTTGCTAAAAACTGCACGAGAGGTTTTTAATGGTCTTTAAGATAATAATAATAATAAATAATAATACATTTTATTTTTATAGCGCCGACATATTCCGCAGCACTTTACATTTCTGAGGGGATTTGTACAGACCATAGACATTACAGCATAACAATAATCACATACAGTAGATTATAACAAATACCAAGAGGAGTGAGGGCCCTGCTCGCAAGCTTACAGTCTATGAGGAAAGAGGTAGACACGAAAGGTGGGTGGTAACAGTTGCCCTGATTGTATGGACCAGCCATAATGTTAAGTGTGTGACAGTACAGACACAGAGGGCTAATGGATGCATAAAGCATGTGGGAACATGATGCGGGGAACCTGGTTATGGTAAAACTTTTGGCTGTGCCACACAGGGATAGATTAGGTTAATGTGTTGAGGCGATAGGCCAGTCTGAATAAATGCGTTTTCAGGGCACGCTTAAAATTGTGGGGATTGGGGACTAATCGTATTGACCTGGGAAGTGCATTCCAAAGAATTGGTGCGGCACGTGTAAAGTCTTGGAGACAGGAGTGGGAGGTTCTGACTATTGAGGATACTAACCTCAGGTCATCAGCAGAACGGAGGGTGCGGGTAGGGTGGTATACTGAAACAAGGGAGGAGATGTAGGGTGGTGCTGAGCCATGGAGGGCTTTGTGGGTGAGGGTAATAAGTTTATACTGAATTCTGTAGTGGATGGGTAGCCAGTGTAATGACTGGCACAAGGTAGAGGCATCGGTGTAATGATTGGTGAGGAATATGATCCTGGCTGCAGCATTCAAGACAGATTGGAGAGGGGAGAGTTTGGTAAGAGGGAGACCGATTAGAAGAGAGTTACAATAGTCGAGACGAGAATGAATAAGAGAAACAGTAAGAGTTTTTGCAGAGTCAAAAGTAAGAAAAGGTCGAATTCTAGAAATGTTTTTGAGGTGCAGATGACAAGAGCGAGCCAGTGATGAAATGTGGGGGGCAAAGGAAAGCTTGGAATCAAGTATGACCCCAAGACAGTGGGCCTGTTGCTGGGGAGTAATGGTGGAGCCACACACAGAAATAGCAATGTCGGGTATAGGTACATTAGTAGAGGGAGGAAACACCAGGAGTTCAGTCTTTGACAGGTTCAGTTTCAGATATAGTGAGGACATGATATTAGACACAGCGTTTAGACAATCGCCGGTATTTTCTAGAAAGGCTGTTGTGATGTCAGGAGAAGAAGCGTATAATTGGGTGTCATCAGCATAGAGATGGTACTGGAAACCAAATCTACTGATTGTTTGACCAATAGGGGCAGTGTACAAGGAGAAGAGGAGGCAGCCTAGAACCGATCCTTGGGGGACCCCAACAGTAAGGGGAAGGTGAGAGGAGGAGGAACCGGCAAAAGATACAGTAAAGGAGCGGTCGGAGAGATAGGAGGAGAACCAGGAGAGAACGGTGTCCTTGAGGCCAATGGAACGGAGCATAGTGAGGAGGAGCTGATGATCCACAGTGTCGAATGCAGATATAAGCTTGCAGAGTTGAAAACACAGAGATAGCATTCAGGATTAACTGCTTGCTGACATTGAATGGAGACACAGGAGTGGATTCAGAGCAGAGATTGGAAAAGCTGGTTACCTGTATGAAGAGAATAGAGATGCGTGTCACATTCATCCATGTTATAACTGCCAAGATGGAGCTAAAATGCTGCGGCCGCAGTATAAATAGTGTAATGATGAGCGTGTCATATATCAATGAGTTTGCGATGATAGTTAGATAGGAAACAGATGAGCTGTGTTTTTCTAATTGCACGTTCATCAGTAAATTACCCCGTAGAATTAAAGTGCTTTATTACGCAGAACCGGCTTTACCGAAGTGCTTTGTTCTGCGCGGTTCCAGAGGGAATCTGATGGTGTGAAAAATACAGTATTGGTCAACCAGCCACAAAATCAATTAGGGTATCGCTAACATTAATTTGCATGTTAACGAAACTGTCTCTGCTTTTTAGTATTCCTTATACACTGTTTGGCTGAAGACTATCTGTTATAAAGGTACAATGGCTTCTCATGATAACAAAGGAAATATTGGAAAGACTGAAAATAATCTGGAAATTATTGTAAATGTATAGAATCTACGTATCTATCTATTATCTTTCTCATATATATCTATTATCTATCTATTATCTATTTATTATTATTATTATAGCATTTTACTCATTTACAGTGGGGCAAAAAAGTATTTAGTGAGTCAGCAATAGTGCAAGTTCCACCACTTAAAAAGATGAGAGGCGTCTGTAATTTACATCATAGGTAGACCTCAACTATGGGAGACAAACTGAGAAAAAAAAATCCAGAAAATCACATTGTCTGTTTTTTTTTCATTTTATTTGCATATTATGGTGGAAAATAAGTATTTGGTCAGAAACAAAATTTCATCTCAATACTTTGTGATATATCCTTTGTTGGCAATGACAGAGGTCAAACGTTTTCTGTAAGTCTTCACAAGGTTGCCACACACTGTTGTTGGTATGTTGGCCCATTCCTCCATGCAGATCTCCTCTAGAGCAGTGATGTTTTTGGCTTTTCGCTTGGCAACACGGACTTTCAACTCCCTCCAAAGGTTTTCTATAGGGTTGAGATCTGGAGACTGGCTAGGCCACTCCAGGACCTTGAAATGCTTCTTACGAAGCCACTCCTTCGTTGCCCTGGCGGTGTGCTTTGGATCATTGTCATGTTGAAAGACCCAGCCACGTTTCATCTTCAATGCCCTTGCTGATGGAAGGAGGTTTGCACTCAAAATCTCACGATACATGGCCCCATTCATTCTTTCATGTACCCGGATCAGTCGTCCTGGCCCCTTTGCAGAGAAACAGCCCCAAAGCATGATGTTTCCACCACCATGCTTTACAGTAGGTATGGTGTTTGATGGATGCAACTCAGTATTCTTTTTCCTCCAAACACGACAAGTTGTGTTTCTACCAAACAGTTCCAGTTTGGTTTCATCAGACCATAGGACATTCTCCCAAAACTCCTCTGGATCATCCAAATGCTCTCTAGCAAACTTCAGACGGGCCCGGACATGTACAGGCTTAAGCAGTGGGACACGTCTGGCACTGCAGGATCTGAGTCCATGGTGGCGTAGTGTGTTACTTATGGTAGGCCTTGTTACATTGGTCCCAGCTCTCTGCAGTTCATTCACTAGGTCCCCCCGCGTGGTTCTGGGATTTTTGCTCACCGTTCTTGTGATCATTCTGACCCCACGGGGTGGGATTTTGCGTGGAGCACCAGATCGAGGGAGATTATCAGTGGTCTTGTATGTCTTCCATTTTCTAATTATTGCTCCCACAGTTGATTTCTTCACTCCAAGCTGGTTGGCTATTGCAGATTCAGTCTTCCCAGCCTGGTACAGGGCTACAATTTTGTTTCTGGTGTCCTTTGACAGCTCTTTGGTCTTCACCATAGTGGAGTTTGGAGTCAGACTGTTTGAGGGTGTGCACAGGTGTCTTTTTATACTGATAACAAGTTTAAACAGGTGCCATTACTACAGGTAATGAGTGGAGGAAAGAGGAGACTCTTAAAGAAGAAGTTACAGGTCTGTGAGAGCCAGAAATCTTGATTGCTTGTTTCTGACCAAATACTTATTTTCCACCATAATATGCAAATAAAATGAAAAAAAAACAGACAATGTGATTTTCTGGATTTTTTTTTCTCAGTTTGTCTCCCATAGTTGAGGTCTACCTATGATGTAAATTACAGACACCTCTCATCTTTTTAAGTGGTGGAACTTGCACTATTGCTGACTGACTAAATACTTTTTTGCCCCACTGTATATAGCGCCATTAATTCCACAGACATTATTGGCACTGTCCCCATTAGGGCTCACAATCTAAATTCCTTATCTGTATGTCTTTGGAATGTGGGACGAAATCGGAGACCATGGACGAAACCCACACAAACACGGGGAGAACATACAAACTCCTGGCAGATGTTGTCCTTGGTGGGATTTGAACCCAGGACCCCAGCACTAGAAGGCAACAGTGCTAACCACTGAGTAACCGTGCCACCCTCGATCTATCTATCTATTAACTATCTATCGCTATTATTTTCTCTATCAAATCAAATCAAAGAAGCTTTATTGTCAGGACTAAATACACATTAGTCCTGACAAAAGATGTACAATAAGGATAGGGACTGTAGGAACGATGGATGGGGGCACATCCGGGGTTGGGACTATGGAAGTCCAAGGCATATCATAGTTTTCTTTCTCACAGCCTATGGCATGGCTCACATACACACATGGTCAAAATGGTTGGTACCCTCTTGTTTAATGACAGAAAAAAACCCAATGGTCACAGAAATAATCTGAATTTGACAAAAGTAATAATAAATCAAAAATCTATGAAAATGAACAAATGAAAGTCAGACATTGCTTTTCAGCCATGCTTCCACAGAATTAAAAAAAAAAACTCATGAAATAGGCCTGGACAGAAATGATGGTACCTCTGAAAATAATGTGGCAAAAAGAACATGTTAAATCGCAGTGTGTCCACTAATTAGCATCACAGGTGTCTACAATCCTGGAGTCAGTGAGTGGACTGTATAGAGGCTACAGATACTCACTGTGCTGTTTGGTGACATGGTGTGTATCACACTCAACATGGACCAGAGGAAGCGAAGGAAAGAGTTGTCTCAGGAGATTAGAAAGGAAATTATAGACAAACATGTTAAAAGTAAAAGTTATAAGACCATCTCCATGCAGCTCAATGTTCCTGTGTCTACAGTTACACTTATTATTCAGAAATGTAAGCTCCATGGGACTGTAGCCGACCTCCTTGGACGTGGCTGCAGGAGGAAAATTGATGACAAATCAAAGAGACTGATAATATGAATGGTAACAAAAAAGCCCAGAAAAACTTCTAAACAGATTAAAGGTGAACTTCAAGCTCAATGAACATCAGTGTCAGATCGCACCATCTATCGTTGTATGAGCTAAAGTGGACTTCATGTGAGGACACCATTGTTGAAAAAAATTCATACAAAAGCCACACTGGAATTTTCCAAACTACATGTTGACAAGCCACAAAGCTTCTGGGAGAATGTTTTATGAACAGATGAGACAAAAATGAAACTTTTTGGCAAGGCACATCAGCTCTATGTTCACAGACAGAAAAATGAAGAAAAGAAAAGAAACACTGTCCCTACTGTGAAACATGGGGGAGGCTCTGTTATTGTCTGGGGCTGCTTTGCTGCATTTGGCACAGGGTGTCTAGAATCTGTGCAGGGTACAATGAAATCTCAGGACTATCAAGGGATTCTAGAGAGAAATGTGCTGCCCAGTGTCAGAAAGCTGGGTCTCAGTCGCAGGTCATGGGTCTTGCAACAGGATAATGACCAAAACACACAGCTAAAAACACGCAGTAATGGCTAAGAAGAAAACATTGGACTATTCTGAAGTGGCATTCTATGAGCCCTGATCTACAGTAAATCCTATGGAGCATCTTTGGAAAAAGCTGGAACATGCCGTCTGGAAAAGGCAACCTTCAAACACGAGACAACTGGAGCAGTTTGCTCTTGAGGAGTGGGCCAAAATACCTATCGAGAGGTGCAGTAGTCTCATTGACAGTTACAGGAATCGTTTGATTGCAGTGATTGCCTCAAAAGGTTGTGTAACAAAATATTAAGTTAAGGAACCATCATTTATGTCCAGGTCGATTTCATCAGTTTTATTTTTTTTAAATTCTATGAAAGCATGGTTGAAAAGCAATATCTGACTTTCATTTGTTTATTTTCATGAATTTTGTATTTATTATTACTTTTGTCAGATTCAAGTTATTTCTGTCACTATTGTGGGTTTTTCTGCCAATAAATGAGGGAGGGGTACCAACAATTTTGACCACATGTGTACTATCTATCTATCTATCTATCTATCTATCTATCTATCTATCTATCTATCTATCTATCTATCTATCTATCTATCATTTTACCAATTGTTATGCCAAACTGCCCTGATATGTTCTCACAAAGAAAAAAAAGGGTGAAGGAGATTGATCACAGTGTTTTACATGCAGACAGAAGGATCCGGACCCAAAGGTGCCATGTTTCAGGTTGGTGCAGCGCAGCAATGACTAGCCAGGGGGAAGTCAGAAGAGACAGCAATCCAAGGTAAATAAAAGTCAATTTTTCTTTAATCCACTAAAACAATAAACAGGGGATTTAAAACCAATGTGGTTCTGGCGAGTTACTCGCCTTTAATCATGGTAGGATACAGATTAAAGAATTATTTACTTTTATTATCTTGGATGTGACGTCTCTTCCACCTTCCTCTATGTTCTCAGAAGCTCGGCTTTGCTACTTTTACACTTTACTCACAGATGTGAACTCTTTGGCTCTGCACAAGGATAGAAAGAAAAGGACTGGCATCTTATTAGTATTCCTTTCATGTATACAGCAGAATACAATATGCAGTGTTAAGTTATGCATAAACTACAGAAAAGAGGGAATATTTCAAGAGGCATTTTGAAATTCTAGAGATTTTCAGGTCAATATGGAGAAACTGAACAGCATTATGATAGGGCAGTATCTCAGTACCCTGTGAATGCAATCTATTCTATCTATCTATTATTTATTTATACTGTATATTTATCTATCTTTTATCTATCTATATATTATTTATCTATCTATTATCTGTCTATTAGCTATCTACCTGTCCATTATCTATCTACAGGTGCTTCTCACAAAATTAGAATATCATCAAAAAGTGAATTTATTTCAGTTCTTCAATACATAACGTGAATCTCATATATTCTATAGAGTCATTACACACAGAGTGAACTATTTCACATGTTTATTTCTGTTAATGTTGATGATTATGGCTTACAGCCAATGAAAACCCAAAAATCATTATGTCAGTAAATTAGAATACTTTATAAGATCAGCTTGATTTAAAAATGATTTTAAAATCTGAAATGTTGTTCTACTGAAATGTATGTTCAGTAAATGCGCTCAATACTTGGTCGGGGCTCCTTTGACATCAATTACTGCATCAATGCGGTGTGGCATGGAGGCGATCAGCCTGTGGCACTGCTGAGGGGTTATGGAAGCCCAGGTTGCTTTGATAGCAGCCTTCAGCTCGTCTGCATTGTTGGGTCTGGTGTCTCTCATCTTCCTCTTGACAATACCCATAGATTCTCTTTGGGGTTAAGGTCAGGCGAGTTTGCTGGCCAGTCAAGCACAGTGATACTGTTGTTTGTAAAACAGATATTGGTCCTTTTGGCAGTGTGGACAGGTGCAAAGTCCTGCTGGAGAATGAAATGTCCATCTCCAAAAAGCTTGTCATCGGAGGGAAGCATGAAGTGCTCTAAAATTTCCTGGTAGATGGCTGCACTGACTTTGGTCTTGATAAAACACAGTGGTCCTACACTAGCAGATGACATGGCTCCCCAAACCATCACTGATTGTGGAAACTTCACACTAGACCTTGGAAATCAAGTTCCCAGAGTCTGGAGGAAAAGTGGAGAGGCCACAATCCCGGCAAGCAGGCACAGCTTTGAGACACCGGCAAGCGGGCACTGCTTGGAGACACTGGCAAATGGACATGGCTTCGAGACACTGGGAAGCGGGCACGGGAGAGACACAGAGCAGGCTGGCACAGGAGATACACAGGGCTGGCTGGCACAGGAGAGACACAGGGCAGGCAGGAGTGGTATATGGAGGAACAGGTAGAGACCTGTTCATACAGCAGGTGCCAGTATGGATACAGGCAGGAAGGAGTGGAATATGAAGGAACAGGTTTGGACCTGTTCACACAATGGGTGCAGGTATGGATACAGGCGGGAAGGAGTGGAATATGAAGGAAAAGGTTTTGGACCTGTTCATACAAGAGATGCAGGTATGGATACAGGCAGGAAGGAGTGGAATATGAAGGAATTGGTCTGGACCTATTCACACAGGAGGTGCAGGTACAGATACAGGCAGGAGTGTGGAGTAGGTGGAGCCACAGGAGTGCGGAGTAGGAAGAGCCGCAGGAGTGCGGAGTAGGCGGAGCCACAGGATTGCAGAGTAGGCAGAGCCGCAAGAGGTTCTGCAGCAGCAGGAGCGGAGCAAAGCTGAACCACCAGGTCTGTAGAGAGAAGCTGCAGCAAGAGGTTCTGCAGCAGGAGTAGAGAAAAGCTGAACCACAAGGTCTGTGGAGAGAAGCTGCAGCAAGAGGTTCTGCAGCAGCAGGAGCAGAGCAAAGCTGAGCCACAAGGTCTGTGGAGAGAAGCTACAGCAAGAGGTTCTGCAGCAGCAGAAGCGGAGCACAGGCAGAACAGAGCAGAACCGCTAGAGTTTGAAGCACAAGCAGACAAGGAGGACACCAGGAAAGACACAGCAGGGAAAGGAACACAGACAAGGAGACTGACAGATAGAGGTAGGACAGAGTTCAGACAAGGCATAGGTGTGAGACAAGGTATAGGACTAAGGAGACAGACACAAAGCAAGGCTGGACCAAGACAAGACAAGGAGTAATTGCACCGGGACCAGGATATTCTGCCTCCTGGAGGGCGGACAGAGAAGTACTAGGCTAAGTACAGAGACAGGGCTAGGACAAGACACAGAGACCAGGATATTCTGCCTCCTGGAGGGCAGACAGAGAGTACCAAGCAAGTCAAGGGGAAAATCCTCCAGAGAAGGAGATACACAGGAGAGGGCCTGGCAGGCTCAGTAGCCAGATGCTAACTGAGTTTAGACATTGCTCAGGAATGGTTCAGTGGGTGGGGCAGCCCTAAATAGTAGAGGGCTCTAGGTAATTGGTCAGGGACACATTAATCAGGTGCACCCTGACTCCATAAGAAGCAGAGAGTTCAGGCACCGCCCCCTATACACACAGTCAGGAAACATGAACACAGCAGGCAGGAGACAAGGCAAGTAGCTGGCAGTAAACAGAATTCACTGCATGGCCTGGAGCAGTGAGCAAGTTGAGGAGTGGGGAATGGGAGGCCATGCAGCGATGCCAGCAGAGTTGTTACAGTTTATCTATTTGCAATCAGTTCTCAGCTGTACAGGAAGCGTTTCATTTCCCTGCAGAGCCTCTGCAGGAGGGATGAGGTATTGCACAGTTACCATTCAAATTAGTAGCCTAGTCGAGTCCACTGGAGTGAGATATGATCTTTGTAGACACTCTCCATTCTAGCTTATGTGTGAGGGTCCTGAATAGATGTGAGGGGCATTGACCGCTTATTTACCAAATTTCATAAAATTCCTTAAAATGCCTATAATTTAAAATTACATGTCTTTATGAGTATCTGTATTTATAGATAAGCTGAAAAGCATATTTTTCCAAATGTACTCTTTTTATAAGCGTTCATTGGCAAAAGCTCAAGTTTCCAGATTAGATACTGCTATAATGTTATTGTTATTGCATGCTAGTTTTTGACACATGGGATGCAGATCTATTTTGCAACAAGTGAAGGTGAGGTATCATCAGAAAATGAACAAATGATTAAATCAGGTGTATGTGCTAAATATAAAGATGAGAGGATGTGATCAAAACTTGAATCCACCAAATTGCACGGATTTTCCTGGATTATACAATTTGAAGAAAAGTTATTCTCAAAAACTTAAATGTCCATTATTATGCTGTAGGATCAGTCTGGACCCTAGAGAATAATAAAAGTAAGATATACAAAATAAAAACAAATATTTACCACTCACCTCTCCGACCCTCCAGTCCTCACCATCACCTGACTAGTTTTCACTGCATCATCACTGTCACCAGGTGAGCCATCTACACAAACGCTCATAAGGTCATAGCGGAATGACATTACAACGAACATCATGACCTTGAGCACGCATGTGAAGAAATGTCCCGGAACTCATCAGGGTCAGAAGTCCCTGCCTATCTTGAAAAGGCCTGAGGGATTCAGCACTTGTTGGCTGTGATAAAATGAATGAGAAGGTCGGAGAGGTGAGCAGTATGACAAACACAATTTTTTTTAAATCATTTAATGGTGCTACACATATCAGTGATATGCTAAAAACATTAGAGACACCTTACTCATATCCTATGAGTAAGGGTGCTGAATATGCGCCAGAATTGCGTAAGGGGTATTTAACTTTTTAACATGGCTTGATATACTGTAATAAAGACTTTTTTGGATTTTAAATTTATAGGTTGGTGTGCCGAATCCATTTCCTCTTTTTTTCTACTTTGCTGTTTTCACCAGTGGAACGAGCACCGACCCATTTTCTATCCAGGACTCAGAAATTGTTGGATTCAACTTGAAAACGTCTGTAGCTCCACACCTCTCCTCCT
Source organism: Dendrobates tinctorius (assembly GCF_039654945.1). Classification (NCBI taxonomy): domain Eukaryota; kingdom Metazoa; phylum Chordata; class Amphibia; order Anura; family Dendrobatidae; genus Dendrobates; species Dendrobates tinctorius. The sequence goes on along the minus strand of NW_027361810.1, from coordinate 18,932,415 downwards.
ACCTATTGGGCATTTAGTAAACGTTTTTCATTAAAAAAAAGTGTAAAAGCCGTCCCATCAGTGTCAAGGTGTACCCAAATCAGGACGGTCATAACCTCTTGTAATAAAACCTTACTATGTGTCAAAGTGATGTCATTGTGAGTAAGGGCCAAGCAGGACCAGGTCCTAACTATGGACACCCAACCATGGGAAACTATATAAGCGTAGTGTCCAGCTCAAACAAAGGGAGGCCAGACCCTTGCCTGCACTAAGTGCAGAAACCTGAAACTTAACTGAAAGAAATAAATTGCAGTATAGGTTGGTCAACAAAATGCCTAAGGCTAATTTAGTTTCTCCATATTAACATTGCATTTTAGTGTCCCATGTAACATTTTGGCACCATCAGATCTCCCTAGAAAATTATGGTTTATTGGGGTGTTGGTGGGGAAGATCTCCAACCATCAAGAGAAACTAAGAGTGGTCCATCTACATATTCAAACTCGAAGAGACTACCGGTTAAATTATATTATTTAGTGATACATTGTTCCTAATTATCCAACACGTTTCAAGTGTGATAATGTTCTTCTTAGCGTAAGAATTCTAACTTATTGGCTAATGTGATGATAGAATAAGTTTAGTAGAAAATGCAAAGTTTCGTTTCCAACCTCAATTATTAAATATTAAGTGAAGAGTTTGGAATAAGTCCATTCCAATGTTGTGCTCTGTTGCACAGGAGGCTGAAAGAACGAAATTCAAGGCTGTTAGGTAGTTCTGTTGTCAAAATCCTTCCATCATTTCCCGTATTCTCCTCACCTAAGAATACGTTGACCTCCGAGGGCTTCATTGCGCTCCACTTGGCTGATTCTGAAACTTAGTTCAAGCAAAGCTTAGATTTAGAAAACAGACAGACAGCTGTCCAAGGGAAATATAGCCGAACGGATCTGCTCGCCCTTTATAGAGTTGGGGTTTTTTTTTCTCAAGCTTTACACTTTATAAAAGGAAAAATGCAAAAATAAAATAAAATAGGCAAAATTGATATAATTATTTTCTTAATTTTATTTTTTTTTTTTTTAACCATCAACATAACTATATTATTAATTCAGCACAGGCAAAAAAAAAGGTGGTTACTAGTTTTGAAATCCCTATTCAATTGCCCAGAGCCTCTACTGATAAATTATTCATAGTAAATGATATGTATTTTCATATGCAAATGTGCACCCAATATAGTTGAATGTGTTATACACTTAGCACGCATCAGCATAAAATCCCTATGCAATTTGCACAAAATGAATTAGATTAATTCTTTTTAAAAAAAAAAGGGAACAACATTTTCCTTAAAGGAAAATTATCAAGAACCTTGAGAAAACTAATGATTGCTTTATTACGCCAATATATTTTATCCAGTCTTGTTAATTTATCTATGTACGGTTTGGGAGATATTAATTTAAGCTAATTATTAAAGGGAACCTGCCATTATAAGCCAGACGAGGACTTTATAGAAAGACTTGCCTAGTGCGATGCTGACGTTGATTGACGGGTCTCTCCCATGTGTGCCGCAGCATTTCAGAGGAAACATACCTAGATACCAGGTTCTGATACATGCTGTTTATGGTTTGGGCAGCATAAATTTAATAACAGATTTCCTTGTAATGGTAATATATCAGCAGTTTTTTACTACAGAATCTGAGAGCAGCGTGATTAAGGGCAGAGGTCCTGATTCCAGCCATGTATCACTTACTGGGCTGACATTTGCAGTTTTGATCAAATCCCCGTTTTCTCTGCAGTGTTCAGAATGCTGAGTTTTTTAACCCCACCCGCACCCCTGATTGGCAGCACCCTTTTTACACTGTCAGCAAGCTGCCAATGAGTGTTGGGGGAGGGATTACACAGATTAGCTGGACTTTGTCACATGACATCTAGTCCTGCAGTGATAAGCTCTTGCTGATAAAACACTGATTGTATTGAAACTACAGCAAGCTGCTGAACAAGTGACACATCCCTGGAATCAGGCACTCTGTCGCTACATTATGCTGCTCTCAGACTAAATAATAAAAGCCTGCTGACAAATTACCTTGAAATGACTCTCAACCTATAGTAGTAGCATCATATCATTTTTAAATTGACAGCTCTATGTTAATCCATTTCTTAATACATATTAAAGATGTTATAAATGTAATTATTTTTTTTTTATTTTCAAGATGCAGTGAAGGTGATAAAGCAATAAGTAGAGAATTTGATGATTTTCGATTTAGCTCATACACTCGAATTTACTGGAAATTGATTGGGTCTTATTTTACTCTGAGTTTTCTCCAGACACCAAATCATAGTAAGAATAGGCCAAAAAAAATTATACTAAACTCGTCCCAGTCCTGTCCAGTCGCCCAACCCCATTCTGGTCCGGTCTTCAATGTCCCAGAAGCTTGTGCCCCTCCATGCCTGACTATACCATAAGCAAAGTCAATGACGATCGGGACAATCCACATTATGACATCACTGGGTGAAGTCATGATTTTTTTTGGACGAGACAAGGTAGAGATTCCGAAGATGCAGACGAGAGTGGAATTGGTGCCTAAAGACCAGACGGGAGTGGATAGGGGCCAGGTACGGACTGGGGCTGAAATTCAGCCCTGGCATTTGAAATAACAAAGGCCCATGCTGTCCCCATCCCCAAGCACCAGATGTGAATATATTAATAAAATTACCCTGGAGGGAGGAAAGCAAGATTTACTACAAGACCAATATTTCTAATGATACCTGTGACCTGCTGGGGTAAGTGACGGAGTCAGCGACTTTATGCTCCTTCACAACTCTTAACAGTATGGCTGTCTTAAGAACACCGATTCTGCTAGCAGCGTAGCTGACAAGGCAGCTCATGACGAGACAGGCCCTTCTGGCATTTGCTAGAATTGCCAGATGGCTAGTCCAGCCCTGATAGGGGCTGTGTGGATAGACAGAGGAGAGGGCGAGGTGAGTATAATTTTTTTTAAATTATAAAAAATACAGGGATCTGGCACTGCTCCACTTGACACTCTGCAATTTCCAATGTAATCTTTAAACAGATGACTTGCATCAAAAAATGATCTTGATGGTGCTCACCACAAAACAGACCAATTGGAAATACGGTGAAAAGAGAAAAATGGGTCATTCACCGCTTCACATTAAAATGTCCCTTCATTGTGGTTCTACAAAACAGAATGTAGAGGCAAAAGTGTGGATGACAGTCATTTTGTGTGTGAATCACACTTCCTCTAAGCCTCAGAGTAAGTGTGATTCACATTAAACGCAAAACAGCTGTCAGCCACTATTGTCTCCACATTCTTTTCTATGGAACCGTAATAAAGTGACATTTTAACGTGAAGGGGTGAGTGCCCAATTTTTCTCCGTGCACCATATTTATAATTTTAATTAGCCTCTTTCTGGCAATTTAAAACCATGAATATATTAAGGCGAATCAGACGAAATTCAGATTTGCCTGAAATCACAAATGTTAGGAAATTGCAAGCAAATATTTCCGACAAAGACCGATAGTGATGCTGAATCTTGGGCAATTGCAGTGAAGTTCGATGTACTCTCCCTGGCTCAGGAAGACAAAGTGATAACAGTCCTGAGATGACACAACCATGAGGATGATGTAAATCATGAATTGATTAAAGCATCTGAAGCCTACTAGTCTGGGCAAAGTGATGCTTAACTGTGAAAAAAGTGGAAACTCCAGCAACCTCAAAATTAATTTAAAACATCCCTTTTATTTGTAGATTAAAACATGAAAAAGTAAAGTTTAAAAAAACATGTTTTTGCAACGGTCGACTTGTTTCGAGCTACACTAGCTCATAATCATGACCAAGAACTACTGTAGCTCAAAATGCATCGACCGTTGCTTTAACATGGTTTTTTAAACTTTACTTTTTAATGTTTTAATAAATAAATGTGATGTTTTAACGAGTTTTGCAGTTGCTGGATTTTCCACTATTTTTTTCACGGTTCATTTGTTCAGGAAACCAACCTGAAGCCTCTGTACACCGCACCCTCATTCCAGGCATTTCTCAACCCTGTGAGCTGATGATTGCTTCATTGTGTTTTTCTTCCTGAAGTGATGCTTACCCCGACTATATCTTACCTAGTAGCAAATGAGTGGTGTATTAAAAGTAGTTGATGCACAGAAGTCAATAATTGGGTCATGAAGGTCTTCATTAAAATGTGCCAGTATGGCTACGTAACATTTGCTGTTTCGGTGGCTTAAGTATGGGTATAAATTATGGAATTACAGACCTCCATCCAACTCATTTCTTTTTTTATGATTAGTTTACCTAACGTTCCATTTAATGGACTCATGTTTTTGATATTTCATATATTGATTTTTACATAGCAAATGCACTTTTCTGCTTCACCGAGTTTTTCCATTGACCTGGTTCATTCGCACCTGTAGTCTTTATCCATGTCTTGTGTTCACAGGGCGAAAATAGAAGGTCATACTAAGTCAATACTTGGATTTGACCCCCGATTCCCATGTAACCTCCCTGTAAGTGGAGGCATTTTTCCATAACTTTCACATATTGTACAGGACCAAAGTTACACCTATAAAAAGAGAAAAATATAACGTGCAAATAGTTTTTATAGACTAGGGCAAACTTTCTTAGTTTTTACAACTGCGAAGAAAAGTTTCCCTTACAAATGAATTTATCATTAATTATAAGCTAAAACATGACCCACTAAAGAGCCTCAAAACATTAGGGATATCGGCCAAACGAGAGGACCATTTCTGTACAGGTGACAGTGGCTTGTTTATTTGTGTTACTTATTTGTTTCTTTAGTTTGATATCCTTATTTAACTGCCGGGTCGCTACTAGTGATGAGCGAGTATACTCGTTACTCGGGTTTCCCCGAGCATGCTCGGGTGGTCTCTGAGTATTTTGGTGTTCTCAGAGATTTAGTTTTTGTGGCCTCAGCTGCATGATTTGCAGCTGCTAGACAGCCTGAATACATGACCTCACGTGTATTCAGGCTATCTAGCAGCCGCAAATCATGCAGCTGTGGCGACACAATCTAAATCTCCGAGCATGCCAAAATACTCAGAGACCACCCGAGCATGCTCGGGGAAACACAAGTACCGAGTATACTCGCTCATCACTAGTCGCTACGTATAGGGACTAGAGAGACAATTTCTTGATTTTGAAGGGGAGCTAATTTGGATTTTTTTTCCCCAAATAGTATTGCTTGTAAGACTTTCTACAGGAGCTGGATCTCTACAAGGTGAACCAATATCTTCCAAAAAAATATTTGAAAAAATGAATAATTATCTTTTTAACAAGACCTGAATATGTGTGGTCTCACTAATATTTCTATATCTTTTATTCCCCAAGGTGAATACTCATGACTAAATGTACTTATCTCAAGTTGAATAGGGCATATTTTTGGGTTAAAGGGTAATGTTTACAAAATTTATCTTAAAGGGGTAACACTTTATCAGTATGTCTCCTGTGCAGTATAAGGCCTCTTTCACACTTCCGTTTTTTACAATCAGTCACAATCCGCCAGGTTTTTAAAAAAAACGGATCCTCAAAATTTTTTTGAGGATCCGTTTTTTTCCCATTGACTTGCATTAATGGCGGATTGTGACGGATTGCTGTCCGTTGCATCCGTTTTTTGTGAGGATCCGCCAAAAGTTGTCACGATCCTCAAAAATTTCAAAACGGAGCTTGTAACGTTTTTTTCTCTGGCGGATCCTGCAAACACTGATTTAACCCGAATTTCTTTCTGGGTGCCGGACAAAAAAAAAAAAATCTCTCTCTCTCTCTCTCTCTCTCTCTCTCTCTCTCCCTTCCCGGCCAGCGATTCCTTTAAATTTCTTCATTTTCAGGATCCGTCTGAAAACGGATCCTGTGCCATCCGTTCACATCAGTTGAGAACGGATCCGCTTGTCCGCCTTTTTGGCGGATTATAACTGATGCAAAAAACTGAAGTGTGAAAGAGGCCTAAGATAAAAAAATAACTGTATGCTGATCTCTCAGACCGGTGCCATTCCTTCACTGTCTGTACTGTGTTTCCCCATGGTCAATTGACATAAACATTGTTAGATGATCAGCTGCAGCCTTTTCTATTCCACCATGGCAGGAATCCACTATGACCCCGAAGGGAAGACTGTAGCCGATGGCCTCTTGCTTTTTTAATGGTGATTTAATTTATTTTCTACTGTTAGAAATTAGCATTAGATTTTCTAACTTCCTGATGAATTTATTATGGACTTGTCTCTCTGAAAAGCAGCCAATGTAATTAATGAAGCCCTCCTCTTCCTCCTCCTGCCATGAAAGTTTTTATTCTCAATATATTACAATCATCATATTATATAGCACTGTGTGCTTACAATTGCTCATTTTGCCTTTCTATCCAGATAATTATTCACTTTTCCATTAGGTCCATGACATCATGTGAGTAAAAACTGACGAGCTGAATCCTTCTAAGCTCTATGTAGAAACAGGAGGTCAGTTTTCCTTGCATGAGTCATCACTGCAAAAGTTCCTGGCAGGGTAGGAAGGAACAGCTGAGTCATGAGTTGAAGAGGGAAATGATTCAGTGACAAGAGACTTCCTGTTTCTACGTATAGAATAATTAACTGGGTAGAAAGGCGAAATGAGCAATTGTAGGTACACAGTGCTATATAATATGATGACTTCAATATATTAAGAGGTTAAAAACTTTGATGGGAGGAGGAGGAGGGCTACTTTAATTATAGCTATAGTGTAAAGTATGGTAGAAAAGGCCAAGTTTCCAATACCGAGAGAAAGTATATTTCTGATTACAATAGGCTGGTATTTGAAGACAGTCACTAAACGTAGCTTTGCCCAAATACAATCAACACTTATGATCGAAAGTTAAAACAAATTATGTGTGGATTTATACCAATTTAAAAAAAAAAATCTGTACTTTTTCAAATTGAATTTCTCAAGACTAGAGGTTTAGTTTTTTACTTTTGGGAATTTAATGGAGGTCATTGGTGGATCCTTCATGGAAGACTTGAGTGATTTAAGTCATTACACGTGTCTATTCTTTTTAAGTGCTTTTCTTATTCTTTTTTTACCCTTACAATATAAGCAGTCAAGAACTTTTAGTCTTTCCAGAGCATCATTATATGTTGAGTGGCTGAACATCAAGCTGTAAACCAAAGTTTTCCTTCTCTAGTTGTGATGGGACTGCACAATGTTTTTTTTATTACCTTCCAGTTCAGACCTAAAGCTGCAGCTCTGCTGATTTTCCAGGGGCTAAAACACAGACTGATTTTTATCCAATGACCTGGTAACTGAACAAGTGTTGAATTGTTTTTTTTTTTAGGAATATTCAGTACATTGAAAACAAGCTCACTGGAGCAGATAAAACCCAGAAACTAGAGATTACAAGGCAATGGAGCGAGATAATAAAGCACAATGGGGAGCCATATCAATGTTTTCTAAAGTTTCTTTCGTTGAGTAATGTTCTATGCATATAGTTCTACTGAAAATTGTTTACTTATCGAAATCTGGCATAACAGCTATAGTAAAGCAGAAAATAATTGAAATATCTGCCAGGGTGCAGTGAAGTAAAGTAATTAGCCATAATTAAAATTGTACTTTATTAAAATATGCTCATGAGTAGGGATGAGCGAGTATACTCGTTAGGATTCGGTGCTCGGCGATTAATGCGGTACTCGCGGTACTCGAATCCTGGCGAGTAAATTTCACTACTCGCCTCGCAATATTCGGCACAGCCACACAGGCCCCGCACAGTCCCCGCACAGCCCAGCATAGTCCCGCACAGCCCAGCACAGTCACCGCACAGGCTGGCCAGTCCCCGCACAGCCCAGCGCAGTCCAGCACAGTCCCAGACAGCCTGTCACAGTCCCCGTATAGTCCCCGCACAGCTCGGCACAGTCCCGCACAGTTTGGCCAGTCCCCGCACAGCCTGGCCAGTCCCCGAACAGCCCAGCACAGTCCCACACAGCCCGGCACAGTCCCCACACAGCCCCCGCACTACCCAGCCAGTCCCCACACAGCCCGGCACAGTCCCGCACAGCCTGGCACAGTCCCCGCACAGCCCCCGCACAGCCCGGCCAGTCCCCAGTCCCTGAACAGCCGAACACAGTCCCACACAGCCCAGCACAGTCCCCGCACAGCCCGGCCAGTCCCCGAACAGCCCAGCACAGTCCCACACAGCCCGGCACAGTCCCTGTACAGCCTGGCACAGTACCTGCACAGCCCAGCACAGTCCCACACAGCACAGCACAGTCCCTCACAGGCCAGCACAGCCCATTACTAGTGTTCATAGAATCATAGAATCGTAGAGTTGAAAGGGACCTCCTGGGCCATCTGGTCCAACCCCCTGCTCAAAGCAGGATTCGCTAAATCATCCCAGTCAGATGTCTGTCCAGCCTCTGTTTGAAGACTTCCATTGAAGGAGAACTCACCACTTCTCGTGGCAGCCTGTTCCACTCATTGATCACTCTAACTGTCAAAAAGTTTTTTCTAATATCTAATCTGTGTCTCCTCCCATTCAGTTTCATCCCATTGCTTCTAGTCTTTCCTTGTGCAAATGAGAAATAAATAAAATGAGAAATAAAGATGATCCTTCTACAATGTGACAGCCCTTTAGATATTTGTAGACAGCTATTAAGTCTCCTCTCAGTCTTCTCTTTTGCAAACTAAACATTTCCAAATCCTGCAACCTTTCCTCATAAGACAGGGTTTGCAGACCGGTCACCATTCTGGTCGCTCTTTTCTGAACTTTCTCCAGTTTGTTGATGTCTTTTTTAAAATGTGGTACCCAAAACTGGACACAATATTCCAGATGAGGTCTGACCAAAGAGGAGTAGAGGGAAATAATGACTTCACGTGATCTAGACTGTATGCTTCTGTTAATACATCCTAGAATTGCATTTGCCTTTTTTGCTGCTGCATCACACTGTTGACTCATATTCAGTCTGTGATCTATTAGTATACTCAAGTCTTTTTCACATGTGCTGTTGATTAGCCCTATTCCTCCCATTCTGTATATGCTTTTTTCATTTTTATTGCCCAGATGTAGTACTTTGCATTTTTCCCTGTTAAAAACCATTCTGTTAGTTGCTGCCCACTGCTCCAGTTTATTTATATCTTTTTGAATCCTCTCTCTCTCTTCTCTAGTATTAGCTATCCCTCCTAGCTTTGTGTCATCAGCAAACTTAATCAGCTTACCCTCAATTCCTTCATCTAAATCATTGATAAAGATGTTGAACAATACAGGGCCCATGACAGAGCCCTGTGGTACCCCACTTGAGACATTCTTCCAAGTGGATGTGCAACCATTTACAACCACTCTTTGGGTCCGATCACTAAGCCAGTTATGAATCCACCTAACAGATGCCTTGTCCACTCCATGCTTAGTCATTTTTTCAATAAGGATTGTATGAGATACTTTGTCAAATGCTTTGCTGAAGTCAAGATATACTATATCTACAGCATTTCCTTGATCCACCCAATCAGTGATTCCATCATAGAAGGAAATTAAGTTAGTCTGACATGACTTATTAGTTACAAACCCATGCTGACTCTGTTTAATCACTTCATTCTTATCCAGGTACTGACATACATGTTGTTTAATAATTTGTTCAAAGATCTTTCCTGGTATAGAAGTCAGACTCACCGGCCTATAGTTGCCTGGGTCCACCTTCTTCCCCTTTTTGAAAATAGGAACAATATTTGCTCTTCTCCAGTCTTCTGGAACTTCTCCTGTTCTCCAAGAATTTTCAAAGATTATGGAGAGGGGTTCAAAAATTTCTTCTGCTATCTCCTTCAGTACTCTGGGGTGTAATTCATCTGGACCTGGAGACTTGAATTCATTTAGGTTAGCTAAGTGTTTCCTCATTATCTTTCTGTTTATAGATATCCTGGATTCTTCTATTCCCTTAATAGGACAGTGAAGAACAGTTGATGTTATATTTCCTTTCTGAGAGAAAACAGATGCAAAATAGGAATTTAAAAGTTTGGCCTTCTCAACATCCTGTCTTACCATTTCATCATTTTCATCCAGTAACAATCCTATAACAACTTTGACTTTTCTTTTACTTTTGACATATCCCCAAAATCCTTTATTATTGCTTTTGACATCTCTTGCAAGCCTCAATTCATTGTCAGCCTTAGTAATCTGATTTGTGCCCTGCAGGTTCTGCAGACAGCATTATATTCTTCTTTAGATATGCCTCCCTCTTTAGATTTTATAAACATTTTTTCTTCCTTTTTAGCATGTGCTTAAGTTCTGTGTTCATCCATCCTGGTTTCCTTAAATGCTTCCTATTCTTCCCTCTTTTCGGAATTGTTAACAATTGTGCCTTGAGAATTTCATTTTTCAAGATTTCCCATCCTTCCTGGACATTTTTGTCTTTAAGGATATCCAGCCATTGGATCCCTCCAATTCTCTTTAGGAATCCCTTAAAATCTGCCTTTTTGAAATCTAACCTTGACATCTGAGTCTTCACAGGTCTTCCTCCTCTAGTTATCCAAAATTCTAAAATAGCATGGTCACTACCTCCTAGGGTCCCAGCCACTTTTACCTCCTCAACCATTTCCTCCCTGTTTACAAGGATTAGATCCAAGGTAGCGGTTCCCCTCGTTTTCGCCCCTACCTTTTGGAAGATAAAGTTGTCAGCAAGAGAGGATAAGAATTTCCTTGACCTGTTAGTTTTGCCTGATAGAGAGTCCCAACAAATGTCTGGATAGTTGAAATCTCCCATGACAACTATGTCATATTTTTTGGAGAACTTGGCCATTTGATGCATAAAGAGGTCATCCATATCATCCATATGTTGAGCGATACCTTCCGATATCGGGAAGTATAGGATCGGATTGGTTCGGACCGATACCCCAAAAATATCAGGTATCGCCGATTCCGATACCGGAAACCCATGCAAGTCAATGGGGCACAAATATCGGAATGAAAATAAATCCTTTCTTTCCTTGCGCATCCAGTTTGGGAGGGGGGAAGAGTGTGGGCGGTGCATGGGCGGAGACTGTGCATGTGTGTGTGTACAGGCGGGGTCTGTACGGGCCTCTCGGGGGTCTGTGTGAGCCTGCCAGGGGTATGTATGTAGTAAGAATGTTGTATATATGTAGTATGTATGTAGTATGTAGTATGTATGTTTTTTTTTTTTTTACATTCAACACATTAGCCGGATGATGGGACTACTACTGTCTCATCATTGGCTAATGTGTCAGTCACTGTCATTGTAGCAGGCATAGCCCGATGGGACTTGTAGTCCCATTGGACGATGCCTGCACACGCACAACCACCGGCAGGCCCGCACAGACCCCCGGCAGCCCGCACAGACATCCGAAGAAGGCCCGCACAGACCCCCAGCAGCCCGCACAGACCCCCGGCAGGCCCACTCAGAACCCCGGCAGCCCGCTCAGACCCCCAGCAGGCCGGCACAGACCCCCGGCAGGCCCGCACAGACCCCCAGCAGCCCGCACAGACCCCTGGCAGGCCCGCACAGATCCCCGGCAGCCCGTACAGACCCCCGGCAGGCGCGCACAGACCCCTGGCAGCCCGCACAGACCCCCGGCAGGCCCGCACAGACCCCCGGCAGGACCGCACAGACCCCCGGCAGGCCTGTACAGACCCCTGGCAGGACTGCACAGACCGCGCATCATGATGACATAATTTCAGCAGCCAATCACAGCCATGCCATTACTTGACATTGTTAACACAACTGGCTCATTGCATTATGGGAACTTCCGATTCCGGTATTCGATATTGTAAAAATATCGGAACTCGGTATCGGAACTCCGATACAGCGAATATCGGCTGATACCCGATATTTGCAGTATCGGAATGCTCAAAACTACCCATTACTCACATTTCCCATAGACTTACATTGGACTCACTACTCGTTACGAGTACCCGAGTATTAGGAGCTACCTGTAACGAGTACAGAGAGTCCGAGTATTTCACTACTCGCTCATCTCTACTTATGAGAGTTCTTGGTGCACCCTTGATGTGACCGATCGATTGAGTGCACCCACTTGTTTTCCATCTATCTTTACCATCCGGTACATTAAGGGCTCTCAATCAAGGTAGAGTAGGGCAAATATAGATGTAAAATGAGTAGTTGGGTAGGGAGCACGAATAGGAACATTTTACAAAAGAATGATTATTGGCAAACGCAGCAACACATTTGAACATTAAAAAATAGAAGTGAGAGAATCTTTTGAAATTCAAATTTAACAAGAAAAGAGTGAGTGCGAAAAAGGTCAAAAAAAGAAAAAAGAGATGAGAAGAATAGGGATTAAAAAGTTTGGAGCAGAAAAAGTTTTTTTCTTTCTTTTTTTTTGATCCCCTCTTTTCACTCAAGGATTTATTTCTTTATTTTGTCTGTGTCCCCCTTCTGTCTCACACCTCTGCCTACCAGTAGCTCACATCTCTATTGCATTTGGTATTCACACCTAGCATTTCCATTTTTTCAAGAACAAGTTCGATCCCCCTCTTTTTTCACACGACAACATTTTTGTTCAATATTGCTACATATTAATTTTTTTATCCTTTTACATTTGTAACAAGAACATTCTTTGCTACTCTTACATTTATACATTTTATTTTGTTCTATTTGCAATCTTTGTATTTGTCGCTAGGACGGGGTATCATATGACCGCAAAGGCTCGTTGCTGCTCCTTTTTTAATGCATTGCCCATATATTCCCGCACTTTTTGAGTTGTACCATATCATTGTGGTTTTGTCCTCATGGAGAGCTTTGGAAGCTTTGAACCTTGTTGACAAATAAACCGCATTCTTGGTTCACCGTGTGTTATTGTATTGTTGGAACCTTGGGTAGCGCGAATTGTAAACCACCGTATTCCTCATTTATTACATTGTATCTCCTTGGAGGTCCTGCTGCAACCTTTTTCATGAATCATAGAATCATAGAATCATAGAATCGTAGAGTTGGAAGGGACCTCCTGGGCCATCTGGTCCAACCCCCTGCTCAAAGCAGGATTCGCTAAATCATCCCAGTTAGATGTCTGTCCAGCCTCTGTTTGAAGACTTCCATTGAAGGAGAACTCACCACTTCTCGTGGCAGCCTGTTCCACTCATTGATCACTCTAACTGTCAAAAAGTTTTTTCTAATATCTAATCTGTGTCTCCTCCCATTCAGCTTCATCCCATTGCTTCTAGTCTTTCCTTGTGCAAATGAGAATAAAGTTGATCCTTCTACAATGTGACAGCCCTTTAGATATTTGTAGACAGCTATTAAGTCTCCTCCCAGTCTTCTCTTTTGCAAACTAAACATTCCCAAATCCTGCAACCTTTCCTCATAAGACAGGGTTTGCAGACCGGTCACCATTCTGGTCGCTCTTTTCTGAACTTGCTCCAGTTTGTTGATGTCTTTTTTAAAATGTGGTGCCCAAAATTGGACACAATATTCCAGATGAGGTCTGACCAAAGAGGAGTAGAGGGAAATAATTACTTCACGTGATCTAGACTGTATGCTTCTGTTAATACATCCTAGAATTGCATTTGCCTTTTTTGCTGCTGCATCACACTGTTGACTCATATTCAGTCTGTGATCTATTAGTATACCCAAGTCTTTTTCACATGTGCTGTCACTTAGCCCTATTCCTCCCATTCTATATATGCTTTTTTCATTTTTATTGCCCAGATGTAGTACTTTGCATTTCTCCCTGTTAAAAACCATTCTGTTAGTTGCTGCCCACTTCTCCAGTTTATTTAAATCTTTTTGAATCCTCTCTCTCTCTTCTCTAGTATTAGCTATCCCTCCTAGCTTTGTGTCATCAGCAAATTTAATCAGTTTACCCTCAATTCCTTCATCTAAATCGTTGATAAAGATGTTGAACAATACAGGGCCCAGGACAGAGCCCTGTGGTACCCCACTTGAGACATTCTTCCAACTGGATGTGCAGCCATTTACGACCACTCTTTGGGTCCGATCACTAAGCCAGTTATGAATCCACCTAACAGTTGCCTTGTCCATTCCATACTTAGTCATTTTTTCAATAAGGATTGTATGAGAGACTTTGTCAAATGCTTTGCTGAAGTCAAGATATACTATATCTACAGCATTTCCTTGATCCACCCAATCAGTAATACCATCATAGAAGGAAATTAAATTAGTCTGACATGACTTATTAGTTACAAACCCATGCTGACTCTGTTTAATCACTTCATTCTTATCCAGGTATTGACATACATGTTGTTTAATAATTTGTTCAAAGATCTTTCCTGGTATAGAAGTCAGACTCACCGGCCTATAGTTGCCTGGGTCCACCTTCTTCCCCTTTTTGAAGATAGGAACAACATTTGCTCTTCTCCAGTCTTCTGGCACTTCTCCTGTTCTCCAAGAATTTTCAAAGATTATGGAGAGGGGTTCAAAAATTTCTTCTGCTATCTCCTTCAGTACTCTGGGGTGTAATTCATCTGGACCTGGAGACTTGAATACATTTAGGTTAGCTAAGTGTTTCCTCACTATCTTTCTGTTTATAGATATCCTGGATTCTTCTATTCCCTTAATAGGACAGTGAATAACAGTTGATGTTACATTTCCTTTCTGAGAGAAAACAGATGCAAAATAGGAATTTAAAAGTTTAGCCTTCTCAACATCCTGTCTTACCATTTCATCATTTTCATCCTGTAAAAATCCTATAGCATCTTTGACTTTTCTTTTACTTTTGACATATCCCCAAAATCCTTTATTATTGCTTTTGACATCTCTTGCAAGCCTCAATTCATTTTCAGCTTTAGATAATCTGATTTGTGCCTTGCAGGTTCTGCAGACAGCATTATATTCTTCTTTAGATATGCCTCCTTCTTTCCATTTTATAAACATTTTTTGCTTCCTTTTTAGCATGTGCTTAAGTTCTGTGTTCATCCATCCTGGTTTCCTTAAATGCTTCCTATTCTTCCCTCTTTTCGGAATTGTTAACAACTGTGCTTTGAGAATTTCATTTTTCAAGATTTCCCATCCTTCCTGGACATTTTTGTCTTTAAGGATATCCAGCCATTGGATCCCTCCAATTCTCTTTCTGAATCCCTTAAAATCTGCCTTTCTGAAATCTAACCTTGACGTCTGAGTCTTCACAGGTCTTCCGCCTCTAGTTATCCAAAATTCTAAAATAGCATGGTCGCTACCTCCTAGGGTCCCAGCCACTTTTACCTCCTCAACCATTTCCTCCCTGTTTATAAGGATTAGATCCAAGGTAGCAGTTCCCCTTGTTTTCTCCTTTACCTTTTGGAAGATAAAGTTGTCAGCAAGAGAGGATAAGAATTTCCTTGACCTGTTAGTTTTGCCTGAGAGAGATTCCCAACAAATGTCTGGATAGTTGAAATCTCCCATGACAACTATGTCATATTTTTTGGAGAACTTGGCCATTTGATGCATAAAGAGTTCATCCATATCTTCAGCTTGCACAGGCGGCCTGTAGTAAATGCCTACAATGGTGTCCTTTCCATTGTTCTGTCCTTGTATTCTTACCCAAACAGTTTCCACAGAACTCCCAGTCTCTGAAGCTTCAATCTCTGTGCAGATATACGCATTTCTAACATACAATGCGACACCCCCTCCTCGTTTATCAAGTCTGTTTCTTGCAAATAAGTTGTATCCTTCTAGTCTTGTATTCCAATCATGTGTATTGTCCCACCAAGTTTCAGTGATTCCAATGACATCATATTTCTTTTCCTGTGTTAGTAGTTCCAATTCTCCTTGTTTGTTGCCCATGCTTTGTGCATTAGTATAGAAACATTTTAGTTTGTGATTGGTTTCTCCTTCTCCAATATTTTTTTTAATTAGATTCTTTCGTCTTTGTTCTTCCTTTCCACTTCTAATAGCAGAGTTCTCAATAGCATTTGTCAGGTGTATGGCTTTTTCTGGTCTTTTGCTTCCCTTCCCATGTTGTTCTAGTTTAAAGCTCTCCTTACAAGTGTAGCAAGGCGACTTCCAAATACCTGCTTTCCAGTCTTCGTAAGGTGCACCCCATCTCTAGCAAGTAGTCCATAGTATAAGTAGTTCACTCCGTGATCCAGAAATCCAAATCGTTGCTGACGGCACCATCGACGTAGCCAGTTGTTCACCTGCAGAATCTTATTCCACCTCCTTGTTCCATGGCCATCCACTGGGAGGATGGAAGAGAAGACCACCTGCGCTCCCAGTTCTTTCACTTTCTTGCCTAAGTCTTCAAAGTCTCTGCAGATGGTTTCCAGGTCGTTTCTTGCGGTGTCATTTGTCCCCACATGTAGTAGCAGGAATGGGTAGTCATCTGTAGGTCTGAAGAGTCCTGATATCCTGTCAGACACATCTTTAATTTTTGCACCTGGAAGACAGCACATTTCTCTTGAAGTTATATCCGGTCTGCAGATAGCGGCCTCTGTTCCTCTCAACAGGGAATCCCCCATGACCACCACTCTCCGTTTCTTCTTCACAACATTTTTCTTTCTCCATCCAGGAGGACTCTGAAGGCGTACAAGGTTGCTGTTTGTTGGCAAAGTCTTATCCTGATGTATTTCTTCATCATTTTCCTGCGTGAGAGCCTGGTACTGGTTTCTGAGCAGTATGGGTGCTGACTGCCTCCTGATCCTCCTGCTTCTCTGGGTCACATGTCTCCATTCCTCTGTTTCTTCAGGTGCACTTCGAATTTCTTCTCTTTCTGTAACATGAAGAGATAATTCTGCTCTGTCCAAGAACTCTTCACCTTCCTTAATGATCTTCAACGTAGCTAACCTCTCTTCGAGATTTTGCAACTTTTCCTCCAACAGGGACACAAGCTTGCATTTGTGGCATGTGAAGTTTGGCTTTTCCACTGGTAAATCTGTGAACATGTAGCAAGAAATGCAGCTCACCAAATGGCTCCTGGCCTCTTCCATCTTGAGATTTCTTAAAAAGATGAAAGATGAGCCAAAATTCGCGCGCCGACAGGCGCGCGGTTTCTCCGATTTCCTCTTTTCAGCTGCAACGGCCAAAACCCAGTGATCGTTGAGCTCGCGGAGACTCTTCACTTATCCCAGAAGGCACTGGGAATATGCAAATGATCTCCTCAAGACTCTTCCCCTGGTTTCTCCGATTTCCTCTTTTCAGCTGCAATGGCCAAAACCCAGTGATCGTTGAGCTCGCGGAGACTCTTCACTTATCCCAGAAGGCACTGGGAATATGCAAATGATCTCCTCAAGACTCTTCCCCTGGTTTCTCCGATTTCCTCTTTTCAGCTGCAACGGCCAAAACCCAGTGATCGTTGAGCTCGCGGAGACTCTTCACTTATCCCAGAAGGCACTGGGAATATGCAAATGATCTCCTCAAGACTCTTCCCCTGGTTTCTCCGATTTCCTCTTTTCAGCTGCAACGGCCAAAACCCAGTGATCGTTGAGCTCGCGGAGACTCTTCACTTATCCCAGAAGGCACTGGGAATATGCAAATGATCTCCTCAAGACTCTTCCCCTGGTTTCTCCGATTTCCTCTTTTCAGCTGCAATGGCCAAAACCCAGTGATCGTTGAGCTCGCGGAGACTCTTCACTTATCCCAGAAGGCACTGGGAATATGCAAATGATCTCCTCAAGACTCTTCCCCTGGTTTCTCCGATTTCCTCTTTTCAGCTGCAATGGCCAAAACCCAGTGATCGTTGAGCTCGCGGAGACTCTTCACTTATCCCAGAAGGCACTGGGAATATGCAAATGATCTCCTCAAGACTCTTCCCCTGGTTTCTCCGATTTCCTCTTTTCAGCTGCAACGGCCAAAACCCAGTGATCGTTGAGCTCGCGGAGACTCTTCACTTATCCCAGAAGGCACTGGGAATATGCAAATGATCTCCTCAAGACTCTTCCCCTGGTTTCTCCGATTTCCTCTTTTCAGCTGCAATGGCCAAAACCCAGTGATCGTTGAGCTCGCGGAGACTCTTCACTTATCCCAGAAGGCACTGGGAATATGCAAATGATCTCCTCAAGACTCTTCCCCTGGTTTCTCCGATTTCCTCTTTTCAGCTGCAACGGCCAAAACCCAGTGATCGTTGAGCTCGCGGAGACTCTTCACTTATCCCAGAAGGCACTGGGAATATGCAAATGATCTCCTCAAGACTCTTCCCCTGGTTTCTCCGATTTCCTCTTTTCAGCTGCAACGGCCAAAACCCAGTGATCGTTGAGCTCGCGGAGACTCTTCACTTATCCCAGAAGGCACTGGGAATATGCAAATGATCTCCTCAAGACTCTTCCCCTGGTTTCTCCGATTTCCTCTTTTCAGCTGCAACGGCCAAAACCCAGTGATCGTTGAGCTCGCGGAGACTCTTCACTTATCCCAGAAGGCACTGGGAATATGCAAATGATCTCCTCAAGACTCTTCCCCTGGTTTCTCCGATTTCCTCTTTTCAGCTGCAACGGCCAAAACCCAGTGATCGTTGAGCTCGCGGAGACTCTTCACTTATCCCAGAAGGCACTGGGAATATGCAAATGATCTCCTCAAGACTCTTCCCCTGGTTTCTCCGATTTCCTCTTTTCAGCTGCAACGGCCAAAACCCAGTGATCGTTGAGCTCGCGGAGACTCTTCACTTATCCCAGAAGGCACTGGGAATATGCAAATGATCTCCTCAAGACTCTTCCCCTGGTTTCTCCGATTTCCTCTTTTCAGCTGCAACGGCCAAAACCCAGTGATCGTTGAGCTCGCGGAGACTCTTCACTTATCCCAGAAGGCACTGGGAATATGCAAATGATCTCCTCAAGACTCTTCCCCTGGTTTCTCCGATTTCCTCTTTTCAGCTGCAACGGCCAAAACCCAGTGATCGTTGAGCTCGCGGAGACTCTTCACTTATCCCAGAAGGCACTGGGAATATGCAAATGATCTCCTCAAGACTCTTCCCCTGGTTTCTCCGATTTCCTCTTTTCAGCTGCAACGGCCAAAACCCAGTGATCGTTGAGCTCGCGGAGACTCTTCACTTATCCCAGAAGGCACTGGGAATATGCAAATGATCTCCTCAAGACTCTTCCCCTGCTTCTATAGGTGTTGTGACTGCCACAACCCTATCAGGTGAGCGTATCTATGACATCTTATACCACTTGGCTGTCAGATAAGACCCTATTTGCGCTTTTTGTTTCTCCAGCTTTACCGTTTGTTTATAAACCCCCTTGTGTGTCACATTAATTATCAGAATTGCTGGTCATAAAGTAATGAGATTTCTTGGTCATATATGATCACTGTAGGATATTAGTAAAAATGTTGACATGTAGGACTAAATT
The DNA here is from genome assembly GCF_039654945.1 of Dendrobates tinctorius. Lineage (NCBI taxonomy): Eukaryota > Metazoa > Chordata > Amphibia > Anura > Dendrobatidae > Dendrobates > Dendrobates tinctorius. The sequence continues at coordinate 18,913,215 of NW_027361810.1, read as the reverse complement.
GATAAACTTTTTTAAGAACTTATAAAAAGTTTATAAAAGTTTATAAACTTTTTCAAGACTTTTGAACTTGAGAAGAAAGTCAAGCTTTAACTATGAGTAGAAAGAAAATAATAAAAACAAACAAACATGTTGTTTATTTTGAACTCATTAGATGCTAAAGTTCGTCACGGCTGCAGGGTCCTATTGCAAGTTTTGCTACAGTGCCCTTTGACTACTTTTGATGCTCCTGCCTGTTGCCTATTAGGAACTGTCATTGTCATCTGGGTCCTTTATCCACCCAGTAGGTGCAGACAATGGAAATCATCTCATGTTTTATTGAACTTTCTAAAAAATTTGTTTTGCTATTTTGTTGCCATGCAATTCTCACCCTATTTATAAAAAATGTTTCTTTCTAATTGGCCAAACATTCCCAGTACACAATGTATAAGTGTTCCTCTCAAGGTAATGTGAAGAGAATAAAATATGTTATTTTGGAAGAAGCATGACAAGGGGAGCAGCGCTAAATCAGCTGAATGATACAGATAACTCATGTTTAGAAGACAAGTGTCATCGGATAACAAGGGAATGGAAATGACTTGCACGTTGACAATATGCACAAAATAAGTTAAGTCCTCTCATACTTTTCTTTAAAAATAAATCTTACGGAGGGGGCGTGGCCTGGACTGCAATGGAGCAAGAGGTGCAGCCCGAGAGCTCCTGATACAGCCTATCTAAATCAACAACCATCAACCAGGAAAAACCCATCCTGACCAATTCTTTATTGAAAGAATACTCAACGGCTATCACAGACCTACTTTGAAACCCCCATAGACTGTAATCCAGGAAAAATCAGAACTGCAAGGCCTGACCTCATTTCTGAGGCCTACTGAGGCCTACCAGGCCTACCGGTCCTATCCCTACCAAGACTGTCCCCACCAAGACTGTCCGTGGACTAATCTATCCCCACAGAGTTCCTGACGGGTGCCCATCCTCGGAGGGGCTCATCTGGCCCAGGAAAAAACCGTTGTAGCCCCTGTCTCCCTGTGCCTGTCGGCCCACCTCTCCGGCCCGCACCGCGGCTCCTTCAAGACCCACTGCAGCAAAGAACAGCGAAAGAGGGGCCCCCGGTGCTCCCCGAAGAGGTGCCCGGTACTTAAATTTTCTCCTGCTACTATCCCCGGTAAGAGCCGCCGCGGCCGTTTCTTTTATTACACTGCCGCCTCAGCCCCGACGAGTTTCCTTCCTACTGCGCATGTGCAACAGCCCCTCACCCGGGCTGATAACTCCGAGGCGACAGGGACAATAGCGGCAACCGGAGAACTGTGAATAATTCCTCCGCAACCTCTGCTGACCTCAGAGAGTCCCGTGGCCCCTGCCCGCATTCAAAAACATCTCCTCCCACTGACCGGGACCCCCCACCGGCCATCGGGAGTAAGGAGGAGGTGAGGAGAATCTGCTGCCATGGCTAAGCGGCTAGTTATACAAGCCGGCGCACAGGCGCACTAGCCGCGACCCCGCCTGTCATCCCCGTCCGCCGCGGGTAATTGTAACAGATAGGAGTCTAATACATTACCGCCCCCAGCTCCTTCGGATCCCGGGGGGTCCTTCCCTCCTCGCTGGACATCAGTGGGGAGCCACCCGGGTTGCCTGCAGCCTCCAATATCCCGACATCAGAGCGGAGATCACCGCTGACAAAGAGGTGTTTCAGTGCGCAGGCGCGCACACTCCTTACGCCAATTGCGTAGCTTACGTTCCCCGGCTACGCAAAAAACGTAGCCTAAGGAAAAAAACAAAAAAAAAACAAAACCAGTGCTGCTGAGCCTTCCTGTTCTAATAAAAATTAATAACCCAAGGCTACCCAGCACAAAAGTGGCAACCACAATATTACTGTCACACCAAGCATTAACACAAGGGGGTTGATTAGCTCCGACCAGGGCACCATATTCAAATATAAACCGCCTTCTCCCTTAAATTACTAGAATCCGCCCTACAAGCATTCTTTAACTCCCATCCTACAGGAGTGCTCTACACAACCCCCATTACTAGACAACGGGTACCGAATCTTTCTATGATATCTCAGTTTGGCAAAATGAGCCAGAATAAATCAAATATTGCTAAACAAACCAAAACACCGGCCTCCTCTGCCTCCTTATCCCCTAAAGGAGGTGGAGACAAGGGGGGCAAATCTCATCCGTCCTCGGACAAAGTCAACACAATCAGCCCCACTAGGTCCAGGACCCCACATAAAATCGCTCCCACTATGGACACTTCTGTCTCCTCAAAAAGGAGGAACCCAGGAGCCCGGAACGAGAGATTTGCACCTCTAATCGACCGTAAAGAAGACTCGGATAATGATTCATGGGCCTCAACTCCGAATCCCAGCCCAGCAAAATCCAAACCAAAACTGGACTCCCTTGACAAAGCAAACCTTGACTCTATTGAGCTATATATGACCTCTTTGGCTGAAAAAATAAATAATAATCTCAAAATCACCCTGGAAGCCACCCTCGAATCTCAAATGAAAATCTTCCAATCAACATTTGAATCTTTTAACAAAAAATTAGAAACCCTCGAATCCAGGATTGTCACAGTAGAAAAGAAATCCGAGGAGTCAACTAACGAGAGTCACCAAATCAGAACAGAGATCAACCAGTTAAAACACAAGCTGGCAGACCTAGATCGCAGCAGAAGAAACAATATAAAAATCAGAGGGATTCCAGAATCCGTTGCCTCTACCAAACTAGAAGACTATGTCCAAAAAGTCTTCAAAAAAATCGAACCGACTCTCTCAGCCCATGATACTATCATTGACAGAATACACAGACTACCAAAACCGGCCCACCTACCTAAAGACACCCCCAGAGACACAATCCTCCGAATCCATTTTTTCCACACCAAAGAACGGATCCAAAATAACATCAGAGATAATGGAGGCTTCCCAGACCCATATTCCCACCTCAAGATCTTCACAGACCTCTCAAAGCATACCATAGAAGGAAGAAAAGCTTTCCAAGATATCACCATCCCCTTGAGAGACAATAATATTCAATACAAATGGGGCTTTCCCCTAAAACTCCTTGTCCTCCACAATGGCAAAACCACAGTACTTTCCTCCATAGAAGAAGGCCACAGATTTTTGAAATCAATGAACATCAAGCCCAGGAACAGGCCGGCTTCATCCCACGACTCCAAGACTCCGACCTGATCACCCGAGCTGTCTTAACCACCACAAGACTCTTTTCTTTTCTTCCTTTTATTTAGCAGGTCACGCAGCATTTCCCTTTTGGGCCGTTAATTTTGTCACCATTGTTAAAATTGCAAAGATAGGCTGCAGATTCTTTTTTCCTGTCAAGTGCCCTACTTGGCTGGGATGTTGGTTTATTCCTCTCAGAGGTTGTTTTCGGGATATTCTCCCACGGACTTTCCACCGAGTTAGAGTAGAGTTTGCCTAGGCAACCTTCTCCTGGTGGTCCCCCCTGAGTTGAGCAGAGTTCGTCGTAGAAATCTGCTCCTGTTGGTCCATATAAGATTATTCTGACCAAATTTGCTACTAATTTGTCTAATTTGTCTTGTTTTTTCCATTATATTGTGTTTCAGCTGCAGCCTATACAACCTCAACCTTATCCATCTGTGCCTAAACTTCTTCATCAGCCACAACCCTACCGAGTTCAACAGCATCACAGATGCCTTCACAACCACAAAACACCACACTGACAATGAAAATAAACCCGGCCACGTACAACGTCAGGGGTCTGAACAGCCCTAGGAAGCGTCATGTAATACATTGCGAGGCCAACAGGCTGGGCTCCGATGTTGTATGTCTTCAGGAAACGAAATTTAAAAGAGAGGCCCACCCCAACTTTTCCCACAAAAACTTTCCCCACATATATGAATCATCGGGAGTAAAGAAAAAGGCAGGAGTCCTTACTATGATAAAAAACTCCATCAACTTTAAATTCATAGAAGAACTAAGAGACGAGAAAGGCCACTACCACATTCTAGTTTGCAATATCAATAACTCAACTGTCACTATTGTGAACTTCTATGTCCCCACCACAGGTCAAATCAGATTCTTAAACAAACTTCTAAAGAAAATCAACCTAATAAAAAAGGGTTCTTTAATATTCGCGGGAGATTTTAACATGGTCCCAAACGGAAAATTGGACTCCTCAGCCCCCAATAGATACAAGGCAGAAACACTAAACAACTGGATATATTACAATGAATTCTTTGACACATTTCGTTCCATAAACACGACTTCAATTGAGTACACTCACTTTTCGGATGTCCATCACACTGCTTCTTGTATCGACCTAATTTTAACTGATGTCTTTTCACTCCCCAAATTTACTTCCATTTCTATCCTCCCTAAAACGATCTCTGATCACGCTCCATTAGTAGCTACATTCACTCTCGGCCCTGCCACCAACCAACAATTTTTATGGAAGTGCAACTCTTCTTTAATTAATATCCCACATTATAATGCAGAGATTACTACAGCCCTCCTAAATTACTTCAAAGAGAACAATACTGAACTTTCTAGCCCTTTTACCCTTTGGAATGCCCACAAAGCCGTTCTGAGAGGCATCCTAATTAGAATATCCTCGAGACACAAAAGGGCAAACAGGGAGAAAATAACAGATCTCCAGAATCAAATCAAAACTAAAGAAACAATGATAACTGACAATACAAATTCGGGTTCAGTTATACGCTCGGAACTCCTCAAATTACGACAAGAGCTTAGAGCCTTGATATTCTCGTTTCATGACTCAGCAGTTAAAAACAACCGCTTTAGACTATATCAAAATCTAAATCACCCATCGCGATACATGACTAACATCTTGAAAAACCATAGACGGAAAAATAGGATCAACACCATTCTTTCCCCTAAAGCTATCCCCCTGTCCCACCCACAGATATTGCTAACTCCTTTGCCACATTTTACGAAAATCTCTACAATATCAATCAAAACTCACCCCTCCCCCATCCAAATCCTTCAGATATCACTTCTTTTCTGGCCAAAATTAACCTCCCGAAACTAGATGAGGATGACAAATCTATTCTGTCATCCCCTTTTTCCGAAAAAGAAACTCTAGAAGCTATAAAACACTTCAAACCCTTCAGGGCCCCTGGCCCTGACGGGTTTACGAACAACTACTATAAAACTTTTGCCGAAATCCTCGCTCCTCACTTGACGAAAATCTTTAGCACAGCCTCTACTTTGGGCTACTTCCCCAAGGAAATGCTTGAGGCCACCCTAATGCTTATTCCCAAACCCAATTCGGATACTACTCTTATGAAAAATTTCAGGCCAATTTCGCTAATAAATACAGATATCAAACTTTATGCAAAACTACTATCAAACAGACTGAATTCCATACTCCCCAAACTAATCAATAAAGATCAAATCGGGTTCATAATCAATAGACAATCTACAGACGGCACCAGAAGATTGATCAATCTTATAAAACTCATCAATGCACACAAAATCAAATCCGTCATAGCTTCTCTTGATGCCGAAAAGGCTTTCGACAGATTAAATTGGGATTACCTCTTCGCCACCCTACATAAATTCGGCTTTCACCACGAACTAATTACAAGCATTAGAGCATTATACACTGACCCAACGGCCAAAGTATATGTTAATAACCACCTTTCAAAAGTTTTCCAAATATCCAACGGCACCAGACAGGGCTGCCCACTTTCCCCTCTTCTCTTTGCCCTAGCAATTGAACCCCTAGCTCAATCTATTAGAGACAACCCGGATATTCAAGGCATCAAAGTAGGGGATAAAGAATATAAAATATGCCTCTTCGCTGACGACGTTATTCTCACTTTGTCAGACCCAATCAAATCAATTGTCAGAGTCCAAGAACTTCTGCAGAAGTTTTCGGACATCTCCCATTTCAAAATCAACATAACAAAATCCAAGATGCTAGCACTTAATCTGGACAACACCCAAACCAACTCTATTAGCCGCTCATGCCCATGGAGCTGGACAACAGATTACATCACATATTTGGGAATCAAATTCACAAATAAAGTCCCTTCCCTCATACCTCTAAATTTAAAATCCCTCACAGAGACCATCTCAAAAGACCTAAAAACATACGGGGAGAAAGACCTCTCTTGGTGGGGTAAAATTATAATTTTTAAAGCCTATATCCTCCCAAAAATAATCTATTTCTTTAGATCTCTCCCTCTACCCATTTCCACCCCTGCCCTTACCAATCTTCAACTCATGACCAACAATTTCGTTTGGAACGGGAAAAAAGCCAGAGTTGCGAAAAATGTTTTATATGGCAACAGGAGATTTGGAGGAGCTGGCCTTCCAAATATCTCGGCTTACTACTCCTCATTCCTTGTCAAAAACAGCCTCCCCTGGTGGTCAACCGCGGACCCTCCGGCATGGGCCGACATTGAAAAGGCGTTAAACAACAACAGGTCTCCTTCTTTTCTCGTCCTGGAATCCATCCTTCTCAAAAAGATTCTCTCCACTACTCATCCAATCTTCCGAGCAACCCTGGAAGCTTGGAGACTCTTAGCTAAACAAAAAAGAAGCGTCACGAATACTGCCCCGTTAGGTCCTCTATCTCTCGACGTGATAGCGTCTATTTTTGAGTCAGATCTACCCTCGATCTGGTCTGACCACGGTGTCAAAAAATTCAGAGACATTTGCGGACACAACCACATCTATTCCTTTAGCGATTTGAAACACAAGTTCAGTATTCCATCATCATCATTTTATGACTATATTCAACTAAAAGAACTAGCAACCAAACTTAGAAAGAAAGACGCAAAACCCTCTGAGCCTTTCTCCAATCTCATTAACAACATAAACCACTGCCTTTTCTGGAGGGTTTCCTATATTTATATGTGGCTCAATAAGTGCCACGAATTTACCAAAACAAACAATATAATTAAGTGGGAGACGGAACTTGGGATAAATCCAGGAATAGAAGACTGGGAGCAGGCATGTTCCTCCTCCATATCCGCCACGTTATCTATGTCTCTCTTGGAAACCCATCAGAAAATTATCTCACGTTGGTACCACACACCAGCCAGACTAGCCAAGATATACCCTGAGATCTCCCCATTATGCTGGAGAGGATGTGGACATCACGGGAATCTTTTTCACATATTTTGGCACTGCCAAGTGATCAAACCTCTCTGGAGAAATATTTCTCTCCTAATAAACTCCCTTCTTCAAAAACCCATCACCCTCTCTCCCCAATTGGCCTTGTTATCTATTACCTCACAAGAATCAAACCAAACACTACCACCTCTAATAATTATCATCCTCCTTATTACCAAAAGCTCCATAGCTTTTAATTGGAAAAGACAGGATATTCCAACAATTGAAGATATAAAGGAAAAAATCTCCTTACACAAATCTTTCGAACTAAAACTAGCCACTATTAATAATAATATTGGCCTCTTCACTCATAAATGGCTCAGATGGATTACATTATTTCCTACAAGCTAACTCTATAGCAATTGCTGCACTGATATTTTGTTGTTTGTTCTTTGCTCCAGAGACAATCTGGCTTGTATTAAACATATTATTATAGCATGGTTCTGGTTATAAAATAACCCAGTCAACTATATCTCTCAACTATTGTTTTATGAATGAAAACTTGTTTGGACCAACCGGTCCTTCCCCCCTTTCTTCCCTTCCCTCCCCATTCCTCCCACCCTCCCCCTGAGCCCTTCCCCTCACTATTGTAAAAACTCTCAATAAAATTGGTTTGAAAAGAAAAATAAATCTTACGGACACAGCGTCTCTGACGGCATTGTAGCAGTTTCTAGTAATTCAGGACTGCAACATATTTTGGCTAATGTGAAAAATAAACTTTTTATCAAAAAGAAAAATTTAGTAAAATAAGAAAATGTAGGAAAGACATTCCCTTCTGCATTCCCAAGTTGGAAACCAAACTCATTATTGGCACTAAATAAACCATTCAAGTAGTTTTTGGAGACATTAGAGACTTTGTCACCGAACATCCGGTATTGGATATAGCAATTTCCATAAAATATATTTAGGTCCTCAACAAAACCATAATTTGGCATAGAAAGAATCCCAACTATATAATTTCTTTTATATACCACAGAAAGGTAATTAGTAGAATGTAAATGTTATATAGTACTCACATTCAACAACTTGATCCTATGATAGTCAACGATTTCACCGTACCGTCAATGACTTGATCCTATATAACATGCTAACCAGCAATCTAAGGACTGATCTGAAAAGTTTATTTAGTAAGTTTGGAATCGCTTTCTCTCTTTTATTCCTTCTGATGTTGTTGTTTTAGTTTAAACCCATAATTAATTCCATAGATTTTGGCATATATGTCCGAAGCTTTTTCATGTCTATATGCCAAGTGTCAGCTCCAAATACAGTGTGAATGTTATGCTTATCTTGGTTTTGACACAGTTCTCTAAAAGCCTCTGAAATCAGATAATTGATTTAAGAAAGAAGGCATTGACTATATTTTGCTTACTTTTCAAAAAAATGTTCAAAACTGTAATGTATAATAATTAGATCTGTCTCTTTAAGCAAGCCAGACTTATGGGACTTGGAGGGTGGAGACAAGAGGGATGAGAAGGGAAGTTTCAGTTTCACTTCTGGTAGCATGGGAATGCAAGTGTTATGCTGTGTGCTGGAGGACGAAGAATAAAACATATCTAAAGTTTAATACCTTGAATTCTTCATAACGTGTGGATATTACAACTGGCGACGAGGATGGGATATAATCACCTACTGCTGTGAGTACGGACTCTATTTTACCGCTTCACACGCCAGCACCACTGAGAGACTCTATCATGGCTGACTACTTACACACATTCCCACAGTTTGATATGACTGATGTCATTAATCTCTCCCATAACTGGAGAAAATTGCTAAACAGATTTGAGAATTTCCTAGAAGCCATGGACATAAAGGAGGAGAAAAGAAAGAGAGCTTTGCTCCTGCATTGTGCAGGCACAGGAGTCTATGACATATACAGTACGTTACCTGCAGCAGAAACAGACACATACAGCAACTGCACTAAAGCTCTCACTGGCTACTTCAACCCCAAACAGAACATCAGATATGAAAGATATAAATTCAGGATTGCCAAGCAGCTTCCAGAAGAGTCCATAGACAGTTATGTCACACGGCTGAAAGAGTTAGCACATGGATGTGCCTTTACAGATGTAGATGATGAAATCCTAACTCAAATAATTGTCACCTGCTCGTCTAATAACCTAAGGCGTAAGGCTCTGCAGCAGGATATCTCTCTACATGATTTGCTCAAAATGGCCCGTGCTATAGAAATAGCAGATCATCAGGCTAATGTAATGGAGAATGGGGATAAATTACATGTGCATAATCTCAAACAGAAAAATTTACCAGACAAACAAGCCCAGAAACAGAAGAAATGTTATAGATGTGGACAGGATTTCCCTCACCACCAGAACAAATGTCCAGCTATGGGACAAACCTGCAGTAAATGTGGAAAAGGGAATCATTTTGCAGCTGTTTTCAAATCAGCGCACTACAAGCCTCCGCTGCCTATGACAAAATCTGCAGATGTAAAAGTGATAAATCAGGACACAGAAGAAATGTCTGCGACTGAGAACTATGTGTTCACTACCTCTGTCACTGGTTCAGTACAGTCTCCCTGTGTTACACTCTCAATCTGCAACACTGACATTACCTTTACAATAGATACAGGAGCTTCAGTGGATATCATAGATGGCACTACATATGAACAATTGAAAACAAGGCCAGTCTTACAACAAGTGCAGACTAAAATCTTTCCTTATGGATCTAAAACACCTCTAGCTATAATGGGACAATTTGATGCTGAAATTAGATATAAAGAAAACAGGCAGAAAACCACTTTCCACACATTACAAGGATCGGGAGGATGTCTTCTCAGCTATCACACTGCCTTGGAGCTAGGGCTCATCCAGATTATTCATACCATAACTGACCCTGCGGATATGGATGTACAAACTATGGTGAACAGCTTTCCCTCCCTATTTAGTGGTTTGGGAAAACTAAAGGACTCTCAAGTACACCTTCATGTGGATGACAATGTTCGTCCAGTAGCCCAGCCGCACAAGCGTATTCCATTTCACCTGAGACAGAAGGTAGAAAAGGAACTCCAATTGCTCATGGATGAGGACGTTATTGAAACTGTTACTGGTCCAATCCGTGGGTTTCTCCACTTGTGGTAGTTCCAAAACCAAAGACTCCTGATCAAGTGAGACTGTGTGTTGACATGCGCCTGCCCAACACCGCTATCCAGAGGGAAAGACATATCTCACCTACGATTGATGACATTATTCATTTATTAAATGGAGCCACCGTCTTCTCAAAGCTCGACCTCAATAAGGGATATCATCAATTAGAACTGAGTCTAGAGTCCCGATACTTGACCACATTTTCCACCCATGTGGGCCTCAGAAGATACAAAAGATTGACTTTTGGAGTCTGCTCAGCAGCAGAAATTTTTCAGGATGCAATAAGGAGTGTCATTCAACACATCCCAAATGCCTTTAATTACAGTGATGACATATTGGTTTTTGGTAAAACTCAAGCTGAGCATAATCGTGCTCTATATGCTATCTTCGAATGTCTGCTTTCTGCTGGACTCACTTTAAACAAAGAGAAGTGCGAGTTTGACAAGGGTTCATTAGAATTCTATGGTCACATCTTCTCGGCAAAAGTACAACCCGACCCCAAGAAAGTGGAAGCTATCAGAACAGCCTCAATTCCACAGGATGCTAGTGAAGTGCGTTCTTTCCTTGGAATGACAAGTTACTGTGCTAAATATATTCCGAATTTTTCAACAATCAGCAATCCACTACGGGAACTTACAAAACAAAGTTGTATTTTTCAATGGTCTCAAGGCTGTCAGGCCTCTTTTGAAACAATTAAAAATGAACTCTGCTCGACAACCACTATGGCTTATTTTGATCCAGCTCTTCGAACTGAACTGATTGTGGACGCCAGTCCCGTGGGACTGGGTGCTATTCTAGCGCAATACAAGGATAACAATCAAAATCCTCACATTATTTCTTATGCAAGTAAGAGCTTAACAAACACTGAAAGAAAATATTCTCAACCTGAAAAAGAAAGCTTGGCAGTTGTCTGGGGATGTGAACACTTTCACTTATTTCTCTATGGAGCTCCCTTCACCCTTGTCACAGATCATCAAGCACTTCTTACAATTTTTGGAAATCCCAGAGCTAAAATGCCTGCACGAATTGAACGATGGGGCCTACGTCTACAGGACTACAACTATAAAATTGTTCACAAACCTGGAAAATACAGCAATCTGGCTGATTATCTTTCAAGACATCCTACTAATGATGATATACCTGTGCATTCCTCCATTGAAGAATACCTACGTTTTGTTACAGATAATGCCATGCCAAAAGCACTTTCTCTTGATCAATTTATAAATGAAACAACAAAAGACAAGACACTCTGTGCCCTAATACAAATCATCCAAAATCGAAGGTGGCATGAAATTCAAAAAGAAAAATTTCCTGATTCTGAGATTAATCTGAAAGAGTTAAAACTATTCTCAAACGTACGTGAGGAATTATCAGTCACTGAAGAACACCTCATTCTTCGAGGTACCAAACTAGTTGTACCTAAGACTTTGCGTAACTTAGTCATACAGATAGCACATGAAGGTCATTTAGGAATTGTTGGCACAAAGAAGTTACTCAGAGAAAAAGTGTGGTTCCCAAATATGGATCACTTGGTGGAAGAAAAGATTAGACGCTGTTCTACTTGTCAATTAATCACTCCATCATCAAACTTAGAGCCATTACAAATGTCTCCGTTACCCACTGCTGTCTGGGAGGAAGTGGCAGTCGATATATATGGACCATTGCCAAATGGCCAATACATTCTCGTAACAATTGATGAATATTCTCGATACCCTGTCATTTCATTTATCTCTTCAACATCTGCTAATAATGTCATACCAGAGCTGGATGACATTTTCTAGGCATATGGTATTCCAAAAGTGGTCAAAACAGACAATGGACCTCCATTCAATGGACATGTGTTTACACAATTTTCTGAATACTTGGGATTCAATCACAGGAAAATCACACCTTGCTGGCCGCAAGCCAATGGAATTGTTTAACGTTTTATGCGCACTCTGGGGAAACGTATCAAGGCAGCGAGTCTGGAGCACATCCCACTAAAACAGTCATTATACAAATTCATGCATAATTACCGCAATACACCACACTCCACTTCTAATGCTGCTCCAGCTCATTTAATGTTCAGCAGAACCCTGCGTATACGTCTCCCTGATGTGACCAGCCATCCCCGACCAAGTGACTCCTCAGTGAGATCCACAGATTTCTCCAACAAACAAGCCATGAAACGTTATGCAGACAGAAGGCGAAGGACACAGTCAAGTGCCATCGAAAGAGGGGATGTCGTGGTGGTACGTCAACGACAAACCAACAAGACCTCACCTGTATATGGTCCTGCAAAATATTATGTTACCAAAAGGAAAGGCAGCATGATCACAGCTGAACGAGATGGACACTCCATAACGCGAAATTCTTCATATTTTAAAGTCATACCGCAGAATGATGACAATGAACTCTCTTTGGTGGAAGATTTGGTATCTGATGGTGGAGAGGACCAACAAGAGGTAGCTGGTCCATCAACAATGAACTCTCTCAATGAGCCCAGACGTTATCCTACACGAGAGAGAAGAGCTCCATCGAGGCTTATTGAAGAAGTGTAACTACAGTTTTGTTTGTTTTTTTTTTGTTGTTTGTTTCTCTGGTTTTAGAATTGAACAAATAAGACAAAACGGACATATGATTTCTTTGGACGTTTTCATGTTGTTGCATTTATCAGTAATATAGATTATTTATAAAAAAAAAAAAAAAAAAAGAGGGGATGATGTAATGTATAATAATTAGATCTGTCTCTTTAAGCAAGCCAGACTTATGGGACTTGGAGGGTGGAGACAAGAGGGATGAGAAGGGAAGTTTCAGTTTCACTTCTGGTAGCATAGGAATGCAAGTGTTATGCTGTGTGCTTGAGGACGAAGAATAAAACATATCTAAAGTTTAATACCTTGAATTCTTCATAACGTGTGGATATTACAAAAACTATTTTAGAACATTCTTGATTTTTCAAGACCTTTATCAATTGGCCTGAACAGTTAAATGTGCTACAAGCAGCACCTTCATTGGTATCTTCTAACATCAGGTCTTCACATGAACAGCTCGTCAGTATGTCATTATAAATGTCTCATGATGATTGTAGTGGAAAGGAACACCTTCTGCCAGGTTCCAGATCCCTTAAAAAAACACCTGGAGGCTTAAAGTAGTTGTATACATTACATGAATGTCCGACAAATCCACAAATGTCATCATTACTGGACGACCATCTAATGTGTATGATCATTTTCCAATTCATCCCTAATGCAGAGAAAAGAAGGATTCAGCAAGTTGAGGTTCAACATGTCTGATATATATGTAGTAGATACGACAAGGACATTTAAACACTGCTGTACCCCAAAAGCTAATAAAACTAAGATATCCACTTTTGAGTGAGTTTACTTAATCCCAACTCCTTTTGAGCTTCTCACATGACAAATTTTGCCAAAATTGTTTCATAAAATTTAAACCAATCTTGGCAATTTAAGGACTTTGGTCAACAGTGAGTGTCTACTAGAGTTGGTTAAAATTGGTTAGCAAGACTTGATCGAGCTGACTCATCAGTAATCTGTGGTTGCTGGACAAGAGTCCTGAAAATCTCTTCATATCTCTGTGGTTGCTGGACGGAAGTCTTAGAATCTCTTTATACCTGGGACCTCTTTTCATCAGCTGAAATGGCGTGACATCGTTGTGGCATGACACATATATGATGCTGTCACACCAGGTCAGCTAATCAATAGAAACCTGAGGATGCCATCAGATAACAGTGGGTTCTCGAGACTTCTGTCCAGCAGATGCAGCATACTGATATGGCCAATGGTCCAGGTCCTATTAATCAATTGACTCCAACCCTAATATCTAGAAGAGACTTACTCTTCTCACTCTACTTAGAACATTTACATGATTAACTGAAATAACTATCCATATGTATGGATAAATAGGGGCAAATACAGTAGATACTGGTGAGCAAGCAATTGGTCAACATCTCCCTTAAGAGTATAAGATTGTGTACTGTGACTAGAACTGTTGTGCTTGGAAGCCCACCATTCATGGCCATAAAGAGGCTATAACCTTATGCCCTCCAACCTCAGACTTTCCTGGTGAAACAAATCAGAAACTCCCAGGAATGCAGTTGTCAAAGTTGTATTTCCACAGCATTTGGAGAGCAACAGGTAAGAGTGCGATGTCACAATCACTGGCTATTTGAGAATTGTATTATTCCTTTCTACTTCAAAATGGCTTTGATCCCAGTGAAGACTAATTTTGTGTCCCCAACAACCCTCTCAGATCATAGAAAGAACAGAAGAACGGTTGTATATTCTGTTAATGTGTTACTTGACTAAAATAATGCCACACATTTCATTTCTGGACTTTATGGATGGCAGCCAAATCCCGTAGAGTTGATTACAAGGTGCACGCTTAAGTAGTTTTTCCACTGATTTATGACCAAAGAATTATAATTCACTGAGTGGCAGAGCAAGCTACTAGATTTGTTAATTGGACGGTAAACTACATTTTGTCCTTCTGTTATGGCATTTTTAAAAATGCTCCAAACCAGGCAACCTGAAAACCGGGGAATAATTACACATAATAAAATGAGAAATCTCAAGATCTCAGAGAACAAGGGGGAAGGTTTTGCTCTATTCAGCCGAGTGGTATTACATTTATTTCTAATTAGTCTGAAAAAGGACTGTAATTATAATGCTATACACATGAACAGCAGAATACATTCCGTCATAAAAAGAGAACACAATCTATGAATCTCCCGCATTTTATAGTATATTACACATTAGGGCAAATTTATCGAATCTGTCTTTGCTGCCAATACTAAAGATCCCGTGGAACAACTTTAATCTGAATAGGTAAATAAAAAGTGTGTTAATCTGTTGTCTGTTGACATGACTATTTCTTTTTAACTTATTTACAGATATTTGTAATGTAAGTTTTTTTGTGATTTGTCTTGCCTTTTTTTCTTGTTTCAACTTTTCCTTAAAGAAGCGCTCCCACCAAAGTTTTTATTCTATGAATCTATTGCAGTCATCATATGATATAGCACTGTGTACTTACATTTGCTCATTTTGCCTTTCTACTCAGAAAATTCTTCTCTTTACTCTGTTCTATGCAGAAGCAACAAGTCTCTTTTCTCTGCGTGAATCACTCCCCTCTTCACCTCCTGACCCAGCTGCTCTGCTCTTCCCGTGACAAGGACTTTTGCAGTGACTCATGACTCACACAGGGAAAATTGACCTCCTGCTTTTACATAGAGCTTAGAAGGATTCATCGAGTCAGTTTTTAATTATATGATGTCATAGCCCTAAAGAAAAAGAGAAGAATTAGCTGGGTAGAAAGGCAAAATGAGCAATTGTAAGTACACAATGCTATGTAATATGCTAACAATATATTATAAGGATAAAAACTTTGTTAGTTTTGCTTCTTTAATCACATGAAGAGTAAGGCAAAGATGTACTATTTACTCAAAGAAAACAATACTGTAAAGGCAGCCATACATCTTCAATAGCTATGGGTCAAATAAACATTTCTCTAGGCCCTTCATACACATGCATACTCAGCTCAACTGATCATGCATGTGTTTTTGATGGGGAGAGGGAAGCAAACTACTGCCAGACAACTAGGATATCAGCTCATTGCCCTGAGCATGTTAAAATTGAAAATGCTTGATCCATTTTTTTTTTTTACCTCTGACATCATCGTTTGTGGAGAGCAGATGCCAGGAATATGGTCATGCAGATAAGTCTCTGCTTACTTAACTTATTACAAATCTTTTTGTAGCAGATTTAGGACTGAATTACAGCAGTGTACAGTATATATAGTGTGGGGACTTCAAGTCTCAACTAGTTTTATTGATATCAACATGGAATACCCCTTTAAAATATTAAGTGAAAAAAAAACTAAACAAACTGGTTAACAAGTAACCAAAAATGGACACAAACAGTTATACTAGTAAGGGTACAGCACATGCACATTTCCATACTGCATAAAACTATAATAAAGAAACTCAAAACATGATTCTAAGATTAAAAGCATTATAAATGATATAATACCTAATTTTCGAGAATGGCTCCTCGAAAAAAGGTTCCTAGCAAAGTGCAGCAGTGCAAAAGCAGACTACACTGCCCAGTACACCGACGCACGTTTCGCGTATAGCTTCATCAGGGACTACTTGATCAGGAGTTGATATGCCTTGATGCTTCATGGATTGGTTTCATCCACCTTGGGCATGTTTACAGTCACATACTCTAAATTATGACAGTCAAAAACAGTGACTGTGAAATGTTTGCCGTAATATTTTCTTGAGAAGAGTGCATCTTTGAAAGTCAGTTTTGCTAGATTGACTTGAATTTAGCCAGTGCATTCAGATTGGTCTAAATAATATTGGTCAGAATAAAAACTGTCTATTTGCCATGCGTGGAAGTGGAAAGATATAAAAAAAGGAAACGTTATACTCACCTGCTCTAATGGCTCCTATGCTGTCTCTGCAGATCACCGATCTTACATGCTGGTCCTTTTTTCTTCCAGCACTCCTTTCTGGTGCTGAGACCAATCTAAGTTATCCAATTGACCTCATGCAGTCCAGTGGGGGATACAAAGAGCAGCTACTAAAAGTGTCTTGCTTTATGGGAGACCCCAGATGTCCATCATTTTTCTGATTTTGTGAAAATCAAATACCAAAAAATCTCAATGTTTTCTGGAAATTCGTAACGATGTGATTAGGAATCAATTCACTCATCTCTAAGTTTGAGCTTCTGTCTGGCTCAGATTATTCCGTGCTCCATGTAATTGTAACAACGTACTACAATAAATTATAGTACAACTTTTGAGGAGCATTAGAATAATGTCCCTACTTTAACGCCTTTTTATAATTATAGGTACTCCTTACACATAAAGTAATAATGTTTAAGGGGTTGACTGCTTAGACTATGCCATTTAGTTAGACAAGTATTATAAAAAAATGATTAGTTGGTATACTGTTGGGACCCTTCACAGATTAGCTAATCTGCAATGGAAACTGAATCTTTAGCTTCCCTGCAGCGCCTCCAAAGGAGAACTGAAGCATTACATTATGCCAGTTGAAACTATTTGACCATATCCACCAGACAGGATGACACTCTTTGAAACTGCTTTATAGTTTTGCTAATTGAGGTCCCAATTACGTATTAGAATATTTCAAATCTTTTAGAAGGGAAATATTGGACAAGATAAATTGACCCTTATTTATAAACTTTGAAACTTTAATTCCTTTAACCTATAAACCATCATATCCAAAATAGTTATTTTTCCCCTTCCTTTGAGGAATATGCTGTTTTTTTGTCACTTAGCGGATGTAAATATCTCTTTTCTGTATACTGCGATATTTTGAATACTTTATTGAGAGCCGCTTTTCTTTGTGCAGCTGGGAGTAATCTGAATCTATGCAAATCGAGTTCAAGCGGCCTCCCTGCTGGGAGTTGTATTTACTTCCTCTTAGCTGCTTAACTTAATACGGACCGACTCGGGTTTACTTTGCATAAAAATTGTAAGTGGAAGATTGAATATTTCGTAGATTTAAATGAATTATCACATTTCTCCTTAAATTTCCTTTACTCGGAAACTGGTCATTTCAAATTTATGCTAATAACACTTGAGCAAGAGAAACCACAACAAACAGTCGAGGAAGATAGCACAACATTTAAAAGCATGGTATCAAAACTTTTAATACTTACTGCAAATAAATTCTTCATAATAGAGCAATTGACGCTGAATTATTCAGTAAATAGATTTTACATATAGTTTACTGTAACTTTATTTATGGGTATTGTGAACCATCCAATTGAACTTGCTAAGGTTAATCCAATTGGGCATTTTGGCTAAGGACACGCACAGCAGTGGTCAAAATCACTCGTATACATGGTAAATGGACATCTATAATAGTTTGCTAGCTGGCCATCCAAATGGCCCACTCAATTACGCATGTAACTACAGTTGGGGTGAATTAAAGTCCACAATATAGTTGAGTTGACTTTATCAACCTTCTTCTTTTGGTGAGATTCTAATCTTTGGGCATTGAGACTAAGGACAAAATCGGTATGGAGTTTGTAGTTTGTTAGGAGTAACAAGCTCTGAACCTTAAATTGGTTGTCCAAGTCTAAGATATTAATGATGCATACTTAGGATAATTTGTCAATATGAGATCAATGTAGATCCGACACCAGGCATTTCCTCCGATCAGCTGTTACCATGTCCTTGGCCAGAAGTATATAGTGAATGGGGCCAAAACAGCACAGCTTCATGTGTTATGGAGTGGCTGTTCTCGGGTACTGCAGCTTTGCTGTCATCAAAGTGAATACTAGCTGAGCTGCAGTACCCAAAAATTGCCACTATACAATGGATGGAGCTGTAGAATTGTTGCTGTGTATACGGTACACTTCCAGCTGCTATCAGTGGGGGTGCTAGGTGTTGGATCCCCACAAAGTGACCTTGTTTACTTATTCTAACGTATCCTAAGTTTCGACCCGGCCAACCATTTTCACTTGCACCAGTCAATAAATGATTTCTACTATCTTGAAAACTGATGGCATTTTGGTAGGATATGCAATCGGGGGAAATTACTCTCACTCACTTAAATATTCAGTAACGACAGCACAACACTGGGCAGTGGCTAAAACCGGTGCTCTGTTCATTCAGCAAAAACTGGCCTTGTAGGTTTTCATTTACATCAACAGGATGACAAAGAATGGGATCTGACAAACGAGACATAATTCTAATGAACAAGTAAAACAGAATTTACATTTCCATTTGATGCCACATTTGAGCTCTACGGTTTGTACATGCACGAGGCTTTTAAGCTAATCATGCAGACAATGACTTCTTAGGCTTCAGTAGTAATTGTCTGCAAGAACTTGATATAATTCTATGGGCGCTATTAAAACATATCTTTCATTTAATCTTTCTTTGTTTTATAGATGAGGATTCTGCAATTTCGCTGGAAACATTTAGCCCATCTAATGTTTTATGTGTTGTCGCTGTTTAGGGATCAAAGTTTTGTATTTCTAAGTATCTTTTTAGTTCAAGGGAGGGATGGCGGGATAGTAGGAACATAAGCGGAATTAAGGAACGATCATTATGCAAAATCAACAACAATTACTCCATCTGATTTGCTTTTGAAGTCATTTCATAAAGTCTCGGTTTATTGTCATACAAAGACATAAAGATATCAACCATGGTAATCGTTTTGGATACAATATAATGGATTACAATATTTGGGCATCGCTAAGGTTTAATTTTAAAGAAGCTCCTACATGTGAAACTAGAAATGAGCAAATCTAAAAAAAAATCTCATCTTCTTTGATTCTCCCGGATGTCAATCAGTGGATATCTGAAACTCTGTTGAGCAATGTTTTCTAAAGATGCACTGGGATAAAAGGGATTCTTTGGAATAGCCATTAAAACCTGATTGAGTCTGACTACCTACACTCTAACCAATCAGATCGATGAATAGGTACTCTACCAGATAGAGCTGCAAAATGGAAAAATCCAGCATCCATAGGAAATGAGTTGAGTATATAAAAACATTATTTTGTTAGCAACATAGTTAAAAAAGAAAGCAGCTAAGTTGGAAAGGGTTCTTTACAGTTAGATCTGTCACACTGTGGAATGCCGACCCCAAGAGGTAGTAATGGCCGACTCTATAACAGCTTTTATACAAGGGCTGGATAATTTCCTTGATACACATAACATTGCGGGATATAGTTAAATTAGTGACAAAATATACAATTGGTGGAGAATGTGGAACTTGATGAACCTGGATCTTTTTTCTACCTAAGTAACTAAGTAACAAAGAGAAAAAAGAAGATGGGTCTATGCATTTCGAGAATAACTACTTTTTAGTCTTGTTCAGGACTAAGCTTTATGCTGGAAACACATAGAACCATTGATAGCTACACCCAGAAGTCGGTCTGGAGCCTCCGTGCACCCCACCTCGATTCAGGTCATTTTTCTACAGTCGGCGAGCTGATATACAACTTTTCTATTTTTCATTACTTCTGCCAGGTACATAACAAGTAACCATGGGGTCGCAAAGCAAAACGTTTAACAGGGCCACACCTTATTAATAGCAGATTCAGCAGTACATATAGAAAAAGTTTATAAATATTATACTCCCTAATTAGACATCATGAACATGTGATCTCAGAGTACAGATGTAAGGCCTCTTTCACACTTCAGTCTTTTGGCGTCAGTCATAATCTGTCAAAGTGTGAAAAAATGGATCCAGTGAAGATTGGCAAAAAACTGATGCACCGGATCCGTTTTTTCGACGGATCCATCGAAATCCGTTGAAGCTGCAGCTCTGGACGAACAGCGATGGATCCTGCACCCATAGGTTTCCATTATAGCCAATGATAGATGGCGCAGGATCCGTCACCATCCGTCTTTTCAACGCAGACAAAAAACATTACAAAGTCCGTCTACTCCAGACGACGGATGCTGAAATTCTGACGGATCCATCAAATGACGGATGAAACGGACAGCCATCCGTAGCTAATGCAAGTCTATGAGGAAAAAACGGATTCTGCCAAAAATAAATTCAGATCTTTTTTCTAAAAACGGCGGATTTCGACTGATGTCAAAAGACTGAAGTTTAAAAGAGGCCTAATGCACACAGTGATATCTCAGAATAAGTATTATGGTTACAGTGATGTTTCAGTTTGTGGCTAAGTTAGATATCAGAGAATAAAATGATGCCAGAATATTGTACATTGATAATGCTCACCGTGATGTCTCAGTGTAAGGATAAGGCTCACTGTGATGTCAGAGTACTCTATGTCTAAAATGCACACAGCAGTGTTTCAGTATAAGGATAGTGTTCACAGTGATGTCAGAATACTGTGCATTTACTGTATAATGCACATAGTGATTTCTTATTATGAGGATAGTTCTTAGGATAAGGGTCATTGTAATGACATGATACATATAAAATGCACAGAGTGATGTCTTATTATAAGGTTAATGCTCATAGTGATGTCTTAGTGTAAGGATAAAGATCACTGTTGTCAGAATACATTTATAATGCACACAGTGATATCTAAGTATAAGGATAATGCTCACAGTAATCTCTCAGTGTAAAAACAAGGATCACTGTCATGTCAGAGTACATACATAATGCACACAGTGATGTCTCAGTGTATGGGTATGGATCAATGTAATGTCAGAGTACTGTACATTCATAATTCACACTGCAGTGTCTCAGTATAAGGATCGTGGTCACAATGATGTAAGGATTTGCTCACTTTAATATCAAAATACAGGGATGATGCTTACAGAAATGGTAAAGAGCTAAATTATTACACAAAGTGATGTCACATTACCGGAATCATTCTCAGGGTGATATTAGAGTGCAGGGGTAATGCTCACAGTGATGTCACATTGATACCAAAGTACAAGACATAAGACTAAGGAACACTTTTTCACAGTACAAGGGTAACGCACACGGTGATGTCACAACAGTGGCATTACATACAAAGTGAAATTACATCTACAGATTGCATGGGACATTTCAATATACTTAGACTTTTCATTATGTAAAAGATGTCATGGGCACAGGTCTTCCACCTATCAGGTCCATTGAAACAAAGCAAGATCCAGAAGGAGACATCTTACATATTTCTTACTGTATGTGTGCAATGTTTCATCTGATCCATAAATCAATCCCACTTGGCTCGTCCAACTCTGTAGATGCCGGTTATCACATCCTTCAGAGGCAGTTCATATAAACTTTTGCTCCAAAATGTCATAAAGTTCAAGTGTAATTTACCTAGTCAAAATCTCCACAATTTATTTACCTGAAATTGAAATATATAAACTCATCCCTGACTTACAGCCTGTTTAGAAATAAATAATAAAATGCACATAGATATTAAATACCATCATTCAAGAGATAATGTGAAAAAATAATCCTTGTCAACCCCACTGTAAATCAAGCAGGCTTCTGCCGTACAAAGCTCTGGAGATGATAAACGGGATGATCACATTATAAATTATGGGATTTCTGGTATTTTCTCATTCTCAATTACAAAAAATCCTCTTAAGCATAATAAATAGGATGGAGAATGATAGGAAACCTTGAACAAGAGTGTTGATTGGTCACCTGCCACAAAAACTTTTGAGAAAACTTAGGAGATAACCAGAAATGCAGAGCTTATCCCGTCAGAAGACAATGGGTTACTTCCTCCACCTGCAGAAAAGGTTCCTTCTCCAGAGGAGAAAAGGTTTGTTTACCATGAGAGCTGTTCATCTGTCGAATGGTCCACCTCAGGTTCAATCTCCAGAGGAGATAAGGCTTCTTTACCATGAGAGCTGTTCATCTGTGGGATGGTCTACCTCAGGTTCAATCTCCAGAGGAGATAAGGCTTCTTTACCATGAGAGCTGTTCATCTGTCGAATGGTCCACCTCAGGTTCAATCTCCAGAGGAGATAAGGCTTCTTTTCCATGAGAGCTGTTCATCTGTGGGATGGTCTACCTCAGGTTCAATCTCCAGAGGAGATAAGGCTTCTTTACCATGAGAACTGTTCATCTGTGGAATGGTCTACCTCAGGTTCAATCTACAGAGGAGATAAGGCTTCTTTACTATGAGAGCTGTTCATCTGTGGAATGGTCTACTTCAGGTTCAATCTCCAGAGGAGATAAGGCTTCTTTACCATGAGAGCTGTTCATCTGTGGAATGGTCTACCCAGGAGCTGTTCATAGCTAGACAAGTTTATGGTTTCAAAAAGAACATAGATTCTTTTTTTTTCAAAAATAAACAACATAAAAGCTTGCATAAATGTGTACAGTTATGTTCTGAAAGTTTGGTCAAGTGGATCGACAATTAGGATAAGAGGGGAAATATTAACTCTTTAGGTCAGAATGGATCTGAATTTTGGTTGTATATACACCCTTTCCCATTATCCTTTTCCATCCTTTCATTGAACTTGATGGACATTTACCTTTGTTAAACTGTATTAACTATGTAACTATAAACCTCTCTCCCAAGACTGAAAATGGCTATATGAAATCACATTCACACTTTTATGGACATGAGAAGTAAAGAAGCTGTATATATACATAAGACCAAAAGTTTGGACACTCCTCATTCAAAGAGTTTTCTCTATTTTCATGACTATGAAAATTGTACATTCACTCTGAAGGCATCAAAACTATGAATTAACACATGTGGAATTATTTAATTAACAAAAAAGTGTGAAACAACTGAAAATATGTCTTATATTTTAGGTTCTTCAAAGTAGCCACCTTTTGCTTTGATTACTGCTTTGCACACTCTTGGCATTCTCTTGATGAGCTTCAAGAGGTAGTCACCGGAAATGGTTTTCACTTCACAGGTGTGCCCTGTCAGGTTTAATAAGTGGGATTTCTTGCCTTATAAATGGGGTTGGGACCATCAGTTGTGTTGTGCAGAAGTCTGGTGGATACACAGCTGATAGTCCTACTGAATAGACTGTTAGAATTTGTATTATGGCAAGAAAAAAGCAGCTGAGTAAAGAGAAACGAGTGGCCATCATTACTTTAAGAAATGAAGGTCAGTCAGTCTGAAAAATTGGGAAAACTTTGAAAGTGTCCCCAAGTGCAGTGGGAAAACCATCAAGCGCTACAAAAAAACTGGCTCACATGAGGACCGCCCCAGGAAAGGACCAAGAGTCACCTCTGTTGCGGAGGATAAGTTCATCCTAGTCACCAGCCTCAGAAATCGCAGGTTAACAGCAGCTCAGAATAGAGACCAGGTCAATGCCACACAGAGTTCTAGCAGCAGACACATCTCTACAACAACTGTTAAGAGGAGACTGTGCAGCAGGCCTTCATGGTATAATAGCTGCTAGGAAACCACTGCTAAGGACAGGCCACAAGCAGAAGAGACTTGTTTGGGCTAAAGAACACAAGGAATGGACATTAGACCAGTGGAAATCTGTGCTTTGGTCTGATGAGTCCAAATTTGAGATCTTTGGTTCCAACCACCGTGTCTTTGTGCGACGCAGAAAAGGTGAACGGATGGACTCTACATGCCTGGTTCCCACCGTGAAGCTTGGAGGAGGAGGTGTGATGGTGTGGGGGTGCTTTGCTGGTGACACTGTTGGGGATTTATTCAAAATTGAAAGCATACTGAACCAGCATAGCTACCACAGCATCTTGCAGCGGCATGCTATTCCATCTGGTTTGCGTTTAGTTGGACCATCATTTATTTTTCAACAGGACAATGACCCCAAACACACCTTCAGGCTGTGTAAGGGCTATTTGACCAAGAAGGAGAATGATGGGGTGCTATGCCAGATGACCTGGCCTCCACAGTCACCAGACCTTAACCCAATCGAGATGGTCTGGGGTGAGCTGGACCGCAGAGTGAAGGCAAAAGGGCTAACAAGTGCTAAGCATCTCTGGGAACTCCTTGAAGACTGTTTGAAGACCATTTCCGGTGACTACCTCTTGAAGCTCATCAAGAGAATGCCCAGAGTGTGCAAAGCAGTAATCAAAGCAAAAGGTGGCTACTTTGAAGAACCTAGAATATAAGACATATTTTCCGTTGCTTCACACTTTTTTGTTAATTATATAATTCCACATATGTTAATTCATAGTTTTGATGCCTTCAGAGTGAATCTACAATTTTCATAGTCATGAAAATAAAGAAAACTCTTTGAATGAGAAGGTGTGTCCAATCCTTTGGTCTGTACTGTATATACACTCACTGGCCACTTTATTAGGTACACCATGCTAGTAAGGGGTTGGACCCCCTTTTGCCTTCAGAACTGCCTCAATTCTTCGTGGCAGAGATTCAGCAAGGTGCTGGAAGCATTCCTCAGAGATTTTGGACCATATTGACATGATGGCATCACACAGTTGGTGCAGATTTGTCGGCTGCACATCCCTGATGCGAATCTCCCGTTCCACCACATCCCAAAGATGCTCTATTGGATTGAGATCTGGTGACTGAGGAGGCCATTTGAGTACAGTAAACTCATTGTCATGTTCAAGAAACCAATCTGAGATGATTCGAGCTTTATGACATGGCGCATTATCCTGCTGAAAGTAGCCATCAGATGTTGGGTACATTGTGGTCATAAAGGGATGGACATGGTCAGCAACAATACTCAGGTAGGCTGTGGCGTTGCAACGATGCTCAATTGGTACCAAGGGGCCCAATGAGTGCCCAGAAAAAATTCCCCACACCATGACACCACCACCACCAGCCTGAACCGTTGATACAAGGCAGGATGGATCCATGCTTTCATGTTGTTTACGCCAAATTCTGACCCTACCATCCGAATGTCGCAGCAGAAATCGAGACTCATCAGACCAGGCAACGTTTTTCCAATCTTCTACTGTCCAATTTCGATGAGCTTGTGCAAATTGTAGCCTCAGTTTCCTGTTCTTAGCTGAGAGGAGTGGTACCCAGTGTGGTCTTCTGCTGCTGTAGCCCATCTGCCTCAAAGTTCGACGCACTGTGCGTTCAGAGATGCTCTTCTGCCTACCTTGGTTGTAACGGGTGGCAATTTGAGTCACTGTTGCCTTTCTATCAGCTCGAACCAGTCTGCCCATTCTCCTCTGACCTCTGGCATCAACATGGCATTTCCGGCCACAGAACTGCCGCTCACTGGATTTTTTTTCTTTTTCGGACCATTCTCTGTAAACCCTAGAGATGGTTGTGCGTGAAAATCCCAGTAGATCAGCAGTTTCTGAAATTCTCAGACCAGCCCTTCTGGCACCAACAATCATGCCACGTTCAAAGGCACTCAAATCACCTTTCTTCCCCATACTGATGCTCGGTTTGAACTGCAGGAGATTGTCTTGACCATGTCTACATGCCTAAATGCACTGAGTTGCCGCCATGTGATTGGCTGATTAGAAATTAAGTCTTAACACACAGTTGGACAGGTGTACCTAATAAAGTGGCCAGTGAGTGTATATATATATATCAAGAAAAAAGGGCAGCACTACCAAAATAATACAGCAGGTGCAAAACCTATTCAGCAGTGTCCAAACAGCCAAAATGACAAAAGGAAAAAAAATAGGCAGCACTCAAATTAAATGTGAAAAAAGTGGATACTTTACTGATCCTCAGATGGCAACATTTCAACGGTGACCCGTCTTTGTCAAGTCAAGGGTTTCATGAAACCCGACTTTCTCAAAAGTCGAGTTGAACGAAATCGGCCGACTATAGGGAAAAGTCAGGAAAAGTCATGAAACACGAAACCCAATGCAAGTCAATGGGGAGAAAAGTCGTCAGTGAGTGGAGGACTGTAAACACACCTGGCATGAAATTTAACCCTAGAGGCGGCGAAATCTCTCTCTTCTCTCTCTCCCTCTCCCTCCCTCTCCCTCTCTCTCCCTCTCCCTCTCTCTCTCCAACTCACACTCCAGCTACGCTCCCGCTATGCTACGCTCTGCTTCTCTCATTGGCTGAAAAAAGTCACGTGCAAGCATTCGGCGAAACCCGACTTTGGCGCTTGGGTCGCCGACCGCATGGCCAACTTCACACTGTGGTCAGGTTTCGTTTCATGAAACCCGACTTTGGCGAAAGTCGGCAACTTTTGAATCTGACCGACCTGTTTCGCTCAACTCTAGTTAAAAGCTATTTTTTCATTCCTATTACTTTTGGGGTATTACTAGCACTTGTTTTGCCATCCAGCTTGACCTATTGCAAGAGGATTGTGAACTCCACAGCAGGGTTTTTTATACTTTCCTTCATTAAAAAAGATTTGGTTCAGGTGATCACCTAATCAGAAGCACAGTAAGTAGAATGGGGTGTACTCTGGCTGGAATTCAACTGACACAAGAATGGAATGGCTGTCAGACATGGAGAGAAGCTGATTTTTATAAAGCTGTGCAGTGGTCTCTTAATTTTTGCCAGAGCTGTACAGTATATATATATATATAAATATATATATATATATATACTGTATATATATATATATATATATATATTAATCCTGCATTTTTCACGAATATTCCTCTCTACAAAATCTATCTAATTTTCAGTTGTCTCTGAGCTTGTGGGTTGATTTTATCTGTTAT
The DNA here is from genome assembly GCF_039654945.1 of Dendrobates tinctorius. Classification (NCBI taxonomy): domain Eukaryota; kingdom Metazoa; phylum Chordata; class Amphibia; order Anura; family Dendrobatidae; genus Dendrobates; species Dendrobates tinctorius. The sequence continues at coordinate 18,885,980 of NW_027361810.1, read as the reverse complement.
GATGTCTCCCATAGACAGCAAAAGAGGAATTCCTCCTCTCTTGCCTCTGTGTACTTGATATCCAAAAGCAAGAGCAGCATTGACAACATTTTACAGCACTACTGAGCAGAGTAGCTGTGAATTCAGCGCTGAAGGCAATAAAGCTATTACCAGAAAGCTGAAGCACTTCTGTTTCTGTATCAAAGCTTGCGCTACTGCTCACATTAATGACCATGAGTCTGATGGAAAGATTTTTAAACTAGTCCAAATTTAATAAATTTTACCTGTACGAAAATTAAACACAGTATTTATTAATAATCTGACCTCAACTAATCAGGGGTGTGTGATTTTGGCATTTTCTGTTTGCAGCATTTTTTTGACTCACAAGTAAATTATTGTTTCTTAAATGAAAAAACAATAAATCCATACTCTAGGTATACAAGTCAATGGAACTTAATGATACAAATCAATCATGAATCTCTATTGGCTTTGAAGATTACAGGTGTAGAATCAGCCGTTCCTTGGTTGTTTTTCAAGAAAGCCAAGGTTTGTGTTACCATATTTTTTTTTAATCTCATCCTTTAGGATACAAGTAGAAGGGTCTACTTTTCATTCTCAGAACAGCACCTGTTTCTCAGTAGTCAATGTCTGATACTACAAATTAGACCTTTTACAGTAAATTGTGCTGAGCTATGATATCAGAGAAAGCGTGTGGGAAAAAGACTGGCGCTGTTTTTGTGAAATAAAGCAAATACGGTAGCCTCTCTAATATCATTACTCACTTATCTTATATGTTCACTTAAGGGAAATATTATGTATCACTTTTCTGCACATTGAGAGTCACCTCTGCATTCAAATTTTAGTTTATTCCCATAATTATTATTCCTCTCTTTAACTAAAATTTAATTTTTAGGAATATATTTTGCCCCTCGAATATCAGCAGCTTTATATCTAGTCTATGATTTTTGCATTGTTGCTAAACAAGCAGTTAAACAGAAGTCAAGGTGAGAGAATATGGAAAAGGGACGATTATGTTTAATAATCCATTAGGCTATTAAAAGATGAATCATCCACAATTCTTAAAGTCAGTCTTTTATTTGTAGTGCTTTTGGGTGACATTTAGTTATTATAGTCTCTTCTACAATTTATATATGATTTATTACAATAATTTGTTATATGATGGCAAAAAATGAAATACAACTTAAATTAGAATTAACATGTACTTTTAGGAGAGGATGGTGTTATCTATCAATTATCTATGCCATCTATCTATTTATCAATCTATCTATCTATCTATCTATCTATCATCTGACTTGACAAAGCCCTTGCTGTGAGGTCGAAACGTTGCACCACTTGGAGCTGGATTAAAGTCCACAATTTCTCCTTGATCTGGAGTGCTGCCTGATTTTTTCCCATTTACATTTTGCGTTGGACAGCCGCAATACTCAGGAAGTATTGCACCCAAAATGTTCTCAAGCTTGTGCTGCTGTCTGTTTTTTCTATTTATCTATCTATCTATCTATCTATCTATCTTCTTTACATATGAAAATAATTATACATAAAGATTATTACAATTATTTAACCCCTTTCCGACATTGGGAGTAATGTCGGACACCCTCCCTTTGATATGGACTTCGGCGGTGAGCCCACATCATTCCTGTCACATGTCAGCTGTTTTGAACAGCTGACAAGTGCCCGGAACAGCCACGGGTGGAATTGCGATCCACCTGTGGCTGTTAATCCGTTCAGTGCATTTAACATGAACGTTTGGCAGTTGCGCTGGGAAGCCCAGGTTTTTAAAATTTACAAAAATATAAAAAAATAAAAGTTCAAAACACCCCATTTACCCCCATTTAAAATAAAACAATAAAAAAGTTAAATATAAACATATTAGATATCGCTGCATTCAGAATCGCCCGATCTATCAATAAAAGGATTAACCTGATCGCTAAATGGCGATTACATTTTTTTGGTCGCCGTGACATTACATTAAAATTCAATAATGGGCGATCAAAAGATTGTGTCTACACTAAAAGAGTATAATTAAGAACATCAGCTCAGCATGCAAAAAATAAGCCCTCATCGAATCTGAGATCACAAAAAGTGGAGATGCTACGGGTATCAGAAAATGGCACATTTTTTTTTTTTTACAGAGTTTGGAATCTTTTTTCACCACTTAGATCAAAAGGAACCTAGACATGTTTGATGTCTATAAACTCGTAATGACCTGGAAAATCATAATGGCAGGTCAGATTTAGCATTTATTGAATCTAGTAAAATAGTCAAACAAAAAAACAAGTGTGGGATTGCACTTTTTTTGCAATTTCACCGTACTTGGAATTTTTTTCCCATTTTCGAGTACATGACATGCTAAAACCAATGGTGTTGTTCAAAAGTAAAACTCGTCCCACAAAAAACAAGCCCTCACATGGCCATGTTGATGGAAAAATAAAAAAGTTATGGCTCTGGGAAGAAGAGGAACGAAAAACTAAAATGCAAAAACGAAAATACCTCGGCGGGATTAAGGGGTTAATATTTAAGAAAATCCCACTCCGATTGCTCATTTGATTCAATCTCCATACAATATAGAATCCTAATAAGGATTTGGATTATTTTTTTAATTATCTGAGCACTTTCTTTTAGGATCTGAGCAGTTTGCTTTTACCGAGACCTATTTTTGATAGGAGAGAAAAAATACCTTAAAAAAATAATGCAGTGAAACTTTTTTAAGAGAAGTTTTCCATTTAAAAGATGATTGTTAACTTGATATGTTCTTATTTAGAGAAACATCAGGAATTATGATTAATCAGTTACGGAAAAGGTAGCAAAGTTTTAATAAAACACATGTATTCTGCTGACAGTCTCCCTTTGCTTTCATATTGACATCTAAAATATGTGTAACGTTGTGTGATCTCTTCCTGTTTTATCATCTTCTCCAGGCGGGAGCAGGACATTTTATAGTGATTTATAAAATACTAGACTCAAGTTCTCGGCAGTTCCGACTCCTGCCTCCAGCACATATTCCATTGTGTATCACTTATGATATTGTTGAGATATTCTGCTCCAAGGTCCAAATGTACTCATCTAAAGGCCATGTATAACTATGTTTATTTTTTAACTCTTCACTACTTGTAAAGATTCTACTCTCCTATTTTTGACATTTCCTGAATATCTAAAGCTTCAAAATTGCTAGATTTTAACTTTTTCTATAAACAGAAAGTATAAGGAACAGTATAATTTTTAAATTGTAAGAAAAAAGACTGTTAAAATGGGAAATTAAAAAAGAGCATATAAACATAAGATATTTATCAAATTTAATAGCTGGGAAATGCAAAAAAAAAAATGGATAATTGTCAAAGCATAAAAATTATAATAAATTCCTTTTTAAGGCCGGTTTTACACATCTACATATGACTATATGCCTATGATTAAAGAAAGATCAAAGACTTAAAAGAACATACACATAAATGTACACACTATGCTATTGTGTATCTACACTATACACTCACTCTGACGTGCGTTTTGCGAGTCATGACACACGGGGGGTGACATGCTCCCTGGAACTCCAATGTGTGCATGCATCGCCAGTCATCCATCTCCCACTGCCCTGGACTGTATTATTATGATCTTAGTACAGTAAAGTGCATATGCAAATAAATCCTGGTATGTTAATCCATGGGATATGATGGGGTATAGACATTCTAGATGAATCCACCCCTTGATGAAGGTACTCCAGAAAGTATTGGTGTGGATGCTGCAGCTCACACCAGTCCAGGTATACATATTCTCCCAGAACATACCTGGGCACACTATATAATTCATTGTTTCATGTTGACACCAATATTAGATTAACCATACAGAATTAGTGACCATAATTTAGTTGCATATGAATGATTCTATTGTATTGGGATTAACATACCCCATGGATTAACATACCAGGATTTATTTGTATTTGCACTTTATTGTACTAAGATCAACATACCCCATGCCTTGATTCATGTTGGTGATCCATTTGTATATATACATTTATTGCCCAATTGCACTTTACATTAATGCCAAGACAATAGGTATTTACAGTATACTACCTTGATTACACATACATGCATACCATCCATCAGCAGCTCCCCTTCCTTACTTTTATACTCTACAACTTTTTTATGTGATATGTGCCTTATTAGGTGTCGGGATTCTTCCACTGCACTGGATAGATCCAAAGCCTTGTCAGGCCGCTGCGGGTGCTGCTCAGTATAGACATCAGTCCCAGAGTCTTGCTCAGGCCTGTGCTATGCAGTTGGTTACTGCTGGCTCTCCAACCAAGTCCTTAGTAACCAGTAATAATCAGGTGCAGCCTGACACTCTGGAGTCTAAGTTCAGAAATCATCTTACTGAGCATGTTCGTGATGTGGCACCTTCGCAATGGTGCTCGGACATTAGCTGCTCTGGTGAGGTGGCAGCTCCGGATTGGCCCTTGGGCGATGTCAGTGTGAGTGTTTGGGGTGGAGCTTTTGGTATAAAAGGCTCCCAGCGACACCTGCGGGTGCGCTAGTATCATTTTGTGATGGTGTGTATAAGTGGATATGCTACCACTCTGTTTGCACGTGTGTGTCGCTCTTATACCAGTGGCTGTGTCTAGGCAGGCAGTGTAGGGTGGGAAACCCCCGCTTGGCTTAGCATTTGTTTCCATCATGTGTGCAGTTAGCACAGCTGAGTTACAGATTAAGTCCAACCACTAGCCTAGACTTCCCTCGGAGAGCGATAAGGTCCCACACCTAGCATCATATTTGCTTTATCCCTGTGATGTTTAACTGGGTATTGCTCTAAGGGCTCTGTTGTTCAGTACCGCTCAGTGAAGTAATGGAGCTGGGTACTCAGTGTTTCGTTCACACGGTGTGGGTTTAAACACAGTTTGTTCAAGCAATCGCTCGCTGTTTAAGTTCCGTCATTACTCTCTAGCAGCAGTGTTACACCTCTGCACTGTGGAACCCAGGTTGCGTTTGCACTTTATAATTTATTTTAATTTAGTGCAATCTGCCAACCCTAATAGCCTCCTTTCAGCTTTTCTTGCATACCCAATGTATATATCTTGATGAGTTTTCTAATAAATTTTATATTTTATCGCATTCATATGACCGTAATTTCGTTTTTTTTCTTCCTTGTTTCTACATGACTATGAGGTTATTGACATTGGTAACTAGTATTTTATAGCATTCTGGAGCTGTGAAGAGTTGCCTGGGTATTATTCCAATCCGTGAAAGACAATATAGGTATAAGTAGAATTTGGCACTCAATAGTGGTATGCAACAAGAGTGAAATTTTATTTACAATTCAATTAGTCGAGAACAATATGCTGATGTTTGTATCCAACCAGGACCTTCATCAGATTGGTGCAAATTGTGCTGGGAAGCTAGATGACGGGTGTTAGGAAGTGTGACTAGGAGCAGGAGGGCTTACTTCTCTCAGCAACACTAATCGCACTTCCTCTAGCTCTTACTATACCTGTCATCTACCTACCCAGTACAATCCGCTCCATTCTAATAAAAGTCAAGGTTGGACCAAAATGTCAGTATATTATTCTGGACTAATATGATTGCAAATAAAATTTCACTTTTGTTGCATACCACTATTGAAATTGGGTCTGGAGACCCATGACCAGTCCTTCCATCATTGATCGTGACATGCAGATGTGTGATTGCATTTTTAAAGTGATTTTTATATTTAAAGAAAGTTGATCTGATGAATTAATTGTGAATTTGAATTTTCTAAAATTCATGGACTTGAATGAATCTCAATTTTGAGTAATTCTCTTCGTACTAAGCCAGCAAATTAGTAGGCAGCACATTTTTCTGATTTCGTCCCAATCTCAATGTCATGGCATGACATATTAAGTGATATGAGCATGACATTACATAATTTGCCGACCTCATGAGGCTTTGAGAGCTTGGCATGCACATGATCAGATGAGGCAGAACAGGCCAGAACAGTTGTCTGAAGACCAGAATGAAGTGTAAAGGGGCTGTATGGCTGGACTCATGAGAGTCGGGGCTAAGTGAGTATTATTTGTATTTATTCATTCATTCATTCATGCATGATGAATGTAATTTTTTTTCAAACAAGATATATAGTATGTAAAATAGGGGGCGGGTCACTGAGGGATCAGTCTAGGAAAAAACACTGTGTGCACAACTGTGGTGGTGCCGAGGTAGGTTCCCAAACCATATATAGCGTAATGAAAACCTTTGAGTTACGTACTCAAAGATTGTCTGTACTTAGATTGGAGGACGCTTTTTGTATGTCCCTGTAAATCCAAATGTCAGTGTGCTGCTGGAGCGCAGTTAAGTCTTATCTGTCTGGCAGGGAAAGCACAAGCCTGGTCCTCCTGGATGCTGTGTTCCACAGCTTGTCCTTGACAAGTGCCCTCCACTCTAAGTACAGACAATCTTTGAGCACGTAACTGATGAAGGTCTGCACTGACCGAAACGTTTTGTTTGGTACTACAAATAAACTGTTCCATTTAAGCATTTAAGTTGAGTGCCAGGTTTTCATTATACTGAGGGATCGGTGACCTGTCATAAGCTATACAGATGAGTATCTAAGCAGAGCACCACATAAAGCCCCACCCACAGCCTCTCCTACAGGCCACCCTGGAGCACGAGCATATCATTAACTGAAAACTACAACTAAAGATTAAACACCAACCACAAGACACATTTCATCACGAGGTATCATTGTAATCAGTAAAAAGTATAATGGCGTCAACCTGACACTGTCTGTAGTTTACTGAGCACAATCCGGCTGACAGGTTCCCTTTAAGCAGTTTTAAGGTTTTCCTGAGTATCTGGGGCATATTATTTGCTTTTCCCCTATATAATACCAAGGAGCAGACAAAGCTCCAGACTCGGCACTTTTCTCTTTTTCTTTTCCTTTGTGTTAGTGAACTTGTAGAATAAACCAGCTGCTTATTTAATTCTATCGATTTTCTTCCCTTGTAGTGATTGACCATATGTTTTTATGCTCTAGTTAGAGAAAGTAATTTAGAACTTCTCTGACCCTTACTGCTTCATCTCCATCAAGTCATCACAAATAAGTCTTGTGGGAATAGCGGCGACAGTTTTATGTCTGTGGCATCATTTATTAAAGAGGGAAAAATAACAACTTTACTTCTTAATATATGAGGACAATTCTAGTATATACTGGAGGACGAACATACAGTCAGTAACTTGCAAGGATTGTTGGCAGACTAATTTATTCTTCTTTTTAATTTATTTTTATTGCAAATTTTTTTTTCACTCTTATCACAATGTTTATAATCTGTAGACATTATATCTGTGTCAATATCATATTATACATCGCAGTCATTTCACATCCTTCTTAGTTCTCTTACTCTAAAAGGTAAAATAACTTGTAAATAAAACTTATTCCAAGAATTCACATCTATCTGAAAATGGTCAAAATTGGCGACGTGCATTAACCCCTTCATGACCGATAATTTTATAAGTACGTCATCGGTTGTGTCACTGCCTTTCATGCGGGTTCCAGCGCTGAACCGCATCTTTCCCTGCCCATGACAGCTGATCTGATTAACTATCATGTGCCTCTAACAGCCTGCGATCCACCTGCCTCTAACAGCCTGCGATCCACCTGAGGTTGTTACCAAGTTAAATGTCGCTACCAATCTCTGACCAGGGCATTTAACAAGCGCTGGCAGGAAGCACTTCACAAGACCTGCCCATCGGCCCCCTGTCACATGATCGCAGGTCGCTGATGGCTTGTCATGATAGCTGGAAGTCTGCAGAAAAAGCCTGTGCCTATCTTTGTAAACCTCTATGAACGCCGGCCCGTAGCCGCCATTTATAGGAGATCATGATTTCTGCTACTCATAGCAGTGATGTTGAAGCCCTTATATGTGTGCCACAGGTAACCAGATGATCGCAGCTTCAAATCTCCTAAATGGACTATTCAAGTCAGTAAAAAGTAGGGAAAAAAAGTTTTTCAAAATATTTAAATAATTAAAACACAAAAGATCAAACCACCCTCTTTTGATTCATTCAAAATAAAGTAATTACACAAAAATAATAAACATATATATTTGGTATTGCTGCATTCAGAAATGTCGGATCTATCAAAATATGAAGTAAAATAATCAGTCTAAGTAGAAAAAAAAATCAAACCCCCAGAATAATGCTTTTTTTTTTGCTGCCTAAAAATTGAAGTAAAATGCAATAACAAGCAAAACATCGTATAGACATTAAATTGGTATAAATAAAAATGTATTCTTTAGGTGCAAAAAATAAGCCCTCACCCAGCCCAAGATCTTGAAAAATGGAGATGCTACAGGTCTCGGAAAATGATGACATAGGCAATTTTTTTTTCTTGCAATTTTCGGATTTGTTTTTCACCACTTAAATAAAAAAGAACCTATGCATATTTATCTGCAAACTCATAATGACCTGAAGACTCATAATGGCAGGTCAGTTTTACCATATAATGAATATCGTAAATAAAAAAACAAAAAAAATTGTGGAATTGTACTTTTTTTTTTACAATTTCACCACACTTGGAATTTCCAGTACACTTTACGGTAAAATCAATACTGTCATTCAAAAGTACAACTCATCCCGCAAAAAAAGAAGCAGTCATATGGCTATATGGACGTAAAAATAAAAAAAAGTTGTGGCTCTTGGAAGAAGGGGAGAAAAAACGAAAACAAAAAATTGCCTGTTGGTGACGGGGTTAAAAATAACTTTTTCTTTTTTCCTTGATGTGGGTTACATTTCTCTGTATATCAAGAAGTGTAAGGAGACATTGGTCATTGATATGGAGGACCATAACGGAGCAATTGGGGTCTATTTTTATCATTCGGTCAAACTAGTTTAAAATGTATATATACAGTATAAATATATATATTGTAACTAGATATTATATGGAACACAATATAGATTGAAATATAAATAGATGGATGATAGATATATATATAGATAGATGGATTGATCTCCGATATTGTATAATTTTATCTATATTTTGGTATAGCGCGATGATAATTTATCATCATTAACTTTTGTCACTTTCATCCTTCTTGCTCTTTTCCTGTAATAGAAAAAAAAGTGAAAATATTCTTTATTTGTAAACATTCCACTATCTCACATCTAATTGCTGCTTCGGGGGTTGTGATGTCATCTTTTTAAACCCCTTTAGTCCTATTGTAATATATCATTTCCCATAACTAATTAATTTCAACCTGTTAAATCTTCTCCTGAGGGATCCTATTCATATAATGTGAGCATGTTCATGAGGAGATCCTCGCAGCTCCACAGCGGAATGTCTCTGCTCACAATTATTTACCCTGTCAAGCTATGTCAATGTCATCTCTGAAATCCGTTGTGTGAGCAAAACTAAGCAAGACATTTTACCCAAAGCGAAAAGCGGGAGGACAATGAGAGTCAAATGTTATAACCATCTTGTATGTGTTGACTTGTGGACAAGAAGCCAATTGCCAAGTACATAATTAAGAATATTATTATCTATAATTACACAGGGTCTCATCTAGGGCTGTCCTTGCCAGTATTTCCTTGGTCATGTGACTATACAGGTGTACCATCAGTAAACACCAATCCAGTCTCATCATATCACCACTAGGGGGTGATATGCCACGTGGCAAAAAACACTCCCCCAGTATACTGCACTCACTTAAAGATATATCTAAGCAACAAGGAGAAGAAATAAGCTACGAGTGCTTATTATAAAAAAGTATCAAAATTTTATTAAATATCATAGAATTAGCACAAGACAATACCAAACAAAATATGATTAAGGTACAAGATGGTGACGCTATGGGTAAAGGGTCACCCTTCCATTACTGTATGAAAGCATTGAAAAAAGGCATAATCCAGTAAATGGTCTACAGGCAAAGCCTGATCGCAAAAATAGTAATAGTACATAAGAAAGTCACATCAGTAGAAAAGCCAGGCTTACTGATTAAATGCCAGAAGGAAAGGGGGTGACCCCTAAGGAAGAAAAGAGCCCCAATGCGCGTTTCGCTGTCTGGGGTACAGCTTTCTCATTTGACTTATTTTTTCTCCTTGATGCTTAGGTGTACCATCAGTTTTGGCACGGTCTTGCAAGTGCTCTAATGTACCAAATTCCTCCAGTGGCCAGTTTCTCTACTTCCGTACTAACCAGATTTATTTGGGACTCAGTGATCAGCTACTAAGTTGATAAAAAAAAAGTCGACACATCCCTGTAAAAAGGCCAGATTTTTGTCAAGTAAAAAATATAATACCAAGATAAAAACATTTCATAACTTTTTCCACCTTGAATGTTGCCCATGATCTGTACAATTACATTGAAAATTAAACTGCAACATTTTCAGATGGAAAAAGAAAAGAAATCAATAATAATAATAAAGTGCGATAAATATGCACACTATTAAACAATACTTTGTTGCTTTTAAAAATTTTTTTATGTTTTTAATGTTTTTTTATTTTTAAAATGTTTTTGAATTTATGACCACATTCAGTCTTTTTGGGTAGGAGTCTATCAGCATGGTACATCTAAAATTGGTAATCTTTGCCCATACTTCCCTCCAGTAGCTTATCATCTGTCATATTGTGAGGGCATCTCCTGTGTGCAGAGCCCTCTTTCGGTCAATACACAGATTTTAAATTGGACTTGACTTTGGGTGGCTGAGCCATTCCAAAACTCTGATTTTCTTCAGGAGAAACCATTATTTTGATTATTTGAAGGTATGCGTAACCCCTTTACTGCCAAGCGTGGTTTGCATGTTAATGACCAGATGACCGGGCCAATTTTTACAATTCTGACCACTGTCCCTTTATGAGGTAATAACTCTGGAACTCTTCTATGGATCCCAGTGATTCTGACACTGTTTTGTTTTGATGTATTGTACTTCATGATAGTGGTAAATTTTCTTTGATATGACTTGTGTTTAATTGTGAAAAAAAAAAACAGAAATTTGGCAAAAAATTTTGAAAATTTTGCAATTTTCCAACTTTGAATTTTCATGCCCTTAAAACAGAGAAATATGTCACAAAAATAGTTAATAAATAATATTTCCGACATGTCTTCTTTACATCAGCACAATTTTGGAACCAATTTTTTTTGTTAGGAAGTTATAAGGGTTAAAAGTTGACCAGCAATTTCTCATTTTTGCAACACCATTTTTTTATGGCCCACATCACATTTGAAATCACTTTGAGGGGTCTATATGATAGAAAATACCCAAAAGTGACACCATTCTAAAAACTGCACTCCTCAAGGTGCTCAAAACCACATTCAAGAAGTTTAGTAACCCTTCAGGTGCTTCACAGGAATTTTTGGAATCATTAAAAAAATAAACATTTAACATTTTTTACAAAAAATTTACTTCAGATCCAATTTGTTTTATTTTATCAAGGGTAACAGGAGACATTGGACCCAAAAAGATGTTGTACAATTTGTCCTGAGCACGCTGATATCCCATAAATGCAGGTAAACCACTGTTTGGGCACACGGCAGAGCTCAATGCAAAATTGGATGGAGTTGAGATAGGACGCCATGTCGTGTTTGGAGAGCCCCTGATGTGCCTAAACAGTGGAAAGCCCCAATTCTAACTCCAACCCTAACCCCAACACACCCCTAACCCTAATCCCAACCACAGCCCTAACCACAAACCTAACCATAACCACAAATCTCACCCTAACACAGCCCTAACCCTAATCCCATTCCTAACCCTTATTCCAACCCTAACCCTAATCCTAACTTTAGCCCTAACTTTAGCCCCAACCCTATCTCTAGCTTAAAGGGAAGGTGCCATCCAAAAAATTTTTTTTCAGCAATTGAAAAAATGTAAAGAATTAATGTTTACATTTTCTTAAAAAATATTATCGTTTGTTTTTAATTTTGCAAAATATGAAAAATAAATTTAAAAAGTTTGGCATTTCCACTTGTTAACACTAGGGGGAGCAGCTACTGAAATCTGGCACAAAAACCTATGACATCTATAGACACAGTGAGCAGCCATTTTGATGGGGCTTGCAAAGTTACTGACTGTCTTTGCATGTAAAGTCTGGATCAGAACAGGCCATCAATCAGCAGACATGTTTCCTGGATTTCTGTGGAGCAGACAAGCAGACAGTCCATCCATGTGAATAAAACACAGGGCTCTTTGTACAATCCCTGGCACCGAACAGGGCGCCCCCCACAGACCAGCACACTGCTCTCCTGAAATACTCTGTGCTGCTGTCGCCCTGCTCCTTCCACCATACATCAGGCCCCTGTCCCCTCGGTTTCACACATCGCCAGGACGGGATCTGAGGAGAGGAATGGGGTCTTCGGTCACCGAGGATGGCAGGCAGCAAGGATTCTGGGAGCAGGGTGACAGCAGCACAGAGTATTTCAGGAGAGCAGTATCACACGGGATAGGATTAGATACACGGCTCAGCAGGCAGTATCACACAGGATAGGATTAGATACACAGCTCAGCAGTCAGTATCACACAGAATAGGATTAGACACATGGTCAGCAGTCAGTATCACACAGGAGAGGATTAGATACATGGCTCAGCAGACAGTATCACACAGAATAGGATTAGATGCACGGCTCAGCAGTCAGTATCACACAGGAGAGGATTAGATACACGGCTCAGCAGAAAGTATCACACAGGAGAGGATTAGATACCCGGCTCAGAATACAGTATCACACAGGAGAGGATTAGATACACAGCTCAGCAGACAGTATCACACAGGAGAGGATTAGATACACGGCTCAGCAGACAGTATCACACAGGAGAGGATTAGATACACGGCTCAGCAGACAGTATCACACAGGAAAGGATTAGATACCCGGCTCAGAATACAGTATCACACAGGATAGGATTAGATACACGGCTCAACAGTCAGTATCACACAGGATAGGATTACATACACGGCTCAGCAGTCAGTATCACACAGGAGAGGATTAGATACACGGCTCAGCAGTCAGTATCACACAGGAGAGGATTAGATACACGGCTCAGCAGGCAGTATCACACAGGATAGGGTTAGATACACGGTTCAGCAGGCAGTATCACACAGGAGAGGATTAGATACTCGGCTCAGCAGTCAGTATCACACAGAATAGGATTAGATACACGGCTCAGCAGGCAGTATCACACAGGATAGGATTAGATACACAGCTCAGCAGGCAGTATCACACAGAAGAGGATTAGATGCACGGCTCAGCAGACAGTATCACACAGGAGAGGATGAGATACACGGCTCAGCAGTCAGTATCACACAGGATAGGATTAGATACACGGCTCAGCAGGCAGTATCACACAGGAGAGGATTAGATACACAGCTCAGCAGACAGTATTACAGATATGCCCACACTGGTGAAACTTCCAGCCCCCCCCAATTATACACAAGACTATGGGCTGTATAAGTCACTGTCCTCCTCAGACAGCCATAAAAGCAAAGGTGTCAGATTACCGGAGATCACTGGGGCTGTGTGTGAGGAGGCGGAGACAGAGCAGGAGGACGCTGGAGCAGGAAGCACAGGGCCGAGCCTGGAGTAAGCAGTACAGAGGAGCATAGAAGAAAGTCACCCGCACTCACCACTCTCCATCCTCCGGCTCCAGTGAGCGCTCCTCTCCTCTGCTGACCACCTTCTCCTTTTCTTCAGCCTCTCCTCACAACACAGGACCTGTTATGCCACAAGTGGTCCTGTGATAGAGGGTAAGTGGAGCTCAGCAGATAGCACTGGGCTACAGTAAAATGGCGCCCAGCCACACCTACAGCAGTGAATGGTGCAGCCCACAGGGGAGTGCCCAGTTCTCTGCTACTGAGGCTGCAATGTGCGGTCGGAAGCCAACAGCAGTTTCCTATGTGCAGGGACGGCCATGTTTGCAGACTCTATGAGTCCTCCACAGATCTGCAAACCAAGATGTCAGCGCCCAGTGGCTACATGAAAACATTATTACAAACAAACCATAAATCCTGGTTAGTACAACATTTGCTGAAACAACATGTTTTGTAACTTACTATTTTTTTGCAAATTATATAAAATTGCGGCACCTTCCCTTTAAGCCCCAAACCTAACCCTAACTTTAGCCCCAACCCTAACCCTAGCCCTATCCCTAACCCTAACCCTAATGGGAAAATGGAAATAAATACATTTTTTTATTTTATTATTTTTCCCTAACTAAAGGGGTGATAAAGGGGGGTTTGATTTACTATTTATAGCGGGTTTTTATAATGTGTGTTTTTATGTTTGGCATCTGTCACACTAAAAGATGCTTTTTATTGCAAAAAATAGTTTTTGCATCACCACATTTTGAGAGATTTAATTTTTCCATATTTTGGTCCACAGAGTCATGTGAGGTCTTGTTTCTTGTGGGACGAGTTGACGTTTTTATTGGTACCATTTTCAGGCACATGACATTTTTTGATTGCTTTTTATTCTGATTTTTGGGAGGCAGAATGAACAAAAACAAGCAAATCATGAATTTCTTTTGGGGGGGCGTTTAAACCTTTCTGCGTGTGGTAAAATTGATAAAGCGGTTTTGTTCTTCAGGTCAGTATGATGACAGCGATACCTCATTTATATCATTTTTTATGTTTTGGCGCGTTTATACAATAAAAACTTATTTTATGTAAAAAATTATTATTTTTGCATCGCTTTAGTTGAGAGTTATAGCTTCTTTAGTTTTACGGTGATGGAACTATATGGTGGCTTGCTCTTTGCGCGACAAGATGTTTTCAGCGGTACCACATTTATATCCGTCTTTTTGATCGCGTGTTATTCCACTTTTTGTTCGGTGGTATGATGATAAAGCATTTTTTTGCCTTTTTTTTTTAATGGTGTTCACTAAAGGGGTTAACTAGTGAGACAGTTTTATAGGTCGGTTCATTATGTGGTGATACTAAATATGTGTACTTTTATTGTTTAGATTTTTTGTATTCAAATATTGATAGAATTATGGAATAAATATTGATTTTTTATTATTTTTTATATTTTTATAATTATTTTTACCATTTTTTTATTTCGTTCTATCTTTTTACACTGTGTCCCACTATGTGACACTCATTTTGTGCAGTCTGATCGCTTATATGGCATGCACTGCGCATGACAGTAAGTCTCTGAGCTCTGGTAACTTGGATGTCGTCATGAGGACATTGGGTTACCATGGGAGTGATAGGGACCCCCCCGTCATGCCACGGGGTCTCCGATCCAAAGGGAAAGGGGCTGTCACAGCTCACAGCCCCTCTGCCTGCTCCCGGAATGCTGCAATCATGTTTGTTCACAGTGTGACGGGGTTATAGTGCCGGGATCGGTCCATGACCACTCCTGGCACTTAATGCCGGGTATCAGCTATGAGAATCAGCTGACACCCGGCTGCGATCAGCCGCGCTCCCCCGAAGAGCGCGCTGATTGTGTATGACATACTATCCCATCCATGGGCATTAAGGCCACCCAGGGCACATGGACGGGACAGTACATCATATATCAGAAAGGGGTTAAGGTCATTGTCACATTCCATCTCCGCAAGATAAATAGCCCAGTCTATGGATACAATGCTGTGATTCTGCATGTGTTAAATAAACAAATGCGGTATCACCGCACATACAACAGGGGGTGGCTCTTTGGGTGAAATGGGATTTCTGCTGCATCCAAAGTGCTATTACTATGCAGCGTAGAAACAATTTAATTTATTTTTATTTACCCCCTCAAAATTATTTCAGTTTTTTTTAATGGATCTGTACATGTTATCCTATTGAGGGCAGAGCAAACTACTGCAGTGCTCAGGCGCCAGACCTCTCTGACCTCTCCTGGCGCCTGTGCACTGCAGTACTTTACTCTGCTCTCAACAGGGCAGATAAAGTATGCCTGCACAGGAGCCGAGGGAGAAGCAAGGAGGAGGACATCATTGTATGAAGATGGAAGGCACCGGACCGGACCACGACACTCACCGCACCCGACTCTGCCCCCCGGTGAGTATAATCTAACGTGTTTTTCTTATCTTTCAGGTTTCATCTGGGGCTTATCTACACTACAGCATTACAGAATGCTATAGATAAGCTCCCGATAGCGGTGCCGGCAGCAGATAGGTCTAAAATGGGGTGACAGATTGCCTTTAAAGTTAGAAAAGGTTCTGAAATGATTCTGCTTGGTATGATTTTTTTACATGTCAGAAATCTGGAATTTTAAGACTTTTTATATACATTTATGACAGTTTTTAATGAGCATCGATGACACCATTAATCCTGACAAAATCCGCAACTCAATTTGCTGAAATGCAGCCACAAATTTGCGGGGACCGTGTACCTTGCTTCACATTTGCCTTGAAACTCTCATTATTTTATTGCTCTACAGCCCTTCGGCGAACAAATAGCCTTATGTTGCAGCCAATTATTTCACATTTTGGATCATCCATCCAGAACACCTGCTCCTGTTCCTCAATGCCTCAGTTCCTTTGTTTTTGTTAATAATAGAGCCGCTTCGCCTCATCTCCATATTGAAGAAATGTCATTTTGATTCCAAGTTTTCTATGAAGACAGCTTCTTCAAAAAGAAGATACAATTGGTGTAGCTGCCTTTTATTATCTGATGGCACTGCTTCATGTCTACCGATTTCAGTGGGAAGTATGAATCATATGTCCTTCATCTATGCACTATGTTACCTTGGTTGACCACTTACTTACCTTGGTCGACCCCTGCATCTATGACCGTCTACATTGCCCATTAGTTTGTGCTTCTGATACTTTTGTCTAGGAGAGAACTTACTGATGTAGTATAAGTACCTTGTGTCTTGTTGCTGTACTCATTCTTGGCATTGTGTATGAGCTGTGACATGAGACTGTCTTCTGCAACCTGTTATATTGTATGTTAAACTCAATGGACTACTTACAACCTTAAAACTTTTGAAACCATAAAACCTCCTCCAATTATAATCTCCCTATAGAATTATATGATGACTTTGTTCAACCTCCATCTGATGTGTGGTCAGGAGAGTTCAGAAAATAATTACAATGCGTTGTAATGCAAGTTGGGACTCATTTGATTCACATAAAAAAATTGAATGCAAATTTTATTTTTTGGCCAAATTTAAGTGAATTTTCAAACATAAACTTTTAGCAGATTGCTATAAAACATTAATAATATTTTGGCCTTGTTCTATGCAGGAGAAAAGTT
The DNA here is from genome assembly GCF_039654945.1 of Dendrobates tinctorius. NCBI lineage: Eukaryota > Metazoa > Chordata > Amphibia > Anura > Dendrobatidae > Dendrobates > Dendrobates tinctorius. The sequence continues at coordinate 18,868,836 of NW_027361810.1, read as the reverse complement.
TTGTTTTTTAGGGAATTTAGGGTTACTTGTGAAGTACTGTGTAATTTTGACTTGCGGCATGAATATACAAACGTATGATCTTTCACTTGAAACATAAGGACACCTTGTGATCAGCCGATTGTCAAGAAACTTTTCAAACTGGATCAACTTATAGAAAAAATAAAATCCCTTTAAAAATGTATTTGCTTGCTAAATATTCAATTAGTAAATAGGGTTGTGTTACCCCTTCCCTAGGGACTGCCCAAAATGGAAAGAAAGTGACAATTTCTGGCTGAAAATTGTGTAAATTTGTTCCCCTTTTAGCCTAAATGATCTGGTATTGGTTCCAAAAAATTTAGAAGAACCTTAGCAAATTTGGGATTGTTCACAATTATCCATGTGTCAGAACCAAGCTGGGAACTGCAGAAGGAACTATGGAGAATGCTGCCAGTTCTCCGCTGATAACAATAAATGTTAGGAGTCAAAGGTTCAAGATTCAACACACGTGACTGACCGACATGTAAAGAAATCTTGTAACAAGAGAATGACAAATTTAACTCTGATACATGACATGTACCAGTACTATTGAAAAAGAGAAAGAGACTTTATAAAGTTTACCAATGTAGAAAATAAGCAGTAGGCAATATTTTTTGGGGGAATGCTCTGCACAAGAAGTGGTTAATAGATATACAGCTACGAGAGACCTCACATGTTGACATTAAGTCAACTTGAAATTAGCATTTCTATCTAACCCTTCACATATGTGCTGAGTCTACCCCGCTGTATCACTCCATAGTCAGGCCAATGTCAGCATCCTGTATAATCCCTTCCTGAAGGTCACTGTGATAGCTGACATCATATCTGTCACTGCGGTATACATTGGTCACAGAGCAGGAAACTAGGATTCTCCTGCCGTACGCTGACTCTCATTAAACCATCCCTTACATACAGAGGAGTGACAGCGAGCTATGTCTAGAAGACATGGTGTCGTGTACTCTGGTGCATGGAGCCGCTCACTATTTACAACCTGCGCAAAGCTTCAGTGTCTTCCAACAGGGACACAGTTGCAAAGAAAATTGCAACCAGAGCAAAAAAATTGAACATTTTAGCTATTTTGTATTTGTCACAATATATTTTGCCTCCAAAGCCTGGACTTTGTGTAGTATAGCGCTCCACTCCACATCCTTTACAGTTTTTCCTAGTGTGACATAATTCAAAAAAGGAGGGCAGAATGAAATGCAACAATAAACCAGATCAATCTCCGGTTTGGGAGGTGCTAATCAAAAAGTCATATGTCTTCATTTACAGGGCAGAAATATCCCATTAACTAGACTAAAAGTACTATCCTGTTTAGTAAAACCGCATGAGGCTGTAATATTAGGGATAAAATGTCTTACATTGTTCTTTAATGCATTACATTATAAAGATGTCCAACAAATATCTGGGACAGAGGTGGAGCATGAAGCTTCTGAGCCCATTGTACTAAGCTGCTCCTCATATGGGGCAGGGCACTAGAAGGTTCATAACCTTTACCCCACCTCTATAGTTAGTTTAAAGGCGTTGCCCATTTTTAGAACAACTTTTGCTGTTTATTTTTTAAATTTATCGTTAACTTTTTAAGTATGTGTTATGAGCTAAAAACTATTTTTGCAATTGTGTTTCATGAAAAATTTGTGTTTTAATGCACCATTCCAGCATTTTTTTTTAATTGTGACGCTGGAGTGGTGCTTCTAATGTAAGGTCTCTGACCACAGTATTATACTCCACAGCCGCCGTCTTCACATTCTGTGACCACCAATTCCGTCCGTCTCTAGCAGATTGTGAACTGCTACATTGCTCCAATGTTTCTGGAGCGAGCAGGAGGTCACTTTTCAGTGTAAGTGTATGGGAGGCTTGTTCTGGCCTCATTCTGACTCTGACAGACTTGCATTGAGCACTGGTGACTAGAGTTGAGCGACTTTGGTTGGATCGGGTTTCATGAAACAAAATTTGTTTCAGATGAAACTGGTCCGACTAGGGCAAAAAAAGTCTGAGTTTCGTCCGAAACCCGATCCCAAAGCAAGTCAATGGGGAATAAAAGTCGGCATTGAGTGGTTGAATGTCATCCTCTCAATGCCGACTTTTATTTCCCATTGACTTGCATTGGGGTCGGGTTTCGGACCAAACTCCGACTTTTTTTGCCCTAGTCGGATCAGTTTCATCTGAAACAAACTTTGTTTCACGAAACCCAATCCGACCAAAGTCGCTCAACTCTACTGGCGACCGTTACTTTTGACTTCCAGCCAGGCAACTTGATGGATGAATGATCTGTAGGAAAATCAATCTTGTACAAGCCTAGGTAGGTCTTTCAGGGTTTTCACCTTCGTTATCTTGATAATAGCCATCGGGTTGCTGGTCGTCCTCTTCGCCTTAGTGCTTATGTTATTTCGACCATGATGTCCTTCTTCGATGATTCTTTTCTTCGTATGTTGTGTCCAAAGTAGGCAGGTTGTCATTCAAATGTTCCAGATTACTGTCTAAATAATGTGCCTTGGTATAGAATCAAACTGTGCCCACAAGATGCATCTCTCATTTGTCATCCAGGATCCTAAGGGGGCTTGGAAATGCACCTGAATTAATCTGATGATGGTCACATTTGGTGGCATCAAGGTTTTCTTAGTATAATTTAGAGATAGTTTAATAAGATTTTGAGTAAATTATCTCAAGGACAAAAAGGTGATTTTTTAATTCTCCAGAGAAAGTTATGTCTTTATTAATCTCATTATTGATCTACATTTAATTAAATAAACTAAAAGCATAGGAAGAGGAAGTCAGACACAGACCCATATTTCACCCAGCTTAAATGCTGCTAAGGCTCGACTCCCGCATAAAACACCCCTATTATCACTGACGTCTCTGGACTTGGATGATTTCTAGTGTTTTCAGATGACACTTGATATCCTAAATCAGGGCATGTTACATGGTAGCAGTTTTGATTTTGAGATGATGCACAAGGCTCGAGGATACATCTGTTGTGAGACTAAACCTCCCGTCTTACCAGCTTCGGGATTTATTAAGCAGACATGACATGAATCCTAAATGCCCACCGCCGTGCTCATATAGGAGACAATCCATATTTTATCTCTTTATTGGCCTGAAGTTTTTATGAGGATTTCAAAGCGCGATCTATAGAATTTCACAAAGATTTAGATAAGATTCTAGAAATGCTTTGTATTAAAATCTTACAGCGGAACAATAGAAGTTATTGACCTGGACACGGAATCTTCAGAAACAGTAGTTATTAAGTTGTTATCTAGTTACCGTGTATTAAGTAAGTTTTATTGAATATTATCTAGTTATATCCAGAAGCCTGTTTTTTTATATCTAGTTATATTACTATTAAATATTTATTTAGCTATATTATTTATATTGGAGCAACCCATCTGCTACCAACTATCACCCTCACTGAGAATGATGCCTGTATCCCTAGGTCCATGTAAACAGGATTCTCAATAGGAGAATTAGTAAGCTCACACATAGGTAATATAGAGCATATGAGTCAGAAGCAACAATAATATACAAATACAATGAAAAAATGATGCAATTCCAACCCAATAATTACAAAAAACAGTATAAGGGATAATGTAAACCCAAGAAGATGCTGATCACTATGAGGTGTACAAAAAAGATAGAAATGCACACTAAATAGACCTCATATATGCGTAGCGGTACCCCAGCCTAAGATCAGGCATAGAGAGCATCAAGGACCAGATCAGCCAGACCATTAGGGGCTAGAGAGGGTCTAAGTGGACAGAGAACATCTCCATAACCACCCCAAATGATAACCACACATACAAATCAGCACAATACAAAACCCATGAGAAGTGAAGTGGGGCAGGTAGAGCCAGAGAGTATTGTACTATTTAGGTCTATCCCCTTAATTATCCTTTCGGTGGTGCCCCCATTTCTTTGTTTCTCATATTATTTATATTGAGTTTCTTTCAGTTTATATCCATTTATCTAGTTTTTGCCTAATTATAATATATTATTAAGTTTTTATCTACTTATGTCCTACTAGTTATATTGTGTTTTTATCTAGCAATGTCCAATTCTCATATTTTTTCTAATTATATTAGTATTTAAGTTTTTTCATAGTTAAACTGTATTACTTATATTGATTTTTTAAAACCTACCTATGATATCCATTTATTCAGATCTCATCTACTGTTTGTAGGTTAGTATTATTAAAGCTTTTATCTAGTTAGAGTATATTATATTGACTTTTCATCTATTTATGCTCAGTGATCTAGTTTTTATATAGATATATTAGTGTTTAAAGCTTTAATATAGTTATATTATATTAGTTACATTACATTTCCATCAAGTTATGTCCAGTTATCTCATTTTTATCTAGTTGTATTATATTGTCATCATAGTTTTTATCAAGTTGTATCTAATTGGTAAGTTTTAGTTTTTATGTATTAATATTCAGTTATCTAAGTTATATTATACAGTTTTTAAAGTTTGTATCTACTTATATCTTGTTAGTAAGAATCAGTATTTATTTAGTCTTCTCCAGTTATCAACTTTTTGTTTCTTGTATATAGCTACTGTATTTTTTGGATTATAAGACTCTCTGGATTATAAGACGCACCAAAAATTTTGAGGAGGAAAATATGAAACATTTCTTTTTTAATAAAATGGTGGTGCCTCTTCTAATCCATACATCTTATTGCTTACCAGGGGTGGTGGCTGCGGTGAACCGGGGTCCCAGGGTCGCTGCTGGAGGAGGCAGGAGTGGGGTGATGCCTCAGGCAGCAGGCTGGGATGAGGGGGTGTTCCGATGTGAAGTGCACCTCGGTGAGTGTCTGGTGCTGCGGGTGTCCGATGCTGCAGGGGTGCTTGGCAGTGCTGCTGGGGTGCCCGCCAGTGCTGTTGGGGTCTCCAGTGCTGCGGGGGGGTCTCTACCGACATTTTGTGATAGGCCAGAGCCCCCGCAGCCCCGCAGTTCTGTGTTTTCCTGTGTGGTGGACTCTGGAAAAGGGCCGTTGGGGGCGGCGCATGCGCAGATGGAGATCTCGGCATCAAGATCTTGGGGGATGAAATTTCAGCACTGAAATCTCATTTTATTTTTAATATGCGATCTCTCAATGTTAAAATTAACCTACTCATAAATTATAGACTGTTCATGTCTTTGATAGTGGGCAAACTTACAAAATCAGCAAGGGATCAAATACTTATTTCCCCCCACTGTATCTAGTTACATAATTTGTCTTGATATACATATTTATGTATTTAAATATTAATAGTTACATTGAAGGGTTGTTTTTTCCCTATATCAAATATTTAGGATCAAGACAGAAAAATCTGCCTCCATACTCTACCTACAGGAGGTTGGGACTCTAGAATCGGCAGAGCTGCACTTCGCTGTTTTTGTAACTCCCATTTTCTGGTTCCTCCCTTCTTGCTATTCCACTGCAACACCAATGTATCATCTTAAAATATGACCATATGGGAGCCAATCACTGACCAGATCTGTGGCGTGTTGATCCCAATGTCGTTTTAGGATATATCAACCCATACTCATTTTATAAAAAAAAGCTCTGAAATACCTCTGGTCTTACATACAGCGTTAATAGTACAGCATCATTCCTCATACGTTTGTTGGCATTTTTATTCAAAATTGTTGTGGATAAAAAATATATTAAAGCCTATTTTAAGTTGTCATACGAAGTGTATTGATTTTTGTCATTTTTGCGTTGTGATATTTTATAGAACGCAGCAAGTTCTGGATATGTATTTTTTTTTCAAATGTGTCTTCTCTTTTTGAAAAAACCCTATAAATCAAGTGCTTAAAATGCTGCAAAATGAGAAAAAAAGCATAATAAAAAATATTATAAAAACAGAGCATTTTTAATGTGAAAAATTAAAGGGGACAATTCACTAAGGTGTTTATTACGCCAGGACTCTAGCATAAAACACCTTAATAAGTTGCATTATTATTGCACAACTTACAAATTGAGCAAAATTATTGTGATATTTGACATTTACACGCCAGTTCCAACAAGGGAGTAACATGGATGTGACATAGGTGGGATGAAAAATAAGCCCTCACCCAGCTGCATTGGTTGAAAAATGGAAAAATTATGGACCTTGTAAAATTGCTGACAAAACTCAATTTTTGTTTACAAAATTGTTTTTTTAAGCCACTTAAAAAATATATTTTATTATATGTTTTGTATCACCATGTTCACACTCACCAGGAGATGTCAGGTTTTTTGTGCTACACAGTGAAAGAGGTTGTCCACTACTTTAACACTGATGACCTATCCTTAGGATAAGTCATAGATATCTGACCGGTGTGGGTGCAATATTCTAAACCCTCGATGATTAGCTGTTCTCAATGTCGGTGTTGGTCTGAACTACCCAGTTACGAAGCTGCACGGCACAGCTCCGTTGATGGAATAGTGGCCCGGTGCCCAGTTCTACACATACCCCTCTACTGAATTGAATAGGGGGTGGATGTGCTGTACTCAACCAAGGCCACTATAGAGTTGAGGGATCTGTGCTGTGCACTCTGGAACTGAGCAGTTTGGACCTCCAGGAACAGAAGATCGGAGGGGGTACAGGGTGTCGCAACCCCACAGATTAGACATTGATGACCCGTCCTAAGAGTAGGTCATAAGTGTTAAAGTAGTAGACAAACTTTTTAAAACTGTAAAAATAAAGCCCCAAAAACAATGGCGTAGTTGTAATTTTTATCACTTTTTTACCGCACATGGATTTTTTTTGCCATTTTCCGTTACTTTATATGGTAAAATGAATGTTGTCATAGACAACTACAACTTCTCCCACAAGAAAACAAGCCATTTAGATTGGCAGAAAAATAAAAAAAAGCTGTTGCTGTTGTAAAAATGGGAGGAAACAATGAAAATACAAAGATGTAAATCGGTTGCATCCTTAAAGAGAATCTGTCACCCCCATGACCTGCCGGCACCGCCATCAGGGGCTTATCTACAGCATTCTGTAATGCTGTAGATAAGCCCCAGATGTAACCTGAAAGATAAGAAAAAAAGTTAGATTGTACTCACCGGGGGGTGTGGTCTGATGGGTGTCATGGTCTGGTCCGGTGCCTCCCATCTCCTAGAGATGACGTCCTCTTCTTTCCTTCCTGTCATGGCTCCAGGCCCTTTCCCGGCGCCTGCGCACTGCAGGACTCTGCTCTGCCATCAACAGGGCAGAGCAGTGCGCCTGCATAGGAGCCACAACAGGAAGGAAATAAGAGGACGGCATCGTATGAAGATGGGAGGCACTGGAGTGGACCGCGACACCCATCGGAACGGACCACCCCCCGGTGAGTATAATTTAACTCTTTTTTCTTATCTTTCAGGTTACATCGGGGGATTATCTACAGTATTACAGAATGCTGTAGATAAGCCCCTGATGGCGGTTCCGGCAGCTTATAGGCCAAAATGGGGTGACAGATTCCCTTTAAGGGGTTACAAACTATCACTCTACAATAAATTCCTCTAAATCTGCATCAAGCCTGAGTCAAATGCTTCACAATTGTAAATAGCATAGTGGAAGCCAAAAAAATAGTAGAAATAGTGTCAGGAGCACGGAGCAATGGATAATTCCACAATTTCAGTATGACTGTTTTCATATTGCCATGTGTCTGGGGATAAGTATAGGATTGTCTCTATTTATAATGTTTTCAGACTTTTTTTCCCCCAGTGGTGACCTCTTGATAAATATACATTCAATATGATTTTCCATTTGGCGCCTAAAGGTTTTTCACAGTGTGTTGCCGGTATTCTCATTTCTTCCGTGGATTGGTTATTACTCTTAATGATGTATATAGGAGTCAGATGAGATTCCCATTTGCTGGTATGTTGTCGTAACCTGCCTTGAACTGTGGGGGTTTGCTGCATAGGTTATAGCATATAACTTGAAGATGATGGGTGAGAGGCATTATCCATAGTAGGATCTGTAGTCGATCATTCAAGGTTTTTTCTATTGTAGAGTGCATGTTAAATGCTTGAACATTTTCATTAGTGCGGAAGGTAACCTCAATGAGATTAACACAGAGAGAAAAACTGGGGACAGATGCAATTTATACATAAGACTTAGATGTTTAGATATTAAGACAAATGTTGATCACATATCACTAATATACTGTATGCCCCTTCTTTCATATTTTTGGTAAACCATAGAATTGGCCATTGATTATATTGGGACAACCTATCAAAGTCTGGAAACAGAAATTCCTCCACATTTACCATAATTCTAATTATTTACTTTAGACAAAGGAGTTTTGTCATTGTTAAAAGTGATGGCCCATATTATGAATGATTGTTAATTCCCCCATCTATGTATAATGTAAAGGCCCCCAGTAAACAGTCTTTTCTTACCCAATAATTCCCTTGTCCGTCTAAACTGTGGAGTAATGCAGCAAAACCAACCCCATTCATCTGCAAAGGCCAAAGAAAATGACAAAGGTATCTGCTGCTGTTTACTAGCAAGTATTTTTTATTACACCCAGAGCTGGATTCTCAGCTACATTGCTCAGTACTGCTACATTTTGTCCTCCATGCTGCAGCTTCTCTTCCTGAACATGTTCTAAAAAGAAACAACCTCAAAAGCAACTATGTTTCTGTTGTTTATTTGAACACTATTGCAGTCACAACCATTAAAATGATGGTCTTTTTTTATGTTTGCCTTAGAGGATGGAGGGCAGAATCAATTACATCTATTTATTCTGTGTAAAGGCAATATAATAGCATCATAGTCTACATAGAGATGGGAGAACAGGAATCCATCACGTCTGTGAGTGCTGCGTATAGGCGACATTATAGCAGCTAGTCTACACCCACTAGCTAAGAGACCAAGGAAGATTAGAGATATATAGCAACCAAAATGAATCCAACGACCTATACTAAAAAAACCCCAAAATTTAAGCACTTTATTGGAGTCCCCCAAACAATAAATTAGACCTAAAAATGACATAACAAAATAATTTTTCCATTAATAACTAGATTTCAAATAAAACATTCATAAATAAACGCACATTTTATTAATTTCAATTGATTTTTGTGCATAAATATTAGAAGAAAAAAAGAATTTCACACAGGAGAGCCATGGGTGAGAAGGTGCAATATAGGATGGTTGAGGAAACTGCCTCAGTACACCCTGATGAAGCTACACGTGAAACGCGCGTCGGGGTACTGAGCAGTGTGGTCCATCATTTGGTGTATTAACAGTGCATTGAGTCATTTATAGGTCTTATAAAGTTAGAGATAGAACCTGCAACTGCTCAATAATCCCAGACACAGGTTATTTAGTGGCCAGAAATAATGCTATTGCTAATGTACAGAGAGCAATGTTTTCTGAAAAAGTCACCTTAAGTGAGCAGTGAATAGTAATTTAGCTAAATAATAGAAATAAATAAGAAATAAAAATAACAAAGAAATTTTGGAACTGTAAACCTTTATAGAAAATGTTAAAATGGTATCCCTTTTAAATACTAAATAAAACAAAATTACACTGAATCACTTGATATATTCATATGTCTCCACTCATGTCTGAAATTAATAAATGACCATGGATAATTATGAGATTTATTACTAATGTGAAAAATTGGGTCAAATACAAGAAGCGTCCATGCTCAATCACCTATGGAAAGCAGAATGCGTGATTTGTTTTTATATCCTGTTGGTGATTTTATGGCTTTTCATTCCACTGCTCCGCAAGTGAGAAAAAAACGTACAAATAAATGACCTAATTAATAATTAGAATGAGCCAGAAAGACTTGAGTATTTCATGTAGATGGGAACAAATTCTGTCACTGGAAGAAAAAAAGGAAAAATAATATGTTTCTTGTTTTTCAGTGGGGCTCTCTCCAATTTCAGGTTTTTTTTAAAGACTTAATGGTATCGAAATTGCAGCTTCCACTTACATCATGTATGTTCCTCAATCATTTTTTGTTAGGATGTCAGTGAAAAATAGCAAGGATTGGCATCAGGAAGAGGTAATGGAGTCTAACAAAGCTTAAAAAAGCTACTCAATGTCCTTTATGGATAACAAAACCTTTTTTACAATAGACTTTTTATTTTATTTATTTTTTTAATATAACTTACTGATGGAAAGATAAAATGCATCAGCTATAGATCCATACAGACTATAATAACCCATATCCAGAGCTACAATTAGGGGTCCTTCACATGTAGCACTTTTCGGATAAAATGGAAAAACGCTCTATCGATTTGCTGTATTTATAGCCATTTTGTGGCTTTTTTTTCTCCCATAGACTCTACTGTGTTACTTTTTGTTTAAAGGTTCATAATTGCATGTGTTAATGCATTTTGCATTTTTCATCTTACAAATATTACCATTCTGTAATGAATGTTTAAATCGCATTATCTATGAATTAGATGATCTGTAGTGTAATAAAAACTAAAAATTCAGCTGCTAAAACACATGTAATGTAGGAGGATATAACACTTCCTTTATGCAAGTTTTCCGGCGAGAAAATAGGTCGCCAGTGTTGTATGTGTCTTATTTCTGGAAACTATTGTGACTTTTTACACTTTTACCATATTTGTATAATTTTTCAACTTGGAGTGGCTTGGTGGAAAACATTTATTATAATATGTGTCTTAAATTCTGGCCAACAATAGATGTAATTTTCTAGCATGTAGATTATCATAGCTGCATCTATTTTATTAGAAGGGATATGGAAAATATTTTCGACCTGCAGTGAATTGATTTGCGGTGAATCGCGAGTACCGCAAAGCCTCCATTTGCCCTGAAAAGCTCTGTGTTACACTCTGAGGTCCTTAGGACTGTATTTAATACTTTTCAAGATCTTTATTTCAAAATCAGCCTAAAACATACAGTATATGATTATGGCTCAGTACGTGGTAATTGTTCTTTAATACTGTGCTGTCATACACACTATCTGTAAGGTTTTTTTTCAGTGTTTTATGGCTTTCTCTCTCCATATGTAGGATATGAGCTGTTACCGCCGCTCATTATTCAGATTCAGTACAAAGTGGCTGCTGCATTCCCTGCCTGTGCTTTTATACAAGCTATGATATCCCATTCTGATTGGCTATGTTATACCATGTCATGTGAGAGCTACAAGGAATTATTGGGAATCCCATGCGGCCATGCCTGGGGTCATTTCAGCCTTTCCTGACTGATACAATCTTCTACTTTGTGTAAAATAGCATTGGGATTTTTTTGTGTGATTTGCCTGAATCAAATAGAAAATTATTTGAATTCATGGGTTTCAGCAAATTTTCTAAAAATTGTCCCAAATTCAATTAGCATTAAATTGATTCACTTACCTCTTAAACATAAGGCGCTTTTAACTCTAGCAAGCTTTTTTTAATTTTGGCCTTAATAAATTTCCCCAATTTTTTTGCCAAAAAATTGCAAATGCCTTTAAAATGTTAAATGCTTAAAAACGCATAGAGAAAATACAAGATATAGGTGCTGCCACTAAATGATAAGGATTAAAAGCACAACACATTTTGGCTATCTTGACTTCATCGGGTACAACTGATGAAGGCTGGTTGCCGGTTGGCCGAAACGTGTTGTGTTTTTAATCTTCTGTTTTAAACTGAATACATGTGTGCTTCTTAATAACTTTGTAGTATTTTTGCCTGTCCATGCTCCAGGAGAGCAGATCTATGAGTCAACTGATTTTGCTATAGTTGGACGACAAGACAAAGTGACAAGAGCATTAAACAAAAAAAAAAATCACAATTTTTTGGCTCAAAACTTGTGACATTTTTTCAGCCAGAATTTTGCCACCAGATTCTTTCTAAGTGTCGATCATTGCTCAACTGCAAGGATCCTGTTGCGTAACCAATCTAGATCTATTTTTCAATGTGAATTTGAAGCTAATTTTTGCAGCTTGGTGAAAAAGAAAATAATTGTATTCTATAAGCAAGCAAGGAATCTGTTTACTTATTTGCAACAATTTGATCATTTCTGATTGGTTAGGCATCATGTTATTTAAAAAAAACCCAAAGGAGTTAATCTTTTTCAGAATTAACTGGCACATATCTTGTCGGTTGATTCACAGTAATTTTCAGTCTTGAAATTAATGACATTATTATGTGAGGTGTAAACGTTGCCGTTCATTAGCCTGCATTCTCCACTGTGATTGAGACAGTGACATCTCCAACCCCCCACCTGTTAGGAACCTGACATCTTTTATTGATAATATCATTATGTTTTATAATGTTCAAATGCTTTTTTGATACAATTGCACTTTGTGATTTTGCAGTATAGATCTTTTAACCTCTTGAAGGTTAAAGGGACATTTTCCATCTGTTATACCCATTTCCCACTACACGGGGTAATCCATCTTGTGACATAAAACAAATATGACTGGTATTATCTCTGCTTCCCATTAACCCCAGGGCACAGAACTTCTTAGTACTTCTGATTTCTGGCAGTAGAATGCTTGACAAGAAATGAAGTCATTACATATTGCATTAATAAATCATATATGCATATGTGGTCCTTAACTAGAAAGTAGAAATCCTTATAAAGAACTTAAGAAAAGAAGATGAATGATAACGGGCATTGGGTTAATTCGTTACATTGAGGATAGTGATGACATGAAGGTCATCTGGTCTACGACTGTGCAGGTGAAGAACCGAGATCTAAACTTCACTTTGGATCAGTTTTTACAATCTTGGACATAATAAATCCTTGAGTAAAATAACCAAATAGTTGGCCTTTGTGGCCATATGCAATATTTTTTTTACATATTAATTCTGTAAGGCTATGTGCCCATGATCAGAAATACTTCTTAGTCAACTATCTGGATTTATCGCATGTAATGACTGGCTGTTGGGGAAACTACGCAGCAGAGACTAGCATCTCCGATGCCTAAATTTACATGTTGCGGCTCGTAAACCCGTGCCGCGGGTGAGTTTACGCAGAATTAAATAGAAACACAGTGGTCACGGCATCTCTATAAATCCAATCCACTGTGCTTGTAAGGTAGAATGCAGTGCTTCGGATGCAGTGCAAATGCACTGCGTCCAAAACGCTGCTATTCTGTTAGGCATCGGATTCCTGGGACTGCACAACAGGAATCCAGAGCCGTACATCCAGCGGTCTCCCATTCCCCTCTGACCGCTCAGGGACCTGCTCAGCAATCCCGGCGTCCTGCTAAGACTCGCTCTGTGAGCCTGGATGTTGCTGCCACCTCTGGTGCAGCAATGGTAGCGCAACCTGCTCTGCAGGGAACCGCTCCAGAGGCTAAGTCCTCTCGCCGTGCTGCTGGGCATGCCCACAAGATGATCTCAGTGGAGAGCCGGTGTCACATGCTCAGGTCCTGTGTCGGATCTGATTTGTCCTTCCCAGAGTACTGGAAGGTCCCGGAAGTGCATGGCTATAAAAAGCCCGCATGGAGGCTCGGCCATGCGCTAGTGTAGACTATTATGCTGTGTGTGAAAGGTGATGGATGCATGTGTCTGGTGACTGACTTATTTGAAACCACCTTCCCTCTGATATTACGAATGGTGACAGAGTGTTTGTTATAGTCAGTTCCAGGTAGTGGCAAGCTAGGCGCCATTGTGCTTACTGCACCTTACACTAGCGTCCGTCGGTTTCCGGCTCTACGGCACCGTCACTTAGTAGCTTCAGTTACCGCCGCGCTGCAGTAGCAGCATCTATTGGCGTTCGCGGCTGCGACGACACACGCTGGCTGGCCTGTGGAGTTAACAGGTCCAGCGTTCCTTTCTCTTTTATATTAGGGTGTCTCTGTGTCCTAAAAAGAGATCTGCCTTAACTACCTCGGGTGACGTTAACCCGAGTGCTCTACTTCGCCATCTAGCGAGTTTGCCATTATCCAGCAGCGGTCTTTACACCTACCACACGATGGACCCTGGGCGGCGAATGCACCTCTTATTATTTATATTTGGTGCGTTCTGCCGTCCCTAACATATTCCTGATCATGGGCAGGCAACTTTAAAAGAACATGCCGAAAGATTTGGCACACCTTTTTCTTTACTATATAGTCATGAATGGAGGGAGAACCTGAATTTTGGGGATCCCAGTGCAAGAGCTATTTAAGGATCCCCAAATATTTCATAATACACAGTAGATGGTTGTCGGCCGATTGATGCTTCGGCCAATCGTTCAGCTGACGGCCACCTTTGCCGACTCTTTCTTGAGAAATCCGCTGACTGACACAATGACTGATGGCTTATCTCAGGGAGAACAATGTTACTGGCAGTCTGAAACAAGACATAAGTGATCAGGCTTTGTCTAGCCCACAGGTGACCAGGTGACTCCCCCGGAGGGCCCCTGTAAAGAAGTAAGCCACTTACCCTTCAATATTAGCATTAGTTGGCCCAATACATTTGATTTTCTATGTACAGACAAAAGTATCTCCTCATTTATCTAACAAACTATACAGTTTATTAATATATATAGAAGCACAGATTAATTTGGATAATGTTATGTTTGCATGTAGCTGAACAGTGGATTCCCAGAGTCAAGGTTACTGGTGGACCTTTGCCACCCCAGTCCAATACTGTACACAATCAACATTTCCCTGGCCATCAGTTGGCTGGCTTTTCGTATGTATTAAACCTTTGTGCAAACCTGTCATTATCGGCCATTTGGCCAACATTAGTCTAAAATGTTTGCTTGTCCTAACACAAGAAAGATATTAAGATGCAGAAAGATACTGTAGCTTTAAATTAAACAAAAACCTTTGAACTTGATTCCAATCTATGCCGGGATGTCTTTCTGCATTGTGATAACTATCCAATAGAGAAAATTTCTCCAGCCAAGAATCCAGGTAAAAAAAATAGAACTTAATTCCAGTGTGATTAAGGGGGGGGGGGGTCAGGAGAAGGTTTTCTTAGTTTCTAAGGGGGGATTTTCTTGTATTACTAAAAATGTAAGAAAAGTAATATTGCTGAAATATTTATACATGCTTATGAATGTACTGTTATCCTTATTATTTTCTTCAATAAAACCTATTTGATTTGAAAACAAAAATGAAAGACATCTTTAATTTCATCCAGCAATGTGGTTTAAATTTCCTATAGGTTTATGACTGTAAACCAATCCGTAATCATGGATTGTCATGCATATAAGGTGTCACAACCCACAAGGGTTGGTCCAGTGGGCGGCACAACAAACACCAACAACGGGGATGGAAAAAGGGAGAGGAAGGCCCTAGCACAGTCTGTGCCTATCCATATGCTTCCCTAACGCCCTATGTGGGTCCTTCCCCCCGTTGCCATCACGTGCCTAGTCCCTAACAGTCACCTCACTATACCCTGGGTAGTTCACTGGCCGGTAAGGACATTAGCATCGCCACTGCAGATGGTGTAAACGCAGGGGGTATTGACAAGCACAAGGCAGACAAAGACAGGGAAAAAGAAAACTTAGCTTTCAATCTTCTGCTGCAAGCTCCACGCAGCAGAGGATACAGAGGATATGGAACCAGGACCTCATACAGCTGATACACACTGGCACCAGAGAGCTCCCAACTCCTCTGCTGGTCTCCAGAGAAAATCTCTATCACCAACAGTCAGCTGATGCATCAAATGACTATTTAAAGGATGGTGGGAGTGGTCACCCACACCAGCTGACCAGCAATCACATCAGCTGACAGCAAGGAAACTGACTTTAACCCTTGATGGAAAAAACATGTTTAGATTAAAGCAGAACCAGAGCTGTCACATCTTCAACAAAATGTGTTGTGACATAAGGATTGTGTGCCATAGCAAGAAACAAATGTACATTTGCCAAGTGATACTTATGTATGTGAAGAATGGGGGCCACTAGATCAACTTTTTATCGCATAGGACAAAGAATGGAAGATGGTGGGACATGCAACTATTAAACGTATCCATAGGGGTAATATCCCTAGACACTGCCTTGACGTGGCCACAATACAATGCCAATTCCACTAGGGCCATGACATATTTAGTCAACATTGATCCAGTGAGTATTGTTTAAATCATATTCTTCCAGTATTCTTAGAGATATTGTGTTTTTCTGACTATAAGAGGCACCTTTTTCCTCAAAAATTTGAATGTAGATTTCCTGGCTCGCTGTGGGGGCAGAGAGGAGACAGTGGAGAGGAATCACAGAAGGCAGGAGCGGGTCCGCTGCTGCTGGAAGCCGGTTGTGATCTCCAGCAAAATGGCACCGCTGGCCACACATGCACAGATCAAGATCTCGTCTGTCACTGAGTCAAGATCCCAATATCAGCATGCACCATCCTGGCGCCATTTTGCTGGAGAACGCCGGAACATGAAAATGTGCAGGTTCTGTCATCATGATTTGAATGGAGGTTTGAATGAGGCCTTCTTTTTTAAATTCCACTACAGGGCCACCTGTCAATATGTACCTACAGCTGTTGCAAAACTACAACTCCCATCGTGCTTGGACAGGTTGGGATGAAGGCAGCTGTAGTTTGGCAACAGCTGCAGAGCCACACAGGTTGTGCTAGACTGCTGTCCCCATACTACAGCTCTCCCCCATAACAGTGTCAGCAGACATGCTATTAAATATTTTACCACATTTTTTCTATCAAATTTTTTCTCCTTATTTTCTTCCTCTAAAACCTATGTGCGTCTTATAGTTAGAAAAATACGGTTCTTCAGACGTGAGGTGAAGTTCCTGCAGTCAAAGCTTTAGTAAAGAAGCAACAAGATCATTAATACTCTTTCTTAAAGGGCCTGTCACACTAAGCGATATCGCTAGCAATATCGCTATAACTTGTGACGTTATAGCGATATCGCTGTGTCTGATACTTACCTATGACCCGCTCCCCTGCTGGTTATCGCTGATCGCGCGAGAACGTCCTGGGCCGTTTCTCGTCGTCTGCTTCCTGCGGCGCTTCCTGTGGAGAGACGAGCGACGAGCGTGGAGCCGGGCGGAGGACGTCAGGATCGCCTAGTGTGACAGGTACAGTGGGGCAAAAAAGTATTTAGTCAGTCAGCAATAGTGCAAGTTCCACCACTTAAAAAGATGAGAGGCGTCTGTAATTTACATCATAGGTAGACCTCAACTATGGGAGACAAACTGAGAAAAAAAAATCCATAAAATCACATTGTCTGTTTTTTTTTTTCATTTTATTTGCATATTATGGTGGAAAATAAGTATTTGGTCAGAAACAAAATTTCATCTCAATACTTTGTGATATATCCTTTGTTGGCATTGACAGAGGTCAAACGTTTTCTGTAAGTCTTCACAAGGTTGCCACACACTGTTGTTGGTATGTTGGCCCATTCCTCCATGCAGATCTCCTCTAGAGCAGTGATGTTTTTGGCTTTTCGCTTGGCAACACGGACTTTCAACTCCCTCCAAAGGTTTTCTATAGGGTTGAGATCTGGAGACTGGCTAGGCCACTCCAGGACCTTGAAATGCTTCTTACGAAGCCACTCCTTCGTTGCCCTGGTGGTGTGCTTTGGATCATTGTCATGTTGAAAGACCCAGCCACGTTTCATATTCAATGCCCTTGCTGATGGAAGGAGGTTTGCACTCAAAATCTCACGATACATGGCCCCATTCATTCTTTCATGTACCCGGATCAGTCGTCCTGGCCCCTTTGCAGAGAAACAGCCCCAAAGCATGATGTTTCCACCACCATGCTTTACAGTAGGTATGGTGTTTGATGGATGCGACTCAGTATTCTTTTTCCTCCAAACACGACAAGTTGTGTTTCTACCAAACAGTTCCAGTTTGGTTTCATCAGACCATAGGACATTCTCCCAAAACTCCTCTGGATCATCCAAATGCTCTCTAGCAAACTTCAGACGGGCCCGGACATGTACAGGCTTAAGCAGTGGGACACGTCTGGCACTGCAGGATCTGAGTCCATGGTGGCGTAGTGTGTTACTTATGGTAGGCCTTGTTACATTGGTCCCAGCTCTCTGCAGTTCATTCACTAGGTCCCCCCGCGTGGTTCTGGGATTTTTGCTCACCGTTCTTGTGATCATTCTGACCCCACGGGGTGGGATTTTGCGTGGAGCACCAGATCGAGGGAGATTATCAGTGGTCTTGTATGTCTTCCATTTTCTAATTATTGCTCCCACAGTTGATTTCTTCACTCCAAGCTGGTTGGCTATTGCAGATTCAGTCTTCCCAGCCTGGTGCAGGGCTACAATTTTGTTTCTGGTGTCCTTTGACAGCTCTTTGGTCTTCACCATAGTGGAGTTTGGAGTCAGACTGTTTGAGGGTGTGCACAGGTGTCTTTTTATACTGATAACAAGTTTAAACAGGTGCCATTACTACAGGTAATGAGTGGAGGAAAGAGGAGACTCTTAAAGAAGAAGTTACAGGTCTGTGAGAGCCAGAAATCTTGATTGCTTGTTTCTGACCAAATACTTATTTTCCACCATAATATGCAAATAAAATGAAAAAAAACCAGACAATGTGATTTTCTGGATTTTTTTTTCTCAGTTTGTCTCCCATAGTTGAGGTCTACCTATGATGTAAATTACAGACGCCTCTCATCTTTTTAAGTGGTGGAACTTGCACTATTGCTGACTGACTAAATACTTTTTTGCCCCACTGTAAGTAGCGATCCCCGTCCCCTGCGATGTCGCTGGTGAGATCTGCCTGTGTGGCAGCTCACTAGCGACCACTTAGCGATGCACCAGCGATCCTGACCGCGTCATATTGCTGGTTGGGATCGCTGGTGCATCGCTAAGTGTGACAGTACCTTTAGAGTTTATCGTTCGTCATTTCGTTTTTTTATTGCTCATTTTGCATATCTGAGAAATCCAATGTAACAATCCAGCAGTTTTTTCTTTGCATCTTCATATGTGAAGTTAATCTATGTGCTAGCACTGCTGCATAACTAATTACCCACAATAATGATCAAATATATAGACATAAGAGCTCTGCCATTTTATCACCAACTTTAAAAAGATAATCCCATATGAAAAATTTATGGCATATCCACAGATGTCAAAGAAGTGACTACCCCTTATAACATTATATTGCACTTAATGTGCAAGGTGTTTATTTATTTTTCTTTTAATAATCTATTTTATTTACGCACAGTATGACATTAAGGCTGTGTTCACACGTAGCTTTTTTGGGTTTTCGCAGCGATTTTAAATGCGCAATTTTGCCGCAAAAACGCTAAAAAAAGCATCCCATGCATTCCTATGGCATTCCGCACATGCTGTGCCAATGCTGCGGATTTTTCAGCAGCGGAAATGCATAGCGGAAAAATACGCAGCATGCTCATTCTTTGTGCGGAATCGCGGGAAAATCCCAAAAATCCGCCCACATAGGAATGCAATGTTCTGCTTACTTTCTGCATGGGGCTGTTCCCACCGTGCGAAAAGTAAGCAGAACATTTGCAGATGGTACCCACTGTCCGGAGGAGAGAAGATTCTCCTCTGGGCTCCGGGTACCATATCCCTGTAAAAAATAGAATTAAAATAAAAAATTGTCATATTCTCACCTTCCGATGTCCCTCGCAGCATCAGCAGGCCTCAGCGATACTCCCGCCAATTCCCGTTCCCAGTGATGCCTTTTGACAATCACCTTTGATGAAGTTGCAGTCTCGTGACACCATAGCGGTCTTGCGAGACGGCGACGTCATCAAAGGTCATTGTCGCAAGGCATCTCTGACTTGCCAGGAGCATCGCGATGATCGGGGACGTTGCACGGGATGCCGGAAGGTAAGAAAATCACGATTTTAATTTTTTTAATATTTTAAACATTAGATATTTTACTACTGATGCCGCATAGGCAGCCTCAATAGTAAAAAGTTGGTCACACTCATCAAACACTATGTCTGAAGAGTGTGACCAACCTGTCTATCAGTTTTCCAAGTGATGCTACAGATTACTTGGAAAACGCTAGCATTCTGCACGCTAATTACGCTTGCATATCGCTAGATTTTCCACGGGAAATATGCGGGAATTTAAAATGCGGTTTTCTTGCATATTTCCCGCGGAATGGAATTTCAGAATTCCCGCGGAAATTTCCATGGCAATTCCGCAATGTGTGCACATAGCCTAAGGCTATGTTCACACTAGTCATTTTTTCAGTGTTTTTTTCTGCAGTAAAACCTGATCTCTTGGCAGGAAAGAAGCTGCAGAATAAACATGTTTTCATTGTTTCTTTTGCATTTTTGAGCATTTTTTGCAACGGTTATGGCATGCTAGATTTGTCTCTTGTGCATGCTGATAAAGTTTAGTGTTGAAAAAATGTCCTATTCTATAGAATCAGGTTTTGGCGCAATAAATGCAGCAAAACCTGCTGCATTTTTTCAGCGTTTTTTCACCACCCATTCAAGTCAATGGGTGAAAAACGCTGGAAAAACGCTGAAAAAACTCTGAAAGAAGTGACATGCTCTATGTCCAAAAAACATGCAAAGCACAAAATACTGATGACATAAAAAGCAAGGTGTGTGCATCAGATTTCTGAAAACTCATAAGCTTTGCTAGTACTATAAAATGCAGCTGAAGATTAGCATAAAAAACGCAGCAAAAATGCCCAGTGTGAACTTAGCCTTATGCATAAATATGTATCTTTGACCCTTTGTCTGTGGTCTATGTTCCTTTCAAAAACCAGGGGAAATGTAAAATCTAAGATTTTGGATTTTTGAACTGCTGCTGTTCTTAGCAAGACAAAATATATGGAAAAAAAATAGCTGTCACAAAGAAAGCTGTGCGAAAAGTCACACTTTTGTGTGAACCTTAGTCCTTACCTACTCCAAGGTATTTCAGACCCCCGTTTTTACACCGTGAAGGCTGGATCTGCACTCTAAAGCGTGTTCAGTTTTACACTTCAGCTTCATGAATCATTAAGGACTGCTATTTATTTCACTTCACGCACCTTTTCATGTAAAGGAAATACATCTCCAAGTCGTGCAATGGCTTTTCCAGCGATTAATTATATATGAATACATATGCATATGATTACAAGCCAAAAGGGATAATGGAAATGTAGTGAATGACAGGCATTACACTTAACGGCTTGTTCTGGTAAAATTAGCTGTGATTTCCTTTCCTTGTACATGTCACTAAAAATTATTTATCATCTCCTTAGCATCCTTTTCCGTTTGCTTACATAATTGGATGGCTATCCTATCGGGGGGCCGGAATAAATACACAACATCATTTTTCTAGTTGCAGTTTTCTGACAAAGTAATTGAATATTACAACATCTGCAAAGATCAGCCGCCCAAACTGAGTAATTGTATTGTTGACGGTAATGACATTGTGATATATTAGGAGAGTGCGGTCTACCGGCTCACACGGTCTCATCCTTAAGTATCTGCGGGTTACGCTGTTCGCAGGTCTGTTCCTTTTACTTTTTCACATAGTCTTTGGATTAGAGGTGCATTGCCCAGAAACCAAATCGACGTAATACACCAAATTAACAGTGTGTTACATTGCCACATGATTACGTTGCCTGATCTGTTGTTTCATAGCTAATGCAACCTACTTTGCACTGAGACCTAGAGATGGGTGAATCTGGAAAAGTTCAAATTTGGCAGATTTGCGCAAATTTGATACAATGCTATTCGAATGAGCTCTGACTGTCATTATAAAAGTTCCAGACCCCATCAAATAACACACAGATGGGTCAGGAAGGGGGATACAATAGAACATCACATGCATCTAGCTCCTCAACTGTCCTTATCGCCACAGCTCCACGACGGTCTTCTCTTGGCTTCCTAAGTCACCATCTACTGATCTGGCATCGGTGCCAATCTCTGTTCACTGGCACTTCCAGTGCTGCCTAGGTATCAACTCATGTTCCGTCATAATGTGCGATGAGGAAGCGAAAAGAAAGCTGTCCCTTGAACAGAGTGGGTGCCTGAGAAAGCCAGGCATAGAACAGCTACAGCCAATATCGATAGGTGAGGGGCTAGGTGAGTATGCAGTTTTATTGTTTTTTAACCCAACCATTCATCACACATATTAATTAGCAAAATAACAGCTGGCTGTTAGGCATTTTGCTGCATTTCCAAAAAAATTCCAAACATTTTAACACAACAGAATCTGGAAATTTGGGAAAATTCAAAATTTTTTCAGAGTAGATTTACTCAAATTTTGTCTACCTGCAGCCTCCACTAGGGGGAGCTTATGGCTTTATTGCATACTGTTTTATTTTCATTAAAAGCATGTGTAGTAGCCTGGAAGCTCCCCCTAGTGGAGGATTCGGGGAGCCAAAACTCAGTAGTTTGTAATGTTTTTATCTATGGCTATGAAGAGGATTTGGAACTTTGTATAAAAAACAGAATTATTCCCTTTAAAGCAATGTTATAAAATTGGGCGTTTTTAGCTATTCATAAGTTTCAGTGTCCATTGTTAATTATCTCTTGCTATATAACTAAAACCAACATGCATTACATATCTTTTAAGTTTGTGGGCACCCTACTGTACTGTGCTCATTAATCACTAATCAAAGCTTGAGAAATAAACCACATTTCTGCTCTATCGTAGCCATTTTCTTACAGTCAATCAATAGGATATGAGTGAGACCATTCAAGGTTAGTTTCAATCAGGTAAATGATGAGGCTATAGATAAAGAGTTGTTCTCAATATGGCAAATGACAGAGTTTGGCTATCTCTGTCGCTTTCCATCTTCTCCATTCTGTCAGTCTGTGATAATCGGACTGCGCTCAGATGTTATCCTAGTGTGGATCAATTTTTTTAATGGACCCATTGACTTGCATGGCTGAGTGTGATTCGATTTATCGATGAAATTGTGCATGGTGTTATTTTTTTTTCTTGGACAGACTCGATCCAAGGAAAAAAATTGGCATGTGCATGAGTCCATAGAAAAATATTAGAGTGTGATATGAGTTTTTTTTTAAATAAAACAAAGGAACCAAACTCAATGACTTGGAGCATCATTTATTTTCCACCAAACTTTCCAGTGAGCCCAATTACATTAAACTGGCAGACGATGAAAGATTACATTCACAACACATTTCTGTAGAAACTCAAGTTACAACACTTATGAATTGAACTTGCTCTGATGTTGCTTCCATAAACTGCTTATAAATTGGTATTAAGTCACGAACTAGAGTCATGTTACAGACATGTACAATGGTTTTCAGCTCTTTTCTTATAGGGTATTTTGTCTGAGCTATAGAACATGTTAATTTGGATTTACAAATGTACAAGTCTAGCTTTACCAAGGCAAAAGTTTCATAAAAAATGTTGAACATTTTTACTGTGCTGGTTCTTTGTTTTCCTGCAACTTCATCTTCGAAGTGGTCTATGGTTCCTGCACATTCAAGTTTGATGTGGTCTGTCAGCACAAATCAGCTAAAAAGAGCCCAAAAAAGGCAGATTAAAGGGTTACAAACTCAATTTCAGACCCATCAGAGTGGGTTGACTGAGGAATTAGTTAACTCATGTGGCAGACAACAATAGACAGTACAACCCAGAGGCTACAAAACGCAAACAGTGCAACATTGTTAATGAAACACAATTGAAAAATGTTTTTTTGAGCACCAAATTCATGCATTTAAGCAAGAAAAACATTGGACGCAAAGGTGAACACTTTAGAAGTCAAAAGCTGTCTGCCAAACTCTCTTTTGGCAGGTATTTCCTCCTAGCACACATGTTCTGTACTATATTTTCTGGGGCATGCGCAATTAGCACTGCTCGTGCTCTGACATCACATCATGTCCTTCCTATCGCGCCTGCGTGGACGTGCGGCCAGAGATTCCGCCCCGCTGTTTCTTCTGATTTATTCACACTGCGGGGCTGGGAATCTTGGGCATGCGCAGTACTTCTCTGAGATTCCGATGACACTGCACAGTAGGAAAGAGGCGGAGGGAGTTGAGGGAGAGCCGCACAAGGTGGCTCTTTTACTTAAAAACGCCTGGGGGGGTGACAGGTTCCCTTTAAGTTGAATGATATGATACAATTTAGAATTGAATGTACTCTAAGGGCTTCTAATAACTTTCCTTCTGAAGAGTCCCATTGCAGAGACAAAGGGCCCATTTTATGTTTATTTCCGATAGTTAAAGTTGTGCAAAAATGCTGTGAATGTCGGTGTTTTTACACTGGTTCGCTTGCGCTTCCAAATTGAGTGGATATGGCATTGCGAAACCCACCCTATTTTATAAAAATTTGAGCCACTAAATTTCACCAGAAATGTTCTCCATTTCCTGACTGTACTAACGTGATGGAAGTACCTACCAGTTATAACATGCATCTAATTCATTAGGCGACGTATGTTTATTGATGAATCAGGCGCATCATACTGAAGATTTCCAGTTTATTAAGACTGGAGTGCAAAACAAGGCATTCGAGACTCTGTCCTTTTCCTCTTCCTTGCTAAAGAGAGTACTTGCTTATTTAACCCATTAGTGATCAAGCCAAAAGTGTCACAAATTGAAAAACAGTACCTCCCAAGTGATTCAAAACTACTGTCCGGAAGTTTGTTAACTCTTCAAGGTGCCTCACACGAACTAATGCAAAGTGGAATGAAAAAAATACATTTTTTCTACTAAAATATTGCTAATATCCAAGCAGGTCACCATAACTGTCAGATCTCAAGGTCAATACTTGGCTTCAGGTTGCCAAGGCATCCATCTGGAAAACACAATTATTTTCAAGGTATACCAATTGGATTATAGATGGAGCACCATCACTCTATTAAATATCTAGATGCCGATTTCACTATTGGCAATTGAAATTTAGGGGGTTAAATGCCCAGAATAGGTTTTAACCATAGTATACAGCCAACCCCTGATGCATTTATGTCTATAGTGAGCTGCTATTTTCTTCTTTCTCAGGTCAGTAAAAAGACATATTGGGAATTATTAAGGCATTACCTTGTCAAGGCAGCATCGCATGTCCTGTAAGTCTCTCTATTCTAACTTAGCGCTTTTTCCAAGGATAAATTGCCTCTCTACACCCCATCACATTGTAAATATTATTTAGTAAACTCTTTGTAGTCACTGCAGTTCTCGATTCTAATAATACGTTTTCACAATGTTATTCTATTTCCAGCTAAATGCAGAATTGAAGGAACCTAGTGGGAGTGTTTTGGACTCCTATTTACAATGGTTCATTTGTTAATGATTGCTCTTCATTGGAAGGAATTGTTTATCTTATTTATGATTAGACGGAGGCACCGAGCCATATAATTTCCTTGCATTTTAATCAAGTTCTTCAAAGTTCAGATCATGAAAGTTTGTCACTTGTTAGTGAGAAGTAAAATTAGAAAAATAATACTTTCATTTATATAAACATTTTTAATTTAGAATGCTCTAAGTGTTCTTCTAACGATAAAATAATCCCCAAGTTGTCAGTGGATGCCCGTCAAAGCCTACAGTAAGAAGCAATGGGCCAGTAAAAGGCTGCAAGATGTAATTCAGGCTTCATGTCTAAATTTTCCATTCTCATTCTTCTTTTTCCTCCGACCCGTATATGTATGTATGTCAAAGGTTGTGTCCCTTAGACAATGAGAATGAACGGTCAGCGTTTCGACGGTAACCCCATCTTCATCAGGTGGCACTTGATGAGGACTGGGTTACCGGCGAAAAGCATTGTGGGCTAAAGAAGATACAATTTTGTCCTGGTGTTCTTAGTGCTCTGCTGACCGTTCATTCTCATTGTCTAAGCTTACTATCCTCCATTGGAGGTGCACGGATGGAGCTGCAGTGGATCACCTCCCCCCACTTACTTCATTGACGCTCTCCTAGCGTTCCCCAGTGACCGCTACCCCTATTGACTTCTAAAGGTTTTGTCCCTTACATTAATGCATGCTCAGCGCCAGAGCCTGCATCTTTCCCCACATATGATGGCTGATTTAATCACCTGTCATGTGCCTTTAACAGCAATGGGTGTTACGGCATTAATGGCTGTTAACTAGTTAAATCCCACTGTCAATCACTGATAGCCTGTTTTCACTCATGCCAGCTGAAAGTGCATCACAAATCCCACCCACCGGCATCCCTGTCACATTCTCGTGAGACATTGATGGGTTGTTATGACAGCCGGGGCCAGTGGGGTCAAATCATGCAACCACAGAGGCTCAAACATGATGTGCAAGCACGCAAGAGATACTCGTATAACTCTCAAGCGCTTGGATAGATGTTATCCGAGCATGTTCCCTTATCATTAATAGCTATATATTTGGTACATATTTATTAAATTAATTGATTATGTAATTAATTGAATTTAATTATTGCTTAATTCATATTTAATGTTACGATAATTTATAATCTGCTGAGAAAAGAGTGTGATCCCTGAAACGTTGCGCAACATGTGCAAAAGGCGAGTTCCCAATTCATTGTTTCTGCAAATGCTTTTGCTGACTTAGTTTAGTACCACTACTCCATCCAGAGCTGAAATAAAAGAAAAATGCAGGAGTGGTGCTATAAAGCTAAGTTCCTTGACCCTAATGTTATACTTATTAGCCGTCGGCTTCAGCTTTTCCCGGCACCACAATGGTCCCGTATCAACATCTTGTGTCCCTAACTTCTGACTGTAAGTCAGAGGTAACGGTCACAAGCTCTCGGTGTCAGCCTACGAACCTTGCTCTAGACTTGTTCTGGCTCCCTTAGACTTCCATTGAGTTATGACATCTGGTTCGCCCAGCAAACACTGGGATAATCTGGCAGGTCTCAACCTGCTGGAGACAGACTGGCAAAGCATTGGGAACAGATGAAGATGTTGGGTGGTAAGTATAAGGCTATGGGTGAGGAAATAAGATTAGTAGCACCACTTGACCATTGCAGTAAAAAAAAAACTGCTAAAGGGATGCTCTTATGGAAGTAGGCACACCTCATCCTAAAGGATTTACATACTATTGAATTTTGCATATTTAAGGCAATACCTTTTTCTCTATAAAGAGCTTATGTATTTGTGCTGCTTACTTATATACTGAGATTTCTCAGGGTTGAGTTGACCATGGAGCAGGTTATAAAAGGACAAAGCTTTGCTCCCATGCATGCTTATATTAAATGGACCAACCCAAGACCTCACACTAATCAGGAGAATGGGGATCCCAAAGTTTCCTGTGTGAACAGAGAGCAGGTGAACATGTGTGAAAACAAGAGTTGGGCTGACAAACTTGCGGGACTAAGATCCATCGGACAGGTCAGTATTCTTTGGCTGCTGGATGGTAGTTCACGAATACCTTATCGCCTGGGATCCCTAGTGTGACTTCTGATTAGCCAAGCTGGTATGACAGCAGTGTGACACAGATGACATCACACCAGACTGGCTCATAAAAGGTCGCTAGATCTTAGTAGGTAAAAGATTTGCAAGACTTCTCTCTAGCAGCCAGAGACTACAGACTTGGCCAATAGACTGGAGTCCGGAGAAATGTTTTGCCCAAATCTAGTGACCACTGCTCCAATCACTCCAATCACTGTCTGTAGGTGTCACGATCCATTTTTTGATCTGTGTCAGAGTCTGGATTCTCTCATATAAACTTTTTTCCTTTCTGGCCCTCTGGGGTTAATATTGGTTTTTGCCCCCGGTGGTTGCTGGTGTTACTACTAGTTTAGTGAATCTTCTGGTGGGCTTTCCCCCCAGAGGTCGCTGTTGTTACTACATGTTTAGTTAGTCAGCAGGCGGTGACCACTCCCTCCTTCCTATAAAAGGTCTCCAGGTGCTGCAGCTCATTATTCCTCTTTGGAGACCAACCAAGCTAGAGTCAGGAGCAGGCTGTGTGCAGTGGAGCTCTAGCTTTTCCCTTGTTCTGGTGCCTAACTCTGCTGTCCAGGAGCATTGCAGCAGAGCAAGCTGTTTGTTTTTTTACTTTACTTTAACCTTCAGGTGTCTGCATAAGCTTTCCTTTGGTTTTTGGTGCAGTCCACCTTATTCCCTGTCTCAACTCCTCAGGGCTGAACAGGAGATAGGGACAGGTCAGAGACTTGGGCCTCACTACCATCAAGTGTATCCCCAAGTTTAGGAAAGTCATGGCACCTCCTTAGCCTGAGGGGCAGCTCAGGGGCCCAGGTTTCTCGTCCCCTGTTTTCCCACTACTGCCCCGTGACAGTAGGAGTGGTAGTGACACATGCTCTCCACAACTTTTTAACACATAAAGGACTTTGGGACCCTTGTTTTTGGGATCATCGATGGTCTGATCCAGCAGTCACATGCTACTTCACACCCTCTGCCTCCACTTCTTCTGTCTTTAGGTTATCAAGAAGCAGGAGTGAGAAGGGGTAGAGCAATAGATCACATTCGGATCAGACTACATGGGATTGGTTTGTAGTCTGTAACCACAGAAACACAAATTGCAACATTTATTTTGACTTTTGTAAAGTTTTTTTTTTTAATTTTAGATATTCAGCAGTGCAAATATTATGGTTTGCTTTTTTTATAATATGGTTTGTGCATTTTTACACTCAATCATGTATCACTTATTTAATACACAAGCGGCTTTCAAATAAAACAATTCTTTTCCCTCTTCAAAACCTCTAGATAATCCTCCGTGAGCAAAGTTTGTGCTATGTACGGTACTTGAAAAGTCGATTGAAAGCCTCATAAATGGGCAAAATCCAATGAATTCCAAAACATCTCGATTTGTTTTTTTTGCTCATCTCTTGCCATTGTCGGAGCTGTTTACGATGCACAAGACGAACAGTCAGAAGTTTTTTTTTTTGCTACGGGGCTGTGAATGGAGCCTTGTGATTATTCCGAATGTCATCTTTTGCTTTACATACTTTGTCTACCACATATATAAAGCTAGCAGAGTTCACCTGGGAGCCGAGGATATAATTATTTTCCTCTCTATGCGGTAGAATTTTCATTTGCTCTTTCTAAGTTTCTCTGAAACTCCGAGAATTGTATTTTCTCACCTAGTTCCCGCAATGTGTTATACTTATCATGATAATGCAGCTTTAGGTTAAAAAAAAAATAAAAAAGTGATTGCGCTTGGCAGAATTTTTATTTTTTGCTTGTCTCAAAGATTCTTCCTGAGTGTCAATCATCTGTGAACATCTCGTCATGGCTTAGGCTTTATAAATCCAGCACTTAGTCTGCAGCGGAACTTCCTAATACAAATTATTACTTTTTATTTACCTTTCTGGAATATATATTAGTAAATCATTTGCTTCCCGCCCCCTCAATGGAAAGTTATAGAGAATTCTACCATCTCTTGCAAATGCCGAGCTGTCACCGCTGTCGATTTTCTAGATTGTAGACTTCAGGTGCAATCTCTTCACTATAAGGTTCTTGATTGTCTGTCGAGGGCATAAAACTGAATGACTATGGTTTTCCGTAAGTAATTTTCGGAGAGACCTAGGACTACATTTAACTCCTCGTGACTGCTATGAAATGTAGGGCTCCTTGGCTTTTTATGGGCTATGAGACGATGTGTAAAATGATAGAAACCAGCAGAATCCTTGTATTAGGCTGTAGATCAGAAAAATAGCGATTGAAAAAAAGTCTTAGGTTTGTGTATAGGAGCGGCCAGAGAGGCGCAAGTGGTGCAAAATGATATTTTTTTAATCCTGGAAAAATCTACAAAGGGAATCTGTCACCGAGTTTATTTTGCTATTAGAGCAGCATAATGTAGGGGCTGAGACCCTGATTCCAGAGATGTATCACTTACATGGCTATTTGCTGTCAATTTGCTAAAATTACGGATCTCTAGGCTCCAGATCTAGCAGTTCTATGAATGCTGATCTCTGCATAGCCCCGCCCACACCACTGATTGTCAGCTTTCTGTGTACACTGTGCATAGGCAGAAAGCTGACAATCAGTGCTAGGGGCAGGATTACACAGAGCAGGAGGACTACATGATACAAGACATCTAGACCTGTAGTGATCATCTCCTGCTGATAAAACGCTGAACTTCTTGAAACAACAGCACATATTCTAGTAAATAACACATTCCTGGATTTAGGTGCTAAGCCCCTATATCATGTTGCTGCCAGATTCAATAGCAAAAAAACAGCTGACAGACACAGTCCCAACAGTTCCTTGTTAGTACAGTTAATTACTAAATATGTTATTGCCTGCTCTAAAGATTACAGGAATGAGAGTTACAAGGGGAAGGTGTCATTGACTAACAGGGAATGCTGGGAGATTTCTGCTCTGAGGCTACAGAATTATGACTAATTCTTGACTTTAAAAATGTATACAGTATATCAGGATAACTGCGTGGTAAGTACTGGGCTTTATGATAGGGTTAAAGTTTTGGAGTAATAATATTCTGAAAAGTGGCCAAATCCAGATTTATCCGCTTACAATTTTCTGCAAATTCCATTGAAGGGGATATTCGGGACTTTAAAAAAAAAGTTATTTAATTGCTAACAAAGGCAACTACCTGTCTCTTGTACCCGGCCATTGACAGCTTGTGCCAGAGTTTCAGCTGCTCCCTGTCCACAGAGCAGAAGTTTCTCTTCCAGTTGAGAAGGCGGGACAACTGGTGTCATGCTGATTGACAGCCACCTTCCCCAATTTAGCAGTGAAGAGCCGACTGTCAATCAGCATGACACCAGTAGTTCTGCCCTGTCAACAGGAAGACAAGACAAACTGCTGGTCTGCCGACGTGATGTCAGTAGAAGTCTGTGACCGCACTGTGCAGGCGGAGAATGGTGCCAGGCACAACAGGCAGTTAAGCAGTAACTACCTGCCTGATAGTGCTTAGGCATGTTTTTTATAAGTCCCAAATATCCCCTTTAAGGATTTGAATTTCTCTTGATAAAAAGTGAATACATTCATGCAACATGCTATAAAAGCGCAGACTGGATTTGCCCTCACTTCCATACCGGGGATCCCTTTAAGAGAGGCATGGTGTCAGAACCAGAGCGCTGAGTGGATTTGCCCTGACTTCCATACCAATAATCCCTTTAATAGAAGCCTGGGGTGAGCATCAGAGCACTGAGGGATTTACCCTAACTTCCATACCGGAGATCCCTTTAAGAGAGGCTGGGGTCAGTACAAAGTGCAGACTGGATTTGCCCTCACTTCCATACTGGGGATCCCTTTAAGAGGGACCTGGGATCAGAACCAGAGTGCCGAGTGTATTTGCCCTGACTTGCATATCAATGATCCCTTTAATAGAACCCTGGGGTCAGAATCAGAGCGCTGAGGGATTTGCCCTAACTTCCATACCGGGGATCCCTTTAAGAGAGCCTGGGGTCAGTACCAGAGCATTTGAAGGCATTTGCCCCGACTTCCATACCGGTGATCCCTTTAAGAGAGGCCTGGGGTCAGAACCAAAGCGCTGGATGGATTTGCCCTGACTTCCATATCGGAGATCCCTTTAAGAAAGGCCTGGGGTCAGTACCAAAACGCAGAGTGGATTTGCCCTAACTTCCATACCAATGATCCCTTTAAGAGACCCTGGGGTCAGAATCACAGCGCTGAGTGGAACAGTCCTAACTTCCATACCGGGGATCCCTTTAAGAGAGGCCTGGGGTCAAAACCAAAGTGCTGAATGGATTTGCCCTAACTTCCATACCTATGATCCCTTTAAGAGGGAAGATGTGCCTATGGGGTGGAGGATGTGTAATGGGTATATGGGCACGGGAGGGGGGATTCATTTCTGTCATGTGCTCTCTGCTTCTTTTTGGGGGGCAGACAGTGGCTGGGAGCTTATGCTCCCAGGGATGCTAGATTTCTCCCACCCTGTCAGTGTCTGCTGAGGTGTTGTTAAGTGGGAAAACTTGCTCATAGCAACCAATCACAGCTCAGCTTCTTTTAACCAGCTCTGGTGAAATGATAGATACTTAGTGATTGGTTGCAAGGAAAACTGTTGCTCATAGCAACCAATCACAGCTCAGATTCTTTTGAACAGCTCTGGTGAAATGAAAGATGCTTCGTGATTGGTTGGTGATACACACACACATTCATTTTTATATATAGAGACGAGTAAATGTAAGGAAGAAGGACCCCTCCATAATAAATTATATTTTTTCAGATTTGCTTGAATCAGATATCAGATTTCATTTAGTTTGGATTGCCTTCTCCAAACCCTGAGGTGTAATAAATAGAGGGAGGATGGGTCAACGAATGATAAAACACATCATACTCATTTCTGGGCCTTAGCACTGGAAAAACTGAAGTCCGGAGCGGAGGATCAGTAACTTTTGGTGGTGGAATAAGATGTCAGGTGTCTTCATTTTAGCCCTAAAACAAAATCCAGTTACATGTCTTCCCACCTATTTGCTGCACTCATTTGCATCGAGTTCTGAAAATTTTGGATTCGCCAGAACTTAAATTTTGTGAAATTTCATGAAAAACAAAATTGATTCAATACAAATTTCTTTCCTCATATTTGGTTTCAAATAATAATTTAAAGACTTAGCATTGTTTACTAATATTAATCAACAAATATAAATAACTGATATCTCTCCTTCAGTGGAGCCCTAGGCAGCTGCCTTCTTCACCCCTTCCTTAGTTCTGCCATGGATACAATGACTGCTTTCTTTTGTTTCTAATTAAAAGTTATAGAATTGATTTTCCAGGGTCAGAACTTCTAAAGTCATTTCTGATCTTCCCCAGTATGGTGCGTTGCGATGTCTCTTTTCTCATGTACCTTTTTAATTAAGCATCGTTTGTTTGATGTAGAATCTTTTTTTTTTCTTGCAGATTGTATATTACCAAGTAAACTAATGACATGCATGGGAATCTGCAGGTAGAAGTATCAAGGGATGTTCCCTGCATATATTGTGCTTATATTTGGCTGATTTATTCACATTGTCGTCATTAGAACCTATGAATATATATGTACAGGACATGTCTCCGTCCATGACAAAGCAGTGGCAGCTGTTAATCAAATCTCTTCATTAATAAGGGCTTGATGTGGCCACACGGGACCCCCATTCTACCTGTATGCCTTACTTAATGAACTAGTTGGGCTGAGAATGGAAAAGGAAATCGTGTGGTCTCTTTGGATTATCTCATATTCTGCTGTGCCCCCGAGGTCCCAGAAGAGGATAATTAAGATGTATTGTAAGTTGTATGAGGGTTTTTTCCGGCCACATTCAATATTACATTAATATTCAAGTGCCGGAAGAGAATATTGGAATAAGATATGTGGCAGTAATAGGGCAGACAATAATCTTATGTATGTAAATAAAACCTCTGCAATATTTATAGCATCTCTGTTCCACGCGACAAATCATGCAAACTATAAACTCATCGCGGCTTGGAAATAACCTTTCTGCCTATAGGTCTATCTGTGTAACACAGGCATATATTGAAAATAGAAACATATTATACTTCTATTTAGTAAACATCAGCTTCATGTGTAAATATTCTGTTCCCTATTATCAGCTTGTTTGTGCCGGAGAGAAACGGACTTTAGCGCCTTTCAATGGAATCCCATCAGAGGAAGACCCTAAAATTAACTTATTTTTCTGGGACATGTCTAGTATAAAGTGAACATTCCATTAAGGTTCCGTCTAAAGGAATTATTCCATCTGTGAACTCTTTTTTAACAGCTGTGACATTTCCCTCTTCTCTTCCCTTCTTTGCACCAAATTAACTTTATTGTCTTGCCTGTCAAGCTTGTATAACCTTTACATTGGATAAATATCGTTCGTTACATTCTGTATAAGGAGCTTAATTTGATCAATTCTATATCTGCAAGTTACTTGCTCTCCTTCTCTTTTCCCTTCGCACATTCATGGATTTCGTTTTTTCGTAGAAGAATATAATGTGCTCTGCTCACCTAAAATAACATCTAACTTTTCTCACTTTCCAGTTATTAACTCAGCCAACCTGAATTTACTCTGGGTGATTATGTAATATTTCTGGGTAAAAGTCACTATTTGTATAGATCTGAATTTTCATATAATAAAATACAATAATTTTGTGTTTTTAAAGAGCTTATGATATTAACTACAGCGAGGCCGCCGCTTATCATAACGTCAAAGTCATTTCGCCTTTCTCAAGCTTTTTTTTGTTGTAATAAAACGTTCAAGGAGAACAATTCTTTCATTTTATAGTCTGTTGTCTAGAAAGGAATTTATCCTTGAGCGCCATTTTTTAATATTTATCGCTTCAAAATTTCAGTCTCAATTATGATTATTATTATTTTTTTTAGTGTACATTTATTGCATATTCGCCAACTTCTTAAAATTGGATGGAGGACTTACCATAGAAAATTATGTTCTGCATGGCATTACCCCTTTTTCCAAACCATGCTTTCTTCATGCCTCATCCATGTAGCCTGTATATTTCTTCAGGTGCCATTGAATCTTCTCGAAACTCACTGGCAGATTTGCAAACTTACCTGGAAGACCAGAAGTCCTCCTTTTTCCAGAAGCCTCCGGAACATCCCCAGAGAGTTGGCAAGCATGCTTTATAGTGTTTGGAGCTCAATTTTTTTTCAGATTCAGAGTACCAAATGGAGATTGTGATAAATAATACATTTTCGAATGCCTGAAGCCACCACTAGGGGGAGCTTTATATGATGAATGAATCAACCTACACGAGTCTCAACTGGAAGATAGTACATAATAGAACTAGGGATGAGCGAGTATACTCGTTAGGATTCGGTACTCGGCGAGTAATGCGGTACTCACGGTACTCAAATCCTGGCGAGTATTTCACTACTCGCCTTGCAATATTTGGCACAGCCCGCACAGTCCCCAAACATCCCAGTACAGTCCCCACACAGTCCCTGCACAGCCCAGCACAGTCCCCGCACAGTCCCCGCACAGCCAGCACCGTCCCGCACAGGCCAGCACAGTCCCGCACAGACCCTGCACAGTCCCCGCACAGCCCGGCACTGTCCCCGCACAGTACCTGCACAGCCCAGCAAAGTCCCGCACAGCCCAGCACAGTCCCGCACAGCCCTGTACTGTCCCGCACAGCCCAGCACAGTTCCGCACAGTCCTGTACAGTCCCGCACAGCCCAGCACAGTCCCGCACAGTCCCCGCCCAGCAGACATGCACAGCCCATTACTCGCATTTCCCATAGACTTACATTGGACTCGCTACTTGTTACAAGTACCCGAGTATTAGGAGGTACTCGTAATGAGTACAGCGAGTTTGAGTATTTCACTACTCGCTCATCCCTAAATAGAACATGTAGTGTTCGGCATTTTTCTGTTTTTAGCCTGATCTCCATAGTCATCATATGATCTGACGGGTCACTCTCGCAATATGGGTTTCTTTTTTTTCCTCTTTTTGTTTTTCATCTACGAGTGTTGTCTATTTTAGATCTAAAGCAATATAAAATGGTTTTATAGACCCAAGTGGGAAACCTAAAAATCTGAACTTTGTGCATGTGAATAAAACCAGTATGGCGCTGCCTTGTTTTATAGATGGGTTCTTTTTTTCTTTCTTTTTTTTTTTTTGTATTTCGCTCTTTTTGTAGTTTGTGAAGTTGTTTTCTATAGCATTATTCCATTCACAGGTGGCTTTTGTGGCTGATAAATAAAAG
This sequence comes from Dendrobates tinctorius, assembly GCF_039654945.1. Classification (NCBI taxonomy): domain Eukaryota; kingdom Metazoa; phylum Chordata; class Amphibia; order Anura; family Dendrobatidae; genus Dendrobates; species Dendrobates tinctorius. The sequence continues at coordinate 18,833,532 of NW_027361810.1, read as the reverse complement.
AACACACATATCACAATCGCCTGGAAGAGTTTTTATAGAGAGACCAAAAAGAGTTCTGTATAAAAATAACCCCGTGAACAATACTTTTCATCTACTTTAAGTTCACACGATGTAAGAAGTGCCGAGTGGTACAAAAGTGAAAAAGATGAATTAACTTGGAAACCTTCATGCGCTGCCTCATATCCTACTTACGCTATACTGCGTTCTTAAGGTTAAACTAAATGATGTGTTTAAAATAAAATCTATACTATAATCTCACCCTATCTGGAGACTTTGCTCCTGGTTTAGGCTTCTTTAGTCTTAAAGGTGCTGGGACTTTCTTAAATGCATCATTTGCTTCAGTGCAAGATAGACTGAGAATGAAACAAAGCTGCATAGGTTGAATAAAGACCTAGGTCCATCAAGCTCAACCTTTCTCCACCAACTGTACATTTTGTCACTAATTTAACTATAACCCCAGATTTTTTGTGTATCAAGAAAATCATTCAGTCCTTGTATAAAATCTATATCAAGTATATCGTGGCACAGCTGTGTCGGTGCTCAAAATAGGTTCCCACACCAGAACAATAGTAAAGTAATTTTTGGCACTCAACTTTTAAATAAATGAAGGGTTTTATTTGCAGTCAAAGGTAAACATTACAGTCAGGACATTTCAGTCAGGACAGCTGACCTTCATCAGTACACGGTGGTGAATAGTGGTGTTGTCTGCCAGACGGGAACACGGCGTCCACCGCTGACGACAGAGCCGCATGCACCATCATATCCCGGCCTGCTATGAACATCAGTCACCTATTCAGAACACCATGTGATTCGGTTTTAGAAGCCGATTGGATGGAGGGCATTATAAACAGTGAGATCCCGCGGCCTAAAACACGCCCCCTTTGAAAAAGGAGCGCTGAAACGCGCGTCAGGGGACACGGAGTGGGTCCCGACACAACATCACAGGTATTTCAACATGTTTTGCACATAATGGTGGGAAATTTTTTTTTATATTATACCATTTACTCATGCCTTCACAGTGATATGAGTCCATCTTTTGGTTGCACATAGGCACTTTATTGCAATCAGCGGTCAGGCACCATGATGTAACTTTGGATGCACACAGATACTTTGTTGCAAGCAGCGGTCAGGCATCTTGTTATATTTTTTCATCAATTGCAGTGCACTTTTTTGATTAAGCTGCTTTCAGTTATCTAATGTTTACAAATCTGTGAAATATTATTAGAAATAGGAGTGTAAATTGATATATGAGTTATATATGAATTTTATATCACCTAGCGCTGCACATATAATTAATTTGTGACCTGGCTGATTGTGTTTGGTTCCCAACCGTTTCTGATTGATCTATGAGCACCCACAATATGTATTGTTTTAATATTGATTAATAATAATTTGTTTTTTTTTAAAAAATGAAAAATAATTAACTTCATACATTCTTGATATCCGTTGAGGGTTTGGTTGTTTTGATGTATGTGTGGAATATGACCCTTAGATGAGGTCAAGGACTATAATGTTTAAATGATTCTAACTTCTGAATATCATTTTTAAAATGTGGGACCCAAAACTGGATCCAGTATTCTAGATGTGGCCTCACCTGTGATTTATACGTTGGGATCGCAGGATTTTATCTCTCTTTTTATCCATCCTAAAATCTTGGTTGCTTTTGCGTCTGCTGCTTGACATTGAGTGCTGCTGCTCAGCTTACTTGTAACCAGAATATCCAAGTCCCTCTTCTCTTCTGTAGTCCCAAGTATGGTCCCATTTAATGTATATGTAGCAATAGGATTACTACGCCCTAGGTGCATTACTTTACATGTATCTACATTAAACCTCAATTGCCGAGTGTCTGCTCATCAGACATCTTATTCAGATCGTTCTGTAATATTGTAAAGTCAAGATCAGATTTTAATATCCTACATAGTTTGGTGTGGCCAGCAAAGACTGACACTTTACTCTCAAGATCCATCCACAAGGTCATTAATAAAACTTTAAAGAAATATTCAGCAAATTAAAAATCTATCACTTTTTGGTCACTTAGTTCATTTTTATAAAGTTTTTAATGGAAGCTATTGGCAAACAGTTTGGTTATTGACAGATCATATCCTTATCAATAGTATACATTCATTTATTTTCCATTTTTTGCAAGAACTTATTGAATTATGGATTTGTGTATCTCTAACTGAAAGCGCTATTCCAGTCTATAAAATGTTTTCACCTATGTACCGTACTTGATCATTTTGGTACGTCCACAAATTGGTATACCTAGATCGTCAGTATTTTTCTGCCTCTTCACTGGTGACAAGATCATGACCTGGAGGAGTTGTATAGATCGGTGGCTCATGCGCACAATCTTTTATCATTTTTTAACCCCTCTCCGGACCTTAAAAAAAAATCCAGCCAAAAGATTATCGTCTGACCATTATTTTGCTGGATTCATGCTAATGGAATCCTCCAAAAAAAAAATTGTATTCTGCAAATTACTATCATAGTTGAGTAAATACAAATTGATTTGTTCATGTGTAGCAAAAAAAAAAGCATTCCCCTATCGAATTTGCCCTGCTTATCTCCAAAACAGTAGACTGTTAGCAACTAAGGCAGCCCTGCCTGGTACTGCAGCTCGTCCCGTTCATTATGCCCAGTCAGACCCCAGACCAATTGATGGGGGACTACTTTTATCTGCAATATTTCTACCACTTATCTGGGAAATATTGCCAGCTCTGTTGATGTTAATATAACCCGTGAGGACAGATGTAAAATGTCTAGCGCGAGAGCTCCAGAATTGCTACATTGTAACCACCCGACTCTTACACTCCACATCCACTGCTGTTACATTCTACAAGACGTCACTCTCTTCGAGCGCCATCGTCGAGCCACGGTCTTGTCCTGTTTGATGTTGCGTTTTAATTTAGTGTTAACTTAGTGATGATTATTACGGTCGTTTTACATATCACAATCCATCTATTATTCTCTCAGTACCAATGTTTCTCATTTGCACGTCGATGAGGATCCCCCGGTGAGCTCTGTTTTACTAATAGTTTTTCTATTGGTAGGACTTCTACACTTATAAGGCTACATATAGGGCAGCACGGTGGCTCAGTGGTTAGCGCTGCAGCCTTGCAGCGCTGGAGTCCTGGGTTCGAATCCCACCAAGGACGACATCTGCAAGGAGTTTGTATGTTCTCCCCGTGTTTGCGTGGGTTTTCTCCGGGCACTCCGGTTTCCTCCCACACTCCAAAAACATACTGATAGGGAATTTAGATTGTGAGCCCCATCAGGGACAGTGATGAAAATATGTGCAAACTGTAAAGCGCTGCGGAATATGTTAGCACTAAATAAAGATTATTATTATTACATCTACCCAACACCGGCAGTCACATACAGTAGAGCCGAATCTCCACATTTATCCTCAGACGTCTATCAAAGCTGACCTTATCTTGTCTGGTTGAATATTATCAGTAGCGTATGTGTTCTTCCCTTTTACATGATAATGCATCAAGCTATTCTATTCAGAAGAACTCGGCTTTCAAGCACGCTCAATCTAACAAGTCTCTTTAATGGTAAAAAAAAAAAATCCGGCAAAAATAATTTAACTGTAACTTTGTCACATCTGATGTTTCGTGCTATGAGCAGCTGCCCAAGAAGCCTCCATCTTAAATTAACCCATAATCGTAAAAATCGACTATAATCATAAAAACTATACTTCGTCATTTGCATTCCGGAATGAGACAACGGCGCCGGTTTTTGTCTTTATTGATTTCCGTTGGGATCCACTGTATATCTTGAGTGACGACGTATTCCACAATGACAATAAAAAGATACATTCATTATAATACATTTGCGTGCGGTGAGGAGGAAGGATGACATCTGGAATGCCTGGGAAGCGCTATGAAGGAAGGAGAAGGTTTTCTGATGTAAATTGGCAGATTGGAAGCTCATCCATCAAGATGATGACAAAAAGGCAAATTACTATACTATTGTAGCCGGTTCAAAGTTCCCCAAATCTTCAGATCTTTTCAATAATCTCTTCGGCCCAAAATCATAAAAGCAATTTCATCAGAATTCAATTCTGAAGTAAAATGCTTTGAAAAGTTTTAAAATTTTGGCACAACTCAGAGTTTGCAAAAATGTTTCAACTTTTGATTTTTACAACAGTTTCTCCCACCTGCCAAACTGAGTGGAGATGGGGTGCGATGGGGGAACAGTGGAGGCGTGATGCTACAACATGTCAAATTCATATTGAGATGTGGCATTTCATATTCCAGAAATCTTGCTCCAGTGAAAGACTAGAGTAGGATTTCTTTCATGGTGCATGGAAGCACATTCCACTTCTCTGACCATTGATGTGCATCTTGTAATGAATCAGGAGTGTCTGAGTCCACCACGTCCCTTCATCAAGCCTGATCAGAAAATTGCCCGTCTTGATTTATCAAGACTTTTTCTTGATGGTCTTGATGAGGGAGTGTGGACCCTGTCATGCCACAATCCCATTACAATTACAACCATTTTCAGTCAACTACGAGTTGCTAAAAATTTTTGCAATGTTTCAAAGAAATTTATACCAGAATTTTAATAACGGCGCCTTTGTGTTAGGAGTTTTCATTTTTGAATTTTTAACAAACTGATGCAGTCCCTCTTCTTTGAAATTAAGCATTACATGTACAAGGGAATAGGAAAGTTTAGAAGAAAATCAGTCATAGTGGCCACCAGTAGTGGTGCTCTCAAAAAAACCTCTCGGTAGAAAGATCAAATTTTTAGCACTAAGACTACCATGTCCACACGCGGTGTTTCTGTTTGCGATTATCATTTCCTGCACCTCCGGGCATGCCTCTGGTTACTGTGCGCCGCGTAACCACACCCCTTACCATCACCTGGGAGGCTGGGAGACGCACCCCATAGCCCTCTGTCAGCACCATTATATTCTATGGCACCATCGGCGCATACATCCAAATTCCTTTTTGCTAGGAGATATCGTAATGTGTTATTAGTGCAGGATGCCAGGGACTGCCTTGGCAATTGCTACATTGGTACAACTAACTCCACATTTATTGCTTATTGGGGTCTCTTGATTTTTCCCTGATGGAAGATGTAGGTGGAGATAAATATCAAACTGTTGAATCTCAGCTGTCTGATACTTTTGGTCTTGGGGAGTAAGTCACTGCTAGAGGTGTATGGCGGCAGCTTAAGCCTCATTCAGATGTTTGGGTTTTTTTTTTTCTTGGAAGGATTGTCACACAAAAATTGACTTTTGTTTTTATTAGTACCAAAAAAAATCACATTTTCAATATTTTGGTCGATGTGTCCATTTTTACTATCAGTGTGGCATCTGTTTTTCTTTCATGCAAAAATAAATAAAATCGAAGCTTCTCCTACTATAAAAAAGGGGCAGATGGCATCCATTTGCTCACTATATATTTTTTGCAGACCCTTAGAATTGATTGTAGTGGATCTAAATCAGACATGTCTCATCTTCAGTTTTTTTTTCCATGGGAGTCAGGGTAGAACATTCAGTCTGCAGGAATGCCCGGACATGTAATTACTCCTTTGACAATGAGTATTTGTTGTATCCATGAAAACCATGGATAGAATGCCAACGTTAATCATGTAATATCTTGCTCTCTTCTTCCTATTGAGAAGACATGTATGCTCAGCTGAGCCGAATGTCTACATAGTTTCAAAGTTTCATAGTTTTAAGGTTGAAGGTAGACTTAAATCCAACAAGTTCAACCTACATCCCAACATGTTGATCCAGATGAAGGCAATAGCCCCAAGGAGCAGACACTAATAGCTCCATATTACGAGAAACATTCCTTCTTTAATCAGACTAGCTTTCCAGATGAACGCCCCATCACAAAATCTAGTGCCCATAACATGTAATAAAATATTTATCAAGAAATACATCCAGGCCCTTTTAGAATGTTGCTAGTGAGTTAATCATTACAACATCATGTGGCTGAGAGTACCATAGTCTCACTGCTCTTACACTAAAGAATCCATAGACTCACTGCTCTTACACTAAAGAATCCATAGTCTCACTGCTCTTACACTAAATAATCCATAGTCTCACTGCTCTTACACTAAAGAATCCATAGTCTCACTGCTCTTACACTAAATAATCCATAGACTCACTGCTCTTACACTAAAGAATCCATAGTCTCACTACTCTTACACTAAAGAATCCATAGACTTACTGCTTTTACACTAAAGAATCCATAGTCTCACTGCTCTTACACTAAAGAATCCATAGTCTCACTGCTCTTACACTAAAGAATCCATAGTCTCACTGCTCTTACACTAAAGAATCCACAGTCTCACTGCCCTTTTGCTAAAGAATCCATAGTCTCACTGCTCTTACACTAAACATTCCATAGACTCACTGCTCTTACACTAAAGAATCCATAGACTTACTGCTCTTACAGTAACGAATCCATAGTCTCACTGCTCTTACAGTAAAGAATATGCATCTGTGATTATGATTCAATTAACTTTCATCAAGACATAGATGATGCCCCTTTGTACCCGTTGTAGGCCTAGGTGTATAAAGATTGTTAGAAAGATCTCTGTACTTGATGGAGACATCTGGAGGGTCAGCTGTCAAATGAGCAAACTGTCTGGAGTTAGATAAATAAATTGCAGATTGATTTTGAGTGGATAAATAAATATAGGTAGGTACAGGAATAGAGAGACATATGCATGGGAGATAGATAGATAGATTGATAATAGATTTAGACATGCATGATTAAAGTACAATATATACAGTTACCTTAGATACCATAAGTAGATTATTGTAAAGGAATCACGTTTTGTTCATACACTGCATTTTTGCTATTTTTTTCTCAGCACATTTTTGTCGCAGCATTTTACAGTTCCAGCAAAGTGAAGGAGATTTCTGCAGTCTCAGGCACAGGCTACTTATTGTTTCATCGCAAAGTTCAATCATCACACGCGTGCTTTCATCTCTGCAGCATGTGAATTATTTCACTGAATTTTGAAGCATATTTCACCAATTTAAATAAATGGAAAAAAATATTGCAAGTAAAAACACAGCAAAAATGTATTTTACTTAGCGGTTTTCCTGCCGGAATTCTGGTTATTGCTGCAGAAAAATCTGCAGTAAATACTGTGTGTGTGAATGTACCCTAATACTTTTTTTATCCTTTGGATGAATACAGTTGATACATTTCTGATTTCCCAGTAGAAACTAATAATACATTTATTTATTGTATCTCTGTTCATAAAAAGTATGGAATTCCTTAATAAAAAGGAATATGTCTTTTGTATAAATATCCTTTCATGACCCGTTCCCAGCGTTCCCTTGTATAGTAAGACAATGGAGCCATTTCCATTGCCTTTCAGTGTCTTCTGTTTCTATTGTCTTACTATATTGTAAATCCTTAGTATTGGAAGACTAAAGCAGAAAGGTAGCGTCCATTGTCTGCCATCAGAGCGTTATTTACAACCGGTGAGTCCTGACTGCGGAGAATGGCGGATTCCGTATCTGATTCCAATTTTACAGACTTTTAAGTTTTCTTTATCGTTAACTACAATATTTCTTATCCTGTAAAACCAATTGATACTTTTAGCTTTGCTTAAAAAAGAAAAGATCCCTCGGCCTCGATTCCTCCCGGACACAACACCTCAACGTTAGCCGGATGAGTTAAGGGAATGGGAGATTTTCTTGTCGGCTCACATGAATATTTCATCACTGCATCTATATCGCAATATGTTTTTAGAAAACAGCAATTTAGTATTATTACGGGCGAAACATTCTGTTCAAACATTGTCTGCAAAACCTGACATTATCTTTACACAGAGAAGAGTTCTGGAGTTTTTTGTCAGTTGTGAATCTATATATGATACATTACGTGCTGGTACAGAATTCAGCTTTGCTCGATTTGTAGCTGGGCCAAAATACAAATTTTGGGGACAGTAAGTCAAAACAATTTGGTGGACACCCCCTTCCGATGTCATATACCATATACATGGCTGCAAAAATCATATACAGTCCCTGACAGAAGTTATGTCACTTATCCATGTTATGTAAATAAAAGCTTATAACCTGACATAAGTTCATCCATTGGTTGTATAAATTATTCTTTTGAAAGCTGAAACCCTCCGAAATGTGGTTTAGGTTAAGAAAATAAATTGGCATCAATGCAGAAATATTGATCATTTAATGGACACAGAATGATCAGATTTTGGCAAGACAAAAGTTTTGTCGCCTGGTCATATAATGCACCCAATCCTAGTTTACATCCTCACCTGTACTCAGTAAATGATTGGTTAATTAGTGGGTGTGTATAAAAAGAAACCCAGCACCCCAGACCTTCACTTGAGCTGCAACTTAAGATCTGACAACATGCCAAAAATCCACCCTGCGACCAAAGGCTGGATTATCAAGAGGCTGAAGACCAGATCCACTGCAGAGGTGGTGGGCACTTTTAATGTATCTCAGCATCAAGTACAAAGAATTAAAAAAAGATTTGAAGAGACTGGAGATGTGTTTGACAAGCCCAGGACTGGCAGACCCCAAAGGAACGTTTGTTGGCTAGAAAATCCAAAGCAAGCCCCTCTTCCACTGCAGCAGAGCACCAACAGGCCTGGTCACCTCAAGTCCCTGTGTCAACTAGAACAGTTTGTAGGATTCTGTCTCGAAATGGCCTCCATGGTCGAATCAGTGCACAGAAGCCAGCACTAAACAAAAGGCAAATAAAAAACTGTGACATTTGCAAAGTCCCAGAGCCTGCTAAACAGATGGACGCTGGAAAAGTGGCAGAAGGTGGATTTCTCTGATGAATCTTCAGTAGAATTACACCACAGCTGCCGCAACTACTGCAGGAGACCTACTGGAGCCCGTATGGATCCAAAATGCACCCAGAAAACAGTTACATTCGGTGGTGGAAAGATCATGGTCTGGGGTTACATTCAGTATGGGGGTGTGCGAAACATTTGCAAGGTGGAAGGCAATATCAATAGCCTAAAATATCAAGAAGTATTAGCTAACTCTTATATTCCAAGTCAAAAGGGGTCAAATTCTGCAGCAGGATGGTGCTCCATCTCATACATCCTTCTCTACAACAAAGTTCCTCAAAGCAAAAAATATCAAGGTGCTCAAGGACTGGCCAGTCCAGTCACCAGACATGAACATCATTGAGCATGTTTGAGGTAGGATGAAAGAAGAAGCTTGGAAGACAAAACCAAAGAATCTAGATGACCTCTTGGAGGCATGTAAGACTGCATTCTTTGCTATTCCTGATGACTTCATTAATAAATTGTATAAATCATTGTTGAACCGCATGGATGCAGTCCTTCAAGCTCATAGATGTCACACAAAATATTAAATATGACTCTAATAGCACCACAACTTCATTCACCAATGTTATGCAACGTATATTTGTATTTTAAGTTAATTATTTGTTTGGATATCACATTACTTTTTTGTGGCTGACAAAACCTTTGTCTTGCCAAAATCTGACCATTCTGTGTCCATTAAATATTTCTGCATTGATGCCAATTTATTTTCTTAACCTAAACCACATTTCAGAGGGTTTCAGCTTTCAAAAGAATAATTTATACAACCAATGGATGAATGTAACATCAGATTATAATCTTTTATTTACATAACATGGATAAGCGACATAACTTCTGTCAGGGAGTGTAATTGCACATGGCATCCATATCAACAGTATCAGATGGTGATCAAATGGATATGGTGACAATGTATATGACTCTGGAAAGATCGAGTTCCTTTGACTGTCACCCCACTCCCCCCCATTAGTATTCCCCTTTACTATTTCGAAACAAAGGACACATCACACGTTTGGCTTTGGATAACGATGGCCACAGCAGCCAACTTTTATTAATAATTAAAGACACTTGGTGGGTCCCCCTCGAAGCTATCACTATCTTAGTCTGGTGATTGTGCCGCCATTGGCATTGCCCCTTCCCTCCCAGCCTTACTTCCAGCCGTGTCTTTTGCTGCTTGGAAGCACCATGAATCGAGGGAAGAGGTAGCCTCCACCGTTAACTTGTACCCGACTACTTGCTGTCCGGCGTCCTGGTCAAAGAGAAGGAGCCTGCCTCTCCTAAGTCCTTTTGTTGTCCCTGACCCCTCCTCTGTCCATGTCACTTCCCCTCTCTTCCTTTTCCCCTTTTTTCCGTCACTTCCTCCCTGCCAGTGTTATGCCTGCCTCCCTCCAACCCCCTTCTGGGGTCTCATCCTGTGGTTACTATATCGTCCACAGGTTGAGAAAATAAGGATCAGTCACATCGGTGCACGTTCAATTGGTTTATAGGGAGAAATGACCTCCTGTATGACGAGAGACTGGAAAAATTGGGATTGTTAAACTTAGAAAAAAGACGTCTCAGGAGATCTCATTTTTATGAATAAATCCTTGCACGGTTAATGTAAAGGAATGGCGCATGACTTATTCCTTCCAAAATCCTTGCAAATGTGGAAGAAAGGTGATTCTGGCAGCTGAGCTGGAAGAAATGCGTCTGGAGGTGGTCTTATGCCTCAATATACTATCCCTTGTGGCCCTTAAGAATGGATGAATGTAGGAGACTGAAGTTGGTCTACAGGTCCTGATGGGCTTTAAGACAAGGTATTTGGTAGGAGCTGGATGTTAAAACTACTGATAGGCTCTGCATTAGCAAGGCTGGTTGTCAAAAATGGAGGGGGACCCCACGCTGTTTTTTTTAAATTAATTATTTAAATAATTTAAAAAAAGAGCGTCAGGACCTCTATATTCTTGATAACCAACCTTGCTGAAGCTGACAGCTGATGGTTGCAGCCCCAAGCTGTGAGTTTTGCCTGGTTGGTTAAAGGAAATAGGGGGGAACCCATGTTGGGTTTTTCATTCATTAAAGACAAAAATGTCCAGGAAGGATGGGAAATCTTGAAAAATGAAATTCTCAAAGCACAATTGTTAACAATTCCGAAAAGAGGGAAGAATAGGAAGCATTTAAGGAAACCAGGATGGATGAACACAGAACTTAAGCACATGCTAAAAAGGAATAAAAAAATGTTTATAAAATGGAAAGAGGGAGGCATATCTAAAGAAGAATATAATGCTGTCTGCAGAACCTGCAGGGCACAAATCAGATTATCTAAAGCTGACAATGAATTGAGGCTTGCAAGAGATGTCAAAAGCAATAATAAAGGATTTTGGGGATATGTCAAAAGTAAAAGAAAAGTCAAAGATGCTATAGGATTTTTACAGAATGAAAATGATGAAATGGTAAGACAGGATGTTGAGAAGGCCGAACTTTTAAATTCCTATTTTGCATCTGTTTTCTCTCAGAAAGGAAATGTAACATCAACTGTTCTTCACTGTCCTATTAAGGGAATAGAAGAATCCAGGATATCTATAAACAGAAAGATAGTGAGGAAACACTTAGCTAACCTAAATGAATTCAAGTCTCCAGGTCCAGATGAATTACACCCCAGAGTACTGAAGGAGATAGCAGAAGAAATTTTTGAACCCCTCTCCATAACCTTTGAAAATTCTTGGAGAACAGGAGAAGTCCCAGAAGACTGGAGAAGAGCAAATGTTGTTCCTATCTTCAAAAAGGGGAAGAAGGTGGACCCAGGCAACTATAGGCCGGTGAGTCTGACTTCTATACCAGGAAAGATCTTTGAACAAATTATTAAACAACATGTATGTCAGTACCTGGATAAAAATGAAGTGATTAAACAGAGTCAGCATGGGTTTGTAACTAATAAGTCATGTCAGACTAACTTAATTTCCTTCTATGACAGAATCACTGATTGGGTGGATCAAGGAAATGCTGTAGATATAGTATATCTTGACTTCAGCAAAGCATTTGACAAAGTATCTCATACAATCCCTATTGAAAAAATGACTAAGTATGGAATGGACAAGGCAACTGTTAGGTGGATTCATAACTGGCTTAGTGATTGGACCCAAAGAGTGGTCGTAAATGGCTGCACATCCAGTTGGAAGAATGTCTCAAGTGGGGTACCACAGGGCTCTGTCCTGGGCCCTGTATTGTTCAACATCTTTATCAACGATTTAGATGAAGGAATTGAGGGTAAACTGATTAAATTTGCTGATGACACAAAGCTAGGAGGGATAGCTAATACTAGAGAAGAGAGAGGGAGGATTCAAAAAGATATAAATAAACTGGAGAAGTGGGCAGCAACTAACCGAATGGTTTTTAACAGGGAAAAATGCAAAGTACTACATCTGGGCAATAAAAATGAAAAAAGCATATACAGAATGGGAGGAATAGGGCTAAGTGACAGCACATGTGAAAAAGACTTGGGTATACTAATAGATCACAGACTGAATATGAGTCAACAGTGTGATGCAGCAGCAAAAAAGGCAAATGCAATTCTAGGATGTATTAACAGAAGCATACAGTCTAGATCACGTGAAGTCATTATTTCCCTCTACTCCTCTTTGGTCAGACCTCATCTGGAATATTGTGTCCAGTTTTGGGCACCACATTTTAAAAAAGACATCAACAAACTGGAGCAAGTTCAGAAAAGAGCAACCAGAATGGTGACCGGTCTGCAAACCCTGTCTTATGAGGAAAGGTTGCAGGATTTGGGAATGTTTAGTCTGCAAAAGAGAAGACTGAGAGGAGACTTAATAGCTGTCTACAAATATCTAAAGGGCTGTCACATTGTAGAAGGATCAACTTTATTCTCATTTGCACAAGGAAAGACTAGAAGCAATGGGATGAAACTGAAAGGGAGGAGACACAGATTACATATTAGAAAAAACTTTTTGACAGTTAGAGTGATCAATGAGTGGAACAGGCTGCCACGAGAAGTGGTGAGTTCTCCCTCAAACAGAGGCTGGACAGACATCTGACTGGGATGATTTAGCGAATCCTGCTTTGAGCACGGGGTTGGACCAGATGGCCCAGGAGGTCCCTTCCAACTCTACGATTCTATGATTCTATGATTCCATGATTTAGTTATATCGCAGGCATGGGTGAGGACTACCCCGATCATCTGCTCCTGCTGTCACTGTTATTAGCGGCAGCAAGTGTTGGATGATGGGAGTAATAGTCCCAAAAGCCCCCACCTGCTGTCATCGTTCTGACTTTAATATAACTCTTATCATTCTATTATGCTCTCGCCGATCGCCGGCAGAGCAGGGGAGAATGATGAGAGAGGTCTTCAGCACCCGCTGCCGGGGAACAGTGCGACGTGTAGCGCTTCTTCCCCAGTGGCCGTCGTGTGGTACTGATGCGGCACACTGGTGGCACATGGTTGCCACATGTGTGCCACAAGTATTACATTCACAACAAACGGACACACAGACATGGATATCTCCAGTACCATTTTTTCCGGTACCGGTTTTTCCTGTACCGGAAATATCAGGACTTGTGAAACCGGCCTAAGAGAGGTTTTAGTAGTTTTTCAGAGTAAGTGATGAATAAAGGAGGCAAGGAGAAGAAAAGAAGAGGCTTATAAGCTAAGAAAGAAGCATATTTATCTGATAAGATATTTTACAAAATGTCTAATGTTTGTTTCTGATATACTGGTTCACGCAAAGTGTATTGGAATGACAGTGACCTTTTACATTGAAGGAAAAGTTATATAAAATAAAATCATGAAAAATATCATAATAATGTGATGAAATTCTTAGTGGCCCGGAGCATAGACTGTTGTCTGCAGGACAATTATTTTACCTAGTTGGTATTTTTTCACTCCGAGTTGGAAGTTCTGTATGGTAGGGTCTAGTCCACCGAGACACCATTGTCTATAAACTGCAAAGAAAGAGGACAATGTAGTGATACTTATAATACAAGAGACACTGACTTCAAGATTCTTGGGCAAAGGGTCAAGGATTCAACAAAAGCAACCGAGGAAAAATATACCATAATTACCGAATAAAGATTTGAAAGAGTTATAAAGTGTAACAAAGGGGTGCCTTGTCATGACCAACTTCACAGTTAAAATTATCAGTCTGAAATGGCAAAAAAAAGCACTTAAGACCACCTACCGGCTGTCGGCTCTATTAATAAGACAAGGAGAAAATGCAAAGAACAAAAGATCCATACTTTGCTTCTAAAATCTAAGTACAGTTCTTAAGAAATGAGAATGCAAGAAGGGAATAAAAGCAGAAAACTTTTTATCAAAATCAAGGTCTCAAAACTGTCAATGAAGGAAGTTAAAAGGTTATAGTCAAGAAATGTGCAGGAAAATTCTATAACTAATCAGAAAGTTTTCTCAACATTTGTCCTTAGAAGACCAGCAGTGAAACAGTAGCAAAAACTGAACATGGGATTATCTGAATAATTAGAAAATATCAGAAAAAACATTTTTTTTTCTCCAGAAACAGTGCCACTTTGATCCAGTGGCTGTTTATGGTATTGCAGCTTCAACCTTTGAATGGTGTTATAGTGAATACATCTTAGTATAAAAATGGACCAGGTTTGCTATGTGTATTTTTAATCTCGCTTATTTCAGTTTTCCGATCATTACTTCTTGTGAAAAGGAAGAAAATTAAAGAAAAAAAAAATTGTAAAAAAAATTGCACCAATATCGACTCCTTTGCTATGCAACTTTTTAAAAGTGTAAAACGTTTTACAAATGAGAATTTATTCTGTGTCTATCATTGTAGTACATTAGTGTTTTGGGATGTTGTTATGATTTAAAAAGAGAAAACACAGTAGTTGGACAATAAATGGCTTCACCCAACCACTAACCATGAGTGGAGCAAAAGTTTTGGTGTTATCTGAAAAAAGGCCAAGAAAGCAAAAATTCTACCGGGGTATGTAAACTTTTGAGAACAACTGTACTAAAGAGCGTGCAGCGTGTTCCATGATATTTAGTGCAGTACTGTCATATAGAATATACTGGTGACGCCAGGGTCACACAGACATAGATGCTCTAATGCCAGGAATCAGAGAATTGGGCCAATGAAGCTAATGTCACTATGATCAAACTGTGTCAGAGTGTGACCTGAGCGTCATCTGAATGTGATCCAAAGAGAATCGCAGTACAGGTGTGAAGGAGACAGAGAAAGTCATTTTTCCATCTCCTCCACTGTCTCTGTGCGAGTACATCAGGCAGCATTCGAATGACATCTGAGAGCAGTTCGATGTTTCACACTCACATATTCACCTGTCCCTGTTCCACCACCGGGCAAACACTGTCTCCGGGTCCTCTGGCTGTGACGTTCAGCAGAGGGCGCGATGATGTATGTACAGTAGAACAGGAACCTATCAGAGAGAGGTCACCTTGCTGTGGTTGATGGTCACACATGAAGTGGCCAAGGAAAGCAGATTCCCCATTAGTTGTCCGTCCTCCTTGCATGTTATCACGTCTCCATATATTGTGAGGATTACTGGGAACAGAATCCAGATGATACTTCGTATTATGTAATAAATTGAAGTCCAGCAGATGTTTGATGTGTGTGAAGGCGATCGACAATTGCTCCTATTCTTCTTCAATTCTAGATCATTTTGATACCTTAGACGTCTATTACTCCGTTTATAAGAGGAAATGTTGTACAGGACGAGCAATGAGTTTCCAGATAAAGCACATTTAGGTCATTTTCAACTGAGGTCCATTTGCTTTAAAGATTTCTGCCCATTGTCAGTGAATGGAAACATCCTTGTGCTGAAAACCTGCCCAGATCTAATTCTTCCTACAGTTGAGGATTTATAAGTGTCAGATACGTATAGGGAGATACGATACATGTCTGCATTAGTAGAGCCGTAGGGTAAAGGTCACTGCTGGGACTCCAACTTTTATCAGAAATGAAGAATACAAAACGTATAAATGATTTATCATCCTCCTCGTTCCTTCTTGGTGTCAGACAAGTATTGGCTGTGAGTAATGTGTCAAATGTGTTTGCCACAAACGTAACCTAATTGCTTCCTGCGCTTCTTGCCAAGTCTCTTCATTGAGGTGTTTAATGGGTCGTTGCTGGAATTATTAGATAATGAACTACAATTGATTCTTGTTTTCAATAAGTAACAAAAGGTTTTAATTAGATAAATAATAAGTCGTTACCAAGCGGCATATTCCTGAATAAGAAGTAATGACGGCAACATCCTGAATGTAGAAAAGCTAAATATCTCATTGATTTAAAGGCTGTTGTTTGGGTTTGAAAAACTTGATTTTTTTTTTCTATAGAAACTACGCCACTCTTGTTTATAGGCTGTATCTGGGATTGCAGTATTTCACTTTAATGGGACAGAACCATTTGTCCAGTTTCCTCCCCCACTCCAAAGACATACTGATAGAGAATTTAGATTGTGAGCTCCAAAGGGGACAGTGATGATAATTAATGATGGGCAAACCCAAAAAATAAAGTTCGGCATCCGTACAGAACACCTTCTGTTTGGGCACGGACACCGAACACGAACTTCACCAGGGAGTGTGTGTTACTGTTTCAGTTCAGCTGCCTGGACACCGGGCATTTGTCGTGCTGTCACGTGCATTACAGAGTGGCAAACAGAGTTTCTGATCGGAGGTGAAATCATAATCGCCTGTCCGTTAGCCCCATTTACCATGCTGTCAAACAACAGCATGAGCACACTTGTGATCGGAGGTATAAAGTTCACTTCCGGTCGCTGGTATCAGCTGATGGGACTACTGCTCCCATCGGCCAACACCTGCTGCCGCTAATAACAGTGAGAGCAGGAGCGGTTTATGGGAGTATTCATCAGCCAGCTCCTGGGCTGTAAATAAATAATTTAAAAAAAAAACGCATAGGTTCCCCTGTATTTTTGATAACCAGCCAGACAAAACTCATAGCTGTCAGCTTCAGCAAAGCTGGTTATCCAGAAGAATAGAGGGGTCCCCATGTCATATTTTTAATTATTTAAATAAATAGTTAAGAAAAACGGCATGAGGTCCCCCCATTTCTGACAACCAGTCTTGCTAAAGCAGACAGCTGGGGGTATTCTCAGGCTGGTAAGGGGCTATGAATATTGCCCCCCAGCCTAAAAATAGCAGCCACAGCCTCCCAGAAAAGGCATATGTGTTAGATTTCCACTTACCCTGTAGTTGTGGCAAGTGGGGTTCATATTTTTATTGCCCGATGACATCAATGCCACGGATTACTAATAGAGAGGCGCCTATAAGATACTTATCCATTACTAATCCTATAGGTATATGGTAAATAAAGACACAGCCAGAATAAAATATTTTATTTGAAATAAATCAAAACACTATTACTTTTTTATTTAAAAATAACAAACACAATTATACTCACCTAACACCTAATACCATTGAATCCCTTGTCTCCTGTAATAAACCAAAAATAAAAAACAACAATATCCCTCACCTGTCTGATGTTCTGTCCCACGCTGTAATCCATGTTTGGGTGATAAACAGTTTTCAACCAATACTGTTCAGCTCAACTCACCAGGGTGTGCGAACTTTTGATCACGGTCGTTTGGATGCTGTGGGTTGTCAGTATTATTTAAAAAGAGAAAACACAGTAGTTTGACAATAAATGGCTTCACCCAACCACTAGCCATGAGTGGAGAAAAAGTTTTGGTGTTACCATTCATATTCTATGAAAAAAGGCCAGGAAAGCAAAAATTCTGCCGGGGTATGTAAACTTTTGAGCACAACTGTATATAGATAGATAGATAATAGGTAGATGATTGATAGATTGATAGATGATATGTAGACAGATAGATAGATGATAGATAGATAGATAGATAGATAGATAGATAGATATGAGACAGATAGATTGTGTGGACTCATAGGTCTACATACAATGAGTATATGCAAAATTCAGATTGTTATGCATCGGATGGATAAAAATATAGTTGTGAAAGTTTTTGCACTCTTAAGTAGAGTTGAGCGACTTTTGGTTTTTTAGGGTCGCGTTTCGTTTCGTGAAACCCGACTTTTCCAAAAGTCGGGTCGAGCAAGATCGTCCGATTATAGGGAAAAGTCGGTGTCGTCCCGAAATACGAAACCCAATGTAAGTCAATGGGGAATAAAAGTCGGCAGTGAGAGGAGGACAGGAAACACACCTACAGTGCCCATTTGAATGCCAAAAGCATCAATTCTTCTTACTTAAGCTTGTCAAACTTAATTAACTTCATAATACAAGTTATGCACTGAAAAATGGGGGTTATTTGGCTAAAGTTGTGGGGGGGGGGGAGGGCTGGCTGCAGGTTTTCATGTGCCCTGGGCGAAAGAGCGCCCCTTTAACACATACCACAACTCATCATGCTCCGATACGGCAGATAAATAGCGTTATAGTACAATGAAAAATACCTCACTTTTTACATCTCATGACGAGGCCCATCTATTTCTCCATACAGAATCATTGGTCCCATATAATGTTTGAAACAGTATATGATGAGCTCCACATAATGCTACAGTATATGTTGGTCCCCATGGATGAAGCTCCACTGTCTTATGGGCCCAAATAATGCTCCAAACATAATGGGCCCCATTTCTAATGCTCTAGTGTACAATGGGCCCTGTAAATGCTGCTCCAGTGTCTGATGTCCACCTTTGGAATGTTCCAGTGTATGGTGGGCCCCATCTATCATTCTCCAGAGTATAGTGCTCCCCAAAAATTGCTGTCCCAACATTGAAAACAATCAAATAAGTCTCCTCGCTAGGGAATCCCTGTACTTGTCTGGACAGGTGCTGTAGCTTGCTTAACAGCTCGCCAGCCGTTCTCACGCCCAGTATGGATTGCACGTGATTGCACAAAGGTTAGAAAGGGTACCGTATCCCTGGATAACATGTATGGATAGCGTACACATTCAAAATATATGTCTCAGGAGGCAGGTTCAGATGGTGTTAGGCCCAGTATGGATTGCACGTGATTGCACAAAGGTTAGAAAGGGTACCGTATCCCTGGATAACATGTATGGATAGCGTACACATTCAAAATATATGTCTATACAGCATGAGGCAGGCTCAGACGGTGTTAGGCCCAGTATGGATTGCACGTGATTGCACAAAGGTTAGAAAGGGTACCGTATCCCTGGATAACATGTATGGATAGCGTACACATTCAAAATATATGTCTATACAGCATGAGGCAGGCTCAGACAGTGTTAGGCCCAGTATGGATTGCACGTGATTGCACAAAGGTTAGAAAGGGTACCGTATCCCCGGATAACATGTATGGATAGCGTACACATTCAAAATATATGTCTCAGGAGGCAGGCTCAGACGGTGTTAGGCCCAGTATGGATTTGACGGCCCAGATTACACAGCGGAGGAGCAGGGAGAGGTAAAGATTGCAAATGCTGGGGCCCTGCCCAAGCAAGGGGCGCCCACTCGTGGGCGTCGGTACTGGCACTGGGCCCCTCATAGTACAGCGGTGTGTCTGACGGCGGGTGTGCACCACCACCGTCAGAGACACTTGATTGCACTATGAGGGACCCTGTGCCAGTGCCCGCGCCCAAGAGTCGGCCTACCCACCTGTCCAGGGCAACGGCACTCGCACGGTGTCGTGCGCTAGGTGTTGACCCCGGCCATGGGGGGGGAGGCAGCACAGTTAGGGAGTTTTAGAAAGTGGCATATGTTGATGTTGGACATTCAGCTGATGCAAAAGGCGAAATAAGTGAAGTACCAGGAAGAGGTGGACCAAAGCAAGCCATTTTTCTGTCACACTATGTGTCATCAGGGGAAGGTGGGACAAAATCCTTGGAAACCCATGCGTGGTTCATTTTAATGAAGGTTAGATCATCCACATTTTGGGTTGACAGACGGGTCCTTTTTTCTGTCAGGATTGATCCAGCTGCACTGAAGACTCTTTCCGATAGCACACTTGCAGCTGGGCAAGCGAGCTCCTGTAAGGCATATTGGGCCAATTCAGGCCAGGTGTCCAGTTTAGCGGCCCAATAGTCAAAGGGGAATGACCTGTGTGGGAGAACATCGATATGGGAGGAAAAGTAGTTTGTAACCATAGTTGACAACTGCTGTCTCCTGTCACTTTCCATCGATGCAGTATTACCAGTTGTGTGAGCGGTATTTGAAAAATAAGTCCACAACATTGTCATGAAACCCCTGTCTCCAACGCCACTTCTGCTGTGTGCACCACGAACACCTCTGCCAAGCTGCCCCCGGCCCGTACGGCTCGTGTGAGAACCATCACCGCTGCTGTGTGCTGGGAATGCCTCAAGCAACCGATTTACCAGAGTTGCTTGTTTTTAAGCCAATATTAGGTCAAGGTTCTCCTGTGGCATGATGTTTTGTAATTTGCCTTTATAGCGTGGATCCAGGATGCTGGCCAACCAGTAGTCGTCATCGTTCATCATTTTGGCAATGCGGGGGTCCCTTTTTAGGATCCGCAAGGCATAATCTGACATGTGGGCCAATGTTCCCGGTGTCAATGATGCACTGCGAGTGCTGGGTGGAGGAGCACTTTCTGGCAAATCCACATCCCTCCAGTCACGCACAAACCCTGTACCAGACCTTGCCACGCCAACATTTTCACTTGCCCCACGAGATGCATCCTCCTCCCCTAAGTAATCATCCCCATCATCCTCCTCCTCCTCCTCTTCTTCCTCCACCTCGTCCAGGAGAGGTCCCTGAGCAGACAATGGCTGAATGTCATCAAGGATTCCCTCCTCCTCTTCCTCCTCATCAACATTGGCTGCAGACGCCTGCTCCTTAAGGTGCGTCAAAGTTTGCATGAGCAGACGCATAAGTGGGATGCTCATGCTTAGGATGGCGTCGTCTGCGCTTACCAGCTGTGTGCATTCCTCAAAACACTGAAGGACTTTACAAAGGTCTTTCAGCTTCGACCACTGCACGCCTGTCAACTCCATGTCTGCTCTCAAAGTGCCTGGCCGTGTATCCTCCCACAAATGCATTATGGCCTGCCTCTGCTCGCACAGCCGCTCCACCATGTGCAGGGTGGAGTTCCACCTTGTTGCAATGTCGATAATGAGGCGGTGGTTGGGAAGGTGGAGCAATCGCTGCAGCTTCTGCATACGAACGGAGTGTACAGGCGACTGGCGGATGTGCGCGCACAGTCTTTGCACCTTCTGGAGCAGGGCTGTTAACTCCGGATAATTTTTGAGGAAGCACTGCACCACCAGGTTCAAGGTGTGAGCCAAGCAAGGTATGTGGCTGAGTTTTGAAAGGGCTATGGCTGCCACAAAATTACGGCCGTTATCACTAACTACCTTGCCTGCCTCAAGATGTACACTGCCCAGCCATGACTCAGTTTGTCGCTTCAAGTACTCGGCCAGCAACTCGGCGGTGTGTCTGTCGCCCAAACACATCATCTGCAACACAGCCTGCTGACGCTTTCCACTAGCTGCTCGATAGGGGGACACATCGTGTGCAACAGTGGCAGCTGCAGATGGAGTGCTCGTACGACTGCGCTCTGTGGACGAGCTTTCGCTTCTGGAGGAGGAGGAGGAGGAGGAGGGTCGAACGCCTACAGCCAACTGTTTCCTATACCGTGGGCTAGGCAGCACTGTCCCACCACCGCTGTCCCCTGTGGACCCTGCATCCACCACATTAACCCAGTGCGCAGTGATGGACACGTAACGGCCCTGGCCATGCCGACTGGACCATGCATCAGTTGTGAGGTGCACCTTTCCGCTCACTGACTGCTTGAGTGCATGGACAATGCGGTCTTTCACATGATGGTGGAGGGCTGGGATGGCTTTGCGAGAGAAGAAGTGGCAACTGGGTAGGTCATAGCGTGGTACTGCATAGGCCATGAGTTCGCGGAAAGCTGTGCTTTCCACCAACCGAAAGGGCATCATCTCAAACCAGATTAGTTTGGCAATGTGGGCGTTCAAACCCAGTGTACGCGGATGAGAGACTGAGTACTTTCTTGACCTACTCATAGTGTCTGGGAGGGTGAGCTGGACTTGAGAGCTGCATATGGTGGAAGTAGCGGTGGACAGGGCGGACTGAGAGAGGGTTGATGATGGTGATGGAGTTGGTGTTCTTTCTGATGGCCTAGAATCAGTCTTTCGTTGATATAACAGTGGGATTCCCTGACTGCTGTGGTCTTGCAACGACACCTCAACATTTGCTGCTGTGCTAACCGGTGGGCTTACAGTGGGGGAAACAATGTAGCATTGCTGACTACCTTCGTTGTGATCAGTTGCACATGTGGCACTTGAGGTTTGGTGTTGTGTCCACGCTTGCAAGTGCATGCTGGTTAAATGTCTAAGCATGCAACTGGTATTCAAATTTTTCAGATTTTTCCCTCGGCTAAAGGTCTTTGCGCACTTCTTACAGATAACCTTGGCCTGATCATGAGGATTTTGTTCAAAAAAGTGCCACACTGCACTCTTCCTACTTTGGCAGACATTTTGCGGCCTAGCACGCTGTGATCTTTTGACCCTCTGGACAAGCTGTCCAGCAACTCTTTTGATGTTTGGAACCTGTCTTTGGAGTGCTCCGGGCCTGCCAGATAACAGCTGTTGCGATGTCGATGTCTGCTGTGGATGCTCCTCATCTGAGCTATTGGAAGCAGCACCCTCTTCCCCCAATGGATGCCAATCTGGGTCAACAACTGGGTCATCCATCACCTCCTCTTCTATGTCATGTGCACCTTCCTCTGTGTCACCGTGTATGGTGGTATAGTGTGCGGGAAGGGGCACCTGAGTCTCATCAGGGTCAGAATCTGGCTCTGTACACTGCGAGGACAATGTAGTGCTCTGAGTGAATGTACCAGCAGAATCATCCATCAGCGGCTGTGCATCAGTGCACTCCATGTCAGATTCATCTTGGCCTGGGTAATTCACCATTTCACTTGATAATCCAGGCATGGTATGTGAAAACAGCTCCATGGAGAATTCAGTAGTATGGCCTGCGTCATCCTTCAATCTTGGTTGGGGTGAAGGACACAAGGAAAGGTGTGGTTCATGAACATGAGCCTCCAATGACGACTCAGTGCTTTTACTTTTTACAACTGAAGAAGAGGAGGCGATAGAGCTGGAGGCTGAGTCAGCAATGTAAGACAAAACTTTTTCCTGATGCTCTGGCTTTAAAAGCGGTTTGCCAACTCGTAGAAAACTAAGCATTCGAGGCCTTATGTAGCCAGACGATGACGCAGGGTCAGCACCTCCTGCATTCGGTCCTATTTTGCTCTTGCCACTACCATCAGATCCACCACCAACACCATCATTGCCAGCTGCCAACCCCCGCCCAATTCCACGGCCTCTTCCACCAGCCTTCCTCATTTTTGGTAGAAATGTAGACAAAATCCAACAAACTATATAGTAATGTAAAACAAGGTACAAGGTGTCTATAGGACAGGGGAGATTTTGAATCTCTGCGCACACTTTTGGACACTGGACACTTGTGGATTGTGTGAGGCCCACTGATATCTGAGCGCTATGTGACAGGCTCGATGGCACAGCTGCCTGTGACAAAAGTGACGAGAGGATAATGGAGATTTTGAATCTCTGCGCACACTTTTGGACACTGGACACTTGTGGATTGTGTGAGGCCCACTGATATCTGAGCGCTATGTGACAGGCTCGATGGCACAGCTGCCTGTGACAAAAGTGACGAGAGGATAATGGAGATTTTGAATCTCTGCGCACACTTTTGGACACTGGACACTTGTGGATTGTGTGAGGCCCACTGATATCTGAGCGCTATGTGACAGGCTCGATGGCACAGCTGCCTGTGACAAAAGTGACGAGAGGATAATGGAGATTTTGAATCTCTGCGCACACTTTTGGACACTGGACACTTGTGGATTGTGTGAGGCCCACTGATATCTGAGCGCTATGTGACAGGCTCGATGGCACAGCTGCCTGTGACAAAAGTGACGAGAGGATAATGGAGATTTTGAATCTCTGCGCACACTTTTGGACACTGGACACTTGTGGATTGTGTGAGGCCCACTGATATCTGAGCGCTATGTGACAGGCTCGATGGCACAGCTGCCTGTGACAAAAGTGACGAGAGGATAATGGAGATTTTGAATCTCTGCGCACACTTTTGGACACTGGACACTTGTGGATTGTGTGAGGCCCACTGATATCTGAGCGCTATGTGACAGGCTCGATGGCACAGCTGCCTGTGACAAAAGTGACGAGAGGATAATGGAGATTTTGAATCTCTGCGCACACTTTTGGACACTGGACACTTGTGGATTGTGTGAGGCCCACTGATATCTGAGCGCTATGTGACAGGCTCGATGGCACAGCTGCCTGTGACAAAAGTGACGAGAGGATAATGGAGATTTTGAATCTCTGCGCACACTTTTGGACACTGGACACTTGTGGATTGTGTGAGGCCCACTGATATCTGAGCGCTATGTGACAGGCTCGATGGCACAGCTGCCTGTGACAAAAGTGACGAGAGGATAATGGAGATTTTGAATCTCTGCGCACACTTTTGGACACTGGACACTTGTGGATTGTGTGAGGCCCACTGATATCTGAGCGCTATGTGACAGGCTCGATGGCACAGCTGCCTGTGACAAAAGTGACGAGAGGATAATGGAGATTTTGAATCTCTGCGCACACTTTTGGACACTGGACACTTGTGGATTGTGTGAGGCCCACTGATATCTGAGCGCTATGTGACAGGCTCGATGGCACAGCCGCCTGTGACAAAAGTGACGAGAGGATAATGGAGATTTTGAATCTCTGCGCACACTTTTGGACACTGGACACTTGTGGATTGTGTGAGGCCCACTGATATCTGAGCGCTATGTGACAGGCTCGATGGCACAGCCGCCTGTGACAAAAGTGACGAGAGGATAATGGAGATTTTGAATCTCTGCGCACACTTTTGGACACTGGACACTTGTGGATTGTGTGAGGCCCACTGATATCTGAGCGCTATGTGACAGGCTCGATGGCACAGCTGCCTGTGACAAAAGTGACGAGAGGATAATGGAGATTTTGAATCTCTGCGCACACTTTTGGACACTGGACACTTGTGGATTGTGTGAGGCCCACTGATATCTGAGCGCTATGTGACAGGCTCGATGGCACAGCTGCCTGTGACAAAAGTGACGAGAGGATAATGGAGATTTTGAATCTCTGCGCACACTTTTGGACACTGGACACTTGTGGATTGTGTGAGGCCCACTGATATCTGAGCGCTATGTGACAGGCTCGATGGCACAGCTGTGACAAAAGTGACTAGAGGATAAGGGAGATAGGATTGCTTTTAAAAAAGCAGTTTGCGGAGCAGTGGGTAAACAGCAATGCCAGCGTGTCAGGA
Organism: Dendrobates tinctorius; assembly: GCF_039654945.1. NCBI lineage: Eukaryota > Metazoa > Chordata > Amphibia > Anura > Dendrobatidae > Dendrobates > Dendrobates tinctorius. The sequence goes on along the minus strand of NW_027361810.1, from coordinate 18,808,400 downwards.
AGCCTTAGAAGGCAGCCCAACAACCAACACCACTGATACACCACTATATAGCCTCCCCTTTCACTGCACACACAGTGACTTGTGTGTTGTGCAGGCCAAATCGCTAGCAGCAGAAGCAGTTTTTTTGTCTTCTTCCCTGCCTAACACTCTCCCTACAGAATCAGCAGCAACCTCTCCCTATACTAAGATCGGCAGAAGTAAGATGGCGGTCGGCGTGCACGCCCTTTTATACCCCCTGTGACGCCCACCAAAGCAAGCCAATCACTTGCATGCCCTTCTGAAAGATGGTGGTGACCCGTGCCTAGGTCATCACGTTGCCTACAGTGTCCGTGGATCCTGATTGGCTGAAAAAGAGCGCAAAACAAACTTTTGAAACGCGACTTTGGCGCGTAAGTCGCCGACCTCGTGGCCGACCTCATCCTAGGGTCGGGTTTCGTTTCATGAAACCCGACTTTGCCAAAAGTCGGTGACTTTTGAATTTTTTCGACCCGTTTCGCTCAACTCTACTCTTAAGTCATTTTCTTCATGATTTTGAACGCTGCCATATAATGCTGAAGGATAAATCCAGCCCGTTTCATGAAGCAGTATGAGCCGGTGACATATGTGTGAGTAATTTGTGACAGAGGGGAAACTAGTATTTAACATAATGTTTTCCCACTGTGTCACAAATTCTACAGCCGCACTCTACGCAGCCACAAACCCCATCATCTATAAAATCACAACATATGCTCATGTGATAATATGACATCGTCAGTGCTTACAGTCATATCTAATCTTCCGCTCATCAGTTTTGCGCTTTTTAAGGCACTGATTTTTTAGCAAGTAAAATATGTATTTTATTTATTTTATTGTAATCCAAGGGGTTTTGACTACTAGGATATTAATTACTTATCCTTAGGACAGATTGGTGACCATCCATCAACCCCACCAATTAGTTGTGACCGGATCCATGTGTACACAGCGTAAAGTGCTGAACACCATTGCCTTCCACATTTGATAGATCTGAAGTTCATTTAGGATTTTTGATTGGGTTTGTTTGATTTTATTTATGCTGGTGCTTTCTAAACTCCATAAGATAATAAATAGTGATAGGGGAGTGTGCTCGAGTCGCCATAGCTCGATACTCGGTGGAGTATGTAGTTGCTCGATCAAGTACCAAGCAGTGCCGAGTATCGTATTGTGCTCGGGTTCCTGAGTCGCGCAGCACTGATGCCGGGAATTCTAATTCTCTTCTCATATATCTGTCTCTCATTCTCTCTCCCTGCTCTCTCTTACTCACTGTTGGCCATTGAATAAAAGTCTGCCCAAAAAATACTTGACTTTGTCATTGACGTACATTATGCTCGGTACTCAAATCGAGCACCCGAACATTCCAAAGTGGTCGATTCGATTACTGAGTAGAGATGAGCGAATTTGTTCGGATTCGGTTCCGAATAAGATCGGAATCGAATATTGGTTTTGCAATATTCGTTGAACAAAGCCAAACGTCATTAGAGTCAATGGGAGTAGAAATTACCGAATATGTTTGGAACCGATCATCAAGCATATATTCGGCACGAATATTGTTCGAATATGGCACGAATATGTCAAAATCAGATTCGGGGAAAAAATCCAAACAAATTCGCTCATCTCTATTATTGAGTACCAGAGCAGTATACTGCTGTCTCATCACTAGTAATAAGCAAAAAATTTCTTAAAATCTTCATACCCACTTCATATCTCATCTCTCCAGCCTCTTTTTTCTTCACCGTCACCCGTCTGGTCCTTGCTGCACATTCTGATCCCAACCGCTCGCACTGACATTCCCAGGCCATTCTGTTGTGAATTCACTTTCTGGTCTCCCTCTGGTTATTACTGAAGGTAGTGGAGATGGTCAGATCGACAGAGGGGTTGTGAGTTCTCTTTCTGGGCTCCCTCTGGTGGTTACTGGAGGTAATGGAGCTGATTTGATTGACAGAGGCTTGCCACCTGATAATGATGATGATGATTGGAGATCTGGGGTTTCAGACTGGGATTTAAGACAGCTGACTCCCTCTATCCCTGCTGGTGATTTGCTTCCTTCTCCTCCTGAGGTCTGAGGCCCATATGTTACTGCTTGTGCCAGTTTGCTTTATTCCCTGTTAGATTGGTCTCTTTTTGCTCTGCTTTCAGAATATACCAGAGTGCTGATATAGTGGGGGGCGAAGTTGTGTGACTTCAGTGTTTTTGCATCAGACGTGTTGGACTTTTTACAGGGTTTTTTGCGTGATTGCACACAGTGTCTTTCCTTTCCTGTCCTGTCTAGTCAGTGTAAGCCCCATCATTTGCTCAGTCTATTTTCCTGCCTGTTTGTGTTTCCATCTTGTCTCACTGACAATGTATGTTTGGGGGCTATCTATTCCTTTGGGATCTGCTCTGAGGCAGTTTAGATTTCCCCTTTCTTGCTTTAGGCTTAGTTAGCTCTCCAGCTGTGCCAAGGCGTCTAGGATCATCATAGGTATGCTCCATGGCTACTGCTAGTTGTGTGGATAGGATCGGGGTCTGCAATCCGCTTAGGTACCAACCTCTTTGGTTTTCTGTGGCTTAGCCTGGACCTGCTCTCCTCCTTGGTGACCCATTCATAACAGAATCACCAGCCTAACTGTAGACTCTTTTTTTTCTGGGGCTGCAGGAGGAGATTTGTTTTTTTCTCTAAATGGAGACTAAGCAATTGTCTGATCGTGTTGAACAGCTCACTGCTGAAGTGCGGGGAATTTCTGCCTATCTCGCTCAGTCATCTGCTGTTGATCCAAAAATCCCTACTCCCTGATGTGTTTTTTGGGGATCGGTCTAAATTTTTGAATTTTAAGAATAATTGTAAACTATTTTTTGCTTTGAAACCTAACTCATCCGAGAGCTCTGTGCAGCAGGTTAAAATTGTCATTTCCCTGCTACGCCGCGATCCACAGGATTGGGCCTTTTCTTTGACACCCGGAGATCCTATTCTGGCTAATGTGGATGCGTTTTTTCAAGCCTTGGAGTTGTTGTATGATGAACCTAATGCTATTGACCAAGCTGAGAAAGCCTTATTGGCATTGAACCAGTGTCAGGATTCTGCAGAGTTATATTGTCAAAAATTCCGAAAGTGGGCGATCCTTACTAAATGGAATGACGATGCCCTAGCAGCTCTCTTTCGGAAGGGTTTGGCAGAAACCGTAAAAGATGTTATAGTGAGATTTCCTGTTCCCTCTGGTCTAGACGATTCTATGTCATTGGCCATTCAAATTGATTGGTGTTTACGTGAACGTAAAACTACACGAGAGGCGTTGCCGCCTTTCGACCGAACGTCCGAACCCATGCAATGTGATAGGGTTTTGTCTAGGGCACAATGTCAGGAGTTTAGAAGGCACAATAAGCTGTGTTTTTTCTGTGGAGACGCCTCTCATACTATTTCTGTCTGCCCTAAGCGAGAAAAGCGTTTTGCTCACACATTTGTGGTGGGCAGTGTACAGCCTAAGTTTCTTTTGGCGATTACCCTGATCTGCTCCTTGTCTACATTTTCCACTAAGGCTTTTGTAGATTCAGGAGCAGCTTTGAATCTGATGGATTTGGACTTTGCTAAACATTGTGGTTTTCCCATGATACCCCTGCGGACTCCTACCCCTATTGATGCTACTCCTTTGGCGGAGAATAAAACCCAGTTTTGGACCCAGGTGATAATGTGGGTTGCCCCGGCCCACCAAGAAAATTGTAAATTTTTGGTGTTGCACAATTTGCATGATACTATTGTTCTGGGTTTTCCTTGGTTGCAAGCTCATAATCCTGTTTTGGATTGGAAATCTGTGTCTGTGGTGAGTTGGGGTTGTCAATGTGTTCTTAATGACACTCCTGTTTTCTCCACCTCTCCCCAGTCTCATGATATTCCTGACTATTTGGCTGATTTTTCTGATGTATTTAGTGAGAGTAAGTCTGCGTCTTTGCCTCCTCATAGGAGTTATGACTGTGCAATTGAGTTAATGCCCGGGTGTAAATTTCCCAAGGGTCGGCTTTTCAGTTTATCGGTACCTGAACATGATGCTATGAGATCTTATATCAAGGAGTCGTTGGAGAAGGGTCATATTAGACCATGCTCTTCACCTTTAGGTGCTGGTTTTTTTGTGGCCAAGAAAGATGGTTCATTAAGGCCATGTATTGACTATCATTCCCTTAACAAAATCACTGTTAAATATCAGTACCCGTTACCCCTGATTTCTGATTTATTTTCCAGAGTTAAAAGTGCCTGTTGGTTACCAAGCTTGACCTCAGGGGGGCGTATAATCTTATTCGCATCAAGCACGGGGATGAAAGGAAGATGGCATTTAATACTACGGAGGGACATTTTGAGTACCTGGTGATGCCTTTTGGGCTCACTAATGCCCCTTCTGTCTTCCGATCTTTTATGAACGATATTTTCCGGCACTTTGTGGATAAGTTTTTGATCATTTATCTTGATGATATTTTGATATTTTCCAGTGATTGGGATTGTCATTCGGTACATGTCCGGACTGTGTTCCGGATTGTGAGGGAAAATTCTCTGTATGTTAAGGGATCTAAATGCCTTTTCGGTGTACAGAGGATTTACATTTAGGATTCATTTTGTCCCCGTCTGCTATTGAAATGGACCCGGCCAAGATACAAGCCATCTATGAATGGGTTCAGCCCACTTCTTTGAAGGCTCTCCAGAAGTTTTGGGTTTTGTTAATGTCTAACGTAAATTTATAAGTAATTTTTCTGGTATTGTTAAACCATTGACTGTTTTGACCAAAAAGGGCGCTGATGTGGTGAATTGGTCTCCAGAGGCAGTTTCGGCATTTCAGGAGCTTAAGCGGAGATTCACTTCTGCTCTGGTTCTACGACAACCTGATGTCTCACTCCCATTACAGGTGGAGGTAGATGCTTCTGAGATTGTTGCAGGAGCCGTTTTGTCCCAAAAAGATCCGGTGACTTCTAAGATGAATCTCTGTGCCTTCTTTTCTTGAAAATTCTCCCCATCTGAACGCAACTATGACGTGGGGAATCAGGAATTGTTGGCCATGAAATGGGCATTTGAAGAGAGGAGACATTGGCTGGAGGGAACTAGACATCAGGTTGTGGTCCTCACTGACCACAAGAATTTGATTTATCTTGAATCAGCCAAACGCTTGAATCCTAGACAGGCTAGGTGGGCCTTGTTTTTCACACGTTTTAATTTTGTGGTCTCTTTTCTTCCGGCACTAAGAATATTAAGGCGGACGCCCTTTCTAGGAGTTTCTTTGCGGATTCTCTTTATGTGAACGAGTCTACTACTATTCTAAATGAGGGTATAGTTCTTTCCGCTATTTCACCTGATTTGAGACGTGCCCTGGAGGAATTTCAGGAGGACAAACCTGACCGTTGCCCTATGGGAAAATTGTATGTCCCTGACCAGTGGAGGAAAAGAGTAATGTCTGAAATTCATTGTTCTGCATTGGCTGGTCATCCAGGTATTTCTGGTACTAGAGATTTGGTGAGTCAGTCTTTTTGGTGGCGTGCCTTATCTCGAGATGTCAGGAATTTTGTGCAGTCCTGTGGGACTTGTTCTTGGTCCAAGCCCTGTTCTCATTCTAGTGGGTTATTGATGCCCCTGCCGGTGCCTAGGAGGCCAGAGTCATACATCCATCACCATTCACACATTAGCTTGCGCCGGTTAACTATGTCCAGGAAGTATTTCACTGTGTTCTGGGACATAGTTAACCAGCGCATGCGCAGTAATGCTTTTAGGCTTTGCCCGCAGTTGGCAAAGCATACTGCGCGTGTGCGAGGCAAGATTGCATTGCATATGCACGGACTATGGAGGACACCTACTCAAATTCCAGAAAATATTGCAGACAGCGGGCAAGAATGAGGAGGAGGAATGGATACGAAACACCGCCCATCGGACCGGACAGAAGGCATTTAAATAACCCGCCAAATTCAGGTGACACATTCCCTTTAAATGCAAGGAACTATCAAAGATTGAATTTTCTTTCATATAATATGTTAACAGAAAAATAGTAATAGATGGTTATTCTTTATTTCACATTTGTAAAATCATGTTTTAAAAGGCAGTAAATCCCTGGAGACTTATCGACGCATTTCAGGCTGTAAAATTCTTATTCATAGCAATGTTTCACTGAAGGAAACTCCATTAAAGAAAAAGTCCTCCTCCCATCAATATGCTGCATATACTGCACTGAGTACTTACAAGTATCCGTACTTGTACTCTACTGGCTGGTGACCGGTTCATGCAGCGTTACTTGAATCCCCCTTTAATTCCCCTTGAATCCCCCTTTAACAATGTAAGGAGCAGTGATACGCATGAGTTGACCATCATTAAATTCAATAAGGGTATTCTAGAACTCTGTTAATAGGATTTCTGGGGGATCCAGTGGTGGGACCATTGAGTAATGTATCATTATTCCAGCGATGCATGAAAACTTGCAAAGTTGCCATATCAGACACGGTCTGTAGATCAGTTCTTTTTTATAAAATCTTTTACGACCTTCCTTAAATGAGGCTTTATTTCATAGCCTGTATCTCAACATAATCACACAGCTAAGACTAAAAGATGAAATATCATTTTGTTTCCAAGGTCACCAGTAGAGACAAAGTTATTTACTCAAAGATGTAATTTGATTCCCTCATAAATAAATGTTGGTTGTTACTAAGAGCCGTATTACCATATGGCGATTTGGAATCGAGAATTGTAAATCTAACAATGTAGACAGACTTTACGGAATAATGAAGAGGATAAATACGAGAGGATGCATCCACGGCGGATGACACCTATCACGAGTAACCAGTTCTTTCTGATATCAGATAGCCCAGTTTATTTTTAGTGTGTATTACTTGACCTTAGTTTTCTGCGCTGTGTAAATATTGATGAGTATGATAATTGGAATAGAGATGTAAGAGTATAGAATAGGGGGCCACCATCGCAGAGCCCCATGTATCACAGGCAAAGCAGTCACTGTATCTGTCTTACTGTGCTGAGAGTATGAAAAATGTCAAAAATTATGAGCTCAGTACAACATGGTGCCCAAATTACAGTCCCATAGTGTTACGTGTTACGGAACCACTCAGCACCCAGAATATGTTGTGCAGTTATATGTATGTATAATAGGTTCCATGGGAGATGCATGTCCCTAATGTATCAGCCCACAGGCTGTGCCTAGCCGCCCCCCCCACCTTTGTAATTCCCACAGTAAATATCGGCAGCTCCGGCCACCTGCGGCTATTGTAATGTATGTCTGGCCTGCCGCTTTTCTATTGGCCAGCCCTCTGTATCTGTGTGATATATTCTGTGTCCTGTGATTAAAGTGTTGTCAGACTGGAAATACGTGGAGAAGCAGTGATCTTTTATATGCGCCCATGTAACCAAGGAATTCCAGCCAGCGTCATTCAATCAGACTCCAGCCAATGCAGAGCGGACCTCCGAAAACATGGGGTGGTACTGAAAGAGGTACACCAGCCTGGATAGACCCCGTTACACTGGTGGCAGCATTGGGATATGATACCCCTTCTACAGGAGGAAAGGAATGAATGGAAAACAACTACCAGAAGTTAAAGAGGACTACATTAAAAGATCTGGTGGAAGCCCGAGGGTTGATCACCAGCAACAAAACAAAAGCGGATTTGATAGCAGCCATCCTGGAACACGACAGTGCAGCGCCCCCCAATGTGAACGTGTAGGAGACTGAATTCCAGAGGGAGGCAAAGAACAGACTGGCGTTCTATGGCCCGAACCCTGCAGTAGAGATCATACGAGAGGTGATGGCTGATGTGCGTACTGATCTGAAGGAAAAGATGGCTGAGCAGACCAGGATAGAGCTAGCCAAGATGGAGATGGCAGAGCGGACCAAAGTGGAGCTGGCCAAGATGGAGATGGCAGAACAGAGAGAGGAGAGCCAGCGAGCAGGGGGAGCTCTGGCCTTCGACCAGGTACCTTCAACAGTAAGCCACAAAAAGATCCAGTATAATGCCTTCCGACAGTTGGGGGAGGCAGAGGAAGACATTGATGGCTTTCTGCAGTACTTTGAGCGGCAGTGTGCCCTTCATCAAGTGAAGCCGGAGGAACAGGTTCAGATTCTGGCCAGCAAGCTGACAGGCCGGGCAGCGGATGCCTATCGCACGGTACCTGATGAGGACTGTATGGACTATGAGTGGATCAAAGAAGTGATCTTGGCCCGGTATGCGTGACACCAGAGGCATACCGCCAAATGTTCCGTGGACTTATAAAACACGTAACACATAGTTTAACCCAATAGCTTCTATACAGTTCCTTAAATAAGAATGCTCTCCGGTGCCATTATACAATACATAGAAAAATAACTTACTGTCAACAAGTAGCAGTATTATACTACATAAATTACACCGTACAGTGCTTAAATTATACCAATACATAGTAAACACATAACAACTCCATATGTAAAGTCTATATAAATATATGTAAATAATACTGCTATAATAATACAATGACCACTTTGACGGACTTAGTTCTTTAAAGGAGATTTCCCACTGAATGCATTTACCACCTGTATCCGTGTATAGGTGATAAATGTGCCATGGCTGTCGGGATCCCTATGATCATGAGAGTCCTCAAGTTCCTTGTATGAATGAGTCTTTTGGTACACTCACACTACTACCTGTCTATTCATATTAATGGGAGTGACAAAGATAGCCATTCCCTCAGTGCCATAGAGTGATGGAGTGAGGGATGACCAAACCACTTCGCAGGAAGTGATGGTTGACCACTAGTGATGAGCGAGTATACTCGTTGCTCGGGTTTTCCCGAGCATGCTCAGGTGGTCGCCGAGTATTTTGGTGTGCTCAGAGATTTAGTTTTCCTCGTCTTATCTGTATGATTTGCGACTGCTAGACAGCCTGAATACATGTGTGGAATGCCTGTTTGTTAGGGAATTCCCACATGTATTCATCCTGTCTACAAGTCGCAAATCATGCAGCTAAGATGACGAAAACTAAATCTCCGAGCACACCAAAATACTCGGAGATCACCCGAGCATGCTCGGGGAGACCCAAACAACGATGCTACTCGCCCATCACTATTGACCACATCAGTTAGGAGTCTTTGAAACCACCCATTCTTCAGATCAGTGGGGATCCCTATCATCTAATCCCTAGCAATCATATGTTTGTTGTTTGTTGCCTAGCCAGTGGTCCAAGCTCCTGGACCTTGATGGATTTTGAAAATGAAGGGAAATAATGCATGTATGGAAAATGTAACAAAGGGCCATTCGGGCTGTTGTAATGTACAAGTAGAACTATTTCCATGGAAACAGAGACAAACACTTAAAGAAGCAATCCTCCTCCCATCACATTTTTATCCTCTTAATATATTGCAATCATATTTTATAGCACTGAGTACTTACAATTGCTCATTTTGCCTTTCTACCCTGATATTTTTTCTCTTTTTTCTGCTCTATGTAGAAACAGGAAGTCTCTTGTCCCTGCATTTATCTTTCCCTTCTTCACCTGATGACCCAGCTGCTCTGCTCCTCCCCCTGCCAGTGACTTTTACTGTGACTCATGACTCATACAGGGAAAATTGACCTCCTATTTCTACATAGAGCTTAGAAGGATTCAGCTAGTCAGTTTTTAATCACATGATGTCATAGACCTAATGGAAAAGGGAAGAATTGTCTGGGTAGAAAGGCAAAATGAGCAATTGTAAGTACACAGTGCTATATAATATGATGACTGCAATATATTAAGAGGATAAAAACTTTGATGGGAGAAGTGCTTCTTTAAAGGGATTTTTAAGTCATGTTCGCTGCTTTTTATTTTGTGCAGTCTTATAGTCTTTTAATGTAAAGTGTTAATGCTTGGCTTCCAAGTCATGGAGCTGGGTTTCTGCACAGCCCCTGCATGTTACTCAGTCAAGATGCTTTTGTGCTTTTTCTGTTTTCTCCACTTGGATTCAGAACATTGAGTGGAGATGCCCCCATACTCATTAGAGACCTTTAGGCTATGTGCACACGCTGCGGATTCACCCGCGGATTTGTATCTACGGATTCACAGGTAAAATTACCTGCGGATTGGCCTGTGGTTTTCCCCTGCGGTTTGCCACCTGGACAATATAATAGGTGGCAAACCGCAGTAGAATCCGCAGAAAGAATTGACATGTCAATTCTTTCTGTGGATTCAAAACCGCAGCTTTTCCGCAGTTGAAAATCCGCAGCGTGTGCACAGCAGAATGTAAATCACATAGACTTACATTGTACTGTACACTGTCTGCAGGACTGCTGCAGATCCGCAGCGGCCAAATCCGCAGCAAAAACTGCAGCGTGTGCACATAGCCTTATAACTGGCTGAAAAATTAGTTACTTTTTTTTTTAAGTGGGGTCTTCTCCAGGATTCAAACTCAAAGCCTTTTGCATGGCAGGCGAAACTTTAGTGACGATCTATAGGTTGCACTGTAAAACAAATAGAAACATTTTCTCTGCTTAAAGACCTAAATGCTTCAGGCATAATGCATCTCTATATACCAGTACAACTGTATATACCTGTATGTTAGGGGTAAAATAAAACTTATTCCTTTTTTTTCCTATAAAATTACTTAATTATGTTAGACTGGCCATGCATATTAGATGGATGTTGGCCTGAAGATGATTTGTCTGATCATTCAGCTGACAGCCATCTCAGATGACATTCCCATTCACAGAAGCGCATGCTCGGCCGTAGCATTCCTGTGTTCTCTATGAGGAAGCCGCCGGCTGACACATTGGCCGGCACCTTATCCCAGGGAAGATGACAATGGTATTGGCAGCGCAAAATTGGACATGCGTGATAGACATCTCTCCCGAGTCCCAACCATCAGTCTGACGGTGCCCATATACACATTAGCCCTTAGTTGTCCTCCCTTGGCCCTGGCAGTAGACCCTTTAGTGATCTGTAAGTTAATTCTTTATCTTATTGATAGTGGAAAACTTTACAGCTTGGGAAAACTCTTTTAATTTTTACTTTTTTTTCTATTGGTAATTGTTGGGGGCATTGACAGGTGGAAACATCTACAAGGAATTTGTAGGTTCTCCCCATGTTTGTGTGGATTTCCTCTGGGTTCTCTGGTTTCCTCCCACACTCCAAAGACATACTGATAGGGAATTTAGATTGTAAGCTCCAATGGGGATTGTGATGATGATGTCTGTAGATACACTGCAGAATATGATGGTGCCATATAAGTGCGTAAAATAAACTAGAAAGGTATGGCAGATCCACCATACCTTCCTATATGCCATTACTTACTATTCCACAAAAACCTTTAACAAGAGCCCTCAATAAGATGGAAGACGTTCCTTTAACTTGTAGATAGCAGCTAATATGAATGTCACATTTTTACATTTTCTTCAAATTCTCTACGTAAAACCCTTTGTGGCTGATGTATAATGATCTGTAGCTATTACAGTCACAAACTGATGAGCTGAGGATTTTCATTAAGATCAATCTCCAGCCTATATTGTCAACTTTATGGAGTTTTCCCGGAGTCAGCAGGGTCCTCTATTCTTTTTAATAATGAATGAACACAAACAAATGGTAATTAGAAATGACAATTAGCTGTCCATATTATTAAAGAAATCGAAATGCAGCCCACTCCCATGAGGTCGAGAGCGATGAGATAAGTGGTGACTGGTGAGCTAAACATTTATAGTCTTAGTCATTTAACAAGTCTTCCAATTGTCCCGAGAAGCAATTCCATTTGTTTTACTGTGATCGTTTGCAGATAAGGGAATAATGTAAAGATCGTTATATTACACATTGCGCTGACTGAGCAGAAAATTTCTTAGTTTAAAGGAAATTGTTATTTGGACAAAATGACATCATTTGCGTAAGGCCAATTTGAAATACAGTACATTCCCCAGAAAAGTACAGGACATTAAATTTGGGTTTATGTGAAGAATTTGGTCAGTGGTAGAAAAATGTCATACTGCCTAAATGACTTATATTAAAGATGGAATGCATTTGTTTTGCATTTTAAATGCAGATGTCAATTTTGGTGACTTTTCAGAATAAGTGACGTGTGAGAACATGCGGAATAACACACTATTCTTGCCTATTATATGACTTGTATCCTCTAAGATCACCAGTTTTCTACTATGCAACCTTTATCTTTAATTTTCAGTTGTCTCTGAGCTAGTGGGTTAACTAGCTTCTATGGTGTTTCCCATGCACAGAACACACAGACATGAGAGATTCCTGATTTCCTGTCTCTATGTAGTACATGATCAGATGTAGCCGCATGGAGAAAATTATAGAGTAGTACTGAAATGAGCCATGGGGCTAATAATCAACCTCTTGGGAGAGGTAAATGTCTTACTAGAATACAGAAATACCATCTGTGTGTGCTTATCCTGCTTTCGTTCATTCTACGTCTCCCTCTTCCTTGTGTAATCTTCAGTAGATGGCTGTAATCTGATCTCTCAGTGGCCTTGTTATTCACATTCTTTTGATTAATGTGGATTTTAGCAGTTTTTTTATACTGGATGATAGCTTCAGGATCAGGGGCGGACATATCATAGGTGCAACCCATGCAGTCACACAGGGACCCATTTATACCTCCAAAGCAGGTGCAATTTTGCCTTTTTAGGAGATTTGGGGCTGCAAAGGTCCCACGTATTGTTCTTGCACAGGGGCCCTTTTCTGTCTGCGTCCGCCAGTGTTCAGGATACAGAAGGGAAGAGTAGAAGTTACTCTTAAGTGGAGCAGGAAGCTACGAAGTTTCTTAAGTTTTCTTGAACTTTTGATTTATGCAAAGTTAGTTAAAACAGTGATCATTTCAATTTTTCAGTGTGATCTCATGCTAGAAGATGGCTCCTAAAAGGTTCATCAAAGGGCACACACACCATACAGGCAGACCATGCAGATGCCAAGGGTTTTTTGAAAAGAGAGGGACTTAATACTAATCTAATTGATATTATTGTCACCTCCCCTCCCTGCCACTCTCATTAGGAACTACAATTTGGCAAAAAAAAAAAGGGAATGTAGAATTGGCTGAAGAATCATGAAAAGGGTATAAATGTCACGGGGGCTTAGTTCAACTAAGGCTGAAATACCCGGGGCCCCTGTGGTGTCCCTTTTACTAGGGGAAACCCTGTCTGACCCTCAACCCAGGGTTTTTGCTGAAGGTGCAAATGCCTGAGCCTCCGACCTTTCCTTATCTCCTGCTCAGCCCTGCACTTAACCCTCCACCCTCCACCCAGTGAGGAGTCACACCACCAAAGCTCCCACACAAATAATGACAGACAGGGAGAACTTAAACTGCACTGCGCCGCACACACACAGGAATAAACAGTAATGTGAACAGGGCACAACTAAACACAAATATGGGAAGGAGAAAGGATAACGACGGATCATACGACACCAGATATGAATCTCTCTCTCTTGAACACCTCCACTCCAGACCGGAACCACTTGGTATGAAACACAAGCTATAATCGGCGACGCCCATATGCCAGTATGACTATTTAAAGACCGTGGGCGTGACTAACCTTCCAACCTGGTCTCCAGCAGGATTAACCCCCGAGAGCCTGAAGATCAAACCGGCGCCACTGAGGCTATAGTGGCTGGAGGTGGAACTACCTCTGCCTGCCGGATGCTGTGGTGTGAACAGCGTCCGACATGACAGTACCCCGTCTTCTACGAGGGACCCCAGGGCCCTCAAGACTCATAGGACCCGGCTTGTCCGGATGACGACGGTGAAAAGAACTGACCAGCCGATCCGCATGTATGTCTGAGGCTGGAACCCAAGACCTCTCCTCTGGACCATACCCCCGCCAGTGCACCAAATACTGAAGAGTACGGCGTACTACTCGAGAGTCCACCACCTTGGCGACCTCGAACTCTAACTCGCCATCCACCATGACTGGAGGTGGCATCGGCGTCGTGTCCACCAAGCCTACCACCTTTTTCAATAAAGCCCTGTGAAAAACGTTATGTATTCTGTACACCGCAGGAAGTTCCAACCGATAAGCCACTGGGTTAATGATGGCAGAAATCCTAAAAGGCCCAATAAACCTTGGACCCAGTTTTAAAGATGGGATTTTGAGTTTTATGTTCTTCGTAGCTAACCACACCCATTCACCCACACACAGGTCCGGACCTGGCACGCGTCTACTGTCAGCCACCCGTTTGTACCTGGCACTCATGCTCAACAAACGCTGTTTCACCCGCCTCCAGACTGATGACAATTGGGCTCCTAGCTGATCCTTCTCCGGGACACCCCCGGAGTCACCCTGACGTAAGGTACAAAACTGAGGATGTTGACCGTACACACAAAAGAATGGAGACTCTCCTGATGACTCTTGGCGGTGATTATTTAATGCGAATTCGGCCAGAGGAAGGAAAGTAGACCACTCCTCCTGGTTGTCGGACACAAAGCATCGTAAATACTGTTCTAGATTTTGGTTCATGCGCTCAGTTTGTCCATTAGACTGTGGATGAAACGCCGATGAATGTGACAACTTGATCCCCAACCTAGAGCAAAAAGCTTTCCAAAACCTCGCCACAAATTGCGTACCCCTATCAGATACTATGTCAGACGGTACTCCGTGGAGTCTGACCACCTCCTTCACAAATACCTGAGCCAACGTCTTAGCATTGGGCAAAGAGGACAACGCCACAAAATGCGCCATCTTTGAAAAACGGTCAACCACCACCAGGATGACCGTGTTCCCTGCCGAGGCTGGCAAGTCAGTGATAAAATCCATGGAGATTTCTGTCCATGGCCTATTGGGTACCCCCAGAGGCTGTAGCGTGCCAGCAGGACGGGTTCGGGGTGACTTAGCCCTAGCGCACGTGATGCAAGCTGCCACGTACGAGACCACGTCCTGCCGGATTTTGGGCCACCAGAAACGACGCGATACCAGCTCTAAGGTGCCCTTCACCCCTGGGTGACCAGCCAGTACCGAATCGTGGTGTTCCTTCAACACCTTAGGCCGAAGATGCAGGGGTACAAATGATTTGTTGGCGGGAAGTCCTGGTGGTACCTCCTCTTGGGCCTCGGCAATCTCCGCCTCTACCTCAGTCGTGAGAGCCGAGACCACTACCCCTTTCTGGAGGATGGGTACCGGCTCTTCCCGAGGTTCTCCCCCCGGAAAACACCTAGACAAAGCATCCGCCTTGGTGTTTTTAGCCCCGGGACGGTACATCACAAGAAAATTGAAACGAGTAAAAAACAATGCCCAGCAAGCCTGCCTAGGAGACAGACGCTTGGCCGACTCCAGGTAGAGCAGATTCTTATGGTCGGTGATAACTGTGACCTGGTGAGCCGCCCCCTCCAAGAAGTGTCGCCATTCCTCAAAAGCCAGTTTGATGGCCAACAACTCCCTGTTGCCGATATCATAATTCCGTTCGGGCGGCGACAGCTTCTTGGAGAAGTAGGCGCATGGATGCATCTCGCTCAAGGACGAGCCTTGAGACAGTACTGCCCCCACTCCCACCTCCGACGCATCAACCTCTACCACAAAAGGTTTAGACACGTCTGGTTGCACCAGAATGGGGGCTGAAGCAAAACTATTCTTCAGACGCTCAAATGCACGTATAGCCACCTCATGCCAGTTCGCCAGATCGGCACCCTTCTTTGTCATGTCCGTGAGCGGTTTGGCGACAGTCGAAAAGTGTTTTATAAATTTCCTATAATAATTCGCAAACCCAAGGAACCGCTGGAGTGCTTTCAGACTCTCCGGCCTCTCCCATTGCAACACCGCTTGCACCTTAGCGGTGTCCATTTTAAAACCGGCTGCGGACACAATATATCCCAAAAAGGGCAACTCCTGGACAAAAAATAAACATTTTTCCAGCTTAGCATAGAGCTGGTTCTCCCGGAGCAACTGTAACACCTGCCTAACATGCTCCAAATGAGTGTCCCGATCGCTAGAATAAATGAGGATATCATCCAGGTATACAATCACAAATCTCCCCAGGACATGAGCAAATACATCATTAATAAAATGTTGGAAAACGGCAGGCGCGGTGGTCAACCCAAACGGCATAACCAGACTCTCAAAATGACCCTCAGGAGTGTTAAACGCCGTCTTCCACTCATCCCCCTGACGGACCCTTATGAGGTTATACGCCCCCCTGAGGTCCAGCTTGGAAAACCATTTCGCCCCCGCTACCTGGTTGAACAAATCCGGGATCAACGGCATTGGGTAGGGATCACGGATAGTAATCTGGTTTAACTCTCGGAAATCCAGACACGGGCGTAACCCCCCATCTTTCTTCTTAATGAAGAAAAACCCCGCGGCTACAGGCGAGGACGAAGGCCGGATGTGACCTTTGCTCAGACTCTCCGCGATGTAGTCTTTCAGAGCTTGTCTCTCAGGACCAGAAATATTAAACATCCTGGCCTTAGGTAATTTGGCCCCGGGTTTTAACCTAATAGCACAGTCATAGGCTCTATGTGGAGGCAGTTCTGAGCAACCCTTCTCAGAGAAAACATCCGCGAAATCCTGCAAAGCCTCCGGCAGGCTGGGCGTCACGGCGGACACACATGTGGCCAAGCAATTGTCTTGGCAGAAACCACTCCATTGTACTATGTCCTGAGTTTTCCAATCAATTACCGGGTTGTGCCTGGACAGCCATGGAAAACCCAGGACCATTTGAGCTGGGAGATTACGGAGGACCCTACATGTAACCGACTCAGAATGTAGGACCCCAATGTGGAGTTTCACCTCTGCCACAAACTCAGTAATCTCCCCTTGAGGGAGGGGAACAGCATTAATGGTCACCACCTGTATGGGGTGAGGAAGTTTTTCGATCTTAAACCCGGCGGTGTGTGCAAACTCCTCATCTATGAGATTGGTGGCGGAACCGCTATCCACAAACACTGATATAGGTAGCTCTCTGCCGGCGATAATAACCTTGGCAGGGAGCATACATTGAGATACCATCATGGAGGATATGCATACGCTCAGTTGGGTCTCCTCCATACCCTCTGAGCTTAACAGTTTTCCGCCGGTGTGACCCTCTTAGGTAGTACCGGGCAAACGTTAACATAATGACCTCCTTTACCACAGTAGAAACATGCTCCGGGCTTCCGGAATCCCGGAGCGCGAGGCTGAACCTGTGCCACGCCAGCAATCTGCATAGGTTCAGGGGACTCATCTACTTCAACCACACCTGCACCTCTGTTTTCTCCCAGAGGTAGCGTCTCCTGTGCCCCCTGACGAAAACGGCGATCAATACGTATCACCAAACTCATGGCAGACTCCAATGATGCCGGAGTCTCATACATCAGGAGGGCTTGTTTCACCCTCCCTGATACCCCATGAATAAACTGGCTCCGCAGTGCTGGGTCATTCCACTGTGTGTCTACAGCCCAGCGGCGAAATTCCGAACAATAGTCTTCTGCCAAGCGCTCCCCCTGGCGGAGGGCGCGGATTTTAGATTCCGCTAGAGCCAGTCGGTCAGGGTCATCGTAAATGAGCCCGAGGGCAGAAAAAACATTATCGACCGAATGAAATGTAGCAGAGTCAGCTGGTAAGGAAAATGCCCATGCTTGGGGGTCACCACTCAGTAATGACAACACCAGCCCTACTCGCTGGGCCTCATTACCTGAGGATATTGGCCGCATGCGGAAGTATAATTTGCAGGCCTCCCGAAATACGACAAATTTGCTGCGATCGCCTGAAAATCGTTCTGGCAGCGGAAACTTCGGCTCTGCACCGATACCTGCAGATGCCGTTTGCACCTTTGCTACTACCAGGCCCTGCTGCTGAACTGCCCCTTTCAACTCAGAGACCTGTATGGACAGCGCCGCCAACTGGCGGGTTATGGAATCTAATGGATCCATGGACTCCTGAAAAAATGTGGGCCGATTATAATGTCACGGGGGCTTAGTTCAACTAAGGCTGAAATACCCGGGGCCCCTGTGGTGTCCCTTTTACTAGGGGAAACCCTGTCTGACCCTCAACCCAGGGTTTTTGCTGAAGGTGCAAATGCCTGAGCCTCCGACCTTTCCTTATCTCCTGCTCAGCCCTGCACTTAACCCTCCACCCTCCACCCAGTGAGGAGTCACACCACCAACGCTCCCACACAAATAATGACAGACAGGGAGAACTTAAACTGCACTGCGCCGCACACACACAGGAATAAACAGTAATGTGAACAGGGCACAACTAAACACAAATATGGGAAGGAGAAAGGATAACGACGGATCATACGACACCAGATATGAATCTCTCTCTCTTGAACACCTCCACTCCAGACCGGAACCACTTGGTATGAAACACAAGCTATAATCGGCGACGCCCATATGCCAGTATGACTATTTAAAGACCGTGGGCGTGACTAACCTTCCAACCTGGTCTCCAGCAGGATTAACCCCCGAGAGCCTGAAGATCAAACCGGCGCCACTGAGGCTATAGTGGCTGGAGGTGGAACTACCTCTGCCTGCCGGATGCTGTGGTGTGAACAGCGTCCGACATGACAATAAAGAGAACAGCTATAAGCCCCTTGTAGCTGGTTGTTGAAAGTTAACAGCATATTAGGTAGCCCACTATGATCTATGATGTCCCTTTATTATTTACACCCCCACACTGTGCAGAAATGAGGAGTCAACATAATGCTATCCAGCGCCGCTCACCTTCACCATTGTTTGGAATTTTCCATATTATCTTTGAATGTTGTTCAAATTTATTGTATCTTCCCTGTGCAGAACTCCGGCCAGTTAATGTACTTTTCTGCAGTGTTCTTCTAGAGAAAGGCAGTAAAATAAACCCACAAAATTTAACTTTATTTTGTCTAATATTACCAATATTAGGGTAAAATTTCTTCTCTTACACCTGTTTATACCATGAAAAACACTGCATAGCTTCCAACAGTAAATAATGCGCTTGTTTGGTCCCTGTACCTGGCAGAGAGGTGGCTGAGCATACCCGGCAGAGAGGTGGCTGAGCATGCCTGGCAGAGAGGTGGCTGAGCCTACCTGGCAGAGAGGTGGTTAAGCATGCCTGGTAGAGAGGTGGCTGAGCTTACCTGGCAGAGAGGTGGCTGAGCTTACCTGGCAGAGATGTGGCTGAGCATACCTGGCAGAGAGGTGGCTGAGCATACCTGGCAGAGAGGTGGCTGAGCTTACCTGGCAGAAAGGTGGCTGAGCTTACCCGGCAGAGAGGTGGCTGAGCATACCTGGCAGAGAGGTGGCTGAGCTTACCTGGCAGAGAGGTGACTGAGCTTACCTGGCAGATAGGTGGCTGAGCATACCTGGAAGAGCTGACATACCTGGCAGAGAGGTGGCTGAGCATACCTGGAAGAGAGGTGGCTGAGCATACCTGGCAGAGAGGTGGCTAAGCTTACCTGGCAGAGAGGTGGCTGAGCATACCTGGCAGAGAGGTGGCTGAGCATACCTGGCAGAGAGGTGGCTGAGCATACCTGGCAGAGAGGTGGCTGAGCTTACCCGGCAGAGAGGTGGCTGAGCATACCTGGCAGAGAGGTGGCTGAGCTTACCTGGCAGAGAGGTGACTGAGCTTACCTGGCAGATAGGTGGCTGAGCATACCTGGAAGAGCTGACATACCTGGCAGAGAGGTGGCTGAGCATACCTGGAAGAGAGGTGGCTGAGCATACCTGGCAGAGAGGTGGCTAAGCTTACCTGGCAGAGAGGTGGCTGAGCATACCTGGCAGAGAGGTGGCTGAGCATACCTGGCAGAGAGGTGGCTGAGCTTACCTGGCAGAGAGGTGGCTGAGCTTACCTGGCAGATAGGTGGCTGAGCATACCTGGAAGAGCTGACATACCTGGCAGAGAGGTGACTGAGCATACCTGGCAGAGAGGTGGCTGAGCATACCTGGAAGAGAGGTGGCTGAGCATATCTGGAAGAGAAGTGGCTGAGCATACCTGGCAGAGAGGTGGCTGAGCATACCTGGCAGAGAGGTGGCTGAGCTTACCTGGCAGAGAGGTGGCTGAGCATACCTGGCAGAGAGGTGGCTGAGCATACCTGGCAGAGAGGTGGCTGAGCTTACCTGGCAGAGAGGTGGCCGAGCATACCTGGAAGAGAAGTGGCTGAGCATACCTGGCAGAGAGGTGGCTGAGCTTACCTGGCAGAGAGGTGGCCGAGCATACCAGGCAGAGAGGTGGCTGAGCATACCTGGCAGAGAGGTGGCTGAGCTTACCTGGCAGAGAGGTGGCTGAGCTTACCTGGCAGATAGGTGGCTGAGCATACCTGGAAGAGCTGACATACCTGGCAGAGAGGTGACTGAGCATACCTGGCAGAGAGGTGGCTGAGCATACCTGGAAGAGAGGTGGCTGAGCATACCTGGAAGAGAGGTGGCTGAGCATATCTGGAAGAGAAGTGGCTGAGCATACCTGGCAGAGAGGTGGCTGAGCATACCTGGCAGAGAGGTGGCTGAGCTTACCTGGCAGAGAGGTGGCTGAGCATACCTGGAAGAGAAGTGGCTGAGCATACCTGGCAGAGAGGTGGCTGAGCTTACCTGGCAGAGAGGTGGCCGAGCATACCAGGCAGAGAGGTGGCTGAGCATACCTGGCAGAGAGGTGGCTGAGCTTACCTGGCAGAGAGGTGGCTGAGCTTACCTGGCAGATAGGTGGCTGAGCATACCTGGAAGAGCTGACATACCTGGCAGAGAGGTGACTGAGCATACCTGGCAGAGAGGTGGCTGAGCATACCTGGAAGAGAGGTGGCTGAGCATACCTGGAAGAGAGGTGGCTGAGCATACCTGGAAGAGAGGTGGCTGACCATGCAGCGTCACTTTCCATTGTAGTAAATTGGAAACACTAAAATAATGAAAAACATACTGCTACATTGTGTTTAGGCTGTATTCACATTGAGAAATACTCCTGACATATGGTAGCTCCTCCTATGATAGCCTCTGGCATATGTTTTTTTTTTTTACTGAAAGCCTTGTATAAAATAGCTCAGTTGGCATCTCCTTTATTTCTTGCTACCACAAGATGCCACTGGAAAGCTCCCGACTATAGAAGGGCTGACACAGGTAGTAAATCAGTGTGTGGCTGGAGCCACATGAGTCATTGGGGAAGACATGTTTAGTTGATGAACAGCAAATCTAACCCTGAAGAGTATGTGACGTAGCAAAGGAAAACTGCAGAAAGTAGCATAGCATGTGCAGTAGGTAAAGAGTGGTTATGCTACCAGTAACATTACAGTGGCAGAGTCACCAGGTTTTCATGCAGAGTATGGAGGCAATAAAAGTGAGAGGCTGCAGACCAAATGTTGCATACATCAACATGACAGATATGGCATGGTTTGTGAAAATTTGGCATGTATTGTCATTCAAAGCCAAGATCACCAATTTATGACTTAGGCTGGGTTCACATCACGTTTTAGCAGCCTGTTCAACGCAAAGCGTTGACGGTCTGATAACGGTATAGCATAACGCAATCGCGTTATGCTATACCCGCTAGCACAGATGACTCATCTGCGCTAGCAGTGACAGAGCCTCAGATGCTGCAGGCCGCGTCCGAGGCTCCGTCAGCGAATGACGGCACATCGCAAGCGCGTGCCGCTTTACGGCAAGCGTTGCGATGCGTCCGACAATGGGGCTCAATGGTGGCGTTAACAGACTGCGTTACACCACGTTATACCACGGTGTAGCGCAGTCCGTCAACGGACTGCCTATAACGCAGTGTGACCCCGGCCTTACCAACTTTGTATACATCATACGAAGAGAGCAATCACTGGAGAAGGACATAATGGTCAGGAAAATAGAAGGAATAAGGCGAAGAGGAGAACCAGAGAGCCAAAGTCTTGATGCTATCAAGATAACAGTGGAGAAGACCCTGGTGCACCTTTCTAGGCTTGCACAAGATCGATTTTCTTACAGAGCGTTAATCCATCAAGTCTCCATGGCTCAAGGTCAAGCTGATGGCGAATAATAATAATAATAATAATAATAATAATAATAATAATAATAATGTTGTTATATAGCATATAACTTAATCATAAATAGGTAGAGAAGTAATGCTACACAATAACCATATAGTACCATAGCATGCTGTGCAAACATTTTTGCACAATTGGTGGTGGCTACATAGCTTTATATATTAGCTGGGCAGAGAGAGATAGATGTAAGGCTGGTCATACATTTTAGATGGTTATTTACCAAATTATGCTTTGGATGCTTGTTTGTCCAACAGCAGCCAACACTCCTATACACAGTAGCGTTCACTGAGCCGAGGGCTCCTGTGTTCTCTATGAGAAAGCCATCGGCTGACATGTCAGCCGGCAGCTTTTCTTAATGCGAATATTGCTATTGGCAGTCCAAAATAGGACATGCGCGATAGACATCTCCCCTGACCTTCAGTCAGACCACACTCCCATACACATTAGACCATCATCTGAACCCGTCAATAGTAAAGATACTGAATATATGTAAAGCCTGTCTTCTGCTTTCAACAGAGTGGACCATTCCTTCCTGCTACAGATTCTCTCATCTCTTGGCATCACAGGCTTGGCCCTATCCTGGATCTCATCATATCTAACAGACCGAACATTTAGTGTCTCCCTCTCCCACACCACCTCCTTACCTCACCCCTGTCTGTAGGTGTTCCTCATGGCTCAGTTCTAGGACCCCTACTCTTCTCCATCTACACCTTTGGCCTGGGACAGCTCATAGAATCCTATGGTTTGCAGTATCACCTCTACGCCGATGACACACAGATCTGCCTATCTGGACCTGACCTCACCTCCTTACTGACCAAAATCCCACAATGTCTGTCTGCTATTTCAGCTTTCTTCTCTGCTCACTTTCTAAAACTGAACATGGACAAAACAGAATTCATCATCTTTCCCCCATCTCACTCTACCCCTCCACCAGACATATCCATCAATGTCAATGGCTGCTCACTTTTCCCAGTTCCGCATGCTCGGTGCCTCAGGGTGATTCTCAACTCTGCTCTCTTTCAAGCCATATATCCAAACCCTTGCCTCCTCCTGCCGTCTCAAACTCAAAAATATTTCCCAGATCCGTGCATTCCTTGACCATGAAACCATAAAAACACTAGTGCACACCCTTATCATCTCCTGCCTCAACTACTGCAACATCCTACTCTCTGTCCTCCCCTCTAGCTCTCTGGCACCACTCCAGTCCATCCTACACTCTGCTGCCCGACGAATCCACCTGTCTCCCCATTATTCCCAGCCTCTCCCCTATGCCAAGTACTTCATTGGCTTCCTATCATCCAGAGGCTCCAGTTCAAAACCATAACTATGACATACAAAGCCATCCATAACCTGTCTCCTCCATACATCTGTGACATGGTTTCCCGGTACTTGCCCACATGCAACCTTCGATCATCTCAAGATCTCCTTCTTTACTCCCCTCTTATCTCTTCCTGCAACCACATACAAGACTTCTCCCATGCTTCCCCCATACTCTGGAACTCTCTACCCCAACACATCAGACTCTCGCCTACCATGGAAACCTTCAAAAAGAACCTGAAGACTGACCTCTTCCGACAAGCCTACAACCTGCAATGATCCTCAGTCTACTGAACCGCCATACAACCAGCTCTGCCCTCTCCTAGTGTATCCTTACCCATCTGTCTTGCTAAATTTTCTCCCAAATTAGGTTATTTACCTTAACTTACGTAGCGCTCACTGGCATCCCAACCAGGCAAAGATTATTGACAATCTTTTATTTTAGCAAGCAATCATTTTGTTTTACATAGCACATGAATAGTCTCATTGATTTAAAAACGACAGTTATGACATGAAAGATTTCAGCATCAATAATAATTACCGAGTTATTGTAGCATCACCCTTCACATCGGGGGACCTCGATCAGCGGGAAGGGGTTTTCCTCGGTCAGCATCACAGACTAAGTGCGTCCACTTGAATCGTCTGGAAAGTCCCTACCCGCTGAGGAGGTCAGTACTTTTTATAATATTAATTGAAATGATCACGCACTGACATGCGCAGTGAATCAGGTTTCACCTTGATCACGTGCTGTCATGCGCAGTAACTTGTTTTTTTTCACATTCCTCCTTTATCTCAGTTGGTTTGGTTCTCACATTCCTCCCTTCCAACTCCCACAACAATGCCTGAGCAGGTGGTTGCTTTTCACATTCCTGAGTGTGTGCTCTCCTCATGGTAGGAAAAGTTCAGATTCCGGTCACAATCCATAGTATCCAAATGGATGTTTCAATGTACTGCAATCACTACCTTATTGACTGGATGCCTATCTATACCAGTCTCTCACTCATGCATATCCCATTTGTATCACACCATCCCCTGTAGACTGTGAGCCCTTGCAGGCAGGGTCCTCTCTTCTTCTGTACTTGTGTGTCTTGTATTGCTCATGTTTATTGTACTTGTCTATATTTGCCCCTTTTCACATGTGAAGCGCCATGGAATAAATAGCGCTATAAAAATGAATAATAATAAAAGCTAAAGAAAATGATCATTACAAAGTGAAGAGACTTAGACAGGGTGAAGCTCAGGCATGGTCATGACTAGAGTTGAGCGAAACGAGTCGAAAAAATTCAAAAGTCGCCGACTTTTGGCAAAGTCGGGTTTCATGAAACGAAACCCGACCCTAGGATGAGGTCGGCCACGAGGTCGGCGACTTACGCGCCAAAGTCGCGTTTCAAAAGTTTGTTTTGCGCTCTTTTTCAGCCAATCTGGATCCACGGACACTGTGGGCAACGTGATGACATAGGCAGGGGTCACCACCATCTTTCAGAAGGGCATGCAAGTGATTGGCTTGCTTTGGTGGGCGTCACAGGGGGTATAAAAGGGCGTGCACGCCGACCGCCATCTTACTTCTGCCGATCTTAGTATAGGGAGAGGTTGCTGCTGATTCTGTAGGGAGAGCGTTAGGCAGGGAAGAAGACAAAAAAACTGCTTCTGCTGCTAGTGATTTGGCCTGCACAACACACCAGTCACTGTGTGTGCAGTGCAAGGGGAGGCTATATAGTGGTGTATCAGTGGTGTTGGTTGTTGGGCTGCCTTCTAAGGCTTCCTGACATTCCTGCATTGCTGTTTACCCACTGCTCCGCAAACTGCTTTTTTAAAAGCAATCCCAATTTCTTTTTTTGTCCTGCTGAGAAGACAAAAAAACTGCTTCTGCTGCTAGCAATTTGGCCTGCACAACACACCAGTCACTGTGTGTGCAGTGCAAGGGGAGGCTATATAGTGGTGTATCAGTGGTGTTGGTTGTTGGGCTGCCTTCTAAGGCTTCCTGACATTCCTGCATTGCTGTTTACCCACTGCTCCGCAAACTGCTTTTTTAAAAGCAATCCCAATTTTTTTTTTGTCCTGCTGAGAAGACAAAAAAACTGCTTCTGCTGCTAGCAATTTGGCCTGCACAACACACCAGTCACTGTGTGTGCAGTGCAAGGGGAGGCTATATAGTGGTGTATCAGTGGTGTTGGTTGTTGGGCTGCCTTCTAAGGCTTCCTGACATTCCTGCATTGCTGTTTACCCACTGCTCCGCAAACTGCTTTTTTAAAAGCAATCCCAATTTTTTTTTTTGTCCTGCTGAGAAGACAAAAAAACTGCTTCTGCTGCTAGCAATTTGGCCTGCACAACACACCAGTCACTGTGTGTGCAGTGCAAGGGGAGGCTATATAGTGGTGTATCAGTGGTGTTGGTTGTTGGGCTGCCTTCTAAGGCTTCCTGACATTCCTGCATTGCTGTTTACCCACTGCTCCGCAAACTGCTTTTTTAAAAGCAATCCAATCTCCCTTATCCTCTAGTCACTTTTGTCACAGCTGTGCCATCGAGCCTGTCACATAGCGCTCAGATATTCATTGGGCCTCACACAATCCAAAAGTGTCCAGTGTCCAAAAGTGTGTGCAGAGATTCAAAATCTCCCTTATCCTCTAGTCACTTTGGTCACAGCTGTGCCATCGAGCCTGTCACATAGCGCTCAGATATCAGTGGGCCTCACACAATCCAAAAGTGTCCAGTGTCCAAAAGTGTGTGCAGAGATTCAAAATATCCCTTATCCTCTAGTCACTTTGGTCACAGCTGTGCCATCGAGCCTGTCACATAGCGCTCAGATATCAGTGGGCCTCACACAATCCAAAAGTGTCCAGTGTCCACAAGTGTCTGCAGAAATTCAAAATCTCCCCTGTCCTATAGACACCTTGTACCTTGTTTTACATTACTATATAGTTTGTTGGATTTTGTCTACATCTCTACCAAAAATGAGGAAGGCTGGTGGAAGAGGCCATGGAATTGGGCGGGGGTTGGCAGCTGGTAATGATGGTGTTGGTGGTGGATCTGATGGTAGTGGCAAGAGCAAAATAGGACCGAATGCAGGAGGTGCTGACCCTGCGTCATCATCTGGCTACATAAGGCCTCGAAGGCTTAGTTTTCTAGGAGTTGGCAAACCGCTTTTAAAGCCAGAGCATCAGGAAAAAGTTTTGTCTTACATTGCTGACTCAGCCTCCAGCTCTATCGCCTCCTCTTCTTCAGTTGCAAAAAGTAAAAGCACTGAGTCGTCATTGGAGGCTCATGTTCATGAACCACACCTTTCCTTGTGTCCTTCACCCCAACCAAGATTGAAGGATGACGCAGGCCATACTACTGATTACTCCATGGAGCTGTTTTCACATACCATGCCTGGATTATCAAGTGAAATGGTGAATTACCCAGGCCAAGATGAATCTGACATGGAGTGCACTGATGCACAGCCGCTGATGGATGATTCTGCTGGTACATTCACTCAGAGCACTACATTGTCCTCGCAGTGTACAGAGCCAGATTCTGACCCTGATGAGACTCAGGTGCCCCTTCCCGCACACTATACCACCATACACGGTGACACAGAGGAAGGTGCACATGACATAGAAGAGGAGGTGATGGATGACCCAGTTGTTGACCCAGATTGGCATCCATTGGGGGAAGAGGGTGCTGCTTCCAATAGCTCAGATGAGGAGCATCCACAGCAGACATCGACATCGCAACAGCTGTTATCTGGCAGGCCCAGAGCACTCCAAAGACAGGTTCCAAACATCAAAAGAGTTGCTGGACAGCTTGTCCAGAGGGTCAAAAGATCACAGCGTGCTAGGCCGCAAAATGTCTGCCAAAGTAGGAAGAGTGCAGTGTGGCACTTTTTTGAACAAAATCCTCATGATCAGGCCAAGGTTATCTGTAAGAAGTGCGCAAAGACCTTTAGCCGAGGGAAATATCTGAAAAATTTGAATACCAGTTGCATGCTTAGACATTTAACCAGCATGCACTTGCAAGCGTGGACACAACACCAAACCTCAAGTGCCACATGTGCAACTGATCACAACGAAGGTAGTCAGCAGCGCTACATTGTTTCCCCCACTGTAAGCCCACCGGTTAGCACAGCAGCAAATGTTGAGGTGTCGTTGCAAGACCACAGCAGTCAGGGAATCCCACTGTTATATCAACGAAAGACTGATTCTAGGCCATCAGAAAGAACACCAACTCCATCACCATCATCAACCCTCTCTCAGTCCGCCCTTTCCACCGCTACTTCCACCATATGCAGCTCTCAAGTCCAGCTCACCCTCCCAGACACTATGAGTAGGTCAAGAAAGTACTCAGTCTCTCATCCGCGTACACTGGGTTTGAACGCCCACATTGCCAAACTAATCTGGTTTGAGATGATGCCCTTTCGGTTGGTGGAAAGCACAGCTTTCCGCGAACTCATGGCCTATGCAGTACCACGCTATGACCTACCCAGTCGCCACTTCTTCTCTCGCAAAGCCATCCCAGCCCTCCACCATCATGTGAAAGACCGCATTGTCCATGCACTCAAGCAGTCAGTGAGCGGAAAGGTGCACCTCACAACTGATGCATGGTCCAGTCGGCATGGCCAGGGCCGTTACGTGTCCATCACTGCGCACTGGGTTAATGTGGTGGATGCAGGGTCCACAGGGGACAGCGGTGGTGGGACAGTGCTGCCTAGCCCACGGTATAGGAAACAGTCGGCTGTAGGCGTTCGACCCTCCTCCTCCTCCTCCAGAAGCGAAAGCTCGTCCACAGAGCGCAGTCGTAGGAGCACTCCATCTGCAGCTGCCACTGTTGCACACGATGTGTCCCCCTATCGAGCAGCTAGTGGAAAGCGTCAGCAGGCTGTGTTGCAGATGATGTGTTTGGGCGACAGACACACGGCCGAGGTGCTGGCCGAGTACTTGAAGCGACAAACTGAGTCATGGCTGGGCAGTGTACATCTTGAGGCAGGCAAGGTAGTTAGTGATAACGGCCGTAATTTTGTGTCAGCCATAGCCCTTTCAAAACTCAGCCACATACCTTGCTTGGCTCACACCTTGAACCTGTTGGTGCAGTGCTTCCTCAAAAATTATCCGGAGTTAACAGCCCTGCTCCAGAAGGTGCGAAGACTGTGCGCGCACATCCGCCAGTCGCCTGTACACTCCGTTCGTATGCAGAAGCTGCAGCGATTGCTCCACCTTCCCAACCACCGCCTCATTATCGACATTGCAACAAGGTGGAACTCCACCCTGCACATGGTGGAGCGGCTGTGCGAGCAGAGGCAGGCCATAATGCATTTGTGGGAGGATACACGGCCAGGCACTTTGAGAGCAGACATGGAGTTGACAGGTGTGCAGTGGTCGAAGCTGAAAGACCTTTGTAAAGTCCTTCAGTGTTTTGAGGAATGCACACGGCTGGTAAGCGCAGACGACGCCATCCTAAGCATGAGCATCCCACTTATGCGTCTGCTCATGCAAACTTTGACGCACCTTAAGGAGCAGGCGTCTGCAGCCAATGTTGATGAGGAGGAAGAGGAGGAGGGAATCCTTGATGACATTCAGCCATTGTCTGCTCAGGGACCTCTCCTGGACGATGGGGATGATTACTTAGGGGAGGAGGATGCATCTCGTGGGGCAAGTGAAAATGTTGACATGGCAAGGTCTGGTACAGGGTTTGTGCGTGACTGGAGGGATGTGGATTTGCCAGAAAGTGCTCCTCCACCCAGCACTCGCAGTGCATCATTGACACCGGGAACATTGGCCCACATGTCAGATTATGCCTTGCGGATCCTAAAAAGGGACCCCCGCATTGCCAAAATGATGAACGATGACGACTACTGGTTGGCCAGCATCCTGGATCCACGCTATAAAGGCAAATTACAAAACATCATGCCACAGGAGAACCTTGACCTAATATTGGCTAATAAACAAGCAACTCTGGTAAATCGGTTGCTTGAGGCATTCCCAGCACACAGCAGCGGTGATGGTTCTCACACGAGCCGTACGGGCCGGGGGCAGCTTGGCAGAGGTGTTCGTGGTGCACACAGCAGAAGTGGCGTTGGAGACAGGGGTTTCATGACAATGTTGTGGACTTATTTTTCAAATACCGCTCACACAACTGGTAATACTGCATCGATAGAAAGTGACAGGAGACAGCAGTTGTCAACTATGGTTACAAACTACTTTTCCTCCCATATCGATGTTCTCCCACACAGGTCATTCCCCTTTGACTATTGGGCCGCTAAACTGGACACCTGGCCTGAATTGGCCCAATATGCCTTACAGGAGCTTGCTTGCCCAGCTGCAAGTGTGCTATCGGAAAGAGTCTTCAGTGCAGCTGGATCAATCCTGACAGAAAAAAGGACCCGTCTGTCAACCCAAAATGTGGATGATCTAACCTTCATTAAAATGAACCACGCATGGGTTTCCAAGGATTTTGTCCCACCTTCCCCTGATGACACATAGGGTGACAGAAAAATGGCTTGCTTTGGTCCACCTCTTCCTGGTACTTCACCTATTTCGCCTTTTGCATCAGCTGAATGTCCAACATCAACATATGCCACTTTCTAAAACTCCCTAACTGTGCTGCCTCCCCCCCCATGGCCGGGGTCACCACCTAGCGCACGACACCGTGCGAGTGCCGTTGCCCTGGACAGGTGGGTAGGCCGACTCTTGGGCGCGGGCACTGGCACAGGGTCCCTCATAGTGCAATCAAGTGTCTCTGACGGTGGTGGTGCACACCCGCCGTCAGACACACCGCTGTACTATGAGGGGCCCAGTGCCAGTACCGACGCCCACGAGTGGGCCCCCCTTGCTTGGGCAGGGCCCCAGCATTTGCAATCTTTACCTCTCCCTGCTCCTCCGCTGTGTAATCTGGGCCGTCAAATCCATACTGTGCCTGACACCGTCTGAGCCTGCCTCCTGATGTATAGACATATATTTTGAATGTGTACGCTATCCATACATGTTATCCGGGGATACGGTACCCTTTCTAACCTTTGTGCAATCACGTGCAATCCATACTGGGCCTAACACCATCTGAGCCTGCCTCCTGAGACATATATTTTGAATGTGTACGCTATCCATACATGTTATCCGGGGAAACGGTACCCTTTCTAACCTTTGTGCAATCACGTGCAATCCATACTGGGCCTAACACCATCTGAGCCTGCCTCCTGATGTATAGACATATATTTTGAATGTGTACGCTATCCATACATGTTATCTGGGGATACGGTACCCTTTCTAACCTTTGTGCAATCACGTGCAATCCATACTGGGCCTAACACCGTCTGAGCCTGCCTCCTGAGACATATATTTTGAATGTGTACGCTATCCATACATGTTATCCGGGGAAACGGTACCCTTTCTAACCTTTGTGCAATCACGTGCAATCCATACTGGGCCTAACACCGTCTGAGCCTGCCTCCTGATGTATAGACACATATTTTGAATGTGTACGCTATCCATACATGTTATCTGGGGATACGGTACCCTTTCTAACCTTTGTGCAATCACGTGCAATCCATACTGGGCCTAACACCATCTGAGCCTGCCTCCTGAGACATATATTTTGAATGTGTACGCTATCCATACATGTTATCCGGGGATACGGTACCCTTTCTAATCTTTGTGCAATCACGTGCAATCCATACTGGGCCTAACACCGTCTGAGAATGATAGATGGGGCCCACCATACACTGGAACATTCCAAAGATGGACATCAGACACTGGAGCAGCATTTACAGGGCCCATTATACACTAGAGCATTAGAAATGGGGCCCATTATGTTTGGAGCATTATTTGGGCCCATAAGACAGTAGAGCTTCATCCATGGGGACCAACATATACTGTAGCATTATGTGGAGCTCATCATATACTGTTTCAAACATTATATGGGACCAATGATTCTGTATGGAGAAATAGATGGGCCTCGTCATGAGATGTAAAAAGTGAGGTATTTTTCATTGTACTATACCGCTATTTCTCTGCCGTATCGGAGCATGATGAGTTGTGGTATGTGTTAAAGGGGCGCTCTTTCGCCCAGGGCACATGAAAACCTGGAGCCAGCCCTCCCCCCCCACAGTCTGTAGCCAAATAACCCCCATTTTTCAGTGCGTAACTTGTATTATGAAGTTAATTAAGGTTGACAAGCTTAAGTAAGAAGAATTGATGCTTTTTGGCATTCAAATGGGCACTGTTGGTGTGTTTCCTGTCCTCCTCTCACTGCCGACTTTTATTCCCCATTGACTTACATTGGGTTTCGTGTTTCGGGACAACCCCGACTTTTCCCTATAATCGGACGATCTTGCTCGACCCGACTTTTGGAAAAGTCGGGTTTCACGAAACGAAACGCGACCCTAAAAAACCAAAAGTCGCTCAACTCTAGTCATGACGTTAAGCATCCCTCTAGAATGGATGGTGTTTGTGTTGTTTACACCTTACTTAAAAGTCATTTTGTCTTTAATCAGTGTCCCGTGTCATCTTATATTAACTCATTTCACCATTACTGTACAGATAGGGATACCCCCTTAAGTCCAGTCGTACAATACTGAAAGTGATGAGACTTGTAAAATAAAAATAATTCAATCATTACAAAGAAGATAAAATCACTAAATTGAAAAATTATGAAATGGCAACATTTTATATGTCAAACTTATAGATAAATAAATGAATGAATAAATAACACCATTTCTTTGCTGCATCCGATGCTGTCCTTGTGCAACCAATATCCCTCCTTGTCCTCGAAAACATAACTGGATGATATAAAAGATTGTCAATAAAGGACATAACTTCAATGCTTGAATTTGGCACCAGATAAAAGAGAATTATTAGTCGCGTCGATCCCTGCACTCAGTAATCATCATTGTGAATGTTTAACAATGTTCTATGCCATTCCTCTGATAGTATTGGAAACCACGCAATGTCTGATATACACTGTCCATATAATGGAGCAAAAATTCCGATACTGAGCCAAGAAAGGCAATTCTCACGAAAAACTCCAAATCCTATTCATAATTATAATAAAAATACAATGAAAAAAAATGGACAATGCTTCAACTAAAGGCTTTGTCCCATGTTTAAATAAAACATGTAGTTTTTATATCACATAAATATAGACATTCTTTAGCTTGAAGCTTTTAAGCAAATTCTGCAATGTCTAGATATTGCTATTACACTACATCCCTAATAGATTTTTTGATACTCTTTTAGAACATCCCCTACCGATGAGTACACCTGTCATACCTCAGGATTCGATCCGGCAGTTTTGTGGTTATCTGCTGGCGTCTCAATCCACTGAGCAACCGGAGATCCTGTCACTGTCAAGGTGCTGATTACCCTTTGCCTTTTCTCACTCTATTCTTGTAGCAGGTGATATCCATCTGATATCTGGCCTATCCTATCATTCTGTGGGGCCTTCTATTTAAACCTCACTGCGGCCTCTGTTCCCTGTTGTTGATGGCTTACAGCTACCTGGTTTGGTGGTGAAGGAGTAGTCCTTATTTGTGACAATCAGTTGGCGTTTGCTCTAGTAGTTATCTCTGTGATTTTAGTAGTGTGTGTATTTCCTTATCCTCTCCCATTTGGTTGGTCGTTCCGACTATTCCCTTATTTTCCACTTTTGAGCTTCTTTTATGATTGAACTTTCCTTTCAACCCTGTCTGTTTCCCCTGTCTGTTTGGTTTGTGCTATCTGTTTCTCATCCCATACCTCCCAGGGTAGGGGAGGAATTAGTTCAATGTGCATTCAGGAGCATAGTAAGAATGGAGACCCAGGCTTCTCTACCTTCAAGAGTACCCCTGGGACAGGGATAGTGAGGGCCCCAGCTCCAGGGACAGATGCAGGCTCCTCTCTCTTACTTAAGATTGGCATATCATGACAACGCTATTACAATTCCAATTTCTCACAATGCAAATCAATACAAAGTTGTGGCTTGGTTGTAGCTTACATCCCAACCATTTGGTGACCACATGGAGACACATGTAGCTTTAACAACTCCCAATAGAACATAGCAAATCATGTTTTTTTTCTAATTAATCGGGTCATCTTATATTGCCAAAAGTACTAGAAAGGAAGGAAACAACCATAATCCTGTAGACTGTGAGCCCTCGCGGGCAGGGTCCTCTCTCCTTCTGTACTTGTGTGTTCCTTGTCTTACAAATATTTATTGTACTTGTCTATATTTCCCCTTTTCATATGTAAAGCGCCATGGAATAAATGGCGCTATATAAATGTATGATAATAATAATAATAATAATAATAGCTAGATGTGTAGTTCCTGAAGGAAGTACAGATAGTGATTTGAAATGGTGCCTGGGCTGCCCCATTAAGAGAGACTTGCCTGCTTACCCTGCAAGACTTTCAACTCAGGATCCGGTTTAACTGTGGGTACCTCTCAGGGGCCACTTTGGCCTGTGATTTGGAGGCCGGAGTCGATCAGCCTCCGATTTGGAGGCCGGGGTTGATCAGCCTCTGATTTGGAGGTTGGGATCGATCAGCCTCCGATTTGGAGGCTGGGGTCGATCAGCCTCTGATTTGGAGGCCGGGGTTGATCAGCCTCCTATTTGGAGGCCGGGGTCGATCAGCCTCTGATTTGGAGGCCGGGGTGGCTCAGCCTCCGATTTGGAGGCCAGAGTGGCTCAGCCTTTGATTTGGAGGCCGGGGTCAATCAGCCTCCGATTTGGAGGCCGGGGTTCATCAGCCTCTGATTTGGAGGCCGGGGTTGATCAGCCTCCGATTTAGAGGTCGGGGTGGCTCAGCCTCCGATATGGAGGCCGGGGTGGCTCAGCCTCTGATTTGGAGGCCAGGGTGGCTTAGCCTCTGATTTGGAGGCCAGGGTGTCTCAGCATCCGAATTGGAGGCCAGGGTTGATCAGTCTCCGATTTGAAGGCCGGGGTGGCTCAGCCCCCTATTTGGAGGTCGGGGTCAATCAGCCTCTGATTTGGAGGCCGGGGTGGCTCAGCCTCTGATTTGGAGGCCGGAGTGGCTCAGCCTCCGATTTGGAGGCCAGGGTCGATCAGCCTCCGATTTGAAGGCCGGGGTCAATCAGCCTCTGATTTGGAGGCCGGGGTGGCTCAGCCTCCGATTTGGAGGCCGGGGTGGCTCAGCCTCCGATTTGGAGGCCGGGGTGGCTCAGCCTCCGATTTGGAGGCTGGGGTGGCTCAGCCTCCGATTTCGAGGCCGGGATCGATCAGCCCCCAATTTGGAGGCCGGAGTCGATCAGCCTCCGATTTGGAGGCCGGGGTTGATCAGCCTCCGATTTGGAGGCTGGGGTGGCTCAGCCTCCGATTTAGAGCCCGGGGTGGCTCAGCCTCCGATTTGGAGGCTGGGGTGGCTCAGCCTCCGATCTGGAGGCCAGGGTCGATCAGCCTCCGATTTGAAGGCCGGGGTGGCTCAGCCTCCGATTTCGAGGCCAGGGTCGATCAGCCTCTGATTTCGAGGCCGGGGTGGCTCAGCCTCCAATTTGGAGGCCGGGGTGGCTCAGCCTCCGATTTGGAGGCCAGGGTCGATCAGCCTCCGATTTGAAGGCCGGGGTCGATCAGCCTCCGATTTGGAGGCCGGGGTCGATCAGCCTCTGATTTGGAGGCCGGGGTGGCTCAGCCTCCGATTTAGAGGCCGGGGTGGCTCAGTCTCCAATTTAGAGGCCGGGGAGGCTCAGCCTCTGATTTGGAGGCCAGGGTCGATTAGCCTCTGATTTGAAGGCTGGGGTTGATCAGCCTCCGATTTGGAGGCCGGGGTCGATTAACCTCTGATTTGGAGGCCGGGGTGGCTCAGCCTCTGATTTGGAGGCCGGGGTCAATCAGCCTCCGATTTGGAGCCTGGGGTCACTCAGCTTTCGATTTGGTGCACCGGCCCTTTAAGACTCATTTTGGTGCGCCGGCCCTTTAAGAATCACTTTGGCACATCGGCCCTTTAAGAGCCAGTTTGGCGCACTGGGCTTCTAAATTCACTTTGCGCACATTCTCTCCCTGGGGCATGTGTCATGTGATGAAGCTAGATTTGCATTTGTGCTGTGGGTTTCGCTTTAAGAGCTGATATTATCTGGCAGAAACTGTGTCCTGGGGGCGTCATGTAAAGTTCGTAGGCGTTGGCATAGTAACTGGGTGTGCCTGCGCATATCAATGAGCTTAACTGCCGCAACTGGTCCACAAATTTGAATCGCCTCACAACTACCCCATGTATTCCTATGGCAAAATTTTCCCATTGAAATGCATTGAGACAATGCATTCCAATGACGGGAATTTTTTTTTCAAACGCAAATTGCGCAAAAACTACAAATCCGATTGACACGAAAAATACTTAGCACACCTCTCGTGGACGCTGGCTTCGAAACGACGCCTCAACGGAGTCAACTGAATAATAATAAGTTAGCAGCGTTCGGATTACATGATAGTGCTTTATTCAAAGCACTATAATAATAAAGGAATTTATCATCCCTTCTATCAAAAGTTTCAAAGTTTGTTGCAAGTCGTGTTTTCTCAAAAATTATGTGTCTGTTTTCCCTTTTGAACCATCCCGTCACTTGTCTTAAATAAGAGACCGGCTTAGCAAAAGGAACTTGGATTGTAAATATTAAATTTTGACATTTATATAACCCCAAAGATGCACCAAATGATTAGGGGGCGCAACATAATGGGTTTTGGGTTCAAAGCTAACATATAAAATACCAGTCCTGATAAACTACCCCAACTTGTCTAGCGCCACCTATAGCCACACATGGATCCTCGTGTAGTGAACACATGCACCTGAGATATTTCTGCTATTCCGAATGGCAACAAAAAAAAAGAATCATCTCACTAGAAGTAAGTACTCACTAGGACACATTAGGTGGATGTTCTAAAAAAGAATCAAAATAACAGCAGGGGGCGCTATGAGAAGCCTTTCACATAAGAGTTATTACTTGATTGATACAAGTTTAGTGACATGCTGTGAGTTATCTGAACTTTCGAAAACAAAGTAGTAAGATGTCAAATCGACTCCTGTTCATATGAGATTTAGATTTCTTTTTTTTTTGGTTCAAAATAACCCATGGTGCATCAAATTTATAAGGAGTGTGCCTTAAGAATTAAAGGAAATATGTCACCAGGTTTTACTACAGTATCTAACCTGAAGACAGCATGATTTAGGGGTTAAAAAAAATCCAGATTTCAGCAATGTCTCTCTTACCAAGCTCTGTGGATTTGTTAGCTTGCAATGATTGGTATAGCACCAGGTGCCTATCATGGCTGGGACACAGCAGCACGTGCATGCTAGTCTGACACCCCCCCTCTTGTGATAGGCTTCTCACTGTCTATGGACATTGTATATACAGAGCATGGTGTGGGTGGAGCTAGCTTCCTCAGCTCTGCTGCATTATTAAATCTAATCACTCTGATTGTGTCAGAAAGGCTGCACCCATGGAACGAAGTGATATATTGTTGGACTCAGCTTCTCTTGACCTACATTACTCTGCTCTCCAATGAGGAAGCAAAATCCCGCTTACAGATTCCCTTTAAGGACCTGTCCAACTGTGGGGAATTTTTCCCTCTTACATTTGCCCTTGTTTTAATAAAAAATGTCATCATATAAGATTTTGTTTTCTTCCAAAACTTGTGTATGGCAAAATTTAGTACAAACTTCAGAGTGAGTTCACTGAGAATCTGTCAGCGCTCTATGATGGACGAACAGGTGGTTTGTAATGTTTTTATCTGATTTACAACCACAGACAACATCAAAGTTGAAAGTGTAGTAAAAAAAAAAGCCTGTAAAAGCCAAACAGTGCAAAATTTTAATGGAACCACATTGCAAAAATAATCCCAAATACATGTATTTAAGGAATTTTAAAAAAAAGTACCCTAAGGTCTATAATCTTTTAAGTCCACTATGACCCCTACAAACTGGGTAAGTCTCCTTTGTGAATGAAGGTTAGTGAGAATATGTGGACACTGCTTAATTCACTGACTATAGTAGTGAGGGGCACACACGCGTACTACTTATCTATTCACACACAAGACTTTGAGACTTCCATTTTCTGGATCAAGTGTGGGTCTCATCAGCTAGGACCCTAATGATAAGACATTTACTATCAATCTGTGGATAAATGATTGATGTTATTTATGTGTTAATGCCTTAAAATAAAAAGATTCCAACTGCTCGTAGCCACCACTAGAGGGGGCCAGTGGTATAATATTTGCGAAAGACATGACAGTGTGCAGTGAGCTCCCCCTGGTGGTGACGATTGTAAATTAAGTATTGGGCAGTATTGAGAAGTTTATTAGCCTAATGGACTATCAGGTATCCATTTTTAAAGGGGGGCATCAACTTTAATGAAATGTCAATGGGATTAGTATCAGAATTAATTTCGGACTTTTTCGACGGAACATCATATAACAAGAATATAACGTGATAGTGTAGCACTACAGACACTTCTGTGGTGCATTAGTGTTTATTTCTCACATTTCCCAATATAGAGGGTACGGTTAATGGGAATGTGTAGCATAATGTCATGGCAATTGATGGCAATTCCATCCTTTTAACTTGTGAAAGTTACTAAGAAAAGACTAATAGCAGAGTGAAAAAGTCTATTTTTTATTGGAAGAAATGGGCAAGCATCATATAGATTGGTCCTTCCATGATCACAGGTTTAACCATTCACAGCAGGAATCCTCCTCTGTAGCTACAGGCAGCGGGGAAAGCTTCTTCCCTCCGAGCATGAGCCAAATCTGTTCTTCTTTGGCAAATTCTGGGAATATAGAAGTTTTTTGCTAGTCAATGTATATACTAAAGTGGATAACTTAAAGTTAAAGCATTATTCCTAAAAAATACATTGGTTATTTCTGTTGGTCTGACTGCTGGAGCCCCAATATTGGCAATCAGCAAGTTATTCCCTATCCCATAGTTAAGGGATAGCTTAATTTTTTATTTTTTTCAATTTTGAGGAATATCCCTTTAAATGGGTTTCTGACATGCAGGAAACTTATTAATCGTGGCTAATAAAGAACTAAGATTTACTGATGTACTTTCTGTTTCACTTTTTTTGTGCTTTTCAAGATTCTATCAAGTTTTGTTGGAAACTGAGAAAAAGACCAAGAATATCAGACCGGTGGGGCTTCTCCACCAATCAGATAATATCTCCAGAAGAGTGGCGCACTCGGAGGCCACTGCGCCATTCTTACTGTAGTGGTCATTCATGGGTACTGCAAGTAATTATTGAATTACTTCAATATTCTATTATTGACCAACCCCTTTCATTGTTCATTTCCTGAGCATCTAACTGTGTTCTGGTTATATGGTTAACTGTATCACGAACTTATGGCCAAGATTAGGGCAACGGTGCATCATGCAGGAATTTCATTACTAGGACCTATACAGTCATGCCATTAGTTTCAGTAGTAAAACCGTCCTCACAAGTTTCTTTTAACCCCTTCCTAACAAAGGACTTGATAGCACATCATTAGTTGAGGGTGTATGAAGCAGGCTCAGAAACTGAGCCTACTCCATACCCGGTGGGTGCTGAGTGCATTATACAGCCTGCACCTGCCCCAAACAGTAGTGATTACAGCTTACTCCTTTTTCTGTTTCTTATCCATTTAGCTACTATGATCATTCTCAGTAAATAGAACTTAAGTGGTTGTTAACAGCCTGCACTAACATTTGTCCAGTAATGGGTTAACATGACAACCAGGGGCCAAGTGAATGTGCCCGTTGTCACCATCGTAGTACTCCCATGAGATACAGCCTGTGACTTGGCTTCATAGGAGATTGTCATATTTGGTCTATATTGCTAAACAGAATTTTTTTTAAGAAAATACTACAAGCATGCAAATAAACAGAGGCTCAAGTCCACTAGGGGGAGTAGTGAAAAAATAAATCAAATTTACTAAAAAAAAAATTAAAAAATATAAGCATCAAATAGAAAAATAAAGAAGTCATCCTCCTTTCCCAAGTTTAGAAATAAAGAAATAGAAAATGAAAGAAAAAAAATAATATATATATATATATATATATATATAGTATCACCGTGTCTATAAAAGACCAACCTATAAAATTATTATATTAATAATAAACACCATCAAGAAAAAATGAAAAAATAAAATAAAAATGAATTGTCACTGTTTGGTCACCTTATATCCCCCTCTCCCCAATATATGGAATAAACGTGACGTATTTACTTGCCGTAATGGTACCAATAAATATTTCAAGTCAGCAGCAAAGACAAATTCATATTTTTAACAATTCTACATTTTTTAACCACTAAAATATAACAAATCTTTACAAGCTTGATACTACTGTAGCCATACTGGCGCAGAGAATCAGGTTACCGGGTCATTCCTATCGCACAATAAATGTTGTAAAAATTGATTCCAAAAAAACAAGTTCTGAATACATTGCTTTCACCACTTTAATCCAGTTTTTACCTTTTTTCAGTAAATTTTATGATAAAATTAATGGTGTTCACAACTACAAAAAAAAAACAAACCCTCATAGATTTGTAGAGATGGAATAAAAAAAAAGTCACGGAGCTTGGAAGAATAGGAGGAAAAAAAAATGAAAGAGCAAAAACGAAAAATGGCTGCGGCAGGAAGGGGTTAAAAGTCTTGACGCATCTAGTAAAATACTTAATTACTGTATATCCTCTACGATTATAGCCCTGGGGTGTAATAACTTAATGCACATAAGGCTGCCGCTGCCCATATGGCAAGTTCTGTAGAGAGTTTTGCCATCAGCATAGACATATATTATGTTTCCCAGGATCATCATTTCACACGTGGCGCTCCTCACCAATATTAAAAGCATTAATAAAAGGTCTATTTCAGGAACAGGATTGTAAAATCGGATCCTTTCTATTGTGGCTGAATGGAGCTATTTCCAGAAGCCAATCTCGATGACAGCTGCATTTCCATTTGGCCTCCACTTTACAATTCGGGAGTAAGGAACGTTGCGATACAAATATGCCGATCTTGACTACATATTCAGATATTGGGCTGGCTCTAATTGGAATGCTAGATGTTGTTTTTCCCTTTCCTCGTACTCTTTTCCAGCTTTTGACTGTTACTAATAGAAGCTGACAATAATTTGGATTTTTCAGGGATTTTTGCACCTTTGCTTACCTGCAGATGATTTTGCATTCTTTGAAAAAGTTAGGTAAATAACTAAAGATGAGCGAACCCGAACTTTATTACTGTAGGTGTTATTAATTTCTATTAGTACTATGATAGTAAAATTGATTGCATCTCTATGACGGTTGCAAAACCGTATTGATGTTAGATTTTACAGCCACTTTGTAGCAAATATTGCTACCGCCTTTTGACGGCTATGGAAAACGTTGAGCGGTGTTAGTTCGATTCTGCTGCCATTATTTAGAAAAAAAATAAATTGCGTACAATGTTTTGAACGTTGTGGAAACGTAAGTGGTATCAGATTCCACCAACCCTATAGAAATAAAAACTGACGTATAACTTTATGACAGTTCCAAAAACTCTAAATTTGTTAGATTGTATCGTCATTATGGTGCAGCAATTGCACGTAATCTTATCAAAATTGCAAAAAAATAAAAATGCATGCAATCTTATGATGGCTGCATAAAATTAAATGATGTTTAGAGATTAGCGATCCCTAACTTAAAAGTTTGGGGTTCATACTGGACAGTTAGTTTCCGGTGCTAATTGCCGAACACGGACTTCTCACGGAAGTCAGTTGTAATGTTCAGAGTTCTAGATGAAGTCTGGGAGGAGAGAGAGAGAATATTTTCCAAATGAAAATTTTGGGTCCCCATTATTTGGGTTGGGTTGTGGTTCAAGTTTAGGTAGAGATCTGGTACCCGAGTCGAACTTTGGAATAAAGTTCAGGTTGGGTAACAGGACCTTAACTTCCACGGTTCCACTCATCCCTAGTAATAACATACTGATTGCTGAAGTTTCACCTTCTTTGTCCTCCATCGAAAATGAGAGCAGATCTTTGAATGCCATTTTAGAAAGGACCGGTGGATATTTGGCTGTCTCCAATGGCCCCATTGCAAACACGGCCAAAGCGCCATTTTGATGGGGCATTTCAGAGCTCTTCTTAGGATATCCTAAAAGAACCAGTGTTAGACTAGTTGATAAGCTGCCTAGTTCAGAATAACTTTTTAATATCTTGGACTAAAGAATAAAGACCACCTCCATGTCAACTATCCCTGCAGAGGCTGTAGGTAAATAGTAAGTCAATGATTGAGATCATCATATTATATTCATGGTCATTGATAATTACTTCTTACACACTAGTGCATTACAGCAAAAACAAGTTGTAATGTGGTCTAGGGACTGACTTGCAGGGGAGGATCCCATAGACGCCTACATTTTATCCACATTTCCATGAGTTTTTGCTTTGGAGTTAGTGCATTTGAGTCAATCATGAGTACAGAACATGCTTGCCAACTTTTGACTGCTAGAAACCTATAAGAAAAATACATTTTCTTGAAAAATTTGCAAGTAGTTATCACTTTTACCAAGCCATGTCCCCATCCTCAATTCCTTCCTCCACTTTCCCAATTCCCTGCCTCCCTGAATGAAGAAACCTCACAGTTTCAGGCCACTTCGGGATGGTCCTAGAGATGTGATGACTCTTCCAGGATTCTATGAGGTGATCCCTTCCGGAGCTTTCCAGATATTATATGAGAGTTGGTAATAAAGAAGCTTTTATTACCTGTTTATATTGTAAGACAGTAACATGGAAAGCCATAGGTTTTTCCAAGTATTAGAGACTGTAAATCTTGTGATGGGTCACTAAATTCATATAAAAGGGGATATAGGTCATCTGAGCTCAGACCAACACAGGTCTGTTGAATGGGATGTCTCGGCTGACAACCATTATCTAATTAGGATACATATCTAGTGTGCAGAATATTGGGATGCAATACTATATTACTAATTAAGGATTTTCAATGACAAATAATTCTACTGATAACCCTTGAGAATCTAAAAAATAAGAATAATTGGTGCATTTGAGTGTCTCTTTCAGCAGTCAATGTGCAGAACAGACAGAGATTAATTGAATATTTTTGTAAGTCTACAAGGGAGGTCTTGTCTTAAAGGCAATTAGTCAAGATGCTCCATAAGCTTAAATAATGATTTAATGACTAGACCACCCATGAAGACTTAAAAAAAAATATAAAATTAATCTCTCCCATTATCATTATCTAACTAGGAAATGTAACTAGAGCGTAGAATATTAGAACAAAAAGGCACCTAAGTGACCAAAGAGTTTTAAAGACTCACCAGAACCAAAATAAATAGATTTTATATATATATATATATATATATATAACAACTTGATGAATATAAAATGTCCCTTTCAGCAGTTAATGTGCATAGGAGCATAAAAAAACGCAAAGGATCTACTGG
Organism: Dendrobates tinctorius; assembly: GCF_039654945.1. Classification (NCBI taxonomy): domain Eukaryota; kingdom Metazoa; phylum Chordata; class Amphibia; order Anura; family Dendrobatidae; genus Dendrobates; species Dendrobates tinctorius. The sequence continues at coordinate 18,765,874 of NW_027361810.1, read as the reverse complement.
TAGGCATTGTCACTGGAGGGAGCTCCAATATTGCACTGCTGAGGAAATGGCAGATGGCTGAGGAAATGGAGGCCAAATGGTAGTAAGGGGTTACTCTCACTGAAAATGAACATGTTTAGTTTATAAAATAGAATAATAATAAAAAAACACTAAGCATTTTGAAATCATACAGCTTCTTCCTCAGGTGCTTACACTTGAGGAAGAATCAGGCACGGCTTTGAAATACATTGTGGTTTTTTTACCATTTCATTCAATAAATAAGTTCCTATACACCTGAGGAAGAAGCCGGTATGGCTTCGTAACGCACAGTGTTTTTTCTGCCGTTTGATTTCAAATGATGTACTGTATATTTGTATACACCTGAGTAAGAATCCAAAACGGCTTAGAAACAAGTATTTTTTTTTTTTTTTTTACCATTTAGGTTTTAAAAAAAAAAATACATCCACAACTACTTGTAGCTAGTTTAACCCTTTATTGTCATTTGGCTGCGGGAACCGCATCTTTGATTCAGCCACACATTGACAGTTCCTATCAGCAGATTCTTTGTAGTTTATATGATCTCTGCTTTTCTCTCGGATCACAACCCGGCCGTTTGTAGATTTGCCGGCAACAATCAAGCTTCGTACGTTCACTTCTAGTTGTTACATGCTCAGTGCATCACATTCAGGTGAGTTCTTTATAAACTCACCTTTTCTACATCAATCTGGGTGATTCCTTTTAGGCGTAGGTGATTCTTTTTCTTTTTTGTTTTTAGAATAGGCACAAGAGGCAGATATTTAGTAGATTTCTCACGTGGGTAAAAATCTTTTTTTTTTTTCCTATAGATGTAGAATATTTTGGCGTTTACAATGATGTTTTCTTAAAGTCGTCTTTAAAGCCTTTCGACCATCTTGTCTAATTCCCTTTCTTTTTTCAGTTCTTTATTCTAATGTTATAAACACTATACTACAAGTATAGAGGATCGCACAAGGGCATCTAAGGGCCGTTGCATGATCTTATTTTTCACAATTGACTTGACACGTTAGATTCTTTACTGTGATCCCGGTGTATAAATGCATTGATTTCCCATAAAGAAATGTATCCATTAAGTAAGAGTTCATCTGGTCACTGCTTGATGCCGCAAGAGATAATTTGTTGGGGTTGTTGACTGGTGAAGTCTCCTCTTTATGTGATGGTCTCAGCTTTCAGAAGGTCAACGTAAACCGTTATCCTCCAATTAGAGTGAGATTTTGTCAAAATTGTATGGTGAACACATAAAAGATGTTATGTTGATCCAACATGTAGTAAGACACAACTTAGGAACAGTACAATACCAATTATTCCTACTCTAGAAAAGTCTTAAGAATGAAGTCATATATCCGATTCATAATTATGACGCACCTGCTCCGAGACAATTACTGTTCCCTAGCACTCAATGCTGCTCTTATTCCCTTGCATTGCCTTTATTCTAAATTTTACGAATAAAGCTAAATGCAAACTTTCCTGTTGCTCATGTTGTAGTAAATTTTCAATACTTAGTAGCAATTGTAACAGCCGGTAATTAGGCAATGCATGCAATTAGAAACAGTAGGGAAAACATCCACAAGTGGATTAAAAAATGCAGGGATTATTATTATTTACAAATTACAGCGCCATTTATTCCATGGTGCTTTACATGTGAGGAGGGGGGTACATAATAAAAACAAGTACAGTATTCTTAAACAATACAAGTCACGACTGGTACAGGATGAGAGAGGACCCTGCCCGCGAGGGCTCACAATTTACAAGGGATGGGTGAGGATACAGTAGGAGAGGGTAGAGCTGGTCGTGCAGTGGTTTGGTAGATCGGTGGTTACTGCAGGTTATAGGCTTATTGGAAGAAGTAGGTCTTCAGGTTCACTTTGAATGTTTCCATGGTAGGCGAGAGTCTGATGTGTTGGGTTAGAGAGTTCCAGAGTAGGGGGATGCGCGGGAGAAATCTTGTATGCGATTGTGGGAAGAGGAGATAAAAAGGGAGTAGAGCAGGAGATCTTGTGAGGATTGGAGGTTGCGTGCTAAGTACCGGGAGACGAGGTCACAGATATATGGAGGATACAGGTTTTGGATGGCTTTGTATGTCATGTTAGGGTGGTGAACTGGAGTTTCTGGGTAATGTGGAGCCAGTGAAGGGGTTGACAGAGAGGAGAGGCTGGGGAATAGAGGGGGGGCAGGTGGATTAGTCAGGCAGCAGAGTTTAGAATAGATTGGAGGGGTGCGAGAGTGTTAGAGGGGAGGCCACAGTGCAGGAGTTTGCTGTAGACAAGGCAGGAGATGATGAGGGCATGGACTAGGGTTTTTCACAGATTCTGGGTTGAGCAATGTACGGATCCAGGAAATATTTTTGAGTTGAAGATGGCAGGAAGTGGAAAGGGCTTTAATATATGGTTTGAAGAAGAGATCAGTGTCAAGGATAACCCCGAGGCAGCGAGATTGTTGGACTGGGGAGAGTAGCAGCCATTTACTTTAATGGATAGGTCCATTGGGGGGGGGCAATGAGAAGCTTAGAGGTAGTCCTCTGGGATTAAACAGATGCAAATGTAAACACACTGTAAATAATGCTCCAATATAGAATAAATAACAAGTTTATCAAGAAATGTATAATTAGGGACGGTCGGAAGACTCCCTCCAAATTTAAGTAAATAGAATATAATGGATTTTTTTTAATAAATATTATAAGGAGTAAAAAACAAGCGTCCAGTCCAAAAGAAACTGGTGCCAATACAAGTGCAGTAAATAACATTTAGTGCATCACAAGATGGTATGGTCAGCTAGTTTCTATTGCTAAATTAGAATAAATGCATATATCCACATAAATTACACAGGTCAACGAAAAAAATTTTTTTTTCTGGTGTCCAAAATATTTTAATGAATTTGGGGTATTTTTGGGGTGCTGATTCTGAATATGTCATCAGTTTTGCCAGATTGGCTCAAGTTTTTGAGATTTTTGGTATCTTATTTATAGCACTTGTTGGTAAATGCGACGCATCATCTCATTAATTTCTTTGGATTAGTACTTGAACTGAGCAGTTCTCAATATAGTTTTGTGTTAATTAGTGTTCTAAAAGTTTGTTCATAGCTTGATTTTTGCACTAACTTTATGTTGTTGTCTGTTTTCCAGTGAAAAGCATGAACTCATCATGAAGAAGTTGTCTTAACGATCCAGACTCATTCTGTTACATTTGTGGTGAATATACACTGCCAAAACATAGAAGAAACATAACAGACTTCGTAAAAAAAGTGTATTTTGCCTATTTTGGGGTTATGCTTGGGGACCAAGACAAGTTTTGGGCACCACACATAGTGTGCAAAGCATGTATCGAATTATTACGAAAATGGAGCAAAGGACAAAGAAAAAGCTTCAAATTTGGTGTTCCAATGGTGTGGAGAGAGCCAAAAAATCATCATGATGACTGTTATTTCTGTGCAGTGCAAGTGCAAGGATTCAATAAGCATAAGAAACGAAAATGGGAGTAACATGGAATCTGCAAGAAGGCCTGTCCCTCATTGTGAAGATGTGCCTGTACCTGTGTTTACCATAAATAACAGTCATCATGATGATTTTTTGGCTCTCTCCACACCATTGGAACACCAAATTTGAAGCTTTTTCTTTGTCCTTTGCTCCATTTTCGTAATAATTCGATACATGCTTTGCACACTATGTGTGGTGCCCAAAACTTGTCTTGGTCCCCAAGCATAACCCCAAAATAGGCAAAATACACTTTTTTTACGAAGTCTGTTATGTTTCTTCTATGTTTTGGCAGTGTGTATTCACCACAAATGTAACAGAATGAGTCTGGATCGTTAAGACAACTTCTTCTTGATGAGTTCATGCTTTTCACTGGAAAACAGACAACAACATAAAGTTAGTGCAAAAATCAAGCTATGAACAAACTTTTAGAACACTAATTAACACAAAACTATATTGAGAACTGCTCAGTTCAAGTACTAATCCAAAGAAATTAATGAGATGATGCGTCGCATTTACCAACAAGTGCTATAAATAAGATACCAAAAATCTCAAAAACTTGAGCCAATCTGGCAAAACTGATGACATATTCAGAATCAGCACCCCAAAAATACCCTAAATTCGATGAAATATCTTTGGCACCAAAAATGCTGTTGACCAGTGTTATGAATAGTAAACAAATAATATTAAATGTTAAATATTAAATAACATAGCTCATAAATTAATAAAGTGACAGTGCTCAAAGTATCTATACAACAACATAATTAAATAAATTCACATAGATAAGAAAAAGGACATGATGGAATGTATCATTGGTTTGGAAAAATTGTCAAATCCATGTGGATATGAAAGTGCTAGTGCAAAAAATAGATAGCTGACTAGTAAGTACAAATGCCACACACGCACACTGCAACCGCCCAATGCGTGTTTCGCCTGAGCTTTGAAAGCTCCTCAGCAGATAGGACAAGATTCACAGGGCTCAGGTTTGGCTGCACTGTAAATAATTACTGGCCTCATTGATATAGTCGTAGACAGCAGGAGATTACAGTGGTCAGGTGTTGTACATGTAGCAAATTTATTTAGCTTCCATGCTGGATTCACAGCCACACAGCTCAGTGATGGCGATATTTCCTACAGAGGGGATACAAATTAAAAATGTAGGACAGGAATCATATAATGACCAGAAATAGCATTGTACACATCAACTTATTCTGAAAAGTTTTCCGAAATCACAGATTTCGAGTGATAGCTTCTTTTCTCACAGTTTGGGTGCTGAATTTTTCACTTGAGTTTTGCATAATTTCTATTTTTGAGGGAACAGTTGTCGGTTTGCAAATCTATGATGAACTAGGTGAGGAAATTGACAGATATATGGAGTGGGATGTGTTTAAAGCAATTGATGAATAGCAAAAAAGTAATGACCACAAAATTTGATCCCTGAGGTGTTAATAGATATTCTTGTTACATATTTTCAATATTAATATGCTTTTATTAATTTTGTTTTTTTTCTCACTTCAATTGTTTCCAAAACCTCAAATATGTAGAAGCCAGTTCATAGTGTGGCTAGCTAACATAGATCCTCATTTTAAGATCTGTTTCTGCTAATGAATCATCAATCACATCCAGTGTAAGCGCAAGAGACAGGAAGGAAATTACATACAAGCAATCTATTTTTCATCTAAAATAAGTCATAATATACGATTTTTATGCAGCGCACTGATACATTATTTATCCCACCTAACCTGCAAGATGTTTACTGCTAATTTTAATATAAGATTTTAAATAATGCAGGACGCAGATGATTTTGGATAATTTGTAGTTTAAAATTAAAAGTTTGGTTATTTTGGATAAAGTCGCAAATCATCAACTAAGAGGTTATTCAATCATAATTTGGTAAATCTAAGAGAGAAAAGAAGAGAAAGGAAAAAAAAAGCTGCTTATGTGAGGTGCGAGAAAAAGAAGTCAAATAAATTAAAAAAAAAAAAAGCTTCTCATGTGAGGGCGCCAATAATAATAATAATAGCCAATCGTTAAGCAGTAAGGACATGATTGGCCGACAGGCATAATAGTAAGCGTTCTTTATGGTGGAACTACACGGTTAGTCTTTAGTAAATATTTATTTTAATCAATGTTCTCTCTTGATAGAAATTAAGTTTTATGTTCATATATTCCATTAAAAAATCCTTATTTACAGTTGTAATGAACTCTACTTTTTTATTTGGAACCTCTTTTTTGTAAAGTTGAAATGTGCTATGAGCCTAGTTAATAATAATAATAATACATTTTATTTTTATAGCGCCGACATATTCCGCAGCACTTTACATTTCAGAGGGGATTTGTACAGACAATAGACATTACAGCATAACAATAATCACATACAGTAGATTATAACAAATACCAAGAGGAGTGAGGGCCCTGCTCGCAAGCTTACAGTCTATGAGGAAAGAGGTAGACATGAAAGGTGGGTGGTAAGAGTTGCCCTGATTGTATGGACCAGCCATAATGTTAAGTGTGTAACAGTACAGACACAGAGGGCTAATGGATGCATAAAGCATGTGGGAACATGATGCTGGGAACCTGGTTATGGTAAAACTTTTGGCTCTGCCACACAGGGATAGGTTAGGTTAATGTGTTGAGGCGATAGGCCAGTCTGAATAAATGCGTTTTCAGGACATGCTTAAAATTGTGGGGATTGGGGACTAATCGTATTGACCTGGGAAGTGCATTCCAAAGAATTGGCGCGGCACGTGTAAAGTCTTGGAGACGGGAGTGGGAGGTTCTGACTATTGAGGATGCTAACCTCAGGTCATCAGCAGAACGGAGGGCATGGGTAGGGTGGTATACTGAAACAAGGGAGGAGATGTAGGGTGGTGCTGAGCCATGGAGGGCTTTGTGGGTGAGGGTAATAAGTTTATACTGAATTCTGGAGTGGATGGGTAGCCAGTAGAGTTGAGCGATACCGTCCGATACTTCAAAGTATCGGATCGGAATGGATCGGCCGATCTTTAAAAAAAGTATCGGTATCGCCGATTCCGATACCGGAAGTCCCATTCAAGTCTATGGGACTTCCGGTATTGGAATAAGAAAAACCCTGTTTTTGCCTTGTACAGCCTCTCTGGGGTCTGTACGGGCCTTTCGGGGGGCTGTGCCGGCCTGCCGGTGGTCTGTGCAGGCTCCGGTGGTCTGTGCCGGCCTGCCGGGGGGCTGTGCCGGCCTGCCGGTGGTCTGTGCAGGCTCCGGTGGGCTGTGCCGGCCTGCCGGGGGGCTGTGCCGGCTCCGGGGGGCTGTGCCGGCCTGCCGGGGGGCTGTGCCGGCCTGCCGGTGGTCTGTGCAGGCTCCGGGGGGGCTGTGCCGGCCTGCCGGGGGGCTGTGCCGGCCTGCCGGTGGTCTGTGCAGGCTTCGGGGGTCTGTGCAGGCATCGTCCGATGGGACTACAAGTCCCATCGGGCGATGCCTGCTACCATGACAGTGATTGACACATTAGCCAATGATGGGACAGTAGTAGTCCCATCATCCGGCTAATGTGTTGAATGTAAAAAAAAAAAATAAAAAAAAAATTACATGCTACAGACATGCTACATACATACAACATGCATACTACATACATGCTACATTCATACTACATACTACATACATGCTACATTCATACTACATAAATACTACATCTAACATACATACTACATATATACTACATACATACTACATGCATGCTACATACATACTGCATGCTACATACATACTACATGCTACATACATACCACATATATACTACATACATACTACATGCATGCTACATACATACCACATACATACTACATACATACTACATACATACTACATGCATGCTACATGCTACATACATAACACATATATACTACGTGCATGCTACATACATACTACATGCTACATACATACCACATACATACTACATGCATGCTACATACATACTACATGCATGCTACATACATACTACATGCTACATACATACTACATATATACTACATGCATGCTACATACATACTACATGCTACATACATACTACATATATACTACATGCATGCTACATACATACTACATACATACTACATATATACTACATGCATGCTACATACATACTACATGCTACATACATACTACATATATACTACATACATACTACATGCATGCTACATACATACTGCATGCTACATACATACTACATGCTACATACATACCACATATATACTACATACATACTACATGCTTGCTACATACATACCACATACATACTACATACATACTACATACATACTACATGCATGCTACATGCATGCTACATGCTACATACATAACACATATATACTACATGCATGCTACATACATACTACATGCTATTTACATACTACATATATACTACATGCATGCTACATACATACTACATGCTACATACATACTACATATATACTACATGCATGCTACATACATACTACATACATACTACATATATACTACATGCATGCTACATACATACTACATGCTACATACATACTACATATATACTACATGCATGCTACATACATACTACATGCTACATACATACTACATATATACTACATGCATGCTACATACATACTACATGCTACATACATACTACATATATACTACATGCATGCTACATACATACTACATGCTACATACATACTACATATATACTACATGCATGCTACATACATACTACATGCTACATACATACTACATATATACTACATGCATGCTACATACTACATGCTACATACATACTACATATATACTACATGCATGCTACATACATACTACATACATACTACATGCATGCTACATACATACTACATGCTACATACATACCACATACATACTACATATATACTACATGCATGCTACATACATACTGCATGCTACATGCATGCTACATACATACTACATACATACTACATGCTACATACATACCACATATATACTACATACATACAATACATTCATACAATACATACATAGACATACAGTACATATAACATAGAGTAACATACTTACCAATACTTGTCACATTGTTCCCCGAAGCCATTGTCTTTTCCGGAATAAATATTAACATAACAAACCACAAAAATACTCACCCACGATCCGAAGCAGTCCACGAGTGTGTCCCACGACGATCTTGGGTAGAGAACTGCAGCATCAGATGATGCTGCCGTTCTCTACGGGCTGCAGGAATCCAATGACGGAAGGTAGGTATCCTTCCGCACTGTATTCCTCCGCCACTTAAAAAAAAAAAAAGTCCCTAGTCTCACTTTATGCCATTGCTGTGTGGGAATTTCCCACACAGCAATGGCATAAAGTGAGACTAGGGACTTTTTTTTTTTTAAGTGGCGGAGGAATACAGTGCGGAAGGATACCTACCTTCCGTCATTGGATTCCTGCAGCCCGTAGAGAACGGCAGCATCATCTGATGCTGCAGTTCTCTACCCAAGATCGTCGTGGGACACACTCGTGGACTGCTTCGGATCGTGGGTGAGTATTTTTGTGGTTTGTTATGTTAATATTTATTCCGGAAAAGACAATGGCTTCGGGGAACAATGTGACAAGTATTGGTAAGTATGTTACTCTATGTTATATGTACTGTATGTCTATGTATGTATTGTATGAATGTATTGTATGTATGTAGTATATATGTGGTATGTATGTAGCATGTAGTATGTATGTAGTATGTATGTAGCATGCATGTAGCATGCAGTATGTATGTAGCATGCATGTAGTATATATGTAGTATGTATGTAGCATGCATGTAGTATATATGTAGTATGTATGTAGCATGTAGCATGTATGTAGTATGTATGTAGTATGTATGTAGCATGTATGTAGTATATATGTGGTATGTATGTAGCATGTAGTATGTATGTAGTATGTATGTAGTATGCATGTAGCATGCAGTATGTATGTAGCATGCATGTAGTATATATGTAGTATGTATGTAGCATGCATGTAGTATATATGTAGTATGTATGTAGCATGTAGCATGTATGTAGTATATATGTAGTATGTATGTAGCATGTAGTATGTATGTAGCATGTATGTAGTATGCATGTAGTATGTATGTAGTATGTATGTAGCATGCAGTATGTAGCATGTATGTAGCATGTATGTAGTATGTATGTAGTATATATGTAGTATGTATGTAGCATGTAGTATGTATGTAGCATGTAGTATGTATGTAGCATGTAGTATGTATGTAGCATGCATGTAGTATATATGTAGTATGTATGTAGCATGTAGTATGTATGTAGCATGCATGTAGTATATATGTAGTATGTATGTAGCATGTAGTATGTATGTAGCATGCATGTAGTATGTATGTAGTATGTATGTAGTATTTTTTTTTTTTTTTTTTTAACATTTAACACATTAGCCGGATGATGGGACTACTACTGTCCCATCATTGGCTAATGTGTCAATCACTGTCATGGTAGCAGGCATCGCCAGATGGGACTTGTAGTCCCATCGGACGATGCTTGCACAGACCCCCGGACATCAGCACAGCCCCCCGGCAGGCCGGCACAGCCCCCCGGCAGGCAGGTACAGACCCCCACAGGGTGCACAGACCACCGGCAGGCCGGCACAGCCCCCCCGGCAGGCCGGTACAGACCCCCACAGGGTGCACAGACCACCGGCAGGCCGGCACAGCCCCCCGGCAGGCCGGTACAGACCCCCACAGGGTGCACAGACCACCGGCAGGCCGGCACAGCCCCCCGGAAGGCCGGTACAGACCCCGGGCAGTCCACACAGCCCCCGGCAGAGACCACCGGAAGGCCCGAAATGACGGCGCATCATGATGCGCACACACCGCGCATCATGATGACGTCAGGCTGTCAATCAACTTTGAACTTCCGATTCCGATGCCGAATTCCGATATTGAAAAAATATCGGAAGTCGGTATCGGAATTCCGATACTTGCGGTATCGGAATGCTCAACACTAGTAGCCAGTGTAATGACTGGCACAAGGTAGAGGCATCGGTGTAACGATTGGTGAGGAATATGATCCTGGCTGCAGCATTCAAGACAGATTGGAGAGGGGAGAGTTTGGTAAGAGGGAGACCGATTAGAAGAGAGTTACAATAGTCGAGACGAGAATGAATAAGAGAAACAGTAAGAGTTTTTGCAGAGTCAAAAGTAAGAAAAGGTCGAATTCTAGAAATGTTTTTGAGGTGCAGATGACAAGAGCGAGCCAGTGATCGAATGTGGGGGGCAAAGGAAAGCTCGGAATCAAGTATGACCCCAAGACAGCGGGCATGTTGCTGGGGAGTAATAGTGGAACCACACACGGAAATGGCAATGTCGGGTGTAGGTACATTAGTAGCGGGAGGAAACACCAGGAGTTCAGTCTTTGACAGGTTCAGTTTCAGATATAGTGAGGACATGATATTAGACACAGCGTTTAGAAAATCGCCAGTGTTTTCTAGAAAGGCTGTTGTGATGTCAGGAGAAGAAGCGTATAATTGGGTGTCATCAGCATAGAGATGGTACTGGAAACCAAATCTACTGATTGTTTGACCAATAGGGGCAGTGTACAAGGAGAAGAGGAGGGGGCCTAGAACCGATCCTTGAGGAACCCCAACAGTAAGGGGAAGGTGAGAGGAGGAGGAACCGGCAAAAGAAACAGTAAAGGAGCGGTCGGAGAGATAGGAGGAGAACCAGGAGAGAACGGTGTCCTTGAGGCCAATGGAATGGAGCATAGTGAGGAGGAGCTGATGATCCACAGTGTCGAATGCTGCAGAGAGATCCAAGAGAATTAGCATGGAATAATGACCATTTGATTTAGCTGTTAGCAGATCATTAGAGACTTTAGTGAGGGCAGTTTCAGTGGAGTGTAAAGAGCGGAAACCGGATTGGAGAGGGTTGAGAACAGAGTTTTCTGAGAGATAGCGGATAAGACGGGAGTGGACCAGGCGTTCCAGGAGTTTAGAGATGAAGGGAAGATTAGAGACAGGTCTATAGTTAGCGGCACAGTTTTGGTCGAGGGATGGTTTTTTAAGTAGTGGATGTATGATGGCATGCTTAAATGAGGAGGGAAAAATACCAGAAGAGAGAGAGAGGTTAAATATTTTAGTTAGGTGAGGGGTGACAGCAGGGGAAAGGGACTGGAGGAGATGTGACGGAAATGGGTCACTGGTGCAAGTAGTTGGGCGAGAAGATGCAAGGAGCCTGCTTACTTCTTCTTCTGTGACTGGTTCAAAATCAGAGAGTGAGTTAGATGCAGTGGGGGAGGGAGGACAGTGCATGGTATGAGGGGATTTGGAGATAATTTCCTGTCGGATCTGGTCAATTTTTTCTTTGAAGTAATTGGCCAGATCGTCAGCTCAGAGCTCCGTGGTTGGGGCCTGTACTCTTGGATTGAGTAGAGAATGAAAAGTGTCAAAGAGACGTTTCGGGTTATTGGACAGTGAGATGATGAGGGTGTTGAAATAGGTTTGTTTGGAGAGGTGAAGGGCATTGTTGTATGTTCTAAGCATAAACTTAAAATGGATGAAATCTTCGTGTAGATTGGATTTTCTCCACAGACGTTCGGCGCACCTGGAGCACCGCTGCAGGAAACGTGTTTGCACCGTGTGCCAGGGTTGTCGCCATCTGCGTTGTGGTGTTCTATTTATAGGGGGTGCAAATTCATCCAGGGCACTTTGAAGTGTTTCATTGTAATGCTTCAATGCAGAATCAGGACATGAGAGGGAGGAGATAGGGGCCAATGAAGACTGCAAGTTCTTCAGAAGTTTCTGGGTGTTAATGGCCTGTATGTTTCTATAAGTCTGGACAGTGGGGGTGACCTGAGCAGCCTGGCAGTTCTTTATAGAGAATGAAAGAAGATTGTGGTCAGAGAGCGGGAGAGGGGAGTTTGCAAAATCATCCACTGCACAAAGCCGAGAGAAGACCAAGTCGAGGGAGTTTCCGTCTTCATGCGTTGGAGAATTAGTAAGCTGCGAAAGGCCAAATGAGGAGGTTAGAGATAAAAGGTGAGTAGCAGATGGGGAGAGGGGAAGAGCAATGGGGATGTTGAAATCTCCCATGATGAGGGTAGGGATGTCACAGGAGAGAAAATGTGGAAGCCAAGTGGCAAAATGATCCAGGAACTGATGGGAGGGGCCGGGAGGACGATACACCACCGCCACTCGCATGGAGAAGGGGGTGTAGAGTCTGACGGCATGGACCTCAAAAGAAGGGAAGACAAGTGAGGGTACTTGAGGGATAACCTGAAAGGTACATTTTGGTGATAGGAGCAGACCAACGCCTCCACCAGCTCTATTGTCTGATCTTGGGGTATGAGAGAAGTGTAGCCCCCCGTATGAAAGAGCAGCAGCAGCGGTAGTGTCTGACTGCTGGATCCAGTCAGTGGATCCTAGTTGCATCTGACCCAAGACATACAGTACCTGACGTATTCCCCTTACTATGTTATTTCCAGTGTGCCGCCACATCCACATGCACATTAGATTGCTGTCGACCAAACAATTATTTGGTCTATCAGTTGGCTGAGAGCTGTGTTATGAGCTCATTTTCTGCTCCACCAGCTGGGAGTTCTCCTTCCGTTCTCCCTCTGGTGGTGACAGGAGGTGGTGAGGTTAGCTTAATTGGTAATGGTCTCCCACCTGATGAGGAGGATAATGATTGGATCTCTGGAGTATCAGACTGGATATAAGACAGCCGACGCCCTATCCTGTTGATGGTGATTCAGTCTGCTTCTCAGGTCTTGGACTTCAGCTCTGCTCCATTCTTCTCAAGTTAAGTTTGTTTTTTGCTAATGTTCACACTTGCTCTTGTTGGTCAGCTCAGTTTCTGTGTGGTCAGCCAACCCAGCTGGGCTGTGCTGAATCTCCACTCTTATTTATCTGTATTTGCCAATTTGCCTTTTATTAGATTGGCCTCTTTTTTGCTCTGTCTCAGAATATTTCAGAGTGCTGATATAGTGGGAGAAGTCTAGTGACTTCATGGTTAATTTTGTTATCAGAAGTGTTGGATATTATTTTTGGTAGGGTTTTTTGGCAGATTGCAGACAGTATCTTTCCTTTCCTGTCCTTTCAAGATAGTTTTGCCCCATCGCTTGCTCAGCCTATTTTTCTGCCTTTGTTTGTGTTTTCATCTTGCTTCACCATCAATACATGTGAGGGGCTGTCTTTCCTTTGGGGTCTTCTCTGGGGGAGTTAGTTTTCCCTTTTCTTACTTTTGGCTTATTTAGTTCTCCAGTTGTGACGAGGCGTCCAGGACCATCGTAGGCACGCTCCACGACTGCTGCTAGTTGTGTGTTAAGATCACAGGATCTGCAATCTGCATAGTTACCAACCTCTCTGGTTTTCTGAGACTTAGGGAGTGATGTTTTTCTCCTCGGTGACCCATTCATAACAGAGCTGTCTCTCCGAAGTTCCCAATGCAAGGACTTAGCGCTCATGTGCTAACTGTGAGAGAGGCGCTGCCAGACTCCTCTCTCCTTGGCGGCTAATCTCCCAGAGAACAAAGCAGTTGGCCATCCAAAATCAGACTGTTGTCTGATATTGGCAACATTGGCATGTTTGTCCATTGTTAAGGCCCTGTCACACATAAAGATGCACCAGTGATCCCGACAATGATACGACCTTGTCAGGATCCTGGTGCATCGCTACATGATCGCTGGTGAACTGCCAAACAGGCAGCTTCACCAGCGATCAGCACCAGCGAGGACGCTGGTCTCTAAGGTAAATATCGGGTTACTAAGCGGCGCGCATCACTTAGTTACCCGATGTGCACCTTAGAAACCTGCGTGCTCGCACTAGGAGATGCCAGCATGCAGGTTTCTAAGGTACACATCGGGTAACTAAGTGACGCGCGCCGCTTAGTAACCCGATATTTACCTTAGAGACCAGCACCCAGTGCCTGTTTAGAGCGCTGCGAGCGTCGCTGATCGTTGACTCCCACTGCCACACGCAGCAATGCGTGCTGACCAGCGGGAGATCAGCGATCAAAAAATGGCCCAGGCCGATCGAGCACGATCAGCGATACCCAGCGGGGGCCGGCCGCTGATCCCTGTCACACACAGCAATATCGCTGGCGAGATCGCTGTGGCATCACAAAATCAGCGATCTCGCTAGCGAGATCACTGTGTGTGATGGGGCCTTAAGTCTAATGTATGTAGGGTCTTAAGGGAATAAAGTGATAGGGGGCTGCTGAAGCATCCGGTATCACTTATCTTTGGATAAACAAAGAATTGGACAAGTGAAAATCAAAATATTTGCATGTCCTGCATTGATAGTGTAAACAAGGACTCTGCTGGGCTACCGGAAAACTGGAACAAGAGTGGACTTCTTTTTTGTTCTGCTGTCATGTTGCTGCTCATCCTTGATGGTTCCACTAGAAAGTTATGAACTTTAGGAAATTATCAGTTTCCGCCCCCCTAAAGTTGACATTAATAATACTGAAACCACAACTGTATTGTAACCAAGCGGACATTTAGATACTACTCAATGAAAAGCAAAATGAATGATGGTTGTGAGCAGATGACTGCTCAAGAAGTCCATGTGTCATAATAGGGAATATGTAAATGGGTCATCTTTGTAAGCCCCTTATGTCAGGCTAAGTGTCACGGTCACGCTTGTCTGGACGCAGCGAGTACCGCAAGGCGAACCCATATGACACACGTGACCCTGGATACACCGCCTCCAGTGGGGCGAATTTAAATAATAAACACATGCAGCTGGATACACCGCCTCCAACTGCCGAATTTAGACATTACACGTATATACAAGTCTGGAAACTCCGCCTCCAGTAAAGCGAATTTAAATAATAAAGGGGAACCTGGGAAACATTAACAATGGTGGGCCCTGCGATAGGGAATAGGGAAGTGGAGTCCTCCTGAGCTCCCCTGAGCCAGTGTCCCTGCACTCCTAACGTTCCCTATGCCGGTTCCGCACCGGGAGCGCAACAGGAACCTAAAAACCCTAGCTCGCCCTGACCTAAACCATCATTAGGGAATTGGTCAGTGTGGAAACTAATCCCACCACTGCACTAAAACACACATGAGGAAAGATGACAAAACAGGGGAAACACCACTTAGCTTTGCTCTGTTGCGTACGCTCCTAGCAACAGAACCCACCACCTATGTGCATCTTCTCCTCCACCCGGATCCATCACCATAATCAGATCCATCACCATAGTGCAGCCTTGGAGCAGAGTCCTGTTATGAGCTCATTTTCTGCTCCACCAGCTGGGAGTTCTCCTTCCGTTCTCCCTCTGGTGGTAACAGGAGGTACTGAGGTTGGTTTAATTGGTAATGGTCTGCCACCTGACGAGGAGGATAATGATTGTATTTCTGGAGTATCACACAGGATATAAGACAGCCGACGCCCTATCCTGGTGCTGGTGATTCAGTCTGCTTCTCAGGTCTTGGACTTCAGCTCTGCTCCAGTCTTCTCAAGTTAAGTTTGTTTTTGCTTATGTTCACACTTGCTCTTGTTGGTCAACTCAGTTTTTGTGTGGTCAGCCAGCCCGGCTGGGCTGTGCTGAATTTCCACTCTTATTTATCTGTATTTGCCAATTTGCCTTTTTGTCCTTTATTAGATTGGCCTCTTTTTTGCACTGTCTCAGAATTTTTCAGAGTGTTGATATAGTGGGAGAAGTCTAGTGACTTCATGGTTAATTTTGTTATCAGAAGTGTTGGACATTATTTTGATAGGGTTTTTTGGCAGATTGCAGACAGTCTCTTTCCTTTCCTGTCCTTTCAAGTTAGTTTGGCCCCATCATTTGCTCAACCTATTTATCTGCCTTTGTTTGTGTTTTAATCTTGCTTCACCGTCAATACATGTGGGGGGCTATCTTTCCTTTGGGGTCTGCTCTGGGGGAGTTAGTTTTTCTCTTTTCTTACTTTAGGCTTATTTAGCTCTCTGGTTGTGATGAGGCGTCCAGGACCATCGTAGGCACGCTCCACGACTGCTGCTAGTTGTGTGTTAGGATCAGGGATCTGCAATCTGCATAGTTACCAACCTCTCTGGTTTTCTGAGACTTAGCGTGTGTTGCTTTTTTTCTTCTCGGTGACCCATTCATAACAGAGTCCACCACCAATTGCAGCAGTCCAGTAACAGAGTCCCAATGATGAGTTCAGCTTCTGCCCAAAAAGTCAAGCATGCTTGAGTCCAGCTCTCAGCCACCAGGTCCAGCATGGTGAGTGCAACTCTCACCATCATCGCCACTCCACCAAGCCATGCAAACACCTCCTGCCGACACCATAAGCTGTGACTCCACCACGCCATGCCAGCCCTTCTTGCAGACCACCTAGATGCCACTCGTCCCCTCTGGCTGGGCTGCGCAGGACTCATGTTCAGCTCCTTCCTCCCCCAGGCTTACTTGCCAAAAGAACACACAATATCACCAACAATGATTGAACCCACCTGGCTCTCTTTTATAGAGCCTAACACCTGATTTGTAATTGCATGCACATTAACCCTAAAATTAAGGTGCGATACCACTCACCACCACCGGGCAACTTAGAATGAAACACCACGTGTAATAATTCTAATGGCGACCGGGGGCAATCACATCACACTTTGGCACCAAGCCAAAGGAAAAAAAGTTCACTTTGTGCATTTAAACTCAGATCCCGCTGGATCATGACACTAAGAGTTTTGGAAAGTGCAATAGGGATGCATTTTACTCTTTTCAGAATGGGTTCTATCTATATTTCAACGAGTCCGCAGGGTCAGGATAATCAATGCTTGTCTAGTGATAGTTTAGTCACTTTATATTGGACTCTGTTGAATTTTTATACGCCTTGTTATAACAACTCTTTTGAATCATCACTCTTGTTTCAAAAATTCTATTTAACCTTTCATTTTTAAAATGAATTGAAATTGAGACCTAAGTAAAATGGTTGGCAAGAAAGCTTTCGTAGTGGTTGTACCTTAGCTTGCTATAAAGTTTCCGGGACAGAAAATCTACCACAAAATGTGTCCATCCAATTTTGGTTAAAAATTCCAGTTTCGATCAATTAAAAATTCAAAATATTATCATGACATGCTAGTGAAGCAATCATCGGGTTATAGTTCACATTACAACCTCTGGGTGGCTAGATATAGACTAAACAACTCTCAGCAGAGTATCAAAGAAATATCATTTTTCGAAGCTGGCCATCTTGTCTTTAAAAATGTTGAAGTAGTGAAAAACACTTTTGTTTTGTTCCCTTGCTTTATTATTGTATTTTTTTTCTCTTTACTTTACTTTTCTTTTCTGTTCCTTTAACGCTGACTCATGACCACAGTAACAGTTTTATTAGGGCTACTGTGTTTGAGAAGAGTCTTTGCCAGATTCATCAACTTTGTGAAATCTCTCCGGGGGCCAGCCTATCTGCTGAGAATGGAACACAAAACAATAGCTGTGAACTGTTTTGTGTGGAGCTTGATTAGATCTGATGTCCCAGTTTTGTTGATAAATTGTTCTATATTGTAACTTGCATCCGGCAAATACATTTTCTCAATCCAGGAAGGTGAAATGTTTTGTGAGTGCGAGAACAAAGGTTCCGTAACTATATAATCGCAAAGTGACTCGATTTGTTCTGTTGCCATCTTTGCTATCATTTCCATGGCTTTGACTTGACATTAACTGTGGGTAATAGCTCACGGTCTTTGTCAGATACCACAAACAGCAACAGATCATTTGCTTATCATTTACAGAGTTGTATAAACCGGCATAACCTTATAAACAATTCTTGCTCTCATTTCCACTTCTTCTACAATGTCTTAATGCCAGCAGTCACTGTAGAGCCAAGACTGTGGTTTACAATTACAGATGTCTGTACTTTCCAATGTTTGCATCCCAAATACACCCCTCCTCCATCATCCAATGAAATACAAGATTGTTAACAGATATGACAATGGCTTCCACCTACAGTTGTCACTCAGCGTCGAGTTGGAATGTGAAATTGTCCCAGGAGCCATTTTTCAACACATCATGCTACTGTGAGCAGTCTTCGTGGCCTAAATGTCTTGCCATGACTTGAAGAGTCTCCAGACTTATCTCATTGGTTGGTGACTATACAGGAGCTGCCAGTAGCGGATCTCATGATTTGCCTAAGTGCATCCAGTGCAACAGAACATTCCTCCTACAACTAATATTACCCTCGTTGTTAGCAGCCAAGGTGCATAAGAATGGGCATGTCTACCTATGGCTCATACTCCATACCAAATGAATCTTTTCATCATGTGCATATCATCAACATGTCTATCCATCCTGTGATTTGCAAAAATCCAATATTTGGACAGAAATCAATTTACCCGCGCTTTTAGACAGAGTGCGTTGGTTAAACACTAAAAAAAATGTATGTTAAGTACCTGTTTAGTGATGGTGATGCTTGAAGATGATTTAGCAGTAGAAGAAATTGAGTCAAAAATACATGCGATCAAACTAGAGTAAAAGAAAGGACTGTTTAGCAAACAAGAATATTTAGTAAGATGGCGGTATGTTAGGGCCCCGTATTAAATTTATAATAGATTAGTGCTCCCTTAAATAAAATAAATACTTATCAGGAAGTGTTATTGACTTAATACTTATAGCATAAAAACATGTATTCTAAA
Organism: Dendrobates tinctorius; assembly: GCF_039654945.1. Classification (NCBI taxonomy): domain Eukaryota; kingdom Metazoa; phylum Chordata; class Amphibia; order Anura; family Dendrobatidae; genus Dendrobates; species Dendrobates tinctorius. The sequence continues at coordinate 18,746,802 of NW_027361810.1, read as the reverse complement.
AAACTTAGTGACCCTTTTGATGGTGCTTGGTCCACGTGGAAAAATACTGCAGGTGACAGAATAGAAAGTAACTTGGTACCTCTAGCAGGGCTGCAGGCGTGAACTGTATTCCAGTCAAGGCGGTAGTAGAGAAAAAAGAGTTCTACTTAGCTTAGAGCCTTTGTGAGACGGCTTGCAGGCAGATTTTGTGAGAGCTGTCCCGGCCGGTGACAGACGCTCGCTCGGCCTGAAGTGTAGAGATCCTTGCGCGCTGCTCGGCAGGACCTTCGTGACATTCGGGTCACGTGACTCATACAGAAGTCCAACACTTGTTACAGTTTCATTATTAAAAAGGATATATATATATATATATATATATATATATATATATATACAGCTCTGGGAAAAATTAAGAGCCCACTTCCAAATATTCAAGTTTGTCTGATTTTTCTCTTTATAGGTATATTTTTGAGTAAAGTGTTCTTTTAGTCTACAAACTTCTGACAACATGTCTCAGAATTTTCAAGCTATAAATTTTGTATTTTTTTACTGAAAAGGAGAAATAGACAAAATTAAAAACAGTGCTTTCAGACCTCAAATAATGCAAAGAAAACAAGTTCATAATCATTTATAATTAGTGTTGAGCATTCCGATACCGCAAGTATCGGGTATCGGCCGATACTTGCTGTATCGGAATTCCGATACCGACTTCCGATATTTTTTCAATATCGGAATTCGGCATCGGAATCGGAAGTTCAAAGTTGATTGACAGACTGACGTCATCATGATGCGCGGTGTGTGCGCATCATGATGCGCCGTCATTTCGGGCCTTCCGGGGGTCTCTGCCGGCCTGCCGGGGGGCTGTGCCGGCCTGCCGGGGGGCTGTGTGGACTGCCCGGGGTCTGTACCGGCCTGCCGGGGGGGCTGTGCCGGCCTGCCGGTGGTCTGTGCACCCTGTGGGGGTCTGTACCGGCCTGCCGGGGGGCTGTGCCGGCCTGCCGGTGGTCTGTGCACCCTGTGGGGGTCTGTACCGGCCTGCCGGGGGGCTGTGCCGGCCTGCCGGTGGTCTGTGCACCCTGTGGGGGTCTGTACCGGCCTGCCGGGGGGCTGTGCCGGCCTGCCGGGGGGCTGTGCTGATGTCCGGGGGTCTGTGCAAGCATCGTCCGATGGGACTACAAGTCCCATCGGGCGATGCCTGCTACCATGACAGTGATTGACACATTAGCCAATGATGGGACAGTAGTAGTCCCATCATCCGGCTAATGTGTTAAATGTTAAAAAAAAAAAAAAAAAAAAAAAAATACTACATACACACTACATGCATGCTACATACATACTACATGCTACATACATACTACATATATACTACATACATACTACATACATGCTACATACATACTGCATGCTACATACATACTACATGCTACATACATACTACATGCTACATACATACTACATATATACTACATACATACTACATACATGCTACATACATACTGCATGCTACATACATACTACATACATACTACATACATACTACATGCATGCTACATGCATGCTACATACATACTACATGCATGCTACATGCATGCTACATACATACTACATGCTACATACATACCACATACATACTACATACATACTACATACTACATATATACTACATGCATGCTACATACATACTACATGCTACATACATACCACATACATACTACATACATGCTACATACTACATACATACTACATACATACTACATGCATGCTACATACATACTACATGCATGCTACATACATACTACATGCCACATACATACCACATACATACTACATACATACTACATATATACTACATGCATGCTACATACATACTACATGCTACATACATACCACATACATACTACATACATGCTACATACATACTACATGCATGCTACATACATACTACATATATACTACATGCATGCTACATACATACTACATGCTACATGCATGCTACATACATACTACATACATACTACATGCTACATACATACCACATATATACTACATACATACAATACATTCATACAATACATACATAGACATACAGTACATATAACATAGAGTAACATACTTACCAATACTTGTCACATTGTTCCCCGAAGCCATTGTCTTTTCCGGAATAAATATTAACATAACAAACCACAAAAATACTCACCCACGATTCGAAGCAGTCCACGAGTGTGTCCCACGACGATCTTGGGTAGAGAACGGCAGCGTCAGATGATGCTGCCGTTCTCTACGGGCTGCAGGAATCCAATGACGGAAGGTAGGTATCCTTCCGCACTGTATTCCTCCGCCACTTAAAAAAAAAAAAAGTCCCTAGTCTCACTTTATGCCATTGCTGCGTGGGAAATTCCCACACAGCAATGGCATAAAGTGAGACTAGGGACTTTTTTTTTTTTTAAGTGGCGGAGGAATACAGTGCGGAAGGATACCTACCTTCCGTCATTGGATTCCTGCAGCCCGTAGAGAATGGCAGCAACAGCTGATGCTGCCGTTCTCTACCCAAGATCGTCATGGGACACACTCGTGGACTGCTTCGGATCGTGGGTGAGTATTTTTGTGGTTTGTTATGTTAATATTTATTCCGGAAAAGACAATGGCTTCGGGGAACAATGTGACAAGTATTGGTAAGTATGTTACTCTATGTTATATGTACTGTATGTCTATGTATGTATTGTATGAATGTATTGTATGTATGTAGTATATATGTGGTATGTATGTAGCATGTAGTATGTATGTAGTATGTATGTAGCATGCATGTAGCATGCAGTATGTATGTAGCATGCATGTAGTATATATGTAGTATGTATGTAGCATGTAGTATGTAGCATGCATGTAGTATATATGTAGTATGTATGTAGCATGCATGTAGTATATATGTAGTATGTATGTAGCATGTAGTATGTATGTAGCATGCATGTAGTATGTATGTAGCATGCATGTAGTATGTATATGGTATGTATGTAGCATGTAGTATGTATGTAGCATGCATGTAGTATATATGTGTTATGTATGTGGTATGCATGTAGCATGCATGTAGTATGTATGTAGTATGTATGTAGTATATATGTAGTATGTATGTAGCATGTAGTATGTATGTAGCATGCATGTAGTATATATGTAGTATGTATGTAGCATGTAGTATGTATGTAGCATGCATGTAGTATATATGTAGTATGTAGCATGTAGTATGTATGTAGCATGCATGTAGTATATATGTAGTATGTAGCATGTAGTATGTATGTAGCATGCATGTAGTATATATGTTATGTATGTAGCATGTAGCATGCATGTAGCATGCATGTAGTATGTATGTAGTATATATGTGGTATGTATGTAGCATGCAGTATGTATGTAGCATGCATGTAGTATATATGTAGTATGTAGCATGTAGTATGTATGTAGCATGCATGTAGTATATATGTAGTATGTAGCATGTAGTATGTATGTAGCATGCATGTAGTATATATGTTATGTATGTAGCATGTAGCATGCATGTAGCATGCATGTAGTATGTATGTAGTATATATGTGGTATGTATGTAGCATGTAGTATGTATGTAGTATATATGTAGTATGTATGTTGCATGTAGTATTTATGTAGTATGAATGTAGCATGTATGTAGTATGCATGTTGTATGTATGTAGCATGTAATTTTTTTTTTTTTTTTTTTACATTTAACACATTAGCCGGATGATGGGACTACTACTGTCCCATCATTGGCTAATGTGTCAATCACTGTCATGGTAGCAGGCATCGCCCGATGGGACTTGTAGTCCCATCGGACGATGCCTGCACAGACCCCCGGAGCCTGCACAGACCACCGGCAGGCCGGCACAGCCCCCCGGCAGGCCGGCACAGCCCCCCGGAGCCTGCACAGCCCCCCGGCAGGCCGGCACAGCCCCCCGGCAGGCCGGCACAGCCCCCCGGAGCCTGCACAGACCACCGGCAGGCCGGCACAGACCACCGGAGCCTGCACAGACCCCCTGGCAGGCCGGCACAGCCCCCCGAAAGGCCCGTACAGACCCCAGAGAGGCTGTACAAGGGCAGGAAAGGGTTTTTCTTATTCCGATACCGGAAGTCCCATAGACTTGAATGGGACTTCCGGTATCGGAATCGGCGATACCGATACTTTTTTTAAAGATCGGCCGATACCATCCGATACGATACTTTGAAGTATCGGACGGTATCGCTCAACTCTATTTATAATCATTTAGAAACAACAATACTAAGGTTTTAACTCAGGAAGAGTTCAGAAATCAATATTTTGTGTAATAACCATGATTTGTAAAAACAGCTTTCATGCGTCTTGGCATGCTTTCCACCAGTCTCTCACGCTGCTTCTGGCACAAACATTTAAGTAGTTCTTCATTGTTTGATGGCTTGTGACTAGTGTTGAGCGATACCATCTGATATAGAGAAATATCGGATCGGATTGGATCGGCCCAATACAAAAAAAAGTATCGGGTATCGCCGATTCCGATACCGGAAGTCCCATTCAAGTCAATGGGACAGAAATATCGGAATGAAAAAAAACCCTTTCTTTACTTGCACATCCAGTTTGGGAGGGGGGGAAGAGTGTGGGCGGTGCGTGGGCAGACACTGTGCATGTCTGTGTGGGCCTGCACAGATGACGATTTCCCGTGGAGAACAGCAGCATCAGCTGATGCGACCGCTCTCTACGGGGCTCCAGGAATCCAATGACGGGAGGTAGGTATCCTTCCACACTGTATTCCTCCGCCACTGTAAAAAAATAGTCCCTGGTCTCACTTTATGGCAAAAGCTGCGTGGGAACTTTTTCACACAGCAATGCCAAAAGTGAGACTAGGGCTATTTTTTTTACAGTGGCGGAGGAATACAGTGCGGAAGGATACCTACCTCCCGTCATTGGATTCCTGGCAGCCGGCACAAGCCCCCGGCAGGCCCGTACAGACCCCCGACAGCCGGCACAGGCCCCCAGCAGGCCCGTACAGGCCCCCTGCAGTCGGTACAGGCCCCCTGCAGTCGGCACAGACTGCGCATCATGATGACATCATTTCAGCAGCCAATCACAGCCACAACAGTGGCTCATTGCATTATGGGGACTTCCGATTCCGGTGTCCGATATTGAAAAAATATCGGTACTCAGTATCGGAATTCCGATACAGCGAATATCGGCCGATACCCGATATTTGCAGTATCGGAATGCTCAACACTACTTGTGACCATCCATCATCCTCTTGATTACATTCCAGAGGTTTTTAATGGGGTTCAGGTCTGTAGAGTGGGCTGCCCATGACATGGTTTTGATGTGGTGGTCTCTTAATTTTTGCCAGAGCTTTACATACATACTGTGCTCAGCATACATTTTGACAAGTTTTATCAAACATTTTTTAAAACCATCACATAAAAATAAGATTAACAGTATAACTTTCATTGCATACTCTGAATCGCCTTATTAAGGTCCTGCCACAGCATCTCAGTTGGATTAAGATCAGGACTTTGACTAAGCCACTCCAAAAGTCCGAGCATTCCTACAAGGAATCTCACCCCCTTAGACTAGCATTTCTTCTGCGGTGTTGCTATCAGTGTGTCAAGAGTGGGAGAAGAGGGTTGCATTGACAATCCAACACAACGGGCAGCACTTTGAACATATTATATAAGTGGTCTTAAATTTGTAAATAACTTATGAAAAAAAAAGTTACATTAAAACCAAGCACATCATTGTTTTTCCTGTGAAATTCTCAATAAGTTTGATGTGTCAAATCACCCTCTTCCCATTAGAAAAAATAAAGTTGGATCCAAAATGGCCGATTTCAAAATGGCCACCATGGTCACCACCCATCTCTAAAAGTTTCCCCCCTCCCATATACTAATGTGCCACAAACAGGAAGTTGATATCACCAACCATTCCCATTTATTTAGGTGTATCCATATAAATGGCCCACCCTGGATGTATATATATATATATATATATATGTACATATACATATCTATATTAACGCTGTGTAGGAACATTGATCTTGTGCGAGCCTAAATTGGTCCACCAAGGTCTTCTCCACCTTATCTTGATAGTTTCAAGCTATTGGGTGTCTAGTCTTCCTCATCGCCTTGTACCTTCTATTTTTCTGATCATGACATCTATCTCCATTGATTGCTATCTTCGTATGATATGTCCAAAGTAGGCAGGTTACAGAAAAAGATACATATAGTATGGAAAATGCAATTATTTACCAAAACAGTTGAACCAGGAGAGATAACTGGTCCTCTTTAAACCTAGGTTCTCAAGAGATAAGACGTTTGTAGCGCTTGACAATAGATTATATATCTTAGACTGGAGTATGACGTTTTTGGGTCATAATTTATACTATTACTCTATCCCTCCCTAATCATCACAGTCTATGAATATTATATGTATTAATGTGACAGAAGGGGATGTAGATCTACTAGAGCACAGATTTGGCTATAATATCTTCTCTTCTTTTTAGTGATACGATTGGCCTTAGGTGCTTAAAGAAGTCCTGTACTCCACAGTTAAAGCAACACACAAATTAACCAGTTTTGTAATAAATTATTTTCTGTTCATGCGTTACTAAGTTTTCTTACTGTCCTATATATAACAATTAAACAGACATAAAAATAACCTGACTAATCACAACATTATCAAATTGAGCTACATTTGTGAATGTACCTGTGTATAGACTGGAAAATGACAAAGCAAACCTTTAGAAACATCATTTGAACTGTTTATAGTGGATCCGTGAACATTACCCTCAATTCCAACTTCATTTTCCATGTCAGATTCCTTTGGGAAATTTCTTGGATGCTAGTTCAAAAAAACAATATATAAATAATTGTTGTAGAGATAATAATTTCCCCTGAAAATAAGTCAGTATTGACAGATTATCTTCTGACCGTTTCTGGAGCTCGTAAACGTCCTGAGATTCTTGTAATGGAAATAGTTTATCATCGGAAATTATGTTCAATTGAACTGTGTGTCCAGTTTGCTAAGGTAGATTATAATGAATTCCTTATATAATGAACACAAGAGATTTCGCAGAATGAGGCCAGATATGGTTAAGATAACGTGAGTGTGTAGGAATACATGCCACACAGTTAGAGCTAGACTCACATGTTTGGATGACCCTAGTCAATTACTCTCAATATCATCCAGCCCTAAGCACAGCACACAGAACTATTTTGTATAAAATAAAATTTGAAATATTTTATAAATAACATTCTTGTTTATTTCTTTTATTTTAAATAAATATTTATTGTATTTCATTATTTTGGAGAAATCAAGGTGATAAAGGTGATAACTAGTAGAGTTGAGCGAAACGGGTCGGTCATATTCAAAAGTCGCCGACTTTCGCTGAAGTCGGGTTTCATGAAACGAAACCGACCATAGCGTGAGGTCGACCATGAGGTCGGCAACTGGAGCGCCAAAGTCGCGTTTCAAAAGATGCTTCCAGCGCCCTTTTTCAGCCAATGATGGAGGATGCACACTGTGGGCAACGCGATGACATAGGCATCGGTCACCACCATTTTTGAGAAGGGCATGCAAGTGATTGGCTGGCTTTGTGTGGCGTCACAGGGGCTATAAAAGGGCGTGAACGCCGAGCGCCATCTTACTTATGGCGATCTTAGCATAGGGAGAGCTGCTGCTGATTCTGTAGGGAGAGCGCTAGGCAGGGAAGAAGAACCAAAAAACTGCTTCTGCTGTTAGCGATTTCCACTTACAACACAACACTTTGTGTGCAGTGACAGGGGAGGCTCTATTTTTGTGCATCAGCTCTGTTGGTTATTAGGCTGCCTTATAAGGCTCCCTGATAGCTGCATTGCTGTTTGCACACTGCTGTGCAAAATGCTTTTTTAAAAGCAAAAATACTTTTCTTCCTCTTTTCTGCACAGTTACCAAGGGTTAATTTTTCCACCCATTTGTGTGTGCAGCAGTCCTGCTTATAAGGCTGCCTGCGTCTATACTTGGACTGAGAGCATCATTGTCAGCGTCCTCAAATCTCTAGTGAGATTCAAAATCTCACCAATCCTATAGACACCCTCCACCTTGTCATACATCATCCAATTTCAGTCTGTTACATTGAGGTGTAATCTCTACTGGGCCAGAGACAATAGTTCTGCGTCCTCAAATCTATAGTGAGATTCAAATTCTCACCAATAGTAGATACACCTTCTACCTTGTTTTACAGTACCATATAGCTGGTGGTATTTTGGGTACATTTTCACAAAAATGAGCAAGTATGGCGGAAGACGCCATGGAAGTGGGTGGGGGTTGCCAGCTTGTCCCGATGGTGGTGGTATTGCATCTGTTGGTAGTGGCAAAAGCACAATAGCACCTAAGGCAGGAGGTGTTGAGCCTGCGTCATCGTCTGGCTCCACAAGGCCTCAAAGGCTCTCTTTTCTGGGAGTAGGTAAACCACTTTTAAAGCCGGAGCTTCAGGAACAAGTTTTGGCTTACATTGCTGACACAGCCTCCAGCTCTCTCGCCTCCTCTTCTGAAGTTTCAAAAAATAAAAGCACTGAGTCGTCATTGGAGGCTCCTGGTCAGGAACAACACCTTTCCTTGTGTCCTTCACCCCAACCAAAAGTGAAGGATGTGGCAGGCCACACTGCCGATTACTCTATGGAGCTCTTTTCACATACCATGCCTGGGTTAGCAAGTCAAATCGTGAATTACCCAGTCCAAGATGAATCTGACATGGAGTGCACTGATGCACAGCCACTGCTAGATTTTTCTGCTGGTACATTCACTCAGAGCACTACATTGTCCTCGCAGTGTACTGAGACAGAATCTAACCCTGATGAAACTCAGGTGCCCCTTCCCCCATACTATACCACCTTACACGGTGACACAGAGGAAGGTGCACATGAAATTGAAGAGGAGGTGATGGATGACCCAGTTGTTGACCCAGATTGGCATCCATTGGGGGAAGAGGGTGCCGCTGCCAATAGCTCAGAAGAGGAGGAGGATCCGCAGCAGCCAGCGACATCGCAACAGCTGTTATCTGGCATGATCGTAGCAGTTCAAAAACGTGTTACAAAAAACAAAAGAGTTGTAGGACAGCTTGGCCAGACGGTCAAATTAGCACAGCGTGCAAGGTCTCAAAATGTCTTCCATAGTAGAAAGAGTGCAGTGTGGCACTTTTTTGAACAAAATCCTAATGATCAGGCAAAAGTTATCTGTAAGAAGTGCGCAAAAGCCTTTAGCCGAGGGAAAAATCTGAGAAATTTGAATACCAGTTGCATGCTTAGACATTTAACCACCATGCACTTGCAAGCGTAGACGGACTACAAAACCTCACGTACCACATGTGCACCTGCTCCGAATGATGGTAGTCAGCAACGCTACATCACTTCCCCCACTGTAAGCCCACCGGTTAGCACACTACCAGCAGCAAATGTCGAAGTGTCGTCGCAAGGGCAAAGCTGTCATGGAATCACAATGTTATTGCTACGAAAGACTGAATCTAGGCCATCAGCAACACCACCAACACCATCACCATCACCAACCCTCTCTCAGTCCGCTATGTCCACCGCTAGTTCCACCATATGCAGCTTTCAAGTTCAGCTCACCCTACCAGAGACTCTGAGCAGGACAAGAAAGTACTCATCCTCTCATCAGCATACACTGGCTTTGAACGCCCACATTGCCAAACTAATCTCGTTAGAGATGATGCCCTACTGGTTGGTTGAAAGCAAAGCTTTCCGCGAGCTCATGGCCTACGCAGTACCACGCTATGACCTACCCAGTCGGCACTTCTTTTCGTGAAAAGCCATCCCAGCCCTCCACGTGCATGTGAAAGACCACATTGTCCATGCACTCAAGCAATCAGTGAGTGGAAAGGTGCACCTCACAACAGATGCATGGTCCAGTAGGCATGGCCAGGGCCGTTACTTGTCCATCACTGCGCACTGGGTTAATGTGGTGGATGCAGGGTCCACAGGGGACAGCGGCGGTGGGACAGTGCTGCCTAGCCCACGGTATAGGAAACAGTTGGCTGTAGGCGTTCGACCCTCCTCCTCTTCCTCCTCCTCCAGAAGCGAAAGCTCGTCCACAGAGCGCAGTCGCATGAGCACTCCATCCGCAGCTGCCATTGTTGCACACGAGGTATCCCACTATCGAACAGCTAGTGGTAAGCGTCAGCAGGCTGTGTTGAAGATGATGTGTTTGGGTGACAACAGACACACCACGGAGGTACTGGCCGACTACTTGCAGCGACAACCTGAGTCATGGCTGGGCAGTGTACATCTTGAGGCAGGCAAGGTAATTAGTGATAACGGCCAGAATTTTGTGGCAGCCATAGCCCTTTCAAAACTCAGACACATACCTTGCCTGGCTCACACCTTGAACCAGGTGGTGCAGTGCTTCCTCAGTAAATATCTGGAGTTAACACCCCTGCTCCATAAGGTGAGAAGACTGTGCTCGCACATCCGCCGGTCGCCCGTACACTCCAGTCAAATGCAGAAGCTGCAGCGATTGCTCCACCTTCCCAAGCACCTCCTAATTATCGATGTTGCAAAAAGGTGGAACTCCACTCTGCACATGGTTCAGAGGCTGTGCGAACAGAGGCAGGCTGTAATTCATTTGTGGGAGGATACACGGGCAGGCAGTTTGCAGGCAGACATGGAGTTGTCTGGTGTGCAGTGGTTGAAGCAGAAAGGCCTCTGTAAAGTCCTTCAGTGTTTTGAGGAATGCACATGGCTGGTAAGTGCAGACGACGCCATCATAAGCATGAGCATCCCACTCATGCAAACTTTGACGCACATTAAGGAGCAGGCATCTGCAGCCGAGGAGGAAGAGGAAGAGGGAAGCCTTGATGACAGTCAGCCATTTTCTGGTCAGGGAAGTCTCGTGGATGAGGTGGAGGAAGAAGAGGAAGAGAAGGAGAAGGAGGATGATGGGGATGATTATTTTGGGGAGGAGGATGATTCTCAGGGGGCAAGAAAAAATGTTGGCGTGGCAAGGTCAGGTACAGGGTTTGTGTGTGACTGGAGGGATGTGGATTTGCCAGAAAGTACTCCTCCACCCAGCACTCGCAGTGCATCATTGACACCTGGAACATTGGCCCACATGTCTGATTATGCCTTCTAGATCCTAAAAAGGGACCCCCGCATTGCCAAAATGATGATCAATGACGACTACTGGTTGGCCAGCATCCTGGATGCAAATTTCAAAACATCATGCCACAGGAGAATCTAGAGCTAATACTGGCTAACAAACAAGCAACTCTGGTAAACCATTTGTTTGAGACATTCCCAGCACACCGTGGTGGTGATGTTTTTCCAACAAGCCGTAGGTGCCAACATGAAAGAGGTGTTCATGGTGCACACAGCCGAAGTGGCGTTGGAGACAGGGGTTTCAAGACCATGTTGTGGACTGATTTTTCAAGTACCGCTCACACGACTGGTAATACTGCATCGATCGAAAGTGACAGGAGACAGCAGTTGTCAACTATGGTAACAAACTACTTCTCCCATATCGATGTTCTCCTTCACCGGTCATTCCCCTTCGACTATTGGGCCAGTAAACTTGACACCTGGCCTGAATTGACACAATATGCCTTACAGGAGCTCACTTGCCTTGCTGCTAGTGTGCTATCTGAACGAGTCTTCAGTGCTGCTGGATCAATCCTGACAGAAAAAAGGACCCGTCTGTCGACCCAAAACGTTGATGATCTAACCTTCATTAAAATGAACCATGCATGGATTTCAAAGGATTTTGTCCCACCCTCCCCTACTGACACATAGGTTGCCAGAAAAATGGCTTGCTTTTGTCCTCCTCTTCCGCGGACTCCTCCAATTACTCCATTTTCAGCTGCTGAATGTCCAACATCAACATATGACAATTTTTCCACCTCCCTAACTGGGCTGCCTCCCCACAGGGCCGGGGTCACCACCTGGCACACGCACCCGTGCGGGTGCCATTGCCCTGGAAAGGTGGATGGGCCATTGTTTGGCAACAGCACTGGCACAAGGTCCCTCATAGTAGAATCAAGTGTCTCTGACGGTGGGGGTGCACACCCGCCGTCAGACACACCAGCATACTATGAGGGGCCCTGTGCCAGTGCCGTTGCCAATGAGTGGGCCCCCCCTGCTTGCTCAGGATCACAGCACTTGCAAAGCTGAAATACTTACCTCTCCCAGCTCCACCGCCGTGACGTCTTCCGCGTTTCCTGACAGTGACATTCTGGTCAGAGAGCGCGATGACATCACGTCTGTACGCCCTCTGCCTAAACAGTCCAAGTGCAGTGAGATTGAAGATGGGGACGAGGAGGAGTCCAGACTAGTACAGGGATTCCCTAGCGAGGAGACTTATTTAATTGTTTTCAATGTTGGGACAGCTATTTTTGGGGAACACTATACTCAGGAGAATGATATATGAGGCCCACCATACACTGGAGCATTCCAAAGGTGGACATCAGACACTGGAGCAGCATTTACAGGGCCCATTATGCACTGGAGCATTAGAAATGGGGCCCATTTTATATGGAGCATTATTTGGGCCCATAACACAGTGAAGCTTCATCCATGGGGACCAACATATACTATAGCATTATGTGGAGCTCATCATATACTGTTTCAAACATTATATGGGACCAATGATTCTGTATGGTGAAATATATGGGCCTCATTACTCTGTATAGCGCACTATGCGGTCGCCATAATACTGTACAGAGTAATATACTGTCCATTTTTGGAGCTATTGGAGAATTTAAAATGGATATCAGTCATGAGATGCAAGAAGTGAAGTATTTTTTATTGTACTATACCGCTATTTCTCTGCCGTATCAGAGGATCATGAATTGTGGCATGTGTTAAAGGAGCCCATTGACACTCTTTGGCCCTGGGCCCACGAAAATCTGGAGGCAGCCCTACCCCCCCCACAACTTTAGCCAAATAACCCCCAGTTTTCAATGCCTAACTATTATTATAAAGTACATTAAGGTTGACAAGCTTAAGTAATAAGAATTGATGTTTTGGCATTAAAATGGACACTGTAGGTGTGTTTCCGGTCCTCCACTCACTGCCGACTTTTCTTCCCCATTGACTTGCATTGGGTTTTGTGTTTCAGTCGGCCTTCCACTTTTCACGATAATCGGCCGATTTCGTTCTACCCGACTTTTGAGAAAGTCGGGTTTCATGAAACCCGACTCGACCCAAAAAAAGGCAAAGTCGCTCATCTCTAATAACTAGTGTTATTATTATTATGCATTTGTATAGCGCCATTTATTCCATGGCGCTTTCTTTACATGTCAAAGAGGAATTATAGACAAGTGTAATGTATACAAGAATAATAAACAAGTGTAAGACAAGGGACGCACAAGTACATAAGGAGAGGGGACCCTGCCCGCGAGGGCTCACAGTCTACAGGGATGGGTGAGGATACAGTAGGAGGGGGTAGAGCAGGTCGTGTGGTGGTTCAGTAGACCGAGGATCATTGCAGGCTGTAGGCTTGTCGGAACAGATGGGTCTTCAGGTTCTTCTTGAAGGTTTCTGTTGATGGTGAGAGTCTGATGTGTTGCGGCAGGGAGTTCCAGCGTATGGGGGAAGCACGGGAGAAGTCTTGTATGCGGTTGTGGGAAGAAGAGATAAGGGGGAGTAGAGAAGGAGATCTTGAGATGATCAAAGGTTGCATGCGGGTAGGTACCTAGAGACCATGTCACAGATCTATGGAGGAGACAGGTTGTGGATGGCTTTGTATGTCATGGTTAGGGTTTTGAATTGGATCCTCTGGGCGATAGGAAGCCAGTGAAGGGCCTGGCATAGGGGAGAGGCTGGGGAGCAGTGGGGAGACAGGTGGATTAGTCAGGCAGCAGAGTGTAGGATGGACTGGAGCAGTGCCAGAGTGCTAGAGGGGAGGCCAGAGAGTAGGAGGTTGCAGTAGTCGAGGAGGGAGATGATAAGAGCTTGCACTAGTGTTTTTGTCATTTCATGGTTGAGAAATGAGCGGATCCGGGAAATATTTTTGAGTTTGAGGCGGCAGGAGGAGGCGACGGCTTGGATATGTGGTTTGAAAGACAGCGCAGAGTCGAGGAACACCCCAAGGCACCGAGCGTGCGGGACTGGGGAAAGAGAGCAGCTGTTGACATCGATGGATAGGTCTGGGATAGGTGGGATTCTATGAGCTGTCCCAAGCCGAAGGTATAGATGGAGAGTAGTAGGGGTCCTAGGACAGAGCCTTGGGGAACACCGACAGACAGGGGGCGAGGTGAGGAGGTGGTGTGTGAGAGGGAGACAGTGAAAGATCGGTCCGTTAGGTATGATGAGATCCAGGATAGGGCCAAGTCTGTGATGCCAAGAGATGGGAGAATCTGTAGCAGGAGGGAATGGTCTACGGTGTCGAAATATTGGACCGATACCCCCAAAATATCGGATATCGCCGATTCCGATACTGGAAACCAATGCAAGTCAATGGGACACAAATGTCGGAATGAAAATAAACCCTTACTTTCCTTGTAGGTTAAATCTACATGAAGGAAAACAACTAAGAATAATGTAGAATGTATTGGGGGAGGTGGAGGAGACATTAAATTCATAGAGGTTTAGCCCAATCAAATGGAATAGCAGGAATTAATTTTTTTTAAAGTCGTTCGGAGTTACAAAGATATTGACTATGATAAGCTTTTTTATATTTTGTCAGATATTTATGTTTCACTACTTCCATGCTCTTCGCCTTCTTTTTAACTTCTCCCACACTTTCTCCTTCATCATCCTCAGCAGCAGCATCTTTTTCATCAACTTCTTCACCTTATTCATCTTCTTCTTCTTCACCTTCTTCCTATTATTCTTTTTTACATTCCTCATATTCTTCTTATTCAACTATTCTTCTTCATATTCTACTTCTTCATCTTCTTCATATTCTTCTTCATCATATTCTTATTTGTGACAGGCATTCCTGTAGTTGTTGTCTATAAAAGTTTGAAGATTGCACCTTCTGTTCTGCCTGTCACAAAAGATTTACAACAGGATTTGTCCGCGTTCAGTTTTGCCGGCAGCAGCAGGTATTTTCCAGGGGCACCACGAGGAGTAACGGACTCACCCCCATACACTGCTTAGTCTTCTTCTGCTTATAATTTAGATAATATGTTTTGCTCTGATTTTTAGTCTTATGCTTAATGTTCTTCTGCTTTTTGTTCTGCAGCTTCTTGTTCTTCTGCTTCTTGGTCTTCTGTCTCTTGTTCTTCTGGATCTTGGTGGTTGTCTTCTTGTTCTTTGTCCTCTTGGTCATCTTCTTCAGGGTCATCTTCTTGGTCTTCTTCGTGGTGGTCTTCGGGGTCATCGTCTTCTTTGGGGTGGTCTTCAGGGTCGTCGTCTCCAGGGTCGTCGTTTTCAGGGTCGTCGTCTTCTTCGGGGTGGTCTTCAGGGTTGTCGTCTTTAGGGTCGTCATCAGGGAGATCCAGAGTGATTACCAAAAACCATTTCAAAAAGCTTGAACGTGGAAATGTAGCAGAAGGTAGAAGAAGGCTGAGGAAATGCTGAGAACCAGCTGACGGTACTGGAACCTGGATGGGTAGCCGAAGGTACAAAAGCCAATGGAACTACCGAGGACCAGCTGATGGTACTGGAACCCGGTTACTAAGCAGGAGGTACCTGTGCCAGAAAGCACTACCAAGGACCAGCAGATGTTGGTGAAACTCAGATACCGAGAAGGAGGCACCTAAGCCAAAGGCTCTGCCTCAAAGCAGCTGACGTTACTGGAACCCAGGGGGACATATTCAAGATTGAATACCAAAGAACCAGCTAATGGTACTGGAACTCAGATAGGCAGCAGACGGTACACATGAAAAAAAAGTTGCAAGGCCGTGAGCAGGGGATCAGCTGACGTTACTGAACCCCAATTACACAAGAGCAAGTGTTGTCTGTGCAGACGGCACTTCTGAGCAGCAACTGGCGGTGTTGGAGCCCAGGGATTACAGTTCAGGTGGTAGAAACATGAACACAACAGGAGACCTGGATACTGTTGCCAACCAATTATTTAATCTGGAAGAGGACTGGCAAATTCTTGCGAGATCCAGGCCTTGTTCATTTTCAGAAAAGTAAGCCGGTCAACGTTATCGGAGGATAGTCACATGCGACGGTCTGTTAGTACACCACCTGCGGCACTAAAGACACATTCCGATAATACATTAGCAGCAGGGCAAACCAGCACCTCCAATGCATACTGGCTAAGCTCTGGCCATGTATCCAGCTTAGAGACCCAAACCTTGAAGGGGGAAGAGCTGTGTGGGAGAACACTGAGAGGGCAAGACATGTAGTCTGTCACCATCTGACGGAAACGTTGCCTCCTGCTGACTGGAGCCGTCTGTGATGGTGTTGACATTTGTGGCGGGGACACAAAACTTTGCCACATTTGGGCCATACTCGTCTTGCCTTGTGCTGAGGCGCTGCTTCTGCTCCCTCTTTGTGCAGAGCTTCCTCCACTGCCTCGACGCACTGAGCTGCTTTGTAAAGCACTAGCAGCACTGCTCTCGGGTGGAATGGAGAACATGATGGAATGCACCAGTGTGTCTTGGTACTCCCACATTTTACGCTCCTGGTTCAACGGTGTTATAAGGCTTTGTAAGTTGTCATGGTAGCGAGGATCTAGGAGGGTGTACACCCAATAATCAGCCGTGTTGAGAATGTGGGCGATGTGGCGGTCGTTTCTCAGGCACTGCAGCATGAAATCAACCATGTGCTGCAGACTGCCAACTGGCCAAGAAACACTGTCCCCTGCTTGAGGCGTCATCTCTGCCTGCTCTGCATCACCCCACCCTCGCTCTACATACCGACTACTAGAGCATTATGTACCTCCCTCCTCTAGATAGATGTTTTCCTCCTCCATTGACTCCTCCTCATCCTCCTCACAAAGTGTCCCCTGCCTAGGCCTTTGTGAGGAACCACGTTGCGCAGACTGTCCAGAAGCAAATGGCATTTGTGACTCCTCATCCTCCACCTCTTCCACAACCTCCTCTGTTATGATTGAGTCACCGTAGGAGGCAAAAACAGAAAAGCTAGCTAAGTCCAGAAAACCAGAGAAGTTGGCAGCTATCGGATTGCAGACCCCTGAACTTATCAACACAACTAGCAGTAGCCGTGGGGGGTTCCTACAATGCCCTAGACCCCTCGATCACAGCCGGAGATATAAATAGGCCTAAGGAAAGAAAGGGGAAATCTAAACTGCCCCAGAGCAGACCCCAAAGCAAAAGGCAGCCCCCCACAAATAATGACGGTGAAGCAAGATGAAAACACAAACACAGACAGAAAGATAGGCTGAGCAAAGACGGGGCCCAAACTAACTATATAGAAAAGGACAGAAAGACTGCTGTCTGCAATCCATGAAAAACCCTATGAAAATAAGAGCCAACAGACTGACAGTGAAAAATGCCCTGAAGACGCTAGGCTTCAAAAAGCTATGTCAGTACTCAGGCATATACTGAAGACAGAGCTACAGGCAAAAGGAGATTCAGCTCACCCCAGCAGGGAATGGCAGAATCCAGAAAAGAAAGGAAAACAAAAACTAAACACAAATGCAACAGGCAAAGCAAAAAACTTAGCTTTAAGAGAGCAGGAATCAGACTGGTGTCCTAGGAGTCCACAGAGAAATCACCCGCAGGGAAGAATGGGCGAGGCAGCCTTATATCCAGTCTGTGACTCCACTCAGCCAGTCATCATCATTAGTCTCAGGTGTCTGATAATCAGGCTCACTACCTTTCCTTACCAGAAGAGGGAGTTCCCCGGGCCTCAGTGATGAAGGGGAAAATGAACTCACAACAGTACCTCCCCCTTGAGGAGGGGTCACCGAACCCTCAACCACGCCACCAGGGCGATCAGGGTGTGCCCGATGAAAGGCACGCACCAATCTTTTGGCATGAACATTAGAGGCAGAGACCCAGGAATTATCCTCCTGACCATAACCCTTCCATTTAACCAAATACTGGAGTCTACGTCTAGCCAGACGAGAATCCAGTACTTTCTCTACCACATATTCCACGTTACCTTCAACCAATACAGGGTCTGGAGGCGCCACCCCCGGAACAACAGGTTCAACAAACCTCTTCAACAAAGACTTATGGAACACATTATGGATTTTAAATGTGACAGGAAGAGCCAAACGAAAAGAGACCGGATTAATAATCTCCAAAATCTTGTAAGGTCCAATAAATCTAGGCTTAAACTTAGGAGAAGCCACCTTCATAGCAATATTTTTTGATGATAACCACACCATATCACCAACCTTAAACTGGGGACCAATAGTCCTATGTCGGTTGGAAAACCGCTGGGCCTTTTCCTGGGAGAGAGATAACTTATCCACCACTTGGTCCCAGATCTGGTGCATTCTCTCCACCACAGTGTCAACACCTGGGCAGGCAGAGGGCTCCACCTGCCCTGAAGAAAATCGAGGATGAAACCCAAAGTTACAAAAAAAAGGTGACATCAAAGTGGCAGAACTAGCTCTATTATTTAAAGCAAATTCGGCCAAGGGCAAAAATGAAACCCAATCATCCTGATCAGCGGAAATAAAACATCTCAAATATGACTCCAAGGTCTGGTTTGTTCTCTCTGTCTGCCCATTGGTCTGAGGGTGAAAAGCAGAGGAGAAGGACAACTGAATTCCCAGCTTGGAACAGAAAGTTCTCCAAAATCTAGACACAAACTGAACTCCTCTGTCAGATACAATGTTCTCAGGAATCCCGTGCAAGCGAACCACCTGTTGCAAAAACAGGGGCACCAACTCAGAGGAAGATGGCAACTTAGGGAGTGGTACAAGATGAACCATCTTAGAGAACCTATCACAAATCACCCAAATAACAGTCAACCTTTGAGAGACAGGCATATCAGAGATGAAATCCATTGAAATATGGGTCCATTGCCTCTTGGGGACAGGCAAAGGCGTCAATAACCCACTAGAGCGAGAACACGATTTAGACCGGTAGCACGTCCCACAGGACTGCACAAAATTCCTGACATCACGAGACAAGGAGGGCCACCAAAAAGACCGACTCACCAGATCTCTAGTACCAAAAATACCTGGATGACCAGCCAAAGCAGAGCAATGCACTTCAGACATCACTCTCTTCTTCCACTGGTCAGGAACATACAACTTTCCACTGGGACAACGCTCAGGTTTGTCCTCCTGGAACTCTTCCAGAGCACGTCTCAAATCGGGCGAGATGGCAGAAAGAACTACCCCTTCGCCTAAGATGGTAGCAGGCTTGGTCACCACAGGAGAATCAGCAAAGAAGCTCCTAGAGAGGGCATCTGCCTTGACATTCTTAGTTCCAAGAAGAAAAGAAACCACAAAATCAAAACGTGTAAAAAACAAGGCCCACCTAGCCTGTCTAGGATTCAAGCGCTTAGCCGACTCTAGATAAATCAAATTCTTGTGGTCGGTGAGGACCACGACTTGATGCTTAGCTCCCTCCAACCAATGTCTCCACTCCTCAAATGCCCATTTCATGGCCAACAGTTCCCGATTCCCCACATCATAGTTACGTTCAGATGGAGAGAACTTTCGGGAAAAGAAAGCACAGGGATTCATTTTAGATGTTACAGGATCCTTTTGGGACAAAACAGCTCCTGCACCAATCTCAGAAGCATCCACCTCTACCTGGAACGGAAGTGAGACATCAGGTTGCCGCAACACCGGGGCAGAGGTGAATCTTCGCTTCAGCTCCTGAAAGGAAGAAACAGCCTCCGGAGACCAATTCAACACATCAGCACCCTTCTTAGTCAAATCAGTTAATGGCTTGGCAATACTAGAAAATTTTGCTATAAATTTCCGATAAAAATTAGCAAAACCCAAAAACTTCTGGAGGGCCTTCAAAGAAGGGGAAGAGTCTTGAGGAGATCATTTGCATATTCCCAGTGCCTTCTGGGATAAGTGAAGAGTCTCTGCGAGCTCAACGATCACTGGGTTTTGGCCGTTGCAGCTGAAAAGAGGAAATCGGAAAACCAGGGGAAGAGTCTTGAGGAGATCATTTGCATATTCCCAGTGCCTTCTGGGATAAGTGAAGAGTCTCCGCGAGCTCAACGATCACTGGGTTTTGGCCGTTGCAGCTGAAAAGAGGAAATCGGAAAACCAGGGGAAGAGTCTTGAAGAGATCATTTGCATATTCCCAGTGCCTTCTGGGATAAGTGAAGAGTCTCTGCGAGCTCAACGATCACTGGGTTTTGGCCGTTGCAGCTGAAAAGAGGAAATCGGAAAACCAGGGGAAGAGTCTTGAGGAGATCATTTGCATATTCCCAGTGCCTTCTGGGATAAGTGAAGAGTCTCTGCGAGCTCAACGATCACTGGGTTTTGGCCGTTGCAGCTGAAAAGAGGAAATCGGAAAACCAGGGGAAGAGTCTTGAGGAGATCATTTGCATATTCCCAGTGCCTTCTGGGATAAGTGAAGAGTCTCTGCGAGCTCAACGATCACTGGGTTTTGGCCGTTGCAGCTGAAAAGAGGAAATCGGAAAACCAGGGGAAGAGTCTTGAGGAGATCATTTGCATATTCCCAGTGCCTTCTGGGATAAGTGAAGAGTCTCTGCGAGCTCAACGATCACTGGGTTTTGGCCGTTGCAGCTGAAAAGAGGAAATCGGAAAACCAGGGGAAGAGTCTTGAGGAGATCATTTGCATATTCCCAGTGCCTTCTGGGATAAGTGAAGAGTCTCTGCGAGCTCAACGATCACTGGGTTTTGGCCGTTGCAGCTGAAAAGAGGAAATCGGAAAAACCGCGCGCCTATCTGCGCGCGAAATTTGGCTCATCTTTCATCGTTTTTAAGAAATCTCGAGATGGAAGAGGCCAGGAGCCATTTGGTGAGCTGCATTTCTTGCTACATGTTCACAGATTTACCAGTGGAAAAGCCAAACTTCACATGCCACAAATGCAAGCTTGTGTCCCTGTTGGAGGAAAAGTTGCAAAATCTCGAAGAGAGGTTAGCTACGTTGAAGATCATTAAGGAAGGTGAAGAGTTCTTGGACAGAGCACAATTATCTCTTCATGTTACAGAAAGAGAAGAAATTCGAAGTGCACCTGAAGAAACAGAGGAATGGAGACATGTGACCCAGAGAAGCAGGAGGATCAGGAGGCAGTCAGCACCCATACTGCTCAGGAACCAGTACCAGGCTCTCACGCAGGAAAACGATGAAGAAATACATCAGGATAAGACTTTGCCAACAAACAGCAACCTTGTACGCCCTCAGAGTCCTCCTGGATGGAGAAAGAAAAATGTTGTGAAGAAGAAACGGAGAGTGGTGGTCATGGGGGATTCCCTGCTGAGAGGAACAGAGGCCGCTATCTGCAGACCGGATATAACTTCAAGAGAAATGTGCTGTCTTCCAGGTGCAAAAATTAAAGATGTGTCTGACAGGATATCAGGACTCTTCAGACCTACAGATGACTACCCATTCCTGCTACTACATGTGGGGACAAATGACACCGCAAGAAACGACCTGGAAATCATCTGCAGAGACTTTGAAGACTTAGGCAAGAAAGTGAAAGAACTGGGAGCGCAGGTGGTCTTCTCTTCCATCCTCCCAGTGGATGGCCATGGAACAAGGAGGTGGAATAAGATTCTGCAGGTGAACAACTGGCTACGTCGATGGTGCCGTCAGCAACGATTTGGATTTCTGGATCACGGAGTGAACTACTTATACGATGGACTACTTGCTAGAGATGGGGTGCACCTTACGAAGACTGGAAAGCATGTATTTGGAAGTCGCCTTGCTACACTTGTAAGGAGAGCTTTAAACTAGAACAACATGGGAAGGGAAGCAAAAGACCAGAAAAAGCCATACACCTGACAAATGCTATTGAGAACTCTGCTATTAGAAGTGGAAAGGAAGAACAAAGACGAAAGAATCTAATTAATAAAAATATTGGAGAAAGAGAAACCAATCACAAACTAAAATGTTTCTATACTAATGCACAAAGCATGGGCAACAAACAAGGAGAATTGGAACTACTAACACAGGAACAGAAATATGATGTAATTGGAATCACTGAAACTTGGTGGGACAATACACATGATTGGAATACAAGACTAGAAGGATACGACTTATTTGCAAGAAACAGACTTGATAAACGAGGAGGGGGTGTCGCATTGTATGTTCGAAACGCGTATATCTGCACAGAGATTGAAGCTTCAGAGACTGGGAGTTCTGTGGAAACTGTTTGGGTAAGAATACAAGGACAGAACAATGGAAAGGACACCATTGTAGGCATTTACTACAGGCCGCCTGTGCAAGCCGAAGATATAGATGAACTCTTTATGCATCAGATGGCCAAGTTCTCCAAAAAATATGACATAGTTGTCATGGGAGATTTCAACTATCCAGACATTTGTTGGGAATCTCTCTCAGGCAAAACTAACAGGTCAAGGAAATTCTTATCCTCTCTTGCTGACAACTTTATCTTCCAAAAGGTAAGGGAGAAAACAAGGGGAACTGCTACCTTGGATCTAATCCTTATAAACAGGGAGGAAATGGTTGAGGAGGTAAAAGTGGCTGGGACCCTAGGAGGTAGCGACCATGCTATTTTAGAATTTTGGATTACTAGAGGTGGAAGACCTGTGAAGACTCAGACGTCAAGGTTAGATTTCAGAAAGGCAGATTTTAAGGGATTCAGAAAGAGAATTGGAGGGATCCAATGGCTGGATATCCTTAAAGACAAAAATGTCCAGGAAGGATGGGAAATCTTGAAAAATGAAATTCTCAAAGCACAGTTGTTAACAATTCCGAAAAGAGGGAAGAATAGGAAGCATTTAAGGAAACCAGGATGGATGAACACAGAACTTAAGCACATGCTAAAAAGGAAGAAAAAAATGTTTATAAAATGGAAAGAGGGAGGCATATCTAAAGAAGAATATAATGCTGTCTGCAGAACCTGCAGGGCACAAATCAGATTATCTAAAGCTGAAAATGAACTGAGGCTTGCAAGAGATGTCAAAAGCAATAATAAAGGATTTTGGGGATATGTCAAAAGTAAAAGAAAAGTCAAAGATGCTATAGGATTTTTACAGGATGAAAATGATGAAATGGTAAGACAGGATGTTGAGAAGGCTGAACTTTTAAATTCCTATTTTGCATCTGTTTTCTCTCAGAAAGGAAATGCAACATCAACTGTTATTCACTGTCCTATTAAGGGAATAGAAGAATCCAGGATATCTATAAACAGAAAGATAGTGAGGAAACACTTAGCTAACCTAAATGAATTCAAGTCTCCAGGTCCAGATGAATTACACCCCAGAGTACTGAAGGAGATAGCAGAAGAAATTTTTGAACCCCTCTCCATAATCTTTGAAAATTCTTGGAGAACAGGAGAAGTGCCAGAAGACTGGAGAAGAGCAAATGTTGTTCCTATCTTCAAAAAGGGGAAGAAGGTGGACCCAGGCAACTATAGGCCGGTGAGTCTGACTTCTATACCAGGAAAGATCTTTGAACAAATTATTAAACAACATGTATGTCAATACCTGGATAAGAATGAAGTGATTAAACAGAGTCAGCATGGGTTTCTAACTAATAAGTCATGTCAGACTAACTTAATTTCCTTCTATGACGGTATCACTGATTGGGTGGATCAAGGAAATGCTGTAGATATAGTATATCTTGACTTCAGCAAAGCATTTGACAAAGTCTCTCATACAATCCTTATTGAAAAAATGACTAAGTATGGAATGGACAAGGCAACTGTTAGGTGGATTCATAACTGGCTTAGTGATCGGACCCAAAGAGTGGTCGTAAATGGCTGCACATCCAGTTGGAAGAATGTCTCAAGTGGGGTACCACAGGGCTCTGTCCTGGGCCCTGTATTGTTCAACATCTTTATCAACGATTTAGATGAAGGAATTGAGGGTAAACTGATTAAATTTGCTGATGACACAAAGCTAGGAGGGATAGCTAATACTAGAGAAGAGAGAGAGAGGATTCAAAAAGATTTAAATAAACTGGAGAAGTGGGCAGCAACTAACAGAATGGTTTTTAACAGGGAGAAATGCAAAGTACTACATCTGGGCAATAAAAATGAAAAAAGCATATACAGAATGGGAGGAATAGGGCTAAGTGACAGCACATGTGAAAAAGACTTGGGTATACTAATAGATCACAGACTGAATATGAGTCAACAGTGTGATGCAGCAGCAAAAAAGGCAAATGCAATTCTAGGATGTATTAACAGAAGCATACAGTCTAGATCACGTGAAGTCATTATTTCCCTCTACTCCTCTTTGGTCAGACCTCATCTGGAATATTGTGTCCAGTTTTGGGCACCACATTTTAAAAAAGACATCAACAAACTGGAGCAAGTTCAGAAAAGAGCGACCAGAATGGTGACCGGTCTGCAAACCCTGTCTTATGAGGAAAGGTTGCAGGATTTGGGAATGTTTAGTTTGCAAAAGAGAAGACTGAGAGGAGACTTAATAGCTCTCTACAAATATCTAAAGGGCTGTCACATTGTAGAAGGATCAACTTTATTCTCATTTGCACAAGGAAAGACTAGAAGCAATGGGATGAAACTGAATGGGAAGAGACACAGATTAGATATTAGAAAAAACTTTTTGACAGTTAGAGTGATCAATGAGTGGAACAGGCTGCCACGAGAAGTGGTGAGTTCTCCTTCAATGGAAGTCTTCAAACAGAGGCTGGACAGACATCTGACTGGGATGATTTAGCGAATCCTGCTTTGAGCAGGGGGTTGGACCAGATGGCCCAGGAGGTCCCTTCCAACTCTACGATTCTATGATTCTATGATTCTAAGTGGGCTGAACCCAATCGTAAATGGCCTGTACCTTGGCCGGGTCCATTTCAATAGTTGACGGAGACAAAATAAATCCCAAAAAAGAAATCCTCTGTACTCCAAAAAGGCATTTAGATCCTTTGACATACAGGGAATTCCCCCTCAAGATCCGGAACACAGTCCGAATATGTTCCAAATGAGAATCCCAATCCTTGGAGAAAATCAAAATATCATCCAGATAGATAATCAAAAATTTATCGACAAAATCTCGGAAAATATCGTTCATAAAACACTGGAAGACAGAAGGGGCATTAGTGAGCCCAAAAGGCATCACCAGGTACTCAAAATGTCCCTCCGGAGTATTAAACGCCGTCTTCCATTCATCCCCATGCTTAATGCAAATAAGATTATACGCCCCCCTGAGGTCAAGCTTGGTAAACCAGCAAGCACCTTTAACTCTGGAGAATAGATCCAAAATCAGGGGTAACGGATACTGATATTTAACAGTAATTTTGTTGAGGGCACGATAATCAATACATGGTCTTAATGATCCATCCTTTTTGGCTACAAAAAAAAAACCGGCACCTAAGGGTGACGAGGATGGTCTAATGTGACCCTTCTCCAACGCCTCCTTAATATAGGATTGCATAGCCTCGTGCTCGGGTACAGATAAATTGAAGAGCCGACCCTTGGGAAATTTACACCACAGGCTCAGCTCAATTGCACAGTCATAACTCCTATGAGGAGGCAGAGACGCAGACTCATTCTCACTGAATACATCATAAAAGTCCGCCAAATAATCAGGAACATCATGCGACTGGGGAGAGGTGGAAAACACCGGAGCCTCATTAAAGGCACACCGACAACCCCAACTCACCACAGACACAGATTTCCAATCCAAAACTGGATTATGAATTTGTAACCAGGGAAACCCCAGAACAATGGTATCATGCAGATTATGCAACACCAAAAACCTGCAATTTTCTTGATGGTTTGGGGCGACCTGCATTACCACCTGGGTCCAAAACTGAGGTTTATTTTTAGCCAAAGGAGTAGCATCAATCCCCCTCAAAGGGATGGGCGTCTGCAGAGGTGTCATAGGAAATCCACAACGTTTAGCAAAATCCAAGTCCATTAGATTTAGGGCTGCCCCCGAATCCACAAAAGCCTTGGCGGAAAATGTGGACAGGGAGCAGATCAGAGTAATAGCAAGAAGAAACTTAGGTTGAACACCACCAACAGAAAACATGTGTGCAAAGCGTTTCTCTCGTTTAGGACAGACAGAAATAATATGCGGGGCATCTCCACAGAAAAAACACAACTTATTACGCCTTCTGAACTCCTGACGCTGCTCTCTGGACAAAACTCTATCACATTGCATAGGTTCAGACATTTGTTCAACAGTTGGCAACACCTCTCGTGCAGTTTTGCGTTCGCGCAAACGCCGATCAACCTGAATGGCTAATGACATAGAATCGTCCAGACCAGAGGGACAGGAAATCCCACCATAGTATCTTTTACGGCTTCTGACAAACCCTTCCAAAAGAGAGCAGCCAAGGCATTATCATTCCAGGTAGTAAGTACCGCCCACTTTCGGAATTTTTGACAGTACAATTCTGCAGAATCTCGACCCTGGTTCAATGCCAGCAGGGTCTTTTCAGCCTGATCAATGGCATTAGGTTCGTCATACAACAACCCCAAGGCTTGAAAGAATGCGTTCACATTAGTCAGAATAGGATCATCTGGTTTCAAAGAAAACGCCCAATCCTGGGGATCGCCACGCAGCAAAGAGATGACAATTTTAACCTGCTGCGCGGAGCTCCCTGACGAGTTAGGCTTCAAGGCAAAAAATAGTTTACAATTATTTTTGAAATTCAAAAATTTAGATCGATCCCCAAAAAATACATCAGGTGTAGGAATCTTTGGTTCAGCAGCATGTGAATGAGCAAGGTAGGCGGAAATTCCCCACACTTCCGCAGCGAGCTGCTCCACACTATCAGACAATTGCTTTATCTCCATTGAGAGAAAAAAAATATTCCCCCTATGGCCTCAGAGATATAGAGGAAAAAATATACACACTTTTTTTTTTTTACAATTCTTTCCTGCTATTGAGTACCCTAGGATCTGCGGTTCGGCGGGTGATTCTGTTATGATTGAGTCACCGTAGGAGGCAAAAACAGAAAAGCTAGCTAAGTCCAGAAAACCAGAGAAGTTGGCAGCTATCGGATTGCAGACCCCTGAACTTATCAACACAACTAGCAGTAGCCGTGGGGGGTTCCTACAATGTCCTAGACCCCTCGATCACAGCCGGAGATATAAATAGGCCTAAAGAAAGAAAGGGGAAATCTAAACTGCCCCAGAGCAGACCCCAAAGCAAAAGGCAGCCCTCCACAAATAATGACGGTGAAGCAAGATGAAAACACAAACACAGACAGAAAGATAGGCTGAGCAAAGACGGGGCCCAAACTAACTATATAGAAAAGGACAGAAAGACTGCTGTCTGCAATCCGTGAAAAACCCTATGAAAATAAGAGCCAACAGACTGACAGTGAAAAATGCCCTGAAGACGCTAGGCTTCAAAAAGCTATGTCAGTACTCAGGCATATACTGAAGACAGAGCTACAGGCAAAAGGAGATTCAGCTCACCCCAGCAGGGAATGGCAGAATCCAGAAAAGAAAGGAAAGCAAAAACTAAACACAAATGCAACAGGCAAAGCAAAAAACTTAGCTTTAAGAGAGCAGGAATCAGACTGGTGTCCTAGGAGTCCACAGAGAAATCACCCGCAGGGAATAATGGGCGAGGCAGCCTTATATCCAGTCTGTGACTCCACTCAGCCAGTCATCATCATTAGTCTCAGGTGTCTGATAATCAGGCTCACTACCTTTCCTTACCAGAAGAGGGAGTTCCCCGGGCCTCAGTGATGAAGGGGAAAATGAACTCACAACACTCCTCCCTTAGTGAATGCACTGTTTTTTCAAGCAGGCAGATATGGGGGATAATCATGCTGACTAGTGCATCATCTGCAATCGCCATCCGTGTGGAATCATCGAAGGCATGCAAAACGTGGCAGATGTCCTTCATAGAGGCCCACTTAGTGGTGGAGAAGTGTGAACGGTGCGCAGTGCGAGTTGTTTGCGCCTGATGCAGCTGGTACTCCATTACTGCTGCCTGCTGCTCACACAAAATCTCCACCTGGCGGGTAGGTCACATATGATGCGATGTTCCGGAAGGCGGAATCGGCGCTGCTGAGCTGCAATGCGCGATCTTGCCATGCTGGAACGCCACAAGTGAGCGCACTCTATGCGGACCTTGTGCAGCAGTGCATCAAGATCCGGATAGTCCCTCAAAAAACTCTGCATGACAAAGTTGAGCACATGTGCCAGACATGGGATGTGAGTGAGGTTGCGTAGGCCCAGAGCTGCCACCAGATTTCGGCCATTGTCACACACTACAATGCCTGGCTGGAGATTCGCTGGCACAAACCACACGTTGCTCTCCTGCTTGATGGCATTCCAGAGCTCCTGCGCTGTGTGGCTTCAATTCCCCAAAGAAATTAATTTCAATACGGCCTGTTGACGTTTGGCCACGGCTGTGCTCATATCAGTCGTAACAGGTAAGCGTTCACTGGTCCATGTGGAGGTAGACTGTGACGGCTCCTGCAGCGCTGATTCAGAGGTACTGAAGTATGAGGAGGAGTCAATGTGTACAGACTGGATTCCTGCAATCCTTGGTGTTTGCAGAACACGTACAGCACCACTCTCAAGATCTGTACCCGGCTCCACAACATTTACTCAGTGGGCAGTGAGGGAAAGATATCGTCCCTGTCCATGGTTACTGGTCCACGCATCGGTGGTCAGGTGGACCTTGCTACTGACGGCGTTTAGTAGTGCATGTTTAATTTTTCCCTCCACATGCTTTTGCAGGGCAGGGGCGGCTTGCCTCCTGAAATAAAAGCAGCTGGGCACGTTGTATTGTGGGACTGACAATGCCATGAAGTTACGTAAGGTGTCAGTCTCCACCAGCCTGAATGAGAGCATTTCAAGGGACAGTAGATTTGCAATGCCAGCATTCAGAGCCTGTGCTCAGGGGTGGTTTGCCGAGTATGGGCGCCTTTTCTCCCATGCCTGTGCTACTGATGGCAGTAGACTGGCCTGGGAGTGTGAGGATGACAGGGAACGTGGTGCTGTGGGTGGAATGACACTGGGTCTCTGTACAACAGTGCCAGAGGATCTTCCATGGCGGTCCTGTGAGGATGCCGAACCAGCTGTGTGTGAGCTGGAGGAAGAGGCTACAACACGAGCTGAAGAGGTGGTAGATGGCGCTGTAGGTTGGCCTAGGTCTTCAGTGTGTCTTTGTAACTCCACCACGTGCTTGGTCCGCACATGTTTCCACATATTTGTGGCATTGAGTTTGCTGACACTTTTCCCTCTTTTCACTTTCTGATTACACAGCTTGCATTTGACAAAGCAAATGTCATCTGTAACTGGTCAAAAAAGGACCAGGCACTGCAAGTCTTGGGAGCGCCCGTTTTGGGTTTTGGAAGAGGCATGCTCCTAATGAGTGCCAAAGTGTAGGCTACAGGCAACCAAGTCTGCCCCCTCCCTCTCCCTCCTTTTTTGGCCATTCAGGGAATCTCTTTCTCAGAGCTTCTCCCACCACCTTCCTGTACCTCACGCCATGATGGGTCAAGGACCTCATCATCTACACTACCCTCTTCAAATGACTGCTTCTCCTGGGTAGTCTCACCAGCACAGTACGCACCAGAAAGTGGCACCTGAGTCTCATCATCAGATGCGTACTGAGGTGTGCTGACCATAGGCACTGGCCCACCCGCCTCTTCAGATTCAGAGAGACAAAGCTGTTGCGAATCACTGCATACTACCTCCTCAAATTCTCGAATGCTGCTTTGCTGGCCCCTCTTTCCAAGCCAACAGATTCAGAAAACAGAAGTAGAGATGGCTCCTGTGCAGGGCTCTCTGACTGCCTGGGCAATTTGGCAGGTGGTGAAGAGACAGATGGGTGCTCTGGACCTGAGAGGATCTGGAACTAATTGAAGTCGATGCGTTAGCTGCCATCCATCCAACAATGGCTTCAATTTGTTCGTCCCGTAGCAGTGGGGTACGGCGAGCTCCTACAAAGCTGCGCATAAAGGACTGTTCCCTGGTAAAACTGGGGGATGCTGAGTCACTGGTGCCCGCAGCAGGCACAGAATCCCCAACGTCCACTCCCTGCAGAAAATCCAGGCCCACGACCACGTGCCTTACTCCCTGCCTTCTTCATCTTGGTGGACTGATAAAGATAGGCAGAAAAGTAATAAGGGCTTAGTGTGCCTATTCCTGAACAGCTGCTAACAGGTATAAGAAACACTAATTTTATAAAGT
Source organism: Dendrobates tinctorius (assembly GCF_039654945.1). NCBI lineage: Eukaryota > Metazoa > Chordata > Amphibia > Anura > Dendrobatidae > Dendrobates > Dendrobates tinctorius. The sequence goes on along the minus strand of NW_027361810.1, from coordinate 18,716,700 downwards.
GTGGACTAGACTTTAATATGAGCTAATGTGGCCTACACAACTGTAAAGTGGAGTGTTTGGTGAACTTTATTAACTTTTTTTTTCACAAAAAGACACTGGATGTGCCCAAAGAGGTAAAACCGATAGTATCACAAAATTTTTGTAGCTATTACAATGCAGGTAGGTAATCTGAGATGAGGCTCAAAAAATAGGCTAATACTAATCTGGCTGGGGCTGCAGGGCACAAGCCAGAAAAAAGGCTTCTCTATCTACTCCTATATAGTGTTTGCAAATATTCTAGCTGGATACGGATGGCACCACACTAATAGGAGAAATCTGGAAAAATGTGCAGCACTAATGCAAAAAAGGACAATGTATGAGGCAGTGATGCACGCTGAGCGGACTACAACAGGTGGTGGCTGCAGAACACACTACAGCGTGAGCTGCACTCACACACAGAGACCTCGCAGACAGCCGTGAACAGCGCTGCAAGGCAAAAGAAAGCTTCTCACACAGCGGTCGCTAAAGTAGCCTGGGTAAAGCACAATAAAGCAAATCGCTAGCTCAAACTGTCCCTCAGAGTCAGAACAGCAGCGTCCTGTCCCTAAATAAATTCACAGCAGAGCGAACCCAAAATGGCGGCGGCGGCTTTTATAGTGCATCATGACATCATTTCAGCAGCCAATCACAGCCATGCCATTAGTTAACATGCCTAACATGCATAACAGGATGTGCCCACACTTCTTAGGATTCCTCAATGGCTGAATAAATTCAAACTGGCTCATTGCATTATGGGAACTTCCGATTCCGGTATTCAATATTCTAAAAGTATCGGAGCTCCGATACCGCAAATATCGGCCGATACCCAATATTGCAGTATCGGAATGCTCAACACTAGTGATAACCAACATGGCTTTCACAAATATTGTTGAGTGATATATTCCCTGCACCTATACAGCTACATAGTTAGGCAGACTTGATATTCAGGACTCAAAAAAATATGGTGCCGAAACTCAAGAAAGCTCTAGTACATTCTCTACTGGCTTAACCAGAAAAATTATTAGAATAGTGTTCCAAGAAATTATGATACCTTTGACTTCTTTGAGATATTAAAATCAATTAACTTTATCCTTCTCGATGTCTTGTAGTTCCGTCTCTTTTCATCAGCACATTGGAAATGCTTGCCCACTCAACCGCTGTCTCAGGTGGGTCGCCGATGTGACTTGCTCTCCTGTCCTCAACACACCATAAATTGTTGGAAATATTTGCTCCTTCAATTGCTGGCTGGTGAAGACGGGCCATGGATGTGGTGAGCTGAGGTTAACTTAACTTTGGATGTTTAGAGCTAGTTGAACACACAAACAAAATTTTCTCGGTGGAAGAGGAGAATTAAATTTTTTTAACATTATTTACATTTTGGCAAAAAGAACAGTAAAATTATTATTGCAAGATATCAACAGTCTTATTAAGGGACACATATGTGTAACAGGTGCTGATATAAAGAAGTTCAACATTTGGAGAATATAAGACACTGGCGTCTTGAGGACATGCGCAAGGTATAATATTAAAGGCTTATTTAATGGTTATCATTATCGAATTCTAAGGGCAAATGTCTAAGTTTAGCCGGAAAGTCGTCACATCCTGAAGCAAGTGGTTGGGCAAAAGAGAAGAGTCATTCAGGAGGAGCAAGTAGTTAGAGAGAGGGTAAAGCTTCGTTGTTTGGGGAAGGGTAATTAGTGTAGAAAGTGACTTTAAGACTAGGGTCACGTGACCATATGTTCTATATCTGATAAAAACAGTTCTATTATGCTAATCACACTCAGGTCAGTCTCTGAGGTGAATTGGATTAGAATGTGATCTGATTTTCTCAGAGGTTGAGAAAAAAACATCCACCTTTTCTATAATGTCAGTACACGAAAATCTGACCACACTCGGATAACATCCGCGTATGGCCCAATTTTTTACACAAACCCATAGAGTTGAATAGGCTAGTGTCATCCAATTCTCCAAGGCAAATAAAGCACGCTGTGACTTTTCCCCTGACCGAATCGGTCCTAGTTAAAATTCAGACATGTGTGCAGCCCCATGGAATAACATGGCGGTGAGTGCTATCCGTGAAAACTACGGATAGCACTCGTCCAAGTTATATGATAGTCAGCAAGAGCCCTAAATGTGAACTCTGAACATGGATGGAATATTTTGACGAAGCGAAAATGGGTATGATTTATCCAATTATAAATTTCCTTTACATGAAAAATTTGATGTAACTTTTTGATCTATTCATCAAGGGTCGAAGGAATAGTTCTATTCCAATGTAGTGAAATTAGTGGTTTTGCTGCTACAATTAGAAGAGTGAATAAATTAGTTTTGGATGGTCAGTAATTTGAGACTGGTTTTCAGAGAGGAACCTCCTCAGCGGATGGGAAATATGAAGGATTCATATCTCACAGATGAGAAGATTTCTATTTTTAAACAGCAATGGTCTACAAGTCGCTTGGGAATCACAAGTGGCTTGTGAGCCCTTGTATGGTTCCAGAGAAACTCTTACTCTATATATAAGTATTTGCTACAATATGTAATATCATTACAAAATTACAGACTTATTCTTTTCTCAGATTAGTGCCAGAATGGGTGGTGTAATATCAGCGTGTCAACAATTAAAGGGAATCTGTTACCGGAAGTTGCAGGCCTATGGAAATGGCCTGGGTCCGGTCCGATGGGCGGTGTTTCTTCTTTTTTCTCCACCCAATCCATGGCCCCCGTCCGCGCTCTTCTCTGGTATTCTTCTCCATCGTTCGCACGTGCGCAAAGCAATCTTGCCTCACGCATGCGTAGTATGCTTTACCCAACTGCAGGCAAAGGCAAAAATCATTACTGCGCATGCGCCGGTACACTTTGTCCCGGAAGTATTTTGCTGTGTTTCGGGACATAGTGTACCGGCGCATGCGCAGTAATGATTATCGGCTTTGCCCGCAGTTGGGCAAAGCATACTGCGCGTGCATGAACGATGGAGAAGAATAGCGGAGAAGAGCACAGACGGGGGCCACGGATGGGGTGGAGAAAAAAGAAGAAACACCACCCATCGGACCGGACCCAGGCCATTTACATAGGCCGCCAACTTCCGGTGACAGATTCCCTTTAACTCATGAAAAGACTTAAGAAAATATCATCAAATAAATGTGGTATGAATTGAATCTGACAGAAAGGGTTAATATAACAATAAACTATTTTTTCACCCTTTCTCTCCTCCCCAGTACCTGTCAGGAGATAACCACTCCCTAACTAGTCTTCAATCACTCCTCTTCAGCCTTCTTCTCCTTCTACATCTTCTGTCATGGCCACTTACAGGGCCCTATAAGGTCTTGTCGGACTGGGACTCACACGGTAATGTGGGACCTAGAATGTGGTTGACAAAGTATATTACAGTGTAAAAGATCGGGAACCTATAATATACAGATTATTTATGTTAGTCAGGAAGGGAAAAAAGTAAGGTACAAGAAATGTCACTGACTACTATCAACAATATAAAAATCTGTGTAAAAAATTAAAAAATCTTGACACATTTTATGGTGTTCTTTAAATTATTTTTTGTATTTTTTATTCTGCTTTTTAGAATCTTTGTAAATCTCATTTACTAGAAACTCGTCCAGTCCTTCCTATTGAAATGCTGGATCTTTCTTAATCACTTCAATTTTCTTTCTGTTTCTGTGTCCTAAAACTGGACACAATGAAGCCTTTGAAGCAGGGACCAGGTTTACATAACTGACCCTCTGGGCCATAGAGGGAACTGCACAATCTGATCTTAAGGCAATCCTAGTCCTGAACTAAAACGCAAAGAAGTCGTAGAATGTCATCCGTGATGGAGATTGATTAGTGCGGACAATTTGGCCTCAGCCTTTTTTTTTCCATAGTTCCAAACAGAACATGCTAATTATTCTTTGCTCTCCAAAAATAAATAGTTTTCAGCAGATCAAATCAAAATCACACAATTCTTATTCTGAAGGTTATTTTTTAGCTTTTTTTAAGTCTAAAAGAAATCACTTTTTGATCTGGTAAAAGATCCTGAACACTGAAAATCTGAAGTTAAAATGTCAATAAAATGTAACGACAAACTTTGATGTATTAAAACCTTCTTAAAAGATTCCGACAAAATATAGAAATAAATAAATAAATTCATAAATTTGCTCAGCTTGCCTGCCTGCCTGTGAAGTCCCTCTGGTTCATAAACTAAAGAGCCATTTAAACCCTGAAGCAGGGATTATAATGCAGGGTTTGTGTCCTTTTTGGCAGATTTTTATCTGGCATCCTTTCTCCAGTATATTTGGCCAAAGATATAATTACATGTAAGCAAACGCCTGCTGCCAGCTAACTGTTGTCTATCATAGAAATCAAAACAAATATTATAACGTTTTTGACGACTATTATTTTTAAAACAGATGTTAGTTTTTTCATTTTTTTATTTATTGGATTATTTTTTTTTCATTATAGCTTGAATCTCTTCTCTTTGTAGATTTTCTCATTATTAGGGTATGTTCACATGTTGCGGATTTGGCTGCAGATTTTTCCTCACGGATTTTGCTAAATCCGCAGGTAAAATGACCTGCGTTTTAACTGCGGATTTAGTGCAGATTTCCTGCCGATTTTCTGCAGAATTTGTGCGGATTTTGCCTGCCTTTTTACACCTGCAGATTCCTATACTGGAGCAGGTGTAAAAACGCTGCAGATTCCGCACAAAGAGTTGACATACTGCGGAAAATAAACCGCAGCAAATCTGCGTGGAATTTTCCGCAGCATGTGCACAGCAGATTTGGTTTTCCACGGGTTTACATGGTACTGTACACAGCATGGAAAACTGCTGCGGATCCGCTGGGCCCAATCCCCTGCAGATCCGCAGCCAAGGGTATGTGCAGACGCTGCAGAATCCGCTGCGGATTAATCCGCACGGATTTTGCAAAAACCGCAGATAATCTGCAGGTCAAAAGACCTGCGGATTATCTGCGGTTTTGCCTGCGGTTTGGTCCTGCGGATTCACCATCTCCACAATGGTGGAGATAGGAACCCGCTGCGGATTCCGCAGAAAGAATTGACATGTCAATTCTTTCTGCGGTTTCAAAACCGCAGCAAATCTGCGCGGATTTTTCCGCAACGTCAGCACAGCGGTTTTTTTTTACCATTCATTTGAATGGTACTGTACACCGCAGCTAAAGCTGCTGCGGGTCCGCAGCGGCCAAAACCGCTGCGGAAACGCAGCGGAATCCGCAGCGTGTGCACATACCCTTATAGTTTTTGTGTTTTTGATCAGTCTTTTCTTTTTGTAAATGTTTCCTCTGCTTCCCACTTTTCCCCCTACACACACATGCAAAAAAAATGCAAAAAAGAACAAACAACACAGAATACAGTGCTGAGCGGTATTCTATTAATGGAATGCAAGGCTTGGAGATTTTGAGTTGCATTTTTTTGGGTTCAGATGTCAATTAGTGTTTTTGATATGAGATACTAAGATCAGTAGTGTGAGACAATATTAGAATAAATTCTTATATAACTCTGATTATTACATTTTTTTCAACCAGGTGCGTAGACACAAAAATATATATAATTGGATGACCCGTTGAAGCGCTCGAACAGCGCGAAACGGCCGTTGTCAGCTCCCTCTGCACTCCTGATATCACTCCCCCGGCCTGACTTGTGTAACATGTGCCAATAAATCAAACTATATTTTCATCAGCTCGTTGAGTGCGACCTCATCTCTACTTGGATTTATACAGTACTGTAAATTCCCAGGTCTAGCACCCGAAGCTGCCAGTTATCAGCGCCCCGAATGCCACACACCGTCTGAGGATATACGGTAACAGCGGTGCCGTCCACGCTTTTTCTTTCATTTTATGCATACAATTGGATGCATTTAGCCAAACTATGTGAAAAAATGGACGCCAGTTTCAAGAGTGTTGGATTGGAAGTCCCGGCCCGACCGCTGGGTTTCCTGATGGAATCTATCATCCTTTGTTTTTTATTTATTTTTTATTGCAGCGTTATTATATTTGTCTAAATAAGGATGAGATGCATTGTGAGACGCAGTCTATAGCCACGGATGGGGCTGGTTATCTGCAAAGAATAAAAATTCATCATTTTCACTGTATTTGTGCCAGCCTTGTCAACAACACAGATTTTGCAAGAATTGCTCGAAACCTATGATGTGTAATTGAAGACTATCCCTTTTGTATTATTGCTTTCTTTCCGTGGTCACTGCTGAGTGAATTCTTCTATGGCATCAATTGCTCTCGGATTCTGCATTTCACTCCCCGGTGCATATTGATACATTTAATCTTCTTATTCAACAGAATGCATCAGATTGCCTAGTCCGGTTGTAGACACCTCTCACTTCTCAGGTAGCCCGCATAACCCCATCTACAAGAAGGAGATTACATTCCGACATTGAAAATGCGCCTTGGAAGCAATACAGGATGGTTTAGAAAACTTAGCTGAATTTGCAATTGTAAGCTTCCGAGTTCATCTCTCCAGTGGTGGAAAGTCAATTTATTCTCCTTTTTTTTTTCGCTCCTAAGCTTCCTCGAGCCACCCAAACAATAAGCCCACACATGTAGGATTTGGCACCAGCAAAAGTCACATGGTGAATCAATTTGGATTCAGCAGTGTTTACAATGAATGATCTAAGTCAGGTTTATTGCTGCCAAAACTAACGAAAGTCCTATAGACAAGGAGGCAGAGATGATTAATGCTAGAGAGGAAAAACAGTTTCCTATGGGTTGAATGCGAGTTCCAGTCATTTTGATTTGGTTTTAATCTTTTTTTTTAGATATTTTTGCTTTACTAGAAATATCAGCTATTGATTTTTATGGAATGATTCTTGGTGGTTTTGTTCTTTTATTTAAAGGATATGAGCACCTTTGTCTTGGAAAAAATGATTTTCTTATATGTTATGTTCTTACTAAGTTGTATATTCAGTGTGCAGTTTTCATTAATTTTGTCCGCAGTGAAATTCTCCCGGTGAACTGCGGTGAACTTGCCATTGCACTGTTTTCTCACAGTGCTGAGGTCACCACAGTTCAGTGGCCTGGCTGGGAAGTCAGTGACTGCTAGTGACTGATGCTGCGATCGCAGCTCATTCATCAGTGGTTCTCAGCCTGGACGGTTGCATCTTGGCACCTTCCAGGTTGAAAACTATTTATTCCCCAGACATGAATTATGGCATGGGACAGAACGAAGGAAAGGTGAGGGATATTGTTGTTTTTTATTTTTGTTTTATTACAGGAGACGAGGGATTCAATGGAATGGACATTAGGTGAGTATAACTACATTTTTTATTTTTAATTAAAAAAAGGAAAAGTAAAACTGTGTTTTGTTTTTATTTCAAATGAATTACTTTATTCTGGCTTTGTGTTTATTTACTATATAATTATAGGATTAGTAATGGATAGGTGTCTTATAAACACCTCTTCATTACTAATCCATGGTCTTGATGTCACCTGACAATACAAAGGTGACATCAACCCCAAAAATATGAACTCCACTTGCAACTGCTACAGGGCAAGTTGGAAGAGCCGGGAGAAGTGCCAGAATTGGTGCATCTAATAGATGCATCTTTTCTGGGCAGCTGCGGGCTGCTATTTTTTAGGCAGGGGGGCAATATCCATGGCCCCTTACCAGCCTGAGAGTACTAGCCCTCAGTTCTCTGCTTTATCAAGGCTTGTTGTCAAAAATGGGGAGGACCCCAAACCTTTTTTTAAATTATTGATTTTCAGTTTTGTCTGGCTGGTTATCAAAAATACAAGAAATCCATGCCATTTTTTAAAATTATTTGTTTAAAGTGCAGGCACCGGTGATGAATACTCCCATCAACCACATCTGCTCTCGATGTTATTAGCTGCAGCAAGCATAGGCTGATAGGAGCAGTAGTCCCATCAGCTGATGCCAGTGACCAGAGGTAAACTTTTTACCTCCGATCACAGCTGTGGGCTCACTGTCATTTGACAGCATGGGAGTTGCAGTTGTCTGACCGGCGGTAATGATTTTACAGGTAATCAGAAGCAGCATTTGCTTTTATCATGCACATGACATAGCAACAAACACCCGGTGTTCAAGGTGCTGAACCCGAACAGTAATGCGGTCTTCATGGTGATGTCCGTGCCCTAACATTAGGTGTTTGGTACGGATGCCAAACTTTACTGTTCGGGTTCACCCATCTCTAATTGCAATAAGATCACCCCTAAACCTTAGTTTTTCCAAAGTGAATAACCCCAAGTTTAAAACATGCCTTGGTTACTTTCTTCTTTTTAGTGGTTGGTGAAGACTTGCAGCTGTTCAGACATGGAAACCCATGGCATTAAATTCCCTTTGCAAAATTTATATGCTGATGTTATACCAGAGTAGGTTGCTGATGTTATATCAGTTGGTGACTTTTCTGCCCTCTGCTCCTCAGCTCTTGGCCCCCCACTCTGTAACGTTATGGGGTCTCCACTTCGTGGCTGAGTTGCTACTGTTCCTTTCACTTCTCAAAAATATGCTTAATAACTAATTTTAACATAACTTAAAAAAAAGATGTGGGGTCCCCCTCAAAATTATCACTCACTGGTGATGGGGGAAGATTTAGGAGGGAAGAAATGTCATGAATGGATTTGTTACCCCGGTGGCTCCTGTTACAGGACCGCGCTGGTATCAGTGAGCTCTGCACCACCGGCCATTCTGTCACATGTTAATGGTAGATGGCGCAGGCTGGATCTTTAATTCGAATGTCAATGTGATTGAAAAAAAAGAATTCAGTGATTAAGAAATGTGTTCCATTACTTAAGTTTAGTTGAGTACAAGGAGTAATTAAAATCATCCACATCTGGTTACTTATTGCTGTTTTGTGATGCGCTCTGTTACAGATTTCACAATTGAAACAACATGCATTGCTATATAGGTCTGTCTCAAAATAGCTGTATAATCTTGATATTAGAGTATGCATTTTATGAATCCCCCTAAAGAGTGGGAAATCTCATTATGAGTCTGAGTGTATTCAGGCTCTGTCAATATAATCCCACAGCTGCAGCTTGTGCTGAGCAGTGTGAGATCTCAGCAGCGGCAGAGGGACATTGAGGAACTGTCAGTCAGATTAGGTGGGCATAGATTGAGCTTAAAATTTTAGAAAAGATTGTATAGCCACTCTGTCATAGATTATCAAAGTAAGTACAAGAAATTAACCAGATCTAAGAGAACTATTTCTTAAAGTATGCAGTTTTGATGAAAATTGACATATCCATTTTAACTTATGAGAAATTATTCAAAATGTTTTTTTAATTATATCAAAAGTGTAGGTTGTGGAACAAGTCCAAAAGTGACTGAGCCAATGTAGCACAAAAAATGGCGTCATGTAACCCAAACATAAGACAACTTTCAGGAGTAGTTGCTGTAAAACTGCAGTGAAAATAATGGCGCCCTTTTACTGGTTTTACCGGTTTCCTTACAGTTGATACATAGCCGCCTCCACTTCCTTCAATGGTTACTTTGTAGACTTTACTGAGTCTTTGGAGAACGATCTGCTTTGAGAGCCCGATATCTGAGATTTGTGACTATAGTTTCTATATGTTGAAAACACAAGGACACTTTAAATCCTGAAAATCATTTTCTACTCGGTAGTTTTACGATGGTTTTAGTGGAACATTTGTGATCCTTTCACTCTACATCACTACATCCGTCAACTCAGAATCCCCATTTCCAGCAGCTTTCCTCTTTCACCTCCCATCGCGCATTCATCCAGCGGAGTATTTTCGACTGAAGCTGCGAGTTATGATTACTTTATTAAATAATGACCTTGAAATGTATTTTAAAGTATATTTTCTTCCTAGGAATTTATTATATTTTTGCGAAGGTCTGAGGAACCGAAGCCATGAAAAATACCTTCCACTTCAATTTACTTCTTAAAGAATGTTCCTTTTATTCCGCACCCATTTACAATGATGTCAGGCTTCTTATTTTTATTAGGAGGATCACAGGAATAATTTTCGAGATTATTCTGCTCTGACCTCACTCAAAAGAATTTGAAAGTTTTCTCAGAACTCGAAGTGCGAGGTATGAGCTGGAAAGTAGTCAGCACGACATTTCGTCTACGCTCGCAAATGGACTTAAAGCAAAATGATCTTGTCTATCTGTCTAGAATTCTTTTTAAGATAAAGGGATTGTGACAATCATTTGCTTAAATTAGGTTTTTATGTTTGATGTATTTTTTACGAATTTTTGAACTTTCTTTTTCTTCCATATTGCTAACTACATATAAAAATAATCTTGCAATTTTTATATTTGCCAATAGGCCTAATTTAAGATTCTAACTTCCTTTTAGGCATTTGGCTATTAGCAGCAATAAATAGACTCAGACCCTATTTGTTTATACAGAAGCATTGTCTAAGCATGCTCTAAACCGGGCAGCGGTTATTGTGACTGATGGATCCTATATTGTCTACTGTATATAGAGGTGTTATCAGTCATTGTACTGAAGGAGGAGGTGAGCTGTGACATCACCTATTGGGAGTGGTGGATCCTGTGCTATCTACTGTATATAGAGGTGTTGTCAGTCATTCTACAGGTGGAGGAGGTGAGCTGTGACATTGCCAGTCGTGAATGGTGGACCGTGTGTTATCTACTGTATATAGAGGTGTTATCAGTCATTCTACTGAAGGAGGAGGTGAACTGTGACATTGCCAATCATGAATGATGGACCGTGTGCTATCTACTGTATATAGAGGTGTTATCAGTCATTCTACAGAAGGAGGAGGTGAGCTGTGACATTGCCAGTCGTGAATGGTGGACTCTGTGTTATCTACTGTATATAGTGGTGTTATCAGTCATTCTACAGAAGGAGGAGGTGAGCTGTGACATTGCCAGTCATGAATGGTGGTCTGTGTGTTATTTACTGTATATAGAGGTGTTATCAGTGATTGTACAGGAGGAGGAGGTGAGCTGTGACATCACTTATTGTGAATGGTTGATCCTGTGTTAACGTTCATTATAATTTTGCCTTGGAAGAAAATCAGGGTGCTGAAAAGTTTTCTGCTCAGAACAGAAAGTGAGAGTTTAGTCTAAGGCCTAGTGGCCAGTATGATCTTTATTCAGGATTCTCATCTTTTGAGAGTGGCTACAAAGAGCGTCTCTCGCTCTGGAAGACCTGTCCCATCCTACATTAGATAAACTATTGAATCAAATGAAAATGAAGAGCTAGTTTTCTCTGTGGTGGTTCTGCAAGGCAATCACCTTTTCCCTCAGATCAGATGACAAAAATATACGGACACCAATGGGGACAGTTCTTTATTTTCTTTTATTATTTGAATGCATTTTTTTTTGGCAAAAGATAACTTTTGCCATTAACATTTTTCACAGTTTGGCTTTTACAAGTGTTCTGCTTTCTTGCACATCTCTGACTGCAGAATGAGCAAACTGAGGATCCGCCAGTGAGCTTATTCTGATAGCTTGTACCTTTTTTTCTGCCTTTTTTTAACTCGTCTGTGCTGATTTATGACCAAAAACCACATTAAAGCTGAGTTGTACTTTGGCGTGGTCATAAATCTTTTTTGAAGAGCTCAGAAGAAGACAGACAGAAGAAATTGATTTTAAAAGGAAATTCAATTTGCAGCTTAGTTATTCCAAGCAATTTGAATGTTCCTTGTGCAATAAACATAGAATCTACAAAGTAATCAATACCCATCTCACCTGTCCCGCCACCCTCTCTGTCTTGTAATTGGTCCTTTTATGAAATAATAAAATATGTATTTTTCTATGATCTATTTTTCCCCCTTTCCATTCGAATACCATGTCATCGTATCACTTTTGTTATTTTCCTTTACTCTTTTAATTTGTGCTCCTTTTCACTTTCAGAGCCACAGTTATGCGATCCCGGGGAGTTCCTATGTCACGATAATGTCACGTGTGTGTCACAGAGCTGGCTATGTGACGGAGAACAGGATTGTCCCGATAAGTCAGACGAAACACTAGGTCTTTGTAAGTAATGGATTTTTATTTTCAAGTTTTGGTGTTTGTTTGCTCTTGTAATAAGTGTTTGACCTTCAGATATCTGGAGACATAATAGTCGTTTTCCTTTGCACTTTACTGGGCTTTCATCGTCTCACACCTTCGGGAAACAAAAAAAAAAAAGATAAAAATAAAGTATTGGGAAAAGGGAAAAGAACAGTAAGAAAAAAAATCAAGTACATTAAAATGTAGCAAAAATTCAGATTCCCGTTTTTATGGACTGGACTCAATTGCACTAAGTCTGTTGCATTTGTTTGATTTTTGGTAGAATCAGAACTTCTAGGCTAAAACTTTAATGGTCCTATCCATCATTTGCATTTATTTTATTTATTTTTGTGTTCTGTTTTCTTCTTTTATTTTGTGGTATTTGCTGAAATTTTTTGTGCCAAATTTATTACAATAGTGCACATGGTTCATGAGTTTTGCACAAAGTCAAAAAATGGTCTTTTATTCTGTCTTTAAAATGAGCCTGTCACCAGCAAAAAAAAAAGCACTATTAACCTGCAGATATGGGGTTAACCTGCATATTAATGGCATTATTAACCTGCCTTGTGCCTGCACTAACCCGAACAGTGCAGGGAAAATGTTAACTTTATTCCTCCCTGCAGTGTTCCGGTTTCAGTCACGGGGGTGGTGCCAACGTGGTTCAGTCACCGCTCTGATTGGCTGTACCCGTACCCCCTTCCCTGATTGACACATCCACCACATTGGGGCCATCTGTCAGTCAGTGCTGGGGGTACGGTTACAGCCGCCTCTATGTATACTGAAAGCGGTGACTGAATTTGCTCCGGCGCTGCCTCCGTGACAGAAACTGGAACACTGCCGGGGATAATAAAATTAATTTTCTCCCTGCAGGTTTTTGGTGAAATGCGCGTGTCAGGCAGGTTAATAGCACTGTAAACCTGCAGATTAACCCCATATCTGCAAGTTAATAACGTTTTTTTTTCTGGTGAAAGGTTCCCTTTAACCAATTTTGCAACTTTCCAGAGCAAAAAGTTGTGTGTTTCTCATACTATCGCAAAAATTACTCAAAATTTCCAGTGTTCATGAAGTCACTCTAGGAGCAGACAGGAAAAAATACATGTGAAACAAATCTTGCAACTCTTTAAAAAGTTGCAAATGATCAATTAAGCGAAAACATCTGGAAACCGTAAAGTCTGCCCACAATGGTAAACTAAAATAAAAGAACAAGTGGACCCTTATAAAATTGAGTAAAAAAATGCACAAATGTAAAGATGAATTAGGTGCGAACCATTTAATGGCAAAATAAAATGAAAAAAAAAAAGTCTACAAAAACAAATGCAAATTCATTAATAAATTGGTCCCTATGTCTAAAATTTATGGAATCCATGACAACTTTTGATCAAGGTAATAGGTCAAATTTGCGGATCATAGCGAAAACTTGTATGGTCTCAAGATTTCACTTTGGGCAAAAATGTGGTGGAACACTTGGAATAAATAATGTACATAGAGGAAGCTAGTAACTTGCCATTTCACAGTGATTATAACTTGTGCCAAAGTCACCATGAAGCCCTAAACTAATCCTGTCAATTGGACCTTAAAGTTTTTGACTTCAGTGTAAATACTGGTATTTAAATTTCCCATCCTGTCAGGATTGAGTCATCCGACCCTAATTTGTAATGTTTTAGAAAAAATTCTCTAAAAACGTATTTATCCAAGTTTTGGCTTGTGTGACCACAGTTGCAACGCTCTAAGACTATACTGCAATGTCTGCAAACACAGCATGGAACCTTGTGGCGGTTATAAAAAAATTAGCTGTTATTGGATTTTACTTAGAACTATGAAAGAAAAAATTGATTGCATCCTTATGATACTTGCAGAAACCTTAGTGGTGTTAGATTCTACAGCCACTTTGCAGTGAATATTACTGCCACCTTTTGATGACTGTAGAAAAAAATTGAGTGGTGTTAGTTCAATTCTATTGCCATTAATTAAAAATAAATTGCATAAAATGTTTTGAAGGATGCAAAAACTTAAGTGGTATCGGATTCTACCCACCCTATACAAATAAAAATTTGCATAAAACTTTAGAACCGTTGCAAAAACCTTAAATTTGTCAGATTGCATCACCACCACGGTGCAAAAATTGCAGGTTGCAAAAAAAAAAGTGTAACTTTATGATGGTTGCCTAAAATAAAAGAGGCTTTGGATTCTACCAGCACTATGGGGAAAAATGTATTTGCATACAACTTTATGACGGTTGCAAAAATTCAAAATGTGTTACATTGTGTAATTATGGTGCAATTATTGCATGTAATCTCATGACAGTTGCAAAAAAAAATGCATGCAATCTCATGATGGCTGCATAAATTAAGTGGTATTTAGAGATGAGTGAATCCTAACTTAAAATTTCTGCGTTCGTATTGAATGGTTAGTGTCCGGTGCTAAACACCGATCATGGACTTTTCCCAGAAGTCCGTTGAAATGTTCGAAGTTTCAGGGGAAGTCTGTTGCAGAGAGAGAGAGAAAAAGAGACATTTTCCAGGTTAAAAGTTTGAGTCTTCATTGTTTTTAGTTGAGTTCTGGTTCCGGTTCATGTTCGGGTGCAGTTCTGGTACCTGTTGTGAACACTTGCGACCTGACTTCTGAGTTTGGGCTCCCTCTGGTGGTTGCTACAGGTAATGGAGCTGGTCGGATTGACAGAGGTGAATCATCTGAAGATGATTGGAGGTCAGGTGTTACAGACTGGGAAGATTTAAGTGAGCAACCTTCCCTCCGTTGTTGCTGGTGATTGTTTTCCTCCTGTGCATTTTTGGAATCTGCTTGCCTGCTTGGTCCTGCATTGTTCAGATAAGTTATTTGCTTGCTGAAGCTTTTTGCATTTGATTCAGTTTTGGTCTTTCACTGATTTCTGCTTTGCTGGCGTAGGTTCAGCATTGTTCCCTATTGGGATCTGTGCTGGACCCCGCTCCATATGCCACAGCACATGTCAGTCTGTTCAGTATTGCTAATCCTCTGTTATGTCAGTGTTCTTTGGTTTTGTTTCCAGTTCATTCCAGAATTCTGATCTAGTGGGGGAGAGGTCGTGTGGCCTCAGTATTTTTGCATATCAGATGTGTTGGATTTTTCTTAGTGTTTTTTGCGTGATTGCAGACAGTATCTTTCCTGTCCTGTCCTATCTAGACAGTTTTGGGCCCCATCATTTGCTTACTCTATTTTCTGCCTGTGTTTGTGCCTCATCTTGTCTCACCGGCAATATATGTTTGGGGGTTATCTATTCCTTTGGGGTTCTACTCCGGAGCAGTTTAGCTTTCCCCTTTCTTGCTTTAGGCTTAATTATTTCCGTGGCTGTGCTGAGGCATCTAGGGCATCGTAGGTACATCCCACAGCTAATTCTAGTTGTGTTGTTAGTGTAGGGTCGGGCTGAGGGAGGCGATTAGGTGGTGCTGATCCAACAGGACTGGGGGGTGACCCACTTCGTGGCGCCAGCAGACATGAGACTGAGACAGGGGTTGTGTCCAACAGTTCAGATTTTATTGGCCGCTTTTGGGATGACCACCAAACTTCATTACAGGATTAGTCCACAATTTACACACACACCCTGGTACCTTCTCTTTCTTAGTTTCACCGTTCATGGCGTCCCCACTGTGGCTGCCCTAAGCACCTTCACCACAGTGTTTCGCCCTTTAGAGTATGCCATCCACCTGACACTCACAGTCTGTCTCTGTCCGCAGCCACTGTCCTTTTTGGGTCACCCTCCGAGACCGTCTTCACTGTCAGTAGCTCCCTGTAGGCTTTTTCCGTCTTTCTACCTACAGCAAACTCTCCTCTCTAGTGAGCTCCCTTGGCTGACTGGAACTTCCAGAACCTTCCCTGACCTCTTATACTCCCAGTCCCAGTAGCTCCGCTCACTATCACCTGACAGTAACCTTTGACCAATGGCAGTTACCTTGACCTATGGCAGTTACATAACCACTCTCCTACACTCTCCACTGCCCTCTAATGGTCAAACTACCACATGACACCCTTTTCTCTTTATCTCAGCCTACACTGCGCTTTCTCTCTGTCTCTTACTACAGACAGACCTGTCCGTCAGCTCAACCTCCCCACATTAGTTTTAGGGGTCTACAATCCGCTTAGTTACCAACCTTTCTGGTTATCTGGTTGCCTAGCTTATTCCCCGGATATCCTCCTTGGTGACCTAATCATAACAGGTACCCAAACAAACTTTGGACTAAATAAACCAACTGAAATATCCTAACTCCTACAGATATCCCAGTGTATCAAAAAAATAGCCCCAGACAGATGCGGATTTTAGCGTTTGCTCCATTTGTATTTTCTATCAGATTGATGGAAGGTATCTAAACCCTGCTGTTTTTGACTGTGAAAGTTTTTCTTTCCATAAGAGAGCTTGACAGTTTTCCTTAAATAATAATAAAATGAAAAAAAAAATAGAATAAAATCTACAATATTACTCATCTCCTTGTATTGCAAATATGCATCTCTCTAGAGCACAATGCCAAACGGTACATAAATGCCAGCTGTTATCTGGAAGAAAATATAGAAAAGCGATGGATCATAACTATTGCTCATGCACAAGTGGAAGGAAAACATATATGCTTAAAGGAATTAGTTGGAAAATACAGGTTTGCTTAACATTGCTTAACAATACCCATTTAAGTGGCAGGAGCCGTCGGAGAGCGCAGCAGTATCTGAATAGACGGCGGAGCACAAATGACTAGAGAGAAGATGTTATTAAATTTTAATGTCCCTAGTTTGTGTCTGAGGAAAATGAGAATGTTTCCCGTTGAATGTCACTATGTTAATCATCGCGTATAAAAGGCTGAGACTGACAAGAACAAAGCGCATGGAAGATTTATAAAGTATTGAGTAAAGGCATTAAGTGTTTTTTATTTTGCCGAAAAAAAACTTGTCGAAAAAGTTAAAGGCGATAAGTTTGATTTAATAAAAAGTGATGGTAAACTTCCCTCCACTTTCTGTTATTCTGTTGCTTTTTTTCCATTTGTAGGTAAAGACATGACCTAAATTTCTGTTAAAAAAGTAAAGAATTGAATTACTAAAATAATCAAAGTCCTACGGCGACATCTGTCCTGTTAACCCTAGGAGACTGTATGAAATGTATATGACCCTTAGTATACACTGCTACAGAGTACTGGCCAAGGTGGGTCTCCATGTACGTCTCCATCATGCAACACCAATGCCCCCCCATTTAAAGTCGTCAATCCCTTTATTTTCAATAAGAATGCCATGCATTGTCAACCAGTCTACCCCATCAGAATGACATGAACTACTAGTTTAAGCCATAGTTCCTCAATTAGAAAAGAACAATGGACAAATAGGGTTCACTGCGCTGCCGATGGTGAGCAATGGATGAAGCTAGGCGGTTTATTGTCATCGCCTTTCTAAGTTATCCAACCTCTTCATCAGGACAAACAAGTGTCTACATAGTTTGTCAATTGTCAGGTGGAATATTCTAACAATGCCTGCCTAGTATAAATTGCCTATTCCCCAATGCTATTCTTAGCCTTGCCTATTGCCAGCAAAGTCTACCATGATTACACAGTGACCTCTCGATGTAAGCCAGAATTCACCCAAGTGTAAGCCATAGATTCCCAGTGAGAACTGGAAATACCATCTCTGTGAGGCACAAAGGTTTTAGAATATAACATATATTATTGTATATATATTATATTATCATAATATAATCCACAGACCCTCCAATTGCATGTCACAATGCCCACCATTTTTGGCCAGAATGGCATGCGTATTGTAAGCCAATGACTGTGATTGGTTCTTGATGAGTCGCACAATAGGGTGATACCTTATGGAGGGACAGTGGGTAAGTGCAGGTTACTCTCACCTGGTTGAGTTGTGATAGGCACAACTCCTATGTAGGCATCAAGAAAATAAGCTGAAATATCGGATACAGTAGGATGAAACATGTAAGGTGGGCTGCGCTTTTAGAGTAAATAGAAGTTTTTTTATTCACAAAATTTTCAACCCTATTCGTGCGTTTTTATCGAATGATTAAAGCAAATGAAAGTCATAATGCCCACCATTGTCTACCAGAATGGCATGCACAAAGTAAGCCAAGGTGGGGAACCTTTTTTTCTGCCAAGGGCCATGTGGATATTTTAACCATCCTTTTGGGGCCATACAAATTGGGTGCTAACTCCATCTACAATGTAAGTCTTGATGCTGGCGCTGGTGTCAAGACGTAATTTTTCATTGCATGTGGCTCAGCATTCAGTAATCAGCACTGCACACAGTGGAAGAAAACAAATAAAAGGATGGTGGCCATCAAAACACAGCTGCCAACCCAAGCACTGTGGTCCCCAAGAATCTGTCAGGGGCCCAGAAAAAAGATCATTGTGGGTCGTAAATGGCCCACAAGCTTGAGGTTCTCCACCCCAATGTAAGCCAGTGGCTCTAACTGAAAACTGAAATATCCATTCTTCCAATCACAATGTTGGGTTATATTGTCCTCAAGGTTAGCCACACACTCAAGCTGGAAGCTGGAATACATTGTCTGACAGCTAAGCTAAGCAGACCATGTTATATCCAGTGACGATGCTCTCCATGGCCATCTAGAATATCTTCTCCTAGTCTACTACAGAGTGTTATTATTATTATTTAACAGCCTTCAGCTTGATCTCAAGCCATAGTGACTTGATGGATTAATGATCTGTAGAAAGGTCGATCTTGTGCAAGCCTAGAGAGGTCCACCAGAGTCTTCTCCGCTGGTCTCCCTCTTTGTCTTGCTCCTTCTAGTCTTCCAATCATGATGTCCTTCTCCAGTGATTCCTCGCTTCAAATAATGTGTCCAAAGTAGGTAAATTACAAATTACAGTTTACCACTTGGACAAGCTGCGGTGGTTGCCTAGTCCATCACCCGGTTTTCATATTAAAGGCAGCCATCAGCCTTAATTTACTTCTAAAATACCTACCAGAGAAAGCCATAGTGCCGGGTCACTTTTGTTTGACATTTGAAACTATCACATACAACTCTAATTATTTTCCAACAGTATTATTGCACTATGGTGCTAATTTATTGGATTTATGACAACATTATTTGGACGACTGATGTCCAACATATTTACTATGTGCATTTGTCATTTCTTTGCATTACATTAGAGAGAGCCTCTTGATTACCTCTTTATATACCGTATAACCATGTACTTTGCATTAGAGATGTGCGATGAGAGGTTTTATTATACGTTACTATAAGCGTCACTGTCTCCTGAAGTGCTAGGCTGATTTCAAGGAAACCCATCCATTCATCGATGAGACTTAATCTAGTTGTTTGGTGTTGATCATTTCATGCTAATACAAGATACATGATGATTGAAGAAGCGTTCTTGCAGGTTAGAGATGATGGAATATTACGGTTGGGATGGTAGAGATGACACCGGTCTGTATGTCTCCGAGCATCACGTAGCTGTAGGTGCCATTCCAATCTTCCAGGTGTTGTATTCCTCACTCTAGTCATAAACAGCTGCTCAGTCCATGTGAGATTATAGGCTTGACAGATTGATAATAGAGTATGTGGTGCCGTTATTGCACAGTCTCCAGTTTAAAAAAAAAATAGATTGCGATACATCAAAGGACTGTTAGTGATCATCATATAAATGTATTTATGGCAAACATATTCTTTAAGAGCAGGCACAATTTCATATTGGAATTATACATTGTATTTCCCTTCTAGATGTTTTAACCAGTCAGTGACCTATTACCATGCCAAGTAATGATCCATACAAACCAGTCAGGAATCTAAAATAGCCAGTCAGTGCCCCCCATAAGACAGGTGGTCAGTGAGTCACAACCGACAGCCAGAACCGTAACAATCAGTGACCCATTATAGATCAGTGTCAGTGCCCCACAATACAGCCAGTCAGTGGCCTCCTGAGACAGTCAGTCAATGTCCTGTAAAACCCTTAGATAGTTTCCCGTGAGACAGTCAGAACCATAACATAGTCAGTGACTCCTCACATAGCAAAGTCAATCTCCCACAACTCAACCAGTCAGTGGTCCGTCACTTCCCTGTAACACCATTTGTGTCCCCCAAAGTCAGTCACCCATCATATAGCAAAGTCATTGCACCATAGCACAGCCAGGTCCACATTAAAGAGCCAGTCAATGGCCCATAAATTATCTGTGAAGTGACCAAACCCAACACCAGTAAATAAACTAGAAAAAAAAATCAATGATCCACAATATAATCAATAGAGAAAAGGAGAGAGGTGGTGGATTCTAGGCGCTGCCGCTGCTGAAAGTGATTCCAAGCCGTGAGGATAAAAAACTGGTTTCTTATTGCAATGTGTTTCTGGGTAGAATTTACTCTTTCTTCTTCTTTATACCTGAAGAAGGAGTCAATTCTACTCTGAAATGCGTTGAAAATAATAAACCTCACGGCGTGGAATCATTGTGCTATTAATTATTTTATGGATCACTTATTTTTTTATCCTCACTGCTTGGAATATCTTTTGCCAGGAATCCACTACCTCTCTCCTCCTCTCAATTTACTATGTCCTCCACCTATTGGGTTTGACTTCAGCAGCCGGAGTAGCAGCCCTACATTGGAAATCAGTTCACTTTTTCACGCAGTGGAGTTTCGCACAACCTGCCCAGGTGAACAACCAATTTTCCAGTCCGTCCTCACTTACAGGTAGCCATATCTCACAGGGATTGCCTCTTTTCTTCATTTTGCAGTCCATAACATAGTCCGTGACCCATAACATAGCCCAACAGTGCTTGCCCGTCAATGTCCTGATGCATTGCCATTGAGTGAACCACTAAACCAAGTCAATGACCCATAAAAAAGCCGGTCAACATCTGATGACACAGACATTAAGTGCCAATAACATAGACAGTGTGTGTCCCAAGGTAAAACCGGCCTGTGGCCTATGGCACAGCCAGATGGTGCCACATAACAGTCTATCAGTAATCCTGAAAATCAGACACTGCTTAATGACATAGACAGTAACTAACCTACTGTGTATCTGTCATGGTTTGAACAGGGTTCTTGCCCTGCACTCCCAGGGTTAAGTGTACGTGGCCTCTTTCTGGATCTGGGAGGGGTATTTATACTCACTCTTTACCAGGGTTCTCTGTCAGCTATACTGTTATTCTGGCTGTGTGTCTGACCCCCCTGGTGTGCTTGTATATTGCATTGCTTGTTTGCTTCCTGTGTATGACCCGGTCCGTTCCCTCACTCTGTACTCCGTTTCTCATTTTGGTACTATTGTCTTTTCCGGTTCTGACGTCCTGGCTTGGCTATCGTTACTGCATTACAGTTTGTCCCTATTGTACCGTCTATTGCCCATTCTGGTTTTCTGATCTATTGCTACGTCCTGACTATCCATTCTGTCTAACCCTTTGGTACTGTCGAGCGATCTCGTGCTTTGACCTCGGCTTGATCTGGTTTCTGTCTCTGTCTATGCCCCTTGGTAACATTGTCCAGTAGTTACCTTTCTAGGAGTTTCCCTGCAGCTCCTAGCTCTGTGGAGCTTAGGCCACACCCCAGCAGTCACGTGCTTCAGGTTCTGTGAGCCTGGCATATGCATCGTCACCACTGCTGCCCCGCTCCGCAGGTATCTTTGTGCACAGTTTTTGTACTCAGGACATGCGCACTGGCTCAGTGAGCAAGTGCAGTGCAGTGTTCCTGATAGTAACATAGGCAAATGGTGCCCCATAACAATCATCCAAAACCAAAACCCATCAGTGCCCGATAGCACAGCCAGTGAATGGCCCATAAATCAGCCATAAAGTGACCTAAGAGACAGCCAATAAGTGAACTAAAAAAACTAATCAGTGCACCATACTATAACCAATGATGCCCTATGGCACTACTATTATGAGAAGCACAGAAGCCAGTCAATGGTCCATAGCAAAGTCAGTCAATACCGCATGACTTACACATTCAGTGACCCCATAAGATGGACAGAAAGTACCTATAACATGGACAGTCAGCCTTCTATAGCAATCATCCTTTGCCATATATGATAGTCAGTGATCTATACCAATATGTGTCCTATAAACGATGACTCAAAAAAGTATGCGCCCTATAACAGTCGAGTCCTTCATAATGTAGCTAGTCAGTGACCCATAGTAATTAGACAATGTCCGTTCCAGTTACCTCATTTGTAGTTGGATCCTCACCAGATAGAAAGTGTCGACACATGCTTGCAATGGAAAACCCCTTTGAGAAAGATTCATTATTCCTGCACCTATCATAGAAAACTCCTTTATCATTGGAATCTGGAACCTGTCTGGCACCATAAAATGTAATAGAAAATGGCCACCTGTAATGTCATCGCAAGGGTGAGTGAGTTTTTCCCATGATTTGAGTATTGGCAATTTCCAAATTAATTTTTATTCACCTGTTTTTAGGAATGATTAGATTATTGAATATTCTCCAGGTTTACTTCTGATGAATCAAAAATTTATGGAGAATTGATTCATCCATTGCACTCTAAGGGTTGGCAAACCTGGCAGATTCACTAGTGAGCCTCTACCCATGATATGGTATTGTTTTATCACCCTAGATATTTCTTAGGTTTGTAACAAGGTAGCACGGGGTGGTAGTTATGGGCAAGTTCACTAAGCCACAGTCAGTGAGCACCCCGGCACCTTGTACATGGAGAGATGAGTGACGTCTCAGTCCTACGATATGGTCGGTTACCTCCGTTTCATGGTCACTTCCGTTGCTGGGGACCAGATATCAGAAAACACCACAAAGCCACAGTTCTGTTCCAATGGTTAAACTTTACTGAACAGCAGTATATTCATCTCACAGACAGCACAGTTCAAACACAGAGGCATCTTCTTATCTTTCCCTTTTGTCAAGGCAAACTCGGTTCTTCCTTTCAACTCTGTCTATATCCTTGCAGCCTCTGTCTCACTCTTGGTCAATTTCTGACCCACTATTGGACAATCCCTGTCTCTCTTCTGGACAATCTCTGTCCCACTCGTGCTCCAGGCCCACCAGCTTCCTGCTGTTTCCCTGGTCTGGCTATGAGTTATAGGGTATCGGGCTCGCCAACTCAGCTGCCTCCTAATCACAGCTGCTAGCTTTGGATCCTTCCTTGGAACGGTTCTGTCTAAGCAGCACAGTTTTCAGCCCGGGGCCCCTTACTGCAACAGCTTTATCCCCATGGCCTGTAATACTCTGCTTATACGTCCTGCCCTTGGCCAATCTGCCCGGGCGTCTGACAGAACCAGGAAGTATCTGTCCTATATCTCCCTGCTCTGTGCTGCTCTGCTCTGTGACTCATCCTATCTGTTTAACCGTTATGCTGCCTGTATCTAACTACCACTTCTATTTATTCTATGCTATCCTGTCTCTATGATGCCCCCCTCTATTCTAATCTGCTGATGGTCCTGCAATACTCACTTATCTATCCCTAAGCTAAAGCACAATACATCACCTTACAGTACATGACAAATACATTACAGTATTATAACCTTAGTAAACTGCACATTACATTAGTATGTGCTCGGTGTTCAGGAGAGAGGAAGCACATGAGGGTCCCCGCCACCTCCTTACAGGTTCACTAATGCAACGAAAATATAGCATCCAAAGATGTTAGGAAAATCAAAGAACCAGTGTATCTATAAAGTGCATAAAACTAAAAGCCTTCATGCAGGATCTAGAATAGTACAAAGTAACATCAAACATCCTTCTTATGTTAAGAGGATACATTATTCTTCATATTCTATATTTGTATATGTTCTGCTCTCCTTGCACAATAACCTTTACCTAGTATTCTGACTTGAGACAGGGTCACTTATCTGTTTATGATTTTCCTGTCCTTTTAGCCTACATATATGTTTATATTATTTTTTATATTATGCAGCTTTCAATTTTGGAACATAATGGAGTCTTGTGCGTCAGATGTGATTGGCGGCTGTCGGAAACAAGGCCACATTTCATCTGCTATATAGTTATGATCCATGAAGTGCAATGGGACTAATGTATCAGTCTTGTTACGATGAAAAAAGATTCAATTATGTTAATAAATATTTATCAATGTATCGCTTCATTATCCCTTGAAAACTAACAGCTCCCATGGTTTCCTTTTATTGTCTTAGTAACTGAGTTAATAAATTGTTATAGTGTGATGCAGAGATTCAGATGAGACCCTCTTCCGTCACATCTTCCCAAATCACGTGGGACATGAGAACTGGAAACTTGTTTGTTCGATCCTTTTTTCCCCCTTTTTTGGGGGGGTTGATTCTACTAACTCTTCTTTGCAGGATTTATGGATCAGATCCCAGCACAAGAAATGTAAACCAGGCCAGTCTAAGAACTTTCTCTCCAGTGGCCCAACCTTACCCATTCTCTTGGTTCATCATATCTCAAGATATACGACACTAGGGTACCAGATTTAAAAAAAAAAATACAACAGCAAACAAAACTTGATTTTTTGATGCTCTGCCAGGCGATGTTTATGTTAAGTTGTCGCGATGGAAATTGAAGCCTGCCAATGGTTTTTCTAGCATTTCATGATAATGTATCATATTTGATTGCTTAACTTCAATGAAAGGTAAGTGTGGACACATCTTTAGTGGACTTTTACCTGCTTCGTTGGAACATATGTCCATATATATGAATAGTGGAATGGAATCCAATGATTTTGGGCACCATTTTCAAACTACACATAAATGTATTTTATCATTCATCTGTGTTTTTCCTGCTAAAAAATGAAGACATTGTGCAAAATTTCTGTAACCAAACATTAAATATGTCCCCATACCTTAAAGGAATTTTCCAGCCATGATGTGATGTTCAGCAATAACCGCAGCTGCAACACCCTAATAGTGTGTTATGTACACATGTGCAGTCCGTCATCATCATCACGTGACTGCAAGTATATAATTTGAATACCTGTGGTCATGTGCCAAAAAGATTCTTATCAGCAAGTGACCGCAACAATGAATGACCCGGATGGTGAAGCTGATCTGCACATTACCATTAGGCATGCAAATCACATGCAGTGAAGGAAATAAGTATTTGATCCCTTGCAGATTTTGTACGTTTGCCCACTGACAAAGACATGAACAGTCTATAATTTTAATTGTAGGTTAATTTTAACATTGAGAGATAGAATATCAAAAATAAAATTCAGAAAATCACATTGTATAAATTATATACATTTATTTGCATTTTGCATTGAGAAATTAGTATTTGATCACCTACCAACCATTAAGAGTTCTGGCTCCTACAGACACTCCTAATCAATTTGTTACCTGCATTAAAGACAGCTGTCTTACATAGTCACCTTTATAAAAGACTCCTGTCCACAGAATCAGTTAATCAGTCAGACTCTAACCTTTACAACATGGGAAGACCAAAGAGCGTTAAGTCCTCCTGAACTGGCACAGTGCTTCCCGAATATTTTCCCATTGCTGGAAAACCCCTTTTAAGGCAGTGGAGCACAGAAGCATCATTTCATTTCAATGCGTTATATTAGGACCCCATTCAAGTGCTTGATGGTACCCCGGTGATCAAGCATTCATCATCAATCACAATCTATATTGCTTTCTAAAAAGTTTTTTCTTTCTACTAATACAGCATAATATTAGAGAATCCCATAACTTACTCATAATCCAACCTCTCAGATCCCCGCTAGTCAACAGAACTGGGTCCTTCAATTTAAGGATTAGTTAAGTCTTGATTGGTAAGATACTCATTACCAGTATGGAATATCCAAGAGATATCCCAGGTCTATTTAACTCCTTACTGATATTGTATGGTAAAAGTCGATAGCGGGTGTATGGAGCAGGCTCACGGGGTGAGAATGCCCCATACTCAGCAGATATTGGCTGTTTGTTACAGCCAGGACCAGCCTCTAACCACTGCAGGTGGAGTGGAGATCACAAATGTTAACCTGTGTAGTCAAACTCTGACAGCAGGATTAACAGCACGTTGGCCTGGCATAGGAGCGCATCATTCTGTGCGTCCATCTGCACTACTCACTAATCTAAGCTAGCGCACAATACATCACCTTACAGTACCTGTGCGGGCCCATAACGTGATAGCGGGTGCCTGATAGGTTGCGCTGACAGCAGAGGGTCTGTTGAAGACCTTCACTCTTGTCATCATTACCAAGCTGTTTAGAAACTCGTTCTGTAGCCAAGGTTCAAAGGACACAATGATTTTTACTGTATGCACAAGTGATCAGACAATTGCAGGTTATGGTCCCCTAAACTGACTAATAAGAACAAGAAAAGTAGAAAAAAATGTTTAAAAAATATGGAAGAAATAAAAAAAATTAAGTTCATGTCACCTCCTTTTTCCGCATTAAAATTAAAGATTATAAAAAAAATAACAATAGAACACACATATGTGGTATCACCGTGTTCATAAAAGCCTATAAAAATATAAAATAATGAACCCGAAAACAGAAAAATTCAAGAATGACAAAATTATGTTTTTTTGGTCATTGCAAAAATATAAAAAAATGCTGTAATAAG
This sequence comes from Dendrobates tinctorius, assembly GCF_039654945.1. Taxonomy (NCBI): domain Eukaryota; kingdom Metazoa; phylum Chordata; class Amphibia; order Anura; family Dendrobatidae; genus Dendrobates; species Dendrobates tinctorius. The sequence goes on along the minus strand of NW_027361810.1, from coordinate 18,690,246 downwards.
TAATTAAAATGTCATATCTATCCCAAAATGGTATCACTAAAAACGTCTCGTCCCCCAAATAGTAAGCACTCAAACCGCTCCATCAACTGAAAAACTAAAATGTCAAGGGTCTTAGAAAATGATGATACAGTACAACCCCCCATTTCTTTATCCAAACTTCTGATTTTTCTTACCACTAAAAAAATGAAAAAGCTGGACAAGTTTGGTATCGTCGTACTTATACTGAAGAGCAGAATCATATTACGAGGTCATTTTTACCACCTAATGTCTGCCGTAGAAACAACTCCCAAAAATCAATGTCGGAAGTGCGGTTTTTTTCAGAATTTCACAGAACTTGGAATTCTTTTTTCTGTTTTTTTCAGAACACTATGTGGTAAAATGAATGGGGTCATTTAAAATTACAACCGGCTCCTGCAAAAAAACAAGCCTTTGTGCGTCTATGTGGACAGTCGGATAAAAGAGTTATGGCTCTGCGAAGAAAATTTGAGACTACAAAATTGTCGTGAAGGGGATATGGAAAAGTCCTTTATGTTCAGCTGAAACTTAAGGAGTAGTATTATAGGACAGTCTGTGTCATCAATAGGGAGACTTATCTAAAATTGTTTATATATAAACTTTATTGTTATTATTATTATACATTTATATAGCGCCATTTATTTCATGGCACTTTACATGCATGTGAAAAGGGAAATATAGACAAGTATAATAAACATGTGCAAGACAAGGGATACACAAGTACAGAAGGAGAGGGGACCCTGCCCGCTAGGGCTCACAGTCTACAGGGATGGGTGAGGATTAGAGTTGAGCGATACCGTCCGATACTTCAAAGTATCGGATCGGAATGGATCGGCCGATCTTTAAAAAAAGTATCGGTATCGCCGATTCCGATACCGGAAGTCCCATTCAAGTCTATGGGACTTCCGGTATCGGAATAAGAAAAACCCTGTTTTTGCCTTGTACAGCCTCTCTGGGGTCTGTACGGGCCTTTCGGGGGGCTGTGCCGGCCTGCCAGGGGGTCTGTGCAGGCTCCGGTGGTCTGTGCCGGCCTGCCGGGGGGCTGTGCCGGCCTGCCGGTGGTCTGTGCAGGCTCCGGTGGGCTGTGCCAGCCTGCCGGGGGGCTGTGCCGGCCTGCCGGTGGTCTGTGCAGGCTCCGGGGGGCTGTGCCGGCCTGCCGGGGGCTGTGCCGGCCTGCCGGTGGTCTGTGCAGGCTCCGGGGGGCTGTGCCGGCCTGCCGGGGGGCTGTGCCGGCCTGCCGGTGGTCTGTGCAGGCTTCGGGGGTCTGTGCAGGCATCGTCCGATGGGACTACAAGTCCCATCGGGCGATGCCTGCTACCATGACAGTGATTGACACATTAGCCAATGATGGGACAGTAGTAGTCCCATCATCCGGCTAATGTGTTAAATGTTAAAAAAAAAAAAAAAATTCCCACACAGCAATGGCATAAAGTGAGACTAGGGACTTTTTTTTTTTTAAGTGGCGGAGGAATACAGTGCGGAAGGATACCTACCTTCCGTCATTGGATTCCTGCAGCCCGTAGAGAACGGCAGCATCATCTGATGCTGCAGTTCTCTACCCAAGATCGTCGTGGGACACACTCGTGGACTGCTTCGGATCGTGGGTGAGTATTTTTGTGGTTTGTTATGTTAATATTTATTCCGGAAAAGACAATGGCTTCGGGGAACAATGTGACAAGTATTGGTAAGTATGTTACTCTATGTTATATGTACTGTATGTCTATGTATGTATTGTATGAATGTATTGTATGTATGTAGTATATATGTGGTATGTATGTAGCATGTAGTATGTATGTAGTATGTATGTAGCATGCATGTAGCATGCAGTATGTATGTAGCATGCATGTAGTATATATGTAGTATGTATGTAGCATGCATGTAGTATATATGTAGTATGTATGTAGCATGTAGCATGTAGGTAGTATGTATGTAGTATGTATGTGGTATGTATGTAGCATGTACTATGTATGTAGCATGCATGTAGTATGTATGTAGCATGCATGTAGTATGTATGTAGCATGCATGTAGTATGTATGTAGTATGTATGTAGCATGCATGTAGTATGTATGTAGTATGTATGTAGTATGTATGTAGCATGTAGCATGTATGTAGTATGTATGTGGTATGTATGTAGCATGTAGTATGTATGTAGCATGCATGTAGTATATATGTAGTATGTATGTAGCATGTAGTATGTATGTAGTATGTATGTGGTATGTATGTAGCATGTAGTATGTATGTAGCATGCATGTAGCATGCATGTAGTATGTATGTAGCATGTAGTATGTATGTAGCATGCATGTAGTATATATGTAGTATGTATGTAGCATGTAGTATGTATGTAGTATGTATGTAGTATGTATGTGGTATGTATGTAGCATGTAGTATGTATGTAGCATGCATGTAGCATACATGTAGTATGTATGTAGCATGCATGTAGTATATATGTAGTATGTATGTAGCATGTAGTATGTATGTAGTATGTATGTAGTATGTATGTGGTATGTATGTAGCATGTAGTATGTATGTAGCATGCATGTAGCATGCATGTAGTATGTATGTAGCATGCATGTAGTATATATGTAGTATGTATGTAGCATGTAGTATGTATGTAGTATGTATATAGTATGTATGTGGTATGTATGTAGCATGTAGTATGTATGTAGCATGCATGTAGCATGCATGTAGTATGTATGTAGCATGCATGTAGTATGTATGTATGTAGTATGTATGTAGCATGCATGTAGTATGTATGTAGTATGTATGTAGTATGTATGTAGCATGTAGTATGTATGTAGCATGCATGTAGTATATATGTAGTATGTATGTAGCATGTAGTATGTATGTAGTATGTATGTAGTATTTTTATTTTTATTTTTTTTTTTTAACATTTAACATATTAGCCGGATGATGGGACTACTACTGTCCCATCATTGGCTAATGTGTCAATCACTGTCATGGTAGCAGGCATCGCCAGATGGGACTTGTAGTCCCATCGGACGATGCTTGCACAGACCCCCGGACATCAGCACAGCCCCCCGGCAGGCCGGCACAGCCCCCCGGCAGGCCGGTACAGACCCCCACAGGGTGCACAGACCACCGGCAGGCCGGCACAGCCCCCCGGCAGGCCGGTACAGACCCCCACAGGGTGCACAGACCACCGGCAGGCCGGCACAGCCCCCCGGCAGGCCGGTACCGACCCCGGGCAGTCCACACAGCCCCCCGGCAGGCCGGCAGAGACCCCCGGAAGGCCCGAAATGACGGCGCATCATGATGCGCACACACCGCGCATCATGATGACGTCAGGCCGTCAATCAACTTTGAACTTCCGATTCCGATGCCGAATTCCGATATTGAAAAAATATCGGAAGTCGGTATCGGAATTCCGATACAGCAAGTATCGGCCGATACACGATACTTGCGGTATCGGAATGCTCAACACTAGTGAGGATACACTAGGAGAGGGTAGTGCTGGTTGTGCAGTGGTTCAGTAGACTGAGGATCATTGCAGGCTGTAGGCTTGTCGGGACAGGTGGCTCTTCAGGTTCTTCTTGAAGGTTTCTGTTGCTGGTGAGAGTCTGATGTGCTGCGGCAGAGAGTTCCAGAGTATGGGGGAAGCACGGGAGAAGTCTTGTATGCGGTTGTGTGAAGAAGAGATAAGGGGGGAGTAGAGAAGGAGATCTTGAGAGGATCGAAGGTTGCGTGCTTACGTACCAGGAGACAATGTCACAGATGTATGGGGGAGCCAGGTTGTAGATGGCTTTGTATGTCATGGTTAGGGTTTTGAACTGGAGCCTCTGGGCAATAGGAAGCCAGTGAAGGACCTGGCATAGGGGGGAGGCTGGGGAATAGCGGGGAGACAGGTGGATTAGTCAGGCAGCAGAGTGTAGCATGGACTGGAGTGGGGCCAGAGTGCTGGAGGGGAGGTCAGAGAGTAGGAGGTTGCAGTAGTCGAGGCGGGAGATGATAAGGGTGTGCAATAGTGTTTTTGTGGTTTCATGGTTGAGGAATGCGCGGATCCAGGAAATATTTTTGAGTTTGCAGAAAATATATATATATTAACTCCCAAAATAGTTTGCCCAATAAAAAAAGGTCCGTTTACAAAATATGACCTCATGTCAAATGCCATAATTTGTAGCAGTAACTCTTAGCTTATAAGAACTTTAGCCTCCTGGAGGGAACTTTTAATCCCGATTGGGGGCCTATGTGACCCTGACAACTCAAAGTATAATATAAATATAAGTAGTGTAAGCTATTGCTCATTACTCACCATAGATAAGGAAAGGGTTTTCAACAGGAAATATTCATGTCACTTGGGTGTTAGAACTTATTTCTTTTCAGAAGGGTATAATGAATCATTTTAATGTGCACCATTTTACTCGGTGAACACTTTGAATAGAAGCATGACCCACATCTTATTAATTCTAAGAAGCTAAGGAATGGAAACTTGGCTCTGTAACTTAAAAAATGCAATATTCCATTCTTATGTTTTAATAATATCTGGGTGATCCATTTGCATGAAAGTCTCATTGCTTCAGACGGTGATCCACCTAATTGTTCGAGGCCATAGTAAGCATTTACATATCGTATAATAAAAACATTATGCTTTACGTTTACAGTTTATTAGGTCCCATATAATGCACCGCAGCTACATTAAATCAAGTGTTCACCAAAACGACACATAATAATAAAGTATATAATCATCAGTAAAAGCTCCCAATCTGTAGGTGGCATACGTTTAATGTATTTGAGGTAGCCGTGCAAATAGTTCTATTAAATTAGCTCCGATATCATTTTAATACCATTTAATTACACAACGCAGAAGGAAAAATAGAAAGAAATGTTTAACAGTTGTATTGTAAGTCTGCAAAGAAAAGGATTAACTTCAAAAGAACTTTAATAGAGTGTTTATTACTTTCATTGTAAAAACTTATGAAGGTGGTGACGTTGAAATTTTTTTTGCAATTTTGGGGTATACTGCTATTTTTTTCCATCACAAATGCAAAAAAAAACAAAAAACAAAACAAAAAAAAAATGTAGCCAGAATGAGTGATTTTGAAATCGATGTGCATGTACACAGGTGTGTCCACTCTTACATTTCTTCAAACTTGGTTAAGGAGTAGGAATGAGCGTCCCAGTGGAAATTCGGGTTTGTTGGATTCTACTGAACTTTAGTCCAAAGTTCTGTTTGGGTAACAGAAATGTACCTGAAATTGAACCTGAACCCTTTAGAAATCAATGTGGACCCGAACTTTGGAGTTGAAATATCTCTCCTCCTCAATCTCCCGAACGGTAAAATGGACTTCCAGGAGAAGCCCGTATGGAAGTTCAGGACCATTCCGGTGCATTCATCTCTATTAAGGACTACTGTTTCTCAAGATAAAAATTCAATCCATCATTGTCACATGTCAGGAAAAGGCTGCGATTCACATTACAACAACTTAGTGGCCATATCTAGACATATATAGCATAAACATCTCTAGATAGTTTCCAGCCACACCAATTTTGCTTGGCTGGACTGTATGGGGTCACCCAGTGGTACTAGCATTTCTGCACTTTCCACATTGTAAATGCAGCTCTGCCAGGTGGCAAAGATAGAGGTCGTTGGAGCAGGTCTAGTCAAGGATGTAACATTGAGATAGGAAAAGAGAGAGGACTGGGGTTCTCCAATTTACCAAATGGTTTGGGTATCCTGGGTAGGAACCCCAGTAATCTATGAAGAGGTCATAGATATTAATAAGTGGAAAACTCCTTTAAGTACAAGTGAAAACTTCTAAAACGAGTGAATTCAACGTCTAGCTACGTAAGTATTCTCAGGACTGTTTGATAACACGTCCATTTTCACTCCTAGTCAGTTATTACTGTCGTGTTTAACTGGTGGCTTTATGAAGACTCACACATTAAATTATCCTATTCATAGAAAATGTGGTGCTGTCTAAAAATGAAAAAAAAAAACCCTTAAAAAATAAGAGCATTGGTGTTGATTTTTGTTATTAAGATGCCAGTAAATCCCTCTATCTTTATCTATCATCTCTTCACCGTAGCTTGATTCTTGTATCAGGAAAATGTAGTGAATTATTATGGGATTACACTATTTAATCCATGATGATATTGACTTTAAAAACTCAATTAAAGGTTATTTCAGGGGATTAAAATTATTTAATAAAAAAAGACAAATTGTCCTTTTCCTTAAAGCAGTATAAGAAGTCTAAATGGAATGACTCAAGTGTGAAATTAAAGTTTTGAAAATGTCGAAACACATGAAACATTTCCACTTCTGCCACTCTCTGCAATTAATAGGTAAGGTAAATAAGTATAGATGACTAAGTATTTATCGCGTAAACTCCCACCAGCCCACGTTAGCTCCAATAAGGCATGGGAACATAGAAAATCTCTGATACAAAACTTCTCAAGAACCTTAGTTGCGACTCAGCGAAAAGTGGCAGTCATGACAAAGACCCTAAAATCCAGCAGCGGATTCACTTCCAAAGGAGCTCAGCTGCAGTACCCAAGAAAGACCAAAATACCATGTATGGAGGTTTGCTGTTCCGATATTGAACACTCTGAATATCCAGCCATAGAAAATAATTGATTGTAGAGCTGCTGGATCTTGGATCCCCACCGATCTCCTATTGGGGACCTTAGATCATCAATAAATATGATCAAATCAATTATCAACAAATTTTATGCACTAAGAGTAATGACAAGTCCAAATTTTGGGGGACTTGTTTTGTGCAAATCCAGCAAAATGACCAGGGAGGGTCTAAAAAAAATTAAACTACTTTACTAACTTCTCCTTTGCCCTCCCAAAACCTGTGCTTAACAGTTGTATTGTAAGTCTACAAACAAAAGGATTAACTTTAACAAAACTTTAATAGAATGCTTATTATTTTCATTGTAATAAATTATGAAGGTTGCGACTTTGACTTTTTTTGTGCAATTTTGGAGTATATTGCTATTTTTTTCCAGCACAAATACAAAAAAAACAAAACATGTAGCCTGAATGAGTGATTTTGAAATCGATCTGCATGTACACAGATGTGTCCACTTTTACATTTCTTGAAACTTGGTTAACGAGTAGGAATGAGTGGCCCAGTGGAAATTCGGGTTTGTTGGATTCTACCGAATTTTAATCCAAAGTTCTGTTTGGGTAACAGAAATGTACCCGAACTTGAACCTGAACCCTTTAGAACTCAGTGTGGACAAAAATACGCAATTGCCAAAATACAGAATTTTTGTAAATTGCTTCCTTGGAATTTCAGCAAAATGGTGGTAACTGTTTACTGCTTTTTTTCTGAACTGTAAAAAGCCATGGAATGTTAAAAAATGAACAGAAAATAATTATACTCAAATCTTCAGATCCTCTGTAAATCAATGTCACCTGTTTGACTCCTGTCGTATCATCATATCACCACCGTGAACACTGAAATTGCATGTTGTGCTCATGTGCACACAAGGCCATTTACAGCCTTTTTGTCACGGGTGTGTCTGATGCTACAGACTGTGGCTCTGCATGTGGCTGCAGAAGGTCTCTGCATTTGGCATTGCAGACGCCTTCTTAATCCTTCTGACTTGTGGACCCGGTGGCAACCTCACTCTGGCTCTAGTTGACACACCTGGACCTGCGTGTTTATAGGCTCTCAGTCTGCTTCAGGTAGTTGCCAGTGATATTCACATTTTCCCTTATGAAGGACAGGAATTGGCGCTGTTGGAGTGCATTTGGTGCCAACTCTTGAGTCTGCTCAAGCTAAGTTGCTTCCCCCTTGTTTGTCAGCATCCTTCTCTTTAGTGTAAAGTGGGGACTGACCAGTATTCATCCTTTCCTATTCAGGGCCTAGATCTAGGGATATACAGCGCTTAGGTTCCTACTCAGCAATTGGTGTGGAACCAACACATAGGTTGGCAGGGGAGGCAGGGAGCTATATTTGATCTGCCTAGGGGTCTCCACTCCCCTTTTCCCTTGTGTTTGGGCTTCCTTCCACTCTTCCCCTCATGTTGCACTTAGTCTTCCCACACTCTGCGTGACACATTTGCGCAGATCTATCCCACTTCTCTTTAGAGCTAAAGATCCTGGCCTAGTGTGAGTGGCCCAAGGATTTCATTGCTCATGGCACTAATAAGGAGACCTAAAGAAGACTGTATGGGTGATGTTAAGGAGTTGAGGGCCTGGTGAGGTCAGCGGTAAGGTGAGTAGAAGGATTTTTTAATAATTTTTTGACTCTTATGTTTATTATACTCCAGGGTCTGGAAAGACCACATAGCATGATTTTGCATATTAATTCCATCAACATAACAAAAAACAGTGTAAAAAGTCCAATTCAGAAGGATAAAATACAAATCTTTATTAAATGACAGATGAAGCAAAATATAAGCTAAAAAGTGACACTACAAAACATTGGCAGTGTATAGTGAGCCACACACAAAAGCATAGTAAATGATATAAGTATCATACCCTATTGGCAATGTGAGACATATACTCCATAGGCAGAGAAATAGAATGGAAATGCCATAAGAATTAAGGGAACAATCCCTGGCTAGACCATAAAAGGATGATGTACTGCCAAGACGTTAAATATGTAAAACCACATACCAAGAGGAGGGTGCAGCTCAGTGTACACAGTCAAACCCCAACGCGCGTTTCGGAAAAAATTCCTTCCTCAGGGGGCGTGTGCTGGAATCTTGATTGTGGTCACCAGCACATTGAGTTTTGAATATGTGGTTGACTAAGCATTCCAGCCCATTCTGCTACCATTTGTTCTTCTTAATATTAATTCCATGTAGAATAAATACCAGGAAAATCCAACCCAACATGCATTTTTGAACTTTACCTGATCCGATCTCTATTATTCCAGTTTAGCTTGTATCAGTCTGTCAAAATTTAATGGAGCCTTGCCAATAAAAACTCTTACATTCAATATTGCTCAATTCCGACTTTAAGAAAGAAATGAATCATTATTTTTGAATGAGCGCTCATGCGTTAAACTGCACTTCTATCTGAAATGAATAAACGCCCGTAGCCCATTTCACCGGGAGGAATGCTAATCAGCTGGAGTGTTGTACGCCACCTGTTTGTGCCAAATTGTCTGTAATGATGTAGCGCTCAGATCTCAAGGATAATATCTGAATTACTGTATATCATCCAGTCTCAGGGCTGTGGTGAATGATAAGTGAATGCTACTTGGTGCAGATGGACGACATAGTGTAGAATGAAGGAGCCTTCTATGCAATGATCATTACACGCTCATCGGGAGGTCGCAGCATGATTTCCAGCAATGGCTTTCAAGTAGTCAATGCTTAGTAATGGCAATGAATCTTTATACCATGTTGGATTATATCACTGGGGAGAATCAACATCAGCATTAACATGAATTCTTAATGGGGAACCGGGCCACCTACTAGCTGCCATTTAATGGAAAGTTAAGCCTTAAACATAATTTGCCGTTGATGACACTTGTAAACATAGGGGGCTGTTATTTCGCCGCTTATGATGAGAACGAGTGGGTACAACGTACACCACAGCCTGTTTGCATTTGTGTGGGAGGCTTTATCCTATGCACACCAGAATTATCCATTTAGCGTCCATTCAGTGCCTTTATAAAAACTGCATGGCAATTTTTTAAATATAAATTGGGCCAGAGGTGCAAATAATTAACTCTTTCTAATATTTGCAGTACATATGCTGTGGACATCAGGTGAACATATTTGTTGCCCTCCCAAAAACTATTCTTTACCCCATTAATGACAGGTGCCAGCATCTGCCGCTAACTCAAGATATCTGAGATAGCTTGAATCGTTGGTGTTTAACCACTGCCAATTTCTATCAGCAGCATTTAAATGGTGTTATCCAGGACGGGGTCCATTCTGATGCACATCATTTTGAGCATTACTCGATTGCTGATTGCCCTCGGGGTGCTACTGCAGTCAAGGGCTTACTGTATGACCCCATTTCTGCCATATTTGTACTCCTAGGTAATGCAGTTTATGGTTAGATTTCACAGAGGGATCATTTTTATTTTCACTCTATACTATCTTATAAAAAACAGTGAAACATAATTTCATAGGGGGATCGTTTATTTCTTTCTACACTGCAACATTAATGTAAAGAGTAATAAAAAAAAGTTTTAAAAAATCTTATAAAAAAAACATAAAAGTTTAAATCTCACCACTTTTTCAAATACTAAAATAAAGAAATGAAAAATAAAAAAAAAGAAGAAAATCAATTTGGTATTTGGTATATAAGTAAAGCTATTTGGTATTGCCTTGTTCAAAAAAATCTGATCTATCAAAATGTAAAATTTTATAACCCATAGATTAAATGCCTGTAAAGAAAAAAAATTGAAATGCCAGAATTGCCTTGCCATTTTTAGGTTGCTGCATGTCCATTAAAGCTCCATTCCAACGTTTTTTTTTTTTCCAGTGCTGGAGTGGTGCTTCTAATCTAAGGTCCCTGCCCCCGGCCTTATAGTCACTCTTCAGCATCTTATCCTTCTTTCGGTGCTGCTCCGGTCTCATGGTGTTATCTTGTGACCATAACTGCTGACTGGTTAGAAGTCATAAGCTACGTCACAAGCTCTCAATGGGAATCTACGAAAGCCAGAGTGAGGCCACGAGGCCAGAACGAGCCTCTCATCGACTTGCATTGAAGACTTTCGGCTCACTCCATGAACCACTGGAGAGCTCCGGCTGGTCACAAACTGCTGGAGACCAACAGAGCGGTGGTGATAAAGCGTGAGGACGGCGGCAAGTAAGTATGAATGTAGGGGCAGAGACATTAGATTAGAAGCACAACTCCAACAGTAAAATCATTTTAAAAAAACCCGCTGCTGTGATGCTTTAAGAAATGCCTTTAAGTAAAACTTAATGCAGAAAGTTACATTTCTCAGAAAATGATGACACAAATCAATTTTAAAAAAAAAAAAACAAACTGCATTTTTTTTAACTACTAAAATTTTACAAAACATAAACAAATTTTACATAATCATAATTGTACTGACCTGGAGAATTATGTCACCAAGTCATTTTTACCAAACGCTAAACACCATTAAAGACAAAAAAACAATGGAAGAATTGCTATTTTCTTCTCGAATACATTTTTTCTTATTTTTTTTAGCATATTATATGGTAAAATGAACGGTGTCACTGAAAACTACAAGTCGTCCCAGAATAGATGAGCCCTTATGTGACTGTGTAACTGGAAAGATAAAAGTTATTGCTCTTAGAACATGAACAAGAAAATCCGAAAGCACAGAAATGAAAATTTCCCTGGCAAAAAGAGCACATTTGTAAGCTCTTTGCTTCCCATCTTCCAAGTGCTGCTCAGAAGCTTGTTGGATCTTTACCGTCAGAGTCCCTACATTCCAAACATGCTACAGAGGTAAAGAAGCCTCTACTGGCGCGTCTGCTCCTATCTGTCAGTCTGGCTGCTCCTCTGGTCCGAACCATCAATCATGAAGAGCGCACTGTCCTCTAACAAACAGTAAGTTAGGAGACAGAGTCGGAGGAGTGGTGCTCTCCCGAAGACAGAAGAAGATGATAAACCCTTAACTTAATTCATGGAAAGGTAAAGGGCGGATGTATCTGTAGTTTTAAAATATAATCCATCGGACTATGATTTACCATTGGAGATGGCGTGGATATATAAGTAAGCATGATCAATGTAATTCATGGACATAGAATGTTTCATGGATGAAATATTACAAAGTTGATGTTGTTTAAGCCAAATCATTTTCAATTTATAGGGACTCGTATGGCATTATAGCTCTAGTCCCATAAGTAAAGGTGCTCATGCGCTGATATAAGAGGGCAGAAATCTTGCTGTAATCATGCTGCTATCCAATATATATCTGGGTTTTTACATCCTTCTTCCAATGTGACATATTGTGGAAAAAGGATCATCAAGTTGAATTTCAGCATATGAGTCCGGCAGGGGTTTATTATAACACGTGTAGAAACCAAACACAGTGCATATGTCTATGAGGGAGTCTCCGGGAAGTAGGGACCCTGGAGTGGATGAATGGAAGAATTAGCGGAGGATGGGTAGATAGGGGATTGGGGTGCTCTTTGCCTCTTAAAAGCAAATGTGGCTTAAAGAATAACTTCCATCAATGTTTTTATCCCCTTAGTATATTGCCATCATGATATTATATGACACTGTGTACTTAAAAGTGATCATTTTAACCTTTGCCTGTTATGTAATATGAAGATTGCAATATTTAAGAGGATACAAATTTTGATGGGAAGAGAGAAGTGATTCGGTAAACAAAAAATGTCCCGATACACATACCGGAGTCTTGTTTCCATCGGGTGTGCTCAGAGGTTTGATGCTCCTTGTGTAATAAAATAAACTTTGCTATCAAAAGCATGCAAACTCAGGAGCACCCCTCATAGACATTAGAAAAGTGACTCCATAGATTATATATATTTTCATAAATATTATTATTCTTGATTTTCTGCATGGTCTACGATGATTAGTATTTATCTGCAATGCTCCGTTTTCCCATTTTTATAATGTTGAATGCAGAGAATGAAGCTGTATTAATCCATCATGGAGTCTGACGGCCCTGATACAGTACGTGCATGGTAGAGGAGACTCTTTACTGCTTTACGGATAGCTCTGCAGAGCCATAAAAATAATTTATTCTCATCCGTCAGGTGCTGTTTACATGTGTATTTGTATTTCTCACACTCTATCATCAAGTCATTCTTCTTGCTAAATCAATTCCAATACGTCTTTAGGCTCATTCAAGATATTGCTCTTAGACAAGCCATAGTTTATATGGTAGATTGCAGTAAATTTATGATATTTGTTGATTATTTTCCAGTTCTATGTTAATGACTAGAGTTGAGCAAAACGGGTCGGTCAATTTCAAAAGTCGCCGACTTTCGCAAAAGTCGGGTTTCATGAAACGAAACCCGACCATAGCGTGAGGTCGGCCACGAGGTCGGCGACCATGGTGCCAAAGTCGCGTTTTAAAAGATGTTTCCAGCGCCCTTCTTCAGCCAATGATGGAGGACGCACACTGTGGGCAACGCGATGACATAGGCAGCGGTCACCACCATCTTTGAGAAGGGCATGCAAGTGATTGGCTTGCTTTGTGTGGCATCACAGGGGCTATAAAAGGGCGTGAACGCCGACCGCCATCTTACTTCTGCTGATCTCAGAATAGGGAGAGCTGCTGCTGCTGAAACTGTAGGGAGAGCGTTAGGCAGGGAAGAAGATACAAAAAACTGCTTCTGCTGCTAGCGATTTTGCCTGTACAACACACCAGTTAGTGTACAGTGACAGGGGAGGATATATTTTGGTGCATCAGCTCTGTTGGTTATTAGGCTGCCTTATAAGGCTCCCTGATAGCTGCATTGCTGTTTTCACACTGCTGTGCAAACTGCTTTTTTAAAAGAAAAAATACTTTTCATCCTCTTTTTTGCCCAGTCACCAAGCGTTCATTTTTCCACACTTTTGTGTGCAGCAGTCCTGCTTATTAGGCTGCCTGCTGCCATACTTGGGACTGAGAGCATCATTGTCAGCTTGCTAAAATCTCTAGGGCGATTCAAATTCTCCCCAGTCTTATATAGACATTTTAGACACCATCCAATTGCAGCCTGTTATATTGAGGTGTAATCTACACTGGGCCTGAGATATTAGTTCAGTGTCCTCAAGTCTGTAGGGAGATTCAAATTCTCCCCAGTCCTATATAGACATTTTATACACCATCCAATTTCATCCTGTTATATTGAGGTGTAATCTACACTGGGCATGAGATAATAGTTCAGTGTCCTCAAGTCTGTAGGGAGATTCAAATTCTCCCCACTCCTATATAGACATTTTATACACCATCCAATTTCATCCTGTTATATCGAGGTGTAATCTACACTGGGCATGAGATAATAGTTCAGTGTCCTCAAGTCTGTAGGGAGATTCAAATTCTCCCCAGTCCTATATAGACATTTTATACGCCATCCAATTTCAGCCTGTTATATTGAGGTGTAGTCTACACTGGGCCTGAGATATTAGTTCAGTGTCCTCACGTCTGTAGGGAGATTCAAATTCTCCCCAATACTATATACACCTTGTACCTTGTTTTACAGTACCATATTGCTGGTGGTATTTTGGGTACATTTTCCCAAAAATGAGGAAGTGTGTTGGAAGGGGCCATGGAAGTGGGCGTGGGTTGCCAGCTGGTAATGATGGTGTTGGTGGTGGATTTGCTGGTAGTGGCAAAAGCACAATAGCACCTAGTGATTAGTAATTAGTAATTCCTAAATTTCTGCAATCACTTGACTTTATGTCTGTACTTTTATCCATTCGTTTCCTCTTGCGGAGAGTCTGGACTGTCTTACTGAGACAGAAATATATATGAAGATTTAAAAATACCCCAACAGTGTATACTGGTGTACGCTTCAAAAACATTTCCTTTTTTCTACTTTTTAGATTGTTGTCTAATCCATACTGAGGCTGTGAGTGTCTTTGTCGGACTCCAGAAATAAACACGGAGATTTTAAATGTTTAAACTATGCTATATATACCTGTTATCCGGTGATACTGTACCCTTTCTCAACTTTCTGCAATCTTGTCGAATCCATACTGTGCCTGAGACCGTCTGAGTTTGCCTCCTGATTACAGATGAGTGGTGTTTGAGTGGAACTGTTGGCCAAGTTCAAATTCTAGCTGTTTTGGGCGGTGTTAGATTCGTTCGTCGAACTACAACACTTTGATTTAAATTCGACTGTTCGAGTACATTTCGTTAAACAAAAGCGTATCTTTTTTTCACATTAATAATGGTTTTCAATGATTATAGACAGTTTTAGGGCATAGTAGCGGTGTCTGGTAGCAAGCGGTGTAGTACACCTGTGAAGGAGCTACACCGTGTGTGTTTCTAATAATTTTTTACCGCATATTGTCCTGAAAATCCTTTTGGGCCTAGTAACTGTGTCTGCTACTCAGAAGAGGAGCCCACCCGTGAACCGAGCTATGCCGCCTGTTTATGAAAGAACCAGTTTTTGACTGCATTTACACCACTTAATACTTTGGGCCTAGTAACTGTGTATGCTACTCAGCAGAGTTGGCCACCCGTGAACCAAGCTATGCTGCCTGTTTATGTAAGAATTGTGTGCTACTCAGCAGAGGAGCCCAGCTGTTAAGCAAGCTACAGCACCTGTGGTTTGGACACTTAATTTTTTCACATTCTTTCTGGAATGCCGTTTAGGCCTAATTCCAGAATTACGGTTGACCTGCACTTACTGGGAAATGCTTGTTCGCGGGGAAGAATTGTAATCCCAGATCCCCATCACTAACGGGGTTCAGCGTGTTATCCGCACCTGTAAGCGATACACGCTGGTCCTTTCATTGTAGCACGCGTGCAGCCCCGGACATATAAGGGCATGACAGACCTGTTATTGGACGATCTCGCGTGCCAGAGCCTCGCGTGTCCCTCTAGTAAGCTGGACGTGGACCGCGGGGGCATGCCTGAGTCTCGTTCATTAACGGAATTAAGATTGCAATCTGTGCAGCTTTTTTGTGGATGGCATGGTTGAGGTTGCCCGTGTTGAGTCCAATTAAGCTGCAGGCTCCACTCCTGGTGGTGCCCTTCTAGACATTCCTTTAAGGTTCAGCTTTGCAACCATACTGCCCCCGGAAACCAAACACTTTTCCTGACAGTGACATTCTGGACAAAGAGCGCGATGACATCACATCTGTACGCCCTCTGCCTAAACAGTCCAAAAGCAGAGGGATGGAAGATGGGGATGATGAGGAGTCCAGAGTACAGGGATTCCCTAGTGAGGAGACTTATTTAATTGTTGTATCGGTTGGGAGTAATTTTTGGGGAGCACGATACTCTGGAGAATGATATCTGGGGCCCACCATACACTGGAGCATTCCAAAGGTGGACATCAGTCACTGGAGCAGCATTTACGGGGCCCATTATACACTGGAGCATTAGAAATGGGGCCCATTAAATGTGGAGAATTATTTGGGCCCCTAAGACACTGGAGCTTCATCCATGGTGAACAACGTATACTGTAGCATTATGTGGAGCTCATCATATACTGTATGGAACATTATATGAGACCAATGATTCTGTATGGAGAAATATATGGGCCTCATTACTCTGTATAGCGCACATAATACAGTATGGAGTAATATGCTGTCTGTTTTTGGAGCTATTGGAGAATTTAAAATGGATATCAGTCATGAGATGTAAGAAGTGAAGTATTTTTCATCGTACTGTACCGCCATTTCTCTGCCGTATCAGAGGATCAAGAATTGTGTCATGTGTTAAAGGAGCCCAGTGACACTCTTTGACCCTGGGCCCATGAAAATCTGGAGCCAGCACTACCCCCCCACAACTTTAGCCAAATTACCCCCAGTTTTCAGTGCCTAACTATTATTATAAAGTAAATTAAGGTTGACAAGCTTAAGGAATAAGAATTGATGTTTTTGGCATTAAAATGGGCACTGTAGGTGTGTTTCCTGTCCTCCACTCCCTGCCGACTTTTCTTCCCCATTGACTTACATTGGGTTTCGTGCTTCAGTTGGACTTCGAATTTTCACAATAATCGGCCGATTTGGTTCGACCCGACTTTTGCGAAAGTCGGGTTTCGTGAAACCCGACTCGACCCGAAAAAAGGCAAAGTCGCTCATCTCTACTAATGACCCTTCCTGATGCATTTAAAATGAGAAATAAATATACTTTGTAATACAATGTAATCAAATTCATTTAGGGAAGATTCGTTCAAAATGGACATCAGATTTATCTCAGATTTAAGCAAAATTGACCCAAAAAAACAAAAAATGTCATAGTCTGCTACTGAAAAGGGGGAGACAGGGCGCTTCCAATGCGTAGGTCTGTATGGAAAGTAGATGAGTGCACAGCAAGTGTTAGGCTCACCTGATAGGGTTGTGAGAGTCACAACACCTATAATCGCATAAAACAGCTGCAGCAGTCTGCATGAGGTCCAAGGACTTGGTACAAAGAGAAGGCTGGTAGTGCAATAAGAGACACGTTTCCTGAGCCAGTCCCAGCTCACTTCATCATGCCCTGATGAAGTGAGCTGGGACTGGCTCAGGAAACACGTTGGCAATAAAGATACCTTGAACTCTACCACAGCAGCGCAGACTCTTATTGCACTACCAGCATTCTCTTTATAGTCTGCTACTGGGAAGAGGTTTAAAAAATATTACACATACTTCTCATTGTCAATAGATATGAGTGAACCCAAACTTTAAAGTCTGGGGTTCATATCAGTGCTGAATGCCAGGGGTTCAGGGGGAAGTCCATGAGAAAAGATAGAATTTTCCAGCTCTAAAGTTTGAGTACCAAAAGATTTAAATGGGTCTCAGGTTCAGGTCCAAGTTCAGTGAAGTTCTGGTACTTGAATTGAACTCGGTACTCTGACGCGTCCGCTCTTCGCCAATCCTTACATTGGCTGCCCATTCATTATAGGATCCAATTCAAAGTACTTTTTCTCACCCACAAAGCTCTCCACAGTGCGGCACCCCCTTGCATCTCTTCCCTCATTTCTGTCTATCGGCCTAGCCGATTGCTGCGCTCTGCAAACGACTTTCGACTAACCTCTGCACTAATCCGTACCTCCCACTCCCGACTCCAAGACTTCTCCCGTGCTGCTCCTATCCTCTGGAATGCTCTACCCCAAGAAATCAGGACTATCCACAATTTGCATAGTTTTAGGCGCTCCCTCAAAACACACTTGTTCAGAGCGGCTTATCACGTTCACTAATCAAAGTCATTCTATGTGTAAGTGTGCGTGTGTAGCCCATTCACTATCTCCATCCATCCTTCACTCTCTCAAGATGGCTGGACCTTCATTGTAAATACACAATTGTAAATACACACCTGTACTCTGTATCTCCCAAACCTCATTGTAGATTGTAAGCTTTCACGAGCAGGGTCGTCTTATTTCGTCTTATTTTGCTTTAATTATTGTATTGTTAACGTTGTTACTTATGACTTGTGTTTTGAAACTGTTAAACTGTAAAGCGCTGCGGAATATGTTGGCACTATATAAATAAAGATTATTATTATTATTATTGAACTTTATACTAAAGTTTGGGTCTGGTCCCAGAACCTGAACATCCATTGGTCCACTCATCCCTACTCATCGACTTACCTGTCCGACTTCAACAGCCCCCTATTCGGTTTTCTGCTACCTTTGAATTGGTCTTCAGATTGATCTTTGTTATGGTGGCCAGATTTGCATATATCGAAACCTGAAAATTGGAAATTGGAAAATTTGTGACAAATTGGATTAATTTTGAATTGATTTGCTCATCCCTGGCCATGCTTAAAATTTATCATTTTGTTTTTACATTTAATATGCAGATCTATATGTCTCCAGGGCAACAGATATCAAAGAAATCCAGCACAGTATGATTCTGCAGTCACATATGCATCACTTATTTCCTTTTTCCTAACCTACCGACATGCAATTTAATAAAGGAGAGATGGAGCCAAACATAACTGCAGGATTAGACCGCACAGGGTTTGTTTGCTGTCTTCTATTGTGAAGAAGCATTGTCAATGTAGGAGTTGTATTAACCAAACGATAAGAAAGAAATGATAGAATTTTCATTAAGATCTAGTGATTACATTTTATTTTTTGAGGAATTGAGACAATAAAAAAAGTTTGTAAAGGCAGATAAAGCCTTTGATGGGACATGGACAAACACAAGAGATGGGAACAATGTGCAATGGGTGTGCCAGAAATCAGATCCATAGCAAATATTGGTTATGATCCAATCTTCTCCGTCTAGGTACACGCCGTGCCACCAGCCTCATTTTTTTAAACATACAGCAACCCCTCTCCCATCACTTCCTCTCAAATATCTTTGGGTTCTGTGCAGGATTTTGCAAAGTCTTTCCTTTAAGGGGAAATGGACAAACCCAAGAGATGGGAAACAACGAGCAAAAGTTTTACCAGAAATCAGTTGCATAGCAATATTGGTTGCGATCAGCTCTTCTCCCTCTAGGTACACCCTCTGTCACCTGCCGCATTATGTAAATCTTCCATTATGATCTTTCAAATATCATGGGTTTCTGTGCAGAATCTTGTAAAATTCAGAAGGGCAACCTTGGCTCTAAGTCACTTTCTAGTGGTTTGGTCTTTCTATTTTATGGTATGTCTATAAAACCTAGTCTTCCCAGACACAGCTGTGTCCACACTTACCTTTTTGCCTTTTGCATTTAGAACTCGTATACATCACAACCACAGACACATATGGCATAAACATCGCCTAACAGAGTGGGGCAAAATCAAGTTTTTGGTTTTTTTTTTTCAAAACAAAGTGTGGAGACACTAGAGACAGGGGGTGCCCACATCCACTGGCCTGGCTGTCTTTAGAAAGACCACATAGACCAAGGCTCATCCCATTGAATGCCAGTTCTCCGTCTTCTTGAGTAAAATACTCCGACAACACAGGGTGAGGGTAACACAATGGGGTGATACTTTATTGAGTCACCAACAGTCAATAACATATAGTACAGTAGCAGCAAGTACATAAGATGGTGCAAATGACAGAGTCTCAACGTTCCGCTGACTCGCCAGGAGTTAGAACATCTGTGACTTTAGAGCTTCCAGGGCCAACTACCCCAACCAGTAGCACCCTGCTTTTCCAGGGCACCCACAGAGAGAAGGTAGCGGAAAGCTTAAGAAGCTAACAGAGTACATTGAGGTATGTGGTCAGGTGACCTGATTGTCCCAACCTGAGCTCTCCAAACAACTCCAAGAGTTCTGTGATGGGCAGTGGATCAAATATGTATTCCTTCAGTTGGAGTCATTGTTCCATAGCTGCTGTCCTGTAGAGTCTCTCTGGAAACTTCTGGTCGGGTTGCTGTGCATAATCTATGTGCCAAACACAGCCCATTACTGTTCATATGCCAAGAATCACCACTTAAGCCAGTGATTGGCTGCAGGGGTCATATGATTAAGGTATGGGCAGCGATTGGTTTGGACTATTAAAGAGGTAGCACAGGAATGACACGGAATTTGGAGCACGAGTTATTTTTTTTATTGTATTATTTTGTTTACTTCAGCACATTGGTGGTTTTATACCTATTATATTAAGAGGCATTATTAAAACTTCTTATATTATGCTATTTTATTAGTTTTATTGACTGTTATTCCTAAAAACAACAACTTTTAATTCCGGCATGGATAAATGTCTCACCAGCCGCCTTGTCAAGGTTTTTTCACTAGTCTGCATGCATCTGTAGGAGCATCCATGACAGCAATAAATGCATTTTAGTTTATGAATGGAGCAGGGATGTGCAGTATTGTATCTGAGGGCATTGAGATCAACATCCTCTCTAGACTTTTTCAATCATCTAAGTGCATTCTTTACTAATGCTAAAGTTAAAAGTGCCCAAACACAATATCTATAGAAATAGATGAACTTGTATCAGAGCTGTAAACACAGATTTCCATTTTCACACCTGAGCAGATGCCACTGGTGTTTCTGCATTTTAAACATATGGAAAATCCATAGTGTTTGCACCCGGTTTGGCTTTGTTCCCACATCTGCTGGAGAGGTGTGTCTCGCTATTTTTTTTTTTTTTGGTATATGCATTTTACTTTGAAGATATCTGCCTAAAAGACTTTACAATCGCTGTTCATAGCCTTTTTATGCCTATAAAAAGTTGCTTGGACTTCTTGAATTTTTTACACTGTAATTTGAATAGTCTTTTATTTTTCTTTTCTGATTCTTTTCATGGCCTCTTTAAGAATTTTGTTCGGACTCGGACTGGCCCAAAGGATATCAGGAGAATTCTCTGGCGGACCCCCCATGCAGGAATGAAGAAACTGGCTTTGAATCCAATAAACACAAAAATCCCATTAGGACACTTATCAGTTCATTCCAGGCTTTCATCTATAAATGAAAGCCCTGGGATGGGCTAATACGCATCCTAATTGGATTTATATATATTAATTTTTTTTATTCATTCATTAATTTTATTTTTTTTTTTTTTGCTTTTTGGCATTTTTTTTTTCATATCACAATTTGTATTAAAAATAAAATTAGAAATCTATATTTTTCATACCAACCACTGGGGCATTTTAAGACGCTAACTTAATGTTGTTTCCGGAAGTGTACATGGACATTAGCCACAATGAACAGACTCAGATCCTATCTCTTGTATTGAAGCATCTAATGAGCATGTGGAAAGGGTCATTATGAAGGAAAGGGGAGCAGGGTCAGTAGTGCCTTGGTATGCAGGTTATACCTCTCATTATCAAGTAGGATTAGGTGAGCTGTAACAATAAATATTATGATTGGAGGATCCTGTGTTATCAGCTATGTATAGTGGTATACAGTAGCTGTCATTGAAATCCTGCCTCTGATGATAAAGAAACTGCTGTAAAAACTCTTTCTGAAAGTGCAGAAGGTATGAGTTTTAAGAAGCCCCTATAGATTCAGTGAAAATTGAGAGATTTCTAGTTGTTTTCAATAAATAATACGATATGAAAAAAAGTAGCAAAAAAGGCATGAAACACATAAACCTGTTTTCCACAATGAGTGATTTTCTGATGATTTCTTCCCTTTAATGTAATTTGCAGAAAAATGAGAGTGGATGCATCTGTGAATGCTTTTAAAGGATGTTCTAGCACCATAACACTAAGTAATATTATTCTCTCTGACCTTCACTTCACGACAACCCGCCGAGTTAGCTATTGCTGGTTTTCTAGGTCTTTGTAATTACCTTCATTGTATGATGTGTAGTGATGGCGGTGCACCGTTTAATAGGAAATCCCAGAAACAGCTTTCTGATGTGTTGTATTTAAGAGACGAAACTTCTCTACACAACACTCGATGAAGAATGGCATCTACGGGAACATTGACTGTTGACCTTAGTCTTCCACTCATGACCGGAATTATGTAATTTATCTTTCTTCGTGTGACAGCAGTTATGATAGAATAATTGGAAAATGTATTCAGATAGCAATCACCACAAAAGCAATTCATTTCCTTATTGCAACGTATCAAATATTCTGCTTTATCGTATGATCATAAAAAATATATGAACTTGCTTTAGCGGTGCGTTGTAGTCTCCAGCGTCTCCATGTGAGCACAGCAACATGCTCCACATGCTCTTCACTGCGCTCCACATAAGTCAGCCTTTGAAAACTCCCATCATCAACCCTCTTCCACTTGCTATTGAGTTTAGATAAAACATATATCAAGAGAGCCAAGCATAACCTACATGTAAAGAAATGGGCGGACCACCACACCGAGGATTGCAGAAGTATGTGGGTTTATGGTGATGTCGTTAAGAAAGTAGGTCTTTGCAGAACAGTGGAGTAGCATGTGTTACCAGCACCCAGGGCAAAGCAAATATTTTGTCCCCTTGCATAGCAATAGTCCCCCCTAATTGTCCTCTTACACAGTAATACTGACCCCTAATTGTCCCCTTACACAGTAATACTCCCCCTTAAAGGGAATCTGTCACCACATTTTTCGACTATCAGCTGCCGGCAAAGGTCAGAGAGGTCCGGCGCCTGCGCACTGAAGGACTCTGCTCTGCCCTCAACAGGGCAGAGCAGTGCGCCTGAGCAGGAGCCACAATGGGAAGCAAAGAAGAGAACGTCACCGTTAGAAGATGGGGGGTGCCAGACCGGACCGTGACACCCATCGGACCAAAACCGGACCTGGACCACCCCTGGGTGAGTATAATATAACTCATTTTTCTTCTCTTTCAGGTTACATCGGGAGCTTATCTACAGCATTACAGAATGCTGTAGAGAAGCCCCTGATGGCGGTGCCGGCAGCTCATAGTCGAAAATGGGGTGACGGATTCCATTTAATTGTCCCCTTTCCTCTTCATGACGTGACCAATTTCCATTTTTGCATTTTCATTTTTGCCTCCCCTTCTACCCAGAGCCATAACTTTTTTATTTTGCTCACAGAGCAGCTTCCAGTATTCCCTTATTGTCTCTAGAACTGTTAAAACGTAGAAAAAAAAAGAAACATATAAACAGCTCAAAATGTCATATGTCCTGCACCACATTTACGTGGTTAACGTTAAAGATTCCCATTAGAGATGATTTTGCCAAGATCCAAATTTTAAAAACAGCTGTGCCAGGCAGCGATCTTGTCACACAGTAACGCTGCTTCTCCTCTGATCATCTGTCAGTGTGAGATCAGAGGAGAAGTCGCATTACTATGTGCCAGGCAGCGATCTTGTCACATAGTAACGCTGCTTCTCCTCTGATCATCTGTCAGTGTGAGATCAGAGGAGAAGTGGCATTACTATGAGTCAGATCACAGGGCAGCGATCTTGTCACAAAAAGAAAAAAAAGTAAAGAAAAAAAAGCAGGCACGCAGGTTAGGGCTAGGGCTAGGGTTAGGGTTAGGGCTAGGGTTAGGGCTAGGGTTAGGGCTAGGAATAGGGCTAGGGTTAGGGTTAGGGCAAAGGTTAGGTCTAGGGCTAGGGTTAGGGCTAGGGTTAGGGTTAGGGCTAGGCTCAGAGCTAGGGCTAGGGCTGGGATTAGGGTTATGGGTGTATTGGTGTTAGGTTTGTGGTTAGGGTTATGGTTAGGGTTGGGATTAGGGCTAGGGGTGTGTTGGGGTTAGGGTTGGAATTAGAATTGGGGGTTTCCACTGTTTAGGTACATCAGGGGCTCTGTAAACGCAACATGACGCCCGCAGACCATTCCATCAAAGTCTGCATTTCAGAACGTCACTACTTCCCTTCCGAGCCCCGACGCGTGCCCAAACAGTAGTTTTCTCCCACATATGGGGTACCAGCGTACTCAGGACAAATTGGACAACAACTCTTAGGGTCCAATTTCTCCTGTTACCCTTGTGAAAATAAAAATTGAGGGCTATAAGATCATTTTTGTGGAAAAAAATGATTTTTTTTATTTTCACAGCTCTACATTATAAACTTTAGTGAAACACTTGGGGTTCAAAGTGCTCACCACACATCTAGATAACTTCCTTGGGGGGTCTAGTTTCCAAAATGGGGTCATTTGTGGGGGGTTTCCACTGTTTAGGTACATCAGGGGCTCTGCAAATGCGACGACACCCGCAGACCATTCCATCAAAGTCTGCATTCCAGAACGTCACTACTTCCCTACCGAGCCCCACCGTGTGCCCAAACAGTAGTTTTCTTCCACATATCGGGTATCAGCGTACTCAGGACAAATTGGACAACAACTTTTGGGGTCCAATTTGTCCTGTTACCCTTGTGAAAATAAAAATTGGGGACTAAAAGGTCATTTTGTGGAAAAAAAAATGATTTTTTATTTTCATGGCTCTACGTTATAAACTTCTGTGATGCACGTGGGGGTTCAAAGTGTTCACAACACATCTAGATAAGTTCTTTAAGGGGTCTAGTTTCCAAAATGGGGTCACTTGTGGGGGGTTTCCACTGTTTAGGTACATCAGGGGCTCTCCAAATGCAACATGGCATCCGATCTCAATTCCTGCCAATTCTGCATTGAAAAAGTCAAACGGCACTCCTTCCGTTCTGAGCTCTGCCGTGTGCTCAAACAGTGGTTTAGCCCCACATACGGGGTATCGGCGTATTCAGGAGAAATTGCACAAATAATTTTGTGGTTCATTTTCTCTTTTTACACTTGTGAAAATAAAAAAAAATGGTTCTGAAGTAAAATGTTTGTGAAAAAAAGTTAAATGTTTATTTTTCCTTCCACATTCCATTCATTCATGTGAAGCACCTGAAGGGTTAATAAACTTCTTGAATGTGGTTTTGAGTACATTGAGAGGTGGAGTTTTTAGAATGGTGTCACTTTTGGGTATTTTCTGTCATATTGACCCCCCAAACATTTCAAATGTGAGGTGGTCCCCAAAAAAATGGTGTTGTAAATTTTGTTGTAAAAATGAGAAATCCGCTGGTCAAATTTTAACCCTTATAACTTCCTAGAAAAAAAAATTATGCTTCCAAAATTGTGCAGATGTAACCTAGACATGTTGGAAATGTTATTTATTAACTATTTTGTGCGATATCACTCTCTGATTTAAGGGCATAAAAATTAAAAGTTTGAAAATTGCAAAATTTTCTAAATTTTCACCAAATTTCGATTTTTTTTAACAAATAAGCGCAGTTCATATCTAAGAAATTTTTCCACCATCTTGAAGTACAATATGGCACGAGAAAGCAATGTCAGAATCAGCAGGATCCATTGAAGCGTTCTAGAGTTATGACCTCATAAAGTGACACTGGTCAGAATTGAAAAAATTGACCCGGTCACGAAGGCAAAAACAGGCTCGGGTGCGAAGGGGTTAAATAACATAAAATATCATACTCACCGTCCCCCCTACTTATCTCTGTAGTTGCACCTCCCCGATGTTCCTCCACTGGCTCCCATAGACACCAGCTCCAGCTCTGATCTTGTCTACATCAGAATTACCACTGAAGAGTAAACAGAAAAATGAGACCTTTAGAGAGCGAGTGGAGGACCGGCAGTGGGGAGATGCAGTGGCAGAGACAGGTGAGAGGAGTGTGGAGGCTCAAATTTGTTTCTTTTTTAGCCCTTTCCCAACCCACATGAATCCCGCCATTGGACATCGATTTGCACAAATAAAATCCCTAAATACCCCAAAATTTGCATTCCCCAGAATCTACAAATATTGACAAATTCTGAATAAATTTGTCTAATTTAGAATGGATTTACTCATCCTTATGATGCAGTCAGATGGCCATACAAATCAGAGTGAGATCGGAATGCAAAGGAAGAAAAAAATATAATCAGCTTACTGATGTATCTTGTAATCCCCTAAGCCGATCCACGCCCAGCATGGATGGTAGTGAGTCGCCACTGAGAACATGGAACAGGAAAGAGAAATATCCAGCTGTGGGCGGAGATGGCTAAAAAATAACATATTATAAACCTTAAAAAGTAGGTAATGACTTGAAAGTGGGCACTAACACACCGGACACGTTTCAACCTAAGTCTTAGTCATAATCTGCTAAATTTCCACCGCTTTCCCTCGTTCCGGAATGCTCCATGTGAATTTCATTGTTTTTTTGTTATGAACTGCTGAATTTCCACCACTTTCTCTCGTTCCTGAATGCCCCATGTGAATTGCATTGTTTTTCTGGTGTGAACTGCTGAATTTCCACCACTTTCCCTCATTCCTGAATGCCCCATGTGAATTGCATTGTTTTGTTGCTTTGCTCACCCATCTTCTTGTATCCATAATTGTACTCCATTCTTCTTATCTTTACCACACATCTGAGTGGTCTGTGTAAGCCCTTCCCCTTTTATGACCTTTGCCTAAATCTGTGCATCTGGCTTGGGCAGTCACACCCCACTTTCACTCACACCTGATTGTCCTTAGCAGCACATATAGTCAGTCCCCTGGGTCTGACCAGATAAAGTCTGCTCCATCTATTTCAAATTCCATATTTCAGATTACAGATTTCTAATTACACTACTTTGAATTAGACTAGAATTGGACTGGAATTGACTGTAAGGTAACGGACTATAACACCACTACAATGTTTCGGCTTCTTTTTACTACCACCCCAATACTACTCTATTTTTCCCTAACTCCTGTAATCCCCCCACCTAGCAGGGAACTAGTCATTTCCCCCTCCATCCTCCCCCGCCATCTCACCCCTTCCTCAGAACTGTTCCTCCACATACAATCCTTTTTCTCCAGACACACACAGCCTCATCATGTCCTATCCTGCTCCCACCTTCTAACGCTCTGTCTGCTACTCCTCATTGCTGGCGACGTATCCCCAAATCCTGGCCCTACTCAACACATCCCCACACTCATTTCTAACATCCTACCACAATCCTCTACACGTTTCCGCAACCATGTAAACCTTTTACCTATTCATCCAGCACCCCCTCCCTTGGTCCCCTTACCTAGAGCTCTATGGAACGTACGCTCTGTCTGCAAACTCTCCTTCCTTGCCACCACTGAAACCTGGCTCACTCCCTCTGACACAGCCTCTCCAGCTGCGCTTTCCTATGGTGGATCCCATCTCTCTCACGCCCATCACCCCAGCAACAAACGTGGTGGAGGAGTTAGCTTGCTTTTGTCTGATACCTGCTCCTTTACCCCAATTCAACTTCCACCCTCCACTACTCTTCCCTCGTTCGAGGTGCACTCCGTACGCATCTATTCCCCCTCCAACCTCCAACTGGTTGTCATCTACCGCCCCCCAGAACTAGCCATCTCCTCTTTTCTTGATCACTTCACCACCTGGCTTCTCCATTTCCTCTCAGCTGACATCCCCACCATCATCCTGGGTGATTTCAACATTCCCATTGACACCTCCACCCCAGCTGCCTCTAAACTTCTATCGCTCACGGCTTCCCTCGGCCTCACTCAATAGTCCTCTGCTGCCACTCACAAAGATGGTCACACGCTGGACCTTATCTTCACCCATCTCTGTTCCCTCACTAATCTCACTAACTCACCCCTACCCCTGTCTGACCACAACCTACTGACATTCTCTTCCCTCTCCTCTCCTACTGCACAACCCCCTCTCCACAAACTTGCTCACTCTCACAGGAATCTCAAACACCTCAATTTACAATCACTCTCTGAGTCCCTTCTCCCTCTTATAGACATAGCTTCCCTTCATGACACAGATGCTGCTGACACTTTTTATAACACCACAATAGCAGCAACACTTGATTCAGCCGCCCTCCTTATGCAGAGCAAAACTCGTACAATGAACAGGCAGCCCTGGCTGACCAGCCTGACCAAAGAACTGAGACAAGTTTCCAGGGCCGCTGAGCGGAGATGGAAGAGAACCCATTTTACCTAGCACTTCAACACATACAAGCAGTCTCTTGCCAGCTTCAAGTCCACGCTCTCTGCCGCAAATCAAACTTACTTTGCATCTCTCATATCCTCCCTGTCTCACAACCCTAAACAGCTCTTCAACACTTTCAGTTCTCTACTCCATCCCACAGCACCTCCTACCTGTCCTCTCATTTCTGCTGAAGACTTTGCCTCCTTCTTTAAGCAGAAGATCAATACTATCAGAGAAAGCTTTGGCCCGCAGCCCCCAATGCCCTTCTTAGCTGCTCAGCCCTGTTCTTCCAAGACCAGCTTTCCACCCTCCTGTCAAGATCACACCTCACCACTTGCACGCTTGACCCGCTTCCGTCCCAACTCATCCCTAACCTTGCCACAGTCTTCATCCCAACTCTAACATATCTCTTCAAACTTTCACTTGCAAATGGTGTCTTTCCCTCATCCTTCAAACATGCCTCAAACACACCCATCCTCAAAAATCCCTCCTTCAACCCATCCTCTGTGTCTAACTATCGCCTGATATCTCTTCTCCCTTATGTCTCAAAACTACTGGAACAGCATGTATATCTTGAACTGTCCTCCCACCTCTCCCCCTGTTCCCTCTTTGACCAGTTACAATCTGGCTTCCGACCACATCACTCAACTGAAACTGCCCTAATTAAAGTCACTAACGACCTACTAACCACCAAGAGCAAGCGACACTACTCTGTCCTCCTTCTCCTGGACCTGTCTTCTGCCTTCAACACCGTGGACCATTTCCTCCTGCTACAGATTCTCTCATCTCTTGGCATCACAGACTTGGCCCTATCCTGGATCTTCTCATACCTAACAGACCGAACATTTAGTGTCTCCCTCTCACACACCACCTCCTCACCTCACCCCCTGTCTGTCGGTGTTCCTCAAGGCTCAGTCCTAGGACCCCTACTCTTCTACATCTACACCTTCGGCCTGGGACAGCTCATAGAATCCCACGATTTGCAGTATCACCTCTACGCCGATGACACGCAGATCTATCTATCTGGACCTGACCGTACCTCCTTATTGACAAAATCCCACAATGTCTGTCTCCTATTTCATCTTTCTTTTCTGCTCGCTTTCTCAAACTGAACATGGACAAAACAGAAATCATCATCTTTCCCCCATCTCACTCTACCCCTCCACCAGACCTATCCATCAATGTTAAAGGCTGTTTGCTTTCCCCAGTCCCGCACGCTCAGTGCCTTGGGGTGATCCTCGACTCTGCCCTCTCTTTCAAACCATATATCCAAGCCCTTGCCTCTTCCTGCTGTCTCAAGCTCAAAAATATTTCTCGGATCTTCGCATTCCTTAACCATGAAACCACAAAAACACTAGTGCATGCCCTTATAATCTCCCGCCTCGAATACTGCAACCTCCTACTCTCTAGCCTCCCATCCAGCACTCTGGCAAAACTCCAGTCCATCCTACATTCTGCTGCCTGACTAATCCGCCTGTCTCCCCGCTATTCCCCAGCTTCCCTCCTATGCCAGACCCTTCACTGGATTCCTATTGCCCAGAGGCTCCAGTTCAAAACCCTAACCATGACATACAAAGCCATCCACAACCTGTCTCCTCCATACATCTGTGACATGGTCTCCCGGTACCTACCCGCACGCAACCTTCGATCCTCTCAAGATCTCCTTCTCTACTCCCCCCTTATCTTTTCTTCCCACAACTGCATACAAGACTTCTCCCGTGCTTCCCCCATACTCTGGAACTCTCTGCCGCAACACATCAGACTCTCACCAACAACGGAAACCTTCAAGAAGAACCTGAAGACCTTCCTGTTCTGACAAGCCTACAGCCTGCAATGATCCTCAGTCTACGGAACCGCCGCACAACCAGCTCTACCCTCTCCTAGTGTATCCTCACCCATCCCTGTAGACTGTGAGCCTTCGCGGGCAGAGTCCTCTCTCCTTCTGTACTTGTGTGTCCCTTGTCTTGCACATGTTTATTGTACTTGGTACTGCATTCCAATCTTGCTTCTATTTACACAGCCATCTGACTGCGCCCTGAATATGTATTATTCATAATTATGGGAGCGACAAGCCTCACTTATGGTTGTAGCTATTCTTTGCCACATGTTTTCTGCAAAACAGTAAAAAAAACAATATCCTTAGTAGCGAATGACTCTAGTACTTAATAATTAATTTCAAGATACAGATCCTGGTGTGTGATGCCGGTCTTCAGCTGAAGTGTCTGCATTCGTGAGATTTTCTTATACTGAAAGCGACAGTCGCTTTGTTAAAACAGTAGAAGAAGCTAATAATAAGTAATGTAAGAAATGCAGAGAGCGTTCCGTCTCGTATCCCTATGACCTCGTACACTTACACATTGTTACTACCGAAGGCGAGATGAGACAATTTGCAGTTTGCAGTGTCTGGGGGTCCCCTATTTCCATTTAATGGCTCTAGTAAATGTGTGATCATGATATTACGCTGTCACATAACTGGTGGCATGATATTTCTCCTGATCAGCACGTCAGGACCATAAAGCCACGTATTCCGAGTGGAGGCAAGAAAGGTCATAGTTATTTATGGTTTATTTGCTCAGCAATCAAAACCGAGTTAGTTTCTGGGGCTATATTTGAACATATGACGATGACACAATTTATCAATGGATTCTTTCATTGTGACATTAATAGCACTCATGGAAGCCTGGCTCCGAGTTTTGCTGGCGTTATGCGTTTATGTTTTAGCAGAAAGGCTGTATAATTTATTCTCTGACACCTACACTTAGCACTGACTGCCATTTTTCTGGTCTGGAACAACAATTCATGAGTGTGCATTTGATCCAGTCTCTTAGTCATAGGAAAGTTAGGAAAAGAGTGACACATTCTGTGGCGTGCTTATTCCTGCTAGTGAAGCTCATTGATGTTCCCATACAATAAGATACCCTTTTTATAGCCACCACAATGCTCCTCAAATACAGTATGATGCACCGACATGACATTGCCTTCCACATAATGTGATGCCCCACAGCCCCTCCTCAGTGTATAATGCCCCCACAACCCACTCACACAGTATAATGCTCCTGTACAGTATGATGCTTCCAGTGCCCCCATACACTATATAATACCCCCACACTGTATGGTACCCCAAGGTAGCCCCTTGGAATGCTGTCCCTACAGCCCCCATACACAGTTCCATGCACCCATAGCCCACACAGACAATAGGGTGCCTCCAACACTCTGTATACTGCATGCATAGGCCTTAACATAGTATTATGCCTCCACAGTCACTCCCACATAGTGCAATGTCCCCCATAGTCACCTACACAGTATGATGGCTTTCACAGTCCCTTTCACACAGTATGATTCTCCAACAGTCACTCACACAGTATGATGGCTTCCATAGTACCTCCCACACTATATGATTCCCCATAGTCCCCTCCACACATAGTATGAATGCCCAGAGCCCCAAACACACTAAGACATCCCCACAGTCACCTAAATGGTAAGATAGCTCCAAAGTCCCAGCCACTTAGTGTGATGTCTCCACAATCACCCACATAGTATGAAGATGTGATTGATATGATGGCAACCAGACACCTTTCCAAACAGTACGACATCCCTACAGTCCCTCCCCCACAGTATGATTCCCCAACAGTCCCCCACACATTATGATGCCCCTCACAGTTACCCAAAAAGTATGATAGCTCCATAAAAAATGTTGCTTTATATGAAACGTCCTTGCGGGACCTTTAGATTCGACATAGACCGATGGACCTGTCACACGATTGTGTACATCTGTATCTGTTTGCTCACTCTATAAATTTAGTAGAAGCTGGAACTCTACACGTAACATTGGGATTGTCCCGTCGGATCTGTAATGGTTTGGAGGTATGCTCAGAATTAGCTAAACTAGAAACTTCATTGCAAACATGCTTCATTTAAACTTTGGATAACTTTTTATATACAGTACAGCACTTTATTCCGACCATGGACAACATCCTAGTGGTTGGAATGGGAATTGCAGCTTGTTGAAAGTTGTTTGATTGGATGTCTGATAATGTATTGATTTTATATAGAGATAAATTGCAGTCCTAGATAAAATTTACAGAAAGGTAAAAAGTAAAACTTATATAGTAATGGTACTGGCACATGTAATTCTCTAATGGTGTATAGATGAAATATTAATTGTAAGTCGAGCTGAACTTTTACTAGTAAAGTTTCCTCACAGCCTCGGGATAGTTCCACTATTCCACTGTAGACACATCTGTTAACCTTTGTATTGAGTTCCGGTGTCGTGGGTAGAATGTTTGGCTGCGGTGATTGGCACATCATTAGTCATCTACTGTACTCAATGGACTTGGCATTAAAGCTTTGATTAGATGAAATTTATGCCAAGGCTCATACACTGCGGATATGAAAATATTAAGTCATGATAGACAGCTTGATGCTTCTCTGGTGTCATTTAATTTTTGCACATTATGAATGACCTTACATGCACTGTATTACAATCCAGATGATACATACAAGAGAGCAAAATCTTCATCAAAGACTACAATGGAACCCTTCTTCTTGGTCCTTCTTTACCTTTCCTCTAGGCTGGACATATCTCGAGATGAGTGGTCAGCTTTGAAACAAGCATGATCTTGGGATACTCCGTCAAGTGTTGTTTCTCCTATATGTGCCTGTATGTGGGCACCCAGTGGTTGTGGTGTGATTTGCAGATTGTCAATAGTTTCGCGACCACATTGCTATAACATGTTGAATTTGGGGTGTGAGAAAATGTAGTCTTTCGCTCAAATTGCAGAAAGTTAAGGGTGGTTAGTGGTTACATCAATGTATCCACATAACTTATCCCAAATAGGTACTAAACCCAAGTTCATGTTTGTAACCTCAAATCCATTAGAACATAAAAAGCCAAGCCAAAGAAAAAGGAAATAACCCCCAAATAAAGATTAAAATAGCAAAAAAGGGGTCAACAGTATTTACTTGCCAAGGTCACAGGAACTAATGCACTAAAAGGTAACATCTAACCCCCTTCCTAAAGGTGGAGGCAACAAAGGGCAAAATACTGATGAGACAACCATGCACAACCTGCCAACCTCCAAGAATTGGTAGGCTGTGAGTGTTTGTCTCTTCAGTGTTTTGCACCAGTGTTGCCGCCATCTTTATCAAGGTCCCTTTTTCTGAATCCTTTGGAAAGTTTTCTTGGAGAGTCTGGTATAGAGGACAATGTAGTAGGGGTTTAGTAGTAAATTAACCTGCCCCCACCTTTCTAAGATCCTACCATCTAGAGTAGAGCCTTAACAATGAAGTTTGCTCTTCAATGTATAATTTGAGTCACCTTCTTTCTTACAGTAAACTTCCTTTCCTCGCAATCTAGGTTGAGTAGCTTTGCTGTCATATTTACATTCACCGGACCAGAACATTATTCTTTTCTAACTCTGGGGACCTTATTCTCCTCCGGTATGGTTTAGATAGTTGCAGGTTTTCAGTTCTCTTTAGGGAAATCAACATGGTCAGCAAATCATGTGCTTCCCTTGGTCCTATAGTCTACAGCATATCACTGGGACTTAAAAGCCTAAAATATCACAGTGCGTCTGGGAATTGACTGTAATATATGTTCAGGTATACCATGAAGAGTGAAAGCCACGCTCAAAACAATGTAACCCAGAAATCACAATAAGCGATGTGCTAAGCAATAGGCAATGTACCGTAATTGGAAATGTTCTTTGTTCTTTATGTCTGTATTGTGTATTGTGTTTATGCATGGGGTAATCTTGACTTTCAATGGAACTTAAGGATAAGGGTATATACAACGTATCTTTCATGTCAGTCGTAGATCTAGATAATGGAAGATGAGGTTACATGGACATTCCAAATGGAAAACCATTAGTGTTTATCTAGTACATTACCATTTTCTAATGAAGCGCAATTCTTATGCTTCGGACAAACTTAATTGTTATTCTTTTGTTGCGTAAAACAATAAATAGATACAAAATAATAATAATAATAATAATAATAATATTACATTTTTACTACCATGATAAAGAAAATTAAAACAATTAAACGAACTGCAGAACATGTGAATTTCTAAGAAAGAAGAGACAAGTGTAAGATTCTGTAAGTAAATGGTAGCAAGAGGTCACTTAATGGGAAATTTTATTTGATCTACATGTTTAATTATGCGGTGTTTTTACATATAATAAAGTAGATTTTCCAAGAACATGTCCATATAATAAATGTTACATATGAGACAGAGTTAGCTAGATATGGAAAAGAGAATGGGGTGGCTTATAATGTACTGTATATATATATACTGTATATATATAAATTTTATTTCTATAGCACTGACATATTCCGCAGCACTTTACATTTCGGAGGGGATTTATACAGACATTAGACATTACAGCATAACAATAATCACATAGATTATAACAGATACCAAGAGGAATGAGGGCCCTGCTCGCAAGCTTACAGTCTATAAGGAAAAAAGGGGAGACACGAAAGGTGGGTGGTAACAGTTGCCCTGATTGTATGGACCAGCCATAATGTTAAGTGCGTAACAGTACAGACACAGAGTGCTAATGGATGCATAAAGCATGTGGGAACATGATGCGGGGAACCTGGTTAAGGTAAAACTTTTGATTGCGCCACACAGGGATAGATTAGGTTAATGGGTTGAGGCGATAGGCCAGTCTGAATAAATGCGTTTTCAGGGCATGCTTAAAATTGTGGGGGTTGGGGACTAATCGTATTAACCTGGGAAGTGCATTCCAAAGAATTGGCGCAGCACGTGTATAGTCTTGGAGACGGGAGTGGGAGGTTCTGATTATTGAGGATGCTAACCTCATGTCATCAGCAGAACGGAGGGCGCGGGTAGGGTAGTATACTGAAACAAGGGAGGAGATGTAGGGTGGTGCTGAGCCATGGAGGGCTTTGTGGGTGAGGGCAATAAGTTTATACTGAATTCTGGAGTGGTTGGGTAGCCAGTGTAATGACTGGCACAAGGTAGAGGCATTGGTGTAATGATTGGTGAGGAATATGATCCTGGCTGCAGCATTCAAGACAGATAGGAGGGGGAGAGTTTGGTGTGTGTGTGCGAATATATACACCAAACTGAAAAGCATTTTCTAGATCATCATCTACTATATTTTCTAATAAACTGTATTTCTAAGGCTGGTTTCACATTAGCGTTTCTTTGCGCAGCGCATCGTGCGCGTCCATGCGCATGCGTAATGCGTACCTATGTTTAACATGGCGTGCGCATGGTCTTGCGTTTGCACGCGTTCATATGCGTTTTCGTGTGCATGCGTTTTTTCAAGGTGTATGCCTAGGCGCTCCAGACGCAACCTGTTGCATTTTTGGGTCCGCCAAAAGGCGTAAAAAAAGTATGCGCACGCATGCGCACGGAATGCGACAAAATAACACATTACAGTCTATGGGAACACAGGCGTGCGCATGGACACGTGTTCGTCTGCATTTTAGTGTGCATGCGTTTTTGACGTCAAAATGTGTAGACACTGGTTTTAACCCCTAGAGAACGAGTGCGCATAAAAAACGCAAACGCATGCAAAAATGCATGATGCGTTTTTGCATGCGTTTCTATTGCGCATGATGCGCTGCCCAAAAAAATGCTAATGTGAAATTAGCCTAAGAAGACTAAGTTCACACATCCGTAGAAAAAAAAAATTATCCGATTTTCATCCTGAATAAACGGTGAAAATTTTAACAGATTTTTTTTTATCTATATTGTCATCTGTGATCATTATTACACATCAGAAGTGAAAAAATAAAAAAATAGAATAGTTCACTTTGTTAAGAATTGCAATAAACCACAAGAAAGAAAAAGAAAAGAAAGAAAAAAAAATAGGGTCGCACATCTTTATGGTGAATGTACAAATATATACATATATGATGCTTTAGCACATGGTAACTAATGAACACATGAAGTTTAATATTGCTGTAAACATTAGAAAACATAAGATACTTAGTATAATAGTGATTTGGGACCATACATGTTAAAAGGTCACCTTGATGTGGTTGGATAGCTTTTGCACTCTGATCTGAAAGCGCTAATCAAGTACCTTACATTTTTAATGTTTGCAACATTATTGGAGTTCATGCTTTCAGACGTTGCTGTGTGCTGATGCATTGTGGATGTATATGAAAGAATTGCAATCTATCCCTAAAAAGCAGACGCTAGAAGTTATAACTGTATTGGATCCGATTCTTTTCCATGGACAGCACTTGGAGGGGAAACACAGTTTTGTTGTTTTATAGTTATACATTTTTTTCTAGAACTTGTGAGAAAATAAAAAAGTAGCAACAAAAAAAGTGTAAAGCAGGGTATGTGCAATTCCAGGAAGAATCCGTATATGGCTATATTCACATGCAACATTTTTTTGGTGTTTTTTTATGCAAATGAAAAGCAGCTATTTGCAGTAATAGCAAAATCACTATGAGATATCATAAATCTAATGCACACATTTGTTTTTTTTTTTTCTGACTGAATTTAGGAACGGTTGTGTTTTTAAATCTGCAGCATGTCAATTCTTTTAGTGTTTTTGTGGCATTTCATCACCCATAAACAGCAATGAGAAAGTGAAAAAACGCAGCGAGGGTGTTTTAGAAGCATTCGGTGGATAAAACTAGCTATTAATCATGTACTGTTGAAAAAAAAGAACACCTGCTATCTGCACCCAGAAAAAAATGCAAAAAATATAGCAAAATAGCCAAAAAAGGGTGTTTTGAATGCAATAATAATAATAATAATAATAATAATCTTTATTTATATAGCGCCAACATATTCCGCAGCGCTTTACAGTTTAACAGTTTCAAAACACAAGTCATAAGTAACAACGTTAACAATACAATAATTAAAGCAAAATAAGACGAAATAAGACGACCCTGCTCGTGAGAGCGTACAATCTACAATCAGGTGGGGGAGATACAAAGTACAGGTGTGTATTTACAATGAAGGTCCAGCCACCTTGAGGGAGTGAAGGATGGATGGAGATACTGAATGGGCTACACATGCACACTTGCACATAGAATGACTTTGATTAGTGAACGTGATAAGCCGCTCTGAGCAAATGTGTTTTGAGGGAGCACCTGAAGCTATGCAAATTGTGGTTAGTCCTAATTTCTTGGGGTAGAGCATTCCAGAGGATAGGAGCAGCACGGGAGCAGTCTTGGAGTCGGGAGTGGGAGGTACGGATTAGTGCAGAGGTTAGTCGAAAGTCGTTTGCAGAGCGCAGCGATCAGCTAGGCCGATAGACAGAAATGAGGGAGGAGATGTAGGGGGGTGCCGCACCGTGGAGAGCTTTATGGGTGAGAACAAGTACTTTGAATTGGATCCTATAATGAATGGGCAGCCAATGTAATGACTGACGAAGAGCGGACACGTCCGAGTACCGATTAGCCAGATGGATGACCCTGGCTGCTGCATTAAGTATGGACTGGAGAGGGGATAGTCGAGTGACAGGGAGGCCAATTGCAATGTTTTTACTGGCAAAAGAGCAGGTTTTGGATGCAAGAAAAGCACATGTGCATAAACAGCCTAACAGAAACTTACAAAACTGATTACAAAAATAGATAAAGAGGGTTTTAAAAAAATCCTGCTCACCTTACCAATGTCTTGCCTGTTCTCTTCAAGCATAACTTGGGTCCCCTGCAAAGCTACATGTTTCCTAATCTGGTTGGATGGGTGTGTGACCAATGCAGTGGTGTCCTATATGTCACCACTGCAAACAGTGATTGGCTGCAGCAGTTACATGTCTAAACAGAGTATACAGAGACCAGAGGTCATAGTCAAAGCTCAAAAAGACATGGGAACAAGGGAGAAGGTAAAAAAGACAATGGCACAGATGTAATCAAAGATCGGATTTAGAAGACAGCAAACAAGAATTGATGACCTGGGGGAAATGAAGAAATGGAAGGATGCAACTTCATTTATGTTTGGTGTGTGTGGGTGGATACTCTACCACTCTGCAAGTTTGTGTGTGTCTGTCTGTGCTCTAGGAGTGTACACGTTGGCAGGCAGGTAGCACACCTATGCTGCTTTGTACCCATAGCTCAACGCCTGAGTCTCTAGCCTGCTACATGCTTAGGGTGCCAGTCAGGCACAAGTTCGGTAGCGTCAGGACTGGGGTGACTTGCCGCTTGGCTTAGCATCTGTTTCGTTCTTGTGTGCGGTTAGCACAGTTCAGTTACAGAGCAAGCTCAATCCTTATGTTTTACTTCTCTATGAAGGCAACAGGTTATTGTACCTAGCGACATAAGAGTTTTTTTCTTGTGGCTCAGCATCTGCTTCATTCATGTGTGCGGTTAGCACAGTTTAGTTGCAGAGCAAGCTCAATCCACGTTCCCACATACCTGTGACGTTAACAGGGTATAGTAGTTACCATACTTAGGGCAGTTCCTCTTAAGCCTCCATCTCACATAGCGAGATTGCTAGCGAGATCGCTAATGCGTCACCGATTTGTGATGCAACAGCAATCTTGCCTGCAATCTCACTACATGTGACACGCAGCAGCGACCGGCCCCCTGCTGGATATCGCTGATCATGCAGGAATGTCCTGGGCCATTTTTCCTCATCGGCGTCCCGCTGGCCAGCGCGCATCGCTGTGTTTGATCCCTGGATCGTTGCTGCATCGCTGAAGAGATCTGCCTGTTTGGCAGCTTACTAGTGATCATTTAGCAACGCACCAGTGATCCCTACCAGGTCGTATCGTTGTTGGGATTGCTGGTGCGTTGCTAAGCGAAGCGGGACCCTTCGTGAAGTAACTGAGCTTGGTATTCTGCATTCCGTTCACAGTGTGTGGTGTTAACACAGTGTGCTTAACGTAACGTTCGCTGTTTTATTCCGTCATTATTCTCACTAGCAGCAGGTTACATCTCTGCACTTTATCTTTTATTTTATTTAGTGCAAGCCTCCAACCCTAACAACATGTAAATAGCATTGGGTACTAGTTAACGCCATTTTGACCAAAAAAAAAGGTTAAAAGCCATCCCACCATATCAAGGTGAACCCATTGGGATGGTCGTAAGTTGTTTCTAGTATTAAAACCTTACCATTTGTCAAACAACCTCAAATAAGGGCAGTGCAGGACAGGGTCAGACTGAGACTCCCATCCATGGGAAGCAAAGGATACTTAGCTCAGAAAGGGCTGCTTTTACACATTGTACGTATACCAGCTCATAGTCCAGCTCAATCTTTCGGGTTTGCCATTACACGGGCAACCTTTGCAATTCTTTGGACAATTAGATTGTCTGTTTTCCTCTTTAGTTGAGCTGTAGAGAAAGTAAACATTCACAATTGGGGATGACATCAGGAGGACGCTTTGTGATCGACTTTTTGCTACTAGACCCTTCCAACAAGTTGGAATTGTGCAAAGTGGAGATCGATTTATATAACGTTTCCTACAATTTTATTGGCGACGTAAGATACATCCAACCCAGAAAAGATCGAAGCATGGCAGTCAATGTCTGACCCTATAAAGCTGCTAAATACAGGACAGGGGTTTATTGCCTTCTATTACCATGTAGCACATACAGATAGAATCAAGGTAATGGAGCTTTTTGTGCTTTTTTATAAGGCAATAAAAGCATTTTTACAAGTAGAACAGTCTTCGTATTAATTCTTATTGATGTTAAATCTTACCAATGAATGTCACGGATAATGTGATCAAATCAAGGCAGACAAGTACAGATGAGCCATTACTGCCTAAAGTGGAGCGATACAAGCAGGACGCCATTGTAATATCACCGTGACCTTTCTATCAATAACGGCTGAGAATTGCAATGGAAAAAAATGTGTCCAAATGCAACAATTATTTCTATAGAATCTTACAAATAAACGTCGTCTTTTGGAGGCTGGATCAAATGTCATAA
Source organism: Dendrobates tinctorius (assembly GCF_039654945.1). Classification (NCBI taxonomy): domain Eukaryota; kingdom Metazoa; phylum Chordata; class Amphibia; order Anura; family Dendrobatidae; genus Dendrobates; species Dendrobates tinctorius. The sequence continues at coordinate 18,650,614 of NW_027361810.1, read as the reverse complement.
TTGGCTTTGTGGAAGGCTATTATTTCCCATTACATTTTTTGGTTCTGTTTATTCTGATGTTTATTCACAGATTCTTAAATAAAATATGAAAAGATTTATATATCTTAAAAAAACAAGGGAAGAGTAAAACAACGCAAAAATCATGAAATGTTGCATGCCCATGCTCTCAGATGGTCACTATCAGTATAGGAAACGATGATATCCTGGTTATTTGTCTCTTAAGAACCTTGATTGACTACTGTGGAATTTATTTTTTGATTTCCACATCCTCTTTAATCTTTGGAGAGCCCCTTTAAGTATGCGAATGACTTATATGTAAAGGGAATGAAGGCTTTTGTAACCAACATATTTTATTGTTTCCATGCATCTAAAAATTAAAGCAAATTTCATACACATTATTTTTATATGCGTCGCTGTGAAAGCCGTGGTGAAACGCGCGTCAGGGTTGAGTGGGCTGTCTCCCCTCCTTCACAGCGATATTATGGGTGAGTGACTATGGCAGCTGGGTACTGGGCATGATTTTGGTACTAACAGATTAACCTTTTATGGATGTACATGTTGCTGCCATCTATGGTAATTGTTACCGTATGTAACATTTCTTGGGGCCAGTTACTGATTGTTGAGCTTAATATCTAAGCATTTTTTATGCGTAATGACTTCATTTATGTATGTGGTCTTATGGCCCATTGTCACTCTGATCATAGGTAGGGGTGATTACCTTCTCTGTCATCAGGATTGTCCTTTTCTTATTTTCACCTCAAATGTATTGATGAATGTTTGATATTCTCTTTTAATGTGAAAAAATAAAGATTGTTCTTACTTTTTTCATACTTTTTTGCTGTGGTTTATGGTTTCTCAATTTTCTTCTTCTATTTGCATGTGATTATGAGTAGAGTTGAGCGACTTTTGGTTTTTTATGGTCGAGTTTCATTTCATGAAACCCGACTTTTCCAAAAGTCGGGTCGAGCAAGATCGGCCGATTATAGGGAAAAGTCGGGGTCGTCCCGAAACACGAAACCCAATGTAAGTCAATGGGGAATAAAAGTCGGCAGTGAGAGGAGGACAGGAAACACACCTACAGTGCCCATTTGAATGCCAAAAGCATCAATTCTTCTTACTTAAGCTTGTCAACCTTAATTAACTTCATAATACAAATAACACACTGAAAAATGGGGGTTCTTTGGCTAAAGTTGTGGGGGGGTAGGGCGGGCTCCAGGTTTTCATGTGCCCTGGGCAAAAGAGCGCCCCTTTAACACATACCACAACTCATCATGCTCCGATACGGCAGAGAAATAGCGGTATAGTACAATGAAAAATACTTCACTTTTTACATCTCATGACGAGGCCCATCTATTTCTCCATACAGAATCATTGGTCCCATATAATGTTTGAAACAGTATATGATGAGCTCCACATAATGCTACAGTATATGTTGGTCCCCATGGATGAAGCTCCACTGCCTTATGGGCCCAAATAATGCTCCAAACATAATGGGCCCCATTTCTAATGCTCTAGTGTATAATGGGCCCTGTAAATGCTGCTCCAGTGTCTGATGTCCACCTTTGGAATGTTCCAGTGTATGGTGGGCCCCATCTATCATTCTCCAGAGTATAGTGCTCCCCAAAAATTGCTGTCCCAACATTGAAAACAATGAAATATGTCTCCTAGCTAGGGAATCCCTGTACTAGTCTGGACTCCTCGTCGTCCCCATCTTCCATCTCACTGCACAGTATTTCAACCTTGCAAGTGCTGTGATCCTCAGCAAGCAGGGGGGCCCACTCATTGGCGACGGCACTGGCACAGGGCCCCTGATAGTACGGTGGTGTGTCTGATGGCGGGTGGGCCGAACCTGCACTTTCATCTGCAGCTTCCTCTTTGTCACCGTGTAAGATGGAACTGTATATGGGAAGGGTAACCTGAGTTTCATCAGGGTCAGATTCAGGCCGTGTAGCGTGAGAGGGGAATGTAGTGGTCTGGGTCAATGTACCAGCAGATTCATCGAGCAGTGGCTGGGCATCAGTGCACTTGTGTCGCCCCCAGGAGTACGGTCGCCACAGTGGCATTACCTTCCTCCTAGGGAGTGTGATGTCATGCTTGGGAGCAACGAAGGATCTCTCTAGCAGGTTAACTGATTGGGCGGCGTTATTCCCACGAGTCATGACCCTCCAAACAGCGTTCATGAAGGCAAAGTGTTTGTTTTACGTGGGCAGTATGGTTGCAAAGCTGAACCTTAAAGGAATGTCCAGAAGGGCACCACCAGGAGTGGAGCCTACGGTTAAATTCGACTCCACCTGGGAAACCTCAACTATGCCAGCTACAGAAAAGATGCACACATTGCAAGCTTAATTCCGTTAACGAACGAGACTCCGTCATGCCCCGCGGTCCGAGTCCGGCTTACTAGAGGGACACTTGAGGCTCTGGCACATGAGATTGGCCAATAACTGGTGTGTCATGCCCTTACATGTCCGTGGCTGCATGTGCGCTACACTGAAAAGGCCAGCGTTTGTCGCTTACAGGTGCAGATAACCCGCTGAACAACGTTAGTGATGGGGATCACTGATTACAATTGTTACCCGCGAACGATGATTTCCCAGTAAGTGCAGGTCAACCGCAGTTCCGGAATTAGGCCTAACCATCATTCCTGAAAAAATGAAAAACTTACGTGTGCAAACCACAGGTGCTGTAGCTTGCTTAACAGCTCGCCAGCCGTTCTCACGCCCAGTATGGATTACACGTGATTGCACAAAGGTGAGAAAGGGTACCGTATCCCCTGATAACATGTATGGATAGCGTACACATTCAAAATATATGTCTATACATCAGGAGGCAGGCTCAGACGGTATTAGGCCCAGTATGGATTGCACGTGATTGCACAAAGGTGAGAAAGGGTACCGTATCCCCGGATAACATGTATGTATAGCGTACACATTCAAAATATATGTCTATACATCAGGAGGCAGGCTCAGACGGTGTCAGGCGCAGTATGGATTTGACGGCCCAGACTACACAGCGGAGGAGCCGGGAGAGGTAAAGATTGCAAATGCTGGGGCCCTGCCCAAGCAAGGGGGGCCCACTCGTGGGCGTCGGTACTGGCACTGGGCCCCTCATAGTACGGCGGTGTGTCTGACAGCGGGTGTGCACCACCACCGTCAGAGACACTTGATTGCACTATGAAGGACCCTGTGCCAGTGCCCGCGCCCAAGAGTCGGCCTACCCACCTGTCCAGGGCAACGGCACTCGCGCTAGGTGGTGACCCCGGCCATGGGGGGGAGGCAGCACAGTTAGGGAGTTTTAGAAAGTGGCATATGTTGATGTTGGACATTCAGCTGATGCAAAAGGCGAAATAGGTCAAGTCCCAGGAAGAGGTGGACAAAAGCAAGCCATTTTTCTGTCACCCTATGTGTCATCAGGGGAAGGTGGGACAAAATCCTTGGAAACCCATGCATGGTTCATTTTAATGAAGGTTAGATCATCCACATTTTGGGTTGACAGACGGGTCCTTTTTTCTGTCAGGATTGATCCAGCTGCACTGAAGACTCTTTCCGATAGCACACTTGCAGCTGGGCAAGCGAGCTCCTGTAAGGCATATTGTGCCAATTCAGGCCAGGTGTCCACTTTAGCGGCCCAATAGTCAAAGGGGAATGACCTGTGTGGGAGAACATCGATATGGGAGGAAAAGTAGTTTGTAACCATAGTTGACAACTGCTGTCTCCTGTCACTTTCCATCGATGCAGTATTACCAGTTGTGTGAGTGGTACTTGAAAAATCAGTCCACAACATTGTCATGAAACCCCTGTCTCCAACGCCACTTCTGCTGTGTGCACCATGAACAACTCTGCCATGCTGCCCCCGGCCCGTACGGCTCGTGTGAGAACCATCACCGCTGCTGTGTGCTGGGAATGCCTCAAGCAACCGATTTACCAGAGTTGCTTGTTTATTAGCCAATATTAGGTAAAGGTTCTCCTGTGGCATGATGTTTTGTAATTTGCCTTTATAGCGTGGATCCAGGATGCTGGCCAACCAGTAGTTGTCATCGTTCATCATTTTGGCAATGCGTGGGTCCCTTTTTAGGATCTGCAAGGCATAATCTGACATGTGGGCCAATGTTCCCGGTGTCAATGATGCACTGCGAGTGCTGGTTGGAGGAGCACTTTCTGGCAAATCCACATCCCTCCAGTCACGCACAAACCCTGTACCAGACCTTGCCACGCCAACATTTTCACTTGCCCCACGAGATGCATCCTCCTCCCCTAAGTAATCATCCCCATCATCATCCTCCTCTTCTTCCTCCACCTCATCCAGGAGAGGTCCCTGAGCAGACAATGGCTGAATGTCATCAAGGGTTCCCTCCTCGTCAACATTGGCTGCAGACGCCTGCTCCTTAAGGTGCGTCAAAGTTTGCATGAGCAGACGCATAAGTGGGATGCTCATGCTTATGATGGCGTCGTCTGCGCTTACCAGCCGTGTGCATTCCTCAAAACACTGAAGGACTTTACAGAGGTCTTTCAGCTTCGACCACTGCACACCTGTCAACTCCATGTCTGCTCTCAAAGTGCCTGGCCGTGTATCCTCCCACAAATGCATTATGGCCTGCCTCTGCTCGCACAGCCGCTCCACCATGTGCAGGGTGGAGTTCCACCTTTTTGCAATGTCGATAATGAGGCGGTGGTTGGGAAGGTGGAGCAATCGCTGCAGCTTCTGCATACGAACGGAGTGTACAGGCGCGCACAGTCTTCGCACCTTCTGGAGCAGGGCTGTTAACGCCGGATAATTTTTGAGGAAGCACTACACCACCAGGTTCAAGGTGTGAGCCAAGCAAGGTATGTGGCTGAGTTTTGAAAGGGCTATGGCTGCCACAAAATTACGGCCGTTATCACTAACTACCTTGCCTGCCTCAAGATGTACACTGCCCAGCCATGACTCAGTTTGTCGCTTCAAGTACTCGTCCAGCACCTCGGCGGTGTGTCTGTCGCCCAAACACATCATCTGCAACACAGCCTGCTGACGCTTTCCACTAGCTGCTCGATAGGGGGACACCTCGTGTGCAACAGTGGCAGCTGCAGATGGAGTGCTCGTACGACTGCGCTCTGTGGACGAGCTTTCGCTTCTGGAGGAGGAGGAGGAGGGTCGAATGCCTACAGCCAACTGTTTCCTATACCGTGGGCTAGGCAGCACTGTCCCACCACCGCTGTCCCCTGTGGACCCTGCATCCACCACATTAACCCAGTGCGCAGTGATGGACATATAACAGCCCTGGCCATGCCGACTGGACCATGCATCAGTTGTGAGGTGCACCTTTCCACTCACTGACTGCTTGAGTGCATGGACAATGCGGTCTTTTACATGATGGTGGAGGGCTGGGATGGCTTTGCGAGAGAAGAAGTGGCGACTGGGTAGGTCATAGCGTGGTACTGCATAGGCCAAGAGTTCGCGGAAAGCTGCGCTTTCCACCAACCGATAGGGCATCATCTCAAACGAGATCAGCAGCAGCAACCTCTCCCTATGCTAAGATCGGCAGAAGTAAGATGGCGGTCGGCGTGCACACCCTTTTATAACCCCTGTGACGCCCACCAAAGCAAGCCAATCACTTGCATGCCCTTCTGAAAGATGGTGGTGACCCCTGCCTATGTCATCATGTTGCCCACAGTGTCCGTGGATCCTGATTGGCTGAAAAAGAGCGCAAAACAAACTTTTGAAACGCGACTTTGGCGCGTAAGTCGCCGACCTCGTGGCCGACCTCATTCTATGGTCGGGTTTCGTTTCATGAAACCCGACTTTGCCAAAAGTCGGCGACTTTTGAAATTTTTCGACCCGTTTCGCTCAACTCTAATTATGAGTACTCCACGATTTATGGTCAGTCCTCACTATTTGGTGGGGGAACTATTACTGTTTTTCTAACTGGTTCCTGGCCACTTCTGACGAACATGACTGTTTTGAACTTTTTTTCAACATTATTTTTATAGTCTAGATTCAAAATATTCTATTGTTTTCAGTCTACAGCTCATGTGCCAATTTATGTGTATCCACAGTTAGAGCAAACTGATTCAGAATCATAGAATGATAGAGTTGGAAGAGACCCCCTGGGTCATCGTCTCCAACCCTCTGCTCAATACAGGATTCTCTAAACCATCCCAGACAGATGTCTGTCCAGCCTCTGTTTGAAGACTTCCACTGAAGGAGAACTCACCACCTCTCGTGGCCGCCTGTTCCACTCATTGATCACCCTCACGGTCAAATACTTTTTTTTTCTAATATTTAATCTGTATCTTCTCCCTTTGAGATTTATTCCATTACTTCTTTATAAATAAACCCTGCATATTCTGATCCTGAAGCTTTGGAGAAACCAACACACTTTGTTCCTTCCAGTAATGGCCTTTTTATTTCAATGCAATTCATGTAATACTTCACTTCTCTTGTGGGGGAGCTGCAATGAATTGGAACACTTCTTCCCAGGTTCCCTCACAGATCACAACTGATCACTGGGGTTTCCAGAAGTCTGATCAACTATTTTTTGGGGAACTCCCTCCATAAATGATAGAAAATTTTCATTTTTTTATTGTGGTTAATTTCCATAAATGAAATACGTTATTACTATATATGCTAATGCTTATTATAACATCTTTGCAATTCATAAACTAAGCAAGTTGAATATTTGAGACTATTTAAGTGCAATCTTCAGGCACTTTATATATTAGCAGCCAGAAAAAAATGAAATGATACTAAAAAAGTGTGAAACGCTTCAGGTAAATTGCTCTGTATAAGATATTTCAGTTCTCAGTCTTTCAGTTTTCCATGGTCTTCACTTAATCAAATTTAATGATCTCATGGGTCCTATTTGGAACGCCAGGTTTTCTGTTCTGTTCCCTCAAGAATTAATTTGCTCCAATTTCAGCGCATCCATTGGATGACATTAGGACATTGATCGTAACACTCGGGTGCAATGATTGCACTTATAGAATGCTTCACTTTTTTCCTACAGTAGAGTTTGGCATGTTAACTGTGTCCGCACTGATCGCGCAGGTCACTGTCCGACTGTCTCTTTTCTGGAATTGCTTAAGTTACAAAAACCACAATGCCAGAGTTAAATCATTTGAGTCCACCGTAAAGGGAATTTCCATCTTTTATCATTACGATTTGACCGGTTTGGTCTTCTAAATTAATTTTAGGGGTTTGAATTCATTTTAGGCACTGTTCTGGGGTATGAATTAATTTTGAGAGGTCTAGGAGAGGTTATTATGATTCATTTCAGTTCGGGGGATTACTTTTTTTTAGGCATTTGGTCTAAGGTCTGAATTATTGTAGGGGTCTTGTCTGGGGTCTGAACTCATTTAGGAATATAATAAGAGGTCTATATAAAATTAATAGGTCTAGTTAGAGATCTGAAATAATTTTAAGGGTCTGCTTTGGGGTATAAAGAGTTCCTAATAATTTAGGGGTATGCAGCACTGCGTTTTTGTTTTTATTAACCATAAAGGGCCATCAAAGGGTGAAAAAATAAAAATAAAAAAACGACTTACATGCACACAGCTCATCTCTTCGGCGCCTCCGCTCCTCATCATCATGCATCCCATCTTCATTGCATTTTCTGATGAGCTTTGATTTTCCCAGAGATCTCATGTTAGGCTGTTGATGAGACCAAGGACGGTCATGGCACACATTGTGATGTCATGACCTAATGATCTCTTACGCAGAACTCCCCCAACCTCACAAAGTCCAGAAGTCCCGGTCTAGTGTAAGGGAGACTGGGAATGCAGCCATGATAGGAAGATGCAACGAGGACCAGATGGGTGATCATGAGGAGTGGAGGGGCCGGAGAGGTGAACGCGAAGTTGCGTATTAGTATTTTTTAAAATTTTTATATATTAATTTTATTATGCTCTGGGGAGACTCAAGAGTCTAATAAGGGACGATACATTTGCTAAGGATAACTTCTCTGTCCATTCAATTTCTTTGAAAATTCCAAATGAACAGATGAATTTGAATTATGTCTAATCTGATCATCTCTAGTTATAATTTTCACAAATATTACAACACAAATACAAATTCTGATGGAACTTATCAAAACCTTAGCAAGAAAAATACTTTGTGTCCCAGCGGTAGTGTATGAGTTAACTGTCTAATAATATACAGCGAGCTCCCAAGCTCCCTCTAGTGGTGGCTGCAGTATGACAACATTAGAGTTGAGCAAATATGTTTGGAATCGGTCTCCGAATCTGAATTTGCCATATTTTTGCCATATTGGTACCCTATTCGTGCCAAATTTATGTTTGACTATCAATTCCAAACATATTCGGTCATTTCTACTCCCATAGACTCCAATGCTGTGTTCGGTGAATATTGTATTTGATTGTAATCGGAACCAAATTTTGAAAAATTCGCTCAACTCTAGTCAACATTAACATTTTTTAGTCTATTTCAGTACAATGGATCTCACATTTTTAAGCGGAAAGATGGAATTTTAAGATCAATTTTGGTGCAAAATTTAAAAATGTGATTTTTTATAAAAATCTTTCCTCCTCTGGGTGGAGATGAAATGTGAAATGACAAGGATTTGCCTATCGGTGAAGCTCAAAGGAAAGCAGCACATTTTTGATGTTTTGCAATGTCTATTCACAAAGCAAAAATGCCAAGATACATTCACAAGGAGCCAGTAGCAGCCAGGTTACTCTGGGATTTCTACTTCCCAAAAAGCCCAGAAAGCCTCCAAGCTTATCTAAGCCTGAAAAAGTCACCGATGTTTCCAATACCATATACTGAATGTAACATTAGTATGTGATCCCAGGATTCCTGCAAGCCTTTATTTCTGTATCACTGCATTCAAGACAATAGTTCTTATGATATTATGTTTAAACCCATTGTTTTGTCTGCGAGTTGACTTCCTTACGTAAGTCGGTAAGCCTCTAAGGCGGTGGTATTAGCCATGCTAAATTCATCTCGATTTCCTTTCCCCGTCTCATTGTATTGACAGTGGTAGACGGGATAATTTCTGTGTTTCATAGAGCTAGTAGAGTTTAGTTACTCACATAAAATTAATAAAACATTTTAATGCCTTAATTATTATATTATTATTATTATAATTTTAAAAAGTTCAAAATTGTTTGTTTTTTTCCAAAGGATTTGTATCGCGTCTATGTTTCTACTAAATGCAATAAAACAGAGAAATATAATTTTTTTGATTAGCAGTTTTTTTTCTGGATGTAGATTTTCTTTTACAATCTATTTTGTCAACAAGTTTATGTGGCGGCCATCTGTGAGGTGTCAGGACTCTCCTGCTGCACAGGGTAGGTCCCAAGCCTTGTCCGCTTCTACGGTTTCCCATTCTGCTTCAGCCGCAGTAGGTGCTGCTGAGCAAAGACATCGGTCCTATCGTGTTGCTCAAGTCTAGCCTGTGAAGAGACCTGAGTAGTCTCGAAAGCTTGCGATTTGTTACCATCTTTTCAGTTAGCCATTAAAAGGTATCAACCACCGAGGACTCTCAATTTTAAAAATTCTTCTATCTACTGGCTAACACGGTACAAAGATATATATCTTTCCATTATCCACTTCGGAAAACTCCAAAGTAGTTCACAATGCAATCAATGTGTCACCTTGATGGGATCCCCACAATCAGCTATATCACTAATGCTCCAAGACTTCAGATTCCCTGCAGAACCACCACAGGAGAAATGAAGCATTAAACAAGACATGTTCAAATCGTTAAATTGCCTTTATAAAGGAAAAACTGATCGGTCCTCCAGAGAGAGAATCCCTCTTTTCTTTGTAGCTTTTCATCACTCAAGAAATGAATATCCAAAACAGCTGTCATGCCCCATATTTAAAATTCAGTAAAATCATACATGAAATGGATTTTCTAAATTGCGCAACCCCTTTAATCGAAACGTAAGGTCTAAATAGGACAGGTACTCAAAAGTCAATGGGTGCAAATATTGACTTGTTCTTGACATAGCCCAATATTCAATACAACTAAACCATTGAAGCTCTCATATTACGCTAGTTGAATACATATGTATTAGTGCATGCATACATACGCTCCACAGTGCTTCCATTGCTTCTTACTTTATGACACTTCAAGGGTGATTTACTCATAGACAGAAAATAAATCTTAATATGATAATAGAAAAGCCTCCAGTAGTGTTTATTCTTTCTGAGCTATATTCATTGGTAAAACAAACTTGTGGTGTTTACTTTACCATTAAATATTCCCCGAGGAGCAATGTCCTTAAGGAATCCTAAAGGAATCTGCAAGCTTAGCACAATCCATTCTCTGCAATTACCTTCCCTTGGTGTCACCTCCCACACATCACAAGCACAATTTACCGTCAGCTTTCATTGTTTGTCACATAATTGGTAACCCCATTGTATTATTCCCCAAGCAATAAATTGCTTCTGGTGCGGCATGTTACAGGTAGAGCTGACATTCCCTCCAATTCAACTCTTCAGTGTCGGGAATATACAAAAAGGAAAGAGAAGGATGTGTGGAGATCTTATGTCTAAAAATATATAGAGGATAACAAATCTGTTATTTAATTACAACAAGAATTAGTTCATGCAATTAGTGCATCCATCAGCGTTCAGTGTGTGAGGAGACTGCAGGCACGTAGGATGCAGCAACGGACTGTACACAGAGCAAGGGTAAAAGGGGTTTATTATACAGTAGAAACTCCACGAAGGGAGAAAACGGAGGGATAATATTCCCTAATACAGCAAAAATCTAATGGGGATAACTAAAGGAACAGGGACAAGTAAAGCCGACAATACAATAAAATATAACTTATCACTCAGGTGCCAGTCACGGTTGAACTTCTGTCTGTGACTGGTGCTGCCTAGATTGCGTCGCAGTGGGGGTCTGTTACTATCCTGAGGTAAATGATGTGGTATCTTTTGACGTTGGCGGTGTGCTCTCGTGGTCCTGATGATGGCGGCGAGTCCTCGGGATCCTGATGCGGGTCTTGGGTCCAGCAGATGAGGTGATGAAGAGGGATACGTCCTTATCCTCAGATTTGAGTGTCCCAACACTACGGAGACCTGCAGCACTGCCCAATCACAGTTTACAATGGGCAGCCCGGTTCGCTGTGCCAAATCGACACACGCCTAAGTCCCGTTCACAGACCTTGTCTCTCACGGTCAGTACTGTCACGGGGACGGCTGTGGCAGCGTTGTCGGCTGTGTCAGCGGTCTCAGCGTGGGCAGTGATGTCAGCTGTGACAGCGGTGTCTGAGCGGTACTCAGTTGACAGTCTCCTGTCAAAGTGCTCTGCCATCCCAGGCTCTGCTCTGCCCAGACACCTCTCAGCTGATTTTACAGGCGTCCCGTGCATCTGAAGTTCCCACCCATTCTGGTCACTCGCGCGCTGCAGCTCTGTCTGCTTATTAGCTACGCCCCCTTTTCTCAAACACACAGTATGGTCTGGAGTCTCAAGCTTTCTACCCCGTAATATAGGTGACAGCCCAGATGGTTCCGGACCCTTCACAGAGGAGACATGCTAAGTTAATTCCTTCCTCTTACAAATGGACCATGTATTTTCACCAAAATCAGCATAAACCAAAAGTGCAAGGGAATATATGAAACTTTGCAATATTGTTTATTAGAAAAATATGATTCTCCACTTATGAGCCACTTCTCTCCCTGCCTCCAAAATGTGGTCAAAAGAAGATGGACCACTTGCACTTTGAGGTATTAAATTGCTGCTGCCTATTGCAGTCTAATAAAGGGGAAAAGGGAGAATGAGCTAAGCAAAAGAGAGAAAAATGTCAACTAGTACAGATGCTTGGTAGTGTTTCAAAGGCCGGGGTCACACTTGCGTTGAAAACGGACGAGTACTATGCGTTAAAACACTGCATAGCATTTGGACCACTGTTAATGTGTGGGACAGCTCCCATCACTGTTTTTTCTCACCCGTATTCTATGTGCGAGAGAAATCGCAGCATGCTGCATCTCGGCTTACTCGTACCCACATAAGTCTATGGGTGCGAATGACACAGTGCACATCACTCGGATATTATCCGAGTGTGGTTCGATATACGCTGACCCCGGCAATGGAGGAGATAGAGAAATTAGTTTCTCTCCCTCCTCCTCAGCTGTCCTCCGATCCTCTCTCTGTGCGAGAGACTCGGAGCACAGTAGCATGACACTCGGCTCATGCTTGCAGCAGAGCAGGAGCTGAGGGTCATTAGCATATTGCATCTGATACTCACTTCAGAAGCCATACCCTAGTGTGACCTCGGCCTAAAAGTGTTTATCTCAGCCCAGAGCTGGACTCACAGCTGCACTACTCAAAATTGCTGCATACCGTATATACTCTAGTATAAGCCGACCTGAATATAAGCCAAGGCACCTAATTTTACCACAAAAAAATAGGAAAACTTATTGACTCAAGTATAAGTCTGGTATGCATGGCACACTCATCCCTATCCTGGTATGCATGGCCTCCTCATCCTCATCCTAGTATGCATGGCCTCCTCATCCCTATCCTGATATGCATAGCACCCCATCCTCATCCCCATCCTGGTATGCATGGCCCCCCATCAGAAAAACTTAAAAAATATAAACCATCCTACTTACCTTCCCTGTGCTCCCTCACAGCATCATTTTCTGATGCCAAGAGTTGATTTATGCTTGTAAGGAGTGCATGGCAGTGATATCATGCACTGATTAGAAGCAGAGGACAGATGCAAGAATACTCGTTCATCTCCACGCCGGGACTATGGGCGTGAATATTCATCTTATTTAATAGTGGGCACAGTAACTTCGGCTGCTGACTTGCTGCAGCCGTCGGGCAATCATGTGTGCCCGCTACTGAAAGGAATGAATATTCAATGCTCTTCACACTCTTGGCAGTGGAGAGCACTGAATATTCATTCCGTTAAGTAGCGGACATACATGATCACCCAGTCGCTGCAGGAAGCCAGCAGCTGCAACTACTGTGCCTGCTATTAAAGAAAAATGAATATTCACTGCTCTTCACTCCCATGGGCATGTAGAGCAGTGAATATTCTTTTCTCTTTAGCAGCGGGCACAGGTGTTAGCTGCAGCAGCCAGAATCTGCCTCCTGTGACCCACTGCTCCGACGCTGCCACTCCCCATCCGTCTTATAGTCTGAAAAATATGGTATGTGGGACCCTCACTTGAGTATAAGCTAAGGGGGGCTTTTTCAGCATAAAAAATGTGCTGAAAATCTCGACATATAAACAAGTATATACAGTAATCTCGTTCATGTTGCTGCTACTTCTGAAAATATGCTACTAGAGGCAAAAGAGCAGGAATCCCTCATTTGTGTGTGCTGTGTTTTAGAGACATCATAATGGCTGGTCTCCACCACACTATTATAAAGATTATTGAAAATTAGAGATATAAAAGATGAAGAATACAAGTGATAATATTTTCCGGGACACATTTGAGATGGACGGTGATGAACTGGAAGTTGTAAAGGACTTCAACCAAATCGGATTAATGGTAACTCAAGATGCAGCAACGACACCAGAAGTCAATAGGCAAATCGCTATGGGAAAATCAACAATGAAGTCACTGGACAACATCCTCAAATCAAAGAACATTTCAGTGGTGACAACTACATGGCTCTTGCATAATTTGGTCTTTTCTGTGGTAACATACGGATGCGAAACCTGGACTTTAAAGAGACAAAACAGAATGAAAATGATGCCTTTGAAATGTGATGCAGGAGAAGGACGTTATCAATACCATGGGTGTCAAGAAGAGCAAACTAATCAATTTTGGAATCAAGCCAGACTTGTCACTCACAGCAAGGATCACCAAACCATGACTTGCCTACTTTGGACAAATCATATGACGAGAGCAATCACTGGAGAAGGACATCATGGTCGAGAGAATAGAATGAACAAGGTGCAGAGAAAGACCAGCAACCCAATGGCTTGATACTATCAAGATAATGGCGGAGAAGACCTTGGTGGATCTGTCTAGCCTTACACAAGATGGATATCTCTTATGATGATCTCTGATGATCCATCAAGTCGCCATGGCTCGAGATCAAGCTGTCACGGTCACGTGTGTCTGGACGCAGCGAGTACGGCCAGGCGAACCCATAAGTCACCCGTGACCCTGGATACAGCGCCTCCAGTGGGGCGAATTTAAATAATAAAACGTGCAGCTGGATACGGCGCCTCCAACTGACGAATTTAGGTATTACACGTTATATACAAAGTAGTCTGGAAACCCCGCCTCCAGTAAGGCGAATTTAAATAATAAAGGGGAACCTGGGTAACATTAACAATGGTGGGCCCTGCAATAGGGAATAGGGAAGTGGAGACCTCCTGAACTCCCCTGAGCCAGTGTCCCTGCACTCCTAACGTTCCCTATGCCGGTTCCGCACCGGGCGACGCACAGGAGCCTAAAAAACCCTAGCTTGCCCTGAACCTAAACATTCACTAGGGAATTGGTCGGTGCGGAAACTAATTCCACCACTGCACTAAACACACATGAGGGAAAATGACAATACAGGGGAAACACCACTTAGCTTTGCTCTGTTGCGTACGCTCCTAGCAACTGAGCCCACCACCTGTGTGCATCTTCTCCACCCGGATCCATCACCATAACTAGATCCTTCACCATAGTGCAGCCTTGGAGCAGAGTCCACCACCAATTGCAGAAGTCCAGTAACAGAGTCCCAAAGATGAGTTCAGCTCCTGCCCAAAAAGTCAAGCATGCTTGAGTCCAGCTCTCAGCAACCAAGTCCCGCATGCTGAGTGCAAATCTCTCCATAGTCGTCACTCCACCAAGACATGCAAGCACTTCCTGCCAACACCATAAACTGTGACTCCACCACGCCATGACAGCCCTTCTTGCAGACCACCTAGCTGCCACTCGTACCCTCTGGCTGGGCTGCGCAGGACTCATGTTCAGCTCCTTCATCACCCAGGCTTCCTTCCCAAATGACGAACTCACAATATCACCCACACTGATTGAACACACCTGGCTCTCTTTTATAGAGCCTCACACCTGATTTATAATTACGTGCACTAAACCAAAGAAACTAAAGTGCACTACCACTCACCACCACCGGGGCAACTTAGAATGAACGACACCATGTGAAATAATTCTAATAGCCACCGGGGGGCAATCATATCACTTTGGCACCTAGCCAAAGGGAAAAAAGTTCACTTATCCATTTAAACTGTCAGATCCACGCTGGATCATGACACAAGCCAAAGGCAATTAAATAAATAGTGTTATTCTTTATGCATTTATGATACTTTATTCTAAAAAGTAACCTGGATATACTGGTATGCCTCAAAACTGCATTCTTGAATCAAATATATAGCTCCAGGGAGGGAGGGAGTACATGCCCTAAGTACAAAGTGGCACTTTGCCTTGGCCAAGATGTTTAGATACATGACTAGGATCGCAAACAAAACCCTTGACCCAGGTGAAGGAAGACCTAGCCTAGTTATGGCTTGGCCGGAAGCTAAGAATTTAAAAGTAAAGTTTCTTATAATTATTAGATATTTATTCAGATAATATATTGCAATCACTGGCACAGTTTTTTTTCTGTATGGCTTTTTGAAGGCTCTTTCTTGATGGTATGGCTTTATGTAGACAAGGTATGGCAATCGCTGGGTACTGTTTGTTACTGATAGGGAATGGTATGGAGTCTTCATGACTTAAGGCCCCGTCACACACAGCGAGATCGCTGATTTTGTGATGCAACAGTGATCTCGCCAGTGATCTCGCTGTGTGTGACACGCATCAGCGACCGGCCAACCCGCTGAGTATCGCTGATCGTGCTCTAATGTCTTGGGCCATTTTTTGATCATTGGTCTCCCGCTGGCCAGCACGCATTGCTGCATGTGGCAAGGGGGAACCAATGATCAACGAGCTCCCAGCGCTGTAAGCAGACGCTGGGAGCTGGTATCCAAGGTAAATATTGGGTAACTAAGCTCGCACATCACTTAATTACCCACTGTGTTCCTTGGACACCTGCGTGCTCGGGCTGGGAGCTGGTATCCAAGGTACACATCAGGTAACTAAGTGACGTGCGCTTAGTTACCCAACATTTACCTTGGATACCAGCTCCCGGTGCGAGCACGCAGGTATCCAAGGTACACAGAGGGTAACTAAGCAATGTGCTCGCTTAGTTACCTGATATTTACCTTGGATACCAGCTTCCTCGCTGGTCCTGATCGCTGGTGAAATTTGCCTGTTTGACAGCTCACCAGCGATCATGTAGCGAGGCACCAGCGATCCTGATAAGGTCGTATCATTGTCGGGATCGCTGCTGCATTGTTTAGTGTGACGGGACCCTTAGTTTTCACTAAATGGTACAGTTTGACACTGTGTATCCACTACATAGCACCTAATGAGCACAATATATCACTATGCAAGCAATATAATTAGCTAAATGGAAACTATTTACAGATACCAGTTGGTACCATGGCAACTATCTTTAATTTTTGGATAATACTGCTTGTCTTCAAGTTGTCATTGTATGATATTATCTGTTAGAGCTGAGCAAAAGGATTTGTGGATCCCTGGTCCAGTGGCCATAACAGTAGACAGTGGCCACCAGACTAGATCCATGCAAACCGTCCCATACCTTCCAGCATCCCCTGCGTCTCTTGTTATTATATTAGGCCTAATGCAACATCATGCATGCAAACACATTGTGCCTGAGCCACTAATCAGAAGAAGCACTGGGAATGCCGAGGGGTAGGAAGAGGTTTGCATGGCTTTGGTCTGGCAGCCGTGTATTACCGATATGGCAGATGGACCAGGGTCTTGAAAATGTTTTTGTTCAACTTTGGACAAATTTTAGTGCCTTTGGAAATGTCTCTTGCGTGCTATGTATGTCGATAATATATGTTACTATCTGTATGTACCATCCGTGCACCATGTGTATGACACTGGCAGGACATTGCTTGGCACTACCTATTACACCAACACTGCAATGCACAATTTATCTAGTGCTTGTGTGCCAATACGGTAGTCTATATCACAATATAGGAGGATTACATTTTTGCTCTACAGAATAGATACAAGGATAATAGTAAAACAGAATGCCAATGTATTTTTTATTCATGCACACCTTCTTTATAAAGTGCTAGGTACTGCAGAAATCTTCACTCATCTGCATGGAAACGAACTCCCTTCTTTCCTCTATTAAATGAGAATATTGATTCTCCAGGTCCAGCAATGTCAGTCAGGTTTAATAGCTTTAGTCCAATTCCAGAAGCAGCGAATGCATTTTGTATCTAGTGCCGCAGACCGGTTAATTATCTAAATCCCGCTAATAATCCTGTTTCAGTCTCGAGCCCAGGGAATTAGTGATATCTGAAGCAATCTGAGGGTACGTTGCAGGATTTCATGGAACAATTTTGCCAAAAAAATAATTATTTTCGTAAATTGTTTATTTTCATAAATGTAATAGCTATGTAACCTTTCACCCATGGGAAGCGTAAAGAGCTCATGTCATCCCCTGAGGAAGAAGTGGTTCACACTTTGAAACGCGTTGGGAATTAAAATAATCTTAACCTCTTATGTGTGGGAAATTATCTTGGTCAAGCAGCGCACATTAAACCCGTAAAAAAACTTTATCCATAAGGATCTACATTGGCAGTCACGGAGTGGACCTTTGGGCGTGCAGCAGGCTGACAGTTGCTTTATATGCGTGTTTTCTCCCTGGAAAAGGTGAGTAGCTTTGTTTCACACCTTTTATATCTTTCCACCCAGATAAGACCCTATTGCGCCCTCTTTTTTCCTTAGCGTTGATTACACTGCTGAGTTCAATGGAAGAAGAATGAGTAGGGAGAGATTCATATTGATCTATAGTAATCAGTATTGATAATTGTGCTCTCCATGGTGCTGCGCTGCAGACTGGGTGTGTTCTCCTCCCTCCAGCGGTACCTCCCAAATGACTCAAATAGAAAAGGCAGCTTAAGGGTATGTGCACATGGAGCAGATATGTAGTGGACTCCTCACATTATAGTAGCAGTATTGTGGATACATTTTTTTTTAACTCTCATTGACAAACTGCCGAGAAAATCAACAGCAGAAATTGACCGGTGCTGCAAATGTGAAATCAACAACGGGTCAATTTTGTATTCAGGTTTTTACAGTGGATTTCAACACTTGCAATGTATACAAAGATTTGGGTGGGAAATATGTTAGCATTCAAGAAACATTGGGAAATAAAATAAAAAAACCTACATGACTTGGTGTTGATTTTGCCGTTATGGACCATCTACAGAGTATCAATTCAACATAGAAATACCCTAAAAAAATACTCTTAGAAATATCAATTTTCAAGACAAAGTTAGGGCAAGATTTCTGTTTGCTTCCTTACCATTTTATCTTAATAGCCTATTTTGTAAGCACCCCACCACCGCACCACCAAACCACTCAGCACACAGCATACCCCACTGTTCTGCCCCTGTTTAT
The DNA here is from genome assembly GCF_039654945.1 of Dendrobates tinctorius. NCBI lineage: Eukaryota > Metazoa > Chordata > Amphibia > Anura > Dendrobatidae > Dendrobates > Dendrobates tinctorius. The sequence continues at coordinate 18,632,206 of NW_027361810.1, read as the reverse complement.
ACCCATCATATATCGAACAGAATATGTTTAAAATAATCACTAAACAGGCCCTTTCACCAAATTTTTCATGTTGAAGTGGACACCCAAGATAATATTGGCTTTAGAGCGGAATAAAAATATTTTGTTGTTTTTTTTTTTATTTTTGCCTTTCCATTGCAGAGATATTAGCAGCCAAATATTTGACACCATTACCTTTCGTTAAATCCAAGTGTTATTAGATTTCACTGGGGGGCGTGGTCATCTGCCTCCTGTATGATGGTGACCAATCATAATCAGGCAGCAACATATAAGAGCAAAAGGACCTGTGAAGATGTCATCAGGGTCACATGTCCTGAGACCACAAGTTCTGACAGCCAGAGTGTGCAGCATTGAACATATATTACACAACACAGAAGAGTGGAGCTATAAACTCCAATTATTATTTGCACACTTCTGGGCTCCTTACATATTGGGTACAAAGACCTCTTGTCACTCACATTTTGAATGTCTTTATTTCTTTTTTTGTAAACATAGGACTTTGCCTATAAACCTCTTATTCATATTGAAAGACAAAAAAAATATAAATACTGTTGTTAATATTATTTATCAATTCAAAAAAAATAATAATACAAGAGATGATTGAAACCTTTTGACACTGTAAGTCAACAGCTTCGATAAATTTTCTAAAACGTTGGATTTGCTACTAATAAATGATATTCCAATTCTCCTTCAAAATATATATGTAACACTAAGGTCTAGTAGGACTGTATCCAACTTATTTTAAGCTTTTGAATGCCAACACAGCCTTACTAATGTCCAAGAGATGTCCACATAGTGTTCATGGCTATGGTTATATGGATGGCAACCGTTCTCCACTGCTTCGATTCCATATGCTTTCTGTACACCGCATTTAGATTTTGCATTTTTCCCCATTCTTAGAAAGTAATCCACTCACTAAACAAAGTCATCATAAAATGTTTGTTTTGCTGCATTCCCTGCCTTGGCTATTACAAAGGCTATGAAAGGTTTAGCTCTACTATGTAATGTGATAACTGCAAGACATTATTGGGTAGACCAAACTTTTTTTTTTGGCTGCTCTAATCGTTTGAATTTTTCACGCAAGACGATCCGCAAATTTTTCAAGCAAATTTCCGAATTTTTTCCTTAAATTGATTTGCTGCTTTATAATTACCGTAATGCTATTTTTTTAATCTAATTGCCTAGCGCTAAAAACAAAATTGAGCATAAGCTAAGTAACATGTTTCCAGATTTGAGTCTAAAGTCCCCGTTACACACTGCGATATAGCTGGCAATATCGCTGTAAAGTCACCGATTTTGTGACGTAGCAGCGATATTGCTAGCGATTAGAGTTGAGCGAAACGGGTCAAAAAAATTCAAAAGTCGCCGACTTTTGGCAAAGTCGGGTTTCATGAAACGAAACCCGACCCTAGGATGAGGTCGGCCACGAGGTCGGCGACTTACGCGCCAAAGTCGCGTTTCAAAAGTTTGTTTTGCGCTCTTTTTCAGCCAATCAGGATCCACGGACACTGTGGGCAACGTGATGACCTAGGCACGGGTCACCACCATCTTTCAGAAGGGCATGCAAGTGATTGGCTTGCTTTGGTGGGCGTCACAGGGGGTATAAAAGGGCGTGCACGCCGACCGCCATCTTACTTCTGCCGATCTTAGTATAGGGAGAGGTTGCTGCTGATTCTGTAGGGAGAGCGTTAGGCAGGGAAGAAGACAAAAGAACTGCTTCTGCTGCTAGCGATTTGGCCTGCACAACACACAAGTCACTGTGTGTGCAGTGCAAGGGGAGGCTATATTGTGGTGTATCAGTGGTGTTGGTTGTTGGGCTGCCTTCTAAGGCTTCCTGACACGCTGGCATTGCTGTTTACCCACTGCTCCGCAAACTGCTTTTTTAAAAGCAATCCAATCTCCCTTATCCTCTAGTCACTTTTGTCACAGCTGTGCCATCGAGCGTGTCACATAGCGCTCAGATATCAGTGGGCCTCACACAATCCACAAGTGTCCAGTGTCCAAAAGTGTACGCAGAGATTCAAAATCTCCATTATCCTCTCGTTACTTTGGTCACAGGCAGCTGTGCCATCGAGCGTGTCACATAGCGCTCAGATATCAGTGGGCCTCACACAATCTACAAGTGTCCAGTGTCCAAAAGTGTACGCAGAGATTCAAAATCTCCATTATCCTCTCGTCACTTTGGTCACAGGCAGCTGTGCCATCGAGCGTGTCACATAGCGCTCAGATATCAGTGGGCCTCACACAATCTACAAGTGTCCAGTGTCCAAAAGTGTACGCAGAGATTCAAAATCTCCATTATCCTCTCGTCACTTTGGTCACAGGCAGCTGTGCCATCGAGCGTGTCACATAGCGCTCAGATATCAGTGGGCCTCACACAATCTACAAGTGTCCAGTGTCCAAAAGTGTACGCAGAGATTCAAAATCTCCATTATCCTCTCGTCACTTTGGTCACAGGCAGCTGTGCCATCGAGCGTGTCACATAGCGCTCAGATATCAGTGGGCCTCACACAATCTACAAGTGTCCAGTGTCCAAAAGTGTACGCAGAGATTCAAAATCTCCATTATCCTCTCGTCACTTTGGTCACAGGCAGCTGTGCCATCGAGCGTGTCACATAGCGCTCAGATATCAGTGGGCCTCACACAATCTACAAGTGTCCAGTGTCCAAAAGTGTACGCAGAGAATCAAAATCTCCATTATCCTCTCGTCACTTTGGTCACAGGCAGCTGTGCCATCGAGCGTGTCACATAGCGCTCAGATATCAGTGGGCCTCACACAATCTACAAGTGTCCAGTGTCCAAAAGTGTACGCAGAGATTCAAAATCTCCATTATCCTCTCGTCACTTTGGTCACAGGCAGCTGTGCCATCGAGCGTGTCACATAGCGCTCAGATATCAGTGGGCCTCACACAATCTACAAGTGTCCAGTGTCCAAAAGTGTACGCAGAGATTCAAAATCTCCATTATCCTCTCGTCACTTTGGTCACAGGCAGCTGTGCCATCGAGCGTGTCACATAGCGCTCAGATATCAGTGGGCCTCACACAATCTACAAGTGTCCAGTGTCCAAAAGTGTACGCAGAGATTCAAAATCTCCATTATCCTCTCGTCACTTTGGTCACAGGCAGCTGTGCCATCGAGCGTGTCACATAGCGCTCAGATATCAGTGGGCCTCACACAATCTACAAGTGTCCAGTGTCCAAAAGTGTACGCAGAGATTCAAAATCTCCATTATCCTCTCGTCACTTTGGTCACAGGCAGCTGTGCCATCGAGCGTGTCACATAGCGCTCAGATATCAGTGGGCCTCACACAATCTACAAGTGTCCAGTGTCCAAAAGTGTACGCAGAGAATCAAAATCTCCATTATCCTCTCGTCACTTTGGTCACAGGCAGCTGTGCCATCGAGCGTGTCACATAGCGCTCAGATATCAGTGGGCCTCACACAATCCACAAGTGTTCAGTGTCCAAAAGTCTACGCAGAGAATCAAAATCTCCATTATCCTCTCGTCACTTTGGTCACAGGCAGCTGTGCCATCGAGCGTGTCACATAGCGCTCAGATATCAGTGGGCCTCACACAATCTACAAGTGTCCAGTGTCCAAAAGTGTACGCAGAGATTCAAAATCTCCATTATCCTCTCGTCACTTTGGTCACAGGCAGCTGTGCCATCGAGCGTGTCACATAGCGCTCAGATATCAGTGGGCCTCACACAATCTACAAGTGTCCAGTGTCCAAAAGTGTACGCAGAGAATCAAAATCTCCATTATCCTCTCGTCACTTTGGTCACAGGCAGCTGTGCCATCGAGCGTGTCACATAGCGCTCAGATATCAGTGGGCCTCACACAATCCACAAGTGTCCAGTGTCCAAAAGTGTACGCAGAGATTCAAAATCTCCATTATCCTCTCGTCACTTTGGTCACAGGCAGCTGTGCCATCGAGCGTGTCACATAGCGCTCAGATATCAGTGGGCCTCACACAATCCACAAGTGTCCAGTGTCCAAAAGTGTACGCAGAGAATCAAAATCTCCATTATCCTCTCGTCACTTTGGTCACAGGCAGCTGTGCCATTGAGCGTGTCACATAGCGCTCAGATATCAGTGGGCCTCACACAATCCACAAGTGTCCAGTGTCCAAAAGTGTACGCAGAGAATCAAAATCTCCATTATCCTCTCGTCACTTTGGTCACAGGCAGCTGTGCCATCGAGCGTGTCACATAGCGCTCAGATATCAGTGGGCCTCACACAATCCAAAAGTGTCCAGTGTCCAAAAGTGTACGCAGAGATTCAAAATCTCCATTATCCTCTTGTCACTTTGGTCACAGGCAGCTGTGCCATCGAGCGTGTCACATAGTGCTCAGATATCAGTGGGCCTCACACAATCTACAAGTGTCCAGTGTCCAAAAGTGTACGCAGAGATTCAAAATCTCCATTATGCTCTCGTCACTTTGGTCACAGGCAGCTGTGCCATCGAGCGTGTCACATAGCGCTCAGATATCAGTGGGCCTCACACAATCTACAAGTGTCCAGTGTCCAAAAGTGTACGCAGAGAATCAAAATCTCCATTATCCTCTCGTCACTTTGGTCACAGGCAGCTGTGCCATCGAGCGTGTCACATAGCGCTCAGATATCAGTGGGCCTCACACAATCCACAAGTGTCCAGTGTCCAAAAGTGTACGCAGAGATTCAAAATCTCCATTATCCTCTAGTCACTTTGGTCACAGGCAGCTGTGCCATCGAGCGTGTCACATAGCGCTCAGATATCAGTGGGCCTCACACAATCTACAAGTGTCCAGTGTCCAAAAGTGTACGCAGAGATTCAAAATCTCCATTATCCTCTCGTCACTTTGGTCACAGGCAGCTGTGCCATCGAGCGTGTCACATAGCGCTCAGATATCAGTGGGCCTCACACAATCTACAAGTGTCCAGTGTCCAAAAGTGTACGCAGAGAATCAAAATCTCCATTATCCTCTCGTCACTTTGGTCACAGGCAGCTGTGCCATCGAGCGTGTCACATAGCGCTCAGATATCAGTGGGCCTCACACAATCTACAAGTGTCCAGTGTCCAAAAGTGTACGCAGAGATTCAAAATCTCCATTATCCTCTCGTCACTTTGGTCACAGGCAGCTGTGCCATCGAGCGTGTCACATAGCGCTCAGATATCAGTGGGCCTCACACAATCTACAAGTGTCCAGTGTCCAAAAGTGTACGCAGAGATTCAAAATCTCCATTATCCTCTCGTCACTTTGGTCACAGGCAGCTGTGCCATCGAGCGTGTCACATAGCGCTCAGATATCAGTGGGCCTCACACAATCTACAAGTGTCCAGTGTCCAAAAGTGTACGCAGAGATTCAAAATCTCCATTATCCTCTCGTCACTTTGGTCACAGGCAGCTGTGCCATCGAGCGTGTCACATAGCGCTCAGATATCAGTGGGCCTCACACAATCTACAAGTGTCCAGTGTCCAAAAATGTACGCAGAGATTCAAAATCTCCATTATCCTCTCGTCACTTTGGTCACAGGCAGCTGTGCCATCGAGCGTGTCACATAGCGCTCAGATATCAGTGGGCCTCACACAATCTACAAGTGTCCAGTGTCCAAAAGTGTACGCAGAGAATCAAAATCTCCATTATCCTCTCGTCACTTTGGTCACAGGCAGCTGTGCCATCGAGCGTGTCACATAGCGCTCAGATATCAGTGGGCCTCACACAATCCACAAGTGTCCAGTGTCCAAAAGTGTACGCAGAGATTCAAAATCTCCATTATCCTCTCGTCACTTTGGTCACAGGCAGCTGTGCCATCGAGCGTGTCACATAGCGCTCAGATTTCAGTGGGCCTCACACAATCCACAAGTGTCCAGTGTCCAAAAGTGTACGCAGAGATTCAAAATCTCCATTATCCTCTCGTCACTTTGGTCACAGGCAGCTGTGCCATCGAGCGTGTCACATAGCGCTCAGATATCAGTGGGCCTCACACAATCCACAAGTGTTCAGTGTCCAAAAGTCTACGCAGAGAATCAAAATCTCCATTATCCTCTCGTCACTTTGGTCACAGGCAGCTGTGCCATCGAGCGTGTCACATAGCGCTCAGATATCAGTGGGCCTCACACAATCCAAAAGTGTCCAGTGTCCAAAAGTGTACGCAGAGATTCAAAATCTCCATTATCCTCTTGTCACTTTGGTCACAGGCAGCTGTGCCATCGAGCGTGTCACATAGCGCTCAGATATCAGTGGGCCTCACACAATCTTCAAGTGTCCAGTGTCCAAAAGTGTACGCAGAGATTCAAAATCTCCATTATCCTCTCGTCACTTTGGTCACAGGCAGCTGTGCCATCGAGCGTGTCACATAGCGCTCAGATATCAGTGGGCCTCACACAATCCACAAGTGTCCAGTGTCCAAAAGTGTACGCAGAGATTCAAAATCTCCATTATCCTCTCGTCACTTTGGTCACAGGCAGCTGTGCCATCGAGCGTGTCACATAGCGCTCAGATATCAGTGGGCCTCACACAATCCACAAGTGTCCAGTGTCCAAAAGTGTACGCAGAGAATCAAAATCTCCATTATCCTCTCGTCACTTTGGTCACAGGCAGCTGTGCCATTGAGCGTGTCACATAGCGCTCAGATATCAGTGGGCCTCACACAATCCACAAGTGTCCAGTGTCCAAAAGTGTACGCAGAGAATCAAAATCTCCATTATCCTCTCGTCACTTTGGTCACAGGCAGCTGTGCCATCGAGCGTGTCACATAGCGCTCAGATATCAGTGGGCCTCACACAATCTACAAGTGTCCAGTGTCCAAAAGTGTACGCAGAGAATCAAAATCTCCATTATCCTCTCGTCACTTTGGTCACAGGCAGCTGTGCCATCGAGCGTGTCACATAGCGCTCAGATATCAGTGGGCCTCACACAATCCACAAGTGTCCAGTGTCCAAAAGTGTACGCAGAGATTCAAAATCTCCATTATCCTCTCGTCACTTTGGTCACAGGCAGCTGTGCCATCGAGCGTGTCACATAGCGCTCAGATTTCAGTGGGCCTCACACAATCCACAAGTGTCCAGTGTCCAAAAGTGTACGCAGAGATTCAAAATCTCCATTATCCTCTCGTCACTTTGGTCACAGGCAGCTGTGCCATCGAGCGTGTCACATAGCGCTCAGATATCAGTGGGCCTCACACAATCCACAAGTGTTCAGTGTCCAAAAGTCTACGCAGAGAATCAAAATCTCCATTATCCTCTCGTCACTTTGGTCACAGGCAGCTGTGCCATCGAGCGTGTCACATAGCGCTCAGATATCAGTGGGCCTCACACAATCCAAAAGTGTCCAGTGTCCAAAAGTGTACGCAGAGATTCAAAATCTCCATTATCCTCTTGTCACTTTGGTCACAGGCAGCTGTGCCATCGAGCGTGTCACATAGCGCTCAGATATCAGTGGGCCTCACACAATCTACAAGTGTCCAGTGTCCAAAAGTGTACGCAGAGATTCAAAATCTCCATTATCCTCTCGTCACTTTGGTCACAGGCAGCTGTGCCATCGAGCGTGTCACATAGCGCTCAGATATCAGTGGGCCTCACACAATCCACAAGTGTCCAGTGTCCAAAAGTGTACGCAGAGATTCAAAATCTCCATTATCCTCTCGTCACTTTGGTCACAGGCAGCTGTGCCATCGAGCGTGTCACATAGCGCTCAGATATCAGTGGGCCTCACACAATCCACAAGTGTCCAGTGTCCAAAAGTGTACGCAGAGAATCAAAATCTCCATTATCCTCTCGTCACTTTGGTCACAGGCAGCTGTGCCATTGAGCGTGTCACATAGCGCTCAGATATCAGTGGGCCTCACACAATCCACAAGTGTCCAGTGTCCAAAAGTGTACGCAGAGAATCAAAATCTCCATTATCCTCTCGTCACTTTGGTCACAGGCAGCTGTGCCATCGAGCGTGTCACATAGCGCTCAGATATCAGTGGGCCTCACACAATCCAAAAGTGTCCAGTGTCCAAAAGTGTACGCAGAGATTCAAAATCTCCATTATCCTCTTGTCACTTTGGTCACAGGCAGCTGTGCCATCGAGCGTGTCACATAGTGCTCAGATATCAGTGGGCCTCACACAATCTACAAGTGTCCAGTGTCCAAAAGTGTACGCAGAGATTCAAAATCTCCATTATCCTCTCGTCACTTTGGTCACAGGCAGCTGTGCCATCGAGCGTGTCACATAGCGCTCAGATATCAGTGGGCCTCACACAATCTACAAGTGTCCAGTGTCCAAAAGTGTACGCAGAGAATCAAAATCTCCATTATCCTCTCGTCACTTTGGTCACAGGCAGCTGTGCCATCGAGCGTGTCACATAGCGCTCAGATATCAGTGGGCCTCACACAATCCACAAGTGTCCAGTGTCCAAAAGTGTACGCAGAGATTCAAAATCTCCATTATCCTCTCGTCACTTTGGTCACAGGCAGCTGTGCCATCGAGCGTGTCACATAGCGCTCAGATATCAGTGGGCCTCACACAATCTACAAGTGTCCAGTGTCCAAAAGTGTACGCAGAGATTCAAAATCTCCATTATCCTCTCGTCACTTTGGTCACAGGCAGCTGTGCCATCGAGCGTGTCACATAGCGCTCAGATATCAGTGGGCCTCACACAATCTACAAGTGTCCAGTGTCCAAAAGTGTACGCAGAGATTCAAAATCTCCATTATCCTCTCGTCACTTTGGTCACAGGCAGCTGTGCCATCGAGCGTGTCACATAGCGCTCAGATATCAGTGGGCCTCACACAATCTACAAGTGTCCAGTGTCCAAAAGTGTACGCAGAGATTCAAAAATCTCCATTATCCTCTCGTCACTTTGGTCACAGGCAGCTGTGCCATCGAGCATGTCACATAGCGCTCAGATATCAGTGGGCCTCACACAATCTACAAGTGTCCAGTGTCCAAAATTGCACGCAGAGAATCAAAATCTCCATTATCCTCTCGTCACTTTGGTCACAGGCAGCTGTGCCATCGAGCGTGTCACATAGCGCTCAGATATCAGTGGGCCTCACACAATCCACAAGTGTCCAGTGTCCAAAAGTGTACGCAGAGATTCAAAATCTCCATTATCCTCTCGTCACTTTGGTCACAGGCAGCTGTGCCATCGAGCGTGTCACATAGCGCTCAGATATCAGTGGGCCTCACACAATCCACAAGTGTCCAGTGTCCAAAAGTGTACGCAGAGATTCAAAATCTCCTTTATCCTCTCGTCACTTTGGTCACAGGCAGCTGTGCCATCGAGCGTGTCACATAGCGCTCAGATATCAGTGGGCCTCACACAATCTACAAGTGTCCAGTGTCCAAAAGTGTACGCAGAGATTCAAAATCTCCATTATCCTCTCGTCACTTTGGTCACAGGCAGCTGTGCCATCGAGCATGTCACATAGCGCTCAGATATCAGTGGGCCTCACACAATCTACAAGTGTCCAGTGTCCAAAAGTGTACGCAGAGAATCAAAATCTCCATTATCCTCTCATCACTTTGGTCACAGGCAGCTGTGCCATCGAGCGTGTCACATAGCGCTCAGATATCAGTGGGCCTCACACAATCCACAAGTGTCCAGTGTCCAAAAGTGTACGCAGAGAATCAAAATCTCCATTATCCTCTCGTCACTTTGGTCACAGGCAGCTGTGCCATCGAGCGTGTCACATAGCGCTCAGATATCAGTGGGCCTCACACAATCCACAAGTGTCCAGTGTCCAAAAGTGTACACAGAGATTCAAAATCTCCATTATCCTCTCGTCACTTTGGTCACAGGCAGCTGTGCCATCGAGCGTGTCACATAGCGCTCAGATATCAGTGGGCCTCACACAATCCAAAAGTGTCCAGTGTCCACAAGTGTGTGCAGAAATTCTAAATCTCCCCTGTCCTATAGACACCTTTTACCTTGTTTTACATTACTATATAGTTTGTTGGATTTTGTCTACATTTCTACCAAAAATGAGGAAGGCTGGTGGAAGAGGCCGTGGAATTGGGCGGGGGTTGGCAGCTGGTAATGATGGTGTTGGTGGTGGATCTGATGGTAGTGTCAAGAGCCAAATAGGACCGAATGCAGGAGGTGCTGACCCTGCGTCATCGTCTGGCTACATAAGGCCTCGAACGCTTAGTTTTCTAGGAGTTGGCAAACCGCTTTTAAAGGCAGAGCATCAGGAAAAAGTTTTGTCTTACATTGCTGACTCAGCCTCCAGCTCTATCGCCTCCTCTTCTTCAGTTGTAAAAAGTAAAAGCACTGAGTCGTCATTGGAGGCTCATGTTCATGAACCACACCTTTCCTTGTGTCCTTCACCCCAACCAAGATTGAAGGATGACGCAGGCCATACTACTGATTACTCCATGGAGCTGTTTTCACATACCATGCCTGGATTATCAAGTCAAATGGTGAATTACCCAGGCCAAGATGAATCTGACATGGAGTGCACTGATGCACAGCCGCTGATGGATGATTCTGCTGGTACATTCACTCAGAGCACTACATTGTCCTCGCAGTGTACAGAGCCAGATTTTGACCCTGATGAGACTCAGGTGCCCCTTCCCGCACACTATACCACCATACACGGTGACACAGAGAAAGGTGCACATGACATAGAAGAGGAGGTGATGGATGACCCAGTTGTTGACCCAGATTGGCATCCATTGGGGGAAGAGGGTGCTGCTTCCAATAGCTCAGATGAGGAGCATCCACAGCAGACATCGACATCGCAACAGCTGTTATCTGGCAGGCCCGGAGCACTCCAAAGACAGGTTCCAAACATCAAAAGAGTTGCTGGACAGCTTGTCCAGAGGGTCAAAAGATCACAGCGTGCTAGGCCGCAAAATGTCTGCCAAAGTAGGAAGAGTGCAGTGTGGCACTTTTTTGAACAAAATCCTCATGATCAGGCCAAGGTTATCTGTAAGAAGTGCGCAAAGACCTTTAGCCGAGGGAAACATCTGAAAAATTTGAATACCAGTTGCATGCTTAGACATTTAACCAGCATGCACTTGCAAGCGTGGACACAACACCAAACCTCAAGTGCCACATGTGCAACTGATCACAACGAAGGTAGTCAGCAACGCTACATTGTTTCCCCCACTGTAAGCCCACCAGTTAGCACAGCAGCAAATGTTGAGGTGTCGTTGCAAGGCCACAGCAGTCAGGGAATCCCACTGTTATATCAATGAAAGACTGATTCTAGGCCATCAGAAAGAACACCAACTCCATCACCATCATCAACCCTCTCTCAGTCCGCCCTGTCCACCGCTACTTCCACCATATGCAGCTCTCAAGTCCAGCTCACCCTCCCAGACACTATGAGTAGGTCAAGAAAGTACTCAGTCTCTCATCCGCGTACACTGGGTTTGAACGCCCACATTGCCAAACTAATCTCGCTTGAGATGATGCCCTTTCGGTTGGTGGAAAGCACAGCTTTCCGCGAACTCATGGCCTATGCAGTACCACGCTATGACCTACCCAGTCGCCACTTCTTCTCTCGCAAAGCCATCCCAGCCCTCCACCATCATGTGAAAGACCGCATTGTCCATGCACTCAAGCAGTCAGTGAGCGGAAAGGTGCACCTCACAACTGATGCATGGTCCAGTCGGCATGGCCAGGGCCGTTACGTGTCCATCACTGCGCACTGGGTTAATGTGGTGGATGCAGGGTCCACAGGGGACAGCGGTGGTGGGACAGTGCTGCCTAGCCCACGGTATAGGAAACAGTTGGCTGTAGGCGTTCGACCCTCCTCCTCCTCCTCCTCCAGAAGCGAAAGCTCGTCCACAGAGCGCAGTCGTACGAGCACTCCATCTGCAGCTGCCACTGTTGCACACGATGTGTCCCCCTATCGAGCAGCTAGTGGAAAGCGTCAGCAGGCTGTGTTGCAGATGATGTGTTTGGGCGACAGACACACCGCCGAGGTGCTGGCCGAGTACTTGAAGCGACAAACTGAGTCATGGCTGGGCAGTGTACATCTTGAGGCAGGCAAGGTAGTTAGTGATAACGGCCGTAATTTTGTGGCAGCCATAGCCCTTTCAAAACTCAGCCACATACCTTGCTTGGCTCACACATTGAACCTGGTGGTGCAGTGCTTCCTCAAAAATTATCCGGAGTTAACAGCCCTGCTCCAGAAGGTGCGAAGACTGTGCGCACACATCCGCCGGTCGCCTGTACACTCCGTTCGTATGCAGAAGCTGCAGCGATTGCTCCACCTTCCCAACCACCACCTCATTATCGACATTGCAACAAGGTGGAACTCCACCCTGCACATGGTGGAGCGGCTGTGCGAGCAGAGGCAGGCCATAATGCATTTGTTGGAGGATACACGGCCAGGCACTTTGAGAGCAGACATGGAGTTGACAGGCGTGCAGTGGTCGAAGCTGAAAGACCTTTGTAAAGTCCTTCAGTGTTTTGAGGAATGCACACGGCTGGTAAGCGCAGACGACGCCATCCTAAGCATGAGCATCCCACTTATGCGTCTGCTCATGCAAACTTTGACGCACCTTAAGGAGCAGGCGTCTGCAGCCAATGTTGATGAGGAGGAAGAGGAGGAGGGAATCCTTGATGACATTCAGCAATTGTCTGCTCAGGGACCTCTCCTGGACGAAGTGGAGGAAGAAGAGGAGGAGGAGGAGGAGGATGATGGGGATGATTACTTAGGGGAGGAGGATGCATCTCGTGGGGCAAGTGAAAATGTTGGCGTGGCAAGGTCTGGTACAGGGTTTGTGCGTGACTGGAGGGATGTGGATTTGCCAGAAAGTGCTCCTCCACCCAGCACTCACAGTGCATCATTGACACCGGGAACATTGGCCCACATGTCAGATTATGCCTTGCGGATCCTAAAAAGGGACCCCCGCAATGCCAAAATGATGAACGATGATGACTACTGGTTGGCCAGCATCCTGGATCCACGCTATAAAGGCAAATTACAAAACATCATGCCACAGGAGAACCTTGACCTAATATTGGCTAATAAACAAGCAACTCTGGTAAATCGGTTGCTTGAGGCATTCCCAGCACACAGCAGCGGTGATGGTTCTCACACGAGCCGTACGGGCCGGGGGCAGCTTGGCAGAGGTGTTCGTGGTGCACACAGCAGAAGTGGTGTTGGAGACAGGGGTTTCATGACAATGTTGTGGACTGATTTTTCAAATACCGCTCACACAACTGGTAATACTGCATCGATGGAAAGTGACAGGAGACAGCAGTTGTCAACTATGGTTACAAACTACTTTTCCTCCCATATCGATGTTCTCCCACACAGGTCATTCCCCTTTGACTATTGGGCCGCTAAACTGGACACCTGGCCTGAATTGGCCCAATATGCCTTACAGGAGCTCGCTTGCCCAGCTGCAAGTGTGCTATCGGAAAGAGTCTTCAGTGCAGCTGGATCAATCCTTACAGAAAAAAGGACCCGTCTGTCAACACAAAATGTGGATGATCTAACCTTCATTAAAATGAACCACGCATGGGTTTCCAAGGATTTTGTCCCACCTTCCCCTGATGACACATAGGGTGACAGAAAAATGGCTTGCTTTGGTCCACCTCTTCCTGGTACTTCACCTATTTCGCCTTTTGCATCAGCTGAATGTCCAACATCAACATATGCCACTTTCTAAAACTCCCTAACTGTGCTGCCTCCCCCCCCATGGCCGGGGTCACCACCTACCGCACGACACCGTGCGAGTGCCGTTGCCCTGGACAGGTGGGTAGGCCGACTCTTGGGCGCGGGCACTGGCACAGGGTCCCTCATAGTGCAATCAAGTGTCTCTGACGGCGGTGGTGCACACCCGCCGTCAGACACACCGCTGTACTATGAGGGGCCCAGTGCCAGTACCGACGCCCACGAGTGGGCCCCCCTTGCTTGGGCAGGGCCCCAGCATTTGCTATCTTTACCTCTCCCTGCTCCTCCTCTGTGTAATCTTGGCCGTCAAATCCATACTGTGCCTGACACCGTCTGAGCCTGCCTCCTGAGACATATATTTTGAATGTGTACGCTATCCATACATGTTATTCGGGGATACGGTACCCTTTCTAACCTTTGTGCAATGACGTGCAATCCATACTGGGCCTAACACCGTCTGAGCCTGCCTCATGCTGTATAGACATATATTTTGAATGTGTACGCTATCCATACATGTTATCCAGGGATACGGTACCCTTTCTAACCTTTGTGCAATGACGTGCAATCCATACTGGGCCTAACACGGTCTGAGCCTGCCTCATGCTGTATAGACATATATTTTGAATGTGTACGCTATCCATACATGTTATCCGGGGATACGGTACCCTTTCTAACCTTTGTGCAATGACGTGCAATCCATACTGGGCCTAACACCGTCTGAGCCTGCCTCATGCTGTATAGACATATATTTTGAATGTGTACGCTATCCATACATGTTATCCGGGGATACGGTACCCTTTCTAACCTTTGTGCAATGACGTGCAATCCATACTGGGCCTAACACCATCTGAGCCTGCCTCATGCTGTATAGACATATATTTTGAATGTGTACGCTATCCATACATGTTATCCGGGGATACGGTACCCTTTCTAACCTTTGTGCAATGACGTGCAATCCATACTGGGCCTAACACCGTCTGAGCCTGCCTCATGCTGTATAGACATATATTTTGAATGTGTACGCTATCCATACATGTTATCCGGGGATATGGTACCCTTTCTAACCTTTGTGCAATGACGTGCAATCCATACTGGGCCTAACACCGTCTGAGCCTGCCTCATGCTGTATAGACATATATTTTGAATGTGTACGCTATCCATACATGTTATCCGGGGATACGGTACCCTTTCTAACCTTTGTGCAATGACGTGCAATCCATACTGGGCCTAACACCGTCTGAGCCTGCCTCATGCTGTATAGATATATATTTTGAATGTGTACGCTATCCATACATGTTATCCAGGGATACGGTACCCTTTCTAACCTTTGTGCAATGACGTGCAATCCATACTGGGCCTAACACCGTCTGAGCCTGCCTCATGCTGTATAGACATATATTTTGAATGTGTACGCTATCCATACATGTTATCCAGGGATACGGTACCCTTTCTAACCTTTGTGCAATCACGTGCAATCCATACTGGGCGTGAGAACGGCTGGCGAGCTGTTAAGCAAGCTACAGCACCTGTCCAGACAAGTACAGGGATTCCCTAGCGAGGAGACTTATTTGATTGTTTTCAATGTTGGGACAGCAATTTTTGGGGAGCACTATACTCTGGAGAATGATAGATGGGGCCCACCATACACTGGAACATTCCAAAGGTGGACATCAGACACTGGAGCAGCATTTACAGGGCCCATTATACACTAGAGCATTAGAAATGGGGCCCATTATGTTTGGAGCATTATTTGGGCCCATAAGACAGTGGAGCTTCATCCATGGGGACCAACATATACTGTAGCATTATGTGGAGCTCATCATATACTGTTTCAAACATTATATGGGACCAATGATTCTGTATGGAGAAATAGATGGGCCTCGTCATGAGATGTAAAAAGTGAGGTATTTTTCATTGTACTATACCGCTATTTCTCTGCCGTATCGGAGCATGATGAGTTGTGGTATGTGTTAAAGGGGCGCTCTTTCGCCCAGGGCACATGAAAATCTGGAGCCAGCCCCCCCCCACAGTTTGTAGCCAAATAACCCCCATTTTTCAGTGCGTAACTTGTAATATGAAGTTAATTAAGGTTGACAAGCTTAAGAAAGAAGAATTGATGCTTTTGGCATTCAAATGGGCACTGTAGGTGTGTTTCCTGTCCTCCTCTCACTGCCGACTTTTATTCCCCATTGACTTACATTGGGTTTCGTGTTTCGGGACGACCCCGACTTTTCCCTATAATCGGACGATCTTGCTCGACCCGACTTTTGGAAAAGTCGGGTTTCACGAAACAAAACGCGACCCTAAAAAACCAAAAGTCGCTCAACTCTACTAGCGATATCGCTACATGTGATACTTACCTCCGACCGGCTCCCCCGCTGGTTATCGCTGGTCGCGCGAGAAGGTCCTAGATCATTTCTCGTTGTCAGCTTCCTACGGCGCTTCCTGCTGTGACGACGCGTGGACGCGGGCGGGAGGACGTCAGGATCACCACGTCTGACAGGTAAGTAGCGACCCCGACCCCTGCTATGTCGCTGGTGAGATCTGCCTGTGTGGCAGCTCACTAGCGACCACTTAGCGATGCACCAGCGATCCATATTGTTGTCGGGATCGCTGATGCATCGCTATGTGTAACGGTACCCTAAGATCTGAGCAGTCCATATATAGTTGTATATTATGAATTTGGGTGAGCTCACCACCACCCTACTTCCTGACTGTACATGATTATTAAATGTAGCCATGTTGAGCAAACAGAGGCCACATTAGCATTTAGATTGTATTTCTAGTTTTTATAAATCCTACACATCCATAACTGCACATTAAAAATGAAGGACATCCTACGCGCTGACACTTTAAGGCTTTCTAGTCTGAAGACGATGATATGATCTTCAGACGAATGATGCATTGACATTGTTGTGGGGAGGCTGATCATCCTCTGTACATGTGTATTGTGATTTCATTCTTTCATTTTTTTACAAGTTGACTTCTGTGCCTTGACTTGTCATCATCCCATAAATCTACATCTATCATGTAGAGAAATAAAACGAGAAAATAATGCATTTTCTGGCAGAAAAAAAACATTATTTTCATGTGTTATTTACTGCAATACATGGGATATTATTATGTTTGCTGGGTTTCAATACATTTTTTTTTTTGCTTCCGCCTTCTCATCTGCATGATAGAACAGCGGTAAGGAAATGCCATAAAGACTTCATAGGGGAATATTGTATTCACAGATGTTGCAATATATTTATGTGATAGAAAGGTGGTATATAAGGAAGTCACATCAATTTCACATTGAACACATTGATTTCAAAGCAACGGAACTACCTCTGTCTATAGAGATGTGTTCAACACCTTTCATTTTGTTTCTAGATACGTGGCAAGAGATGAATATCTAAGAAAAATTCAATGTTATGTTACTCTTACTCTTACCATTGCTAATGATATATGTGGCGGGATTCACACTTTCTGACAGCGGATTGGGTACTTACACAGGAACTTGGCTATGGTGCAAATACAATCTTACGTCTATTTCCCGTCATAAGCATTAAGCAGGTCCATGTGAAATGGAAAGATAACCTCTCTGCTGCTTAAACGAATAACAGGAAAACAAAAAAACAGTCCAATCTCTGGATAGGCAAACTTAAATACACGGTCTCCTACCCGTATGGCAATTCAAGCAGTGCTCCTTGCTCAGATTGAGCAACAAACAAACTGTTTCCTCACACACATCACAAACACAGCTGAGACAATTTAGAAGCTTTTAATAGGAGTTTCAAAAGATTGATCAGAGTATGAGAGCGGCCATTCCCACCCAAGCTTCTTGGCCGCTCCTAAATCCCTGACCCAAAATCTAGTCCAACAAAAAACAAACTTCTTATCAACCTGTCATTATTGGATCATTTATTCTGGGACCTACATCACCCATCACCGAGGCTAGCCACCTCTGTAACACACACCTCCTCTAGAATACTTTAACACCTGCCTTCCTGCAGGTCTATAGCATAATTTATAGAAAATACAGGGTGAATACATCTTCACATATGACAAAGGATGAGATTGTGAAAATGCACCATACTAAGGCAGAGTAAAAATGCACACACATGCAGCATAAACAACTCCAGACAGAATAACTTAAAATTTCTTAGTTAGTTTTTTTTTCTAAGTTCTTATCTCATGTTGCTCACCAATGTACCTTGAGACAAAAAAGAAGGTAGGGAAAGGCACATTTGTATGGGAAGATTTAGAGATATTTCTTGATTAATGATGTGGGATGAGTACCTAGGGAAAAATTTATGTTACTCTGTCAGGGGTCGTTTATACTATATACACACACACAGAGTGACTTCAGACTTATTAGTTTTGACCAGACAACCCCTTTAAGATAGTAGGATGAGTAATGTGAGATGAGCATCAGAAAAAAAGAAAAACAACTACATTTTATGTTATTTTGTTGGCAGTTGGTTATGTTATATCTGTTTATCTTTCAATATATACATTTTTACACGGGAATGTATTCAACCTTTATTTTCTGTATTGTTATGGACTCAAGTTTCTAAAAAGTAGGCAAGGACACTTCTGTATAGGTAGAGATAGAGGTATCTCTGGAAAAATGGCGTGAGAAGAGCACCGAGAAAAAAATTTAAAAAATTACGCAACTCTGTTGCAAGTTGTTTATGCTTTATGTGTCTGGCAAAGCACTTGTTGATTTTGTATTGTTTGTGAGTAATTATGGTCCATAACAATGCAGAAAATAAAAATTGAATACATCTTCACCTATGAAGAAGGATGAGATTGCGAAACCATGTCATCTCTTTACCGAGAAAAAAATTATCTATAATATTTGATAATTTTGCGAAAAAATTCAGATCCAGAACTGCTTTAAAAAATATATCGCCAGAATCATCCATTTTAGTTCCAGCTAGAGTCTGGTAACAACAGACTAGCAGTTTTTAAAATTATACTTTCTAAAACTTTTCTTCCCTGTTGTTACCAAAATGCTCTGAAACAGCTCTCCTTAGTTGTTCTTCCGCAAAGGGAAAATCTATTGTGCTCCTCAAACATGAAGGTAGACTGGAAGTGAGCATTCTACATAAGCAAAGTACAAGATAATCCCATCAGGGTGATTTGGGTCAATGGGATTTTTTTTTCTCATTGCATTTCTTTGGGGCTTTTTCTTAATACATAGGTACAGAAGTAAATTGACACAGCTCCTGCTGACAGGTCTTCTGGCAATGGAGACGTTGTAAAGTAGATCATTGGTCAGCAGGACATCTGTACACACAGCTGCCAAGAGCAATCACTTTCTCCGAAACCCAAGTTCACCAACTTTTCCGAGGCATCCTGTTCAAAGGAGATAAGCATTTCACGCTCAAGGGTCCGCGTGTTAGAAGTAAGACAGAAGTGTCATTGTCACCATCTCAGCAGAACACCGTCCAGTTATACACATGTCTCCGAAATGCGTCAAACATATACATAATAAGACAAAAGGCAGCCGTAAAACGCATTATAGTTTAATTAAAGCTTGCTTAATCTTCTTTACTCTTATGTATTAATTATAATGATTGTATTACCAGCTCCCTGAAACATCCACTTAAGAAATAATTTTAATATCTGTGTTTAATGATTATTTAAGGTAAAATAAAACCAGCCGCTCTCATTTACATGCATAGTAATTATTTGACTTATTGCCGAGTTTTCTTACAAGCAGAAGTGGAAAATGAATTAACTCAAATATAATGAAAATCACATTGTAATAAGAACTCAAAATCAAGTTTTCCTGCACACAGACTATACAGTTAGGTTACGAGACATTTAACTGCTCGGCGGCCAACATCTTCGGTGTAATGTGGTGATCCACCTTGCTACGAGGAATGACGAACCTGATTGCCTTGAAAAAAAAAACAAGGGCCTATGGCTCATCCATTGGGTTAAAAAAATATATACACTCTTTATATGTTATCCATTAAAAAAATAACAATATTCTACAGTGTGAGAAAAAACCTGACGTGTTCATGAACTATGGCTGAGTATGCTCAACATGTCTGAAACGCGTCAGATTTTTTGTCTCACTATAATGGATATTGTTTTTTAATGTAAAACAAATAATGTATAGATACATTTATAATTCAGTGGATGTTCCATAACACCTTTTATTCTGAAGTTTTGGTTCTATTAACAGCGATATTTGGCACCAACTGTTATCAGCCTGAAGGACTACCTAAATGTTGCAAGCTCACCAATGGGGCAACCCCAAAGCATAATAAGTGTAAGGATGCCTTCACAATGCATTTTTGTCTACTTTCATTGGTACCATCGAGGCATGCATTTGAACTTCTAGCAAAACAGGATTTAGACAAGGCTGTAGACTATAATGGGCCAGTAGAGTCAAGGTGTGCTCTGATGTGCAACATTTTTGGGCGTATATGTCTATAGGAGGTGGACACCCAGACACTGTCTGCTACGTTTGGGTGTCTGCCTCAATTAGGCGTATATGCCTCAAAATGATGCATGTCAAATTGACTCTGTTGGCACCAATATAGTCTATGGCCCCATCGGCGCAAACGTCTGAAACCGGTTTTGCGGCGGAGTTCGGACCCAAGCCCTGATGGAACCAACAATTGTGGCAAAAACATGATGAGAAAGCACAAGAAGATGGGAAAAAAGACAAAGAAAACACAAGTAATACCTCCACTGCTCACTGTCTCCCACACGGTCCTCAGGGCCTCTTCTTGCCGCGGCTGGGCTCTGAAACTATGGGCATCTTCATGCTAATCCTCTACCTCTAGTTCTCGGCATGAGCAGAAATGTTCTAGGCCTACTTGAGTCCACAAATGCCCACCCATGTCATAAAATCACTCCACAGATCGTGAGCTTAGCATGAGAAGGCTCTGGGTTTCAGTGCGTGAAAGTAAAAAGAGAAACTGAGGACTTTACAGGGGAGAGCGAGCGGCAAAGGTTGCCAGAGAGATGAGCTTAGAGATGAGTAAGGAGTTTTTGTAACCTTTTGTTTGCCCTCTATGGTTATCGCCTTTTTGCTGAATTCATCCAGCGTGAATGACAAAAAAATACATATTCTGGTGAATATAGATTTTTGGAATATTCAAGGAGAATTGAATTCCACTTGAATAAATTCACCCAACTTCAGAAGCTACCAGTCAAAAAAGGAAAACCACTTAGGGCACATTTTAGCTTTAGGGCAAGAAACTTTCAAGCAATGGCTTCTGATGTTAGACTGCCACGGTATGTTCTGCATGACAGTACTGTAGCGGTAAGTATTATCTATTTCTTACTTTCCCTTTGAATTCGGATACATTTACTATGATATTCCAAGCTATCTGTAAATTTGCATTTTTTTGTATAGGACACATCTGTTTGTATTCCAGTTTTATTTCTAAGTTCTGCTTCCCTCCATTCATAAATAATTGAGTCACCAGCTATTAGGTTTTATGTGACAATTGCCGTTGCAGTCTCTTTGGCAGTAATATGAGCTGATTCAGCGGACGCGGTAAGAATTTTTCTCCAGACGGGATGGACTTTTTATTTTTTTTATTGACGTTAGAAAGTTATCATAAGTTTTTCGCATCTCTAGATACTTCGCTGGCGTTATTTTGCTTTAGCTTGTTTTCTCTGTGCTTGATTTATGACTGATAAACATCCCAAAGAAAGAGACCTTCACGCACCGTTCCTTCACGTATAATTGGATCTGTCCTGCTTTGTTTCATTTGCCTGCATGTATAAATCCCACAGGTTCTTTAAATACTCTCAAAATTCAGATGTTGCTGGAGTAGGTTAAATTGCTGAGTCCCGTTTTAATTGAGCTTTTGGGATTGGAAGGTTTTCTGGACGATTAATGAAAAAAGTTTGAAAACTAAGAAAACTGATTTTAGAATTTTACAGTTACATTACGTGGAGTGAATCCCATGCAGCGGGATGTTATTCCGGGTCTTGGATAAATAAGGAATGAATCACTGAGTTTTCACCTACGCAAAGATTGGGGCTTTGAAATGCTGTGTCAGAATTGGGCAATGGCTATGCATGGTCTCCCTCCAACATTTATTGCCTAGGGGACTACCAAAGATGGAAGAGTAGAGTACTTGGCTATCTCCGGCATTCCCGTAGACAATGAATCAGCAGAACATTTAATACCATGCCAAGACTTTTTGCCTTGATCCCTATTCATACCTATTAGGGCATATAGGCCTTTCTATAAGTTATGGCTCATACTCACTTGCGAGAGATGTGCACGATTCTTGTGCGAGTCTCTCGCATGAAAACCTGGCACAGCCGCCGGCACTGGAGCGTGCGGCTACATGTATTTCTATGCAGCCGCACGCTCCGGTCCCAGTGCCGGTGGTAGTGCCAGGTTTTTATGCGAGAGACTCACACGAGAATCGTGCACATCTCTCGCAAGTGAGTATGAGCCAGTATGAGCCCTTAGAGTTCAGCTTTTTCTTTGGCACCTCCAACCCATCCATGTAATCCATGGTTTCTTCATTAAGGTGAATTGCCAGATTAAAATATCATTCTTATATCCAAAATGTATAGCCATATAGAGCTTTTTCTTACAAGAAAAATTAGGTCTTGTTCTTTTATTTCTTCTGGGATATTGTCCCTTTGATATCATTTATCATCAACCAACAGATGACAAAAATATGATCATCGAGGATTTAGCTACTGAGACTTTTACTGATTCCAAGAAAGAAATGGGGGCCCAAAGTCTCCTGTGTGAATGGAGTTTATCTGAGCACTTGCGATCTATACTTCTATAAATGCTGTTTGTCTTTTGTAGTTGAAGATGACTATGACTTCAGCGTTTAGAGGAGGATCAGTGGTTGTGGGTCTGGAGGTGACTGATGAGGCCAATCCGGGCCCTGAAGGCTCGCCCACATACATGACATAAGTAGATGTGGTCAAGACAGTAGATACCGCATGAGCCTTGCACACAGCTCACTTTCTTTTTGCCTCAAAGATTCTCCTATTTCCAGCTGCATGCAAACCTGAGATGATCCTGCCTCGCCACGCTGGACGTCTAGGACAGGCTTCTCCCATTCATTGGCTTTGAACTCCCAGGTTTTTGAGAAATGCTTTCAGGCAGTCTTTTGTAATATTTCTTCTGCTCACTTTCCCTTACACAGTTTTCTGCATAGCAGTTGTTTAGGGAATCGACTGTCTGGCATTCTGACCACATGTCCAGCTCATCTGGCTTGGGCTTTCAGCAGGAGAGTGTAAGCTCTGCAGAGCCCAGCTTGTTCCAGGATTACCATTTTGGGGACATTGTCTTGTCACCTGATGTGGAGAACTCTGTGTAGACAGCTCAAGTGAAAGTAAATGAGGTGCTTGGCATGCCGGCTGTAGACAGCCCAGGTCTCGCTGGCATATAGAGGTGGAGTAATGACCTTCCGCTTGGTGGTAAGGCTGAGTCCTTTTTATTTCCAGATATTCTTATGCAGCCTCTCAAAAGAAGTGCTGGCTTTGGCAATTCTGTTGTTGACTTCAGCGTCTATGGTCACTACGTGGGAGACTGTGCTGCCCACATTGGTGAAGCTGTCAACTGCTTTGAGGTTGTGGTCCTTCACTGTAATGAATGGCTGTTAGTACAGTTTTCCTGGAGCAGGTTGTTAAATAACGTCGGTATTTCTAGTATTGATAACAAGATCCTCCTTCTGTGCCACAATTTGTCAAACAATCTTTCTACACTTTGTTGCTCTTTAATCCATATTGAGCACTGGAAGCCTTTACCATTTCCTAATTCATCATGTTTATCGCTAGTTGTGGTGAAAAAAGTGTCTCAAACCTTAAATAAATGTGGCACATGACACGTGCACCCATGTCTGATGGAATTTTGGTGGATTTTGTATTCGAAAAATACAGAAGTGGTGACGTGTTTATTTTATACTTTTCCTCTGATTGTTTCTTTCCTGATTTTTGCTTACAAATACTGATGTAAAATACTGACCAAATACTGCTTCCATTTTGTGTTTTTTACACGGACCCATCATTATAATCTATGGACTGCTCACATGTCCGTGTTTTTACATGTAGCATGTTTCCGTGCAAACCATATGGAGGAGGCATGTCTGTTTTTTACCGTCAGCACAAATGATAAAGACAAGTCTACGGGTCCGTGAAAAACACATACATCACATGGATAACAATCTGTTTGCTGTACATGTGCTGTCCATGTTGAACACTGCAAAGTATAGGAGAAGATTTTAAATGTATTTCTTTCTTTCTTTATTCATAACGGAAAAAACACTGATGACCCTGATATCAAAAACGGACACATGGATGGCACATTGTTGGAAAACACTGATGACATCGATGCCAGTTTTTCTCATACATGTTTTATGTGGACTTTTGAAGGAGGCCTAAAAGGTTAAATCCCATCTTCTCAGATAGATATTATTGGCTAATTGCACTTTTGCAATTTACTGCTTCTTGAAATGTTCAGCCTTTCTTAAGATATTAACATTTTCCTTTAGTTTACAGCTTGATGGAGATCAACCAGTGCTGCTAGATGGCAGAGTATGTGCAGCGCTTGCAACCGCTTTTCTATTGAGCTTGGAAGCACTGCTCTGAGGCTGGACAGGATCGCTGGATTGTGCTGTCGCCCCAAAATCCTGGCCAGCTTCAGCGCAGTCCTTACAAGTTAGACAACAGCAGCAATGAGCTGTAAACAATGTAAAAATGTTACCATCTCAAAAACAGCAACAGATTTTAGTATGCCGCAAATGGCAAAAGAGCTTGTTTTTGCAAGGAATATTTAACAATATCCAGGTATGAAGATGGAAATAACCCTTTTAATATCTCTGTGAGGGAAGAGAATTGACGACCATGTCATGATCCATTTTTGGATCTGTGGCAGATCTAGATTCTCACATATAAACTTTTTTCCTTTCTGGCCATCGGGAGTAATGTCTGTTTTTCCCCCCCGGTGGCCGCTGGTGTAATTATATTCCTGCTGAATTTGCTGATGCAGGTGGTGACCACTCCCACCTTCCTTTAAATGGTCACCTGACGCATCAGCTGACTGTTGGTTATACAGGTCCTTTTGGATTCCAACCGTGCTGAAGATAGAAGGTTGCTGGTGCAGTGGTGCTTCAGATGAATGCTGTATTCTGATGCCTTACTCTGCTGTGCGGTGCATTGCAGCAGAGAAAGCTAAGTGTGGTTTTTGTTACCCTGTTCCTTTTGCTGTCTGTCTATCCTTACCTTGTGTTGTATTAGTGCAGTGGTGGGACCAGTGTCTTCACTTGCCAATTCCCTACTTAGGGATAGGTGCAGGGCATGTGAGAGCTAAGGTATCCTGCTCGGCGACAGGTTGAAAGAACCTGTATAGGGACGCTAGTAAGAGCAGGGCACATCCTCACGAGAGTGCAGGAGGTGTCCATTTCCCCGTTCCCTATCGCAGGGCCCACCGTTGTAATTGTTTCCCCAGTGTTCCCTTGTTTGTTTTACCGTTTAGTGACTGACCGATTGTTGGGTCGTGTCACACAGGGCCTGTCACTTCATGATAGACCATCATTTTTTATAGGTCACTTCAGTACTGAAGGTGGTGGCTGCCACTAAAGTTACTGTCACACTTAGCGATGCACCAGCGATCCCGACCAGTGATATGACGCGGTCAGGATCGCTGGTGCATCGCTAAGTGGTCGCTAGTGAGCTGCCACACAGGCAGATCTCACTAGCGACATCGCTGGGGACGGGGGTCGCTACTTACCTGTCACACCAGGCGATCCTGTGTCCTCCCGCCCGGCTCCACGTGTCGCTCGTTGTCACAGGACGTTCTCGCGCAATCAGCGATAACCAGCGGGGGAGTGGGTTGTAGGTAAGTATCACACACAGCGATATCGCTAGCAATATCGCTATAACATCACAAGATATAGCGATATTGCTAGCGATATCTCTTAGTGTGACAGGCCTTTATTCCTCATATCCGAGCATTTGTCTCTTGCGCTTCCAACCTGAATCATTGAGCTTGATGGAGGTATCTACAGTACATTTCCCCAGTTTATTTATTGGGCAGTGTTATACTGGGATAATGATATTTGGCCACCATATGATTGAATTATTTGTGCACTACATGGTTTATCATCATCAACCTGTTGTATTTGTAAATACATAACAAACATTAAGGTTCTTTATGTATTTACAAATATTTTTAGTTTTACTTTTTATCTTAATTTAATCCCACCACTGAGACCCCCTACCAATCCCAAGAACTTGCTTCGCAGTGCGCCATCGTGATGGAGTTTTAACCGCTCACACTCACACCACCATTCTATTCATTGTGTACTGGACGGCCAGACATAGCCAAGTACAGCCGTCGAAAGCCAATTTTGTAAATGTCAAATCTGATATTTTCTGTACTTTAATAAAAGTAAATAGAAAAATATTTAATGGGCTGTTGATCTTTTAAGATTCTGTAAAGAAATGTCTCATTATTTATTTTTTTTTACGTTCAGATGAAACCTGTATTATGCAGCTGATAAAACCATTTCCCCCCAATTGATCACACTGAGTATAAATTTTACACAAGTGTCAATGATTTATAGATTCATTTAAATGAGCAGTGGGGAATGATTTAATTGGAGGAAGAAGTGATAATAAGATTGATGGATGTACACAAGCTATACAAAGAAGAGGGAAAAAACAGACAAGATGAATGGAGGCAGGAGTTTAAGAAGTGCTTCACAGGCAGTAAAATCTTACTTAAAGTCCTAATTAACATGGCACTAACGCTTAACATATACTTTTAAGCTGAAGGAAACCATCTGGAGTTTTGGAGAGCCTGGAAGAGGAAATTGACAAGAGAATGGTGCTTATTTTTACATTTTAATAAAAAGTTGGACGTCAACCAAACACCGCTACCATTTCTTTATTTATGGCAGTCCAATAAATCTATCGTGCACACAAATATATTTTATCTTTCTTGTGTAATAACCAGTCTCTACACCGCCCCTGTGCTCTATAGGGCTCAAATGCTAACAACTTCCACACATATATAACTCTATGTAGCTTCCAATAACACGTTTGATTTCATTTATACTTTAATCAATCCGATGGGCATTAAGAAAAAAAAAAATCAGTTTATGTTTGTGAAACATAACACTAAACAGTATGTTTTAAAGTGTTATTATTGATTACATTATGTTATTGTTATTGTTCAGCTTTATTTATCTTTTTAGATTTATTATTTTATCGCCCATTAATTTTTTCCTCATATTGTTACTTCAGCAAGTTTTATCTAGCAATGCCGAACCACAAAAATATCCATCATGGGAGGATTAGCTCCCTGGTATGGAAGTAATCATAGAAGGGATCTTGGACCAGGACCCCGTTGTCATCAAACTTGGAATCCATTGTGTTTTGTCTAGTGTGATCCATCTCTAGCAGCAAAGACACTGAGATGGTTTTCAGGAAGTGAGGGCAGGTCTTCGTCCCTCTAAAGAAAGGGGGCAGGGTTTACTATTTCTATGGGAAGGGGGCAAGGTTTATTCCAGCTACAGGAAGAAGGCAGTTTTTCTCTCTACAGGAAGGGGCAGGGTTTAGTTTCTATACGGGAAGGAGGCAGTGTATATTCTCTCCATGGGAAGGGGGCAGGGTTTATTCTCATTACAAGAAGGGGGCAGGTTTTATTCTCTCTACGGGAAGGGTCAGGGTTTAGTCTCTTTACTGAAAGGGGTGGGGTTCAGTCTCTCTACTGAAATGGGCAGGGTTTAGTCTCTGTACAGGAAGGGGGCAGGGTTTAGTCTCTATACAGGAAAGAGTGTATAGTCTCTCCATGGGAAGGGGGCAGGGTTTAGTCTCTTTACTGAAAGGGGCGGGGTTCAGTCTCTCTACTGAAATGGGCAGGGTTTAGTCTCTGTACAGGAAGGGGGCAGGGTTTAGTCTCTATACAGGAAAGAGTGTATAGTCTCTCCATGTGAAGGGGCAGGGTTTAGTCTCTCTACAGGCAGGGGCAGGGTTTAGTCTCTCTACAGGCAGGGGCAGGGTTTAGTCTCTCTACAGGCAGGGGCAGGGTTTAGTCTCTCTATAGAAGGGGGGCAGAGTTTAGTCTTTCTATGAGAAGGGAGAAGGGTATATTTCCACTACAGGAAGGGGGCAGGTTTTATTATCTGTATGGGAAAGAGTAGGGTTTAGTCTCTTTACTGAAATGGGCAGGGATTAGTCTCTCTACAGGAAGGGGCAGGGTTTAGTTTCTACAGAAAGTAGGAGTGGATCTTTGCACAGGAAGTGGGAGTGATTTTTGACTCTTTACATCAAATTGAGATGGATTTTTTTCTCTTTGCAGGAAGTGGGGGCAGAATTTCTCAGGAATGAATTGCAGTCACTATCTGCTAACTCCTCATCATCTGTTTTCCTCCCCTGTCCTCCAGACAAAATAGCTCCACACATGGCCTCAGCGATCCAATAAATAGTTAATGTCCTTTCCATCTCCAGGTATCTACCTATCAGGATCCTACACCCGCACTCACCCACACTGTAGGGACCCCTGAGGACCAGGACAGCCAGAAAGTATAGGTGCACAGGACCTGAGTGATGAAGTTTAGCAAGCCGGCACGGGACCTACAGTCATGTGACTGCAAGGGTCAGGGCTTAGCATCCTGCTTTCAGAGAAGACAGAAAACTCAGAGTCGGGCAAAACGGAGGTCATTCACAGTATGGACAGCGAGGTACAGGAGGGATAAACAGATGGGAGGTCAGACAAAGCCAAAGGTCATACACAAGAGGGCGACGTGGTACCAAGGGGACGAGCAGAGAGAAGTCGGGTCACAAGCAGAGAGTCATACACGAGAGGTAGCGCAGTACAAGAGGGACAGGCATAACTCGTAACAGGGACAGAACCAGATCAAAACCAAACAAGCAAGCAAGATATCAGGCACAAGGCACATGTACACAAGAGGTCACTTAACTCAGCCGAGGGCAGGAGTATAACTGACACCGGACCTAGGTCCAGTGAGCATTAAATAGCCGCCCTCTGCCAGGGAGAGGCAGAACAATTAACCCCCAGTCAGACCAGGACGGGCCAAAGCGAAACCCCATCCTGGATCATGACACTACCTTTAGGTACCTATCCATCTATGTATCTACAAACAAAAACTTACAGCAGCTTCCGTAAGTACTGAGCTTTGAAAACATTTAATAAGGTATTTTGTGGACTATAAGACACACCGGACCAGAAGATGCACCCCAATTTTTAGGGAGGAAAATGGAGAAAATGTTTTTAAACAAAATAGTGTGTTTTGTAGTGCAATTTTATTGTAGCTTACCGGAGGGGGAGGGAGCGGATGCAAGGTAGTGGGGTCACAGGAAGCAGAGTCACTGCTGCGGGAGGCCGGCAGCTGCAGGAGTGGGGCAATGTTGTGTGCTGAGAGAAGTGTGTCATGGCAGTGCGAGGTTGTGAGCACTGGGCTTTCATGAAATGTCAATGGTGAGCGACTTAGCTCACCACCGGCATTGATTTCCCCGTGGTGGGCTTCTGAAAAATGGCCACTGGAGGTGGCAGATGCACAGACTGAGATCTCGGGACTGAGGCTTCAAAGTATCGCAGCCCAATATTTGTGCAACATATCAGGATTTTTTTTAACTTCTGAAAAGCATATCTGCATTGGGATTTCATCCGGGTGCAGCCACTCAAATTCTCTATCTATCTATCATCTATCTATCTATCTATCTATCTATCTATCTATCTATCTATCTATCATCTATCTATCTATCTACCTATCTATCTATCTATCCATCTACCTATCTATCTACCTATCTATCTATCTATCTATCTCACATCTATCTATCTGTCTATCTATCTATCTATCTATCTATCTGTCATCTACCATTATATATGTCTATTATCTATCTCACTATTATCTATCATCTATCTATCTATCTATATTTTATCCATTATCTATCTGTCATCTATCATTATATATATATGTCTATTATCTATCTCACTATTATCTATCTAACTATTATCTATCATCTATCTATCTATGTATATTTTATCCATTATCTATCTATCTATCTTTGTATTATCTATCATCTATTTGATTATCTATCTTTGGAAAGGAAGTCAAACTAGCTAAACCAGTGCCAGGATAGAAGCCCCCAGACCACAACCCAATAGTATATCAAAGACAATAGTGGAATAGAGACAGCGCACACTCCTGGAATAATTCTGCAAAAAAAAAAAAAAAACCCTTCTTATTTTATCATCTAGATTGCATTTATATAGCTGACTCTATTCTTAATGACTTATATTGTAGATTTTTTTCACACGTTCTGCTGAGTTTTGAACAATACTTTTGTGATCCAGCCCCTGTACTGTACAGAGCGGGAAGTCATTGTAGCCTTTATCTCTGCTACATTCATGTTTTGTTACAGATCTTTGCTTTATTTCTTCGCTCTGCTCAGACTCAGCTCTGCTACATCGCCATGTTAATTGCATGAACCGGATGAATAATATTTGCCAAGTAGGCCCAAGTAGATTATCTTAGAAGTAGAAGCAAGTTTATTTTTGGATAGGAACGGATTTCGCAGAGCCATTTGGTAACAGACCATCAAGTTGCACCTCCGTCCGTCTGCGGGGAGGTGGGTGCGGGGGAGCAGGTTTATTTACATCGTGTGGTCATATCCTCATCTGCTTTTAATTGTGCAAAGCTTTTTATGCAGATGGTGAAAGGCATTAGTTACACTGAGCAATTATTTTTTATGAAACTGACAGCCAGCCAGAAATGGGACGCGGCGTATTAATAGATTGCTCTGTGGAAGGATAGAAAAAAGAAAAGTTCTGAAGGAAGTATTGTTCAAGATTATTTGTCAATTTGCTGTGATAAATTATCCAGCGAGGACGAGGATTACTAAGGAGGGGAGGATCGTTTGCATGAATACTCCCGTCAGATTACCGGAGAGACCCGCTCAGCATTGTCAGAGTTTATAAAGCAGAAAATAAGCAGCGGACGGCGCACAACTCAATGCACAACGCAAGGACATGTGACGCGTTCTAGAGATTTATGTCTACAATTGGCCATAGATGTATAGACATAATCCGCATCTAATGAGCCTTACCGGATATTTAGGTAGAAGAACTTTCCTATAATAGGGTGAACATGTGCAATCATTGTATTAGAGATGACAATGGAATTAAAGGAATTGTGTTCTCCTATCTGGGACATTTACAGGACATGCAACAGGTCTCCGTTAAATGAGGGTCCCAGAGGGGGAAGGATTGCAGAGAGCAGAGCATTCGTGACCTCCTCCTCATCCATGACTGAGCATCCCGAGATCCTGCTCTCGACAAAGACGCAACCCTGCATCTATCGTATAGTTATGGTCATTAAAGGTGCAAATTAAACCTCCTCTTTAGAGAATCCCTCCTCCTTCTCCTCCTCCCATCAAAATGTATATCATCTAAATATATTGCAATCATCATATTATATAACACTGTGTACTTACAATTGCTCATTTTGCCTTTCTACCCAGTAATTCTTCTCTTTTCCATTGGGTCTATGACATCACACGATTAAAAGCTCACTAGCTGAATCGTTCTAAGCTTTATGTAGAAACAGGAGGTCAAATTTGTCTGCACAAGTTATGAATCATTGCAGAAGTCCCTGGCAGGGGGGAGAAGAGAGCATAAGGATCAGGGACAAGAGACTTCCTGTTTATACATAAAGCAGAGAAAAGAGAAGAATTAACTGGGTAGAAAGACACAGAGCTGTATAATATGATGACTGCAATATATTAGGAGCTAAGAACATTGAATGGAGGAAAAGTGCTTCTTTAACATCCGGAATGGTGACTCATAGATAGATAGATAGATAGATAGATAGATAGATAGACAGAAAGATACAGTGCTGGTGTTGGGATAAGGGCAAACTGGGCAATTGTCCAGGACTCCCACTTTGTTAGGGGCTACATTGATAGTAGTGCTGCATTATCAGTGTCGTTTCCAATGTTGAGAATGCTTCAGGAGTCAGGACCTTTGGCGATAGCAAGGTCATGTGACCTTGATGCAACCACAGGTCCTGTACCATGTGGGAATCTAGACGAGCTGAAGAAAAGGAGACTAGTAAGTCTTCGATAATAAGTGTGTCATGCATTGTGTGTGTTTATGTCATACATTCTGTGTGTCATGCATTGTGTGTGTGTGTGTGTCATGCATTGTTTGTCAATAAACCAGCAACATGCTGCTCACTCATCGGGTTATTGGATTCTTTATGCCGCAACAAAAATCATTGTTCTAGGCAGCACATCGCCCGGTGTAAACTGCAGATGTGCAGCTGCTGATAGCATGACACTGTGTGGAGACAAATTGATCTATTAGTGATCTTCTTCTATATTCTTTCTCGGCCGGTGTAACGAGGCCGGTAAACAAGGGCCGATCAGCTTCAATATTGTTGATTGCTCTCATTTAACGGTATTCAGCCCATGTAAAGGCAACCTAAATGTTTGTGCGTGACGGTGCAACATGTGAGCATCTGGGGCCCCACTTTAAACTTTGCCCAGAGTTTCACTTTGCCTAAAACTGGCCCTGAATATTAGAAAGATTAGATGCCTTTGCCTTTTGCTGTAACGTGAGCAATGATTGTACCGAATCGTAACACAAGCGTTTGTAGACATTCTACATAACCCACGAGCGGCGGATGCAATAGCATGGAAGGGTTAATGCCGGCAGTGATATAGGGCTGTGAATAGTGTTATAGATCAACAGGCAATTCTACAGGTGAGAATGGATTTGGCTCCATCAGGCCTCTTGCGATGTGAGATCATTAACACAAATATTGCTTCGGGTCATCCGTGAATCCAGGTCTTGTCTTGTATCAGCAGCATTTAAGTTGTATCTTCTCACCGGGCAAAGGTCACTCGTGTCTGGAGAACATGTTGTACCAAAGACACAAAAAATATAAATGGTTTAATAGTACAAGTCCCCCCAACAATAAAGCAAATGCCACAATTTATGATATGATTGTTCTTGGCCTGAAGCCTAAGGCTGCTCTACTAGAGGCTCTGATGACAACAGGTCCACTTCTGATTCCCGTGTTGTCTTCCCACTTCAATGGCGCCAGTCATATGTGGAAAAATTGATTGTTCGCACATATTGACGTGTTTCGCTCAGAGTTTCTCAGTTTGCAGCCTCAGGCTTTGGGCCTGAAATGTCAAACAATCATATCTCAGAGAAGAAGCGAGATATTAACAGTTTCTGTTTTGTTTGGGCTCTTTTAATTGTCTTCTCATAGATTTTCTTTAACACCTTCCTGTCAAAAGACATAAATATACACATATACTGTGCTTTTCTTCCCAGTAATACAGGGTGTATGTGAGGGAGGCCTGTGAGGGGGGTCTTCATGTGCTGCTCTGACTAGGTATTAGGTATTCATATTGAGCACTGCTGACAGGTTCCCCCCCCTAGTTTGCATAATGAATATATGTACATACTGAAAAAAAAACCTTCTGCACTTCAGCATAATCTCATGTTTACTGTGTTGCTAATAAATATGCTTGAGGCTATCCTGATTCCTGAGGAGTATAAAAAAATCAATGATGCCATTTTTTTTTTTTTTGCAGTATGTACATACAGTGCCTTGCGAAAGTATTCGGCCCCCTGGAACTTTTCAACCTTTTCCCACATATCATGCTTCAAACATAATTATACCAAATGTAAATTTTTGGTGAAGAATCAGCAACAAGTGGGACACAACTGTGAAGTTGAATGAATTTTATTGGTTCTTTTACATTTTTGTGGAAATTCAAAAACTGAAAAGTGGGGCATGCAATATTATTTGGCCCCTTTAACGTAATACTTTGTTGCGCCACCTTTTGCTGCGATTACAGCTGCAAGTCGCTTGGGGTATGTCTCTATCAGTTTTGTACATCGAGAGACTGTAATTCTTGCTCATTCTTCCTTGGCAAACAGCTCGAGCTCAGTGAGGTTGGATGGAGATCGTTTGTGACCAGCAGTTTTCAGCTCTTTCCACAGATTCTCGATTGGATTCAGGTCTGGACTGTGGCTTGGCCATTCTAACACCTGGATACGTTTATTTGTCAACCATTCCATTGTAGATTTTGCTTTATGTTTGGGATCATTGTCTTGTTGGAAGACAAATCTCCGTCCCAGTCTCAGGTCTTTTGCAGACTCCAACAGGTTTTCTTCAAGAATGGTCCTGTATTTGGCTCCATCCATCTTCCCATCAATTTTATCCATCTTCCCTGTCCCTGCTGAAGAAAAGCAGGCCCAAACCATGATGCTGCCACCACCATGTTTGACAGTGGGGATGGTGTGATCAGGGTGATGAGCTGTGTTGCCTTTACGCCAAACATATCATTTGTCATTGTTGCCAAAAAGTTCGATTTTGGTTTTATCTGACCAGAGCACCTTCTTCCACATGTTTGGTGTGTCTCCCAGGTGGCTTGTTGCAAACTTTAAACAACACTTTTTATGGATATCTTTAAGAAATGGCTTTCTTCTTACCACTCTTCCATAAAGGCCAGATTTGTGCAGTATATGACTGTTTGTTGTCCTATGGACAGACTGTCCCACCTCAGCTGTAGATCTCTGCACTTCATCCAGAGTGATCATGGGCCTCTTGGCTGCATCTCTGATCAGTCTTCTCCTTATTTGAGATGAAAGTTTAGAGGGACGGCCGGGTCTTGGTAGATTTGCAGTGGTGTGATACTCCTTCCATTTCAATATGATCGCTTGCACAGTGCTCCTTGGGATGTTTAAAGTTTTGGAAATCATTTTGCATCCAAATCCGGCTTTAAACTTCTCCACAACAGTATCACGACCTGCCTGTTGTGTTCCTTGGTCTTCATGATGCTCTCTGTGCTTCAAACAGAACCCTGAGACTATCACAGAGCAGGTGCATTTATACGGAGACTTGATTACACACAGGTGGATTATATTTATCATCATTAGTCATTTAGGACACCATTGGATCATTCAGAGATCCACAATAAACTTCTGGAGTGAGTTTGCTGCACTGAAAGTAAAGGGGCCGAATAATATTGCACGCCCCACTTTTCAGTTTTTGAATTTCCACAAAAATTAAAAATAACCAATAAATTTCATTCAACTTCACAATTGTGTCCCACTTGTTGTTGATTCTTCACCAAAAATTTACATTTGGTATCTTTATGTTTGAAGCATGATATGTGGGAAAAGGTTGAAAAGTTCCAGGGGGCCGAATACTTTCGCAAGGCACTGTATATTCATTATGGAAACCAAATCGCTGCTTCAGCAGTTTTGAAGTTCTCTAAACATGAGTTTCGATATATCTGCTCCTCCATCTCCTGCCATTTTTCCTTCCTCTCCACCCTCTTTTGGATCGTTGTCTTTGGCTGAGTATTGATTTATTTTAGTAAAAATAATTTTATAAAGGTTGTGTTAAGGAGAAAATAACATGTTTTACTCGCCTCCCTTTCCCTTTAACACCCCTACCCCCCACCAAAAAAAACCAGCTCCACTTTGTTCACCGACGGTTTTTGGTATTGCAGCCAAGCTTTATTCTACTTTTTACTCCACTCCAATTACTTTTTACTCAGTCCGGCCAGTGGTTATTTTTACATTCTTTCCTGGAAATGTTTGAATTCACAAGAGTTTTCTCTATTTTGTCTAAAATATTTGTCTGCTGCCCAATGCCCATTAGCGACATGGTAAATCCCGCCGATGCGGAAATTATGTTATTTGTTTCTGGGAAGGCACAATGATATCTCAGTTCTGAACATGTTGCCCCTTTCATTATTTATTCATAAAATAAACCTACAGTAATAAACATTTCCCCCAAAGACGTTCTATTCCGTCTAGCATGAGAGATTTAGGAAAAACACCGATCCTCATTCTCCGCCACATAGAGAATCATCATGAGCAAATACGGTAACACAGAAAAATAAACACCGGTCCCGGGATGATGTGTGCGCTTCTGGACGTCTCTTGAGCAGTAATAGGAAAAAAAAAGACGTCTTATTTCAAGGATGTGTTGACATTTTCTAGCACTCTGCATTACACCATCAGGAAGCTTAATTAGGTCATTAGCAAAGCACCGTACAAGCACAACATTTGTGGTCAGGAGCCGAGGAGAGGTGGAAGAAAGCTGCACTGGAAGGAAAAGAAGGCCTCTGTGCAGGGAGCACATAGTAATAAGAGGAGACCATGGCAAAGATTGAAAGAGCGCCCCTCGCTGGTAACAGTAATACACTAATAATGGTCTGAGAAAGGAGATGTAGTAGATAGATAGATAATAGATGAAAGCTAGATAATAGATAATAGATAGATGATACATAGATAGTTAATTGATAGATAAATAGATAAATAATAGAGAAAGATTGATAGATAGATAGATAGATAGATAGATAGATAGATAGATAGAAGATAGATAGTAGATAGATAATAGATGATAGATATAGAAATAGAAAAATTGAAAGAAAGAAAAAGAAAGAAAGTGATCAATCAATCAATCGATAGATCATAGATAAATAGATTTGTATCATACTAGCTGAAGAGCCCGGTGCTGCCCGGGCTTAGTAACTAACTATGGTTAGTTATAACAACAAATTATAATGATTATGTCTATATATATCTGCATATCCACATTTGCTATAATATCCCACATCATCCCGTCAGCCAGAGCTACCGGACTACTACTCCTAATATCCCACATCATCCCGTCATCCTGGGGTCAGAACCAGGGCGCTAAGTGGAATGGTCCTAACTTCCATACCGGGGATCCCTTTAAGAGAAGCTTGATGTCAGAACCAGAATGCTGATTGGACTTGCACTGACTTCCATATCAATGATCCCTTTAATAGAAGCCTGGGGTGAGAATCAGAGAGCTGAGGGATTTACCATAACTTCCATACCGGAGATGCCTTTAAGAGAGACCTGAGGTCAGCACCAAAGCACAGAATGGATTTGCCCTCATTTCAATACCGGGGATCCATTTAAGAGGGGCCTTGGGTCAGAACCAGAGCGCTGAGTGGATTTGCCCTAACTTCCATACCGGGGATCCCTTTAAGATAGCCTGGGATCAGAACCAGAGTGCTGAGTGGATTTGTCCTTACTTGCATACCAATGATCCCTTTAATAGAACTCTGGGGTCAGAATCAGAGCGCTGAGGGATTTGCCCTATCTTCCATACAGGAGATCCCTTTAAGAGAGCCTGGGGTCAGTACCAGAGCATTTGAAGGCAATTGCCCTGACTTCCATACTGGGGATCACTTTAACCCCTTCACTACCAAGGGTGGTTTGCACGTTAACTACCGGGCCAATTTTTACAATTCTGACCACTGTCCATTTATGAGGTCATAACTCTGAAACGCTTCCGTGGATCCCGGTGATTCTGACATTGTTTTCTCGTGACATATTGTACTTCATGTTAGTGGTAAAATTTCATTCATATAACTTGCGTTTATTTCTGAGAAAAACGGAAATTTGGCGAAAATTTTGAAAATTCCACAATTTTCCAACTTTGAATTTTTATGCCCTTAAATCACAGAGATATGGCACACAAAAAAGTTAATAAGTAACATTTGCCACATGTTTACTTTACATCAGCACAATTTTGGAACCAAAATTTTTATTTGTTAGCAAGATATAAGGGTTAAAAGTTGACCAGCGATCTCTCATTTTTGCAACACCATTTTATTTTTACGGACCACATCACATTTGAAGCCACTTTGAGGGGTCTATATGATAGAAAATACCCAAAAGTGACACCATTCTAAAAACTGCACCCCTTAAGGTGCTTAAAACCACATTCAAGGAGTTTATTAACCCTTCAGGTGCGTCACAGAAATTTTTTGAATATTTAAAAAAAATTAACATTTAACTTTTTTTCACAAAAAAAATTACTTCAGGTTCAATTTTTTTTATTTTACCAAGTGTAACAGGAGAAATTGGACTGCAAAAATTATTGTGCAATTTGTCCTGAGCACGCTGATACCTGATATGTGGGGGGAACCACTGTTTCGGCGCATGGCAGAGCTCAGAAGGGAAGGAGCGCCGTTTGACTTTTTCAATGCAAAATTGGCTGGAATTCTGATCGGACGCCATGTCGCGTTTGGAGAGCCCCTGATGTACCTAAACAGTGGAAACCCCCCACAAGTGACCCCATTTTTGAAACTAGACCCCCTAAGGAACTTATCTAGATATGTGGTGAGAACTTTGAACCCACAAGGGCTTCACAGAAGTTTATAATGCACAGCGGTACAATTAAAAAATCATATTTTTTCCACAAAATGATCTTTTCACCCCCAATTTTTATTTTCCCAAGGATAACAGGACCCTAAAAGTTATTGTGCAATTTGTCCTGAGTACACTGATACCTCATATGTGGGTGTAAATGACTATTTGGGCACATGGCAGAGCTCGGAAGGCAAGCAGCGCCATTTGACTTTTTTGGCTGGAATTGAGATCAGACACCATGTTGTGTTTGGAAAGCCCCTGATGTACCAAAACAGTGGAAACCCCCCACAAATGACCCCATTTTGGAAACTAGACCCCCCAAGGAACTTATCTAGATGTGTGGTGAGAACTTTGAACCCCCAAGTGCTTCACAGAAGTTTATAACGCCCAGGCGTGAAAATAACAAAAAAATTTTTTTCCACAAAAATGATATTTTTGCCCCAAAATTTTTATTTTCCTAAGGGCAACAGGAGAAATAGGACCCCAAAAGTTGTTTTGCAAATTGTCCTGATTAGGCTGATACCCCATATGAGGGGGTAAAACACTGTTTGGGTGCATGGCAGGGCTTGGAAGGGAAGGAGCACCATTTGACTTTTTCAACGCAGAATTGGCTGGAATTGAGATCAGATGCCATGTTGCGTTTGGAGAGCACCTGATGTGCACAAATAGTGGAAACCCCCAATTCTAGCCCTAGCCCTAACCCTAACCCTAACCCTAACCCTAGCCCTAGCCCTAACCCTAACCCTAGCCCTAGCCCTAGCCCTAGCCCTAACCCTAGCCCTAACCCTAACCCTAGCCCTAACCCTAATGGGAAAATGGAAATAAATACATTTTTTTAATTTTATTATTTTTCCCTAACTAAGGGGGTGATAACAGGGGGTTTGATTTACTATTTACGGCGGTTTTTATGTATGACAGCTGTCGCACGCTAAAAGACGCTTTTTATTGTAAAAATAGTTTTTGCATCACCACATATTGAGAGCTATAATTTTTCCATATTTTGACCCACTGAGTCATGTGAGGTCTTATTTTTTGCGGGACGAGTTGACGCTTTTATTGGTATCATGTTCGGGCATGTGACATTTTTTGATCGCTTTTTATTTCGTTTTTTGGGACGCAGAATTTACAAAAACCAGCGTTTCACGAATTCCTTTTGGGTGGTGCGTTTACGCCGTTCCGGGTGCGGTAAAATTTATAAGGCGGTTTTATTCTTCGGGTCAGTACGGTTACAGCGATACCTCATTTAGGTCGTTTTTTTATGTTTTGGCGCTTTTATGCAATGAAAACAATTTTATATAAAAAATAATTATTTTTGCATCACTTTATTCTGCGAGCTATAACTTTTTTATTTTTTCGCTGATGATGCTGTATGGTGGCTCATTTTTTGCGGGACAAGATGACGTTTTCAGCGGTACCATGGATATTTATATGCGTCTTTTTGATCGCGCGTTATTGCACTTTTTGTTCGGCGGTATGATAATAAATCATTATTTTTTGCTTCGTTTTTTATTTTTATTTTTTAAGGGGTTCGCTTAAGGGGTTAACTATTGGGACAGTTTTATAGGGCGGGTCGTTACGGATGCGGCGATACCAAATATGTGTACTTTTATTGTTTTTTTTTTTTTTTTATTTCCAAAAAATGAATTTATTGGGGAATATTTTTTTTTTTTTTAATTTATTTGGCGATTTTTTTTTTAATTATTTTTACACTTTTTTATTTATTTTTTTTTACTTTATTACAATGTCCCATGGGGGACATCACTGTCCTGTGACAGATCGCTGATCTGTCACATCACAGATCACTGTGACAGATCAGCGATCTGTCACAGGCACTGCACAGGCTTCCTCATGCCTGCGCTTTGCAGGCACTGAGGAAGCCAGCTTCCTGCAGGCCCCCGGAGGTCCCCGTCGCCATATTGGATCCGGGGACCTGCAGGAAAGGAGTCCCCCGCAGCAGCGCTGCACATTGCGCTGCCGTGGGGGGCTCAGGGAAGCACGGAGGGAGCCCCTTCCCTGCCGATGCTTCCCTTTAACCCCGGTACACCGCGATCGTGTTTGATCGCGGTGTGCAAGGGGTTAACGTGTCGGGGGCGGTCCGTGACCGCCCCTGACACATTGTGCCGGGTGTCAGCTATGATAATTAGCTGACACTCGGCCGCGATCAGCGGCGCTCACCATGTGGGCGCCGCTGATCGCGATGACGTAATATTCCGTCCATTGTAATTAGGTCCATGGTCACATGGACGGAATATTACGTCAATTGTAGGTAAGGGGTTAAGAGAGGCCTGGGGTTAGAACCAAAGCACAGAGTGGATTTGCCCTAAATTCCATACCAATGATCCCTTTAAGAGAAACTGGGGTCAGAACCACAGAGCTGAGTGGAACAGTCCTAACTTCCATAGTGGGGATCTCTTTAAGAGAGGCCTGGGGTCAAAACCAAAGCGCTGGATGGATTTGCGCTGACTTCCGTTCCAATGATCCCTTTAAGAGGGAAGATGTGCCTATATTATGGTGGATGTGTGATGTGTATATGGGCAGGGAAGGGGGGATTCATTTAAGTCAAGTACTCACTGCTCCTTTCTGTGGGGCAGACAATAGCTGGGAGCTTATGTTCCCGGGGATGCTAGATTTCTCCCACCATGTCAGTGTCTGCTGAGGTGTTGTCAAGTGGGAAAACTTCCTCATAGCAACCAATCACAGCTCAGCTTCTTTTAACCAGCTCTGGAGAAATGAGAGATGCTTAGTGATTGGTTGCAAGGAAAACTGTTGCTCATAGCAACCAATCATAGCTCAGCTTCTTTTGAACAGCTCAGTTGAAATGAAATATGCTTCGTGATTGGTTGGTGATACACACACACACACACATTCAGTTTTATATATAGAGATAGGGGCGCTAGTAGCTATAAGGGAAGAAAGGGACACTTGCTGCAAACAGGAACACACACCAACAAAGTGATCAATTAATTAAATACAAATCAATAAGAAGTTTGAGCAAAAGTAAACCCCAGTCCGGTAATTCAGTTTAAAAGTTTATGAAGCTGAGATGAATGACTCCAAAGTAAATTATTATTACCTTAAACTGGTGTCTAGAGTTGACTGTCTGAACTCCTCTATGCCAGTTAGCGATGATCACTGTAAATGTTGATACTGAGTGTAAGGTGCTTCACAAATTAAACGTGGATTTTTACCACGGATCTTCCGGAGCGCTGTCCCGGCCGGTGACAGGCACTCCACATTCTCCCTTTTCCAACGATGTGCTGGAAGTTATTTAAGGTGATCAATTCCTCCATTGGACCATCCCTGATGGAAGAAACCTGGCTTTTCCAAATCTAGTCGGAGAGGAATTGGTCCACCACTCTGCCTGTAATCCATCACCTGACTGGTGACGTCACGAAGGTCCTGCTGGCTCTGTGCACGCAGAAGCCACTCATCATGTACAGTACACGCTAGCGCATTGTTGGAACAGGGGGAACGTTGAATGCCTGTCACCGGCCAGAACAGCGCTCCAGAAGATCCATGGCAACAAATCCACGTTTAATTTGTGAAGCACCTTACACTCAGTATCAAGATTTACATCACTAACTGTCATAGATGAGTTCAGGCAATCAACTCAAGACACCAGTTTAAGGTAATAATAATTTACTTTGGAGTAATTCATCTCAGCTTCATAAACTTTTTAAACTGAACTACCGGACTGGGGGGTTTACTTTAGTGCAAACTTCTTATTGATTTGACAATATATATTTGGGGTGCTGAGTCTTTCATTTATACTTCTGTGCGCCCCCACTCTATCACCTGGAGCTGGTATGTGTTCTGGGGTGGGTGTAGGGCAGCATTCAGACATCACTGATTTCTCCTGTTCACCACCATAAGGGTTGCAGTTAACCTCTTCTTGGCCATTGCTTTTTTGGGGTCTTCTTGCAGCTATAATCTATGTCTTTATGGTATTGGGTCTTTATCTTGTTTTTATGTCTTCTGTGTGCTCCCATGACTCCGGCCTCTGTCATCTCCCTGTGGCATCTGCTTGCAGTGTGAGCCTTATGCTTTAGCAGCTGGTCATCATTCCACATGGAAAAAAATGGATCGAACTTGATTAATTTGGTACAAGCTCGAGAACAGCGTAGCCGTCGTCTGTGCTCCGGAGCTGCAGTCATATATTTCTGCCTACCCAGGGATACAGCGTGAACTCCTGTAAAATATCACATTTCCTTTCAGTGTCCTACTTTGCATTCTCATAAATATCACTTTGGGGAGGAGTTCACCTTAAGTCACCGATACCTATTGTGCTGGTGAGAATTATGACTTTCCAGAGTGTTTATTTCTCCGTGAATATAGTCCGCCGCATCTGATTGCTTCCATTAAGACTTCAATTTACAGTGTGTTCCTCCAGTATATTAGAAAATGAAGCTGCACTGTAACACTTGGCTTCAACAAACATATTAAAATATTAAAAAGGTTGGATAATGTTAATATATATATATTATTCTTCTCTGCAAAAACAGTGCCCCTCCTTGTAAAAGGCCATGTTTGGTATTACAACTTAGTCTATTAAAATAC
Organism: Dendrobates tinctorius; assembly: GCF_039654945.1. Taxonomy (NCBI): domain Eukaryota; kingdom Metazoa; phylum Chordata; class Amphibia; order Anura; family Dendrobatidae; genus Dendrobates; species Dendrobates tinctorius. The sequence goes on along the minus strand of NW_027361810.1, from coordinate 18,589,838 downwards.
ATAGGGCCAGGTTGCAATAAAAAAAATGCAGAGTCCATGGGGACAAGTAAGGCTAGTATAGCACTATGTCCATCGGCCCTGCTCATGGCAGTACGTGTGCTATTTTACACTAACTGCATGAACGAAACACATCCTCATATTCAGGGGTTCTGCAACTTGAAATCCCTTTTTGTTAGAAAGTTCAGTGACAGCTTGTTCAACTCTGTGTATACACTGATCAGGAAGGCAGAGATGGTGAAAAAACATCTCTGTTTCTCCATGACTAGTCTGGCTGTGTCTGACAACTGACTCCTCTATGGCTAATCTGGCTGTGTCTGACAATTGACTCCTCTCTTCTGTAGTTTTCTTTGCAGAGTCATATTCAGACCGCCAAGACAATTAAATCTATGGTTGGCCCTTGAGAAACTAAATATGTTTAAAATAAAAAACTAAACAATGTATTAATATAATTCGAATAAGAAAGTTGCCCCCTCTCTAAATATCATTGCCAATCGTGGCAGTCCTGCTGCAAATAATGGAGAATTTTTCCACATAATGAGCATGCTTAAGGGCGCAGTAAGACAACCATATCAATCAGAGATTGCATTGAAGTGCACGGACTGGCTGGCGGCTCTCCTGACAAGAACATGATAGCTGCATTGAAATCCATGAAGCTGTCACGCTTAGGTCGGGAGAGCCTCCAGCCAGTCCAAGCATTGCGTTCCGATCACTGTCTGATTTATATGGCCATCTGACTGCATCCTAAAGCAAACCTCTTAGTGTCAGGGGTGAGCAGGATTTAGCTGAGCTGTTTTGCTTTTTTGGTGAATTTTTGGGGTCTCGGTACATAAACATTGATTGTTCAAAACTTATCACATGTTTATTCGACACATCAAAAGTTTTTGAAATTAAAATTATGCTTATATACTTATTTACACTTATACTTATATACCCTTACACTTATACACACCTATACTTATACAGACTTATACTTATATACACTTATAGTTATTCAAACTTATACTTATATACACTTATGCAGGGTGGGCCATTAATATGGATACACCAAAATAAAATGGGAATGGTTGGTGAAATCAACTTCCTGTTTGTGGCACAGTAGTATATGGGAGGGGGGAAACTTTTCAAGATGGGTGGTGACCATGGAGGCCATTTTGAAGTCGGCCATTTTGGATCCAACTTTATCTTTTTCTGGTCATGTGACACATCAAACTTATTGAGAATTTCACAAGAAAAACAATGGTGTGCTTGGTTTTAACATAACTTTATTCTTTCATGAGTTATTTACAAGCTTCTCTTTGTTTTCAGCCATTGACATGTCACAGAGGTTAACACGTGAGGAGCGGATAGAAATTGTGTTGATGTCTGGTGAACACAGTACCCAAGTCATTGCAGCAGATTTCAATGCAAGACACCCTACGCAAGAAAACTGTCACCATTCCCATTTTACTTAGGTGTTTCAATATAAATGGCCCACCCAAAAAAGCTTGCCTCATCATTGAACATAATGTTCTGTGTAAACTGAGGGTCCTGTTCCAATTTTTGTTTTGCCCTTTATGCAAATTCAGTGCGCCGATCTGGGTCATTAACCATTCCCATTTTATTTAGGTGTATCCATATAAATGGCCCAGCCTGTACTTATATATACCTAAACAAACTTAGACTTATATACACCTATACATATACAGACTTATGCTTAAACTATTTTTGTCTCTAATTGCTCATAATTATTTTTGATGACCTTATTTAAACCTTAAGAAATATTAAAAGAAAAAGAAAAGAAAACATCAAACCGCCATTGGCAAAGAAGGCTGGTAAATAAGTATTCAGACATTTAGTCAAAGAAGTCTGTGTTTTTTTTTATTGTTGCAGTCATTCCGGTTACAAGGCAACTTATTTATGGACAAGCTTACCGTAGACTATGTTTACAATCAAAATGATGGCAATAGCGGGGAAGGAAGGATACTTTTCATTTTTAAATCCCGGCACCAAACTAATACCCAAACTGCAAAGTGTGTAAATGTCAGCGATAAAATGACTCTCCTGAGATGAGAGAAGTCAATGTAACCTTTCCTGGCATTCTGCCTCTGCTATGCTTCTCAGATAAGTTATGGATAGCAACAACTTATACATTCTTTGACTCTTTTTTTTAATGGTAAAGTGAATATTTTGTGGCGGAAAAATTGTTTTTACAATGTTGTATTTAGATTTATAATTTTTTAGAAATATATGTTATAACTTTTTTAATGTATTTTGTACATTTTAAATCGTTCTACATGATAGATTTCATGGTTATTTTATGGTCAGTGATAGATTCACAATTCCGGAGGCTGTAGGCATGGATTATGATTTGTTTGATGTCATAGACGTCATCGGTCAAATAAACCTCGGCCCAATTTGAACAACTATTTAACCAGGAAGATCTGCTGGTTGCACTGAATCCCACTCCTGGCTCCTGATTTTTCCAGAGGAAAGGCCCCGTCACACATAGTGAGATCGTTAGCGAGATCGCTGAAGCATCACAGATTTTGTGACGCAACAGCGACATCGCCAGCGATCTTGCTACGTGTTACACATAGTGGCGACGGGGCCGCCGCTGCGATGTCGCTGATTGTGCTCGAATGTCCTAAGCCATTTTTTGATCGCTGGTGTCCCGCTGGCCAGCATGCATCGCTGTGTTTGACGCCGATGAGTGACCTCGTTGGCGAATCAGAACTCAGGGAAGCAGGCGGGAATCGTCAGAATAGCTGCTGTGTGACAAGGTCCCAACGATCGCCGAGGTCGTTATATGGATCGCAGGATCGTAGCTACATTGGTGAGTAGATCTGTCTGTTTGACAACTTACTAGCGACCATGTAGCGATGCACCTGCAATCCTTACCAGGTCGTATTGTTGTCGGGATTGCTGGAGCATCGCTATGTGTAACGGTACCTGAAGTCTTGGCCATATAGGTTTTCCTGCTGTTATAACATTGTTTTGCTATTTAAATAAATTGACTACTTTCTAATACAAGGACTGTCCAAATCTGTTAAAATGTTGCAGCTCCAACAGTGCACCTCTCTGCTCTGACTCGCAGAAGGGGGTCCAAGACAGGGGGGATAAGCCTGACTACAAACTTAAAAGGGTTTTTAACTTTCCAAAAATTGAACTCAAAATTTCTTCTGTAACATAAAATAACGAAATCAGATAGTGCTCACTCTCTCTGGGTCTATCGCCAGCTCTCCGCCACCTCTCTGATCTCAGTGGTGCGATCACACTAACAGTTCACTGAAGTGCTAGACAAGCCTTATCCATTTATACTAGTAGGCAACCTCCACCTCTCCCCATGATCGGTAAATATGTGAGCGATTCTTTTTTTTATTATGCTTTTGCGCTTTTTCCTCCTTTTATCATGGGACCTCGCTATATGACTTATGATAAAAGCCAAAGCAGAATATCAAATTGCACACACATTTCGGAATGTTTGCCTTCCTTATCGAAAAGGATGAGATCTGATTGGTAGTATGATAGGTATCTGACTGGGATCTAAGGGTGTAATATCTCTCCTTGAGGAGAGTGACAAGCCTTACAGGCAATATGCTTATTTAATTTCCCAAAGGAGCATTGGAGAGTGACATGTTTGATGTAAGGAGACTTATAGGCTATAAGTCTCCTTACATCAGACATGTCACTCTCCAAAAGGAAACACATTATCACTAAAGGTACTGTCACACTTAGCGATGCACCAGCGATCCCGACCAGCGATATGACGCGGTCAGGATCGCTGGTGCATCGCTAAGTGGTCGCTAGTGAGCTGCCACACAGGCAGATCTCACCAGCGACATCGCAGGGGTCAGGGGTCGCTACTTACTTGTAAGACGAGGCGATCCTGACGTCCTCCCGCCCGCGTCCACGCGTCGCTCGTCTCCACAGCAGGAAGCCCAGCAGGAAGCTGACGACGAGAAACAGTCCAGGGCGTTCTCGCGCGATCAGCGATAACCAGTGGGGGAGCGGTCGGAGGTAAGTATCAGACATAGCGATATTGCTAGCCATATCGCTATAACGTCACAAAAACCAGTGACGTTATAGCGATATTGCTAGCGATATCGCTTAGTGTGACAGGCCCTTTAGAACAGAGGTCCCCAACCTGTAGCTCGGGAGCCTCATGTGGCTTGGGGTCTCATGAATTGTGGCTCGCGACTGTCTGCCAGCTTGGTGCATTAGCTCCAGGTCTAGAAAACAGGTATGAAGAGCGCATCTCAAAATGCCCTGCACAGAAGAGCAGATCTGGATGCACATTTACTGGTCTTTGGGGTTTAGAGATGTTTTAGGTATGGTACGCTGGAGGAAGGTACTATTTGTTAGAGGAGGTGCTCAAAGCTGGATGTGACAGTGTGTTGGGAGTGCTTGATGGGAGAATACTGAATGGGGTATTGTGGGAACCCCTGGATATCAGTGTATTGCTTTGGAGTGATTTCTGTGGGAAAGATTTGGCTATCATTATACCTGTAATGGGGGCTTTGAATGACACTACTTTAAGGGGGTGGGAGCTGGATGTGGCTCGTGACCCTCTCTCAGTGCTGAATGTGGCTCTCAAGGTCAGAAAGGTTGGGGACCACTGCCTTAGAATTTAGTATTTCCCAAAATATGTGAATCCAAAATTTAGTCACTTTTATTCAAAGCCAAAAACATTATAGGCTCTATTTTACTAGTTATTAGAGGGCTGAAAAGGGGTTGAAACCAATTTAATTCCCATCTTGTGCTGGCCATCACCTTTCCAGTCCAGCAGCTGCTCATCTCCACATCATTGTGGTCTTTTTGCATCTTTTATAAAACTTTTTGTCTCTCTGCACTGACTAGGCTTCAAAACTGACTAAGATTCATGCAACATAATGACATCAGGGAGATGTATATTATGATGCCATGACTTTTAAGGGGCCCTCGATGCAGGACTCAGTGGGAGCGAACTTATGAAATTGTATCCTTGCCCCGACATAATGACGTTTATTTGCCTAATCAGAATGAAGTTGCAGAAGATGCAAGAAAGCTGATAAATAGCGGAGAGGGTTGGACAAATGAAATCCTGAGTGAGGTGCAATTTTAAAAAATTATATATGTTTACTAATCGATGTTGCCTGGAGAGACCTCAGAACATAGTAAGGCACATTTTACTTGCAGCAAATAAATAAGGTGCAAATTAAATGTACTGCCCAAGTTTGAATTTCAGCAGATTCACAAATGACAAGTTATAAGTTATTTTTTTATTTAGCTATTTCTTTTGAATAGTCGTATCTAATTTGAGATCCAATCTTAACAATTCCCATCACAATTTACCATTTTATTAAACCAGTGACAAACAACATGGCAAACGTTGAGTTTCAGGATTCCCCAGACCTCACATAAAATGTGCCTGTCTTCTTTGCTAATCCCCTTAGTGCCGTTGTATGTTCCAACATATGCTTCGTTTGCAACCCATGTGAATATCTCTCATGAAGTGTTTAATAAAACATAGCACCAAATAAAATCCAACGTTACATCCGCCATCAATTACACAGGTCAACGAAAAAAAATTTTTTTTCTGGTGTCCAAAATATTTTAATGAATTTGGGGTATTTTTGGGGTGCTGATTCTGAATATGTCATCAGTTTTGCCAGATTGGCTCAAGTTTTTGAGATTTTTGGTATCTTATTTATAGCACTTGTTGGTAAATGCGACGCATCATCTCATTAATTTCTTTGGATTAGTACTTGAACTGAGCAGTTCTCAATATAGTTTTGTGTTAATTAGTGTTCTAAAAGTTTGTTCATAGCTTGATTTTTGCACTAACTTTATGTTGTTGTCTGTTTTCCAGTGAAAAGCATGAACTCATCATGAAGAAGTTGTCTTAACGATCCAGACTCATTCTGTTACATTTGTGGTGAATATACACTGCCAAAACATAGAAGAAACATAACACACTTCGTAAAAAAAGTGTATTTTGCCTATTTTGGGGTTATGCTTGGGGACCAAGACAAGTTTTGGGCACCACACATAGTGTGCAAAGCATGTATCGAATTATTACGAAAATGGAGCAAAGGACAAAGAAAAAGCTTCAAATTTGGTGTTCCAATGGTGTGGAGAGAGCCAAAAAATCATCATGATGACTGTTATTTATGGTAAACACAGGTACAGGCACATCTTCACAATGAGGGACAGGCCTTCTTGCAGATTCCATGTTACTCCCATTTTCGTTTCTTATGCTTATTGAATCCTTGCACTTGCACTGCACAGAAATAACAGTCATCATGATGATTTTTTGGCTCTCTCCACACCATTGGAACACCAAATTTGAAGCTTTTTCTTTGTCCTTTGCTCCATTTTCGTAATAATTCGATACATGCTTTGCACACTATGTGTGGTGCCCAAAACTTGTCTTGGTCCCCAAGCATAACCCCAAAATAGGCAAAATACACTTTTTTTACGAAGTGTGTTATGTTTCTTCTATGTTTTGGCAGTGTATATTCACCACAAATGTAACAGAATGAGTCTGGATCGTTAAGACAACTTCTTCATGATGAGTTCATGCTTTTCACTGGAAAACAGACAACAACATAAAGTTAGTGCAAAAATCAAGCTATGAACAAACTTTTAGAACACTAATTAACACAAAACTATATTGAGAACTGCTCAGTTCAAGTACTAATCCAAAGAAATTAATGAGATGATGCGTCGCATTTACCAACAAGTGCTATAAATAAGATACCAAAAATCTCAAAAACTTGAGCCAATCTGGCAAAACTGATGACATATTCAGAATCAGCACCCCAAAAATACCCTAAATTCGATGAAATATCTTTGGCACCAAAAATGCTGTTGACCAGTGTTATCTACATCTTTGTGTAAAGCTGAATCGATCTTTCCACCAATCTTAGCAGACTCTATGTCGTTACTAGACAGGAGCGAATCCATAGACCCAGGGGAGAATCACCAAATTGACCCTATTAGCATAAAAGGGGGGAATCAATTTTCTCAAGTCTGTGATTCCGATTCCCTTCCAGTGATTGAAAAGGAAAACTTGCAGATCAATATATCTATTGTCCAGTGGATCATTGGATCCATCTCTAAGTCAAGAGTCTAGCCTAAAAATAACTTTGAACCTTTTTTTTTATTTTCCCTTATTTTAGTTTTTTATCTAATAGCGATGAGCGGAATTTGCAAAAGATTCAAATTTTAAAGAATTTGTGCTGTAGTGGCGGAGCACAGGAGAGCAGCAGCACTAAAGTGCCGGAGCACAAGAGAGCCACAGCACTATAGCGCCTGAGCATAGGAGAGCAGCAGTGCTATAGTGCCGGAGCACAAGAGAGCCGCAGCACTATAGCGCCTGAGCATAGGAGAGCAGCAGTGCGGTAGTACAGGAGAGCAGCAGCACTATAGCACCTGAGCATAGGAGAGCAGCAGTGCTATAGTGCCGGAGCACAGGAGACCAGCAGCACTGGAGCTCCTGAGCATAGGAGAGCAGCAGTGCTATAGTGCCGGAGCACTGGAGACCTGCAGCACTATAGCGCCTGAGCATAGGAGAGCAGCAGTGCTGTAGTACAGGAGAGCAGCAGCACTATAGCGCCTGAGCATAGGAGAGCAGCAGTGCTATAGTGCCGGAGCACAGGAGACCAGCAGCACTGGAGCTCCTGAGCATAGGAGAGCAGCAGTGCTGTAGTGCCAGTGCCAAAGCACAGGAGAGCAGCAGCACTGTTGCACCTGAGCATAGAAGAGCAGCAGTGCTATAGTGCCGGAGCACAGGAGAGCAGCAGCACTATAGCACCTGAGCATAGGAGAGCAGCAGTGCTATAGTGCTGGAGCACAGGAGAGCAGCAGTGCTATAGTGCCGGAGCACTGGAGACCAGCAGCACTATAGCACCTGAGCATAGGAGAGCAGCAGTGCTATAGTGCTGGAGCACAGGAGAGCAGCAGTGCTATAGTGCCGGAGCACTGGAGACCAGCAGCACTATAGCACCTGAGCATAGGAGAGCAGCAGTGCTATAGTGCTGGAGCACAGGAGAGCAGCAGTGCTATAGTGCCGGAGCACTGGAGACCAGCAGCACTATAGCACCTGAGCATAGGAGAGCAGCAGTGCTATAGTGCTGGAGCACAGGAGAGCAGCAGCACTATAGCACCTGAGCATAGGAGAGCAGCAGTGCTATAGTGCTGTAGTACAGGAGAGCAGCAGCACTATAGCGCCTGAGCATAGGAGAGCAGCAGTGCTATAGTGCCGGAGCACTGGAGACCAGCAGCACTGTAGCACCTGAGTATAGGAGAGCAGCAGTGCTATAGTGCTGGAGCACAGGAGAGCAGCAGCACTATAGCACTTGAGCATAGGAGAGCAGCAGTGCTGTAGTGCTGGAGCACAGGAGAGCAGCAGCACCATAGCACCTGAGTATAGGAGAGCAGCAGTTCTATGGTGCTGGAGCACAGGAGAGCAGCATCACTATAGCATCTAAACATAGGGGAACAGCAGTGCTGTAGTGCTGGAGCACAGGAGAGCAGCAGCACTGCATTACCTGAGTATAGTAGAGCAGCAGTGCTGTAGTGCTGGAGCAAAGGAGAGCAGCAGCACTGTAGCACCTGAGTATAGGAGAGCAGCAGTGCTATAGTGCCAGAGCACTGGAGACCAGCATCACTGGAGCTCCTGAGCATAGGAGAGCAGCAGTGCTGTAGTGCCAGTGCCAAAGCACAGGAGAGCAGCAGCACTGTAGCACCTGAGCATAGGAGAGCAGCAGTGCTGTAGTGCTGGAGCACAGGGGAGCAGCAGCATTATAGCACCTGAGTATAGGAGAGCAGCAGTGCTGTAGTGCCAGTGCCAAAGCACAGGAGAGCAGCAGCACTGTAGCACCTGAGCATAGGAGAGCAGCAGTGCTGTAGTGCTGGAGCACAGGGGAGCAGCAGCATTATAGCACCTGAGTATAGGAGAGCAGCAGTGCTGTAGGGCTGGTGCACAGGGGAGCAGCAGCACTATAGCACCTTAATATAGGTGAGCAGCAGTGCTGTAGTGCTGGAGCACTTGAGAGCAGCTGTGCTAGAGCACTGGAGGACAGACGAAGCGCAACACAGTGCATGACCTGTAACACTGTCAGGTCTGGCGCTCTCCAGCTCTTCTGCTTTCCTGTGCTCCCGTGCTCTAACAATATGAAGTGACATGGAGACTACAGATTGAGAACATGCTACAAATATAGCATTGAAGGGGGCCTTGGTAAAATGTCAGCACCCTGCAATCACATCATAGTTGGTTTAATGGCCCCTATGGGATCATGCAACTTAAATGTCCCTGACAGAGATTGCAACTGATATTCCCCATAGGGAGGATGGAGGGAAAAAAATAAATTTAACATTGTCTCATAGATTACAAAGATCCATAAGAATATGTAGATAGGATGATATGTAAAGAAAAAGTTGTATTTCTTAGAAAGCGGCAAAATTGCAAAATAAAAAGTGCACTTCCTATTTTTAGCAAAGTCTTCAGGTTCATTAATTGCAACTTTTCTATTTTGCTATTTAATTTTTTTGCACTTTTTTCCCCATTTTTTGTGTACATGGTTATGGCAATATAAGCACACAGACATCAATGAGCTGTCACATGGAGACCTGTCTGTATGGAAAATAATATTTCTTTTAAGTCCGCTCCTTTCTTCTGTCGCGATGTTAAAGTCTCTTATGTTGAATCATAAATGGGTGGCTTTTGGCATTTCTTATTGTTACATTTTACATATTATCAAAAGGGTATCTGACAGATTTTACTATATCCAAGGCAGGAATTAGTTGAGTGCTTTGAAGTTCTGGCAAATTTGTCAGTAAAGTCAAGGCTGGAGTAATAACTGTGTGACACAATGCTGTGCCAAGTCGTACTATTTGTTATTTTATTTAGCCGCTTCTTCATCAATTGTTTCAAAAATGCCTTAATATTATGAAATTATCAGAGTTGTCTCATTCAGAAAAAAGTAATGTAAAAATGGTGTACAACCTGAACAAAACACTTTTGCAATTATAAAGTAAAAGTAAAACCTTGGTTCAAATTTGAACAATTGACATGTGAAACGAATAATGAGAAAATATTACAAAATTTCCTTTGTAGGAATGGAGGGATATGCAATTTACATTGAATAAATGTAGTTGAAATAAAATCTGTTGGGAAAGGGTTAAAAAAAATCTAATACCTCCTCTCGCTCCTCCACATAATAGCAGCTTTTCCCAGATTATCTGATCAGATAAACTTTGGTCTTCTTCTCCTTCTAGATTTTCTGGGTGGAGCACCAATGATCTAAGCCAATTTATACTTTTTATGCCTTTGACATCAATGTTGTCCACTACTCTCCATGTGGTCACGTGGGACATGACGCACATCATTGATTTGAGTGAAGGGTACAGAGCCCTTAATGAGGCGGTGCCCAACGGATGACCCAAAAGGAGAAGGCCAGAGAAGATCTGATGGAGAGAGCCACACTGGGTTTGGCAAAGGCTGGAGACAAGCATATTTTGTTAACCCATTTTCAGCCTACAGATTCCAGAAAAATGGCAGCCGCCCTCAAAAATTTGAATTCCAATAATAGCATCATTCATATAAGAGGATGTCACGTGTGCATTATTAGGATATTTTCACATTGCATTTCCGCACCTGTTCGATGGCCCCATTGGAGCTTATGTCCAAACCCCCCGCAAAACAAGATTTGGACGTATGTGCCGATGGGGCCATAGCCTATAATGGTGCCGGCAGAGTGAATGTGGACTCTGCCATGCTTAATTTTCAAGCGTGTATGCTTACCGGAGGCTAGGGGGTCACAGAACGGGTGCCGAATTGCAATGTGAAAGTACCCTTACTGGAGTCAATGCTCACAGGAAAGAGAACCACTTTGCATTTGAAACCTCCCTTCTGAGCAACGTAGGGGAAAGTAAAATGGTCAGCCAATGGAGGAAGGGAGGATAAAGCTCTGCTTTATCAATAGCTGGCTTTTGGAGGTTGGCGAACTTGAACTTAAAAGTCTGTCATTCATACCAGACAGTTACTGTCCGGTGCTAAACACCGAACTCGGACTTTCCATAGCAGTCCATTGAAATGTGTTCCAAGAGGAGAGAGAGAGAATTTTGCAGCTCAAAATTCTGGGTCCTCATTGTCCTCAGTGGGGTTCGTGCTCTTATTGAAGGTTAGGTACAATTCTGGTACCTGAACCAAGCTTTGGAATAAAGTTCAGGTCAGGTAGCAGGACACAAACTTCTATGGGTCCGCTCATGCCTACTGGCTTACTCTAAGATGGAAATAAGCCTAATATCCTTATTCATGCTACCATTGTAAAGTGCAAAATAAGTGTGTTTCAACTTGCTTACATAGAACATAGCAATGTGAGAAGTGTGGTGGGTAAAAAGTAATGGCAAACTCTTTATCAAGGGCACATTAAGATGTCCGCATTCACCAACAGTGTGCCACTCAGATGTCACACAGATGGCACCGTTGTGCTGTCTGCTTTTATTTTTGATCCATTTATTTCAGTTGACAAGTTGGATTTGCACCTCAGATCAAAAGTGGACATCTTGGGACATGTGAACAGCCACATAGACTATCATGGGTGCATATTCTGTCCATGAAGAATGTGAATAAAAGATGTCTGAATGAAGAATTCATGGCACATTTTGCTGATTTCTGTATTAATTCTTTCCCTCTTTGATTCCTGTTTGTGGACCTTCAAGTTCAGAGCTCAGTGGGTGGGAATGCTTCTTTTTCTTCCTCCACCTCTCATTTCCTGTTTTTTTTTCACTATCCACACTGTTCTTACAGAGTGTGCAATCTGGATTTCAATGAGAACAGGGAGCTCAGATTTTGTATAGGTCCAAATAGGAACTTGTTCTGTTCGGATCTCCAGTTCTTTAGGGTAAAGACCTAGGATCAGACTACAAATCAGACTACAAAAAGAGTTTGTTTTGGGGTTTATAAGTTTGGAAGATTAACTTCCTATGATGACTAAAGATCTGCTTATGCGATAATTACAAAGGTACGGTACTTTTTCTTTTTTGCACATATTGAATGAAAGAAAGCTTCAACTATTAGTAAGTCTTATAAATAACTTTTGTCCATGTTCATCCACAAAACTCTTTTCCCCTTCGGCTTTGAATTAACATATTGTCTACAGTGCAACCTTGATGGAACTTGCAGGGTATAAAAGTATTCAATTAGCAGTGAGTTTAGCAAAGGGCTTAATTGTGCTACTGTTTTTGTCTTTATAGGAAATTAATTATGTTTTTATGCAGAAACAATCAAAATGAATCAAGGTGAGATTTAAAATAGTGAATAACTCTAAAAGGCTAAAAAAAATGTAGCATCTGAATATGATTTATTGCTGCAGTCATATAAAAGGGAACTAGTAGTTACTAAAGTGCAACCTTCCAAACAATGGAACCTTTTTAATGTGATACATAATGGAAGTCTACATTCCCCAGAACTTGGTTTCATGGGTTACCACCACTCAAATATATATATATAGGTGTTTTTATTCCTTTTCTCTAGATATGTCTCCTGTCCACAAGTGATATCAATACATGTCATTAATTATTTCATGGATTAATTGACCCCTTAGAGGAGTGAGTTTTTCTATTTTAACTGGGAGCATACAATTCGTGTCACAACCACTTAGAGGGCAAATGTTGACACTTGTAACATAAATATTTCCCGACAGAGCATTGCAAATTCATGCAAAATGTCTCATGCCAGATATTTCCGGATATATCGTGCAAAGAGGAAAGGTAATAATGGAGACATCTATATTTAGGAGTATGCAAACCCAATTTGTCAAATGGACCAAGTACTTGTATTACTTCTAAATTTGAACAGCCATCTAAAAGAAGGTGCATGCATAAAATAATTATGCATGATCAATCGAAGATTTTCCATCCGATTCTTGATTAAAATATTTCAAAAACTTGCATTTCATATTGTAAAAATTGGCACTCATGATAAATCTAAACATGACGTAATCGGTGGGTGGAGAGAGGAATGCAACCCTGCACCAGGCGAAGAGGCCGGTCCCGATCCTGAGTGAGGCAGTTTCTGGAGCTACATGATGTAGTTTCCAACGCATTTCAGGGAAGAAAAAATCCTTAATCATGGATGAAGAATACAACAACATATCCTGTGTTTAAATAGAAAACCTTGCTCCTCTAAGAGGGGTGTTATATGTATATCATATACTGCCCTCGCCGCACTTAATATCTGAGATGAGAGCTGAAGCTGTCAGTTAATCACACTCAGGTCTGCTCTGCTCCAGCACATGTCATCACTGTGAAGTCAGGAGAGCAGACTGTTTCTCAATGTTATTGTGGGGCTTGATCTTCTCTTCCCAATGTGTTGCTATCTGCTTATGATTGGTCAGTATCAGAAAGAAGAAAGAAGTACACGCCTTCAGTGAAATCTCTCTGGTAATGGCTGCATAAACTTAAAACAAATTAACTGTGTAGGTGCAAAAAATTTTGATACCTAATATCTCATCAAAGGAGCACCAAAGTTTAAAAAACAAACAAATAAAGCAATATCTTATACTGCTTTTCAGCCACTATTACATCTTGTTAAGTCTCCTCATCTCGGCATGCTTAGCATGTCATTCTCCACAAGGAGAAATTATACTTCTTGGATATCGGTCAGACGCCTCTCACACAGCCAAACCAGATCTCACACTTTGCACTGACGAGAGGCAGTACCCCAAAACACAGAGTCTGCAAATTGAGATTCTGGTTTTGGCCTTTATCCTAAGTCATGTGACAAGGCTCGTTAAAGGGTTGACATTGACTTTTAGGATTGCTACTTCCAATAGGTGGCACTACAGTTCTAGTCCTCTTCCTCTCTGAAGAGACAATTTGCATAATTCCCGGAGAAGCATTGCTGCTTTAAGTCTCCTCATCTCGGCATGCTTAGCATGTCATTCTCCGCAAGGACAAATGATACTTCTTACATATCGGTCAGACGCCTCTCACACAGCCAAACCAGATCTCACACTTTGCACTGACAAGGGGCAGTACCCCAAAACAGTGTCTGCAAATTGAGATTCTGGTTTTGGCTTTTATATTAAGTCATGTAACAAGGTTCGTTAAAGGGTTGACATTGACTTTTAGGATTGCTACTTCCAATAGGTGGCACTAGAGTTCTAGTCCTTTTCCTCTGTGAAGAGACAATTTGCATATTTCCCAGAGGAGCAATGCGGCTTTAGGGCTCCTCATCTCGGCATTCTTAGCATGTCATTCTCCGCAAGGAGAGACAATACTTCTTGGATATAGTTCAACATGAAAAATTTGGTGAAAGGTCTTTTCCAACGTAATTTAAATAAAGATAAAGGTAGACACATCTGTATGTGTCAAGTTTTTTTTTAAGACTAACCCAAGTAAGAATATATCTAGAACCTATAGCTCCAAATATCAGACAGATGGAATGTTTTTTTTTGGGTACATATTGTGTGTACTTTCATGGCAGCTACATTAATTTATTCCACTGGAAAGTCACTGGGATCTCACTAATTACTGAGCTGAAGCTTGCAGAAATGCCAGCTTTATCTACTCGCATAGCAGGTGCTCTACAGCAAACAAACAAGATTTTCACAAATTAATAAAATAAGTTCCAAATGCATTGATTGATCGGATGAATCATGGCTCAGGGTCCAAAGAAGTTTTGCCGCTACTTTAGTTTAGCTAAAATGACAGTGATCAGCCTTTTATACGAGGATGTGCATGTGTTTCAGTCGTTCCAATGTGACTGCAATGAGCAAAGTGAAGTGTGGATACATGGAGGTGCAAAACTATAGAAGGTGCGAATCATAAATGATGCGTGTAAATCAGTAACCCGTTTGCCGCTAGTTATCTAAAACTTGGAAGCTTCTGGCAGCATCTGTGTGCTTACATTTATGATAGTTTAAAAAGAGAAGAATACATGATGGATGGAAACGCAGCGGTTAAAGTATAAACAGACCTACTGATGTTATCTTCCCGGCACTGTACTGACATGTCCCACTATTAGTATGGTATAGAATTACTGCAGGGCAGCTTATATAGGTAACAGCTAATCAGGCTGAAAGAAAAAGAAAGCTATGTGTTTATACTTGGCCACTGGGGTGTGTTTTATCCAGCAACAGCGCCACTGACGTCTATGGCCATTGCCTGGTATTGCAGCTCAGACCTACTAAAGTGAAGGTAGCTGAACTCAAATTGTAGATTCAGCTTAGATTTCAGTGTTCTACCATATTGCAAGATTATATAATACTAAGGGAGATTTCCTTTCACCAAGAGTGAACAATTCTGCACCACGTTCAAGATGCAATTTTTTCAACACATTTGTTGGAATGCTCAACAATGGAAATGTGGCATATTAAGAAATATGTGGGGTCTGATGTATGACAGTTTTACTTGTCCGAATCCTACTGTCTATGTACGGACCACAATGTCTGGACCATTCCTAGAACTCCTGACCTGAAATAATAGGCTCACAGGCATAAAAGGAGACAAGGAACGGCAGCAGCACGGGCAATTAGAGAGAGGGTGCGCACGCCTCTAAGGACTTGATTCAAAAGTCACCAATGGTCCAAAAATATGGAGAGTGAGGCAACGCATCCAGTGAAATGAACCTTTTATTCACCCCTACCAGGGTGTAGGCATGGGGCGAATGAAAGGTGCGTTTCACTGGAAGCGCTGCCTCACTTGCCTCACTCTCCATATTTTTGGACTATTGGTGACTTTTGAATCAAGTCCTTAAAGGCATGCATCCCAACTTTTTAAAAGCTCATATAGCCATGTATATAAGGCTTTTAGTTTGGGTCAAGAAATATGTGGCCGGTCCAGAAACACCTACGTACATATAAGTATAAAGTCAGCCCAAGACAATATCCCTACGTTTCCCTCTTGCTGCCTTCTTGCCTGTGACCGACCGGCTTTCCACTCTTTCTGCATCCGAAATTGGCGCCCGAGTGGCATAGGAAGTACAGTGGAAAGTCTGAACTATGGCTCCTCTCCTTTACCTGCATGGTTCAGGGTTACAACTGCTTCCTATACTACTGTGGTGGCTATATTAGTTGGATGGAAATGCCGGTCTCGTTGGAAGAGGCAGAGGACAGCAGGTAGGTGACTGTACATGACAAATGTCCAGTATGGACAGTATGGACACTTTTCAGTGCCGGGTGGGAGAGTCAGTGCTGTCTATGTGCATAGCATTGACCAATATGAGCGTATGTGTCAGTTCACATAAAATAATGAAACCAAATTCCCCTTTTCAGACATAAATCCAAAGGGACAAAAGTGGTGCAAAGTTAATAAAAAAGGTGCAAAAACTTGATAAATGTGACAAAAAATATTCCTAGAGTCACAAAGCATTGCCAAAAAATTAATAACTTGCACTCGTGTTTGCATCATCTAAAAGATAGACAATTTTTTTTAATCAGCCCAACAATTTCAAAATTTTTTTTTTTAATGTAAAGAGAAAAAGTTAAATGGAAAATTGAACGTAAAGGAATCCACTGTGAAAGCTCCAGGAGCAATTAAAAAATAAAAGCACTGTGTGTGAAATCATCCTTAAGCCCCCATCATACATAGCTGCTGAGTCACATGTTTTGTGACAAAACAGCGATCTCACCAGCGAGATCGCTGTGTGTGACACTTACCAGCGACCGGCCCCCCTGCCGGTTATCGCTGATCGTCCTGGAATGGCCAGGACATTTTTTTCATCGCTGGTCTCCCACTGGCCAGCACGCATCACTGCTTGTGACAGGCAGGAGGCCAGCGATCAGCGAGCAGGAGCTGGTAACCAAGGTACACATCGGGTTTCTAAGTGCTGCACCCGTACCTTGGTTACCAGCTCCCTGCATCAGCGTGCTGGTAACTAAGGTACACAGTGGGTAACCAAGCGATGTGCGTCGCTTGTTACCTTTTTGTCGCTGGTGCTGATCGCTGGTGAAGCTGCCTGTTTGGCAGCTCACCAGCGATCATGTAGCGACACACCAGCGATCCTGACAAGGTCATATCGTTGTCGGGATCACTGGTGCATCGCTATGTGTGACGGTGCCCTTAAAGAGATTGGGGTTTTTAGGCATAATGGGTTCTAAGGTTGGAGATTAGTGTTGAGCATTCTGATACTGCAAATATCGGGTATCGGCCGATATTCGCTGTATCGGAATTCCGATACCAAGTACCAATATTTTTACAAAATCGGATACCGGAATCGGAAGTCCCCATAATGCAATGAGCCAATGTTGTGGCTGTGATTGGCTGCTGAAATGATGTCATGATGATGGGCGGTCTGTGCGCATGATGATGCGCGGTCTGTGCAGACCTGCCGGACGTCTGTGCGGGCGTGCCGGGGGTCTGTGCGGGCGTGCCGGGGGTCTGTGTGGGCCTGCCAGGGGTCTGTGCCGGCTACCGGGGGTCTGTGTGGACTGCCGGGGGTCTGTACGGGCCTGCCGGGGATCTGTGCTGGCTGCCGGGGGTCTGTGCAGACTGCCAGGGGTCTGTATTGGCCTGCCGGGGGTCTGTGCCGGCTGCCGGGGAACTGTGCAGACTGCCGAGGGTCTATGCGGGCCTCCCGGGGGTCTGTACGGGCCTGCAGGGGGTCTGTGCCAGCTGCCGGGGGTCTGTGCGGACTGCAGGGGGTCTGTGTGGACTGCGGGGCTCTGTGTGGGCCTGCCGGGGGTCTGTGCTGACTGCCGGGGGTCTGTGCGGGCCTGCCGGGGGTTGTGTGTGTGTGCAGGCATCGTCCGATGGGACTACAAGTCCCATCTGGCTATGCCTGCTACAATGATAGTGATTGACACATTAGCCAATGGTGGGACTGTAGTAGTCCCATCATCCGGCTAATGTGTTGAATGTAAAAAAAAAAATATACATACTACATACATACTACATATATACAACATTCATACAACATACATGCATACTACATACATACTACATATATACTACATTCATACAGCATACATACTGTGAGAATCATGTGGGAATAGTGGATGAGGGCAGGTATATCTCGCCCAGATACCTTTCCTATGTGGCCTAGTCTGGTCAGTAGCGCACCTGGTTACTAATGAATAACGGGAGGCGGATTTAAAAGGATGCCAGGTGGTTGTGTGAGTGTCTCAGCCTGGGAACACAGAGAGCCTGTCTGTGTGAGAGACACACGTGAGTGAAAGCAGTGCCCACTGCAACTGTGGTTTGGCTGGACGGGAGAAGCCCACCAGTTGGTAGTTAGGTTGGACCTTGTTTAGTTAGTGCCGGACAGGCAAGGATTTGTTTTATGTTTTATTTCCTTTATGCATTGCTTTCACCGTTAATAAACCTGACCCAGTGTCAGTTATACCCGAATCCCAGCTCTGCGCCTGAGTTTCATGCTGAACGCACGTGACCTTTGACCCCAGCAAAGGTGATCCCGGAGTGTTTTATCACATTGTGGTGGAGAACGCGGGCATCACGTTGCAAGCATGAGCATGGAGGACGTGGTGAAAGCGCTGATACAGTCCACCGCCATCCAGCAAGAAGCTAATCGGGTGATGATGGCCCAGCTGAAGGAGTTGGTGGACATGACAGTTACCGATTGTTCGCTTCTCCAGCAGGTGGCGCAGCGCCTGGCAAGCCTACATGAAGTTAACCTGGAAGCCGAGTCGAGAATGATTCACGTGAGTCGGTACTGGCAGAAGATGACGACCGAAGATGACGTCGAGGCATACCTGACCACGTTTGAACGGACGGCGGTGCGAGAAAAATGGCCGAAGGCACGATGGGCCGGCCTGATCGCCCCGTTTCTTTCCGGTGAGGCCCAAAAGGCTTATTATGACTTAGAGCCTGAAGCTGTGCAGGACTTTGACAAACTGAAAGCCGAGATCTTGGCCCGGCTGGGAGTGACGACCGCTGTCCGTGCACAGAGAGTGCATCAATGGACTTATCAGCCAGATAAACCACCGCAGTCACAGATGTTCAACCTGATCCACGTGACGAAGAAGTGGCTACAACCCGAGGTGTTGACAGCGCCAGAGATAATCCAGAGAGTCGTCATGGACAAGTACCTGAGAGCTCTACCGCCAGCCCTGAGGAAGTGGGTAAGCCATGGAAATCCTACGACGGCAGATCAACTGGTGGATCTGGTTGAATGTTATTCCGTGGTGGAAGGACTCCGAGACGACGCTACCCCACCTCGTTCTTCATCGTCTCCACGTGGAACCGGTAAGACTGTTCCAGGGAGTAGGGGAGATGGAAAAATCCCTAAGACAGCTGGGGGAGGAAAACGGGACTGCCCGCACTGCGAGGCCGAAAGTAATGAACTATGGTCTAAGCAAGGGGCCTGTTAGGTGTTTCTGCTGCCAAGAGATGGGACACATTGTTGCGAACTGTCCGCTCACTACTGAACCCATGCAGTGCGACGTCACAGACTCTAAAAACCGCATGTCTATGGTTGCACGGGTAGTGAGTGTGAATGCTGGTCAAAAGGAGGTGGAAAAACACTTGTGTGATTTAACTGTTGATGGAAAAAATGTGGTGGCATTGTTAGACTCGGGAAGTGTAGTGACTCTGGTGAAGGCCAGTCTGGTGTCAGCCCCGACTGGACCATCAGACAAATTTTCTGTAACGTGTGTGCATGGAGACACCTGTTCGTACCTCACCACGGTCATATGCATTACTACTTCCTATGGGTCTGTGCAACATAAAGTGGGACTCGTCCCGGCGTTATTGCATGATGTTATCCTGGGCCGGGATTTTCCCCACTTCTGGCAATTGTGGGAGAATCAGTTGATACCCCAGGGTAATAGTGTACATGATTCTTCTCCCAGGGCATGTGTGGGTCCCGAACCCCTGGAAGAGATCTCCCCGGAAGGCTCGGGGGAAGAGTCTGCTGGAAATGACCTGCAGTTCCCGTTTTCAGTCATGGCGGGTGATACGGAGGAGACCGGAGAAGAGGAGGAGGCCGACAGCCGTCCACCTCCCCTTTTGCCGGATTTAGAAGTTCAGAAAGATGACTTCCAAAGCGAGCAAATAAAGGATCCTACCCTTTCTCAGGCTAGGACAAATGTAAAAGTGATAAATGGGGTACCCGTAGAACCTGGCTCTAGGCTGGCATATCCTTACATGGTTCTGGAGAATGATTTACTCTATCAGATAGAGAAAAAGGGGGAAGACACGGTGCAACTATTAGTCGTGCCAAAACCCTACCGGCGGCAGGTGCTGGACGTGGCCCACGGACATGTGATGGGAGGTCACCTGGGAGTCCAGAAAACCACCGAAAGGATATTACACTGTTTTGTTTGGCCAGGTATGCATCACGATATTCGTGTATATTGTGAGTCTTGTCCTGACTGCCAAGTCTCTGCACCTAAGCCCCGGTTCTGTAGCCCTTTGGTACCCCTACCTATTGTTGAAGTCCCATTTGAGAGGATTGGGATGGATTTAGTTGGGCCCCTTCCACGGTCTGCACGTGGACACCAACATATCCTGGTCATCTTGGATTATGCCACTCGTTACCCGGAGGCCATCCTTTTGCGTAACACGGCCACCAAGACGATTGCCAAGGAACTGGTGCATGTGTTTAGTCGGGTCGGTATACCAAAACAGATACTCACCAACCAGGGGACCCCCTTTATGTCCAGGGTAATGAAGGAGCTCTGCCGATTGTTACAAATCGAACCGTTACGCACATCCGTGTATCACCCTCAAACAGACGGGTTGGTCGAACGGTTCAATAAAACCCTGAAGCAGATGCTGAGAAAGGTGATAGACAAGGATGGGAAGAACTGGGACTATTTACTTCCATATTTGCTTTTTGCCATCAGGGAAGTACCCCAGTCTTCCACGGGATTCTCACCTTTCGAGTTATTGTACGCCCGACGTCCTCGCGGACTGTTAGACGTTGCAAAAGAAACCTGGGAGGGTCAGGTCACTCCGTTTAAAACGGTGATAGATCACGTCACACAAATGCAGGGCCATATTGTGGCTGTTATGCCTATCATCAAAGAACACATGATGCAGGCTCAAGGAGCCCAAAAAAGAATCTATGATAGGGGGGCCAAGATCCGTATGTTTGCACCCAGAGATAGGGTGTTGATCCTGGTCCCCACGGTGGACAGTAAGCTCCTGGCAAAGTGGCAGGGCCCCTTTGAGATTAAGGAAAGAGTTGGTGAAGTAAACTACAAAGTATACCAGGCAGGTAAACGGAAACCTGAACAGATTTATCATGTAAATCTGATAAAACCCTGGAAAGATCGGTCTGCCTTGTCAGCGGAGCTGACCCGTCCCATCTGCTCGCATACCGTACCGGAGGTACGGGTTGCAGAGACTCTCTCGGAGCGGCAAAAGACTGAGGTCAGGCAGTTTCTACTTCACAACCAAAAGTTTTTCTCAGAAAAACCCGGGCAGACTACGCTAATGAAACATGACATCGTAATGGAACCTGGTGTCACAGTTCACGTAAAACCCTACCGAATCCCGGAAGCACGCCGTGAAGCCGTTTCCCAAGAAGTGAAGGCAATGTTAGAGTTAGGAGTCATTGAGGAATCGCACAGTGCTTGGTCCAGCCCGATTGTGCTAATTCCTAAACCGGACGGCACCATCCGGTTCTGCAATGACTTCAGGAAACTGAATGCGGTCTCAAAATTTGATGCCTACCCTATGCCCCGGGTCGACGAGCTAATAGATCGGTTAGGAAAAGCCCGGTATATTATGACCCTAGATCTAACAAAGGGGTATTGGCAGATCCCTCTGGCTGAGGCTGCCAGAGAAAAGACAGCATTTGCTACGCCGGAAGGTTTATTTCAGTATGTATATATGCCGTTTGGCCTGCACGGGGCACAGCGACCTTCCAGAGACTGATGGATCGAGTCCTGAGGCCACATAGGCGGTACGCTTTGGCCTATTTAGATGACATTGTCATTTACAGCTTGGACTGGGAGACTCATCTCCAGAAAGTGCAAGCTGTGATTGACGACCTGTGGGAGGCAGGTCTAACCGCGAACCCCAAGAAATATCACATCGGGCTAGAAGAAGCCCGGTATTTGGGGTATGTAATTGGGAGGGGTATTGTTAAACCCCAGCTCGATAAGATTCAGGCGGTTCAGGACTGGCCACAACCTGTCAACAAGATGCAGGTGCAAGCCTTTCTGGGGATCGCCGGCTATTATCGCCGGTTCATACCCAATTTTGCAGCCATCGCTACCCCCCTGACGGATCTTACAAAAGGGAAAGACTCCATCATGATTAAATGGAGTTTAGCGGCTGAAGAAGCCTTCCATAGCCTAAAACGGGCACTTTGCTCTCAACCAGTACTGGTGACTCCGGACTTCTGCAGCGAGTTTGTGGTACAAACGGATGCCTCTGATACCGGTATCGGGGCCGTACTGTCACAAGTGAGGGACGGAGTGGAACACCCAGTCCTCTATCTCAGCAGGAAGCTGAACAAACATGAGCAAAAGTATGCAGTCATAGAAAAAGAGTGCCTAGCCATTAAGTGGGCTCTAGAGGCCCTCAAATATTACCTGGTGGGCCGAAAGTTCAGGCTGATCACTGACCATGCCCCTCTCAAGTGGATGCACTTGAACAAGGAACGGAATAGCTGGGTGACCCGGTGGTTCCTTGCCCTGCAGGCCTACACTTTTACGGTGGAGCACCGCCCAGGGGTACAGATGGGGAATGCAGATGCCCTGTCCCGAGTGCACTGTTTGGCGGGTGTCATTGCTCGACCGGAGTGGTCTGAGCAGAGGGGGGGGATATGTGAGAATCATGTGGGAATAGTGGATGAGGGCAGGTATATCTCGCCCAGATACCTTTCCTATGTGGCCTAGTCTGGTCAGTAGCGCACCTGGTTACTAATGAATAATGGGAGGCGGATATAAAAGGATGCCAGGTGGTTGTGTGAGTGTCTCAGCCTGGGAACACAGAGAGCCTGTCTGTGTGAGAGACACACGTGAGTGAAAGCAGTGCCCACTGCAACTGTGGTTTGGCTGGACGGGAGAAGCCCGCCAGTTGGTAGTTAGGTTGTACCTTGTTTAGTTAGTGCCGGACAGGCAAGGATTTGTTTTATGTTTTATTTCCTTTATGCATTGCTTTCACAGTTAATAAACCTGACCCAGTGTCAGTTATACCTGAATCCCAGCTCTGCGCCTGAGTTTCATGCTGAATGCACGTGACCTTTGACCCCAGCAAAGGCGATCCCGGAGTGTTTTATCACAATACATACTACAGATATACAACATACATACATACTACATACATACTACATACATACTACATATATACTACATTCATACAGCATACATACATACTACATACATACTACATATATACTACATTCATACAACATACATACATACTACATACTACATACACACTTCATATATACTACATTCATACAGCATACATACATACATACTACATAATACATGCATACTACATATATACAACATTCATACAACATACATGCATACTACATACTACATACATACTTCATATATGCTACATTCATACAACATACATACATACATACTACATACATACTACATATATACTACATTCATACAACATACATACATACTACATACATACTACATATATACTACATACATACTGCATATATACAACATTCATACAACATACATACATACTACATACATACTACATATATACTACATTCATACATCATACATACATACTACATACATACTGCATTCATACAACATACATACATGCATACTACATACTACATACATACTACATATATACTACATTCATACAACATACATGCATAGTACATACTACATACATGCAACATGCATACAACATGCTACAGACATACAACATACATACTACATACATGCTACATACAATACATTCATACAATACATACATATAGACATACAGTACATATAACATACAGACTTGATAAACGAGGAGGGGGTGTTGCATTGTATGTTAGAAACGCGTATATCTGCACAGAGATTGAAGCTTCAGAGACTGGGAGTTCTGTGGAAACTGTTTGGGTAAGAATACAAGGACAGAACAATGGAAAGGACACCATTGTAGGCATTTACTACAGGCCGCCTGTGCAAGCTGAAGATATGGATGAACTCTTTATGCATCAAATGGCCAAGTTCTCCAAAAAATATGACATAGTTGTCATGGGAGATTTCAACTATCCAGACATTTGTTGGGAATCTCTCTCAGGCAAAACTAACAGGTCAAGGAAATTCTTATCCTCTCTTGCTGACAACTTTATCTTCCAAAAGGTAGGGGAGAAAACAAGGGGAACTGCTACCTTGGATCTAATCCTTATAAACAGGGAGGAAATGGTTGAGGAGGTAAAAGTGGCTGGAACCCTAGGAAGGAGCGACCATGCTATTTTAGAATTTTGGATAACTAGAGGAGGAAGACCTGTGAAGACTCAGACGTCAAGGTTAGATTTCAGAAAGGCAGATTTTAAGGGATTCAGAAAGATAATTGGAGGGATCCAATGGCTGGATATCCTTAAAGACAAAAATGTCCAGGAAGGAGGGGAAATCTTGAAAAATGAAATTCTCAAAGCACAGTTGTTAACAATTCCAAAAAGAGGGAAAAATAGGAAGCATTTAAGGAAACCAGGATGGGTGAACACAGAACTTAAGCACATGCTAAAAAGGAAGAAAAAAATGTTTATAAAATGGAAAGAGGGAGGCATATCTAAAGAAGAATATAATGCTGTCTGCAGAACCTGCAGGGCACAAATCAGATTATCTAAAGCTGACAATGAATTGAGGCTTGCAAGAGATGTCAAAAGCAATAATAAAGGATTTTGGGGATATGTCAAAAGTAAAAGAAAAGTCAAAGATGCTATAGGATTTTTACAGGATGAAAATGATGAAATGGTAAGACAGGATGTTGAGAAGGCTGAACTTTTAAATTCCTATTTTGCATCTGTTTTCTCTCAGAAAGGAAATGTAACACCAACTGTTATTCACTGTCCTATTAACGGAATAGAAGAATCCAGGATATCTATAAACAGAAAGATAGTGAGGAAACACTTAGCTAACCTAAATGAATTCAAGTCTCCAGGTCCAGATGAATTACACCTCAGAGTACTGAAGGAGATAGCAGAAGAAATTTTTGAACCCCTCTCCATAATCTTTGAAAATTCTTGGAGAACAGGAGAAGTGCCAGAAGACTGGAGAAGAGCAAATGTTGTTCCTATCTTCAAAAAGGGGAAGAAGGTGAACCCAGGCAACTATAGGCCGGTGAGTCTGACTTCTATACCAGGAAAGATCTTTGAACAAATTATTAAA
The DNA here is from genome assembly GCF_039654945.1 of Dendrobates tinctorius. Lineage (NCBI taxonomy): Eukaryota > Metazoa > Chordata > Amphibia > Anura > Dendrobatidae > Dendrobates > Dendrobates tinctorius. The sequence goes on along the minus strand of NW_027361810.1, from coordinate 18,564,594 downwards.
CAACATGTATGTCAATACCTGGATAAGAATGAAGTGATTAAACAGAGTCAGCATGGGTTTGTAACTAATAAGTCATGTCAGACTAACTTAATTTCCTTCTATGACGGTATCACTGATTGGGTGGATCAAGGAAATGCTGTAGATATAGTATATCTTGACTTCAGCAAAGCATTTGACAAAGTCTCTCATACAATCCTTATTGAAAAAATGACTAAGTATGGAATGGACAAGGCAACTGTTAGGTGGATTCATAACTGGCTTAGTGATCAGACCCAAAGAGTGGTCGTAAATGGCTGCACATCCAGTTGGAAGAATGTCTCAAGTGGGGTACCACAGGGCTCTGGCCTGGGCCCTGTATTGTTCAACATATTTATCAACGATTTAGATGAAGGAATTGAGGGTAAACTGATTAAATTTGCTGATGACACAAAGCTAGGAGGGATAGCTAATACTAGAGAAGAGAGAGAGAGGATTCAAAAAGATTTAAATAAACTGGAGAAGTGGGCAGCAACTAACAGAATGGTTTTTAACAGGGAGAAATGCAAAGTACTACATCTGGGCAATAAAAATGAAAAAAGCATATATAGAATGGGAGGAATAGGGCTAAGTGACAGCACTTGTGAAAAAGACTTGGGTATACTAATAGATCACAGACTGAATATGAGTCAACAGTGTGATGCAGCAGCAAAAAAGGCAAATGCAATTCTAGGATGTATTAACAGAAGCATACAGTCTAGATCACGTGAAGTCATTATTTCCCTCTACTCCTCTTTGGTCAGACCTCATCTGGAATATTGTGTCCAGTTTTGGGCACCACATTTTAAAAAAGACATCAACAAACTGGAGCAAGTTCAGAAAAGAGCGACCAGAATGGTGACCGGTCTGCAAACCCTGTCTTATGAGGAAAGGTTGCAGGATTTGGGAATGTTTAGTTTGCAAAAGAGAAGACTGAGAGGAGACTTAATAGCTGTCTACAAATATCTAAAGGGCTGTCACATTGTAGAAGGATCAACTTTATTCTCATTTGCACAAGGAAAGACTAGAAGCAATGGGATGAAACTGAATGGGAGGAGACACAGATTAGATATTAGAAAAAACTTTTTGACAGTTAGAGTGATCAATGAGTGGAACAGGCTGCCACGAGAAGTTGTGAGTTCTCCTTCAATGGAAGTCTTCAAACAGAGGCTGGACAGACATCTGACTGGGATGATTTAGCGAATCCTGCTTTGAGCAGGGGGTTGGACCAGATGGCCCAGGAGGTCCCTTCCAACTCTACGATTCTATGATTCTATAAACGAGTTCATTTTCCCCTTCATTACTGAGGCCCGAGGAACTCCCTCTTCTGTTAAAGAAAGGTAGTGAGCCTGATTGTCAAACACCTGAGGCTGATGATTGTGACTGGCTGAGTGGAGTTACGGACTGGATATATTGCTGCCGACGCCCTTCTGCCCTGCGGGTGTTTTCTCTGTGGGATCCTTGGAGACCAGTCTGAATTCCTGCTCCTCCAAAGCTAAGTTTGCTGCTCGGCCTTTTGCTTTTGTGCTTTGACTTTGTTTTTGCTTTGTTTTTCTGGATTTCTGCCATTCCCTGCTGGAGTGTGCTGAATTCATTTAGCTCTGTCTTCTGAAAATACCTGAGTGCTGATTTAGTTTTTGAAGCCTAGCTGCTTCAGGGCCTTTTTCATATCAGCTGGTTGGCTTATGTCTTTGATAGGGTTTTGGCAGATTGCAGACAGCAGCCTTCCTTTCCTTTCCTATCTAGGTAGTTTTGGGGCCCCGTCTTTGCTCAGTCTATCTTTCTGTCTGTGTTAGTATTTTCATCTTGCTTCACCATCATTATATGTTGGGGGCTGCCTATTGCTTTGGGGTCTGCTCTGGGGCAGTTTAGATTTCCCCTTTCTTTCTTTAGGCCTATGTATTTCTCCGGCTGTGATCGAGGGGTCTAGGGCATCGTAGGAACCCCCCACGGCTACTGCCAGTTGTGTTGACAGGTTCAGGGGTCTGCAATCTGATAGTGCCAACCTCTCTGGTTTTCTGGACTTAGCTTGTATTTCTGCTTTTGCCTCCTACGGTGACTCATTCATAACAGAATCACCCGCCATACCGCAGATTCAAGGGTACTCAATAGCAGGAAAGAATTGTAAAAAAAAAAAAAAAAAGTGTGTATATTTTTTCCTCTATATCTCTGAGGCCGTAGGGGGAATTTTTGTTCTCTCAATGGAGATAAAGCAATTGTCTGATCGTGTGGAGCAGCTCGCTGCGGAAGTGCGGGGAATTTCCGCCTACCTTGCTCATTCACATGCTGCTGTACCAAAGATTCCTACACCTGATGTATTTTTTGGGGATCGATCTAAATTTTTGAATTTCAAAAATAATTGTAAATTATTTTTTGCCTTGAAGCCTAACTCGTCAGGGAGCTCCGCGCAGCAGGTTAAAATTGTCATCTCTTTGCTGCGTGGCGATCCCCAGGATTGGGCGTTTTCTTTGAAACCAGATGATCCTATTCTGACTAATGTGAACGCATTCTTTCAAGCCTTGGGGTTGTTGCATGACGAACCTAATGCCATTGATCAGGCTGAAAAGACCCTGCTGGCATTGAGCCAGGGTCGTGATTCTGCAGAATTGTACTGTCAAAAATTCTGAAAGTGGGCAGTACTTACTACCTGGAATGATAATGCCTTGGCTGCTCTCTTTCGGAAGGGGTTGTCAGAAGCCGTAAAAGATACTATGGTGGGATTTCCTGTTCCCTCTGGTCTTGACGATTCTATGTCATTAGCCATTCAGGTTGATCGGCGTTTGCACGAACACAAAGTTGCACAAGAGGTGTTGCCACCTGTTGAACAAATGTCTGAACCTATGCAATGTGATAGAGTTTTTTCCAGAGAGCAGCGTCAGGAGTTCAGAAGGCGTAATAAGTTGTGTTTTTTCTGTGGAGATGCCTTCGCATGTTGTTTCTGTCTGTCCTAAACGAGAGAAACGCTTTGCACACACGTTTTCTGTTGGTGGTGTTCAACCTAAGTTTCTTCTGGCTATTACTCTGATCTGCTCCCTGTCCACATTTTCCGCCAGGGCTTTTGGGAATTCGGGAGCAGCCCTAAACCTAATGGACTTGGATTTTGCTAAACGTTGTGGATTTCCGATGACACCTCTGCAGACGCCTATCCCTTTGAGGGGGATTGATGCTACTCCTTTGGCTAAAAATAAACCTCAGTTTTGGACCCAGGTGGTAATGCGGGTCGCCCCAGACCATCAAGAAAATTGCAGGTTTTTGGTGTTGCATAATCTGCATGATACTATTGTTCTGGGGTTTCCCTGGTTACAAATTCATAATCCAGTTTTGGATTGGAAATCTGTGTCTGTGGTGAGTTGGGGTTGTCGGTGTGCCTTTAGTGAGGCTCCGGTGTTTTCCTCCTCTCCTCAGTTGCATGATGTTCCTGATTATTTGGCGGACTTTTATGATGTATTTAGTGAGAATGAGTCTGCGTCTCTGCCTCCTCATAGGAGTTGTGACTGTGCAATTGAACTGAGCCCGGGGTGTAAATTCCCCAAGGGCTCGGCTCTTCAATCTATCTGTACCCGAGCACGAGGCTATGCGATCCTATATTAAGGAGGCGTTGGAGAAGGGTCATATTAGACCATCCTCGTCACCCTTAGGTGCCGTTTTTTTTTTGTAGCCAAAAAGGATGGATCATTAAGACCTTGTATTGATTATCGTGCCCTCAACAAAATTACTGTTAAATATCGGTATCCGTTACCCCTGATTTCTGATCTATTCTCCAGAGTTAAAGGTGCTTGCTGGTTTACCAAGCTTGACCTCAGGGGGGCGTATAATCTTATTCGCAATAAGCATGGGGATGAATGGAAGACGGCGTTTAATACTCCGGAGGGACATTTTGAGTACCTGGTGATGCCTTTTGGGCTCACTAATGCCCCTTCTGTCTTCCAGTGCTTCATGAACGATATTTTCCGAGATTTTGTCGATAAATTTTTGATTATCTATCTGGATGATATTTTGATCTTCTCCAAGGATTGGGATTCTCATGTGGAACATATTCGGACTGTGTTCCGGATCTTGAGGGAGAATTCCCTGTATGTCAAGGGATCTAAATGCCTTTTTGGAGTACAGAGGATTTCTTTTTTGGGATTTATTTTGTCCCCGTCAACTATTGAAATGGACCCGGCCAAGGTACAGGCCATTCACGATTGGGTTCAGCCCACTTCTTTGAAGGCCCTCCAGAAGTTTTTGGGTTTTGCTAATTTTTATCGGAAATTTATAGCAAAATTTTCTAGTATTGCCAAGCCATTGACTGATTTGACTAAAAAGGGTGCTGATGTGTTAAATTGGTCTCCAGAGGCTGTTTCTTCCTTTCAGGAGTTGAAGCGAAGATTCACCTCCGCCCCGGTTTTGCGGCAACCTGATGTCTCACTTCCATTCCAGGTAGAGGTGGATGCTTCAGAGATTGGTGCAGGAGCTGTTTTGTCCCAAAAGGATCCTGTAACATCTAAAATGAATCCCTGTGCTTTCTTTTCCCGAAAGTTCTCTCCATCTGAACGTAACTATGATGTGGGGAATCAGGAACTGTTGGCCATGAAATGGGCATTTGAGGAGTGGAGACATTGGTTGGAGGGAGCCAAACATCAAGTTGTGGTCCTCATTGACCACAAAAATTTGATTTACCTAGAGTCGACTAAACGCTTGAACCCTAGACAGGCTAGGTGGGCCTTGTTTTTTACACGTTTTGATTTTGTGGTCTCTTTCCTTCCTGGAACTAAGAATGTCAAGGCAGACGCCCTCTCTAGGAGTTTCTTTGCTGATTCTCCTGTGGTGACCAAGCCTGCTACCATCTTAGGCGAAGGGGTAGTTCTTTCTGCCATCTCGCCCGATTTGAGACGTGCTCTGGAAGAGTTCCAGGGGGACAAACCTGAGCGTTGGAAGAAGAGAGTGATGTCTGAAGTTCTTTGCTCTGCTTTGGCTGGTCATCCAGGTATTTTTGGTACTAGAGATCTGGTGAGTCGGTTTTTTTGGTGGCCCTCCTTGTCTCGTGATGTCAGGAATTTTGTGCAGTCCTGTGGGACGTGCTCCCGGTCTAAATCGTGTTCTCGCTCTAGTGGGTTGTTGATGCCTTTGCCTGTCCCCAAGAGGCCATGGACCCATATTTCAATGGATTTCATCTCTGATATGCCTGTCTCTCAGAGGATGACTGTTATTTGGGTGATTTGTGATAGGTTCTCTAAGATGGTTCATCTTGTACCACTCCCTAAGTTGCCGTCTTCCTCTGAGTTGGTGCCCCTGTTTTTACAACAGGTGGTTCGTTTGCACGGGATTCCTGAGAAGATTGTATCTGACAGAGGAGTGCAGTTTGTGTCTAGATTTTGGAGAACTTTCTGTTCCAGGCTGGGAATTCAGTTGTCCTTCTCCTCTGCTTTTCACCCACAGACAAATGGGCAGACAGAGAGAACAAACCAGACCTTGGAGTCATATTTGAGATGTTTTATTTCTGCTGATCAGGATGATTGGGTTTCATTTTTGCCCTTGGCCGAATTTGCTTTGAATAATAGAGCTAGTTCTGCCACGTTGATGTCACCTTTTTTTTGTAACTTTGGGTTTCATCCTCGATTTTCTTCAGGGCAGGTGGAGCCCTCTGCCTGCCCAGGTGTTGACACTGTGGTGGAGAGAATGCACCAGATCTGGGACCAAGTGGTGGATAAGTTATCTCTCTCCCAGGAGAAGGCCCAGCGGTTTTCCAACCGACATAGGACCATTGGTCCCCAGTTAAGGTTGGTGATATGGTGTGGTTATCATCAAAAAATATTGCTATGAAGGTGGCTTCTCCTAAGTTTAAGCCTAGATTTATTGGACCTTACAAGATTGTGGAGATTATTAATCCGGTCTCTTTTCGTTTGGCTCTTCCCGTCACATTTAAAATCCATAATGTGTTCCATAAATCTTTGTTGAAGAGGTTTGTTGAACCTGTTGTTCCGGGGGTGGCACCTCCAGACCCTGTATTGGTTGAAGGTAACATGGAGTATGAGGTAGAGAAAGTACTGGATTCCCGTCTGGCTAGACGGAGACTCCAGTATTTGGTTAAGTGGAAGGGTTATGGTCAGGAGGATAATTCCTGGGTCTCCGCCTCTGATATTCATGCCAAACGATTGGTGCGTGCCTTTCATCGGGCTCACCCTGATCGCCCTGGTGGCATAGTTGAGGGTTCGGTGACCCCTCCTCAAGGGGGAGGTACTGTTGTGAGTTCATTTTCCCCTTCATTACTGAGGCCCGAGGAACTCCCTCTTCTGGTAAAGAAAGGTAGTGAGCCTGATTGTCAAACACCTGAGGCTGATGATTGTGACTGGCTGAGTGGAGTTACGGACTGGATATAATGCTGCCGACGCCCTTCTGCCCTGCGGGTGTTTTCTCTGTGGGATCCTTGGAGACCAGTCTGAATTCCTGCTCCTCTAAAGCTAAGTTTGCTGCTCGGCCTTTTGCTTTTGTGCTTTGACTTTGTTTTTGCTTTGTTTTTCTGGATTTCTGCCATTCCCTGCTGGAGTGTGCTGAATTCATTTAGCTCTGTCTTCTGAAAATACCTGAGTGCTGATTTAGTTTTTGAAGCCTAGCTGCTTCAGGGCCTTTTTCATATCAGCTGGTTAGCTTATGTCTTTGATAGGGTTTTGGCAGATTGCAGACAGCAGCCTTCCTTTCCTTTCCTATCTAGGTAGTTTTGGGGCCCCGTCTTTGCTCAGTCTATCTTTCTGTCTGTGTTAGTATTTTCATCTTGCTTCACCGTCATTATATGTTGGGGGCTGCCTATTGCTTTGGGGTCTGCTCTGGGGCAGTTTAGATTTCCCCTTTGTTTCTTTAGGCCTATGTATTTCTCCGGCTGTGATCGAGGGGTCTAGGGCATCGTAGGAACCCCCCACGGCTACTGCTAGTTGTGTTGATAGGTTCAGGGGTCTGCAATCTGATAGTTGCCAACTTCTCTGGTTTTCTGGACTTAGCTTGTATTTCTGCTTTTGCCTCCTACGGTGACTCATTCATAACAGAGTACATACTCATCATCGCTTGTCACTTTGATCCCCGAAGCCAGTGTCATCTCACTATAAAAAATATGAAAAAAACAAACAACCGATATACTCCCTTATCCACAGAAATCCACGAGTGTCCCACAACGATCTCCTGCACTGCATCACTGAGAGGTTACTATAGTTCACTGGTCTCACTTTATGGCGAAAGCTGCATGGGAACTTTCTCACACAGCAATGCCAAAAGTGAGACTAGGGACTATTTTTTTACAGTGGCAGAGGAATACAGTTCGGAAGGATACCTACCTCCCGTCATTGTATTCCTGGGGCCCCTAGAGAGCGGTCGCATCAGCTGATGCTGCTGTTCTCCACGGGAGATCGTCGTGGGACACTCGTGGATTTCTGCGGATCAGGGAGTATATCGGTTGTTTGTTATTTTCATATTTTTTATAGATGACACTGGCTTCGGGGAACAAAGTGACAAGTGATGGTGAGTATGTACTCTTTGTTATATGTACTGTATGTCTATATGTATGTATTGTATGAATGTATGAATGTATTGTATGTAGTATGTATGTAGTATGTATGTTGTATGTCTGTAGCATGTTGTATGTATGTAGTATGTATGTTGTATGTATGTATCTTGTAGGAGTGTAGTATATATGTAGTATGTATGTAGTATGCATGTATGTATGTTGTATGAATGCAGTATATATGTAGTATGTATGGATGTATGTGGTATGAATGTAGTATATATGTAGCATGTATGTATGTTGCATGAATGTAGTATATATGTAGTATGTATGTAGTATTTATGTATGTTGTATGAATGTAGTATATATGAAGTATGTATGTAGTATGTATGTATGTTGCATGAATGTTGTATATATGTAGAATGTATGTAGTATGTATATTTCTTTTTTTTTTTACATTCAACACATAAGCCGGATGATGGGACTACTACTGTCCCATCATTGGCTAATGTGTCAATCACTGTCATTGCAGCAGGCATCGCCTGGCAGGCCCACACAGACCCCCGGCAGTCCGCACAGACCCCCGGCAGGCCCGCACAGACCCCCGGCAGCCGGCACAGACCCCCGGCAGGCACGCACAGACCCCCGGCAGTCCGCACAGACCCCCTGCAGCCGGCACAGGCCCGCACAGACCCCCGGCAGGCCCGTACAGACCCCCGGCAGGCCCGCACAGACCCCCGGCAGTCCGCTCAGACCCCCGGCAGCCGGCACAGACCCCCTGGCAGGCCCGTACAGACCCCCGGCAGTCCGCACAGACCCCTGGCAGCCGGCACAGACCCCCGGCAGGCCCGTACAGACTCCCGGCAGGCCCGCACAGACCCCTGGCAGGCCCGTACAGACCCCGCCCGCACACACAGACACGCACAGAGTCCGCCCACGCACCGCCCACTCTTCCCCCCTCCCGAACAGGATGTGCAAGTAACGAAAGGGTTTTTTCTAATTCCAATATTTCTGTCCCATTGACTTGAATGGGGCTTCCGGTATCAGAATCGGCGATACCTGATACTTTTTGGGCATTGGTCCGATCCAATCCGATATTTCTCAATATCGGAAAGTATCGTTCAACACTATTGGAGGTGCTTTAAATAAATTAAACATTGCTTACTTTGAAAGCCCTTTCACTCCATCACTGTCTCTTTGCTGCTCCCACCCTTGTTTGCTGGACAGATCTACATTAAATGACCAAGCAGCCATAAAACAGACAAATTGTCCTGACTGCTGAGACCAACGATCAGCTGATGTGATCACAAGAACATTTTCACATGTACTAGTTGATTGAATAATTCTTGGCATAGACATTCTGCACCATATTGTATTTGATTTTGCGGTTAGGGCAATGATGAGCTATTTATTGGTTTTTGTCACATCAAATAAATGAAATGAGCACAGCGTAGTGTGGATACATGAAGGTGTGAATCTATAGAAGGTGCGACTCATAAAGGATGCCTGGAATTCAGTAACACATTTGTCATTAGCCATCTAAAGCTTGGAAGCTTCTGGCTGCATCTGTGCACTTACATTTAACTCACTTAAAAAGGAGAACAAACGACAGAAGCAAATTATAAACAGAAGAATTGATGCTAAAGCATTAACAGACCCACTGCTGCTTTCTTCCTAGCATAATGATAATGACATAAGCAGCTTAAGCTTATTATTATTGGGTTATATAGCCCTTACTACTCAAATACAACACTAGGTCTAGAAAGCTATGCTCCAAGTCTAGAAGGCCATGATCCAGGCCTAGAAGGCCATGCGCCAGGTCTAAAAGGCCATGCTGCAGATCTACAAGGCCACACTCCATGTGTAGAAGGCCATGGTAAAGGTCTAGAAGGCTATTCTCCAGGACTGGGAGGCCATGCTCCAGGACTAAGTGTCCATGCTACAGGGCTAGAAGGCCATGCTTCAGGTCTGGAAGGCCATGCTTCAGGTCTAGAAGGTCATATTCTAGATCTAGAATACTATGCTTCAGGTCTAAAAGGCCATGCTTCAGATCTAGAAGGCCATGGTATAGGTCCAGAAGGCCATGCTCTAGATCTAGGAGGCCATGCTCCAAGAATAGAAGGCTTCTATCCAGGCCTGGAAGGCTATGTTCCAGGTCTAGAAGGCCATGCTCCAGATCTAGAATACTGTACTTCAGATCTAGAAAGCCTTGGAATAGGTCTTGAAAGCTATGCTTCAGATCTTTCAAGCCATGCTCCATGACTAGAAGTTCATGTTCCAGCTCTAGAAGGCCATGTTCATGGTCTAAAGAAGGCCATGATCCTGGTCTAGAAGACCATATTCCTGTTCTAGAAGGTCATTCTCTTGGTCTAGAAGGCCATTGGCTTTTTCACAAAAAATGTATTTTGATGGGCGTTTAAAACATATGTCACTCATATTGAATGCTACTAAAATTACATGAAAAAGGTTAAACAAATTCCACTCCAATGGGCTTTAAATTCTTCAACTTATAGTAATAATTTTCATCATGTCTAAAAAGGGCCCTAATCTTTAGCTATTAGGTCTCTCTATATGGTGGTTAATAAATCAGCTGGGAAACAAAAAGGAATTGGCTTATCTGTAGAGATAAGTCAGTGAACCAACCCCTTTTGTACATAGCTCAGATGCTGTGCTTACAGAGAAAGTACTGTACCATGCCTGCCACAAACCAGAAGAGGACATAGTAGAACCTATAATTGGAGCTCAATGGATATTCTCAGGTTTGGGAGTTATCCTTTTTCCATGAGATAGAGGATCATTTCCTTATTGTTTGAGGTCTTACTGCTTTGAACCTTATTGATTCAGAAGAAGAGTCCTGTGTGAAAGGAGCAGTGGTTGATCATGCAAACATCCACTCCATTCATTCTTAATGGAACTACCAAAAACAGCCGAGTGCTGCGCCTGGATGGATTGACATTAGGCATAATCGACAAACTGCTATAATATCATAAGGGTCCTCAAGAGATATTGAGGACATGTACCGTGCCAGAGTGGGACTTGGCCCCGGCCTCCACAAGGTTCACCCAGTATGCCATCAGGGAAATATAGCGTCTTTGGCATAAGCGCGTGTCCATGTGTCAGTCATTAGTTGTACAATCCTATTAACTGCGTTGATAATGGCACTTGTGATATTTTTGGACATGTGCTGGTACAAGGTGGGGATGCCACCCTGGGAAAAAAGTGGCATCTTTGGACTAAGGCGGGAGAGATGGCTTCCACCATGAGTCAGCAGAAATCCTCTGTGTCTACAAAATTAAACAGCAATGTTTCCACCGCAAGCAATCTGGAAATGTGCCTACCTAGCATTTGGGCCTGTTTGTAGGTGGATGGGAACTTTATTTTCCTTTCCAAGACCTGGGGTAAAGACAGCTGAACACTGTGCCTGGACAAGTTTTTGTCAGTGCCTGATGATGTAGCCTCAGAATATGCAAGGACAGGTGCAGGGCAGGAGGCATCTGACCCACTTTCATGGACATGGGATTGGGAAGCACCTAGCACAGGGGAAGAGGCAGTGGTGTTACCCGCAGGCACCAATCATGAACCACGGTGTTCGACCCGAGTCAGGTGTTTAGATAACATGTGCCTGATCATGCTGGTGGTGGTTAGGCTCTTAGGGCCCCATCACACATAGTGATCTCGCTAGCGAGATCGCTGCTGAGTCACAATTTTTGTGACGCAACAGCGATCTCACCAGCTAGATCGCTGTATGTGACAGCGATCAGCGACCGGCCTCCCTGACGGTATCGCTGATCGCTGTAGAAAAGCCTTGGACATTTTTTTGGCTGCTGGTCTCCCGCTGGCCAGTACGCATCGCTGCGTGTAACAGGCGGGAGACCAGCGATCAACTGGTAACTAAGGTAAACGCAGGGTTTCTAAGCACGGCGCTGTGCTTAGAAACCCGATGTGTACCTTAGTTACAAGCACTCTGATGCAGGGAGCTGGTAACTAAGGTACACATCGGGTTTCTAAGTGACGCACGCCCCTTAGAAACCCAATGTGTACCTTAGTTACCAGCTTCCTGCAACAGCGCGCTGGTAACTAAGTACACAGCGACGCCGTGTGCTAGGCGTCGCTGGTGCTGATCGCTGGTGAAGCTGTCTGACAGCTCACCAGCGATCATGTAGCGACTAACCAGCGATCCTGACACGTTGATCGTTGTCGGGATCACTGGTGAGTCGCTATGTGTGACGGGGCCCTTAGTGGTCAGGCTCATGCTTATCATGGCATGGCACCGGATGCAAATGACCATTTTTTTGTCTCAGTACTCTCTTTAAAAAAGTCCAAGACTGGAGAACACCTAACTCTTTGACGGATAAATTCACGAGTGTCAATGCTCTGCGGAACAGTTACCCGCCTTCTCCCTGTGGTTACCCCACTGTGTCTTTCTGCCTGTTTAGCTGGTGCCGATTCCTCCCCTTCAGCACTGCTGACCTCTCTCTGCATGACAGCTTCCCAGGTTGGGTGCCTGACTTCGTGATCCACCACCTCTTCTTCCAATGCTGCACCCTGGTCCTCATGACTTGGCAACTTAACAATAACCTGACCTATCGGTCATTGTGTCACATTATCATCTACCTCCTTAGACAAAATTTGCTGTTCACCACCATCTTCTTCTTGTGGTCATGGCTGCTTTAAATTTTGTTCATCACTAAACAGCATCTCCTCCTGTCCCTCTTGGAGCATGCAGGGTGACAGGCTAAAATCAAGAAAATATGTTGTAAAGAGTTCCTCGGAGTGTCCTAGTATGGGATCACTGGTCTCCTGGAACTCAACATGTTAAGAGGAAGGAGGATCAGGGTGAGGTTTAAGTGATCCAGACTGTTGGCTGGTGAGACTGAACCATGTTGAAGACTGGATGGTGCTGGCAAATATGCTGAAAGCATTATCTGCTATCCAACCGACCACCTGTTCGCACTGATGAGGCTTCATAAATGGTGTACCGTGCCTCCCTGCAAAAGTGGGACAGGAAGTTATGTCGTGGATGGGCATGTTTCTTGTGCTCCAGCAACAGGCATAGTCGCTCCTGCCCCAAATCCTCAGCGTCTGCGTGCACCATCATCAGCACTTCCACTTCCCCATCCATTAATGCACGCCTTACACAGTTGCTAATTGCTAGGTCTCTGCAAATCATGTTTATTTTTAATTAAAAAAAGTGTTCGCCTGCAGCATTCAAAGCAGTTTTTTGGAGTTTAGTTCCACCGTAATGTAACAAAAAGCATGTAATCGTCTATGAATGACTTATTCCTTCCAGAAAAAAATGTGAACGATTTTTTTGAGTGTTACATAACACCGAAATTTAACACAATGCACATAATACTGTATGGATGACAAATTCAATCTTTAAAATTTTTTGAGCGCTTTTTGGAGTATTATATATTACCGAAATGTAAAACAAAGCTTGTAATACTCTATGGATCGCAAGTTCATGCCAAAAAAATTTTTGAACTCTTTTTTTTTTGGAGTATTGCATACCACTAAAAATGTAACGCAAAGCATGCAATACTCTATGGATGACAAACTCAATCCAGAAATATTTTTGAATGCTTTTTTGGAGTGTTACATTCACCACCGTTATGTAACACTAAGCAGGTTAAACTGTATGGATGACAATAGGTTCTCTATCTTTTGAGATTTGAATTCATGGTTATCAGACAGGTACTTTAACCCCCTAAGCCACAAGAACATGACATAGGTTTTCATGTATGGATGACAACATAGTAATTTTTTTCACTCCAAGAAAAAGAATGTGGTCACGTACAGCAGCTATATATTTAGCAACGGACTGCAGAGCTCTGAGCCCTGCCTAGATGCTGTATTCTGCTACTCTCCCTGCTCCTTAGGCTAAACTGTCTCTAGTCTAAATGCAGAATGCATCTGATACAAACAGCTAAGCGCAAGATTAGCCCTTAGAAGGGCAGTTAATATGATGGTTCAGCATCAGCACCAGTATCAACACTGGAAGACTCTGATAAGTTCAACTGTGCACACACAGGCCTGAATAACTGCTGTCTCCCTCCAATCACAACTATCCCTGAGCCGTGCAATGGCATCAATGTGTGAAACATGGTGGTGCCTGTCTTTTTATAACCTCTGAAGAGGTAATCCAGCCAGTCAATCACAGTAATTTCACTACCAAGATGGCTACGGTGTTACCGTGACTGGCAGGCAATCACCACATGTTTATTGGCTGTGCAACAGGTGCCAAACATGTGTGGCTGGGATTTGAGCTTCAAATCCAAGCACCAGCCAATGCTTGTCGAGTGCCGAGCACATCCAAGCACCCAGATACTCGAGTGATATAGGTCAGAATGACAGAGTGTGGTTGTTTTGGGATGATTGGGAGGTATTCAACACCTGATTGTTTCCTTCAGCATCATGCAGGCAATTTAACCCTGTTCTCAGGTCAGATCTTTGCTGTATATTGCAGTTCCCATGTGTTGTGTTGGTGAGTGGTGCTAGCAGTATTGGTTGTTCTCTTTTATGGTTCGTCTTAGGGTTTTTTCTCTTTCTCTTCATGCTACATTACTTGCAGAGGTATTCTTGACTAGCCTCCGGTGGTGTCCCCAGACATCAGCTGAACGACAACAGTGGGCCTTGGAGGAGTTCTGCTAAAGTCCCCCTCTCAATTACTGAGAGCTGAGTGAGGAGTATCCCGGCATCTGTGGCAGCGCCTTTGATGGTTTGGTGCCAGTCTTGCTGGGTCTCTCTACGATTGCACATATCATAGAGCCCCAAACCTATGGTCTACCTGAATTGAAGGTATACCTTACTTGTGCTGGTATAAGCATGAAACCTGTGGTCACCATGGATATATGTTAAAGATCAAAAAAATTGAACCTATGTATCCTCTGCTGCTTTATTTGTTTCCCCAGCTTTGCACTGCCATTTTTATTCCCACCTCATTTCTGTGTGGAGGTGCCCCCCCACCCATGCTACTAAAGAACCCCATGTTGTCATCAAATACTTGAGTCATCGTACTGAATAGAATTTGGTTACAGATAAAGTAATCATCTATGATTGTGAGAAAATCAAAATATCTAAGTGGATATATTCTTGGTGTCTGATAGAAATGTATCCAAGATCCTATATGTCACATGATGGCCATATATTCTGGACTTCAAAAGGTCACCTGAGAAAACGAGTTTCGATATCTTCTGTTTTTCTTCTTCTTTCAAAACCGTGGAGAATGAGGAGCCTACAATTGAAACCATAGCCCAGCTGTAACCAATGCATTGTACATTACAAGAATGATTCTTTTGTAAATTTCCATTGAATTTTAGGTAAGAAATGTCAAAGTAAAAGCAAAAATAAAATAAAAGAATAATTTGAGGGATTATTCAAAGAGCTCTTTGCCGGAACTGAACTATTGTATTATTCCTTTGGAATCTAGCAATGAATTATACAAGATAATAAGATGTTTTAATGATGTCTCTATTCCATAACTGTTTTGACCTTGGAATAATTTGAACAACTGATGTACATTCCGAGAGCCTCGATGTGAAAATGTAGAATGCTATGAATGCGGCAGAAAATATGGTGACAAACTCTCTTGTGAACTAAATGAACGCATGCCGAATAAAAGAAGATCTCTCATGGGAACCCTTTTGAAATAGGGAAAAGTCCAACAAAAGAATTCTGTGGTCCAATGATGAGAAGACGAAGAATAGCGGAATATATCTTATAGGAGAACATAAATGGTTGAAGACAATGGCAGAACAATGTCACTAATTTGATGCCTTACTCACGTGTTGTATGAATTAAATTAGCATTTAAAAAAAATAACAATTGAGTAGAGGAATCTAATCTGGATTTTAAGAGGCTGATTTATTTATTGAGAGCGTATGGTTGCGATGAATTGAGTATGAATAATAATAATTTATAACACAGGGATAACTAGGTTAATGTGTTGAGGCGGTAGGCCAGTCTGAAAAAATGCGCTTTTAGGGCACGCTTAAAACTGTGGGGATTAAGGATTAATCGTATCAACCTGGGTAGTGCATTCCAAAGAATTGGCGCAGAATGTGTAAAGACTTGGAGATGGGAGTGGGAGGTTCTGATTAATGAAGATGCTAACCTCAGGTCATTAACAGAACGGAGGGCACGGGTAGGGTGTTAGGCTGAGATGAGGGAGGAGATGTAAGGTAGTGCTGAGCCATGGAGGGCTTTGTGGGTGAGGATAATACGTTTGTACTGGATTCTGGAGTGGATGGGTAACCAGTGTAATGACTGGCACAAGGAAGAGGCATCGGTATAACGATTGGTGAGGAATATGATCCTGGCTGCAGCATTCAAGACGGATTGGAGATGGGAGAGTTTGGTAAGAGGGTGGCCAATTAGTAGAGAGTTACAGTAGTCCAGGCAAGAATGAATAAGAAAAACAGTAAGAGTTTTTGCAGAGTCGAAAGTAAGAAGAGGTCAAATTCTAGAAATGTTTTTGAGGTGCAGCTAACAAGAGCGAGCCAGGGATCGGATGTGGGGGCGAATGAAAGCTCAGAATCTTGTATGGCCCCAAGACAGTGGGCATGTTACTGGGGAGTAATGGTGGAACCACACACGGAGATGGCAATGTCGGGCAAAGGTGAGTTAGTAGAGGGTGGAATGAATAAATAATGTTATTATGAATTCTGATCAGCTCATATATTCCCCTACAAATTTGATTTGGGTCTAATGGTTATTGAAGAGCTATATCCATTGACATTAATGGCATATCCATTTGTCAAGTCCTGATAGGTGAGTGCTTCACCTCTTAATCTCTCACCTAACCGCTGATCTCTGCTTTTGTTTTACAATTCAAGCCAACTGCTGTCCCCTAAAAAGTCAATGGAATACGGCCATACTTGCTTGGGTCTACTGTATTATAAATTATGGAAGTATAGAAAGAATCAACTACTGCTTACTTAACTCTTTCAAAACGTCTGTAGACATGAACCAAGAGGGACACAAATTCAGACACTTTTGTATTGACTTCTATGTGAATTTCTTATGCAATAAAATGTTTCCGGATTAAATGACACTATAATTCCCCATAGACTAGTTAGATTTGGTTTGAGATATTGAAATTTATTTGAAGATAACTTTGACTTGTATTTTTGCACTTAGAGCGGGTTTTACAGTTCCGTAATAAATTGATGGGTGTCACTTTTAGACTATTGAAGATCCAACTCTCAGCTCAGCTAATGCTCTTCTATTGAAGGAGCAGTGTATCCCATTTATTGTCTACCAGGCACAGCTTCATAGTTCAGGTAGCAGAAATGCCTTCTGATGCAGCCCACTGAATCTGAAGGACCTGCATTACCAAGTACAGCCCTTACTAAAAGTATAGAGCTGCATAGGATAAGCAGTGGAAATAAGGAAAGGGACTCAAAGCTTTGAGACTTAAGGGCCCGCTACACATAGCGATATCGCTAGCAATATCGCTATAACGTCACTGGTTTTGTGACGTTATAGCGATATTGCTAGCGATATCGCTACGTGTGATACTTACCTCCGACCGGCTCCCCCGCTGTCTGTTGCTGATCGCACAAGAACATCCTGGGCCGTTTCTCGTCGGCCACTTCCTGCTGGGCTTCCTGTGGCGCCGACGAGCATCGCGTGGATGTGGGCGGGAGGACGTCAGGATCGCCGCGTCTGACAGGTAAGTAGCGACCCCCGACCCCTGCTATGTCGCTGGTGAGATCTGCCTGTGTGGCAGCTCACTAGCGACCACTTAGCGATGCACCAGCGATCCTGACCGAGTCATATCGTTGTCGGGATCGCTGGTGCATCGCTAAGTGTAACGGTACCTTTAAACAAATGATTGGCCTATCCTAAGAAAAGACAAAAAACTGTAATGGTTCCTTCATTCTGAACATTCAAAAAATATTTTATCTTTTCTTTGGATCTCCAGCAAATAGTCTATATATACTATATGTGGCTCATAGAACTATTAGGGAGCAGAAACAAGAAAAATCATATAATCTACTAAGAGTACAGCGACATAGTGGAGGAAATGGATAGTCATATATTGTAAACAGTCATTTTCACACAGGATGAGATGTAATGTTGGTGGCCATCCAAAAAAAAAAAACTACGCCAGTGGCTCATTTCAGTTCACCGATGGCCAAATATATTCTAAAATGTCTGTGTTTTTGTTTAATACTGAAAGCTTCATCATCCAAACATATGTTCCTATCAGCTGCTTTATATACTGTTCTAAGACTTTATTTTGTAAAAAAAAACCCCTTCCTCTTGCATTTCCTTTACTCCCATGAATTTGTTTGATCGTTATTGCACACCCTGTGGCCAAATAAGGTACTGCAACTTTATTTATTTTTTTTTATAAATATCTGATTTTTGTTAATCATTATATTCTTTCGTTGAAAATCAGATAAATTATTATATATTTGAAAATTTTATCTAACAAAGTTCTTTACTTTAAAATAAGATGATGGTTGCTATGTCTTTAAGTAAAAAAAATCAAGAAAATTATGATTAATGTTTTTGTACAGAGTTTGGCATTTGGCAAATATTAAGCTATTAGCAACCTCTCAGCTGACACGCTCATTAAGCGCACAGTGCACTTAGCAATCAATGTGTTTGGTATTGTCTAAAGGCTGATGACCTTTTTGCAGTAATTACTTAATTGCAATGAAACATTAACACCTAACTCTGGAAGAATTATGCATTGCGGAGCTGAAACTGGACATAACATGGGCATTAAAAAAGAACAAACACATTTTCAATGCTGTACATCTCATTAACGTCTCATCGTGAAAATGGTCGACCTTCTTACCAAGCACACACCTCATCATGTCAGAGAAATGCCCCAATTACAGGTCTTATGAGTGTGCAAACAGACGTAATTAAACTGCTGCAATATTATAATATGAACCGCCGAGCTGCAGATTACGCACTGCCTGTGACTTTACTCTCAATGCGTGAAATCCTATTCTTCCCTATTTATGAAGATTTGTACTGATTTAAAGCTTTTATGACCAATGTATTTAAACTTAGTGTTTTGTTACCTGGCGAAAATTAAATCTCATAGAAGGTTTAGTCTATATGTCATATTCTTAAAAGGGTTGCTTTATCTTGTCCATATCAATACAGATTTCCACTTTTAGCAGTATCAGAAACTTTAAGGGATGGGACAACCCCTTCTGAATCCCTATGCATGACCCATTAAAATCATAACACCTAAACTCACTTCTAGTACCGGCACTGTTCCAGCAGTTTCACCTCTGGCTCTCCCGGGGACAACGATGTCACATGAATTAGCACTGGCTTCACAATTGACATCTGGAGGAAGTCAAAGTTATGGCTCCCCTCTCATTTCCTCTGAAAGTCTTGGTTTGTTCGAAAAAGGAGAGAGTGAGCGCTGATTGGCCACAGGGATCATGTGACAGAGCCAGTGCTGACACCGCTGGAACAGCACCGGCACGGAAGCTTAGTATAAGTGTTATTATCTTATTTATTATTACCGAGAGTTTTTTCACTGTGCTAGTGGGAATCTCTCTGACGTCATCGCAGTTCAATCCAGCTGGGAACGGAGCCTCAGTGACCGGATGTATCATCGATGACCACCGATCTCTGTGGCCATGCTCGCAGCCGCTCAATCACCAGTGGTTCTTAGCATGGACGGTCGCATCATGGCACCGTCCAGGTTGAAAACTGTTTATGCCCAGACGTGAATTACGGTGTGGGACAGATCGACAGACAGGAATGGTATATTGTTGTTTTTTTATTTTAGCTTTATTACAGGAGATCGAGGGCTTTGCTGGAATTAGGTGAGGTTGTAAGTATGGTTTAATTGAGATTATTAAAGGAGTCTGCGTCATTCTTTCAATTAAAGGACTTTTATCTGGGTGTCTGTGTTTAATTCAACCCCCAACTATCATCCCACTTGCCACTGCTACAGGCCCTCTGGGTAAAGCACAAGAATTGGTGCATCTAATAGGGGTGCCTTTTCTGGGCAGCTGCAGGCTGCTATTTTTAGGCTGGGGGGCCAATATTCATGGCCGCTTACCAGCCCGAGAATACCAGCCCCCAGCTGTCTGCTTTAGCAAGGCTGGTTGTCAAAAATGTGCGGGACCCCATGCCGTTTTTTTTTTAATTATTTGTTTAAATAACTAAAAAAACAGCGTGGGGACCCCTCCATTCTTGATAACTAGCCTTTTTGAAGCTAACAGCTGAGGGTTGAAGCCTCCAGCGGTGAGTTTTGCCTGGCTGGTTAGCAAAAGTACAGGGAAACACATTCCAGTTTTTCTTTTAATTATTTATTTACAGTGCAGGAGCCGGCTGATGAAAACCCCCATCCTCTGCTCCTGCTCTTACTGTAATTAGCAGCAGCAGGTGTTGGATGATAGGATCAGTAGTCCCATCAGCTGACACCAGTGACCGGAGGTAAACCTTATACCTCCGATGACAGCTGAGGGCTCACGCTGCGCTGTCGTTTGACAGCGTGGGAACCGCGGCTCTCTGACTGGCGGGGATGATTTCACTGCAAACCAGAAGAAGTGTTTGCTGCGCTGCCATGCATATGACAGCATGGCAAACACTGGATGTTCGGGCCTCTCATTCACTGGGGTCCAGTTTCAATTCTGGGTACTGTTCTGGTACCCGAACCCAAACTTTTTGTAACTGTTCGGCCAAACCCGCCGGACCCAAACATCCAGGTGTCCGCCCATCTCTAGTTGAGATTCATTTACTACACTAATCTGCTATCAAAAGTGCAAAACTTACTGGCACCAAAAAATAGAGGTACACTCCCCACCAATCCTTCAATAAGTCCTCTTAAATTGGTGACACTTTATTACCTGCAGCAGGAAAAATGTATGCGCACTAGAGGTTCTCAAAGGTGATTATAAAAAAATGATTAATGATCCCTTATATAGAAGCTGACCCAGCGATCAGCCGATCATCATGGGTCTGATTGCAGAAACTCCCAGCGAGCAACTGATCACTGGCTACCTTCAATTAAAACAAGACTGCATTGTGCTAAAAAAATATTTTAGAGCTTTGGTTTTTGACACAAAGTTTAAAATCCCCTGCTTACTATATACAGAAATTAAAAACATAACTTTCTGATACCTGAAGTCACCACTAGAGGGAGCTAAGAAGTTTCCTTCCTAGTGTATTGGTTTGGAGTGGAATGCATAGACAACGCCCCTTAGTGCTGACTCGAGGCACACAGAATTTAAAAAATACCCCTCTATATTCATACATGGTAGTTTGGAGATTCAGAAAAATTAAGCTTGGACTAATACTAGCCTTTATTATACCATGTCTGATAAATAATTTTAGACCTATTCATGTTCATATTTACTCCAAAGATAATCACTTTAAAGGGGTTGTCAAGGACTACAATATTTATTACCTACTGAATGGAATGGAAGCTGAAATGCAAGTACTGAGAATTTGACACTACAGAGGACCTGATAATATCCGATAGTTGGGGTGACTGGTGTTGTACCCCCACTAATCTGATATCTAGCAGCAAAGTCATCACCATCATAATCCTCCTGAACAATCCCTGTAAAGCCAATCTTAACACTAATGCTATTTCCCTGCTTATAAAACATTTTCCATAAGACATCTGTATGTGATGCAATAGACATAATGTAATGAAACGGAGATTTTAATTTAACAAACTGATGAATTTTGCTCCATAGACTAACATTTGGATTACGTGGGTTTTAAAACGCTCATCGATTTGTTTGTGCTGAAAAAGCATTGATTAGAAATTAAAATATTTCTTTTCCTATAAGTTGCGGCATTAAAGGAGAAGAAATGATGGGCAGGAGACATTGTTTGGTTAAAAAAAAACAAATCCGAGCACTCGGAGGAAGCCTGAATTATTTATTTTTGAATTTATTTTGGCTCAGAAATCTATTGATCTGTTGTTGGGTTGAGCTGCTATTTACTTTGCCTGCTTCATTAGTGAGGACATTCGTTATATGACGGATCTGGGTCCCATCTCATGCAATAGATTTGTATCCAGAGCAATGGAAATATAGAAAGAGACAGTTGTCATTAACAATACACTGCAGACCTGAAAATTGCACAAAGCGAAGAATTAAAACCTTGGGATAAACGGAATACAAGACGATGAATGTCAAATATCTATCTATCTATTGTCTATCTATCTACCTATATATCTAATATCTATCTATCTATCTATATCTATTATCTATCTATTGTCTATCTACCTACATATCTAATATCTATCTATCTATCTATCTATATCTATTATCTATCCTCTATATATCTATGTATCTATCAATCTATATATCATCTATCTATCTATCTATCTATCTATTTATCTATCTTTCTTTCTATCTATTATCTATCTATTTATTATCTATCTATCTGTCTATCTATTATCTATCTATCATCTATCTATCTATCTATCTCATCTCTGTAAACCTACCTGGCTGATTACACTCTAAAATGATTGATTACACCTCTTCAAACAGTAGATAAATAAGGATCCATCATTTACAATTGGTCTCTGCTAAACTTCTATCCCATCTGTATATTAACATTTGTCTGGATCACAACATGCTAAAAACAATACTTATCTACCTGAAGAATAGGACGAAACGCGCGTCGGGGTGAGGGACTTGGCATTAACTCCACACATGTAAGTTATAAAGGAGAGATCGTTTTCTTTCATTCATGGTTTATCAATATATGGAAGTGAGTTGTAAAGCACTTTCTATATACTGTTATATAGGAGCTATGGCTTTTTCTGGGCTATATGGATACTTATCAGTTTTGGGTGCATTTTTTCCTTAATTGAGCATTTAGTGACCAGTATTGATTTGGTTCTATATTATTATAGCTTGAAATTTTGATCATTTTTTTCCTTTTTGTATATAGTGTGTTTAAAGGAGTCTATATCCTTTATTGTGTCGTACAACGGAGGTTATCCAGTTTGTGTCATTGTTTTTTTTTAATTTTTAATTTTGCAAAATAAAATTATATTTGTAATAGTTCTTGCAGTTATCCTTTTTCTGTTCACCTGCTATGTTATTTATGACGGAACAGACGGGTTGATTATTACAGTGATTGGCACATATAAAAATTGTTTTTGGATTGCATATTGATTATAATTATCTATAAGTCAGTAGGGTCAGAAAAGGTCTATAGCTGCTTACGTCCACATGGCTGCTAGGAAGAGCATAAATTTATTTGATATTTTTAAAATATAGTTCAAATATTCTGAAACATTCAGAAAATACCATTAAACCATAGAATCCTAATTTATTAAACAAAAGGTCATCATTTTCTGATGAGACATTCATCTGAACAGCGCTTTGGTCCCTTTAGTATAGTTTGTTGAAAAATATTCTTAGTCGTTTTCACCCGGTATAATTTTTTTTCCAGAAGGTTGATGATTCGTCATTTTATGTCAAAAAAAGTTAAAAGGATTCTTAATCTTTTTTGCTGGGTTACAACCCTTGACACCGGCCGCTTGATTGTCTAAATTGCTCAGCTTCACCTTGGACGGTGATTTAAACAAAACATCTCTTGAGCAAACAAAACGTGTTGAAGAACAAAGTTTGCTATGGCAAAGAATATCTGCTTCTCTCTGTATTCATTTATAGCTTGGTGGTTTGGCAAAAGTCAGGGGGGAAAATGACTCAAACTGTCGGGTAAAGAAAAGTTTTAAATGAAATGTCCACTTTGAATGAAAGGTTGGTGCATTCATGAAGATCACTGCCAAAGATTAGGTTCTCTGACACAATGTAACATGTTCGAATCTGATGAGAGATGAAACACTTCCTTTAGATCTAATAATGTCATTAGAACCTCACAGAATAGACAGATTTCAGAAGTTCAGAAGTTGCATTTGATGAAATTTACTTGCTTCTTTATCTTTTCTTATCATTGACTGATTAGAATTTTCAAAAAGTTGCTTTCTTTAAAAATGGTCATTTCCATTATAACCCACAGGGAATTTTCAAAATATACAAGATTTTTCCCCAAATCCAATTAAAATGTCTCATAAATTATAATAAATGATAAATAATTAAAGTAAGCATCCCTGTGCTATTATATAATCTCAATATTTCCCTTAAAGGGAATCTGTAATCAGTTTTTACTGCAGTGCGCAGGCACCGGAAGAGGTCCTGCGCCTGCACACTGCAGGACTCTGCTCTGCCTTCAACAGGGCAGAGCAATGCGCCTGTGCTGGAGCTGCGACGGCCAGGAATGAAGAAGACGTCATCGCTGCAAGATGGGAGGCGCCGGACCGGACCGCAACTCCCTCCGGACCCGAACCGGACCCGGAACGCCCCTGAGTGAGTATAATCTAACTCACTTTTCTTCTCTTTCAGGTAACATCGGGGGCTTATCCACAGCATTACAGAATGCTGTAGATAAGCCCTTGATGGCGGTGACTGCAGCTGATAGGCAAAAAAATGGATGACAGATTCCCTTTAAAAGATAATAGGAAATTAAAATGTTGCTATTCACTTAGAAGGGGTAGACTTACAAAGACAACCTTTCCTTAAAAAACTGAACCAGTTAATTGCTGTAGATTACACGACCATCCACGTAACGCGTTGATACATTGTTCAAAACTTAAAATGCTACTGTCATTTTAATTCTTATTTCATGAAATGAAAATAAGAAACTCTGCAATATGTCTTACCAGAGACATGATAATTCCTCTACTGGCACTGATCATTTATTCTCAAATTCTCAATTCACGGGTAAAATCTGCATTCAGTGAAGACAGATTTTTCCCACATTGAGATAGGAGATGGAAGTTGCTACTGCTAAGATTCTATGTAGACGGGAGGTGGGAGGAGCTTGGGGTAGTGCTCTTCTTTCCTACTCCCCGCTCCCATATGCAATATGGGATAAATAAATAAAACTTTATAAGCACCAACTGATATCTCCTATCTCAGTAATGCAAAAATCTGTCTTCACTGAAAACAGATCTTTACTGTGAATTGAGAATTTTGAGAAGTAATGACCAGTTCTGGTGGAGATCAAATCAGATTCCTCTGATAATATATATTACAAAGCTTTTTACTCACTTCATCCTTCACCTATCTTGTCCCTGCAGACCCCCTACCGGATCATCCTTTGGGTTCCTCTCTCGGGTCTTCTTCTGTTCAGTCTTCACTCTTCAAAGTCTTTGGCACTGTCTATTCCTCACGTGACATCATGACATTGAAAAGTGACACATGTCATGATGGCATCATGTGATGTCTATTCAGCACCGGAGGCAAGGAAGAGGGAAGAATGAGCAGAAGATTGGAGCTAGAGGAAAATACCGGAGTTGTAGTGGCTGGACAGTGGAACTGCAAGGTAATGTTTATTTTTTAAATTTATTTTTCTGCAGTCAGACACATTTGATATTTGATGACAATCAAAGATCCCATTAGAATTTGAGCCAATTTTTTGAGTTCAGATTTTGGTGGATTGGTTCATCATTACCTAGTAGGACTATGGAAAGACATGAGTCTGAATAGGAGCTGTAGAACGAAAACGGTACCATTTTTTTGTCCTATCAAAAAGCACAGTTGGTTCATCTATATTGATTGGAACAAAACAATATGGAAATTGCCGTAACATTCTTAATGCAACACAGGACGCCGAACCTTTACAAGTTCCAATGGCGGCTTGGGAAGATGGACCCGTGATATTTTGCACACAGAGTGACTGGTATGTTTACTGAACGCTTTTGCAAAAACAAGCTTATTTTCCGTTTTTGCGAGAAAAATCACTGGCCGCTTGTCATTATCTGGAAGGGATAAACGTTAGTTTAATGAGTATCAAGAGACCGAATCGCTGAGGCAAGGAGATAAAGGATCAGCGAGTGAGAATGGAGCACTGTCAGAGGAATACACTGCCGCCTTGAAGAGCCAAGTTCAATAGTGACTGAAAATCTGATTAATGTAGTATTATAATAATGGACCTGGGATGTTGCTTATTTTGCATTATTTAAGTTTTTTAATTAATAAAAAAATAACAATTACAAACTAAGTCATTAGCATGACTGATTGTAGCGTGGGGTGCGATGGGCATTGTAAGAAATATTATGTACACTCCATAGGTCGTCTTGGGGGAGCGTCATAAATGTCTCCAAATTTCACATTACAAATTGTATATATTGTTAAAAAGATTTCATAGACCTAACGAGCATTGTTTACTAACTTAGGAAATGCATGTCAGCATGACTAAATAATCCTGATATTAATATGAGCATTTTGTGAATCAATCTATTGAGCAAGAGAGCTCATGAGTGCAAGTGTTTTCATACTTGGACAACTGCAGCATGTACTGAGCAGTGAGAGATCTCAGAAAAAGTAATAGAAAGAAGGGACTCTAAGGAGGTGTGAATCAGGCTAGGTGAGTGGAGAATCATCAGCAGGAAGGAGGGACATAAAGGAGGTGTGAATCAGGCTAGGTGAGTGGTGAATCAACAGCAGGGAGGAGGAACATAAAGGAGCTGTGAATCAGGCTAGGTGAATGGCGAATCATCAGCAGGAAGGAGGGACATAAAGGAGCTGTGAATCAGGCTAGGTGAATGGTGAATCATCAGCAGGAAGGAGGGACATAAAGGAGCTGTGAATCAGGCTAGGTGAATGGCGAATCATCAGCGGTAAGGAGGAACATAAAGGAGCTGTGAATCAGGCTAGGTGAATGGTGAATCAACAGCAGGGAGGAGGGACATAAAGGAGGTGTGAATCAGGTTAGGTGAATGGTGACTCATCAGCGGAAAGGAGGGACATAAAGGAGCTGTGAATCAGTTTAGGTGAGTGATGAATCATCAGCGGAAAGGAGGGACATAAAGGAGCTGTGAATCAGGTTAGGTGAGTAGGAATCATCAGCAGGGAGGAGGGACATGAAGGAGGTGTGAATCAGGCTAGGTGAGTAGGATTCATCAGCAGGGAGGAGGGACATAAAGGAGGTGTGAATCAGGCTAGGTGAGTGATGAATCATCAGCAGGGAGGAGGGACATAAAGGAGCTGTGAATCAGTTTAGGTGAGTAGGAATCATCAGCAGGGAGGAGGGACATGAAGGAGCTGTGAATCAGGCTAGGTGAGTGATGAATCATCAGCAGGGAGGAGGGACATAAAGGAGGTGTGAATCAGGCTAGGTGAGTAGGAATCATCAGCAGGGAGGAGGGACATAAAGGAGGTGTGAATCAGGCTAGGTGAGTGATGAATCATCAGCAGGGAGGAGGGACATAAAGGAGCTGTGAATCAGGCTAGGTGAGTAGGAATCATCAGCAGGGAGGAGGGACATAAAGGAGCTGTGAATCAGGCTAGGTGAGTGGTGATTGAGTTTAAACCCTTACTATACAGCCAATCTGACATTGGTTCTCAAAGTACAACAGGCACATCAAGTCTAAGAGATCTATTTCATGTATGCTGGTTGTATTGTAAAATCTTTTGACAGATCCACTTCATATAATCGTTATCTCGATTGTACTTTGCTCATGTGCAGCAATAGAGGATAATAGAAATTTTAAATGCTATTTATCACTATATTATTTTTTACTTCTCCAACCAAATATATATCCACTTTTCTATTCTGTTTTAATTTTTTTAATTATAGATTTATTTTCTGTATATGATTATGGAGGCAGCCATCTTACCTTAACTGTTGTTAACAGTATACAGAGATTTGCTTTACAACAACCACGTGGAATAGGAAAGTTATTGCCTGGAGGTGTCCATTGGTTTTATTGCTGGCAGTATTGTTGGCATGATCTGTGACCCATGCAGAGGCCATAGTGCAGAGATTGGGATGAGGTGAGCTGTAACAACAACTATTGTGAATGGTGGATCTTTTGTTATCTATATACAGTGGGTACTGAAAGTATTCAGACCCCTTTAAATTTTTCACTCTTTGTTTCATTGCAGCCATTTGGTAAATTCAAAAAAGTTCATGTTTTTTCTCATTAATGTACACTTTGCACCCCATCTTGACTGAAAAAAATGGAAATGTAGAAATTTTTGCAAATTTATTGAAAAAGAAAAACTTAAATATTACATGGTGATAAGTATTCAGACCCTTTGCTCAGTATTCAGTAGAAGCTCCTTTTGAGCTAGTACAGCCATGATGAGTCTTCTTGGGAATGATGCAGCAAGTTTTTCACCCCTGGATTTGGGGATCCTCTGCCATTCTTCCTTGCAGATCCTCTCCAGTTCCGTCAGCCTGGATGGTGAATGTTGGTGGACAGCCATTTTCAGGTCTCTCCAGAGATGCTCAATTGGGTTTAGGTCAGTGTAATCCTGCTGGTAGTGTTGAGCATTCCGATACCGCAAGTATCGGGTATCGGCCGATACTTGCTGTATCGGATTTCCGATACCGACTTCCGATATTTTTTCAATATCGGAAGTCGGCATCGGAATCGGAAGTTCAAAGTTGATTGACAGCCTGACGTCATCATGATGCGCGGTGTGTGCGCATCATGATGCGCCGTCATTTCGGGCCTTCCGGGGGTCTCTGCCGGCCTGCCGGGGGTCTCTGCCGGCCTGCCGGGGGGCTGTGTGGACTGCCCAGGGTCTGTACCGGCCTGCCGGGGGGCTGTGCCGGCCTGCCGGTGGTCTGTGCACCCTGTGGGGGTCTGTACCGGCCTGCCGGGGGGCTGTGCCGGCCTGCCGGTGGTCTGTGCACCCTGTGGGGGTCTGTACCGGCCTGCCGGGGGGCTGTGCCGGCCTGCCGGGGGGCTGTGCTGACGTCCGGGGGTCTGTGCAAGCATCGTCCGATGGGACTACAAGTCCCATCTGGCGATGCCTGCTACCATGACAGTGATTGACACATTAGCCAATGATGGGACAGTAGTAGTCCCATCATCCGGCTAATGTGTTAAATGTTAAAAAAAAAAAAAAAAAATACTACATACATACTACATGCATGCTACATACATACTACATGCTACATACATACTACATACATACTACATACATACTACATACATACCACATACATACTACATACATACTACATACATAACACATATATACTACATACATACTACATACATACTACATGCATGCTACATACATACTACATGCTACATACATACTACATATATACTACATGCATGCTACATACATACTGCATGCTACATGCATGCTACATACATACTACATACATACTACATGCTACATACATACCACATATATACTACATACATACTACATACAATACATTCATACAATACATACATAGACATACAGTACATATAACATAGAGTAACATACTTACCAATACTTGTCACATTGTTCCCCGAAGCCATTGTCTTTTACGGAATAAATATTAACATAACAAACCACAAAAATACTCACCCACGATCCGAAGCAGTCCACGAGTGTGTCCCACGACGATCTTGGGTAGAGAACTGCAGCATCAGCTGTTGCTGCCGTTCTCTACGGGCTGCAGGAATCCAATGACGGAAGGTAGGTATCCTTCCGCACTGTATTCCTCCACCACTTAAAAAAAAAAAAGTCCCTAGTCTCAATTTATGCCATTGCTGCGTGGGAATTTCCCACACAGCAATGGCATAAAGTGAGACTAGGGACTTTTTTTTTTTAAAGTGGCGGAGTAATACAGTGCGGAAGGATACCTACCTTCCGTCATTGGATTCCTGCAGCCCGTAGAGAACGGCAGCAACAGCTGATGCTGCAGTTCTCTACCCAAGATCGTCGTGGGACACACTCGTGGACTGCTTCGGATCGTGGGTGAGTATTTTTGTGGTTTGTTATGTTAATATTTATTCCGTAAAAGACAATGGCTTCGGGGAACAATGTGACAAGTATTGGTAAGTATGTTACTCCATGTTATATGTACTGTATGTCTATGTATGTATTGTATGAATGTATTGTATGTAGTATATATGTGGTATGTATGTAGCATGTAGTATGTATGTAGTATGTATGTAGCATGCATGTAGCATGCAGTATGTATGTAGCATGCATGTAGTATATATGTAGTATGTATGTAGCATGTAGTATGTATGTAGCATGCATGTAGTATATATGTAGTATGTATGTAGCATGTAGTATGTATGTAGCATGCATGTAGTATGTATGTAGTATGTATGTAGTATGTATGTAGCATGTAGTATGTATGTAGCATGCATGTAGTATATATGTAGTATGTATGTAGCATGTAGTATGCATGTAGCATGCATGTAGTATGTATGTAGTATGTATGTAGTATATATGTAGTATGTATGTAGCATGTAGCATGCATGTAGTATATATGTAGTATGTATGTAGCATGTAGTATGTATGTAGCATGCATGTAGTATGTATGTAGTATGTATGTAGTATATATGTAGTATGTATGTAGCATGTAGTATGTATGTAGCATGCATGTAGTATATATGTAGTATGTATGTAGCATGTAGTATGTATGTAGTATGTATGTAGTATGTATGTGGTATGTATGTAGTATATATGTAGTATGTATGTAGCATGTAGTATGTATGTAGCATGCATGTAGTATATATGTAGTATGTATGTTGCATGTAGTATATATGTAGTATGTATGTTGCATGTAGTATATATGTAGTATGAATGTAGCATGTATGTAGTATGAATGTAGCATGTATGTAGTATGCATGTTGTATGTATGTAGCATGTAATTTTTTTTTTTTTTTTTTTTTTACATTCAACACATTAGCCGGATGATGGGACTACTACTGTCCCATCATTGGCTAATGTGTCAATCACTGTCATGGTAGCAGGCATCGCCCGATGGGACTTGTAGTCCCATCGGACGATGCCTGCACAGACCCCCGAAGCCTGCACAGCCCCCCGGCAGGCCGGCACAGCCCCCCAGAGCCTGCACAGCCCCCCGGCAGGCCGGCACAGCCCCCCGGCAGGCCGGCACAGCCCACCGGAGCCTGCACAGCCCCCCTGGCAGGCCGGCACAGCCCCCCGGCAGGCCGGCACAGACCACCGGAGCCTGCACAGACCCCCTGGCAGGCCGGCACAGCCCCCCGAAAGGCCCGTACAGACCCCAGAGAGGCTGTACAAGGGAAAAACAGGATTTTTCTTATTCCGATACCGGAAGTCCCATAGACTTGAATGGGACTTCCGGTATCGGAATCGGCGATACCGATACTTTTTTTTAAGATCGGCCGATCCATTCCGATACGATACTTTGAAGTATCGGACGGTATCGCTCAACTCTACCTGCTGGTAGTGATATTGAGATGAATGTGATTAGACGTTTTCTCTTCAAAACAAGAAATGTTTCAATTAGGATCCAATAAGTTTTGTCTAAATGTTTCTAAAATTTTATGATGACAATTCAACCAAGATGTTTCTGGGAGGCTTGCTGCACTCACAGAGAGCCTCGGGAAACAAATTGCTGAAGACAAAGTGGTTGCCGTAAGGATAGGTCATCAACATCAAACACCTGATACCTCCATTGTTATCTTCTTGGGCTGCTTTGTTTAGTGGCCGCTGCCAAAATCTGCAGCTGAGCTTCCATTTAAAAAAATGGGCGCTGATAAAGTTTATAATAGTTGGTCGGTGGAGGCTCCGGGTGTCGGGTATTATATCCCAACCGATCCAATATTATTGACCTATTCTACCGTAAGAATAATAATTTGTCATTGTCAATGTATTGGACAACCCATTTAAGATTTATTGGTAATATAATTAAATAATTTGTGGTTGATTGAAGGAACGAGAACCACTGGGTAAATCTGTGAAGATGGAAGATCAGTTTTGTCTTGGATGTTCCTTTCACCACATTTTATCATGAGCAATTCAAAACTGTGACTTCAGAAACCAAAGTTTACATGCCTAGCTAATCTATTCCACTGCACAGGAGCAAAAAAGACCACATTCAGTCCATCATCCTCAAGGGTTTTGCTGGTAGCTAAGTTTAATAATAATAATAATAATCTTGATATAGCGCCAACATATTCCGCAGCGCTTTACAGTTTGCACATATTTTCATCACTGTCCCCGATGGGGCTCACAATCTAAATTCCCTATCAGTATGTCTTTGGAGTTTGTTGATTAGGTTTGGTCTTGTGGCTACTTGACATTACAGAAGGACTGCAAACCACGGGGGAGTGGACAGACGATTTCTAAAGCAGCATACTGAGCTTGAAGTCAAGAGAAAAGACTTAATGGAAAGTCTTCAATAAATATGTTCCCCATTCTGCCGATGTTCCTTAATTTTTTAAAAAAAACATTATTCCACCTCCCATCCGCTTCCCCACCTCTTTTGATGCCGGCAACTGACTTCAGTGTGCAAGCGATGGGAACACATGCCATTACTGCCCTGCACCCCCCGTTACGTAGATGCCGACATCAGCTCCTGGCCTCTGATTCGACTGCAGCGTGTATTGCCGCGCACGGACTCGATGGGTCTGTTCTCTGCAATACACTTAAACTGAATGTGGCCTAAAACCTGACGAGTCCGGTCACGGTTGCAACCTCTGTGACCGCGGTCATTACGCTCCTATTTATAGGGCGTATTCCAGTTTAAAGGCTTTTTCTTACTCTTCTCCTACTAGCCCATATGATCCTTATAGAAAGAGGGTCCGTGCTCAGTACCACGTTTTATATCCCAGAGATTGAAGTCACAGCTCACACACTGATGGACATGGCCCATTCACGTCATGTACAGCCAATGGTTTGAGTGCCATGCAATATTACATTATCCCACCCCCCATTGGTAACGAGCTTGTATGTTAGATTGATATATCAGTTGGTAAACACTAACTGTCCAATACATTTTACATAAAATAGGATCATGAAGCAGAGATCACAAATTAGGGAATCTTACTTTTTGTTGCTAGAATGGAGAATTATGCATTTTCTCTCTTTGTTTTTACTTTTATTCCAAAATTTCTATCAGGGGGACACCTTTCTTCATATTAATGGGAGGCGACCCCTACAGATGTTTTCCTTAATTTTGATGCTCACTCAACATATCCTTAGGGTGGTTTCACATTTGCTTTAAGGCCGCAGAGTCGGCCTGCACACGGCCGCCGCTAAGCCCCGCCCCTGCCATGCCTCCGTCAGTAGCTCCGCCTACGGGCGCATGACGCTGCATGCATCCTGCGTCCCCTATCTTTAGCACTGGGGTTGCAACAGGTTGCGTTTGGCGCTGGTCGGCGCAGCGTCAAAAGGACGCATGCGCCGCCAAATGCATACCTGCGCACAGCCTGCGTCCCCAGTGCTAAAGATAGGGGACGCAGGACGCATGCAGCATCATGCACCCGTAGGCGGAGCTACTGGCGGAGGCACAGCAGGAGGCGGGGCTTAGCGGCGGCCATGCGCAGCCCGACGCTGCGGCCTTAAACGCAAATGTGAAACCACCCTTAGATGTTTGGAAAAAGTTCACCAGGTACGAAAGAATGTCATGATTCTGTGATACTCTGTTTGGAAATGTTTATTCTACACTTTTTATATGTGATGTCAATTGCTATTTGTCAAGGGTTTTCTAATTTTTTTGCAGTACTGGTTTGAAATAGTTTTAAGGAAATTGGAGTTCCAAGTTAACAAAAAAAAGCAATACTTAGACATTTACATGTGTTGGATAGGCAATAAATGTCTTGCATCAGGACTCCAAAAAAGGAACAATCTGCTATGAACTGAGTTCTTACTGCAGAGGTTCACATGACATTTTTTAACATTTACATCTCATTTTCCTGGACACTTTAACAGCTTTTTTTATTCCAGAAGTATATAACAAATTGTTAATAAAGTATATAGACACAACATTTTGCTTGTGGCATTTTTTTTTCTGAAGATTTCCAACAGATTCTCTTTACGATTTGAGAAATATCAAGAAAGACTCATGTACAAAAAGTAGAAGAAAAACAAAAACACCAGAAATTTTTGCAAGAGAAACTTTTGACAAACCCTTGGTGTATTTTTGCAAATATTTAAAAATGCTGAAAAAAATATGTATGTGCGCATCTGTTTGTACGTGTTGGTGTGTACGGGAGAGAAAGAGACCTTTGTACGGCATCTAAAGCATTAGAGAATTACCAGTAGGGTGCCTGTGTGCATTGCTGCAAAATCAATGTATACACTTGAGGTTTTCACTGGTTCCAGGCAAGTGGAAGTGAACCAAGACAATCAGTGGTAAATCACGTGCATCCACGGCAGCTCGGGCACGGCATGTGTAGCCATCCACATAGCTACTTTCCACTACACTTACATTATCTGAATCATACCTTATACCGGTAAAATGCTCCATTCTAACCTTATGTTCAGCAAAATATAGGCCACTTTTTTCTTTATTTCAGCATACATACTGTATACTGCACATGGTACAGCAGGACCAGGCTGGTATGAGCCGTTATGTGTGGACACAGACAATTTCTGATCTTTTTATGGCTTGCCTTCTACATTTTCACCAGCTTTTTTGCCCCCCGCTGCAGGCTTTGTCTCTAATTTTCAGTTGTCTCTGAGCTAGATGATAGAGATCAGCTACTATGATGTTTCTCATATACTTAGACATGTTCTCCTATTTCTATATAGTTCATGTTCAGAAGCATCAGCATAGATCATATAAAGAAGTACTGTGCAGTGTAGCTGTGAATCTAGCACTAGGGTGAGATGTAACTCTTACTAGAAAGCAGTCGCAAGACTGGATTTTGCCTGTTCCTTACTCTACTCAGCAGTCTGTTAAAATGTATTAAATGTTGTTGAGATGAGCGAATCTATTATGAGGACCCTGGTCTAGCGGCCAAATCGGTATTTTATTTCTGCTAGACTGGAGCAGGCTTGGACTGGCCCACAGGAGAACAGGAGAATCCTCTGGTGGTCTCCTGTGCAAGAGTGGATCACCACCCTCTAAAATGAAAATTCTTGGCATAATGCAGTTGAATCACTATGTACAGATGATGGCGGCATCTTGTTCATTTTTCAATCTCCTCAATTTATTGTTATATAAATTTGTGATTGAAGATAATGTCACATTCGCATGTAGTTGAAGAGTGAATCCAGGTATGGACTGGGGCTTAAATTCAGCCCTGGCATTTGAAATCACACAGGCCTATGCTGTCCCCAAGCACCAGATGGGATATATTACCCACAATGGAGGAAAGGAAGATTTACTACAAGACCAATATTTCTAATGATTCTCATGGCCTGCTGGGGTAAGTGACGGTGTCAGCGACTATGTGCTTTGTCACAACGCTTAACAGTAAGGGTGTCTTCAGTACACAGATTCTGTTAACAACGTAGCAGACAAGGCAGTCCATGACCAGACAGGCCCTTCTGGCTTTTGCCAGAATTGCCAGATGGCCAGTCTGGCCCTGAGTGGATCCCTGGAGGGGGTTACTGGTGGGCTCTCAGCCTCCCAGTGCGACACTGGACAGGAGCCATGCAAACAACCTCCTACCTGTCCTCATCGCTAGAGTGTGATGCACACAAGACTTTGCACCAAGCCGGCTAATTAAAAGAGGATGCCGACAGATAGGAGACGGTTCAAAAGGCTCCTATCCGAGGGCCAAGGACTACTGACCTGGCTGCCTCCGGACCATCGTTCTGCAAATCTATTCACCTATCTCTAATTAGTTTTCTACATATAATACCACAATTGTTCATTTCCATTGTTTGAATAAAAAACAGATAAAATAAAACACAAGCGCGACACGGGACTTTTCCTTCGATACATGCATTAATATTACAATAGAAGTGTTTTGGGATTTTTTTTCGTGCCATTCTGTTTCGATGAGGATTTGATGAACCTTTCCCCCTTTCTCTGATGTTAGTATTTCACAATTTTCTTTTTTTTTTTTTACCTTTTGTCAATTATCTGAATGTTCCTTTTATTTCTCCAGTCCTTTATTGCTTGTTAATACTATTCTTTTCTTTAGTCAGTCAATTTAAAAACCTGCTAACAGACTATGCACAGCTTGCCCTTGATCTATGCGTGGATTCAGCATGCGCCCAAATAGAGTATTCATGACTGTAGTGCAATCGCTGCTTTTTTATATTTTTTTTTTCAACTCAGCAACTTCTTTAAAGACTTTCTTCCTCCATACTGTATGTCAAGATAAGATACAAGTCAGTAGTGAATGTGGCAATCTGTAACTACACTGCCCTTATCCCTTCACAGGTAATCTACAACTCATTTGAAAATCACAAAAGTCTGATTATATCCTCAAAGCGAACTGATTAAGGCTCCTGGTTCTTTTCCCGCGCTGTTGTACGTTCCATGTACAAATGTCATATTCAGCCTTACGCAGCACTATTAGTGCTGAGGTCTTAAAACTAAAACATTTTAATTTTTTTTTAACCATAATATTTTATTTTTATTTTATTTTTTTATTTGTTTTTATTTATTTATTTATTATATTTTTGGTTTCCTGCTTTCTTTAATACTGAATTCAGGAGATTAAAGAGAATCAGCTTTCATCTAATACAAGAGCAGCATATTGTAGAGACAGAGACTTTGATTCCAGCAATGCATCACTTACAGTGGGGAAAAAAAGTATTTAGTCAGTCAGCAATAGTGCAAGTTCCACCACTTAAAAAGATGAGAGGCGTCTGTAATTTACATCATAGGTAGACCTCAACTATGGGAGACAAACTGAGAAAAAAAAATCCAGAAAATCACATTGTCTGTTTTTTTTTTCATTTTATTTGCATATTATGGTGGAAAATAAGTATTTGGTCAGAAACAAGCAATCAAGATTTCTGGCTCTCACAGACCTGTAACTTCTTCTTTAAGAGTCTCCTCTTTCCTCCACTCATTACCTGTAGTAATGGCACCTGTTTAAACTTGTTATCAGTCTAAAAAGACACCTGTGCACACCCTCAAACAGTCTGACTCCAAACTCCACTATGGTGAAGACCAAAGAGCTGTCAAAGGACACCAGAAACAAAATTGTAGCCCTGCACCAGGCTGGGAAGACTGAATCTGCAATAGCCAACCAGCTTGGAGTGAAGAAATCAACTGTGGGAGCAATAATTAGAAAATGGAAGACATACAAGACCACTGATAATCTCCCTCGATCTGGTGCTCCACGCAAAATCCCACCCCGTGGGGTCAGAATGATCACAAGAACGGTGAGCAAATATCCCAGAACCACGCGGGGGGACCTAGTGAATGAACTGCAGAGAGCTGGGACCAAGGTAACAAGGCCTACCATAAGTAACACACTACGCCACCATGGACTCAGATCCTGCAGTGCCAGACATGTCCCACTGCTTAGGCTAGTTTCACACTTGCTTTTTTTTGCAGCGCGTTTTTCCCGCAAAAAAACGCATTGAAAAAACGCATACAAATGCATACAAACGCTGCGTTTTTTTCAAGAATTTTTATGCGCATGCAGGAAAAAAACGCAGCGTTTTTGTGCGTTTGTATGCGTTTTTTGTGCGTTTGCGTTTTTTTACAGATTTTGGAAAAACCCCACAAAAAAGAAAAAACAACCATTCAACAACACACAAGACCAATGGGACTTCATTGTGGGTGTGGTATGTTAATATATAGACCCTGTCTACAGTATTCTTCACATTTGCTTGATTCTTCTCGTGACCATGGATCTACGCTGGAAGAGTTTTCACTTCAACTTGGATTTGGACATCGCGATGGCTCAGGCGTATGCAGTTGCTTGCCATGAACAAAGGAAGAGAGAGAGGCAGCGAAGACGGCGGCGTATGTGGATACATCCGATTGTTGAACTCCGGGAGAGCCGTGGGGCATACCACACCCTCTACAGCGAGCTCCAGTCAAACCCGGAGTAATTTACAGATTATATCCGGATGTCCCACGAAAGTTTCATGGATTTGCTTGCTCGTGTCCAACAATCCATCCGGAGACAGGACACACAGCTCCGTCGTGCGATTCCTCCTGAGGAACGGCTACTGGTGACATTACGGTATGTTTTAAAAACCAAGGGGTGCGCTCTGATGTTTTTTTTTTAAATTTAGTATTCAAAACCTTGGGTAATTAGTTTTCGTGAATGTACTAATATTTTATAGTTTTTTAAAATAATATACATAAATATTAATTTTACTTCTTTGTCTGTTCACAGATTCCTGGCGACTGGAGAAACCCTATCTTCACTACACTTCCAGTACCGTATTGGAATCTCTACCTTGTCTGGAATTGTTGCTGACACCTGCCGGGCTCTCTGGAATGTTCTTTGTCCAGAATTTATGCCCCTGCCCACCGCTGAAAAGTGGATGGAAATTGCTGACAAATTCTGGACAGTATGCAATTTTCCCAACTGTTTGGGAGCTGTTGATGGTAAACACATACGGATCATCAAACCCCAAAGAACGGGATCTGAGTACTATAATTACAAAAAGTACTTTTCAATAGTACTCATGGCCATTGCGGATGCCGGATGTATGTTTGTAGCAGTGGACATTGGAGCATTTGGCCGTGGTAATGACTCACAGGCTTTTAAAAACTCAGACATGGGCCGGAGGTTGTATGGCAACCAATTTAATTTCCCTATGCCACGGCCTCTTCCTCACACCGAAGCTCCGCCACTGCCCTTTGTAATGGTTGGCGATGAGGCTTTTCAAATGTGCGGAAACTTACTGAAACCCTACTCCAGCCGGGACTTGGACCACACCAAAAAAATATTTAATTACAGGCTGACCAGGGCCAGAAGAACTGTCGAGTGTGCTTTTGGGATTCTTGTCTCCAGATGGCGAATTCTGGGCACGGCCATTAATCTTAAACTTGAAACAGTCGATGAGGTGGTGAAGGCCTGTGTGGTTCTACATAACTTTGTGATGGCTAAAGAGCACCTGACCTTTGAACTGGACGATGATGCTCCTAACCCATTGCCTGAATTCACTCAGCACACTCTCAGGTCATCCGTTGAAGTTGGCCAAATGAGGGACCAATTTGCGGCCTACTTTATTTCTGATGTAGGACGGGTGCACTGGCAAGATGAAATGGTGTAATGTTTTTGTTTGTTTATGGTAATAAAAAACCTTATTTGATACCATTACTGAGTGCACTATATTTTTTAAACTCCAATTAAATAAAAAACTTCCCATGTATAACTGAATTTTTTGATGTTCACACACCTGGGCAGGTAAATACACATATGAGTTAAAATGCAGCATTGCTAGTCTGCGTGAAATATATTGGAACGAGCAAAGCTGCAGGCCATGAATCAGGAAACCAATTTTTTTCAAGAGAAAATTGTCCAACTAGTTGAAACCCAACCCCAATGAAAGTCCATGGGGAATACAAGTCAGCATTGAGTGGATGAATGTAATCTGCTCAATTCCAACTTACAAGTTATTACACTAGGCCTTGGAATGACTATACTAGGCCGTGGTATTTCAAATATGAGTATAGTAGGCCTTGGGCCTACTAGTATAGTCATATGTGAAATACCACGGCCTAGTATAGTCATACCAAGGCCTACTCGATTTTTACCAACTAGGATCTTGTTTCACGAAAAACAAACTGGTGAAACTTGACAAGTTTCAACAGTTTGTTTTTCATGAAACCAGATTCTAGTTGGTAAAACTAGAGTTATTACACTAGGCCTTGGAATGACTACACTAGGCCGTGGTATTTCAAATATGAGTATAGTAGGCCTTGGGGCTAGTAGTATAGTCATATGTGAAATACCACGGCCTAGTATAGTCATACCAAGGCCTACTCGATTTTTACCAACTAGGATCTTGTTTCACGAAAAACAAACTGGTGAAACTTGACAAGTTTCAACAGTTTGTTTTTCATGAAACCAGATTCTAGTTGGTAAAACTAGAGTTATTACACTAGGCCTTGGAATGACTACACTAGGCCGTGGTATTTCAAATATGAGTATAGTAGGCCTTGGGCCTACTAGTATAGTCATATGTGAAATACCACGGCCTAGTATAGTCATACCAAGGCCTACTCGATTTTTACCAACTAGGATCTTGTTTCACGAAAAACAAACTGGTGAAACTTGACAAGTTTCAACAGTTTGTTTTTCATGAAACCAGATCCAAGTTGGTAAAACTCGAGTTATTACACTAGGCCTTGGTATGACTATACTAGTCCGTGTTATTTCACATATGACTATACTAGGCCTTGGGTTGGTTTTTAACATGTATTTACCCATCAGTGTGTGTGAGCGGCGCAAACAACATTAATGAAACTTTGTAATGGTGAACCACAAATGTAAATTTATTTTTAATCACAAAAATAAACCAAAAAATTATTTTTTCCGGCATTTGGGGGCAGATGGTTTCAATTTGGGGGTGTGCAGGGAATATGCAACACTTGCAGTTGAAGACGGTGTTTGAGGGGAAGGGGCAACAAAACTTGTGGGGGAAGGTAGTCCAGTTAAGGGAATTAAACAAGGAACACTTGGAGGAGAGGAAATCTGTTCAGGTACATTAGTTGTAATGGCATGTCGCCGTAGGCTTGAGTGCCTGGACCGACTTTGGCCCAATGCCCGCCTTGATAGATTTCGCCTTGAACTAGGGGCAAATATTGAGTGTAGGTCCCCCGTCTGCTGGTGTGGCTGCTGCTGCTGCTGAGGTGGCTGCTGCTGCTGCTGAGGTGGCGGCTGCTGCTGAGGTGGCTGCTGCTGCTGCTGAGGTGGCTGCTGCTGCTGCTGAGGTGGTTGCTGCTGCTGCTGAGGTGGCTGCTGCTGCTGCTGAGGTGGCTGCTGCTGCTGCTGAGGTGGCTGCTGCTGCTGAGGTGGCTGCTGCTGCTGCTCTTCGTTGGCAGTGCTCGTCCTTGCAGGAGGACTGGTGGCGGCAGTGATGGTCCAGGTTTGCGGAGTGGTGGTGGCAGGGCTACTACATGTTGTTGTAGCGGCAGGGCTGTTCCATGTTTGCCTAGTGGTGGCTGAGCTCCACGCATGCATGGGAGTGGCGGTGGTGCTCCAGACAGGAGCAGCGCTTGCCATGGTGGTGTCGGTGAAGTGACCAGCTGCACTCAGACTTGTGGTGGTGTAACGGTGGGTGTCCTGGCTTTGAATAGAGGTGTCCGTGCAGTGGTATGCAGCACAAGTCGGTAGTGAGGTGAAGCGAGTCAATGGTGGCACAGGTGGAAATGACACCACTGACTGCTGACCGTACCGATTATGCTGCATAGCCTGCAAGAAAGCATTGTTGCAGGGCTGCAGCACATTCAGCTGTTGCTCAGGACTAAGGTGTTCCGCCATGCCCTTTTCAATCTTACTAAAAAAATGGTGTGCTGGTCTGTTGAGGTCGGCCTCCAGACGGTCAAGGCGCTGTTCTACAGAATTGAAGCGGTGTTCAAAGTGGTTAAAACCACGTTCCATGAGTGCAAAACCGCTTTCAACTCTGTCGGACAGTGACTTGAGGCTGGAATTAAAGGCCTCGCTCAAATGCATAAACTCGGGCAAGACATTCCTGTCCAAGGCCCTCTGCCGCTGGCGGGTAGTGCCCGCATAACCAGTGGCAGAGACCTGGGACAGGGGAACACCTGATGGCCCAGCTTCCTGGTCACCAGCTGTGTGTGTGGCTGACCTGCAAGGTGCTTCCTGGCTGTCGGATGGCTGGGATGGGTCAGAGGACGTCCGAGGAAGGACCGCTCCAGGGCCAGGTTGCAGGGTGCTGCTCCAGGTGCTGTGGAAGAAAGGAAAATCATTACTACCATGCCTTTACAAGAAGCATCAGCTGTGGATTAGAAAAACACAGATTAATAAAAACCCAAAATTTATAATACTTACGATCTCGTGGCAAGGACCGGTCTTAGGAACTGCAACGCGTGATAGTGACGGTATCTAGTTCTGGTCCTATGCGTTTTTTTCCAGCGCAAAAAAACGCAAATGTGAAACCAGCCTTAAGCCTGTACATGTCCGGGCCCGTCTGAAGTTTGCTAGAGAGCATTTGGATGATCCAGAGGGGTTTTGGGAGAATGTCCTATGGTCTGATGAAACCAAACTGGAACTGTTTGGTAGAAACACAACTTGTCGTGTTTGGAGGAAAAAGAATACTGAGTTGCATCCATCAAACACCATACCTACTGTAAAGCATGGTGGTGGAAACATCATGCTTTGGGGCTGTTTCTCTGCAAAGGGGCCAGCTTGACTGATCCGGGTACATGAAAGAATGAATGGGGCCATGTATCGTGAGATTTTGAGTGCAAACCTCCTTCCATCAGCAAGGGCATTGAAGATGAAACATGGCTGGGTCATTCAACATGACAATGATCCTAAGCACACCGCCAGGGCAACGAAGGAGTGGCTTCGTAAGAAGCATTTCAAGGTACTGGAGTGGCCTAGCCAGTCTCCAGATCTCAACCCTATAGAAAACCTTTGGAGGGAGTTGAAAGTCCGTGTTGCCGAGCGAAAAGCCAAAAACATCACTGCTCTAGAGGAGATCTGCATGGAGGAATTGGCCAACATACCAACAACAGTGTGTGGCAACCTTGTGAAGACTTACAGAAAACGTTTGACCTCTGTCATTGCCAACAAAGGATATATCACAAAGTATTGAGATGAAATTTTGTTTCTGACCAAATACTTATTTTCCACCATAATATGCAAATAAAATGAAAAAAAAAACAGACAATGTGATTTTCTGGATTTTTTTTTCTCAGTTTGTCTCCCATAGTTGAGGTCTACCTATGATGTAAATTACAGACGCCTCTCATCTTTTTAAGTGGTGGAACTTGCACTATTGCTGACTGACTAAATACTTTTTTTCCCCACTGTATAACGCTGCTTGCTGTAGTTTTGATAAAATCACTGGCGATTAATACTAGAAGACTAGTAAACCTGCTGTCCTTCATATTTAACCCCACCCCAGCACTGATTGGCAAATTTTTGTATAGGCAAAAAGCTGCCAATCAGTAGTGTGGACGGGATAATACAGAGCTCAGCATTCAGAGAACTGCTTTGATCTGCAGTTGTTAAAACAGTGAGTTTAAGAAAAATGATAGCAAGCAGTCCAGTAAGTGACACATCACTGAAATCAGGGTCTTTGCTCCTATATTATGCTTATGTCCGATGGGGTAGCACAAATCTGGTGACAAATTCCCTTTAAGGAAAGACATATGCATTAGATAGCCATTGGCAGCAAGATAATTCAGGCAACATTTTTTTCTGCTGACTACCCCATAGAAGAATGCTTATGTTCCCAATGGGGAGAATGGAGTAAGAGTCATTTCACATGGTTGGATAAACTGCTATAAGCAGCACTGACTGAAGAT
This sequence comes from Dendrobates tinctorius, assembly GCF_039654945.1. NCBI lineage: Eukaryota > Metazoa > Chordata > Amphibia > Anura > Dendrobatidae > Dendrobates > Dendrobates tinctorius. The sequence continues at coordinate 18,521,978 of NW_027361810.1, read as the reverse complement.
AATGGAAGTCGATTGACAATTTAACATGCAGCAATTATCATGACTATCCACATGGTATGAAGGTGAATCATCGTTACTTTTGAACGTTTGCATTCTTGTTGGCAGCACATTCCCTACACAAGAGGATGTGCTGATGACAATCTGTTCTTTTTAGCCAGCATTAAAGGTGTGATCAGCAAATGAGTGCTTTGTTGATTGTCAATTGATTGCTACACAAGTTTAAATGATCGTGAGCGAGCATTTCTATGAAAGTTTATTTTGCAAATAATCGCATGTAGAATGTAATGTGATCCCTCAGTGCTACCTGCAGATCTGGATACAAGAGTCCAAGAAGCAGAGCTCGACACTGTCTTCTAGTACAGCTCCCATCTATGGCACCCTGAGTATTAAGAACTAGCGTGGAGCACGAGACACGGGCTCATGCCTGTGCCGATGTATTCTTATGTTATCCGCGTTATTCTGAAGAAGGTCTGGTAGACCGTAACGTTAAATAACTATTGTACTGGATTACAGATAAACGCAATTTTTCATTTGATCTTATGCAGTTTTGTGATCTTTGATTATCTCTAGTCTTTTGGAATTAAATACTGTATGGGCACCCAGATTTTTTTTTTTAATCTGTAGTAGAGTGACGTGGAAACCTTTCACATTGAAAAGACTCAAGAGCATAATAAGGGACATTAGGTTTGAGGAGAAACACTTTTCTGCAAAACGAATTTCTCAAGAAAATCTTCACGAAAAGAAAAATTCGAATTTTGCCTGATACGGTCATCACTAGGAAAAACGTCCAAATTTTAATTAAAAGTTTAACATATTGTAGCATCACTAGATGTTGGCCTGATTCTAAAGCATCGGGTACTCTAGAATATGGCCAGCGGGAGATTAAAATAAAAAAAGTGATATACTCACCTTCCGATGGCCCCCGGACTCTTTCCCTCCTCTCACCACACTCCTGGCATCTTCCGGTCCCAGTAATGCTTAGCACGAAGTACCAGAGATGACGTCACTCTCGCGAGAGTGTGACGTGAGCGGTGTTTCGCGCAAAGCATTACTGGGACCGGAATGTGCCGGGCGCGTGGTGAGAGGAGGGAAAGAGTCCAGGGGCCGTCGGATTGTGAGTATATCAGTATTTTTTATTTTAATTCTATTTTTTACATATGCTCACCTTCCGACGACCCCCGGACTCTGTCCCTCCTCTCCACGCTCCCAGCATCTTCCGTTCCCAGTAATGCTTTGCGCCACAGACTGCTGCTGACGTCACTCTCGCGAGAGCGCCACGTCATCAGCGGTCTTTGGCACAAAGCATTACTGGAAACGGAAGATGCCGGGAGCGTGGAGAGGAGAGAAAGAGTCCGGAGGCTGTCGGAAGGTGAGTATATCACTCTTTTTTATTTTAATTCTATTTTTTACAGGTTGATGGTACCCATGGTCTAGAGGAGTCTCCTCTCCTCCAGACCCTGGGTACCGGCTAGCGCTAGTCATCTCCCGGTTGCGTCGCCGCTGACGTGCGTCTCTGATTTCCCGACGGTAGTGGTGGCATGCGTCCTTCGAATACCGGACTGTGCCTGCGCACTGCGCCTGTCGCTGATTGGTCAAGGCCTGGCGGCAGCGACCAGTCAGCGACGCAGGATTTCGGTTACAGACAGAATTAGATGATTATATATATAGCTACTCCAAGGTACAAGATGCAGATGACTAACCATGGTAAACAATGAAGCAAATATGGTAACCGTCATACCATGCTTCATCAAAGAAGGTCTTCTCCATGAGCAGAAAGCATAAAGCAGATTTTCCACAAATCAATTTATGGAGAACGCAAAAGGAATTTTTTCAATTTTCAATGGAATTTTGAAATAACAGAACCATAGAATAATAAATCATAATGATCGATGCATAGCCGTGAAAGCGTCTAGAATTTCTCAATATTTCAGTAGAGCTTATATGGAACAACATTCTTCCTACGTGATGTATCAGAAGTCAAGTTTCTATTCCATTATATAGTTAAAAAGTTTGGTGGTGGGACATCCATTAACCTTCGTTGGAAGTATGACTTCTAGTTTATAAAGTACAATAATGTAAAATTGTAACACAAACACTTAACGGAACAAAAACATTTTATAAGCGGCTTGATATTTCTAAAGACGTTCGCTCGAAGAACAAATATTTTCTTTGCTGCAAACGTTCATATCTAGGGAAAAAAATGTGTTCAAGCCGCAATCTTAAATTGACTCAGCTTTCAAATATGCATTCAGTATCCATTCTCCTCCCGGCTGAAGTAATGGAAGGTGAACACGAATTGTTCAGATATTTTAACCTTGAAAAGTTCCACGTACGTGAGGAAGAGAAATTGAAAAGAATCAATTCACCGATAACTGAGCCCTGATAATAACTTTAGGCTTGTGTGACTATAGGCTATTACCAAGCAATGTATTTATAATGAATATCCTAATGTAGCTCACATCGTAGAAAATGTATATTTTAATAAGGTGATGAATGGGAATAAATATCATGAAAAAAAATCTATAGGGTTTAAGAACAGGGGAAAACCTATTTGAGGCACAGAGGAATTACTCTTGCTCTGCAACAGTAATTTTCATTGGTTTCATTGTTTCTTTTTTTTTTAATGGAGACCTTGTTGATGATCTCTCGGTATTTTGCTACAATGGAGAAAAAGTAAAAAAATATATACAGTATATATACATATATTGTAAAGATATATCTATTCTATTATTTCTAAACACTGTTTTTTAGTGATTCCTTTGTTTCAACATTCATACTGCACTCACACACACAAATGATACACCATTTGAAAGGTAAACTTGCCCCCTTCAGCAAGAAAATAGCCAAACAAACCAGACATCCATGACTTGATCACAAAATACAGTTTAAACATTAATTTTCATAAACCTGCAGTAAGGAAAAATGACCTGCAGGTGGCACCATAGTACCCCAAAGCACACTACCACAAAGCTGCTCCACACACACATATGATACACCATTTGAAAGGTACTGTAAACTTGCTGCCTTCAGCAAGAAAATAGGTAAACAAACCACACATTCACGATTTGATCACTAAATACAGTTTAAACATTAATTTTCATAAACCTGCAGTAAGGTTATACACATGGGAAGAAGGAATGAATATCACGATTACACACTGAACGGTAAACCAATGGGTAAATCTGACATGGAGAAGGACTTGGGGATCCTAGTTAATGATAAACTTACCTGGAGCAGCCAGTGCCAGGCAGCAGCTGCCAGGCAAACAGGATCATGGGGTGCATTAAAAGAGGTCTGGATTCACATGATGAGAGCATTATACTGCCTCTGTACAAATCTCTGGACCGCACATGGAGCACTGTGCACAGTTTTGGGCACCGGTGCTCAGGAAGGATATAATGGAACTAGAGCGGGTACAAATGAGGGCAACAAAATTAATAAAGGGGATGGGGGAACTACAATACCCAGAGAGATTAGAAAAATTAGGATTATTTAGTCTAGAAAAAAGACGACTGAGGGGCGATCTAATAACCTTGTATAAGTATATAAGGGGACAATACAAATATCTCTCCGAGGATTTGTTTATACCAAGGAAGGTGACGGTCACAAGGGGGCATTCTCTGCGTCTGGAGGAGAAAAGGTTTTTCCACCAACATAGAAGAGGATTCTTTTCTGATAGGGCAGTGAGAATCTGGAATTCCCTGCCTGAGGAGGTGGTGATAGCGAACTCAGTCGAAGGGTTCAAGAGAGGCCTGGAGGTCTTCCTGGAGAGTAACAATATTGTATCTTACAGTTATTGTTAGGTTCTTTAGAAAGACGTAGATCTGGGGATTTATTCTGACAGAATTTTATAGGCTGAACTGGATGGACTAATGTCTTTTTTTCGGCCTTACTAACTATGTTACTATGTTACTATGACCTGCAGGTGGCACCACAGTACCCCAAAGCACACTACCACAAAGCTGCTCCACACACACACGCATAATACACCATCTGAAAGGTAAACTTGCTCCCTTCAGCAAGAAAACAGCCAAACAAACCACACATTCATGATTTTATCACTAAATATAGTTTAAACATTCATTTTCATAAACCTGCAGAAAGACACAATGACCTGCAGGTGGCACCTCAACCGGAAAACATTTTTTGGCCTCTACTTATCAAAACTATTTATTGTATTACCAATCTACATATATAAATACCTGTCTGTGTTCATCAGCTCATGAAATACATTTACATTTGACCAGCTTGCTTTTTATGAAATTGCCTGCGCCACCGACGACCAATGTGCAAAAATTTCGCACGGGCCAACCTAGTTCTTCCAAAATAGTAAAAGACAGAAAGAGAGTGAATTCTCAAATTCTTATAGAATAAACTGAATTCTAGATTAGTATTTAAAATTTTTGCGTAAGACATTACATAGATACGGCGTTATGAAGAACATTGAATATAATTGAAACGGTAAGACAGTGGTCATCATCGGTTGGTTCAGTTGCCACATGTGAGTCATGACCCCATTCTGTAAGGTTACATTTCCACGATGAGTGTTTTATTTGTTCATTGCATTTTGGAGTATGTTTTTTAATGTGAATTTTCAGCAATTTTGACTCTTTTTGCTTTATCGTGTTTTTACAGTTTTTACAGTTCCCTTTAAGATTCTGCATTTTTGAGCATCGAAAAGAATGGAGCATCCAAAACTCACCAAAAAGTCAATGTGGAATCTTAACCTTAGTCTATGTTCACATTGAGGTTTGTTTAGGATCTTTTTTTTTTTTAGAGCTCTTCACCAAAATCGTCATTAAACACTTAGAAATCTCAACCAATTAATTTCTACGAGAAAATTTACTTTGCCGTTTTTGAGCTTTTTTTTTCTTAAGAGGTTACGCCGGATGGAAAAAAAAGAGACTGCGTGTTGTCACTTTTTTGAAGAGGATTGTAAGGGAAATTTCTCCAAACAAATATTTTCTTTACCACCAATAACCTCATATTATATGACTGAATTATGGACAGTCCGTATATAATGAAATCACTTTACATTAAAGTTCACTGGTGATTAATATTCATTGGTAAAGCTCCGCACGGCCCTGATCCAGGTCATCTCCCTCCATATAACTCATATTTTATGCCATGAAGTAGACTCTCAAAACAAAAATGAATTTTATATTATTGATTTATTTTTTTTTCTTTATTACCTCATTTTCATCTTCCCAGATTACCAATTAGTTGGGTTTTTTAGTGAATAATGAGGTTAATTTTACCAGGCGACAGAATCAGCGTTTCTTCCTAGGAGAAATCAATCGATTGAATGATTAGAGATAAAACAATCGCACATTGATTTTAAAGGAATTTTCAGAGCGGACACAAAATAAATGAAAGTTTCAGAAATTGCTTCATGAATATGGCCGATTCTCTATCTACATGTTTGGGCAACAGGATCATTTATTTAAAGAGAATCCGTCACCCCCTGGGACGTATATGACCTTATTAATATGGGTTCCCAGCTGATAGAATTGATAGTATAGTCCTATGTATGCCTGATATTAGCAGTCTTGTTGTTGAGAAATCCTCTTTTCTTTCTGTATGCTAATGATTTCTTCCAGGCTCCGGGATGTCCGGTGCCTGGAAGAGATCCATCAGCGTCATACTGCCCTGTGATGCGTAATGGTGGCCCCGGTATTGTACAACAGGGGGAGTAAGAGCAAGTAGAGCGTAGAGAAAAAAATAGACATTGGTCATAATTGTATTTTTTTAAATCATTTTAAGGGTGGGGCCTATTTTGGAATAATATTTTTTGACACCATCCAAGAGTTATGACTTTTTTTTTTCTGTGGGCCAGACTGGAGATATTATTGTATCCTTTATGGGATACACATCATTATTGTCATATATCCTGACTGTCACTCCCATCCATTTCATTCTAACAAAATATTTAATAGCCCCTTTTTTTCCTGCTGTTCAACAGCCACAACACATACAGGGATCGTCTAACAAACAGGCAGCCGTGGGGACTCGTACATGTTTTTCGAGCACGCCGAAGACAGTCGGTTAGCACACAAGCATGCTTGGATGACACCTTATCCTAGCACGTTCGCTCATCGCTAGTGGGGAGATCCCAGTGGTTGAAACACAATAGATCAGTAAGAGTCCCATTGGTAGGTGACAGTTTGTGAAGATGGGAATAAACCTCTAACATATTAATTCGGAATTTCATGACCCTAAATTTGCAATGTTCCATACCGGAAGTCTCAAGGAAAGTAATAAAATAAACAAATATTACAAGTTTTAATCAAGATTTTTTTTCTCTTTATTTTCATCCAAATAGATGTTTCAAGGAGTGATGTGGCAAAGTAGAGGAATCTTTTACGAAACATGAAATGCTATTTATTTTATTATTCAATTAGTTACTGGCTTGGAACACCAGTAAGAGGATAAAAAATATTGTCACATATGTTACTGGTTATCTTTAGTTAATCAAATTGTAGTAAGTTTCAGTCTGCAATCTTTTGGATGTGCAGTTTGTAGCTTGATCCATGTTCCCAATTTTTCTCTTCTGTCTGTGTTTCTTTCAGTAATGTAGGCTGGATGTGAGGTCCATGTGTCTCCCAGTAATATAGGCTGGATGTGAGGTCTGTGTGTCTCTCCCAGTAATATAGGCTGGATGTGAGGTCTGTGTGTCTCTCCCAGTAATGTAGGCTGGATGTGGGGTCTGTGTGTCTTCCCCAGTAATGTAGGCTGGATGTGAGCTCTGTATTTCCCTCTCAGTAATATAGGCTGGATGTGAGGTCTGTGTCTCTCCCAGTAATATAGGTTGGATGTGAGGTCTAACATATCTCCCCCAGTAATATAGGCTGGATGTGAGCTCTGTGTTTCTCTCCCAGTAATATAGTCAGGATGTGATCTCTGTGTGTCTCTCCCAGCAATATAGGCTGGATGTGAGGCTTGTGTCATGGGAAGCCTAGGTAACTTTAGGCTGAAACCCCGGGGCCCCTGCGGTGTCCCTCAGACTAGGGGAAACCCTGTCTGTCCCTCAACCCAGGGTTTACACTGAAGGTGTGCCTGCCTGGGCCTCCACACTGTCCTTGTCTCCTGTCCAGCCCTAAGCTGAACCCACCACCCTCCACCCAGTGAGGAGACCAAACACCAGACCCCACAAATAAGTATGGACCGGGATAAAGGAAACACACCACACCGCGTACACACAGGAGAATACAATAATGTGCAAGGGCAACCAAAAAATACAACACAGGGAGGCAAAATGGCAACAACGGAATATACTACACCTGAAACCGTATGCTCCTTAGACCACCACTCCAGACCGGTATCGCTAGCACAAGGCAAGAGCTATAGTCGGCGACGCCCATAGTCACGCAGGACAATTTAAAGACAGAGGGCGTGGCTAAGCCCTCAGCCAGAATGACAACCTAGTTAACCCAATCCAAGCCGGATCAGAAGACCAACCAGCGCCGCTGAGAACCAAGTGGTAGGATGGGGTATTACCGCTGTCTGCCGGACACCCTGGTGCGAACAGTGTCCGACATGACAGTACCCTGCCTTCTACGAGGGACCCCAGAAACCTCACAATGTCGAGGACTCGGCTTGTCCGGATGGCGGCGATGAAACCCTGTAATCAGTCGGTCCGCATGTATGTCCGAAGCCGGCACCCAAGTCCTCTCCTCCGGACGATAGCCACGCCAGTGGACCAGGTACTGCAGAGTGCGACGCACTACCTGAGAGTCATCCACCTTGGACACCTCAAACTCCAACGTGCCATCCACCAAGACGGGAGGTGGTAGCACAGGAGAAACATCAACAGCACCCACGACTTTCTTAAGTAACGCCTTGTGAAACACATTATGTATCTTGTATTCCACAAGTAACTCCAAACGGAATGCCATAGGGTTGATAATTGCGGAGATCCTAAACGGACCAATGAACCTGGGACCCAACTTAAGCGATGGTATTTTGAGCTTGATGTTCCTTGTAGACAACCACACCCAATCACCCACACACAGGTCCGGACCTGGCACACGTCTACCGTCAGCCACACGTTTGTACCTAGAACCTACATTCAGCAAGCGCTGATTTACTCTCCCCCAAACGGATGACAATTGTGCTCCCAACTGGTCCTCCTCAGGGACGCCCGCAGAACACCCTTGGCGCAAGGTACAGAATTGGGGATGTTGACCATAAACACAAAAGAAAGGAGATTCCCCAGACGATTCCTGACAATGATTGTTTATCGCGAATTCAGCCAGAGGAAGAAACGCCGACCACTCTTCCTGATTGTCAGACACAAAACAGCGTAAGTATTGTTCCAGGTTTTGGTTCATACGCTCAGTCTGCCCATTCGACTGCAGATGGAAAGCCGATGAATGAGACAACTTAATCCCTAGGCGTGAACAAAAAGCTCTCCAAAATTTTGCCACAAATTGTGTACCTCTATCAGATACAATGTCAGACGGGACACCATGAAGTCTGACCACCTCGCGAATAAATACCTGAGCAAGGGTCTTCGCATTGGGCAAAGATGGCAAGCAACAAAATGCGACATTTTAGAGAACCGATCAACTATTACCAGAATGACCGTGTTCCCAGCCGAGGAGGGCAAATCCGTAATGAAATCCATGGAAATCTCAGTCCATGACTTACTGGGCACACAGAGAGGATGCAACGTGCCAGCAGGACGGGAGCGTGGTGTCTTGGCCCGTGTGCACGTGGTACAGGCTGACACATATGAGGCCACGTCCTGCCGGATTTTGGGCCACCAAAAACAACGTGATACAAGTTCCAGAGTGCCCTTAACCCCTGGGTGGCCCGCCAGGACAGTATCGTTATGTTCCCCTAACACCTTTAAGCATAGGTGTAGTGGCACAAACGATTTATTAGGAGGCAGATCCGGCGGTACCTCCTCCTGAGCCTCGGCAATCTCTGCCTCAACTTCTGTCGTGAGAGCCGAGACCACAACTCCCTTTTGGAGGATAGGCACCGGATCCTCACGCGGCTCTCCACCCGGAAAACATCTGGACAAGGTGTCCGCCTTAGTATTCTTAGAACCTGGTCGGTATGTCACAAAAAAATTGAACCGGGTGAAGAATAACGCACAGCGAGCCTGTCTGGGGCACAGGCATTTAGCAGACTCTAAATAAAGCAGATTTTTATGGTCTGTTATAACAGTAATCTGATGGACAGCCCCCTCCAAGAAGTGTCGCCATTCCTCAAATGCCAACTTGATGGCCAACAATTCCCTGTTACCAATATCGTAATTACACTCGGCAGGCGACAGCTTCTTGGAGAAGTAGGCACACGGATGCAATTTGCCCAAGGATGGACCCTGAGACAGTACCGCCCCCACTCCAACCTCAGATGCATCCACCTCCACGGTAAATGGTAGGGAGACATCAGGCTGAACCAGGATGGGAGCTGAAGCAAAACTGTTTTTTAGGAATTCAAACGCGCGCACAGCAGCCTCAGACCAGTCAGAAAAATTGGTACCTTTTTTAGTCATGTCGGTGAGCGGTTTAGCAATCATAGAAAAATTCTTAATAAATTTCCTATAATAGTTGGAAAAATCCAGGAATCGCTGAAGCGCCATGAGATTATCAGGCCGATCCCACTGCAGCACCGCTTGCACCTTAGGGGTGTCCATTTTAAACCCTGAGGCGGAAATTACATAACCCAAAAAAGGTAATTCTTGGACGACAAATACACATTTCTCAAGCTTGGCATAGAGCTTGTTCTCTCTGAGCAACTGCAATACCTGCCTAACATGCTCTATGTGTGCATCACGGTTGCGTGAGTAAATAAGAATGTCATCAAGGTATATAATAACAAATTTCCCCAAGAGATGAGAAAAGACATCATTTATGAAATGTTGAAATACTGCTGGCGCGCTCGTCAACCCAAATGGCATCACCAAATTCTCAAAATGACCCTCAGGGGTATTAAATGCCGTCTTCCATTCATCCCCTTGACGGACTCTTATGAGATTGTACGCCCCCCTGAGGTCAAGCTTGGAAAACCATTTGGCACCAGACACCTGGTTGAACAAATCGGATATCAGTGGCATCAGGTATGGGTCACGAACCGTAATCTGGTTGAGTTCCCTGAAATCCAGACACGGGCGTAATCCGCCATCTTTCTTCTTGACAAAGAAGAACCCCACCGCCAATGGAGATGATGAAGGCCTGATGTGCCCTTTCCTTAGACTTTCTGCAATGTATTCTTTGAGAGCTTGCCTCTCAGGACCTGAGATATTAAACATCCTGGCTTTCGTTAACTTGGCCCCCGGTTTTAACCTAATAGCACAGTCATAGGGTTGGTGCTGTGGCAGCTCTGAACAACCTTTTTCAGAAAATATATCAGCAAAGTCCAGCAGTGGCTCCGGGATGCTGGGAGTCACAGCGGAGATACATGTGGCCAGACAACTCTCCTGGCAATATCTGCTCCACTGGATTATGTCCTGGGTTTTCCAATCAATCACCGGATTGTGCATAGACAACCATGGAAACCCCAGAACTACCTGAGGAGGTAAATTACTGAGCACCTTACATGTTACCCGCTCAGAGTGTAGGACCCCAATGTGGAGTTTTATATCAGCCACAAACTCTTTAATCTCCCCTTGTGAGAGAGGGGAGGCATTGATGGTAACCACCCAGATAGGATTAGGCAGCGTCTCCACCTTAAATCCCGCTGTACGCGCAAACTTTTCATCAATGAGATTAGCGGCTGAACCACTATCTACAAATACAGTAATCGACAGCTCTTTGCCCCCGATTACTACCTTGGCAGGGAGCATACACTGGGAGACCACCACGGAGGATATCCAAAGGCTCAGACTAGACTCCTCCAAACCCTCTGAGCCTAGCAGTTTTCCGCCGGCACGTCTTTCTTAGGTACCAGGGGGCAAGCATTAATAAAATGTCCTTTTTTGCCACAAAAAAACAGACCCCTTGCTTTCTGGGCAAGGGACATTTATGCTTGTTATTATGTGTATGTGATATACCAGCGATCTGCATAGGTTCCACGGATTCACCCGAGGCAACCTCACCAGAGACTGCCCCCCCCACAGGCAATGTCTCCTGCGACCTCTGACGAAAGCGGCGATCAATGCGTACTACAAGCACCAGAGAGGCGGGAGTCTCATACATTAGCAGAGCTTGTTTAACCCTTCCAGAAACCCCATGCAAAAATTGACTCCTTAGTGCAAGGTCATTCCATTGAGTGTCCACAGCCCAGCGACGAAATTCCGTACAATAATCCTCCACTAGTCGCTCACCCTGGAGTAGAGAGCGTATTTTATACTCTGCTAACGCCAGTCTGTCAGGATCGTCATAGATTAAACCAAAAGCAGAAAAAAAAAAGTCTACGGACTCAAATACAGGTGAATCATAAGATAGTCAAAAAGCCCATGTTTGTGGATCACCATTCAGCAAGGAAATTACCAAGCCCACACGCTGAGCCTCATTTCCTGAGGAGAGTGGATGCATACGAAAATACAATTTGCAGGATTTACGAAATACAACGAACTTACAGCGATCACCAGAAAATCGTTCAGAAAGAGGTAACTTGGGTTCAGCTGCCCTGGCTGCTGCCTCAGTTTGCATAGCAGGAACTGACAGGCCTTGTTGCTGGACTGCCCCCCTCAGTTCAGTGACCTGTATGGACAGAGCCTCCAGCTGCTTGGTTATGGAGACTATAGGATCCATGGTAAATAATCCTTTTTTTTTTGGGCCGACTATAATGTCATGGGAAGCCTAGGTAACTTTAGGCTGAAACCCCGGGGCCCCTGCGGTGTCCCTCAGACTAGGGGAAACCCTGTCTGTCCCTCAACCCAGGGTTTACACTGAAGGTGTGCCTGCCTGGGCCTCCACCCTGTCCTTGTCTCCTGTCAAGCCCTAAGCTGAACCCACCACCCTCCACCCAGTGAGGAGACCAAACACCAGACCCCACAAATAAGTATGGACTGGGATAAAGGAAACGCACCACACCGCGTACACACAGGAGAATACAATAATGTGCAAGGGCAACCAAAAAATACAACACAGGGAGGCAAAATGGCAACAACGGAATATACTACACCAGAAACCGTATGCTCCTTAGACCACCACTCCAGACCGGTATCGCTAGCACAAGGCAAGAGCTATAGTCGGCAACGCTCATAGTCACACAGGACAATTTAAAGACAGAGGGCGTGGCTAAGCCCCCAGCCAGAATGACAACCTGGTTAACCCAATCCAAGCCAGATCAGAAGATCAACCAGCGCCGCTGAGAACCAAGTGGTAGGATGGTGTATTACCGCTGTCTGCCGGACACCCTGGTGCGAACAGTGTCCGACATGACAGCTTGTATGCCTCCTCTTGTATTATTGGCTGAATGTGAGATGTTGTGAATGTAACACACAATCACTCATGGTTGACGGAAAAAGGGAGGACCTACTACAGGTAGATGTAGCACCCACACTCAACTGGTCTCTCTCTGCAGACTGGAAGACCCTTATCACACAACTCAAAAACACCACCTCGAACCTGTCTCCCTAAACGGCCATCAAGAGGTTTCTCATACCTCCTGAGGAACCAGAGGGAAGAAGGTCACAGCACACTGCCAAGATGAGTAGAGAAAAATGAGGAGGAATATACAAAAACCCAGGGTGAGAAAATTAAATCAAAACCAGGAGCAGGAGCTCCGATAAATTTGTAACACTATTGCAGATGAGTCAGCTACATAAAGATTTACAAATACTTTGCAGTAGCAAAAAATGGTAGAAAAAAAGTATAATGTAGCCTATTAAGTTTTTTTTTAGCTTTGCATTTGGGAAACAAAGGAACAGTGATAACAAAAAAATCAATGTGAAGGTGTACATAGCCTCCAATGTGTACTTTGTTAATGTGAGAGGCGCTCACCCACAGTAAGTCATTTAACTACGCTCTGATGAGCATTAAATGTTGTTCATAAATCCAAGCTCTGAAATCCTCATATAGAAATATATAATTTACGTGAACTTCAATATGTTAAATAACCATTGCCATACAAAATTAATCTTCCCACGCTACACCCACAGATGTTCAGTTCATTAGCGAGGGATGGAAAATATTTAGACATTGATCGCAACTTACCACTGATTTAATGACTGTATCTCCGAGTGTAAATATATGATAATACGTCTCTACAGTAACATTCAATTAATTTATAGACAATGGGACAAAAAAATAAAGCATATACTGACTTTTAAAGCAGTCTTATATATGCTAGTGCTACACAATTCTGGAGGCGTTTTTGATCACTTGTTATAAATCTCTTGTGATCTTACCAGTGTAGACTTTTGTGTTTTTTGTTTAAAAAGCACAGTTCTTGCTCTAAAATTGTCACGACATAGCTGGTCACAATGTTTTTGGTTGTGCAACCTGTTTGTGAATTTCTAACATGCAACATGTGCCACTGTGAAGCCTTATTTCTCCATTTCTTTCCTGTGTAGATTGGGACAGAGTCAGCAGAGTCATCTGTGCAGTTAAATTTTACATCTCCTTCTTTGTGGGCCTAAACCATTTTCATTTTCAGAGTGCTAGGCAGCTGTTTAGAAGAGCCCATGGCTGCTGCTTTTTGGCACAAGGTTACAGGAGGCTGGGTTTTTATAAAGCTGGCAAATCTGCATCACCCGGCCTTTTCTAATGATAATAGTGAACAAGACAGAACCATAACAGGATAATTTAGGTCTGAAACCTTGGAAAAAGTTACTTGAGCACACATAACTACAATGATGCACCAACGTTTGCATCAGCCCATTTTCCTTTTTGTAATTTTCAAGATGTGTTAAATTGATAACTTTTTTTGTCTAAAATACAAAGGAAATGTATATATATACTTATATAAGGCTGGTTTCACATTGGCGTTTTTTTGCGCAGCGCATCGTGCGCGTCTATGCGCATACGTCATGCATACCTATGTTTAACATGGCGTGCGCATGGTCTTGCGTTTGCACGCGTTGGCATGCATTTTCGTGCGCATGCGTCTTTTCAAGGTGTGCGTCTAGGCGCGCCAGACGCAACCTGTTGCATTTTTGGGTCCGCCGAAAGGCGTAAAAAAAACGCAAGCGCACGGAATGCGACAAAATAATGCATTGGGAACGCAGGTGTGCGCATGGACATGCGTTTGTCTGCGTTTTCGTGCGCATGTGTTTTTGGCATAAAAATGTGTAGACACTGGTTTTAACCCATAGAGAACGAATGCACATAAAAAACACAAACGCATGCAAAAACGCATGATGCGTTATTGCATGTGTTTTTATTGTGCACAATGCGCTGCGCAAAAAAACGCTAATATGAAATTAGCCTAAATAAGACTCTGAATCCAGCTCAACTTCTGGTCTTGGGTCGATATTCAATCTCTTCCTAAAGGCTATATTAGCCAATGACCTGCCATCTATACAGACAATATTGGAAGGAAGTGTGGCTTCCCACAGCACAGTTGTTTTTGTTTTTTTAAATAAAACAATAAAGAAGTATTACATTAAAAATATATTAGAGCAGTATGTTGTTTATTAATATTTAATGGTTGAAAATATGATATCTCTTCTAGGGGCTTGCTTAGAATTTTTGAAATTAAAGTTAAATACAGAATACATTTCCCTTAACCGCAGAAAATCCCACGAGAGTTATATGTACAAAGGTAGAATATATCCTTCTGTTTTACAATTATATCAGGTTCTAAACTGTCTACTTAGTTATAGATTTATTGTGTAATTATTCACTGTAAAGAATTAAGTATATTTTAATTATTTGTGGCTTTCTGTAGTAATTTATTATTATTATTAGTATACATTTATATAGCGCCATTTATTCCATGGCGTTTTACATGTCAAAAGGGGAATTATATACAAGTGTAATATACACAAGAATAATAAACAAGTGTAAGACAAGGGACGCACAAGTACATAAGGAGAGGGGACCCTGCCCATGAGGTCTCACAGTCTACAGGGATGGGTGAGGATACAGTAGGAGAGGGTAGAGCGGGTCATGCGGTGGTTCAGTAGACCGAGGATTATTGCAGGCTGTAGGCTTTCCGGAACAAGTGGGTCTTCAGGTTCTTCTTGAAGGTTTCCATTGATGGTGAGAGTCTGATGTGTTGCGGCAGGGAGTTCCAGAGTATGGGGGAAGCATGGGAGAAGTCTTGTATGCGGTTGTGGGAAGAAGAGATAAGGGGGAGTAGAGGAGATCTTGAGATGATCGAAGGTTGCGTGCGGGTAGGTACCTAGAGACCATGTCACAGATGTATGGAGGAGACAGGTTGTGGATGGCTTTGTATGTCATGGTTAGGGTTTTGAATTGGATCCTCTGGGCGATAGGAAGCCAGTGAAGGGCCTGGCATAGGGGGGAGGCTGGGGAATAGCGGGGAGACAGGTGGATTAGTCGGGCAGCAGAGTGTAGCATGGACTGGAGCGGTGCCAGAGTGCTAGAGGGGAGGCCAGAGAGTAGGAGGTTGCAGTAGTCAAGGCGGGAGATAAGAGCGTGCACTAGTGTTTTTGTCGTTTCGTGGTTGAGGAATGAGCGGATCCAGGAAATATTTTTGAGTTTGTGGCGGCAGGAGGAGCCGAGGGCTTGGATATGTGATTTGAAAGAGAGCGCAGAGTCGAGGAACACCCCAAGGCACCGAGCGTGCGGGACTGGGGAAAGAGAGCAGCCGTTGACATTGATGGATAGGTCTGGTGGAGGGGTAGAGTGAGATGGGGGAAAGATGATAAATTCTGTTTTGTCCATGTTCATTTTGAGAAAGCGAGCAGAGAAGAAGGCTGAGATAGCAGACAGACATTGTGAGTAATAATAACGACACATGGCAAACAATGTGTAAGGACTATTTCGTTATACAACTGTTTATGGAAATACGGATTCCCTGTTGGGATAAAGATGTCAGTGTTGTCAGAATTGTGTAGAAGTGAAGTTGTGTAAAATTGAAGTGTAAAGGAATTTTACAAAGAATCCCAGTGGATGTAATGTATTTAATAGCAATGTCTTCACAACAATGCAATATATAATTGATCCTTTTTAGAGACTCATTTTTCATCACTCTCACATCTATAGCTTATCCTTGCCATAAGTCGAGCTCACTTTCCTGTGTATAAGTCTCACCAGCATTACACAGACAGCACGCAACTTCCACTTACAGATTAGCAAATTAATTCAATACAAATCACAATTATTCAATTATTTTAAGAATTTGCCGAACTTTGCAAATTTGCCAAAAAAAAAAAATTAACATTTTGCTTTAGGCAAATTGCCAAAAAGGGAAGTGCATTAGCCAGAGAGGGACCACATGTTCTTGAGTTCCGCCAGGTGGGCTTCCATGCAATAGATTACAGCTATTACATCACATGGAATAGTACATCTAATCAGGAGGGAATTTTATTTTTTCACTTGATGAAGATGCCAGCACTGCTTTAAATAAAAAAAACAACCTAATTATCATGATTGTTGAAAAATCAATTTTCTTCAGCAATGCAGCCCACCTAACATGTTTCACCCAACTGGATCCAATCAGGAAGCAATATCATAGCCTGTAAAAAAGCAGAAGCAGGGAATGCAGCAGCCATTATGTAATAGTAAGATGATGTCACAGCTCACTGCTGATCCATAGGGATAGAGAGAGAAAGTGATAAAACACTGAAGAAACTGAATAGATGGTGTTACCATTCATTTACCAATAGCCAAATATGTTGAAGTAATTTTGACATTATTAACCCTGCATCAAAGAGCTGAAAACAGGTTGAACACAGTCATAAAAGTCCTCAGAGTGCCATACTGTACATGAGTTATCAACTTAATTTGAGGCTTGCAGTACTTTCAATTTGGAAAAAATCAATCCTCTGCAGATTGAATCATCTGGGAAAAATTTGGCAAGGTTGGCGTATTGGAATTGCAAAAAAAGTACTCATCTCAAATTACAATCCATTGCGGCTAAGCACAATGTCATCCTTATCTTGTTTGTTGTTTTTGTTGGTACATACTTATAAGGCTAGTTTCACACTAGCGTTTAAACGACGCGCGCACGGCGCCGCTAAGCCACGCCCCCTGCCGGCTCCCTGCCCGCCCCTTCCTGTTATCGCCTCCTCCGAGCGCAGAGGGCTGCATGCGTTATGCGCACCCTATCTTTAGCATAGGGTGCGCAGGCCGTGCGCAACTATGAATACAGCGTGCGCTGCGCATTTTTGGAGGTGCGCCGTGCGCGCCGACCGCAGCATGTTGCATTTTGGCGCGCACGGCGCACATTCAAGAATGCGCAGCGCACGCTATATTCATAGTTGCGCATGGCCTGCGCACCCTATGCTAAAGATAGGGAGCGCATAACGCATGCAGCCCTCTGCGCTCGGAGGAGGCGATAACAGGAAGGGGCGGGCAGGGAGCCGGCAGGGGCGTGGCTTAGCGGCGCCGTGCGCGCGTCGTTTAAACGCTAGTGTGAAACTAGCCTTAGAGGAATGTTCTGAAAAATAGGATGGACATAGAACAAGTCTGTGCAGCATGAAGAGGCAGTCTGCAGCACAGTCTACAGCACAACACAAAGAAATTGCCGTGACATCGTTAGCACGATATTTCAACTTCTTTTTTGTTGGACTGTTTTGCTTTTCCAATATTAGAGCAAAATCCAAAAAATGACTTAAAAAAGTTCTCTCATTATTCTTTGAATAAGGCTGCCTAGAAAAATGAACTGACCACCTCAAGACTAGCTGCGCTAGCCCCAACCTTCAATGATCTAAGAGCAAGCTCCATATGATAGAAGGAATTAATTAACATGTGATACATGGTCACAATGAGTTCGCCAGAGAGGAATCTTCTCTTTGCATTGGTTCTTTAGGTGGCCATCTATATGAGATAATTGTCAACTAAAGAAGCTTTCGGTCAATGGCTATATTTCCTGATTCCCCATGTAGTAGCGCTAGGTTTGGTCGAGCATTCTTGTGTTATGGATCTGGAGTGGGGAGAAAAATACTGATATCAGAAATTGTACTAAATCTTCAGCTGCCCCAACTTTCTCTGTTGGTGGAGTTACGGGAAAATAGATAGATAGATAGATAGATAGATAGATAGATAGATAGATAGATAGAGGGATGCATGGAGAATTTGAGTGGCTGAACCCGAATGAAATCCCTATGCAGATATGCTTTTCAGAAGTAAAAAAAGATGCAGATATGTTACATAAATAATGGGCTGCAATACTTTGAAGCCTCCAACCTAACTGCGGCATATCAAAGATCTTCAGATCTGTGCAGAAAATATCTACCCTCTGTATCCAGCGTGTGGGGTTAGGTGTCTACATGTCACCAGTGTTATTGAATAAGACACATCACAGACATTTTTTTACAGACTAGATTTTGCTTTGCAAAAATGCTCTGAAAAGTTGGACAGTAAATATTTGATACATCAGTGCTAAGAGAATCTATAGGACTTTTCATGTAATTAGGTGGAAATTAATTAGTATATTGCACTTGTGTCTAAGCACTAGTTGAGTCATTGTGTGCGGAGAAGTTCATTAAATTGAGCTACAATGTGCGCTCATGAGCTGATCTTTTTCTGTAACATATAGCAATATTTGACATAATTTTTCCCATCATACTTGGCAAAATAAACACATTTGGACTGAATTTGGAGCCAAGAGATTCCTTAGAAGGTAATGTTATTGTCACAATCCACAAGGGTCGGTCCAGCGGATGGAACAGCAAACACCAACAACCGGGATAGAACAAGGGAGAGGAAGGCCCTAACAATAGGGAACCAGGGATGGTGCACCTCCTAACACAGCCTGTACCTATCCCTGAGCTCCCCTAATGCCCTATTCGGGTTCTTCCCCCCGCTGCCATAATGTGCCTAGTCCCTAGCTGTCACCTCAGTATATCCTGGCTATTGCACTGGCTGGCAAGGATGCAGATGGTACAAACACAGGGGATAGTGACAAACACTAGACAGACAAGGTAAATAAACCAGTAACTTAGCTCCATGCGCCGCTGCCAAGCTCCACATTGCACAGGATACGGAAACAGGACCCCCAACTCCACAGAAGTGGCAGACTCAGCGCTGACACAGAGAGTTGCACCTCCATGGCTGGCATGCATAGAAAACTCTATTACCAACAGTCAGCGGATGCATCTTGTGACTATTTAAAGGATGGTGGGAGTGGTCACCACCTACATCAGATGACCAGCAACACAGCAGCTTCCATCAAGGAAAACTGACATCAAGGAAACTGACATTAAACCTTGCTGGTATGAAGGCAAAAAATGTTTAAATAAAAGCAGAGATAGAGCTGTCACAAACCCAAAAATGAATTGTGACAGTTATGGCTGAACGCTGTAGCTTCCGTTATGAACAGAAGCCACAAATCAAGAATGAACATAGTAGAGGTAGGAAGGTCCAAAAGTCGTAAGCCATTTTGAAGGTTCTATTTTGCCACACAATATTTATGTAGATATACAGTTGTGTCCATCTTCATCTTTTAGCAAATTTTGATATGGACAATCACAATACAAAATCAATACACCTGCTAGCGAAACTCTAAAAAGACAACAAATCTTATAACATCCAGTGGTTGGTCTCTCATAATTATCTTCTAGAAGAGTAGCCAAAAGTTTTGTTTTCGAAGCTGCTCACCTGATACCACATATAAATGAATATTTTGAGCCAGAGGAAAAGTAAGTACACTTCCTTGCTCATTTTTCTTCTTGATACCAATGTAAAGATTGGTGTAGACTTCTTCAAAAATTAATAATCATTTCTTGATAACTGGCAAGATTCATACTTTTTATATCCTATGGTGTTTTTAGGTCCAAGACTAGAACTTTTCTCTATACTTTCTATAGAGTAGCATGGTATGGCAGCAAGTATGCCCAATGGCCACTCCATATAACTCTGCCCCACCATGGACATACAGTTGAGAGAAGAAGGTTAGTTGGGTGAATGGATTGAGGTTTTCCCATTTATGAGAACCCAATCATAAGGGTCAGTCCAATTAAGCTAACATATTATAGAATGAAATGATGCAGAAATGTTGATACAAAACTGATATGCTGTTAGAGTGCATCGTCAGAGGGGTCAATGCATGAGCAATGCACCACCGCCATAGGATCTGCACTAGGCATACCACAGTGTATCAGTGTTCATTTAAATTTTAGTAACAGTGAAACCCTTTTAAATCCATGGTTATATTTAGAGACAGAGATTACGGACTGGTCATAATTAGAGATGAGCGAATCTCACAGAATTTGTTTCAAGTAGATTTGCTGGATCTGGGTCACAGATTCTAGTGAATAAGATTGAAAGTGCCCCTGTCCCAGGCCCTTAGCTATCATTTTGCCACCTCAGGAGCTCCGTGGTCCTACACATCGCTCTTTATGTCCTTCCATCATTGAAGACAATGATTGGCCTCATTTGCTCACATGAGGGGTGATATAAATAATTGACGTCAATAACGTATGTCACCCCGCCGAACTTGTATGAGGAGCTGTAGAAGAGGGAGAGTAAAGACAGGTGAGAGCCTATCACTAAGTGAGTTCAATAAATGTCAATATTTTAACCCTTTTCTATTACTCAAAAAGAAGACAGTAAAATATTGGCTGATTGACCACCTGTCATGACTCTGTTGTCAGGTGACTCAAGACAAGGGGCTCCTTCCCTGTCCCTAAAGCTAGGGATGCCCTGCTCAAACTGTTCCCTGGATTACTTCTGATGGTGAAGATGCCGGGGCCATGTACCTTGCCTTAGCTCATGAACCAGCCCTCAGTCTGTACCCTTTCCCCAAACAGGGAAAAGGGAAGTAGCAGTGTACCGTAATACACCAACTAGACTAGCAAGGTAAAATGAACAGTTGTAAAGCAAAATACTATTCATACAAATATACACACATAAACAACAGAGGAAAACACCAGGGAATGGAGAACATGGTTAAACCAAAATAGGAGAAGAAAGGGTGTTATCACACACTCAAAACCTAGCAACAGTCACAGATAAATCCTCCAAAATGCCTTTTCCAACAGCAACCACCAACAACCTCCAGCCATGCAGCAAAAGCTACTTTGACAATGAGTGCTAGCCAGGACGTAGTTTATATAGGAAATGGGAGCGGCTAACAGTGAACAGCTGAGAGCATTAATGCAGGAAAGCTTCCAGGAGCGCTCAACTGAGCAAATTAACCCCTGCACTGCTAAAATAAATTTACACCATTTAATATGACGGTAAAGTATTTCTAATCAGTGCAGAAATAGGAGAATTCAGACACTGCGGTATTCTGACTCCTCTCTGTCGCGGTAAACCCGTGACATCACCATTTTGTTCGCATTGACCACCATTTTGTTCACAATTTGCCAGAATGTGAAATTGTTGAGAAATTTGTTATGAATTTGATTATTCATGGATTGATTTGCTCATTTCTTGTCATAATACTGTCTGAGTTCCTTATAGCTGTTTTTACATTTCTTTGTAAAATATTACTGCGAACATAAAAATTCCATAGGAATGAAGATATTTTTCAGTTTGGAGATTTTTTATGATACAAATATTATTACATATATATATATATATATGTGTGTGTGTAGCTAAGAAGCGAGAATCCTGAGTGATGTGTAATTTTCTGGGTTTGCTATTGAACATCTCACAGGTAGTTGTTCACGTTGCTCAACATGACGATGCCATAATTTTTATGTCGCTTATTTTACAAACAGATAATTCCGCTTATTATACTTGTAAAAATGTATTCACAACTCTTGTGGGATTCTTCAATCTGCTTGTATTATTATCTTACCTCCCAACATGTATTCCAGTAAGTGAGAACACATTACGTGGTTATTGTGCGAAGACGAGACTTGATATACCTGACGCCTCTCAGTGCACAATGCCGGTGATTGGCCTGTCAATCAATGTTTGATCACGACTGTGTGCATGACAGACAGTCACAAAATAATACAAATATGTCCACAAATCCGTACGAGAACTATCTGTTTATATCATCCACCAGACCGAGCTTTATAATGATGATTGATCTTTACGGCACCGACATCAAATATGTATGGTGCCAGGAAATCAGGTCAAGTAATAGATAAGTTCAGTTGTGACCAAATCCAGACTGAGAGAGGAGAGATCAAAGAGTTTAAGATAAAACCAAGTGGACAGTTGATATACTAAGTTGCTTCTCTGACTCTTATCTACAATTAAAATGAAATGCCTTTGCTCATGGATGGTATCTACTTTTGCCAACTTGGCCTTTTCCAGCATTATGTTGTCACTAATTAATTTTAATGGCTGCATTTAATGAAAGTAAAGGACAATGTAGAGGAAGAATGTGACAACCACATCTTCCCGTGGAAAAAAAGCATGGTGACTCAGTGATGCCTTCCAGTGCTAGGGTTCAGAGTTCAAATCCCACTGAGGACAAAATCTTCAAGGAGTTGATATGTTCTCCCCGTGTTTTCATGGGTATGCGCTGGGTCCTCCGGTTTCCTCCCATACTCCAAAAACATACTGATAGGGAATGTAGATTATGAGCCTCAATGAGGACAGTGATTATAAAGTCTGTGCTGTGGAATTAATGGTGCTATATGAGTGAGAAAAATAAATAAATAATTCCTTATTTAAAGGGTTGTTTGTTATAACAGAAATTCTAGACACCTTTGTGAAATGGGCCAACTGGAATTTCAGTGCACAAAATGCGTCAGCAACATTTTTTCATGAGTAAGCTCCATTTTAGAGGTCACTTCCCTTCCATGCCCTAATCCTGCACCCTAAGTCAGTATATGGACAACAATCCTCAGGCTCATAAAGAAAGAGAGAATTGTACTTTTTGAGAGCCTTCAAAACTTGTCCTCTCGGCTGTAATTGGGGGTGGTCTCCATTTTTTCCGGAAGCTTCTCAGAATTTACAGAAGAGTAGATAAGTTTGCTGTTATATGAACTTCTAGGTAGAGGGGTTGGCTATTTTGGAAACATAAGTAATGCCTAACACCCTAACAGACTATCTTTAGTACCAAAGACGATGCTAAAGATTCTTGGTTCCCAATGGTGAAGATAAATCAAAGCCAATCACCCAGTAACAAAAAATTTTGCCTTTCTCCATATTTACTTGTTATATCAGTGATATACACCCATAGACTCCAGGTATTGGGACACAATGGAGGATAGACAATTTGTAACAGCTTGAGATTTACAGATTGGATACCACTGCTGTAAAGACTTATCAAAAATGTGCTTATTATAAAAATTAAGCATTTCTATAGAGGGGTAGCAGTGTTTGGAACATACTGGCCAATTCGCTTGGAACCTCTGGCAGGCTCCTGGAAAAAGATGACACCTTCTAAACTTTCATCAGAGCAGATAAATGTCCTCTCACTGCAGCAGCCTCAGAAAAGCAAAGCAACAAGTTCACAGACATACAGGGCTATCTGCTGAGGGCTGTTTCTGTTAGAAATCTCAAAAATTATGAAACAAAGTCACTTTACTGGCTTTAATCCTTGCAGAGTTTGTCTTCTCCAGACAAGTCCAGCAACTTCTCCCCGCCCTGCTTCCCTTGACTGACAGGTCTCTCCTTTTACACACAGATAGGGAGAGACATGGCAGTCATGGAATCAGAGGAATAGAGAAGTCACAGTGGACCGACCTCTTGGACTAGTCTCCTGACTAGTCCATGTCCGGCTTTTTTTTAAGTATGCTTTGTCTAAAATGCTGCAGTGTTTCAGCGTAAAACATACACGGCAGCAATAGCGTGAAGCCAGTGTCTAAACCATGCTGCCAGTAGTTTGAGCTGCAATTATATTCCCATGAAGAGCTTCGACATTCCAACATTTATCTGTATTACTTGCTTCTATGACACTTACCAGAAGAATAACTCCAGCTTCAATATGATATATTGATATATAAGATGTAGAATCAGCAAGAGCATCACCTAGTAGAGACAAGCAGATGATGCAAAATTCCAATCCACCAGTTTGTGCGGATTTTCCCTGAAAATTCAATTTGCAGAGGAGATGTAGTTCTGCAAATTTAACGTCCTTCATTATCATCTGGAGTCTCTCCAGAACCCAAAGCATAATTAAAATTACAATATAAAAAATGTAAAAAAATATTTATTCTCACCTCTCCATCTTCCCTTCTCCTCACTCTCACCCGTCTGGTCTTCTTGCTTCTTCTTATCACCACCACAAGTACTGAATCCCCAGGCCTCTTCAAGCTAAGCCAGGACTTCTAGCTCAGATCAGGCCTGGGATAGTTCTGCGCAAGTGCACAAAAGGACACAATTTTTCAAGTTGTCACAAAATGCCCAGAACTGTACTGGGTGTCATCAAAGCCACAAATCCTGGACCAGCCTGAGTAGGACTGTTCACAAATATTAAGAAGAATGACCAGATGGTTGGCATTGACTAGTGGAGGACCCGGAGAGGTGAGTGTTAGGGTGAGTATGGTTGTTATTTTTATTCTTTTACTTTTTGATGGCTTTTTACAGTTTTGCGGTACCGAATTAGAAAAAAATCAGCACTTTTCAGATGTGGACTTTTCCAATATTCGGGTAGAATTCAAATATCTGATCTTTATCACCTGGCATTACATTCCTGCAATCTTTAGCACCATTTCACCCACTTTACTGGTCCTTCTTGCTTATTTTTATTCATCTTTTTTATAGTTACATTATATACTTTAATAATACTACAAGGGTTGTTTTTATTATTTCTCGGACACTTCACGTTTACTTGGAGTGGATTGTATATATAATTGTCATTGGCAGGTACAGAAATATTCTCAGTGTGACCACTGAATTCTGCTCACTAAAAGGCCACCTGGTGCTGTTCTAGTTTGCACAGAGAAAGTGACCTGATCGTTTCTACCACAACAGGAAGTCTGAGCTGATGTACTCTCACTGGATAATGTACCTTTTTTTTTCATTTTATGCACTTTAAATAATTTTTTCCATGTTCCTAAGATCCCATTCTGATGTGTTCACATATACAGTGGGGAAAAAATGTATTTAGTCAGTCAGCAATAGTGCAAGTTCCACCACTTAAAAAGATGAGAGGCGTCTGTAATTTACATCATAGGTAGACCTCAACTATGGGAGACAAACTGAGAAAAAAAAATCCAGAAAATCACATTGTCTGTTTTTTTTTTCATTTTATTTGCATATTATGGTGGAAAATAAGAATTTGGTCAGAAACAAAATTTCATCTCAATACTTTGTGATATATCCTTTGCTGGCAATGACAGAGGTCAAATGTTTTCTGTAAGTCTTCACAAGCTTGCCACACACTGTTGTTGGTATGTTGGCCCATTCCTCCATGCAGATCTCCTCTAGAGCAGTGATGTTTTTGGCTTTTCGCTTGGCAACACGGACTTTCAACTCCCTCCAAAGGTTTTCTATAGGGTTGAGATCTGGAGACTGGCTAGGCCACTCCAGGACCTTGAAATGCTTCTTACGAAGCCACTCCTTCGTTGCCCTGGCGGTGTGCTTTGGATCATTGTCATGTTGAAAGACCCAGCCACGTTTCATCTTCAATGCCCTTGCTGATGGAAGGAGGTTTGCACTCAAAATCTCACGATACATGGCCCCATTCATTCTTTCATGTACCCGGATCAGTCGTCCTGGCCCCTTTGCAGAGAAACAGCCCCAAAGCATGATGTTTCCACCACCATGCTTTACAGTAGGTATGGTGTTTGATGGATGCAACTCAGTATTCTTTTTCCTCCAAACACGACAAGTTGTGTTTCTACCAAACAGTTCCAGTTTGGTTTCATCAGACCATAGGACATTCTCCCAAAACTCCTCTGGATCATCCAAATGCTCTCTAGCAAACTTCAGATGGGCCCGGACATGTACAGGCTTAAGCAGTGGGACACGTCTGGCACTGCAGGATCTGAGTCCATGGTGGCGTAGTGTGTTACTTATGGTAGGCCTTGTTACATTGGTCCCAGCTCTCTGCAGTTCATTCACTAGGTCCCCCCCGCGTGGTTCTGGGATTTTTGCTCACCGTTCTTGTGATCATTCTGACCCCACCGGGTGGGATTTTGCGTGGAGCACCAGATCGAGGGAGATTATCAGTGGTCTTGTATGTCTTCCATTTTCTAATTATTGCTCCCACAGTTGATTTCTTCACTCCAAGCTGGTTGGCTATTGCAGATTCAGTCTTCCCAGCCAGGTGCAGGGCTACAATTTTGTTTCTGGTGTCCTTTGACAGCTCTTTGGTTTTCACCATAGTGGAGTTTGGAGTCAGACAGTTTGAGGGTGTGCACAGGTGTCTTTTTATACTGATAACAAGCTTAAACAGGTGCCATTACTACAGGTAATGAGTGGAGGAAAGAGGAGACTCTTAAAGAAGAAGTTACAGGTCTGTGAGAGCCAGAAATCTTGATTGCTTGTTTCTGACCAAATACTTATTTTCCACCATAATATGCAAATAAACTGAAAAAAAAACAGACAATGTGATTTTCTGGATTTTTTTTTCTCAGTTTGTCTCCCATAGTTGAGGTCTACCTATGATGTAAATTACAGACGCCTCTCATCTTTTTAAGTGGTGGAACTTGCACTATTGCTGACTGACTAAATACTTTTTTTCCCCACTGTATGTTTCCGATCCATTTTGCTTTTTTTACGGATACTTTTCTTTGATGTTTACATGTCCAGGTTTTGATCAAGGAGACAACCATACGTTTTCCAGCCATATGCTGTCTGTTTTTTAACACTGCGATGGGTAAGAGAAGCTTTGCAACTTTTATTTTTTCGTATGAGAAAATCACTAATGAACCACTAATGCAAACAGTAATGACAACCTGATTCAAAACTTTAATGAAATGGGGACAGTTTTTTCACTTATGTGAAATCACGCTGGTATCCAAGGTACACAGCAGGTAATTAAGCGATGCGCGCACTTAGTTACCCGATATTTACCTTGAATACCAGCGTCCTCGCTGGTCCTGATGAGTCCTGGTCCTGGTGCTGGTGAGTCTCCCTGTTTGACAGGTTACCAGCGATCATGTAGGGAGGCACCAGCGATCTTGACCAGGTTGTATCGTTGTTGAGATCGCTGCATCGTTTAGTGTGACGGGACCTTTACATCTAACATTCACAGTTAAGTTATTGAGTCTTTTAAATAAAGCAAAGAAAGGCTCCATGTGTGTGTCAATCAGCTTAATAGTTTGCATAGAGAACACAGTTGCTCACCTGGTGATGTTGTGCACACCATGCACAACATTGGTAAGGGAATGGGAGCTCTCTCTGAGCTATAGCTGCACCGGCCGCAGGCTTGCAATGCTGATCACACAAAGCTGAGGAAATGGAGAACGAAGGAACAGGAAACAGTATCGTCCAGGCATGGGACAGGAAGAATACATGACAAGCAAGCATCAGGGAATGAAACTGTTTTATTGGCTAGGTGTTTCAAGGATGGTCCGCCCTCTTCATCAGACACATACCTCATTGTATAAGTCAACTATATTGGGCACCAAAACAAGATACTGTCCATTGCCATAAGTAGCATTATTTTGGGGAAAATTCATAGTTTTTTGGACATCTGACAATAGACTTAAAGAGAATCTGTCAGGTCCTCCCCCATACCCTCCAATCCAGCAGCGTTCATCTATGTGTAGGGAGGAGGACCCCCGCAGAGTGTCCGAGCCGGAACCAAGGGGACCGCCATCTGAGTTCCTAAGGAAACAGTACCCAGGGAGCAGGGGAGGAGAGTGGACTGCTGAGAGTGACAGGGCAGCAAGGGGAGGGGCGAGTATAAAAGGGACAGGGAGTGCGCAGGGGAGTCAGTTAGCAGAGAGGCAGACACGGAGCAAGAAACTGTGGGAGGTTAAGAGAGCCAGGGTGACAGACGTTGACCAGCGGGGAGACCTTCAGTGGCCTGCGGAGGGTAAGGCACAAACCTGCCGACAAGAGACTTGTGCTTTACTCCAATCCGGGGCCACTCCCCGCCCACGGTCGTCTGCAGCCGTTTCCACTATGCACCTATCTGTTGCGGCTGGTCCGCCACCCCCCGCAACTGCTGCCACTTCACTCCAGCCCGCTGCGGCAGCCTGCACGCTGCCGCCCCGCCTCAGTCCGAGGCTGCGGCCTCTTCATCATCGGCCACAGTGGGCGTCACCTCGCCACAGTCGGCAGTTGGGGCCTACTCCCCGCCTACAGGGGAACTCTTCGCATAGGTCCAAGCCATGCACGTGGTCTGCCAACTGCCATCCTGGGATCTGCGACATAACCCAACTTGGAGACAAGAGTCTCATTAAACTTGCGGATAAGCCGAACCCCGCTGTGTTTACAGGGGGTTACCTCATCAAAGACCTCCTTCAGGGCCTGTTGTGCCCCAACATCAAGACTCCTTCAGGGCCTGTTGTGCCCCAACTCCAGGATTCCTTCAGGGCCTGTTGTGCCCCAACTCCAAGACTCCTTTAGGGCCTGTTGTGCCCCAACTCCTCCTGGGTGCTGGGGTGCCCGAAGATTACGACAGAGCTTCAGCTGCTGGGTCCAGCGGCTGCGACACCAACGCAGCCCATCAGCGACACCGAGGGACATCAGGACAGATAAGTGACACTTTAGAAAATAAGGACCCGTAGTCGGCCATATCGCGGCCCTATAGCAACCGGCTGTTGCCGGATTAATCATGTTCTCAGTTAAAGTGCTTGTTGGTGCAAAGTCCCTGCGAGGACAGTATCTTCTATTGTTACTTTTGGTTGCTTAGCATGGCCCTAGTGGCTCAAAGTTATAAAAGTTTCTTTAGCCAAAGTTCACCCAGTCTCACGTCTCGTCACTGCATCCTGCGTACCTGCTGTTACCTACATATGTATGAGCAAGTTCCCTGCCTAACAAGTCATGTATAACCTTATTGAGTGAAAACAAGGTATAAAAAAGAATTTATAATGTAAATTGAGGGCTTTGAGTAATCAATGGGTCGTTAGCTGCCCCAGACTAGTCAGCCCTGTTTCTAGAGTCAGTCCTCATAACATAATCTGCAAAAGTGGTATCATCGCCGCTCATGCAAAATCAAGCGCATGCGCGCCACTCATTCTGGCAGCGTCACTGCGTCTCTGAAGTCAGGTGTTCACTTCCTGGCTTCAGAGGCTCACACTGCGCATATCCGAAAGTTTTGAAGATAGCTTCTGGTCAGGTGCAGTGTGCTCCTCTGAAGCCGGGAAGTGCACACCCGGCTTCAGGGACACAGTGACGCTGCCAGAATAAGCAGTGTGCATGTGCTAGATTTGCATGAGCGGCGATGACGCCTCTCATGCAGATTATGCTATCACACCCACAGGGGCTTGATAAAATGGAAAGAAAGCTGAATAGTTTGGCGCAACTAACACCCCATTGACTAGTCAAAGACGTCATTGGCAAAGGAAATGGGGACATAATAAATGTTTTTGTTATACCTTGTTTTCACTCAATAACGTTATACCCGGCTGGTTAGGCACGGAATTTGCTCATACATAGGTGAATGCTGCTGGGTTGGAGGGTATGGGCGACATGACAGGTTCCCCTTAAGGGGGTTAAAATGTACATTTTTAAATACAATGTATTGTAGCTACCTTGTAACAAAAAAAAAGTTCTGTAGTACTTTCAAATTAGTTACTTAAGATCAATTTTCATAAAGAACTTAGAAACTCGGTTCTATTAAACTTTCCGAACTTTTTCTTTTCTTTTAATACTATTCTACTTAGATCCAAATGTCACAGTCTTAAAATTTCCCCGGAGACTAAATAAGCCTAAAATTGCTGATAAACATTTCTATTTTCCACAAAATTTACAGTAGATTTTCTCCGGCGTCCCAGCCAGCTAAATAAAAAATAAGTCATAAGAAATTCATGAGGAGAAATCTGTAGTGGAAAAACCTAGAATTTTAAATGGGAGAATTTTCTCAATTCTGATTTAAATAAACCCCTTTAAAGTTTGTACATGCACCTCTGCCGAGCCAAATAAATCCAGAGACTTGGTTGATTATGACAAATTACACTCCATGGGCTCGGCAATATCATTTTATTACGGAATGATGGGGCAGGCGGCAACTTATGTTACTTAATTATGCTGCACAGGCAAAGTTAATTAAGGTTCATTGACTCTCATCGCATGGTTACCAGCTACTGTACGTCAGCCCTTTGGAAAATCGCATCCTATTAAAAAATTGCATTTAACTGCAGACACAGGTAAAATAAAATAATGAACTCCATGAGTGGCGATAGTTAAATAAAATTACATAATTGCTTCTAATAATCAGAATATATCCCTAACAATGAACAAAATATTTTCTTAATTATGATAAATAGTGAGAGTTATTTATAATTATATTGTGGAGATATTGTTATTATTGTTTATTTTTTAGATAATCTCTTAAAATTTTTTTATATTTTGTATGTAATTTTCAGACCTAGTTGTGGAATTTGTGAACAAAGGGCTTTAAAGGGGTTGTCCCCCTTATTCCTCCACGTAAAATAAAAACAGTCTATACTCACCTCCGGTGCCTGTGCCATTGTCGGTGTCGGATTTCCCAGGGCTTGTGTGACGTTGTTATGCCATGTGAGCCCTGCTGCCTGGAGCAGACACAGATATGGTCCCTGTGCAAGAAAGATCTATGGGTCCTTTGCAGTCCAATAGCTCATCATAGTGCACAATTCTACCTTCTATGGAGGTAGAAGTGGCCCTGTTACCTCTCGGGCACCTGTGCGGCGGGGGAAAACAGGCTGCACCAATGAAATGTCAGCTCCGGAACATTGACAATCAGCACATGCTATTGGGTCACTTCATTCTCACTTCCATCGGAAGAAAGTGACATCCATAAGTGAGAGTGTTCTGCTGTCCTATAACCTCCTCTGAATGTCAGGTATGTCCGAAGATTGAGAAGAGGCGGTTACGGTAGCGCTCTGATAGTGGAAGAATGGTGGCAATGAGGATGAACCCACTTTATTTATGAGAGCTGCAGATGGCACTTTTGACAAAACCACATGGTTTTAAAGTGCCATTTTATAGGTTCTTTTTGGAGCCATTTAAAGGATAAAATGTCTGCACATATGGAACCTATTTTTTTGTATATAAAGGAGAAACTAAGTCCAAAACTACACACAAATTGACATCTTTATAACCCTCCATCAGGAACAATATTCGCACTAACTCGTAATGGAACAATGTGCCTGTAAAGCGCAGGCTGGAAAAATGCCTATAATATCTAATTTTCTCAATTTCAGTAATCTAAAAGTGATCAGAGACCTTCATAGGGATGTATTAAAAGAGACTACACATTATCAGGTGCAAAACAAACCCATTTACTCAACATAAAAGTAATAACTTTGATATGCACAAATTTCAAAACTCCTGAGAAGTGCACTTTCATTTGTAAGAAAATCTGCCTTATTTATATGAAATATCCACAAACCTTTCTCTATCCATTCATAAAACAAGCTAAATAAACAATAGTAATGACTAAAAACATTACATACCAACCTTATAAAGGGTGATGTGTTCGGGACCAATGAGCCTGAGAAGCCAGCACAGCTATATCTTCCTTCCTGAAGCTCTGCAGACTAGAGTTGAGCGACTTTTGGTTTTTTAGGGTCGCGTTTCGTTTCGTGAAACCCGACTTTTCCAAAAGTCGGGTAAAGCAAGATCGTCCGATTATAGGGAAAAGTCGGGGTCGTCCCGAAACACGAAACCCAATGTAAGTCAATGGGGAATAAAAGTCGGCAGTGAGAGGAGGACAGGAAACACACCTACAGTGCCCATTTGAATGCCAAAAGCATCAATTCTTCTTACTTAAGCTTGTCAACCTTAATTAACTTCATAATACAAGTTACGCACTGAAAAATGGGGGTTATTTGGCTAAAGTTGTGAGGGGGGAGGGCTGGCTGCAGGTTTTCATGTGCCCTGGGCGAAAGAGCGCCCCTTTAACACATACCACAACTCATCATGCTCCGATACGGCAGAGAAATAGTGGTATAGTACAATGAAAAATACTTCACTTTTTACATCTCATGACGAGGCCCATCTATTTCTCCATACAGAATAATTGGTCCCATATAATGTTTGAAACAGTATATGATGAGCTCCACATAATGCTACAGTATATGTTGGTCCCCATGGATGAAGCTCCACTGTCTTATGGGCCCAAATAATGCTCCAAACATAATGGGCCCCATTTCTAATGCTCTAGTGTATAATGGGCCCTGTAAATGCTGCTCCAGTGTCTGATGTCCACCTTTGGAATGTCCAAGTGTATGGTGGGCCCCATCTATCATTCTCCAGAGTATAGTGTTCCCCAAAAATTGCTGTCCCAACATTGAAAACAATCAAATAAGTCTCCTCGCTAGGGAATCCCTGTACTAGTCTAGACTCCTCGTCGTCCCCATCTTCCATCTCACTGCACAGTATTTCAACTTTGCAAGTGCTGTGATCCTGGGCAAGCAGGGGGGGCCCACTCATTGGCGACGGCACTGGCACAGGGCCCCTGATAGTACGGTGGTGTGTCTGATGGCGGGTGGGCCAAACCTGCACTTTCATCTGCAGCTTCCTCTTTGTCACCGTGTAAGATGGAACTGTATATGGGAAGGGTAACCTGAGTTTCATCAGGGTCAGATTCAGGCCGGGTAGCGTGCGAGGGGAATGTAGTGGTCTGGGTCAATGTACCAGCAGATTCATCGAGCAGTGGCTGGGCATCAGTGCACTTGTGTCGCTCCCAGGAGTACGGTCGCCACAGTGGCATTACCTTCTTCCTAGGGAGTGTGATGTCATGCTTGGGAGCAACGAAGGATCTCTCTAGCAGGTTAACTGATTGGGCGGCGTTATTCTCACGAGTCATGACCCTCCAAACAGCGTTCATGAAGGCAAAGTGTTTGTTTTACGTGGGCAGTATGGTTGCAAAGCTGAACCTTAAAGGAATGTCCAGAAGGGCACCACCAGGAGTGGAGCCTACGGTTAAATTCAACTCCACCTGGGAAACCTCAACCATGCCAGCTACAGAACAGATGCACACATTGCAAGCTTAATTCCGTTAACGAACGAGACTCCGTCATGCCCCGCGGTCCGAGTCCGGCTTACTAGAGGGACACGTGAGGCTCTGGCACATGAGATTGGCCAATAACTGGTGTGTCATGCCCTTACATGTCCGTGGCTGCATGTGCGCTACACTGAAAAGGCCAGCGTTTGTCGCTTACAGGTGCAGATAACCCGCTGAACAACGTTAGTGATGGGGATCACTGATTACAATTATTACCCGCGAACAATGATTTCCCAGTAAGTGCAGGTCAACCGCACTTCCGGAATTAGGCCTAACCATCATTCCTGAAAAAATGAAAAACTTACGTGTGCAAACCACAGGTGCTGTAGCTTGCTTAACAGCTCGCCAGCCATTCTCACGCCCAGTATGGATTACACGTGATTGCACAAAGGTGAGAAAGGGTACCGTATCCCCGGATAACATGTATGGATAGCGTACACATTCAAAATATATGTCTCAGGAGGCAGGCTCAGACGGTGTTAGGCCCAGTATGGATTGCACGTGATTGCACAAAGGTTAGAAAGGGTACCGTATCCCCGGATAACATGTATGGATAGCGTACACATTCAAAATATATGTCTCAGGAGGCAGGCTCAGACGGTGTTAGGCCCAGTATGGATTGCACGTGATTGCACAAAGGTTAGAAAGGGTACCGTATCCCCAGATAACATGTATGGATAGCGTACACATTCAAAATATATGTCTATATATCAGGAGGCAGGCTCAGACGGTGTTAGGCCCAGTATGGATTGCACGTGATTGCACAAAGGTTAGAAAGGGTACCGAATCCCCGGATAACATGTATGGGTAGCATACACATTCAAAATATATGTCTCAGGAGGCAGGCTCAGACGGTGTTAGGCCCAGTATGGATTGCACGTGATTGCACAAAGGTTAGAAAGGGTACCGTATCCCCAGATAACATGTATGGAAAGCGTACACATTCAAAATATATGTCTATACATCAGGAGGCAGGCTCAGACGGTGTTAGGCCCAGTATGGATTGCACGTGATGGCACAAAGGTTAGAAAGGGTACCGTATCCCCGGATAACATGTATGGATAGCGTACACATTCAAAATATATGTCTCAGGAGGCAGGCTCAGACGGTGTTAGGCCCAGTATGGATTGCACGTTATTGCACAAAGGTTAGAAAGGGTACCGTATCCCCAGATAACATGTATGGATAGCGTACACATTCAAAATATATGTCTATACATCAGGAGGCAGGCTCAGACGGTGTTAGGCCCAGTATGGATTGCACGTGATTGCACAAAGGTTAGAAAGGGTACCGTATCCCCGGATAACATGTATGGATAGCGTACACATTCAAAATATATGTCTCAGGAGGCAGGCTCAGACGGTGTTAGGCCCAGTATGGATTGCACGTGATTGCACAAAGGTTAGAAAGGGTACCGTATCCCCAGATAACATGTATGGATAGCGTACACATTCAAAATATATGTCTCAGGAGGCAGGCTCAGACGGTGTTAGGCCCAGTATGGATTGCACGTGATTGCACAAAGGTTAGAAAGGGTACCGTATCCCCGGATAACATGTATGGATAGCGTACACATTCAAAATATATGTCTCAGGAGGCAGGCTCAGACGGTGTTAGGCCCAGTATGGATTGCACGTGATTGCACAAAGGTTAGAAAGGGTACCGTATCCCCGGATAACATGTATGGATAGCGTACACATTCAAAATATATGTCTCAGGAGGCAGGCTCAGACGGTGTTAGGCCCAGTATGGATTGCACGTGATTGCACAAAGGTTAGAAAGGGTACCGTATCCCCAGATAACATGTATGGATAGCGTACACATTCAAAATATATGTCTCAGGAGGCAGGCTCAGACGGTGTTAGGCCCAGTATGGATTGCACGTGATTGCACAAAGGTTAGAAAGGGTACCGTATCCCCGGATAACATGTATGGATAGAGTACACATTCAAAATATATGTCTCAGGAGGCAGGCTCAGACGGTGTTAGGCCCAGTATGGATTGCACGTGATTGCACAAAGGTTAGAAAGAGTACCGTATCCCCGGATAACATGTATGGATAGCGTACACATTCAAAATATATGTCTATACATCAGGAGGCAGGCTCAGACGGTGTCAGGCACAGTATGGATTTGACGGCCCAGATTACACAGCGGAGGAGCAGGGAGAGGTAAAGATTGCAAATGCTGGGGCCCTGCCCAAGCAAGGGGGGCCCACTCGTGGGCGTCGGTACTGGCACTGGGCCCCTCATAGTACAGCGGTGTGTCTGACGGCAGGTGTGCACCACCACCGTCAGAGACACTTGATTGCACTATGAGGGACCCTGTGCCAGTGCCCGCGCCCAAGAGTCGGCCTACCCACCTG
The DNA here is from genome assembly GCF_039654945.1 of Dendrobates tinctorius. NCBI lineage: Eukaryota > Metazoa > Chordata > Amphibia > Anura > Dendrobatidae > Dendrobates > Dendrobates tinctorius. The sequence goes on along the minus strand of NW_027361810.1, from coordinate 18,486,632 downwards.
TCCAGGGCAACGGCACTCACACGGTGTCGTGCGCTAGGTGGTGACCCCGGCCATGGGGGGAGGCAGCACAGTTAGGGAGTTTTAGAAAGTGGCATATGTTGATGTTGGACATTCAGCTGATGCAAAAGGCGAAATAGGTGAAGTCCCAGGAAGAGGTGGACCAAAGCAAGCCATTTTTCTGTCACCCTATGTGTCATCAGGGGAAGGTGGGACAAAATCCTTGGAAACCCATGCATGGTTCATTTTAATGAAGGTTAGATCATCCACATTTTGGGTTGACAGACGGGTCCTTTTTTCTGTCAGGATTGATCCAGCTGCACTGAAGACTCTTTCCGATAGCACACTTGCAGCTGGGCAAGCGAGCTCCTGTAAGGCATATTGGGCCAATTCAGGCCAGGTGTCCAGTTTAGCGGCCCAATAGTCAAAGGGGAATGACCTGTGTGGGAGAACATCGATATGGGAGGAAAAGTAGTTTGTAACCATAGTTGACAACTGCTGTCTCCTGTCACTTTCCATCGATGCAGTATTACCAGTTGTGTGAGCGGTATTTGAAAAATCAGTCCACAACATTGTCATGAAACCCCTGTCTCCAACGCCACTTCTGCTGTGTGCACCACGAACACCTCTGCCAAGCTGTCCCCGGCCCGTACGGCTCGTGTGAGAACCATCACCGCTGCTGTGTGCTGGGAATGCCTCAAGCAACCGATTTACCAGAGTTGCTTGTTTATTAGCCAATATTAGGTCAAGGTTCTCCTGTGGCATGATGTTTTGTAATTTGCCTTTATAGCGTGGATCCAGGATGCTGGCCAACCAGTAGTCGTCATCGTTCATCATTTTGGCAATGCGGGGGTCCCTTTTTAGGATCTGCAAGGCATAATCTGACATGTGGGCCAATGTTCCCGGTATCAATGATGCACTGCGAGTGCTGGGTGGAGGAGCACTTTCTGGCAAATCCACATCCCTCCAGTCACGCACAAACCCTGTACCAGACCTTGCCACACCAACATTTTCACTTGCCCCACGAGATGCATCCTCCTCCCCTAAGTAATCATCCCCATCATCATCCTCCTCCTCCTCTTCTTCCTCCACCTCGTCCAGGAGAGGTCCCTGAGCAGACAATGGCTGAATGTCATCAAGGATTCCCTCCTCCTCTTCCTCCTCATCAACATTGGCTGCAGATGCCTGCTCCTTAAGGTGCGTCAAAGTTTGCATGAGCAGACGCATAAGTGGGATGCTCATGCTTAGGATGGCGTCGTCTGCGCTTACCAGCCGTGTGCATTCCTCAAAACACTGAAGGACTTTACAGAGGTCTTTCAGCTTCGACCACTGCACACCTGTCAACTCCATGTCTGCTCTCAAAGTGCCTGGCCGTGTATCCTCCCACAAATGCATTATGGCCTGCCTCTGCTCGCACAGCCGCTCCACCATGTGCAGGGTAGAGTTCCACCTTGTTGCAATGTCGATAATGAGGCGGTGGTTGAGAAGGTGGAGCAATCGCTGCAGCTTCTGCATACGAACGGAGTGTACAGGCGACCGGCGGATGTGCGCGCACAGTCTTCGCACCTTCTGGAGCAGGGCTGTTAACTCCGGATAATTTTTGAGGAAACACTGCACCACCAGGTTCAAGGTGTGAGCCAAGCAAGGTACGTGGCTGAGTTTTGAAAAGGCTATGGCTGCCACAAAATTATGGCCGTTATCACTAACTACCTTGCCTGCCTCAAGATGTACACTGCCCAGCCATGACTCAGTTTGTCGCTTCAAGTACTCGGCCAGCACCTCGGCGGTGTGTCTGTTGCCCAAACACATCATCTACAACACAGCCTGCTGACGCTTTCCACAAGCTGCTCGATAGGGGGACACATCGTGTGCAACAGTGGCAGCTGCAGATGGAGTGCTCGTACGACTGCGCTCTGTGGACGAGCTTTCGCTTCTGGAGGAGGAGGAGGAGGAGGGTTGAACGCCTACAGCCAACTGTTTCCTATACCGTGGGCTAGGCAGCACTGTCCCACCACCGCTGTCCCCTGTGGACCCTGCATCCACCACATTAACCCAGTGCGCAGTGATGGACACGTAACGGCCCTGGCCATGCCGACTGGACCATGCATCAGTTGTGAGGTGCACCTTTCCGCTCACTGACTGCTTGAGTGCATGGACAATGCGGTCTTTCACATGATGGTGGAGGGCTGGGATGGCTTTGCGAGAGAAGAAGTGGCGACTGGGTAGGTCATAGCGTAGTACTGCATAGGCCATGAGTTTGCGGAAAGCTGTGCTTTCCACCAACCGAAAGGGCATCATCTCAAACGAGATTAGTTTGGCAATGTGGGCGTTCAAACCCAGTGTACGAGGATGAGAGACTGAGTACTTTCTTGACCTACTCATAGTGTCTGGGAGGGTGAGCTGGACTTGAGAGCTGCATATGGTGGAAGTAGCGGTGGACAGGGCGGACTGAGAGAGGGTTGATGATGGTGATGGAGTTGGTGTTCTTTCTGATGGCCTAGAATCAGTCTTTCGTTGATATAACAGTGGGATTCCCTGACTGCTGTGGCCTTGCAACGACACCTCAACATTTGCTGCTGTGCTAACCGGTGGGCTTACAGTGGGGGAAACAATGTAGCGTTGCTGACTACCTTCGTTGTGATCAGTTGCACATGTGGCACTTGAGGTTTGGTGTTGTGTCCACGCTTGCAAGTGCATGCTGGTTAAGTGTCTAAGCATGCAACTGGTATTCAAATTTTTCAGATTTTTCGCTTGGCTAAAGGTCTTTGCGCACTTCTTACAGATAACCTTGGCCTGATCATGAGGATTTTGTTCAAAAAAGTGCCACACTGCACTCTTCCTACTTTGGCAGACATTTTGCGGCCTAGCACGCTGTGATCTTTTGACCCTCTGGACAAGCTGTCCAGCAACTCTTTTGATGTTTGGAACCTGTCTTTGGAGTGCTACGGGCCTGCCAGATAACAGCTGTTGCGATGTCGATGTCTGCTGTGGATGCTCCTCATCTGAGCTATTGAAAGCAGCACCCTCTTCCCCCAATGGATGCCAATCTGGGTCAACAACTGGGTCATCCATCACCTCCTCTTCTATGTCATGTGCACCTTCCTCTGTGTCACCGTGTATGGTGGTATAGTGTGCGGGAAGGGGCACCTGAGTCTCATCAGGGTCAGAATCTGGCTCTGTACACTGCGAGGACAATGTAGTGTTCTGAGTGAATGTACCAGCAGAATCATCCATCAGCGGCTGTGCATCAGTGCACTCCATGTCAGATTCATCTTGGCCTGGGTAATTCACCATTTCACTTGATAATCCAGGCATGGTATGTGAAAACAGCTCCATGGAGTAATCAGTAGTATGGCCTGCGTCATCCTTCAATCTTGGTTGGGGTGAAGGACACAAGGAAAGGTGTGGTTCATGAACATGAGCCTCCAATGACGACTCAGTGCTTTTACTTTTTACAACTGAAGAAGAGGAGGCGATAGAGCTGGAGGCTGAGTCAGCAATGTAAGACAAAACTTTTTCCTGATGCTCTGCCTTTAAAAGCGGTTTGCCAACTCCTAGAAAACTTAGCGTTCGAGGCCTTATGTAGCCAGACGATGACGCAGGCTCAACACCTCCTGCATTCGGTCCTATTTTGCTCTTGCCACTACCATCAGATCCACCACCAACACCATCATTACCAGCTGCCAACCCCCGCCCAATTCCACGGCCTCTTCCACCAGCCTTCCTCATTTTTGGCAGAAATGTAGACAAAATCCAACAAACTATATAGTAATGTAAAACAAGGTACAAGGTGTCTATAGGACAGGGGAAATTTTGAATTTCTGCAGACACTTGTGGACACTGGACACCTTTGGATTGTGTGAGGCCCACTGATATCTGAGCGCTATGTGACAGGCTCGATGGCACAGCTGTGACCAAAGTGACTAGAGGATAAGGGAGATTTTGAATCTCTGCACACACTTTTGGACACTGGACACTTTTGGATTGTGTGAGGCCCACTGATATCTGAGCGCTATGTCACAGGCTCGATGGCACAGCTGTGACCAAAGTGACTAGAGGATAAGGGAGATTTTGAATCTCTGCACACACTTTTGGACACTGGACACTTTTGGATTGTGTGAGGCCCACTGATATCTGAGCGCTATGTCACAGGCTCGATGGCACAGCTGTGACCAAAGTGACTAGAGGATAAGGGAGATTTTGAATCTCTGCACACACTTTTGGACACTGGACACTTTTGGATTGTGTGAGGCCCACTGATATCTGAGCGCTATGTCACAGGCTCGATGGCACAGCTGTGACCAAAGTGACTAGAGGATAAGGGAGATTTTGAATCTCTGCACACACTTTTGGACACTGGACACTTTTGGATTGTGTGAGGCCCAATGAATATCTGAGCGCTATGTGACAGGCTCGATGGCACAGCTGTGACCAAAGTGACTAGAGGATAAGGGAGATTTTGAATCTCTGCACACACTTTTGGACACTGGACACTTTTGGATTGTGTGAGGCCCAATGAATATCTGAGCGCTATGTGACAGGCTCGATGGCACAGCTGTGACCAAAGTGACTAGAGGATAAGGGAGATTTTGAATCTCTGCACACACTTTTGGACACTGGACACTTTTGGATTGTGTGAGGCCCACTGATATCTGTGCGCTATGTCACAGGCTCGATGGCACAGCTGTGACAAAAGTGACTAGAGGATAAGGGAGATTGGATTGCTTTTAAAAAAGCAGTTTGCGGAGCAGTGGGTAAACAGCAATGCCAGCCTGTCAGGAAGCCTTAAAAGGCAGCCCAACAACCAACACCACTGATACACCACTATATAGCCTCCCCTTGCACTGCACACACAGTGACTGGTGTGTTGTGCAGGCCAAATTGCTAGCAGCAGAAGCAGTTTTTTTTTCTTCTCAGCAGGACAAAAAAAAAAATTGGGATTGCTTTTAAAAAAGCAGTTTGCGGAGCAGTGGGTAAACAGCAATGCAGGAATGTCAGGAAGCCTTAGAAGGCAGCCCAACAACCAACACCACTGATACACCACTATATAGCCTCCCCTTGCACTGCACACACAGTGACTGGTGTGTTGTGCAGGCCAAATCGCTAGCAGCAGAAGCAGTTTTTTTGTCTTCTTCCCTGCCTAACGCTCTCCCTACAGAATCAACAGCAACCTCTCCCTATACTGAGATCGGCAGAAGTAAGATGGCGGTCGGCGTGCACGCCCTTTTATACCCCCTGTGACGCCCACCAAAGCAAGCCAATCACTTGCATGCCCTTCTGAAAGATGGTGGTGACCCCTGCCTATGTCATCACGTTGCCCACAGTGTCCGTGGATCCTGATTGGCTGAAAAAGAGCGCAAAACAAACTTTTGAAACGCGACTTTGGCGCGTAAGTCGCCGACCTCGTGGCCGACCTCATCCTAGGGTCGGGTTTCGTTTCATGAAACCCGACTTTGATAAAAGTCGGCGACTTTTGAAATTTTTCGACCCATTTCGCTCAACTCTACTGCAGACCAATTGTGGTATCAGGTTTCACACAGCAGCTAGAGCCAGGAAACTATCTAGAGGGAGCGGGTTTCCTGAAAATCTGTCGAGAAGGGAAAAATGAAAGTAGAAGAGCTGCGCCTGTCAGATCCATTGTTCCTGACGGTGGGTTAATACGAAAGGCAAACAACAGGGAGCAGAAGCAGTGAAAGCACTTGATAAAATCAGATGTACAAAACCAGTGTCATTAGAAGCCGGAAACAAAAAGAAAAAACCTTTTGAGCAGTGGAACCCATGGCATAACAGGGTATTTTACCATCACATTTCCCTGACAGCGGTGTCCCGTTTGGCTGACATTATTGGTATGTTACAACCTTGTTTATGACCATTTGATTAGGCATTTGCGCACTATTTGACTAGGTCGCTCCTTTTCATTCATTTACCACACTATCTAGGATTAGTTTTTTTCCTGGTGATTATAGTGATTGGATTTTAGAGAGCCTCCTTCTCATAGCACCTACTTTTCATTGCCAGTATTACAAATGTGATATTTTTGATGTTAAAATACCCTGTTATGCCATGGGTTCCACTGCTCAAAGGGTTTTTTCTTTTTGTATCCGGCTACTAATGACACTGGTTTTGTACATCTGATTTTATCAAGTGCTTTCACTGCTTCTGCTCCCTGTCGTTTGCCTTTCGTATTAATAAAGATGTCAATTTGTACGTAGTTTTGGACTCAGTTTCTCCTTTTTATACAAAAAAAATTTTTTTGAGTCGTTCCTACCTCTAATATTTGGGGCATTTGTGTGCACTGGCACAGTATGAATTACAATGCATGTTGAGGGTTTTCTTTTTGTTTTACATATGGAACCTAACGGAATCGGACAAGATTTTGCAGTGAAAACAAAATCAATAATGTACATGAAAATAAGCAACTTTGTAATATATCTTATCAGATGAACCTGCTTCTTTTTCCTCCTGGACTGATCATTCATTCTCAATTCACAGGTACTATCTGTTTTCAGCTTTTTCCACAACTTAGATGACAGTTGGTGCTTTTTAAATTCTATGGAGGAAGGAGCTAGAGACGGACACAGACTTTCTGATGCAAGTCCTCCTGAAACAAAAGTTTCATTTCTCCATAGAACTTTATGAGCATCAATTCTTAACTCCTATCTCATCAGTAGGAAAATCTGCATTCACTGAACTCATATTTTGCCTACAAATTGAGAATTTTGAGAATAAATGATCAGTTCAGGAGGAAAGAAAAACGTATTTCTTTGATCACATGTATTACAAAATTTCTGATTTTCATGTGTACTATTTATTTATTAAAGAATAAAATGACGGTAATTCTTTAAATGCTGCTGTCAATGATGCAAATGAGTCAACAGTGGAAAGTGGTGACTTTGATCAGCGCAGCCTTTGGAGGTTTCCTCCTTACGGATCTTAGTATTTTAAAATTTCTTGAAGGAGATGGAAAGTCCTAACTAAATAAAAATTCCTTTTAAACATATAATTTAAAATTGACACATTTCAGAGGGAAGAGACATATTACTACTAGGTGATGAAAGTTTTCCCTCGTAGCTGGTAATTGCACTTTCATTGTTCTGTGTTGTTATCATGTGTATCTATTTTGTCTCTCATTCTTCTTTTATGAAAATAATAAGTTGCTATATGCAATTATCAAATTATCAATGCATGTTTCAGTCAGGCTTGCGTTATGTAGCATTGTAAAAGTTACCATGGCACATAAGAGTTTAGGCAGAGGGAGGTTTCTCCCTCTGTCACCGTATCAGTAGCTAATAACCCCACCCCCAAAGTCTGCACCATGGGTCTTGTCTTGTGTGGTAGATTCCTGCTTCTATGGATCTGGTACTTAGGCTAGTTTCACACTAGCGTTTATTCCATGCAGCGCACGGCGCCGCTAAGCCCCGCCCCCTGCCAGCTCCCTGCCCGCCCCATCCGGTCATCGCCACCTACTATCGCACATGGACGCATGCGATCTGCGCACCCTATCTTTAGCATAGGGTGTGCAGATCGTGCGCTGGCCGTGCGCTAGTAGGATTTTAGCGTGCGCTGCGCACTTATGAAGGAGCACCGAGCGTGCCAAAATGCAACATGCTGCGTTCGGCGCACACGGGCGCACCTTCAAAAGTGCGCAGCGCATGCTAAAATCCTACTAGCGCACGGCCAGCACACGATCTGCGCACCCAATGCTAAAGATAGGGTGCGCAGATCGCATGCGTCCATGTGCGATAGTAGGCGGCGATGACCGGATGGGGCGGGCAGGGAGCCAGCAGGGGGCGGGGCTTAGCGGCGCCGTGTGCTGCATGGAATAAACGCTAGTGTGAAACCTGCCTTAGTGCTTGCTTTTGTGCTGCTATGATTAGTGCCTCTGTGCTGTCTCAGAGTCCAGCTTTCTTGAGGCTTGATAAGCATCCAAGCCACCATCAAGGATGAAACAAGGAGTATCCAGGAGTACATCAGAAAAATGGCACCAAAAGATGAGATGCTGAGAGAAAGCCTAAGTCAGCAACAACAACATATCTGCAAGGAAGAACAGAAACATGAAGCACCATGGCAAGACAAGCCGCTGCATGGGATGTACCATCGACAATAATGGAGGTGGCTGACATGGAGAAATCCTACCAATGGCTGAAGAACTTATATACTGTATATATACTAGCTGAAGAGCTCTGCGTTGCCCAGGCATAGTAACTAACTGTGGTTAGTTATAACAAATTATAATGATTATAATTTGATTATAATATTGATATTAATATTGATTATAATTTTAATTATGATTATAACGGTTATGATTGGGCAGAATGGTGGCTCAGTGGATAGCACTGCAGCCTTGCAGCACTGGGGTCCTGGGTTCAAATCCCACCAAGTGCAACATCTGCAAGGAGTTTGTTTGTTCTCCCCGTGTTTGTGTGGGTTTCTCCGGGTTCTCCGGTTTCCTCCCACATTCCAAAGACATACTGATAGGGAATCTAGATTGTGAGCCCCATCGGGCACAGTGATGATGATAATGTGTGCAAACTGTAAAGCGCTGCGGAATATGTTAGCGCTATATAAAAATAAAGATTATTATTATTATTATCCTTCATCCCATAGTCCCATGCCCATATACCTATCATACATATCTGCCATCCCATAGTCCTGTGCCCATATACCCATCATACATATCATCCATCCCATAGTTCCATGCACATATTCCCATCATACATGCATACACACATACTGTACACACAGCTTTATATATATAGATATATATATATATACTGTATACATATATATACACTCACTGGCCACTTTATTAGGTACACCTGTCCAACTGTGTGTTAAGACTTAATTTCTAATCAGCCAATCACATGGTGGCAACTCAGTGCATTTAGGCATGTAGACATGGTCAAAACAATCTCCTGCAGTTCAAACCGAGCATCAGTATGGGGAAGAAAGGTGATTTGAGTGCCTTTGAACGTGGCATGATTGTTGGTGCCAGAAGGGCTGGTCTGAGTATTTCAGAAACTGCTGATCTACTGGGATTTTCACGCACAACCATTTCTAGGGTTTACAGAGAATGGTCCGAAAAAGAAAAAAAATCCAGTGAGCGGCAGTTCTGTGGCCGGAAATGCCTTGTTGATGCCAGAGGTCAGAGGAGAATGGGCAGACTGGTTCGAGCTGATAGAAAGGCAACAGTGACTCAAATTGCCACCCGTTACAACCAAGGTAGGCAGAAGAGCATCTCTGAACGCACAGTGCGTCGAACTTTGAGGCAGATGGGCTACAGCAGCAGAAGACCACACTGGGTACCACTCCTCTCAGCTAAGAACAGGAAACTGAGGCTACAATTTGCACAAGCTCATCGAAATTGGACAGTAGAAGATTGGAAAAACGTTGCCTGGTCTGATGAGTCTCGATTTCTGCTGCGACATTCGGATGGTAGGGTCAGAATTTGGCGTAAACAACATGAAAGCATGGATCCATCCTGCCTTGTATCAACGGTTCAGGCTGGTGGTGGTGGTGTCATGGTGTGGGGAATTTTTTCTTGGCACTCTTTGGGCCCCTTGGTACCAATTGAGCATCGTTGCAACGCCACAGCCTACCTGAGTATTGTTGCTGACCATGTCCATCCCTTTATGACCACAATGTACTCAACATCTGATGGCTACTTTCAGCAGGATAATGCGCCATGTCATAAAGCTCGAATCATCTCAGATTGGTTTCTTGAACATGACAATGAGTTCACTGTACTCAAATGGCCTCCTCAGTCACCAGATCTCAATCCAATAGAGCATCTTTGGGATGTGGTGGAACGGGAGATTCGCATCAGGGATGTGCAGCCGACAAATCTGCGCCAACTGTGTGATGCCATCATGTCAATATGGTCCAAAATCTCTGAGGAATGCTTCCAGCACCTTGTTGAATCTCTGCCACGAAGAATTGAGGCAGTTCTGAAGGCAAAAGGGGGTCCAACCCGTTACTAGCATGGTGTACCTAATAAAGTGGCCAGTGAGTGTATATATATACAGTATATATATCTATTTATATATACAATATATATAAGCAGACAAACAAAAGAACTTGCCTTAAACATCAAACTAGTGTTGTTCTCAAGATATTAACCATTAACCACAACAGGTGCGTAACTGTTATCCTTCCATTCCCTATGGTTGTGCCCCCGACATGTTGAGAAACTATATACAGTTGAAACCAGAAGTTTCCATACACTATATAAAGACACATCTGCAGGTTTTTCTCAATATATGACATGAAATCAGAATAAACGATTCCCGTTTTAGGTCAATTAGGATTACCATAATTATTAATATTTGCCAAATGCCAGAATAGCAAGAGAGAGAGAATGTTTTAAGGCATTTTTAATATTACAAAGTCAAAAGTTTTCATACACTAAGATTACTATGCCTTTAAACAATTCTTGACTGCCCATATGATGATGTCATGTGTTTGGAAGCTTCTGACAGTTTTTTCGGCAACATGTGAGTTAATTAGAGACACACCTATGGATGTATATTAGTGCACACCTGAAACACACAGCTTCTTTCTGTAGCATCATGGGAAAGTCTCAAGAAATCAGCCAAGATATAAGGAAGAGAATTGTGGACTTGTACAAGTCTGGCTCATCCTTGGGTACAATTTCAGGATACCTGAAGGCACCTCATTCATCTGTACAAACAATTATATGCAAGTACAAATAAGATGGGAATGTCCAGCCATCATACCGCTCAGGAAGGAGACGGGTACTTTGTCCCAGAGAGGGGTGTACTTTGGTCTGACAAGTGCATATCAGCTCAAGGACAAAAGCCTTGTGACGATGATAACATAAGCTGGTAAGGATTGTGGGTCTTCCACAGTAAAACGAGTACTGTATCAAGATAGGATGAAAGGCCACTTTGCCAAGAAGAATTCATTATTTCAAAAGAAACATACAAAGCCAGATTAATTTTTGCAAATGCACACAGGATCAAAGACCTTAATTTTTGGAGACATGTCCTGTGGTATGATGGAAGGACAGCATCCCAACTGTGAAAGATGGGGGTGGCAGCATCATGTTGTAGGGTTGTTTTGCTGCAGGAGGGACTGGTGCACTTCTCAAATTTGATGGCATCATGCAAAAAGAATATTATGTGGCAATAATTAAGCAAGATCTCATGACATCATCCAGGAAGTTAAAGCTTGGGTGAAATGGGTCTTCTAAATGGACAATGATCCAAAGCATACTGCCAAAATGGTGACAAAGTGGCTTCAGGATAACAAAGTCAATGTTTTTGGAGTAGTTATCACAAAGCCCTGATCTCAATCCTATTGAAAAACCTGGATCGGTTACACCAGTTTTGTCAGGAGGAATGGGCCCAAATTCCAACCAACTATTGTGAGAAGCTTGTGGAAGGAGATCCCAAATGTCTAACCCAAGTCATTTAGTTTAAGGGTAAAGATACCAAATACTAATGAAATTTATGTAAACTTTTGACTTTGCAGTAAGTATTAAAAATGCCTTAAGACATTCTCTCTCTCTCATTATTCTGGCATTTGGCAAATATTAATAATTATGGTAATCCTAATTGACCTAAAACGGGATGTGATGAGCGTCAGCTTACTCTGAGTCATTTCTTCTTTGAATGAGTGGACCCTCTGGGCCGTGGCACCCACCCACCTAGGGCGAGCTAACCTAGTAAGAACCACCCCCTATACAGGGAGTGTCAGGGGCAAGACCAAGGGGGTGAGCCACCACGGCAGCTGGACCAGATGGCCGGCTCAGGGAAACAAGACAAGGTGAGGCGAGACGTTAGTTCAAAGAAACTACATTTAAGGAAGGCTTCAGGGATAACATCAGGTACAAACATAACCAGAACAGGGACAACATAGCAAGGTGCGTGCAAGGGCATGCCAAAGTCCAAGCATGGTATGTGCAGATGGAAGGCGGAGGCATGATGACATCAGACTCCGGACAGCAAGCGAAGATAAACCGGGACATCAGATTCTGAAGCTCTGTAGGCAATCATCAGAATCTGGACATCTGAGAGTCAGCCAGGGTTCCATGCAAGGAAACAAGACAGGGTTAACGACATGATGCGTGTCGACAGACACGCCAGGCTCGGGTTCACAGGATGAGGCCTGCGCATGCCAAGGGGCATGCCAGGGAGAGACACAAGGACGGTGGCCTGCGCGTGCGAGGGCATACCAGGGAGGGACACAAGGACGGTGGCCTGTGAGTGCGAGGGCACGCCAGGGACAGGTACAATGGCATTGGAAACCGAGGTACTGGCATCGACCGACAGGGTCCAGGTATCTGGCTACGGACATCAGCTCCGGACATCCGGCCGCAGTCATCTAGGTCCAGACCTCTGGCAGCGGTCGTCAGGTTATGGAATCCGGCAGGCAAACTAGGGTTAAGAGCAGAGCAAAGGAGGCAAAAGGCTTTGTGCAAGAGTAGCATGAAAAGGCACAGTGCAAGAACCAGCGTGCGTGCAAGAGAACACGGAGACCACGGCGGGGGTACTGGCAGGTGGTACCGACGATGGCAGTTGCAGGTGGGCACGACTAGAGGCAACACCGCTGCGGGGCCACACAGCCAGGAACCACTTTAGCACTTGACAAGGGCACGGCTGAGGCACACAGGCGAGCACGGCTAGAGGCACACCAGGCAGGCGCAGGCGACCAGGCACGTGCACGGAGGCATGGAGCCACAAGGCAGGGCTAGGCAAAGGTACAGGACAGATACGCATGCGATACCGCATGGCAAAGCCTAGTATGAAAAGTGCAAGAGCGGACGAAACATCAGGGACAAGACAAAGAACGAGGCAGAGACCTGCGCATGCAGAGAGCATGACAGGGACAGTCTAGCAGCGGAGCGTAGGCCGAAGCCCAGAGCCGGGCCAAGGGAGGGCCTTGGGACTAGACAGGGTACAGAGTGAGGCCTGCACGTGTAGAGACACGCCAGGGAGAGGTTCAGAGCAGAGCCCTGCATGTGTAGAGACACGCCAGGGAGAGGTTCAGAGCAGAGGCCTGCACATGTAGAGACACGCCAGGGAGAGGTTCGGAGTCTAGCAGTGGAACGTAGGCCGAAGCCCAGAGCCGGGCCAAGGGAGAACCTTGGGACTAGACAGAGTACAGAGTGGAGCCTGCACGTGTAGGAGACACGCCAGGGACAGGGACAGAGTCTAGCAGCGGAGAGTAGGCTGAAGCCCAGAGCCAGGCCAAGGGAGAACCTTGGGACTAAACAGGGTACAGAGATGGAGGCCTGCACATGTAGAGAGACACGTCAGGGACAGGGTACAGAGACGGGGGCCTGCACGTGTAAGGAGACACGTCAGGGACAGGGAACAGAGACGAGGCCTGCACGTGTAGGGAGACACGTCAGGGACAGGGTACAGAGACTGAGGCCTGCACGTGTAGGGAGAAACGTCAGGGACAGGGTACAGAGAGGGATACCTGAAGCCACAAAGCAAAGCGAGACAGGGAACATGGAAAGAAACTCGGAACAGAATCAGAGCAAACAAGGACTACAAGACAAAGCAGAGCAGAGACAAAACATGGCACGAAGGACAAACACTAGACAAGACACAAGACAAGAGACGGAATACGAGCAAGGAGCATGTGCAGCGACGCACTACAGAGCTAGATGCAAGGGCACAGAATAGAGGGAACGCCCCACAGACCAAGCAGTCATGCAGGGACACAACACAATACTCAGGCCCTGAGCATAGGAAGGGGTGGTCTGATATAGGGCATAGTACCTCCTCTTCCGGGTCAGGACCAGGGTAGAACTTCCTAGTTCAGATGCTCCAGGATCACAGAGCGCAGTCACATGATCAGGGTTTCAGACATGACGAGATGATCACCGAACCAGACAGTGCAGGATCCTAGGAAGGACACATGATCAGAGTTTCAGACATGACAAGATGATTGCAGAACCAGACAGTGCAGGATCTTAGGAAACGTCACATGATCAAGGTTTCAGACATGACGAGAAGATCACAGTAGGCAAAGCAGAAACGCAGGCATCTTGCAGCTCAGCAGACATGAGGTGAGTGTGCACACTGCTCTAGGGAACAAGCAGGATAGCAGACAAGATATGCGCATGCACATCGCTCCAGGAGTTCTTGAGACAAAACAGACATGGCGGACATGACACGGGAAAAGTTTATTCTGATTTCATGTTAGATATTGAGAAAAACATGGAGATGTGTCTTTTTATATAGTAGATGGAAACTTCTGGTTTCAACTGTAGTTGCACTTTCTGAAACATAAGCTGTGCAGAGGAATGATACAATGGTACGTGGGCAGTAGACAAGATTGCACATAACATAATTATCAGTTAGGCTCGGTAATTAGAAATTAATGAGCATGTCTCGAAATCTGTTTTTGTCAACAAAATGTATAGTCTAATGGATCCGTCTATTAGGAAAGCAATCTTGATTTTTCTTATTGATGCAAGAAATAATTCTCTGCTCATTTTATAACATGACTGTGATAGAGTCTGGAGAATTTGCCTTCTTTTATTTTCTCCAGTGCCGGATTTCCTGAGTTGGCCTATTACCTGCAAATATCCAGATGTACTGTGTTTTATTTGATCTAAAGAAGGGAAGTGTAAAGATTGGCAACTCCCAGGAAAATAGAATTATTGTGTCTGCATAATGGAAAGGAGATCGCCTGAGATAGCAAACAAAGAGAGATGCTTTATATTTGGGGACTAGGGAAAATAACAGGCAATTCTACCTTGAAGCCAAGCCAGCTAAATACTTACAAAAAAAATGAACTTTGAATGCAAATTTTTAATGTCTCCCAGATAGAGAATTCTTTAAAAACGGAAAAAGGAACAAATCATCAACTCGTTGTGTCCCTCAATGCATTGCATATCCGTTAGTGATTGAATGCTCTGTGTGCAATGTCCTATCTTAAATCAAGAAGATATTACAATTTTAAACCTTCTCCTTTGTTCTCCTTTCCACTTCATGCAGTTGGGTTCGGGCCAAATATTTCTAAGAGGCTCCTAGAGCTAGTGCATCGCCGTCTGATTAGAAAGCTCGACTGCGACAAATGAGACCTTGATGGGACTTTCATGTCTTCTGAAGATCTCCTTGAGACTTTTCCATGTTGAGTTCAAAGTTTTGCTCTACTCTGTTTTTTTTTCAGTGGCACTAAGACCCAAATTAATAAAAAAAAAGTAGATGTTCTGCTAAATTACGAGTCAGCGAGGATCATTTATCAATTGTCCGAAGTATAAAGCAATATTATGATGATACAGGAATTCCAAATTTTGCAGAGTACATCAACATTTTCTAAAATCCCTTTTTTTAAAGCGTCTAATTGTCACACCGCCTTGTGGGATGCAGGGCCTAGTACCTCGGAGGGTGGTTCAGTCATGGTGACTCCGATGGCTCTAACAATCCCTAGGTTAGGTGGCAATTAAAAAAGGGGAGTTGACGGATATATGAGACTGAGGGTTATGTAGATGCCTGCAAGGTATGAGGCCGCTGACGAAAGAAGCATACACCGGGGGTCCCGTGCAAACTTGAAAGATGAATTTTACTGAATACTTGCAACAATTCTTATGTTTTTCCATATAACAGTCATGGGTAGCAGATACAATTTTCCTTACACATTGTGTCAGTCACAGCCTTTTCTCGGTCCTGGCCTTGGGAGGATGGCAGTAACATTTCATTTGATTTACTGTGCTGCGTGAAGGGGGAGGATTAGCTGACCTTAATCGGATCAGAGTATCTGGAAAATCTGCAGCTCCTTCGCTTGTCTCAGCACTCTGTTGCTGTAAAGCGGGGCACGCCAAAAAAGGTGCTATTTGTACTACCCGCTTGTCCTAGCCGAGGAGCCTCAATTTCCTACCTCCTCTCACCACCAAAACCCCACGTAGCATGACCTTTTCAGTCTCCCTCACACCTCCAACTGTCACATATTTTCAAATCAGAAAAACAAGTTGCAATACCAAACTAAGGCAGAAGAGGGCAGCATAGTACTACAAGTTGTAATACCAAAGCAAGGCAGGAGAGGGCAGCATAATAAATAATTTACCTCCTCCCAAGGCAAGACGGAAAACCGTTGTCACAAATGCAATCATGTAAGGGATAGAGAACACACTTACCATATGAAAAATAACATACATTAGTAATGGTTTTTCTGGTCACTACATATACCTCCCTGGTTTAAACAGAGCCGTCCCTGGCGTTTGCCACCATATACAGTATATTTTATAAAATAATACAGGTCAACATCTAGTTTGAACCAAAGTGCTTTTATAGTCACAATTCCTAAACAGCGGGGTGTGACACCAGCATCTACACCTCTCCGGTATGGGGTGTAGACTGGTAACTGAGCAACATGTAAGTTGCTGTGGGGTGCTAAGCGAGGGCAGAACCCAATGTCTATAGCAAATCTATGGGCTCCATACAATACTTCCCCCCATAGGTCACATCGGAACTCCGAAATAGAGTTCCGTCAAAGGTAAATTGGCAGACCTGTAAATATATCGGTGGAAACCCGAATGACTGAAAAATATGTACCGAGGTATATGTTGAGGTACCAGAAATAGAGTAATTTTCTCCCTGCCCCCTGTACAAACTTGGGGCACTAAATAATCTTGAAAATATTGTAACATCCGATAAACATGCAGAGATATATCCTGACCCTATGGAGGAATTCACTCTGGTTCGACGCTCTCAAAGGAACAACAAAGGTCAGTTACCAGCTAGATATCTGGACTAAAACTTCTAGAATGAACTGCACGTTTTTTTCCCACTGTTTTCTTCTAGAAAAGACTGCATTCTTCCCCTGTTAAGCACAGAGACATTACTGTGACTTTTCCTCAGTTTGTTAGAGAATGATGGGCAGTGGCTTTCTCTACAGACCCCATTGAAAGCATGACAATGTTCGGTGAGCCATGCAAGTGTTCTGCCAACACTGTGTTTGGGCCCCTCTACAGATTTGGAAAGGGTATAAAGCAGGAGTCACACATTATGTTTATTTGTACAACATGGGAAAACCCACACACATTATAAAAGGCCATTTTTGATCTTTGTTATATGCCACCGGGGGCATATCATTAGTGCAACCTGGGCAACCGCACGGGGGCCAAAGGTTTAAGGCATCCCATTTCCGCCTCCAAAGTAGGTGTAGTTGTGCATTATGATGAGATTTTGGACTGCCAAGCGCCCATATATTGTTTTTGCACAGGGATCCTCTTATGTCATTGTCCACCAGTGTATGCCACCCTCTTCTATGACTGGCACATGCCCATGTAGGACAGGTGAGTGTAATCTTTCTTTTACCCATTCCTGACCCTCAAAGGAATCTAGCCAAATGGAAACTGATTGGTCATCATTTTGTTGGTTTTATGCCAATCGAATCTGAAAAATAAATTGGATTCTGGCAAATTAGCATTTTGGGTGAAATTTGTATTGAATATGATTTGTCTATCGTTGTTTATGTTTTAAAAATTCCTATCTGCTATAGAAGAACCCTAAAAATGAGCTGATAACACTAAGTCTTACTATTGGAGCACTAAGTAATCTCCTGTTGCGTTTGTCGGAAACTGACAGTAGGTGTTGAAATTCTCTATAGCACTCCCACAGGTGAAAAAAAATCATTACACGGTGGTGATCATTAATGGGGTGTCTATGCATTATACCTGAAAGGGTCAAGTCCTCCAAGGCAGGACACACTTTTGTAGCTTATGTCTAGTCCAGAAAAAATGGTGAAGGTCCAAAACGAGGAGCATCTCTTGTATCAGTCAGTTACGTTTAAAATGCCCTGATTGGATATTGAAAAGCCAGAAAACTCTTTTAAGAACCCTGGAGGATGAATCTTCAATTTTACATACTATTTTTTCAAACATTTCTTATTTTTTTTTTCTTTTTTTTCCACTTTTTGCTGACATTTGACAGCCTGAGAACTTCACTCCCTGCATATTCAGTAACCATGCATCGGTTTTGCCTTTGAGCTTCGGTATCTTCTTTTTTTTATGATTTTTCTCCATTTATTTACTGCACACGAAGTGAGAATAGGGCAGAGGAACTATTTAAAATAAATATAAGACAGAGAACAAAATTTATTTCTGGTTAAGATGAGCACAAGCAGCTTGGTTTGATGTACAGTGATACACAGCAGGAAAGGACATCCCTACCGAGATATATAGAAATATTTGATTTTTTGACATTGAAAACATAATATTCAGGACATTGATACGTGGCAGGGGCGATAACACCCGCAGCGACGCTCGCACTTACTCATCGGCGCATGTCTTGCCTGTACTTTCTCTACTCTCCGAAATCAATTTTTTTTAAATCTTTTTTTTTTTGCTCCTATTTTTTCATTTGTATGTTCTCTTTTATTAAAAATTGTGACTAAGCACACATTTTACCACGCTCGGCTTTACATTATGCCCTGAGCAGCTCAGCATGTGAATTTTATTTATTTGTTTTATATGGCATTTTTTTCATTTGTTGTTTAGGTTATTTGCGACCTTTCTGATCTTCAGTTTGTTTTATCGGTCACCGTGTTGCTTTTGTGTGAGGAATCCTCTATAAGATTGAGTTATGATACAGAATAATAGCCATGTCAATGTGAAATCACCCACATACACCGGGTTGTTTTATGTAGCTGGCCTCACATGGCGGATACCAAAGAAAGAGCTGTTGTGAAACATTCTCTCATTTTTGTGCCCTACTTTTTGGACAACTGATTTATTTTTTCCAATATTGATTATGACCGATTCCATATTCATTATTGATAAGGGGAATATCTACAATTTGAAAAATTCTTCATTACCCCAAATTCTATAGACTAGGTACTATAACACCGAGAACTCCAACTTCATATCCACATACCAACATTCAGGAAGACAGTAGTCACTTGATCACTTTTACCGGAAATGGGGGAAACCTGTCCAATAAGCCGTTCCATTAATTGGAATCTGTCAGCAGGATTTGTGATATGTAATCCGAGAGCAGCATGATGTAGAGAAAGAGATCCCGATTACGGCGATGTAGCACTTAGTTTTAGTGAGTGCAGCAGTTGTGATAGAATTACATTTTTCTCCACTGCAGATCTAGCAGAGCTCTGAATGCTGATCTGTGTATAACCCCGCACACACCACTGATTGGCCTCTTTCTGTGTACACTGTATAGTGAAAAACTGCTACTCACTGGTGCGGGTGGGGTTGGACCAGAAGGCACTATACACCTAGTCCTGTAGGAATAATCTCCTGTTGATAAAACACTGATTTTATTGAAATAGAAAAATACACAATCTAGTAGGTGACATATCGCTAGAATCAGTGTCTTGGCCACTACATAATGCTGCTCTGGGTAACCTGGATGCTGCATTGGTAACCTGGATAACTGGAGTGCTCCGGATAATCAGCTGTTTGGCGCTGCAGCTGCATGTGTAACGGCTATGTGACAGTCAAAACATATGCATGGAGAGCCTGTTTGTTGGCCTCTCTATGCATGCGTTGTGACTGTCACACAGTCACGACTCATGCAGCTGATTATCGGGAGTGCCCCTAGTATCCGGGTTCCCAATGCAGCTAAGCCCTATATGCTATGTACAAACAAAAATTGCAAAATTATAAATGAAGCCATGTTTGAAGGAATAATCTTAAAAAAGTAGAAGGTGGTAAGCACATTAATATATGGGAAATATATATATTGAATTAAAAAAATATTGCTTTCCCTTCTTATTATGGCTGTAGGAATCCAGTGGGCGGTCCTAATCAGTAGTCCAATGGGAAGTCCTAATCAGTAGTTCAATGGGCAGTCCTAATCAGTAGTTCAGTGGGTGGTCCTAATCCGTAGTCCAGGGGGGCAGTCCTAATTAGTAGTCCAGTGGGCAGTCCTAATCAGTAGTCCAGTGGGCGGTCATAATCAGTAGTCTAGGGGGCAGTATTAATCAGTAGTCCAATGGGTAGTCATAATCAGCAGTCCAGTGGGTGGTCCTAATCAGTAATCCAGGGGGCAATCCTAATCAGCAGTCCAGTGGGCAGTCCAAATCAGCAGTCCAGTGGGCAGTCCTAATCAGTAGTTCAGGGGGCAGTCCTAATCAGCTGTCCAGTGGGCAGTCCTAATCAGTAGTCCAATGGGCAGTCCCTATCAGCTGTCCAGTGGGCAGTCCTAGTGATTGATAGCTGTATGCAAACTCAGAGAGAGGCAGTCACTGAGCAGGATCATAGACCCACAGTGAACAACGTAGGGACCCAACCAAATACTCGGCCTCCATATGAAATCTTTACCTACCAAGTGGTATTTTAAAGGTTAATATCTTCTCATGAATCCTGGGCGCTACTTATACATAATTAATGTACAGCCATGAAAATGATTAAAAGTATCAAAAATAGGTGATGAAATTTGCAAACCTCTCTGTGCTGAATACATGTAGAGTATGTGAAAAGCTTTCTGTGTTTTTGATCTCTGAATAATGGAAATCAAGTCCGTCCATAATGGCTGAGTACAATACATCGATAGAAGGTAATGCGGAAGCTTCATGATAATGGGAAGAAGAATAGTAGTTTAAAGAACACAGAGAAGGAAGCAGAGACGCAGATTCTTCTTCTCTTTTGTATCCGCTAAACATGAAAGCCGGAGTGTGAGTAGAAAAGTAAGACATTGCATAGTTTACGTTTTCCCTGGAGGAACCCCCATGGCTGGAATATCCTTTGTGTATAGGAGCTGATATTTTCTGCATGGTTTTAATAACTCTATGTCCATTAGAAACCCATGCAATTATCTGTTATACATTTTTTTGCTAATTTTTTGCTAAAGAGAGCTAATAGAGTAACTGTAGATGTAGTGCAGACGACTGTTCCAATGTCTAGCCTCACGTTCAGGCTGAAGGTTATTTTTTATTGTTGATGTTACTTGGAAGATAGGAGAGAAAAATTAAATGCAATATCAAGTTTTTAGAATATCGCAGGTTCTACATTTGCCTTTTTTAGGCGCATTTCCATAAAGTTCTTTTGGAACATTAGCTGCCAATCTTCTCAGGAAAATACGATGTTACATTATCAGCTAAACAGATGAGAACTTTAAAATATCATCTTCAAATTGCAGTAATTTTCAGCATAGAAATAAACATCGTTTTAAATCTGTAACAAGTCAATTCTTTATGGAAAATTTATTACAGATTGGGATATGTGCACCCAATGCGAAGCAGAAAATACGCGGAGACATGATTTCATTGCGGAGCTTTAACAAATTTGTTGCACATTTGACAATTTGAATTATAATGGATGGATTGTCAAAATCCACGGTGACGCTCAATTTTGTTGTAGATTTTCTCTGCTCCCAAAGAATAAGATTTTATAAAATCTCATTCACATCACCGATAGGCCGGCGTCACATTTGCGAGTGCGATGCGAGAAACTCGTGGGAGTCTCTCTCATCAATACCCGGCACTGCCGCAGGCACTTGGGACCGGAGTGTGCGGCTGCCTAGAAATACATGTGTTGATTTTGCCATGACTTAGTGATTTTGTGGCAAAATGCCTGCACTCATAGGAGAAAAAAACTTAGAAAATGCATATTGAAAAAAGTATCAAGTCTTTTTGAAGAGATATATTCAGGGTCTCAAAACTAATATCATATAAATGCCCTACAACGAAATACTTTATTAATAAAAGAACCCAAAATAAGTTCATACCACAAAGTGAACAACTCAAAAAACAGCAACAAAAGTGCCCAAAAACAGTTAAAATGGGGATAATGCTATGAGTCCCTGGTGTAGGCTAACACTCACACCTTCCTAGCTGCGGAGGTTGGCATCCTAGGGGGGAACCATCGCAGCTAGGAAGGTGTGAGTGTTGGCCTACACCAGGGACTCATAGCATTATCCCCATTTTAACTGTTTTTGGGCAGTTTTGTTGTTGTTTTTTGAGTTGTTCACTTTGTGGTGTGTACCTATTTTGGGTTCTTTTATTAATAAAGTATTTCATTGTAGGGTATTTACATGATATTGAAAAAAGTATCAAGCCAAAAATATGCTTGAAAAAATACTTGCGATCATTTTTTACTTATACTTCTCACGTCTTGGTCATAAATTTACAGATGGAAGAAAAAATCATGTACAGTGTAAGGAAAGTCAGATCACCCACTGGAATATCCAGCAGCACGGGAACTTGTAGCGCAACGATAAGCAGCAGGGAAACAAAGAATCCAGCTCCAAGGATCTTCTAATAAAACCAACATGCAAACTGACTCTTCAGAGAGGAAGAAGGCTAGACCTCTTATGCCACCGATTGGAAGTAACAATTCTGAAAGTCAATATCGACAATTTAACATGTCTTTCCATATGACCTAGGCAAGGCTCGTTAAAGGGTCGATATTGACTTTTAGGTTTGCTTCTTCCAATAGGTGGCACTTAGAGGTCTAGTCTTCTTCCCATCTGAAGAGGTAATTTTCATATGCAATTTTTCAGGGGAGCATGCATGGCCAATAAGTCTCCTCACTTTGGAATTTCAGGCCTGGCTTGTCACTCTCCACAAGGAGAAACGTTATTCATTAGATCTTAGAACCAAAATTTTATTGTAGGAAAACATTACAAAACTGCAGGAAATAGGGCAAACGCATTTCAGACAGGGCCCTTAGTCATTAAAATGATTAAAATGACTAAAGTAATTATAATGAAAAAAGACCTGTTGTGAAATGCGTGTGCCCTTTTTTCTGCAGTTTTTGTAACATTTTTCTTCAATAAATTTTTGGTGTTACTAGGATCTAAAGGGTAACGTTTATCCTTCTGGAGAATGACAAGCCAGGCCTGTCATGTCAGAGTGAGGAGACTTATAGGCCACGCATGCACCTCTGGGAAATTACATATGCAAATTTTTCATTTTGTCAAAAGATCCTGGAAGCTAGATTCCTTTTCTTTACTAAAAAAAAATAACCTGTTCAAACACGTGCAGATTTTGATAAAGATGCACAGCAGAAAATCTGCATCAAACCCACATTGACGTTTATACAGTAGAACTTTTTCGAAAGATTATGATATTAAAACCGCACATTGTTTAGTTCCACAGACTTTGGCCAGATGCTCATTACTCAGACATTTTGCTTTCAAATGAAATATAATCTTATAAAACTGTAATGAGTTTATTACAATGGTAGGAAATGCAGAGAGAACTGACATTTATAATGACACTTCTGCACCTAATTATTTCACAAGACATTTACTTTACAAATTAGTGCCCTGCCATATTCTGACCTGCAGCGTTGTAAGCATTAACATACACACGAAACGCAGAGAGACCTCGTCTAACTGACAATGGAGCTGCAAGTCTACGGAGGAAAAGTACAAAATCTACAACCTAGAACATGTAAAATCCACATAGCTGTTGTTCTTGGTTAGATATGAACCCTGTACCCCAGCATTTCTAGCCATTTGGCCACCAAGTTAATGCAAAGATACTTTTTTCCTTAGAGTACCTTATGTCAGGGTCATGACAGCGCCGGCGTACAGCCTTCGCTAAGCAGGGACTCACTCGCACCGTAGGGACCCCTGGGGACAAGAACAGCCGGAAAATAAAAATGCACAGGACCTGAATGTAGAAGTTTAGCAAGCCGACACAGGACCTACGGTCATATGAACGGTCATGTGACTGCAAGGGGCGGGGCTTAGTGTCCTGCTTTCAAAGAAGTTAGGAAACTCAAAGTCGGGCAAAGCGGGGGTCATGCACAGTACAGACAAGCGAGGTACAGGAGGGATAAACAGACGGGAGGTCAGACAAGCCAAAGGTCATACACAAAATATCAGTAAAATACCAGGGATGAGACAGAACGGACCCTCAATTGGATATCCTGTTTGTGCGAAAACCTTGAGGTACGGCAAGTGTTCTAGAACAAAAATGGCATGTCCATCAAAAGGATCCTTAAAAATTCTGTAATTTATTATAAATTCATTAAAATCCAACCAATCACCCAGAAACAGCAGACATGTTTCAGACTATGTCGTTACATCTACTATAGTCCAATTTGTCACCTAGAAACAGTTGACGCATTTCAGACTACAGCTTCACATCCATAAAAATCCAATCTGTCACCTATAAGCCACCAACATGTTTTAGATTACATCTTCACATCCATTAAAATCCAATACACCCCCTAGAAGTCCCCAATATGTTTCAGACTATGTCTTTACTCATTGCACTCCAAGAGTAAAGACGTAGTCTGAAACGCGTCTGAAATTGCTAGGTGATAAGTTGAATGTTAAAGGATTTACAATAAGTATCTGAATTTTTAAAAATGCTTTTGCTGGATATGCTATTTTCTCCCCAAATATAAGAAACTCATGGCAAATAATAAAACATGATCATAAACAAAAGCAAGTCTGATTAATATAGGAGCATCAGAAAAACATATATCCCTTTTTTTTCACCCTTTTTACAACTAGTGGTCAGTGGGGTCTCAGCAGCTAGACCACCTGTTAGGCGCAAGGATTCTCCCACTGCACGGGATAGATCCCAAGCATTGCCTGGTTCTGTCATCTCCCATGCAAGTCCAGCTGCTGCGATTGCTGCTCAGCACATACGTTGGTCCCAGCATCTTGCTCAGGCTCCTGGTATACCTTTGGTAACTGCTGGCTCTTCAGCTAAATCTATGGTAACCAGTGATGAACAGGTGCAGCCTTGCACTCTGGAGTCTAAGTCCAGAGATCACCTTATTGAGTATGTCCGCGATGTGGCGTCGTCCTATAGGTGGTCGGACATCAGCTGCTCTGGTGATGTGGCAGCTCTGGATTGGCCCGATAGCAAAGTCATGGCGTGAGTGTTTGGGGTGGAGCTTTGGGTTTAAAAGGCCCTCAGCAGTGCACGCCGGTGCGCTAGTATCATTCATGGTTGGTGTGTGGGTGGAAACTCTACCACTCTGTCTGCACGTGTGTGTTTGTTCTACTTTTTAGTCAGAGTTTTTATGGTGTGCTTGACTTAGCCTCTGTTTCCTTCTTGTGTGCAGTTAGCACTGTTGAGTTACAGAGCAAGCTCAACCTATGTCCTCTACTTCTCTTTGAAGCCAACAGGGTTTTGAACCTAGCATCTTTTGAGTTTTTCTCTTTAAAGAAACTGTAGAAAGAAAAAGCGTGAATAGGGTGTTATCAGATGGAGATACAAAGGTATATGATCAGATTGCACCCACCAAATATTCCTTTACATCAAGGTACATAAAATCAATCGAGTTGACAGCTGCTGCAGATCCACGGGTCAAACAGGTGACCAAAATAAGTGTGCTATAAATGGAAATTTGTGGATATCATTCGCGCTGTGGAAAAAATGGGAGTCCAGGCATATTGCAAATAAAAGATAGTTGGGATACTATTGAAGAGAAATAGCGCAATAGTGCATTATCCAGTGTAGGTATATCAATTTAAACATAATACACTCACCAGATTGAGCTTGTAATAAGCATGGAGGATTCACTGCTGCAGAAACCACAGATCCACGAGGGACCGACGTAGAAGATGCAGGATAGGAAAAAAAGTGGTCAGACAATCCGCGCTGCGAATCACTATGAACAATTATTATTACAGTGGTCTTTATTCGATGCGTTTTGACGTTTCACAGAACTCCTTCCTCAGGAAAAAATCACCAAGGAAAAAACCTGAGGAAGGAGTTCTGTGAAACTTTGAAACGCGTCGAATAAAGACCACTGTAATAATAATTATTCATAGTGATTCGCAGCACGGATTGTCTGACCACTTTTTTTCCTATCCTGCAAATAAAAGACGGTGATTTATTCTCAACGTGTTTCGAAGTCAGTAGGACTTCTTCCTCAGGAGATACCACAAGTGAGGAAGAAGTCCTAATGACTTCGAAATGCGTTGACAATAAACCACCATCTTTTGTTTGCAATACACCTGGACTCCCATTTTTTTCAGCAGCGTGGATGATATCTACAAATTTCCATTTATAGCATGCTGAGTCTTTTCTCTTGACTTAGCATCTGTTTTATTCATGTTTCATTCAGTTACAGAGCAAGCTCAACCCTTACGCTACCTCTCTGTGAAGTTGTCAGAGCTGGGTATCCTGCCCCCTGTCCATACTGAGTGAAGGTAGCACAGTGTGTTTAAGGTAACGCTCACTGTTTTGTTCCGTCATTGGTCACTAGCAGCAGTTTTACATCTCTGCATGGTGGACCCTGGGTTGCGATTGCACTTTATTATTTATTTTTATTCAGCGCAATCTGCCAACCCTAACACCACCCACATTGATCAAAACTTTTGATATATGTATTTGATATCTAAGACATATCAAGTTTCTGATATCAAAATATCAGTTACATTTTAATGAAATTTGTGTACTGGTAAGGGTAGACACATCAGTATCTTCATAAAATGGCGGCATAGAGCGTGACTTTTCATTGACGAACGTAGAGACTTCCTAGACTGGAACCACAGACATTTCTCTGAAACCACAGAACATTTCCAACACATTTATGATTTCAGCAAGATTTAGTGAAATTAATAACATATAAATCCCACTATTCGGGATCATAAATGCAACCGGTGACATGCATTAATGCTTGAGAAATTCCTACCGCTCGGTACTCCACACATCAGATCCGTAAATATTGAAAGCATAAGTGCTGAGTGTTAGGATATTGCATATATTAGACGCTTTCATGGAAAAAAAAGGTAATTAACACTGCCATTGTTCAATTCATTATTATCTCACTCAAGCAGAGCTACCTATTAATTTCACAAGGATCACAGATATCCGGCCATTAGAACAATTGACGTGGAGCAAGCGTGAAATGTATGACACTAATTAAGCAAAATCTCCAAACCGCAAATAGGTTTTTCTTAAGTAATGAGGACTGACCGGCCAAGCCTATAACTAAGAGTCATAAATAGTTTTCGGCATTTTGCATTCAGTCAAGGTAAATCCATTACTTGAGCTAGCATGTCGTAATTTTGTGACTCCCGCATTATACTTAAGATACAAAGGCAACTAAGATTTCAGTCCAGTTTGGGACCGTAATCTGAATAATATATGTTTTATGCTTTAAACATTAAGCATTTATTTAAAGGGGTAATCTAGTACTACTTATTTTTTAAGATCTAACAGGTAAGTAGTTACAACCTACCTGCCTATTGTGCCCGGTGCCGATCTCTACCGTTGCAGAGTGGTCACTGTCCACTCCTTCCTACTCGAGTTGAGCGATTTTGGTTGGATAGGGTTTCATGAAACAAAATTTGTTTCAGATGAAACTGGTCCGACTAGGGCAAAAAAAAGTCGGAGTTTCGTCCAAATCCCGACCCCAATGCAAGTCAATGGGAAATAAAAGTCGGCATTGAGCTGATGACATTCATCCACTCAATGCCGACTTTTATTCCCCATTGACTTGCATTGGGGTCGGGTTTCGGACGAAACTCCGACTTTTTTTGCCCTAGTCGGACCAGTTTCATATGAAACAAATTTTGTTTCATGAAACCCGATCTGACCAAAGTCGCTCAACTCTACTTCCTACTTTTCAGCTGCTTTGCTAGCGTCACATTGATAGAGCAGTGGCTTCTTTTCCACTCTGCTCTGTTTATGGGACATGACTGCCAACGTCACGCTGATTGACAGCCAATTTGCAGTTACCTAACTGCGGGGAGATGGCTATCAATCAGCATGATGTCAGCAGTCATGTCATGTCGACAGAGCGGCTGGGAAAAGGTAGAGCAGCTGAGTTGAAATGGAGTAGCTGAGTCGCCGGTAAGATTGGTCAATGACCACTCTGTGCCGGCACCAGGTAGAACAGGCAAGTCATTAGCAACTGCCTACCTGCTAGTCTTTAGACTGACAGTAAAAAAAAATAATTTATAAACCCTTTAAGGCTACTTTCACACATCAGGTTTTCGGCGTCAGGCGCAATCCGGCGTCGTGCCGGAATGCCGGATCCGGCAAATGTTTTGTAAAACCTGATGTGCCGGATCCGGTTTTCTGCCGGATCCGTCTTGTTCTTGACAGACAAAACCGGATCCGTCTCATCCGGCTCATCCGTTTTTCTATCCGTTTTTTCGACGGATTACGCCGGATCCGGTTTTTAAAATTGACCCTTGTGGCCCCTCAAGGCAGAGTACACTGGCAGGATGACAGAGTGTGAAAGATTTGTGCCCTAACCAAACTTGTGTACCTTCTGGACCAACAGTATATACCTTTGCCAACCAAAGTTGGCTATCTTGTCATGGTCTTACTATTTTTAGCTTTAGGCCACAGGTGTGTACCTGGTTGTGTTTTATGCAAAGTATTTCACCTTTTAACAAAAGTTGTGTACATTGTTAGGAAATCACCAACAATAAACACAACTTTTTAGGTGAAATACTTTGCTTCAAACACAACCAGGAACACAACTGTGGCAAAAAGCTAAAATTTACCCACAGTTATATACCTGGTTTTGAATACCTTTTTACCTTTGAAATACCCTGTATTTAACCTTTTTTTTAAACATAGTTCGCCGCAGAAAGAAAAGACAGACAACCATTGTGAAACGATAATTTAACTTTTATTTAAAATTTTTTTTTTTTTTTTAAATTTTTTAAAGTGCAAAAAACTTTTTTAATAAAGGTTTTAAACCCAATGGGCATTTTTATTAAAAAACACACATTACAATTCTGTGTATTGTGGGGTGGAAATACTGCTGGAGGGGCTGCGGGACACTTTGACACTGGGTGTGTGGAGAGAGGACTGGGATCGTGGTGGGGAAGGAACAGTTAGAGGTGAAGGTGTGGAAAAAACTACAGAATGGGTGGACATGTGGGAAGCAGAAGAGGTGGTGGGTGGTGGAGTGGAGGGTTGGGCAGGGACTGTAGGAGCAGATGATGTTGATGGAAAGTTGTATGGGGAAGGAGTTTGGTACGGGGAAGGAGTTTGGTACGGGGAAGGAGTTTGGTACGGGGCAGGTTGCTGGAAGTGGGGAGATGACTGGTACTGGGGAGGTTGCTGGTACTGGGGAGGTTGCTGGTACTGGGCAGGTTGCTGGTATGTAGTAGGAGGGGGAGGATGAAAAGTGGCTTGAGGGGGTGCAGATGTAATAGGAGGGGGAGGATGGAAAGTGGCTGGAGGGGGTGCAGGTGGAGGAACTACAGTGGTGGGAGGTGGAGGTTGGGAGGTAACCTGCTGTAGAGCACCGTGGCACGAATGCATTACATGCATCTGCTGGGCAGGAGAGAGCGTTTCCATGCGCTCCACAACAGACCTGAAAAAGGTGTGGTTTGGCGAAGATCTTGCTTCTGAATGCATGGTTTGCAGAAGTGTCTTCACCTCCAGAATGCTGGAGTTGATCTGCTGAAAGCCTGCGGAGATTTGCTCTGACAAGACTTTGAGACAGTTCTGGAAAGATGCATTCAGATGCAATAACTCTTGCGCATAACTCTTTTCCTGACCCCTCTGCCGCTGCCGCCCAGTACCCGCAGGTGTACTAGAGGCGGCAGGGGCAGAAGGGTGGGGTAAAGGGAAAGCGATCTCCTCACCAGCAGCTTCATGTAATGTAGGCGGCCACGATGCTCCTGTGCTGGTGGATGGGACAGATGGGTCGAATGTGTGGGAAGGCAGGGAAGGTGCAGATGTACCGGGGCGGTCGAAGTGTCCCTCGGTGCCGGTCTCCTCAGGGATCGCCTCAGAAGGGTCCAATCGTGCAGGCTCCCGAGTGCTGCTCACCGTGCTGTGGAATAAAGAGAAAAAAAAACAATTAAAATACTGACATGGTATGGCCCTGGCTGAAAAAAAAAAGTTACATCTTTTTCACATGTGGTGTGTAATATTTACCTTCTGGTGAGCATTGTTTCCCGGAGGAACGACAGGGCTTGTGCGTACTTGTACTTGCTCCTGCGTCCTCCAGATCCACTCGGGGCCCGCATCTCTTTATTGAACTCCTTCTTGAAACGATCCCTCACAGACCGCCACCGATTCACAATTCTGTTCCCTGAAACGAGAAAGGAGTGGTTAGTATACAACATCAGTGTTTCACAAACTCCAGTCCTCATGGTCCCCAGGGGTCATGTTTTCAGGATTTCAATAGTAAATAGAAATCCTGAACACATGATCCGTGGGGACCACGAGGACTGGAGTTCGGGAAACACTGGTTTACATCAAGCAACCGTTACTGTATATACTTACGCTCTTTAATCCGGTCCCGAGCTTCGAGGTCCTCCCAGCGGCCCACAAGGAGAGAACAGATTTCCTCCCAGAGTTGTCGGGTAATGATCAGGTCAGCGTGGCGGCGGTCAGCCATATTCCAGAGCGGCTCCCTTTCTCTGACGAGATCGATGAGGCGGTCCACATCAATCCCTCCATCCTCACCGTCAGAGTCGGGAGCACGCTGTGAAGGCTGTTAAAGAAAAAGACAAAAATAACATAATTAGCCTCCACAAAAGAAATGAAATAAAAAGTGCAAAAAAACAAAGCAAAAATATTTATACTTACACGCTGGTGACCGCCGCGTTGCTGTCGCCGACGACCCTGGGAGGCACTGCGAGGACCTCTTGGCCGAGCACCAGATTGGGAAGACTAGAGAAGAAAACAAAAAATGTTATGAGTTTGGATGTAGGCATTTGTTTGCTGTGTGTGGTCTGCAGAACATTGTTTTCTATGTGTTGTGTGTAGTGTGATGTTGTGTTTCTGCGTTTGATGCAAAAAACTTACGAATTGTGAGCCCACTCCAAGCGTCTGTCCACCCCTTCCTTCTTCTTCTGGGAGCTCCTCTTCATCTTGTGATTCCTGTTTTGAAATAAAAGGCAATGAATAGACATATATTACAGAGATGATGGATTTTGGAAATAAAAACTTACCGTCAAACGCTGACGATGCGAGGGAGGGCTCCCAGAAGAAGATGTGCTGTCCTGTTGATGGCCAGACTCCTTGGCTGTGGGTATTGCTGCTGCCAGTGATGCCATTTCTGCTGCTGCTGCTGCTGCATCTCTTTGGCGGCTGTTGAATAAAGAGAAACAAAGGGCCAATGAATATCTTGATATTCCATGGCCCTAGTTTGGAGGAATGGGGGATTTGATAATTACCGTCTCTCATCTGCTTCTGGACTCCCCTCCCGTTCAGCATGCTGCTCCATTTGGGGTGGTGCTGATGGTGCTGCTGCTGCATCTCTTTGGCGGCTGTTGAATAAAGAGAAACAAAGGGCCAATGAATATCTTGATATTCCATAGCCCTAGTTTGGAGGAATGGGGGATTTGATAATTACCGTCTCTCATCTGCTTCTGGACTCCCCTCCCGTTCAGCATGCTGCTCCATTTGGGGTGTTGCTGATGGTGCTGCTGCTGCAGATGTCTGCTGCCTTCTCCTGCGCCTGGTTGCTGTCTTGGGTGGCATGTTGGGTGTGGCTGAGGGTCCCATTGTCTTGCTTTTATATATCTCCTGTGGGCAGAGCTACTGAGCATGCTCAGACCAAAAAAACCGGATCCGGCCACCGGATCCGGCTTTCGCCGGATCCGGCGCATTGCGGCGCTCATAGGCTTTCATTGTGTGAAAAAGCCGGACGCGCCGGATCCGGCGTGTCCGGCTTTTTCGCCGGAGACAAAAAACGTTACAGTAGACGTTTTTTCCAGACGCCGGATCGCGACACATTGCGACACATTGCCGGATCCGGCGAAAACCGGATGAAACGCATGGCCATCCGGCGCGATCCGGCGCAAATGCAAGTCAATGGGGGGGAAACCGGATCCGGCATTGCATTTCGCCGGATCCAGTTTCTGTCAAAAGCGACGGATCGCGCCTGACGGCGAAAACCTGATGTGTGAAAGATGCCTAAGCTGTATTTTGCTAATTGGTAGATTGCAGTAGACTTAGGAACATCTAACCCACAAGCTGTGAAACACTATAAATCATATCATGCTGAGAGTTATTGTTCCACCACTATAACAGAGCTCTGGGTTACCTGGCACTAGCTTAGCCAATATTATTTCTTAATTAATCCATACTGCATAATGCCTGATTTTAATTCCGGAACCTATGTTTCTGCTGGGACATGCCTGGTGGTAAATAAATCCTTAAAAGTAAAAATTATTGAAATCTGAGAGTAAAAAAATAATAATTATATTATCCATTGGTTCTTGTTTAAATGAATGCCACAAAGACTATTTATTCAGATGAAGAGACCAAGCAATTTTTAGTGTTATAGTATTTTACATTTATAGTATTTTTAGCTAAAATAAAATGTATCAACATTTTTTTTCTTAAAGAAATCATGATATAAAGGTCAAGGGTTTTGCTGAATCCTGATATGGAAATAGTTTTTTCATCACCATGTTCATGATTAAACTGAGCCCATTTGGTTCTCTGATGACCTAAGTTCTATTTAGTAGAAATGCTGTGGGTCCTGGTCTTGTGATCATTATACAGATCTCGAGGTTGTGTTTATGTGACCATGTTTCCATTACTTGTACAAAACGGATAGCAAATGGACAGAACGTGGACCGCTTTAAGTAAATGTCTAATGGAGAATGAGCATTTTTCCTCATGGACCGAGTGGCCCAATGTAAGAAAAAAGTGTAGCGTACAATAGTTTATTCTATTTTTGCCATATTTATATCATATACAGTTGTGCTCAAAAGTTTACATACCCCAGCAGAATTTTTGCTTTTTAGGCCTTTTTTCAGAGAATATGAATGATAGCACCAAAACTTTTTCTCCACTCATGGTTAGTGGTTGGGTGAAGCCATTTATTGTCAAACTTACTGTGTTTTATCTTTCTAAATCGCAATGACAACCCAAAACA
Source organism: Dendrobates tinctorius (assembly GCF_039654945.1). Lineage (NCBI taxonomy): Eukaryota > Metazoa > Chordata > Amphibia > Anura > Dendrobatidae > Dendrobates > Dendrobates tinctorius. The sequence goes on along the minus strand of NW_027361810.1, from coordinate 18,453,919 downwards.
TCGAAATGACAATGATCAAAAGTTTACATACCCTGGTGATTTTGGCCTGATAACATGCACAGAAGTTGACACAAATGGGTTTGAATGGCAAATAAAGGTAACATCCTAACCTATGACCTGTGACAAATGCCAGGAAAATTGTTCGGGATGCAAAGAAAAACCCACAAATAACATCAGCTGAAATGCTGGACTCTCTGAAAACTAGCGGTGTGGCTGTTTCAAGATGCACAATAAGGAGACACTTGAAGAAAAATGGGCTGCATCATCCATCTTTGCCTCAACTTAGAACATTTTTCCTGTCCCCACAGAGAAAAACATCCACACAGCATGTTGTTACCACCTCTATGTTTCACTCTGGGTTTGGTGTTCTTGTGGTGATGAGCTATGTTGGTTAGGCGCCAGACATAGCATTTACCTTGGTGGCCAAAAAGTTCAATTATGGTGTTATCTGACCACTGCACCTTAATACATAGATTTGAGTAGTATCTCACATGTTTTTTGGCAAACTCAAAACGAGCCTTACAATTTTTGTGTGTAAGTAAAGGCTTTTTCTCTGCCCACTCTTCCAAAAATACCACCTCTATGAAGTGTACAGCTTATTGTACAGGCTCTGCTTGGGAATTATGCAGTTCCTTGGTCTTTCTGCTGCCTCTCTGAATACTGCCCTCTTTGCCTGGGCTGGATTCGGTGGGTGGCCCTCTCTTGGCCGGTTTGTTGAGGTACTATGTTCTTTCCATTTGATGATAATGGATTTGACGGTGATCTGGGGGATTATGGATTTGCTCTGTGCTCTGGATTTGACGGTGCTCAGAGATTGGGATTTTTTCTTTATAACCCAACCCTGACTTGTACTTCCCAACAATTGTGTCCCTGACTTGTTTGGAGATCTCTTTGGTCTTCATGGTGTTGTTGGGAGATCTCCTTGGTCTTCATGGGGTTGTTTGGAGATCTCCTTGGTCTTCATGGGGTTGTTTGGAGATCTCCTTGGTCTTCATGGTGTTGTTGGGAGATCTCCTTGGTCTTCATGGGGTTGTTTGGAGATCTCCTTGGTCTTCATGGTGTTTTTTGGAGGTCTTCTTGGTCTTCATGGTGGTGTTTGGAGATCTCCTTGGTCTTCATGGTGGAGTTTGGTTAGTGATGCCTCTTGGTTAAAGGTGTTGCAGCCTCAGTGGCTTTTCAGAAAAGCTAAAGTGTATATACGTATATACTTACAGACATGTGACACTTAGATTGCACACAGGTGGACTTCCTTTCACTAAGCATGTGCAGTATCAAGGTAATTGATTGCACCAGAAATTTTGGGGGAATTCATAGCAAAAGGGGTGAATACATATGAACATGCCAATTTTTAGTTATTTGATCCCATAAATTTAATTTATGCATATATTTTTCTTATTTCAATTCACTAACTTTAACTATTAGACACAAATCAGATTACAAAAATATTAAAGCACAGGTTGTAATGTAACAAAATAGGTAAAAAGCCAAGGGGGTGAATACTTTCACCAGCCACTATACATTTGGAAATTTTTGACTTCAGTCATAACTAGCTAAGAAACAGATATTAAGATCCATCTGACACTTACCTAGAAGAACATCTCAGCATTACTAATAAAGATGACATTGCTCCCATTGCTCCAGACATGAGTTTCTTACTAATTCTGTTGAGAAGTAGATTCAGAGAGACTTGTTAGGTTTTATTCTTAGGGTACCGTTACACATAGCGATGCACCAGCGATCCCGACAACGATATGGATCACTGGTGCATCGCTAAGTGGTCGCTAGTGAGCTGCCACACAGGCAGATCTCACCAGTGACATCGCAGGGGTCGGGGGTCGCTACTTACCTGTCAGACGCGGCGATCCTGACATCCTCCCGCCCGCGTCCACGCGTCGCTCGTCGTCACAGCAGGAAGCGCCGCAGGAAGCTGACGACGAGAAATGGTCCAGGACCTTCTCGCGCGACCAGCAATAACCAGCGGGGGAGCGGTCGGAGGTAAGTATCAGACATAGCGATATCGCTAGCAATATCGCTGCTACGTCACAAAACCAGTGACTTTACAGCGATATTGCTAGCGATATCGCAGTGTGTAACGGGGGCTTTAGTCTTTCCAGAGTCACGTTATCTTACTGTGTCCAAGACACCACAAATTAGATTCTACGCTTGAGTGGATAAGAAAACCGTGCTGGAAAAATGATACATAGATCCTTGTGGAAAATGGTCAATACTCCATAGGACTGCAAATGACGTGTACAAAACATGGAAATGCAAGGACAATGACTAGGAAATGTAAATGCCACTACCACCCAGCAATCTTGGCCATCTATTGAATAGGGCAGGGTATGCCTTCTTGTCCATGATTATGTTAATTTTATCTCATAGTATGGAGTGTAATATGAAACTGTATTATGCACCATGTTTTGTCTGCAACCATCACTGCAATGTTGGCAAAGTGGAAACTAAGGACCATCTAAGTTGCTCATGAATTGACTTCGGGCTAAATTGAGGAGCAAAGTCTAAATTATTGGGCATTCTTCATCTTTAACCCTGACAAGGTGTGAACTTTGCCACAGGTAATCCCCCGGTGACTAATCCCAAAATAGTCTCTGTTAGGAACATTTGATACCTAGATTGGAAGACCTTCCCGATTCACCTTACCTTGGTTATAATTGTAGTCAGATGGAGCATTGGATGAGATTGTTCGGAAGAAGTCAGCAAGAGGCCTGAAAAGGCAGCAGACAAAAAAATGTGGTCATGAAGAAACACTCCAAGGCAGCCTGGACCCTTGTGGTCTTTGCTGCTCTGGCACCGGGTGATAAGGAAGGATCGTTATGAATACTAGGGCACTTAGCGCAGACTGGCCTGTTCGGATGCCGATGTATGCACATGTGAAAATGGAAAATAGTTGGCACTCCAGTCGTTATCGTGGTGCACATGGAGACAATGCTTCATCCAAGAAAAGAGTAAATCCCGGCACTCACATGTGTTGAATTAATTTGCTTTATTCCACATCACAGCAAAACATTTCGGCTCATCCAGAGCCATTGACAATTGACATGTGAGTGCCGGTATTTCCTCTTTTCTTGCATGTATGCACATGGACCAAAATCTAGGTGTGGAAAACTAAAACGATGTCTAGGGACTAATATGTGATATGCAAAAGTTTTTTTTTAAGTGTCATATTGTTATACATCATTAATACCTTGCCACCATCTGCATTTAGTTATACATGAAGTAACCAAACATGGTGGGATTTTTATCTCATCAATGGTCGCCCTGAAACCGCATAGGCTGCCTCTTTGGAATATTTAACTATATATCCCAAATTATGGGTTTGCAGATGAGACCTGAAGGTTACATTAGGTCCCAAGGTATCATGGTCTCTGCAAAAGACCCTTTGAGACTCATTGTCTGGAAAAGCTCAGATCCTGAATATGCTTAAGTTCTATACTAGTAGTATAAAGGAAAGGAAATAAAACTGATTGAAGCAGAGTACAATTGGTTTGAGAAGCATTCACTAAGTCTTACCAAATTTGATGTATTATCCCAACATGAGTGACATCTTGTCCCAGGTGATTATAGGAACGTTTAGACCATCTGCTCTACAAAGCCATCCTCCCCTCATGATATGAAGCCCATTTTGCTGGTTTTCTGGTTTATATAATGGAGTAAACATGATAATTACATACTGAATCACTTGCAGGCATGCAGGACATAAATGGCAGCCTCTGTATAATAAGACGCAATCAGGTTCCTTGACTACTGGGCTGTCTGAGGAAATCACATAAAAAGCAGAAAAATGCTTCTTCAGAAATAGATAAGAAAGCCCGTTACCAGCTATAATACAGAACAACTTGAACACTTTCGTCTTTGATTTGCTCCTGATATGGCATGTTCTACATGTAACAATGCTTCGAGCCTCCTATTCTCCTTTCATGGAGCACATCTCAAAGATCTAAATCCCATCCCTGTAATGGATGCCTATTACAAGGGCTATTTTATGCTCTAATTATGTTTTGGATACTTCTATGGTGCATTATGCATTTTTATCTCCATCAGCAGAATGTGATAAGCCTCATTCAAATATTCGGCAGCGTTCAATGGGAGGAAGGGCTGGCTTGGGTGGCTGGAAAGCTGAAGGCAAGGTCGCTGGATATGCAATGAGGACAGACTTAGCCCGGGCAGCTGCAGGGGACGGAGCTGCAGAGCTGTAAATTATTTGGGTAGGAGAGGTTAACATTTTGCAAAAGTGCAGAAATGGCAATGAGGAAACACATACACACTAGTAAAAAATGAATATACACACGCGCGCCAACCCAAATACAGTTGTGAATATATACATACAATTCAAAACAAATGCTTTGTGATTATAGACACACACACACCAACCCAAAAAAAATTGAGAATATATACAGGAACAATAACACAAAAACTCTGTGAATTAACACATACATACTAACAGAAATACATGAATATTTGCATATACACATTAACATTTCTATATACTAATACCAGTACATACACACATACACACATGCAGTTTTATAAATATACACTTGCACAATAACACAGTGATAAATAGATACCGTATATACTCGAGTATAAGCCAAGTTTTTCAGCACATTTTTTGTGCTGAAAAAAAAACCCTCGGCTTATACTCGAGTGAGGGTCCCAGAAGATGGGGGGGGAACGTCAGCGGTGGAGTAGCGAGTAGTGTTGAGCGATACCTTCCGATATCGGGAAATATCGGATCAGATTGGATTGGACCGATAACCCAAAAATATTGGGTATCGCCGATTCCGATACCAGAAACCAATGCAAGTCAATGGGACACAAATATCGGAATGAAAATAAACCCTTTCTTTCCTTGCACATCTAGTTCGGGAGGGGGGGAAGAGTGTGGGCGGTGCATGGGAGGAGACTGTGCATGTCTGTGTCTGCGGGCGGGGCCTGTGCGGGCCTCTCGAGGGTCTGTGCGGGCCTGCCGGGGGTCTGTGCGGGCCTGCCAGGGGTCTGTGCGGGCTGCTGGGGGTCTGTGCAGGCTGCCGGGGGTCTGCGGGCCTGTCGGTCATCTGTGCGGGCTGCCGGGGGTCTGTGTGGGCCTGCCGGAGGTCCCTGCGGGTTTCCGGGGGTCTGTGCCGGCTGCCGGGGGTCAGTGCGGGCCTAACGGGGGTCTGTGCGGGCTGCCGGGGTCTGTGCGGGCTGCCGGGGGTCTGTGCGGGCCTGCCAGGGGTCTGTGCGGGCTGCCGGGGGTCTGTGCGGGCCTGCCGTGGGTCTGTGCGGTCTGCCGGGGGTCTGTGTGGGCTGCCGGGGTTCTGTGCGGGCCTGCCGGGGGTCTGTGCGGGCTGCCGGGGGGTCTGTGCGGGCCTGCCGTGGGTCTGTGCGGGCTGCCAGGGGTCTGTGCGGGCCTCTCGGGGGTCTTTGTGTCTGTGTGCAGGCATCTTCCGATGGGACTACAAGTCCCATCGGGCTATGCCTGCTACAATGACAGTGATTGACACATTAGCCAATGATGGGACAGTAGTAGTCCCATCATCCGGCTAATGTGTTTAATGTAAAAAAAACCACAAACATACATACTACATACATACATACTACATACAACATGCATACTACATACATGCATACTACATACATACATACTACATACATACTACATACATACTACATACTACATACATACATGCACACATACATACTACATACTACATACAATACATTCATACAATACATACATATAGACATACAGTACATATAACATAGAGTACATACTCACCATCACTTGTCACTTTGATCCCCGAAGCCAGTGTCATCTGTAAAAAATATTAAAATAACAAACAACCAATATACTCCCTGATCCGCAGAAATCCACGAGTGCCCCACGACGATCTCCCGTGGAGAACAGCAGCATCAGCTGATGCGACCGCTCTCTAGGGGCTCCAGGAATACAATGACGGGAGGAAGGTATCCTTCTGCACTGTATTCCTTCGCCACTGTAAAAAAAATAGTCCCTAGTCTTACTTTTGGCATTGCTGTGTGAGAAAGTTCCCACGCAGCTTTTGCCATAAAGTGAGACCAGTGAACTATAGTAACCTCTCAGTGATGCACTGCAGGAGCCATTGTCTCCTGTCAGTGTGTCACTGAAGGTCCTATAGATGTCACTGTTCTATAGGGGAGATCGTCATGGGACACTCGTGGATTTCTGTGGATCAGGGAGTATGTTGGTTGTTTGTTATTTTAATATTTTTTACAGATGACACTGGCTTCGGGGATCAAAGTGACAAGTGATGATGAGTATGCACTCTATGTTATATGTACTGTATGTCTATATGTATATATTGTATGAATGTATTGTATGTAGTATGTATGTAGTATGTATGTATGTAGTATGAATGTAGTATGCATGTAGTATGTAGTATGTATGTAGTATGTATGTAGTATGTTGTTTATATGTAGTATGTATGTATGTGTGTATGTAGTATGTATGTTTGTGTTTTTTTTTTACATTCAACACATTAGCCAGATGATGGGACTACTACTGTCCCATCATTGGCTAATGTGTCAATCACTGTCATTGTAGCAGGCATAGCCCGATGGGACTTGTAGTCCCATCGGATGATGCCTGCACACACACACAACCCCCGACAGACCCCAGGCAGGCCCGCACAGACCCCCGGCAGCCTGCACAGACCCCCGGCAGGCCCACACAGACCCCCGGCAGCCCGCACAGACCCCCGGCAGGCCCGCACAGACCCCCGGCAGCCCGCACAGACCCCCGGCAGACCCGCACAGACCCCTGGCAGCCCGCACAGACCCCCGGGAGGCCCGCACAAACCCATAGCAGGCCCACACAGACCCCCGGCAGCCCGCACAGACACCCGGCAGGTCCGCACAGACCCCCGGCAGCCCGCACAGACGCCCCATGGTCACGCACAGTCTCCCCCCCACGCACCACCCACACTCCATTATAACGCATCATGATGACATCATTTCAGCATGCCTAACAGTATGTGCCCACACTTCTTAGGATCCTCAACTGGCTCATTGCATTATGGGAACTTCCGATTCCGGTATTCAATATTGTAAAAATATCGGAACTCAGAATCGGAACTCCGATACCGCGAATATCGACCGATACCCGATATTTGCATTATTGGAATGCTCAACACTAGTAGCCAGTCACAGGAGGCAGGAGCCAACTGCTGTGGCTAAAGCCTGTGCTCGCTGCCAAGGAGAAATGAATATTCACTGTGCTGGCAGTGAATATTTATTTCTCTTCATCAGCGTGCATAGTAGTGTCAGCTGCAGCTGCTGGGCGGTCACTTGTGCCCGCTACTTAAGAGCATGAATATTCATTTTTCTTTAGCAGCAGGCATATGTGACCGCCACCCTGTTGCAGCTGCCGGCATCGAAATAAGGCGCTGCAAGGGAGCACAGGGACGATAAGTAGGATGATTTATTTTTTTACGTTTTTTTCTGGGGGCCATGTATACCAGGATAGGGATGAGGGGACAATGCTTATCTGGATAGGAATGAGGCGGCCATTGATACAAGGATGAGGATGAAGAGGTCATGCATATCACGATGGGGATGAAGGTCAATGCATACCAGGCTTATACTCAATTCAATAAGTTTTCCCAGCTTTTTGTGGTAAAATTAGATGCCTCGGCTTATACTCTAGTATATATGGTACTTATAAAGGCATATAAATGCATACATTCATGTATGTATGCACTAATAGAGCTACACATTTTCATATATGTGTACATTTACATATACAAACTTACAGTATATACATTTACACTTTTATGCTCATGAACCAATACTATGCCCCAACAGATTACATATTTGCCTACAATCCTGATTTTGTCCGAACAGTTCCATGCTCCATGTCACAAAAGAAACAGGTCTTTGCAACAGCTTGACAGAGGGTGAGTCATCTTGGATTGTTCCTGGGAAGTCCTGTAAACACACACGCAACTTTTATGACTGGTTCTCACATTGTAAGGCTGGAATCACACATGTACTTTTTCGAGCCAGAGTCAGTAATACATCCAGTAGAAAGGAGACAAATAAAAGATGTATTCTCAATGTGTCTCTTTAGTGGCTCAGAGCTATGCAGTCTCCTTACTTCCTCATTTCTAGCACGGCGGGCTTTCCTCCTCTTTGAGTGACAGCTCTGGTAAACAGTAGAGCGGTATTATTTATAAAAATATAAAGCTCAGCACAAATTTTACTGCAACACATACAGCTATCAGTGGTTTCTTCAGGAGTTCTGCACTGTTATCAGTACATTTACACTTAGAAAAAACAGGGCATTTGAATAGTCACATGGCTCTGGATAGGGAGAGCAGAAAGCCGAGAATAGCAAACCTGTACTGAAAGGTGCTGGGCTGATGATTTATAATTTCATCTCTTCAGGAGGGAGAGGGAGTTGAATAGCTAACTGAAGTATATAAATCAATGGGCTGGAGAGAGGTGGCTAGGATATTAGGAGTTAACTCTTCTCCTAAGGCCTGTTTCACACATCAGTTTTTGTCCATCAGTCAAAATCCGCCGTTTTGCAAAAAAAACAGATCCGCCATTTTTTGGGGCGGATCCGTTTTTTTCCCCGTTGAGTTGCATTACCGGCGGATCTTGACGGATGGCCATCCGTTGGATCCACTTTTTTGCGGATCCGCCAAAATTTTGACATCCGCCGACATGCCCGAACAGAGCATGTAACGTTTTTTCGGGCGGCAGGATCCGCACTTGTCACTGCGCATGGCTGAAAGACTTCACTCAGCTGGAAATTTAACCCTAAACTCTGTTCTGGCGGCTGGAAAATCTCTCTCTCTCTCTCTCCTCCCCAGGCAGCGGTTCCTTTAAAATTCTTCCTTTCATGGAACCGTTAAAATAACGGTCCGGTGACAAACGTTGTGGTCAGTTCAGGAACGGATCCGCTGTCCGCCATTTTAGCGGATTTTGACTGAATGCAAAAACTGATGTGTGAAACAGGCCTAAATTGTAGCAACTCTCAGCCAGTGTCTGGTTGCATGGTTTCACATGCTAAACGTTTTGTACCACTTGCTACAAAAAATGCTAAAAGAAAGAAAAAAATTAGAGCAATGTTTGTCATAAGAACAAGTCTTAAAAAAATTAAAAATATTTTTATCAAAAGTAATATGATATAGCATGAAGCCGGGCAGCCTTGTGCCTCATGGCTGGCAAAATGCCTTGAAGCCCTGGGCTTATGGAAATAAACCCAACCAAAGGCAATGCCTGCATTGAGTTTATATGTTCTTCTCACGTTTCTATCGGTTTTCTCCCAGGCTCCAAAAACAGATATTTATATAAGTGACCTCTCAGCTATGCAGAAGAGATTTATAATTATACTATTCTGCATTGTATCCAGATTGAATTTTGTTTTTTCTCATGTGTTCATAAATACGTAAAATAAATTCTTGCAAATGTCTTTATAAAAGGCGGCCCTAGGTAGCCTCGGCACATACAGTAATTGCTGAGTATAGAAGGTCATGCTTTTCTGTTTTCAGCTGCTTATAATTCAACCTGTATTATCTCAGTGTTACTGACCTCGTCCATTTCTGGACATTTGTCACTGAATTCAGCATTATCATTATTTTACTGTTTTGCCTTTAATGGATGTAGTTGCTTTTTAAATAGTCTATTGTTTGTGATGTCATTTTGACCCATAAATGTGCTTTAAAAAAACAAATGTATTCCATTTCGTCTGGTAGGAGATACATCCGGCTACTCCAGCTCTCTGCTTTGCCTCTGTAGCATTATTTATACAGCTGTCCTTGAAGCCTGTGATCCCAGTCAGAAGCACATGATCCATATCTGACCCTCGGGACCCTGCATAAGGCTCCCATATTGTAGATGGAATAATGCAGTAGGTGGAGTGCCCTACAGGGCCTTAGGTTACTCGGTACTGGGCCGGTCAGATTCTTAAAGGGGATTTCATGGTAGCAGTGACCCGGTCGATGACCCTGGGCATTCAGTAAAGTTAATAAATGATGATGACGATAGGGTAAATGAAAGATGATAATGATGAAGGGGTAGTTTGTAAGGGATGTTTGCCATGATGCCATCTGTGGTTTCTGATCAGAGGTGACCAGCGCTGCAGAGCAGATCCTCTAGAACCAATGGTAATGCAGCTGAGTTGTTATACCTCTCCACAGGCAGAGCTTTATCCCAGGGCAGTTAGGATGTTATAATTAGAGATGGTAGCTGTAGTGGTGCGTGGGGTGCAGGGCAGGTGAGACGTGAATGACACAGAGGACACAGCGGTGTGCAGTTTCAGAGTTTTACTCATGGTTCACTTGTGCACAAATGCCGCTTATTGCCATGTCCTCCAGGTGAGGGGTCCAGCAAACTCCCAGGTAAATCGGAAAACACCTTTCCAGGACTCCCTTTGATGTTCGCCTTTCCTGGCCATCTCACTGCACTGATCTTTACTTCTCCTACTCAAAACCTTCACAAACAGTGTCCCCAATCCAGCAGCCATGGACCATGTCAGGCAGTTTCCCCTTGCTCCTGGCTGCCTTTTTAGGGAATGAATGTGGTTGCGACTGAGGCACTTACAGTTGCCTCCGCCTCCGGCTTGCTAGGTGAGCTTGGTTATTCTCCACTAGTCTTAGGGGCCGGCTCCCACACAGCAACCTGGTCATTGCACTGCTGGATACGGGCCCCATGGGTGGCTTCCGCCCTATCTATGCCTCGAGGACCTCTTCTGTATTCCTAGAAGCTTCCTTCAGACTTTCCTCACTACGCACTGGCTCTTACTCTTCCTACTCTCGTACTTCTCTGCTGTCCCGTCACCAACTGACTAACTCTCATTACCAAATTCACCCACTTCCCAACACCCTTTACTACCCTGCCAGGGATGAGATCATCCTCCTGTAGAGTACATCCATGGTGTCCTGCTTCTGTAGTGTGTGTTGGGTGCAGGTGTTAGAGTCCATGGTGATGCTCCCTCCTTACCTGACAGTGGGGTACCACACCTTTGGATGAGTTGCAGTATCTCTATGGCGACTGGACCCTCAGTGGCACCTCATAGGAAGTCACTCGTGATGTCATCAAGTTGCACATTTATGATGTACATGAAGTGAGGTGGACTGAGTGTTGACTATTGGGGAATTATTTGTCATGAGGTGAGGTTGTCAGAAAGCACAATATTTCTTATATGTCCTTACTAAAGTATCTAATAGTTAGAAATAGAGTGAGCAAGTGAATGCATGTTGCCAACTGTGACTGACATTCTGTTACTGGACATCACAATTTCAGTCAATGGATACAGAGACTCTAAACACAAAATATAATCAAGGCCCCATGCAGATAGGCCTTAAAAGCTGTAAGTTGGGACCACAGTTTATATTCAATAATTCAGACTCAAAATCAAGCCTCATAATTTAGACCGTAGATGAGACTCCACCATTCAGACCCTAGACCAGACTCCATGATTCAGACTCCAAACCAGACTTCGTCATTCAGGCCCTGACCAGATTCCATCATTCAGACCCTAGACCAGACTCCATCATTCAGGCTCTAGACCAGACTTCATCATTCAGACCCAAAACCAAACTTCATCATTCAGACCCAAGACCAGTCTTCATCATTCAGATCCAACCAGACTTCATCATTCAGACCCTAGACCATGCCACACTATTCAGATCCTAGACCAGACAACATCATTCAGACCCAAGAACAAGTCTCATAGTTTAGACCCTACAAAGAGATCATCATTCAGATGCAAGACCAGACTTCATTATTATTCATTAAGTGCATTGCCTGGAACTGAGGATAACATTGACATGCTGGAGTGCACTTAGGAGCAAGCAGAGACAAATAATATTACACATTATCTTCCTGACTAACCTATTAGAAAATAATTTAAAGAAAAATAGCGTTATCATTTATGCTGTATGACCTGATTCCCTCCTAAATCAAACTATGTAGTGGCCTTGAGAAAAAGGTGCGAGCTCTCTACTGAAAACTATAGTAATTCTACCTGGTGTGCCAGTATGTCATGTCACCAGGTGAAACCTTATATATATATATTGTAGGGATTGTATTCGCTCAGGTGCCATGGGTGGCAATCAGGAGGCACGTTCCTTTTAAAGTTCACGTGGTTTATTGCTTCACAAACCCACAAAACAGGACTAAACAAAAGAAATAGCCTTTATCTCAGGCAAAACAAAGTACAAGTGTCCAGTACTTCAGGCTCGGTCCTGGAGCCTCCACACACAGGAGGCTTCCCCCTCCCCACATACAACCCTGTGTTAAGCAGTAGCCTACATTATATAGGTACAACCACACCCAAGAACTCATCACCTGACTAGTCACGTGACTGTGACATCATCGCAGGTCCTCAAACACATATAGAGGTACGGTGACGTCCCTCAGTGCTTACGTGCACTAAAGAAAACACTCCGGGCTACATCGTAGAGACAAGCCATCTCTGTGACACATACCTCCCATCGACTATATGACCCTTAGCCACGCCACATATTATATATATATATATACATACACACACCCTTATATACTGTATATATATATATATAATGCTGTAGAGCTCAACATTCACTGAAAACTGCACAAAATCAACATCTTACTTCAGAATGAGCCTTAGGACAAAGAACTTGTTCTCTAGTTGCTTATCGGAGACACCCTTTTGTAGAAAATCTGTTCAGGTTTTTTGTAGAATCTATCAAAATTATCTTCAAGATATTAGCCCATTGGCCGCCTCATGACTATCAACCATAGCCCCATAAGCATCATCCTACATGCAACATCCCCTATGCCTCTTCTGAGAAGTTGGAGATCCAGTTGAATGAACATGTAGGTGGGCTGCGCTGTTGGAGAATATCAATCCTTCAGAAATGATGATGAGAATAAGGTTTTGTCACAGTCACGTGTGTCTGGACGCAGCGAGTACCGCAAGGCAAACCCATATGACACAGCGAATTTAAATAATAAGGGAAACCTGGGTAACAATAACAATGGAGGGCCCTGTGATAGGGAAACGGGGAAGTGGAGACCTCCTGCACTCCCCTAAGTCAGTGTCTCTACACTCCTGTCGTTCCCTATGCCGGTTCCGCACCGGGCGACGCACAGGAACCTCAAAACCCTGACTCGCCCTGCACCTAAACCCTTACTAGGGAATTGGTCGGTGCGGAAACTAATCCCACCACTGCACTAAACAAACATAAGGAAAAATGACAATACAGGGGGACACCACTTAGCTTTGCTCTGTTGCTGATGCTCCCCGCAACAAAGCCCACCACCTGCGTGCATCTTCTCCTTCAACCGGACCCATCGCCATAACCGAATCCATCACCATAATGCAGCCTTGGAGAAGAGTCCACCACCAGTTGCAGCTGCCCAGTAAACAGAGTCCCAAAGATGAGTCCAGCTTCTGGCAAAAAGTCCAGCATGTTTGAGTCCAACTTTTCTGCCAAAAAGTCCAGCATGCTTGAGTCCAGCTTTCAGCAACCAAGTCCAGAATCCTGAGTGCAACTCTCACCATAGTCGTCACTCCACCAAGCCATGCAAGCACTTCCTGCTGACACCATAAACTGCGACTCCACCACGCCATGCCAGCCCTTCTTGCAGACCCCATTGTTAGGCTCCACCAATCCATGCCAGCACTCCTTGCAGACTCCATAGCTGCCACTCGTCCCCTCTGGCTGGGCTGCCCAGGACTCTTGTTCAGCTCCATCTTTCACCCAGGCTTACTTGTGAATGACTAACTGAAGACCCATCAACCACCGTGATTGATACACCTGACACTCTTTTATAGAGCATTCACACCTGCATTATAATTACGTGAACAAACTAAGGTACTAAAGTGCAATACCGCTCACCACCACCGGGGCAACTTAGAATGAACGACACCACGTGTAATAATTCTAATGGCCACCGGGGGCAATCACCACACTTTAGCACACAGCCAAAGGAAAAAAAGTTCACTTGTGAATTTAAACTGTCAGATCTAACCTGGATCATGACAGGTTTTTTATTCACAACTTGCTTCAACGCAGTACTGGCATCTTTATCAGGTGAAAAAAACAAATGTCTCCTGATTAGTAGACGCCAAGATGATTGTTCTTGCCCTACTAATCAGAAGATATTGTGGGGATTCCAGATGGTGGGGTGAGCTATATATTGGCGGGTCTATGGCATGCAGCCATGGATTACTCATGTGGATAAGAGGTCTCTGATTTTTTTTTTATTCTCTCTAACCTTTGGGATTTCATCAGTGTAGCACAGGATTCTTCTGATCAATGCGAGACTCACTTTGATGAGCATCATTGTCCTTCTCACAATAAGGTGACACTTCCTACATTTCAGGGGTTCACTTTTCAGACTGTGCTGTGCATGCTAGTGGAAAGGACAATAAAAATATATTGACCATGATAGGACAGGACACCAAAGAAAGAGAACATCTCTACTGAAAAGCAAGAGGCAATTAACTCAGGATCGTAAGGTGCTACTGACAAACTGAGGTGGGCACAGATCAGCGTCTCTCTTCCCCCTCTTTTTGCTCAGTGACCTCTGTACATAATACAAAGCATTCTGCCATGACTTTCTTATAAAAGTCAATGAGTCATTATCTGAATTTTCTTGTCATCTTTTCATATGTAAATTCCTGCTGTACAGTAAATTCCTCAGAACTGGCTTAGCATTGAAATAAAAGACTTAGGTAGAAACCTAGTAGTGTCCTTTGCAGCCACCATCATTATCCTGTAAAATTTACCGTATGTGATACATGACCGGAATAATACTTAACTCCATTTGTCCAATATTTGTTGTTTGTGTAGGGGCCCCGTCTTCAAAAAGAAAAAAAATAAGGAAGAACAATGTATCTCGAAAAAATAATAATAATTGTGTTTATGAGATCAAGGTTACAGTGAATTAGATCACACGAGTTTCTGACTGTGTAGGGAAAAAGAAATCATGAATTAGTAATGATTTCATTTGCCTATTAACTGTTTAAATAGCAAAAATGTCCTGACAAAATATTGTGTTGGCGTGAGGCGTAATAACTTGCTTCATTACAGAAATATTTACTTCTACATACTGAATTTATAATATCTGGTGTTTAGTACACATTATGTAACGGGAATGGGAATTATCCAGACAATCGGTTCTATCCAGATCACCCATCTTCAAACAGAACAAATAAAATAGTCTTTAAAGTGACAGTATACCGTAGATTAGAAAACCACCAAAAATGGAAATATTTACTGATGACGCACGTAAAAACTTCATTCTTGAAGCTTTAATGAGTTCTTTCCAAAATATTGATTTTGAGATATGGAATAACTCTTTGACCACTGGGGGTCTGATTAATGAAACCTTTGCAATCCCACGATATGGTCTCTTTTACCCAGGAACCAGGTTCTGCTAAGCCACATTTTAATGAAAAAAGAAGAAAAATGCAGCCCTCCCCAATGAAGCTGAAAAACTGTGCGTCTTTATTTCACATGAATTCCATCTACAGATATGTGGACATACAGGATGTTAGAGGAATGCTAGGGGAGGGAGGTGCCAGACATGAGCCGTTTCGCAATTACTCGCTTCTACGGGTCCAGGTGAAATTGAAACACATTGAAATATTGACATTGAAATATTCATGTTTTTTCATGCAAGCACCTCCATTTTTGACTGAATTATATACCGCAATACTTCAGATAAATAGCTCCGTCTGTTAATGTGGTGATTTGTGTGCACTAGTTTGCCGTTCATCTGTTTGCTCTATGATGAAGCCACATTTATAATAGAACAGAGTATGTTCGATACTCCATACATTATCTATGAGACTACCAGAGAAAGCCAAGTTTTGCCGGTTCCAGAGCCTTTTTCTGGGGATTGCATGAGGTCCCAACAATCAGAGTCTTAGTGATCACGAAATTATCAATTTCTCCTATAAATATTTTGTTTTTCATATGTCAACCTCCAAAACCAATGGTAAAATAACCCATATCCAACTGGTTTGTACAAATATTGGTTCAGTGACTACAGAAAAAAAATTCATTTTAGTAAAAACCCAGTCTATGGATGGGTCAATTATAAACTAACAGAATTTTAGAACAGATCAAACACATCACCATTGTTTAGTATCAAGCTCCATAGCCATGAATGCATCTCATAAAGAACAATAATTCAGCTCCGACCACTTTCTTCTGCCTTCTGAAAGCCATTAGCCGCAATGATCGCAGAAATATGCAACATAAACACCCCTGAACTGACGATTATCTATCCCATAACTCCGGATATTCTTAGTTCTATCCCCCTCCAAAGTGTCTTACTTAACAATACGTTAAAGGTTTGCCAGATAAGAAGGGTTAATTGAAATTTTTGGAACTCGTTGCATTATTAAGCTCATAAACGTCAGCTAATGGCATAATTTATTTAAATATTATTCATTAACGTCTAGAGAATTAATTTAATCTGATCTTAAAATGTAAAAAAAAAGGAGATGCCAGCGGAAGTTGTATAGATTAGTCCTTCTATCTTAAATACTGTGCTATTTTTTCTTAATTACAGTCATTAATCAACATCATCTGATAACGGTGCAATGAGGGTCTAGGTAATATCCATATGAAATCATTGTGCGAGGCAGTAGATGTAGAGAGAGCGCATATTCCCGCGTGATGGACTTATGGCGTAGACTTGTAAAATGCAGAGGTGGTGAACGTAGCATTCTCTTTTCCTGTGTACTAATAGAGTAGGTATTGCTGGGTTTAACTATAGATACTGACCTGACAGAGTATAATTTACTCTTCACTCACAGCCCGGAAACAAAGGATTCATTTGCATCCAAAAAACGATTCTCGTTGAGGATTTAATTTGCTAAATAAAGTTTATGGTCTGTTCAGCAGCCTGAAATGCTTCTTATTTAGAGCTTTAGTGCTTATTAACATCTATAGTTAATATTATCAAGATTATTTTAAAAGGTGGAGGACTTAAAGGGAACGCTCATTTTTTTTTATCTTCGTGTCATTTTTACTTCCAAAATGTTAAGCTAGTAGCCCCCCTGTTATGAATGAGTCACCGGAGGAGGAAAAAACAAAAATACAAGCTAAGTCCAGAAAACCGGAGAGGTTGGTAGCTAGCAGATTGCAGACCCCTGATCCTATTCACAACAACTAACAGTAGCCGTGGGGTGTTCCTACGGTGGTCCTAGACACCTCGTTCACAGCCGGAGAACTAAATAAACCTAAAGAAAGAAAGGGGAAATCTAAACTGCCCCAGAGCAGACCCCAAAGCAATAGACAGCCCCCAACATGTATTGACGGTGAAAACATGAAAACACAAACACAGACAGAAAGACAGGCTGAGCAAACAATGGGGCCCTCACTAACTTGATAGGACAGGAAAGAAAAGCAACTGTCTGCAATCACGCAAAAACCCTGCCAAAAATAATGTCCAACACGTCTGATAGAAAAGGCCCTGAAGTCACTAGACTTCAAAATCACTATATCAGCACTCAGGTATATTCTGAAAACAGAGCAAAGAGATCAACTGATCAGAGACAAAAATGGAGTTCAGCCAGTCCCAACCAGGGCTGGCTGAACACAAACACTAAGTAAACCAGACAAAATCTCATGGAACAATAGCAGAGCAAAAAATTAGCTTTAGTAGACAGGACTAAACTGGAGGCCAGAGCTCAGAGCAGAGAAATCACCAGCAACCCTAAAGGGTGTCGGCGGCCTTATATCCACTCAGAGATTCCGGATGTCCAATCACACTCCACCTGTTCAGATGACAGGTTTTCCCATCCAAATCAATTTCACTACCTCCTTTCACCAGCAGAGGGAGTTCATCGGACATCAAAGGTGAAGGAGAAAATGAGCTCATAACACCCCCCTACACATCGCACATCTTAAAGAGGTCCGATTTCCAGGTCAAAAGTGGCTAGTTTTTGTTCGTATTTTATTCCTGCCGCTTCCCCGAGAATTCTAATTTCTTTTTTTTTAATCTGTCAGTTGATCCAGAGACCTAGAGATTTTTATTTAGTGCACAAAATTAGCTAATTTTTCAGGTTTTTATGGCTCGCAAGATTCTCTGGGGACTTTTTCTCTGCCCCTTGGTAAAGAGTAAGACCCTAAAGGTCAGCATTACTTAACCTTCAATTTGTCGTGCCAAAATACTGACAGTTGCACACACATTGCTGTGGCATGTTGGGTCAACGTTATGTCTGACGATGCACTGAGCATGGAGGGGGCGCCCAAACTAGGAAGCTACTAAAATGGACAGTTACCAAATTTGTACAAATTTAAAAATACCAAACTTGCTTGGGATCCAAAGGTTAAAAATGCTTATGTCCCTGAAACCATATGTCAAATAAAAAATAAATAAATTAATTAAAAAAAATACTCATTGGAGGAGCCGGAATAAATTACAAGCACAAATTGGCCTCTTTTGACCTAGATGATAGACAAGAAATCAGACTTGTCTTTGACTTACTGGCAGACATCATCACTGATCAAATACCTCCTGGTATACCTCAGACCCATCCTCATCCAACTTAAGCCTTTTATATGTCCCTCATGTACCTAAACATGTCTATGACCAAAATTACTGTTGGTGGTGTAGGAACATTCTCCACCTGGGTACTCCCCTTCCCCGCTAAGTTTGAGTAGGGTTAAAATAAATTGTTGCCCTTTTTTGGACTCTCCAGCCCATGCTGGGGATTTTCTTCCTGGCTTTTGACGAAGACGGCTCTGTGCAAGGAACCACAGCCAGACACAGTGCTGTCGGACACGGCGAAGTCACGGTGAGCTGAATACTCCTCTTCCCCCTTCCCACATTTTCCTTTTTTGGACTGGGACAAGAACAAACTTACTTGTATTAAGTGCAGAACAGTACAGGCTAATTTGGGACTGTTAGCAGCAATGCTCATAGCAACCAATCACAGCGCAGTTTTCATTTTGTATTCCGTTCTTGATACATAAATGCTGAGTTGAGATTGGTTTGTATAGACCTTCTAAATTACAAAACTTCCTGTTGAATATGAGAGAAAACAAGGAGAAGGCAGAGGCT
Organism: Dendrobates tinctorius; assembly: GCF_039654945.1. Lineage (NCBI taxonomy): Eukaryota > Metazoa > Chordata > Amphibia > Anura > Dendrobatidae > Dendrobates > Dendrobates tinctorius. The sequence goes on along the minus strand of NW_027361810.1, from coordinate 18,434,866 downwards.
TTATGGATAGTCAGAAGTTCTTGGCTGATGGATGGAAGCTCTGCAAACCTCCCCCTACCTACCAACAACCACGGCACCTCTTCTATCTACTAGAGTGACAGCAAAATACAACAATGACGTTAGTGCCTAGCCTACTGATCAGAATATGTGCCCTGGACACTGGAAAGAAGGAGGAAGTTTGCTGGGATCCACCCGGCAAATAAGAACTATCAATGTGGTCCAAGGAAAAGGGCAATATGAGTCGATTTGTTCATCTCTAGTTGATGGTAATGATGATAATTAGGTTTCTATAAGACTGTAGGCATATCTACTAAATAATCTCAACTCCCTAAAGTAACTATTTAAAAGGTTTGTCCATGACACCGCTGCCACAAACTCTCCACACATTGTGTTCTCAGGTAACGTAACTCACTAACTTCAATAGAAGCTGATCTGCAGTGCCCGAGAACGGTGTCCTGGCCCCATAGACTATTCACTTCTGGACTTGAAAGCAGCAGTGTCCAACCACCACTGATTTCATATTGACGACCTATCATAAAGGCCCTTTTACATTTAGCGATGCACCAGCGATCCGACCAGCGATCCGACCCGGTCAGGATCGCTGGTGCATCGCTAAATGATCGCTAGTGAGCTTTCACACAGAAAGATCTCACAGCGATGCAGCAGCGACGCAGCGCACGATACTCACCTTTCACACACAGCGATCCTGGCGTCCTCCCGCCCGCCTCCAGCGTCGCTCGTCGTCACAGCAGGAAGCCTAGCAGGAAGCTGACGACGAGAAATGGAGCCGGACATTCTCGCGGGATCAGCGATGAACAGCGGGGGAGCCGGTCGGAGGTAAGTATCACACATAGCGATATCGCTAGCAATATCACTATAACATCACAAAATCAGTGACGTTATAGCAATATCGCTAGCGATATCGCTATGTGTAAAACCCCCTTAAGTCTTGAATGACCCCTTTAACGGTGACTTTAACTCTGCTACGTCTGTAAATACAATTGATCATGTCAGGCATTCCCTTTTCCAGTGATAATATTTTTTTTTCCCTTGGTGACTTAAGAAGACATTTGGGATCTTCAGTTCTTGAAGACGTTACACACAGAAGCCACTTACTCAGCACCGAGCGTCTAAATCAGCACTTTCAAGGAGAGTTGAAGACTCGATACAATGGCTATCCGGGGAGATATGAAAGCCTCCCTTTAATTAGTCATTTCTACATGATTATGCACAAATTACAAGTTAACCTTGATTCTTCCTGTCATCGCTCTATGTCTACGGGACCTGATTTACATCAACATCTGTACAAATATTTATCTTGCTATTCAGACAGTTATTGTAAGTGGCAGATAATGTATCTATGTCAATACCACCATGCCCGGAATAAAATTACCACGATTTTTATATATTAGGTGTGATTATACACAGTTTATACACACACACACATAGATGTATATATAATGTGAAATGTATTCTGTATATATATATATATATATATATATATATACTTAGATTTTTTAAGATAATTTTGTTGACGCAGGTAGTTGTCCATCTCTTCAGAGTCCCACCTATTAACTCTATGAGCTTTGCATCAAATGTATTGTTTATTTAGACAGAATTTTGCACACAATTCTTTTCTGGAGTGTCTTAAGCGGAATGCCCATTTTCATTGGTTTGTAAAAGGCATAGCATTGTCTTTCCTGCCTTGCCTTTACAAAAGTTTCCCTATTCTTTTCTACTTAACAGTCCGTGAAAATAGAACCTCATTCAGATTGCATCCGTTTGCGGTCAGATATTTTCACGGACCCTTAGACGTACATTGCCGAATTTGATCTGGATCTTGTCGATTTTGCTCTTGGATCGATATCAGACATGCATTCAAAATATTGCATTGACACCTGGTCTATGAAAAAACACGGATATGTGACCGGCCACGCTCAATATTATAGGTACTAGGGCTATGAGTGAAATACACCAATAGCACTCATAGGCAAAAATTGACATGTGAGTGAGCCCTTAGTCTCATTCAAGTGAGTGGACGGACCTGCTATACCAAGCACAACCATTACAAAATGAATGGCGCTCTACCTGGCAAACAATAAAAAGGGATGCTGCACTCATTGCAACCCCATCAATTAGTTGATTAGTAAGATTTGTAGCTCTGTAATTTCATTATGTCAACCAATTATTTGTGTTGCTCCGACAAAAATTTGCAAAAAAAAATTGTGTCTACAGCTCTTATGCAGAAACATGTGTCTCCATGATTACAGACAATAAATGAGCTCTCTGTAGTCTGATCCTAAAGTAATACTCCCTTACATCTTTCCCTACTATACTTCCCATTACTACAGTTGCTGCTGCTTTTCCATTGATGATCAAGTGTAGAATCAGAGCCACAAGTACTTGGGCTAGAGGCACCGAAGTGCCAAAGAATAAGCCCAGTGTGACCGTACTGACCGACCTTCATGATAATTGCATGTGCATGTGGGTTTACAAAGCTGGGAGAGAAGTAAGGCAGGTAGATACTGGTTGGTCAATACGCCAGTCAACAGCCGGTACTCTGCCTTGTAATGATTATGTCATCACTTTTAGACATACTGTTGAATGTAACTTATAATACTTTGATTAAACCCAATATATGGAACCTATCTTCATCCATAACTACATCTGTATCTTTTCTATTTTTAGGTACCGTATACAAGTGCCCCTCCAATCACATACTTTGTATTGGATCCAAAACATGCATCCATTTCTCCAAACTCTGCAATGGAGTATTCGACTGCAGCGATGGATATGATGAAGGGATGCACTGTCGGGGTGAGTTGAAGAAAATCAAAGTTTTGTGTTTCTCTGAAAAAAAAAAGGTTTGAAAAAGTCGCCCGGCGAAAGGTAATCTGCGACTTGGTAGCTCTAATCTTTAAGTAAAGAGATTGTATTAGAAGAAAGACCCTTCTCTCTCCTCTCTTGAGCTGTATCTGGTGTAGTAGTTCATCTTCACTACCTTGATTTGCAATACCAAACACAGCCATGATCAAGAGTGGGCCATGATGCCACGGGACTCTTGACCCAAATTCAACAGCCTCGTAGACACACAGTGTATGAGGATGTTGAGTTCAGGTCAAGTGACATCACAGTCCATATTTGGACACATAGTGCGTAAACCTAACCTAACTCATCAAAATTGTTTTCAGAACTCACCAATTTTGAGGAAGCAGATATGCAAAATGTCCTAGTTTTTCCCCAGAATGATTTTTCTTGACCTCACCTAATTTGGGAACGTATTCTAGATACTGAATGTAAGTCATTGCTTGGTACATAGGAATGTTTTTTTTTTATGTTTGATGACTTTATGCATTGGTGCATTTAACTGAGTAGGAGGTACAGGCCCCTATGTGACCCTGCAGCCAAGGGGAGTAGTACCACTTGTAGATTATCGTTGTCAATGATACAAAAAGTATGAAAAGAACAGGAGACGAGAAAAACCGAATGCAGGTCACTGGAAAAAGATAATCAATGCAAGTTACTTTGTCACGTTTATTAGTCAATTTTACATTTCCTGAAATCACCTCTGAAGATTGTGATACATGTGGGGCATGTTACAAGTCTTGTGAGTTTCCATCGGTATACCCCTGTATATCTCTTATAGAATTGCATTTTTAGCTATATTCCATGAACCTGACTCATTTTTGCATTTTGTGCCTTTTTTGTCCTGCTTTTTCATGTTTTTACCCTGTTTTTTTGTTTGCTCCCTATTTTTCTTTTAAATAATTTTTTTTTTTAAGTTTATTTTATGTCTGTCTGCCTGTGATTTTTTATAGATATGTTTGTCATTGAGGGCAGGGTTTGATGTTGCCAAATGTTTTTGATGATTTATTTGTTTAAAAAACTAGCAGCTTTTTAGTTCAAATACAGTCATATGTAAAAGTTTGGGCACCCCTATTAATGTTAACCTTTTTTCTTTATTACAATTTTGGTTTTTGCAACAGCTATTTCAGTTTCATATATCTAATAACTGATGGACTCACTTATATTTCTTGATTCAAATGAAGTTTATTGTACTAACAGAAAATGTGCAATCTGCATTTAAACAAAATTTGACCGGTGCAAAAGTATGGGCACCCTTATCATTTTCTTGATTTGAACACTCCTAACTACTTTTTACTGACTTCCTGAAGCACTAAATTGGTTTTGTAACCTCATTGAGCTTTGAACTTCATAGCCAGGTGTATCAAATCATGAGAAAAGATATTTAAGGTGGTCAATTGCAAGTAGTTCTCCTATTTGATTCTCCTATGAAGAGTGGCATCATGGGCTCCTCAAAACAACTCTCAAATGATCTGAAAACAAAGATTATTCAACATAGCTTTTCAGGGGAAGGATACAAAAAGTTGTCTCAGAGATTTAACCTGTCAGTTTCCACTGTGAGGAACATAGTAAGGAAATGGAAGAACACAGGTACAGTTCTTGTTAAGCCCAGAAGTGGCAGGCCAAGAAAAATATCAGAAAGGCAGAGAAGAAGAATGGTGAGAACAGTCAAGGACAATCCACAGACCACATCCAAAGACCTGCAGCTTCATCTCGCTGCAGATGGTGTCACTGTGCATCGGTCAACAATACAGCGCACTTTGCACAAGGAGAAGCTGTATGGGAGAGTGATGCGAAAGAAGCCGTTTCTGCAAGCACGCCACAAACAGAGTCGCCTGAGGTATGCAAAAGCACATTTGGACAAGCCAGTTACATTTTGGAAGAAGGTCCTGTGGACTGATGAAACAAAGATTGAGTTGTTTGGTCATACAAAAAGGCGTTATGCATGGAGGCTAAAAAACACAGCATTCCAAGAAAAACACTTGCTACCCACAGTAAAATTTGGTGGAGGTTCCATCATGCTTTGGGGCTGTGTGGCCAATGCCGGCACCGGGAATCTTGTTAAAGTTGAGGGTCGCATGGATTCAACTCAGTATCAGCAGATTCATGACAATAATGTGCAAGAATCAGTGACAAAGTTGAAGTTACGCAGGGGATGGATATTTCAGCAAGACAATGATCCAAAACACCGCTCCAAATCTACTCAGGCATTCATGCAGAGGAACAATTACAATGTTCTGGAATGGCCATCCCAGTCCCCAGACCTGAATATCATTGAACATCTGTGGGATGATTTGAAGCGGGCTGTCCATGCTCGGCGACCATCAAACTTAACTGAACTGGAATTGTTTTATAAACAGGAATGGTCACAAATACCTTCATCCAGGAACTCATTAATAGCTACAGGAAGCGACTAGAGGCTGTTATTTTTGCAAAAGGAGGATCTACGAAATATTAATGTCACTTTTATGTTGAGGTGCCCATACTTTTGCACCGGTCAAATTTTGTTAAAATGCAGATTGCACATTTTCTGTTAGTACAATAAATCTCATTTGAATCCAGAAATATAACTGAGTCCATCAGTTATTAGATATATGAAACTGAAATAGCTGTTGCAAAAATCAAAATTGCTATAAATAAAAAAGGTTAACATTAATAGGGGTGCCCAAACTTTAACATATGACTGTATACTCCAGTCCCCCCACTGGAGTAATTTTTTGAGTGTAAAAAAAGCTCGTGCTATTTTAGGAGAACATGCAACTTTTTTTTGGTAAAAAAGGTGGAAAAAAGATTAAGCCTTAATAAGGACCAAAATGTAGAGCATTTTTTATTTCCACAAAATTCATGATCCAAGTGCGCCATTTTGAAGAAATGGGTGCTAAAAAAACAATGAATACAAGACAAGACAAGAAAAGAAAAGAAAAAAAAAACAAGAAAAAAGTCACATCATAAACCTTGGCTAATAAGTCTTAGTCTTTGTGAGTGGATAAAATTCTGATAAAATTGGAAAGGAAATGATAATCATTAAAAATGTTATTACCAAAATTGCAAGTTATGAATTATCAAAAGGGGAAATGGTAACTTACTAATCTGTGCGGTCCAACTACTGATCCAGAGAACGGGGCTCTGAAGGGTTCACTAGTGAAGTTTCTCCGCTGCTAGTCCCTACAGACAGCAGTGGCTTTGCATGGGCTATTGGAGCATTTTAGAGCCCCGATCCAGGGATTATTTCAAGTCCCAAGAGTGAAAAAGACTTCACCCATTTATTGGACAACTTCTTTCAAAAATGTGGCACATTTTACTTCAAGGCATTTTTGTAGACTGATGTATGAAAAGAGTTGTAATTAGTGATGGGCAAGCATGCTCGGCACTGCTCGATACTCGATCGGGTACCCGGATGGAGTATCTAGCAGTGCCGAGTATCGTGTGGTGCTCGAGTGCCCGTAAGAAGTTCTGAAGCCCCACTGGAGCTCTCTCTCTCTCCAGTTCGCAAGCTAACGTCCTCCATAAAAATGCTCGAGTTTCCCATTCACTTCCATTATGCTTGCTACTTGAGTCGAGCCCATCCCAGCATCCGAACTGCTCGATTCCAGTAACGAGCTCTCGAGCATTTCAGTGCTCGATCATCACTAGTCGCAATAAATTCCCCCATTGTTCTGTAGACACCTATAAAGGCTTCTCATAATAGAAAAAGACTATTACTAAGGACAATATGCAGAAAGCCTGCGGATGATTACCCTGCACCCACCACAGTATATTCCCAATCTAATTACCGTGCAGAAGGTCTGCTCATGCCAAGAACAGGGCAGTTAGCGCCGGGTGATCAGCTGCCATTAGGACAAAGTAGACTTCACGGCAATCACCGGACTCATTTATTTGTCAGAAAGAATAATTTTACCTTCCCACAACTAATTAGAAAAAGAGAACTTAATGTGATATATTCTACAACTGCAGGAAAACATGTGTGAGAGGTGCGTGTGGGAAGTGCCGATGTGCAGCGCCATGCAATGTATCGTACTGGCCGGAGGGAGGATGTGTCTTCTGTCCAGACACCACGCAATGTGCAATCAGCGACACTCTGACTGTACAATGACAACTTCCACCATGCCATAAAAGCAGGCCGCCTATTGTGCAACTACTGCTTTCTGCATGCTCTGAAAACCATCAAGCTGTTGTGGAACTACAATTCTCAACATGCCTTAAGAATGAAGATGCTTTAAATCTGTGGCTCTCAATAGCCATCTGTTGTTAAACTACAACCTCTTGCATGTCAAGCTATTATGAGATAACAAATCCCAGCAGCCTTGACTGTGTCCAAGCTGTTGTGAACTACTACTTTCAGCATGCTCTGAAAACCATCTACTCTATCTTCTCTGGGACTACAACTGTAAACATGTCCTAAGTGTAGAGGAACTGTTTCAAAACTACAACTCTCAACAGCCTTCTATTGTTTCCACCTTCAAGCATGCTGCTAAGAAATTGCTAACTTATTGATCGGTCGGCGTCTGAAAGTTGGAACCATCATCGATCAGCGGAATGGAGAACTTTTCTACTCATTGGGACACTTTTATCCCCATTCCAAATACAGCCTGAAGGCAACTCCATCTAATCCCTATGAGGCTGCTGGAAGAAGCTGTGCACAGAGCTCTGCACCCCATAGGGAATGAAAGGAGCAGTGGGTGGTCATGGGCATGGGGCAATACCGCTCAATCCTAACAAGGATAAAAATGCCCCATTTTTACGATTGATGCATTTCCCAATGGCTGGACACCATCTATCAACAAGTTATTACTGGACAAGGGCAGGCAAGCTGTTTTTCAGCTGCAACTCCTGTATAGTGAGTGGTCATGCCACCGTACTTATGAGATTTTCAGACTTCCGGTCATATTCCAACTAGAAATCTATTAAGAGAGGCCAAGCATGTCTACGCGACATGTGACCGCATTTATGCAAATCCCACAAGACTGCCCGCTCCCACCAGCAATACTGGAAAGACCTAACAGTGTGTAAAAAGATCATTGTCAGGATTCACAAGTCTGCAGAAACATAGAGAAACTGCAGATTATCAGAAGAATAGACAACCCCTTTAAATAAAGTGCACAATTTCCGGGGGAGTAATCCTTTCTAGGTGACAACTAAAAGGTTTTGAATTTCGTGGACTGTTTGTATCATAGGAACAGGTTAGATGTTAGAAAAAAAAACTTTTTGAGGGTGATCAATGCATGGAACAGGCTGCCACAAGAGGTGGTGTGTTGTCCTTCAATGGAAGTCTATAAACAGAGGCTGGACAGACATCTGTCTGAGATAGTTTAGTGAATCCTGCATTGAGCGGGGGGTTGGACACAATCACCCCGGAGGTCCCTTCCAACTCTGACATTCTATGATTCTATGAACAATGTGGTAACTCAACCTTACAGACCATCACATTTGGAGGCCCCAGTAAAAACCTTGTCTTTGCCCCACAACACAAATATAATGATAAGGTCTCGCTACCACCACCATATAACTTGGGCTCCGATTTTTTTTTGTCGGGTAGCACACTGACCCATGTTATTCATTGAGGCAATGCTGATGACCAATTTTTTTCACACATAGAACCTGCCTGTGAAAAAAATTGCAGCATGCTACGATTTCTCTCCGAGATCAGTGCCAGAAAAAAGATAATATGCCATGCAGAGCCAAAGCAAAGCTTCCGAATTATTATGGATACAATGCAATTGGTCTTGTTAAGGATTAATAAAAAAAAAAAGCTGATGGCACCCACACAGGAATCGGATGACAAATGAGAAAAAATATCGGGTCAAAATCGGATGGATTTTTATACTGTTGTGTGACCCTAGCCTAAGGCGTCTACAAAAAATAAGATCTGCGCTGCCTCATTGAATAACATTGGTCCGAGTGCTGTCCCTTTTTTTTACCGGATTGCACTCATCCAATTTATACAGTCGTGTGAACGAGCCCTAAGACACATAATGTTAAGACATCTGCTACAATCGCATCACTGAAATCACACGTTATAATATAATAATGGCGGCTGCAGGACAACTTCGCAATTATAAAGCCAGATAGAGTGTTTGGATCTGATTAGTAATAATTTTAATAAAGTGGCTTAAAGTTTACATTTAATGACTATCATAGGGAATTATTCTAGTGTTGGTTGTATCTGGTCATTCTCAGCACAGGTAGATATAATCCTGCTATTTGTAATGGATCCTATCTTGTTTACGGTATATCGGATGGATGCGGCACTGGGAGATATGGAGTGGACGCTTCTCGTAGGATTAGGGTCTACTTACTCTGTTGTGTGATTGAAATGTTTTCTGTAAAAGTAATTCTGACAAAGTCATATCTGTATAACCATGAAGCAGAGTGGAATTTGCTATTTCCGGTCTTTATTTCAAGCACTGATATCACGGAGCAGATTAATCTACAGTCTCAGAATTAGTTTTACTGCACACATAAATCTCCTCTGCTACACCTGAACATACTGTAGATCCTAAAAAGATCCATTTATACATGAGGACTTTGTTGCATTGATGTCAGGGCTGACGTGAGAAATATATGTGCCCTATATAATCAAATTGCCAAGATGCCAACAGACCGTCTTCCATTGCCAGTTAAGAGAATCTAAAATTCTATGTCCATAGCTTAAATATGATTCCCATTCATGTTTATTGAAATTACTCAAACAGTGTAGCGCAGCTGTGATAGATTTTTTTATGGGAACTCCGACTTGAACCCCTGACATAACCAAGATAATTTCAGGCCAGAAATGAAGAGAAGGGAATAACTATTTAAGGGGATTTCCAATCTCAATCATTAAAGGGAGTCTGTCACCGGAAGTTGCAGACCTATGTAAATGGCCTGGGTCCGGTCCGATGGGCGGTGTTTCTTCTTTTTTCTCCACCACATCCATGGCCCCTGTCCACGCTCTTCTCCGGTATTCTTCATCGTTCGCGCGTGCGGAAAGCAATCTTACTTCGCGCACACGCAGTATGCTTTGCCAAACTGCGGGCAAAGCTGAAAATCATTACTGTGCATGCACCTGCACACTATGTCCCGGAAGTATTTCACTGTGTTGATTTTCGGCTTTGCCTGCAGTTGGGCAAGCATACTGCGCGTGCGCGAAGCAGGATTGCTTTGCGCATGCGCGAACGATGGAGAAGAATACTGGAGAAGAGCACGGATGGGGGCCACAGATGGGGTGGAGAAAAAAGAAGAAACACCGCCCATCGGTCGAGACCCAGGCCATTTACATAGGCCTGCAACTTCTGGTGACAGATTCCCTTTAATAGTATTTGCGCAGCTTGGATTAATCTCACCTGTCGTTAGTACGGGAGTTCTGTGGATTGATAAACAGGCTCGTTACAACATAGATTGTGAAGTCTGATCCTACGGTCATGCATTTCTTCACCGTCTCCTCTTTCTTCTAATTCCCACCATAAAGGGTGCACGGGATTGCATGTTCAGATTACACATAGGTAGTAATAATGCTCAGGTGGACACATGTAAATGTACAGTATATAGTAGCGGTGTGCACAAAATGGAAGTAACAATTATGGGTTAATACAAAATTTATTGCAATATCAACCCTTTAACTACCCCTTTAACAGCTGTCTAGAAGAATTACAGATCTGTTCCAATTCCACATTTCCCCCAAATTGCCTTATTTACTGAACAGTCAGAGAAATGTTATTTTCATTTTACAGACTTATTTTTTTTTATTACTGACAGATGGGCATTGGATAGGTATTGGACCCTACGATCCAGCTTCTCAATCTTTGCCTGCGTTCAGTGCTCTTTTTTACAGACACCCATTTTGACTTTACTAACCTATAAAGTGTGTTTGCTTTTTTTTTACTGCTTGTCAGTAAACACATTGATAAGATGCATGCTGATCGTGTCGGCGGCTTGGCTCGGCGTCTGTTTATCCGTAGGGGGGAACATTTTATTTTTCTTACAAAGTGACAGATGGATGGACAGATCGTTGGCTTCTAGTTTACGGAGAACCGACCCAGGGATCTGTGTGGCCAACGATGATCTCTCTCTGCGGATGCACAACATGTCTTATCTGTCATTTTCTCAGCAGCGTAACCATATATTTCCCATTATCAGTTTATAAATAGTTAAAAAGATCATAGTGTCTAACATCTCAATTTAGTAACACGCTGCATACGGCACAACCAGTGCGAGATACAGAGCCAAAAACCGCTCCGGCCATATGTTAAATAATAAATCGCTGCCAAGTTGTAACGCTCCCAGACTGCAGTGACGATGTATCACCACGCGCATTTTATGCTTATATTTCACAGAGATACTTTTCCTGTTTGAAAACTCCTGTAAAGTTATTACAGAAACTGAAATATTGAAGCACTACATTCTGGAAAGTAATAACTGTATTATGCATCAATGCAAAGCTATTGAAAATGGCAATTGCTTGAAATATAGTGCATTAGTCAATGCAATAAAGAATACCTCCAAGCCGTTCTCGGGTTTTAAAGGATCGTTTGTGTGCCCATACATGTTCCTAATTGTGTCGCTTAACATTCATTATTCATTATGAAGTGGGATGAGGTCAAACAGGTTTAGGAATGGGCTTCATAATGCTGAATGACTCACTAAAAATGAGGATATAAGGGGAATTCATTTTTCATACATTTCAAGCCAGATGGTACAATGCCCTCTATGTAACCAGCCTTGATCAGAGCCGCTTATCTAGATCAGTGCACGGCTGCAGAGGACATGTAAAGAGACTCAGAGTCCAAGACTGAGAAAAGTGGCTGGACATATGGGTAAAGCCTAAGGCCTCAGCATGGCAAGGGACCCCCCACTACGTTCCTAACCTCCTAACTAATGATATTTTCCAATCTGTTAGTGCAGTCGATGATGTTATATTTTTTGTAAAGGGCTAATTAATTAGAATCAAAAATTGTATGATGTTACCAAATAGCATCTTTAGGGAGGAAGTGAGCGAGCACTATAGAGCCACTCATTAGAAGTAGCAACCTCAGAAGTTCCTCAGTTTGGTCGTTTCTTTTTTGCACAGTGTCTCTGGTTGGTCTTTATAGATGAACATTATTTCTATCTTATACTGCAATTCTAAAATATTGCAGGATCTTTTCATCTTGGGGAGGGGGAGTAAAAATATTTGTAATAGTTAAAATAAAGAATGTTAAAAGACACAAGAACACATAAAAGTTTAAATCACCCCTTTCTCCTAATCCAAAAATAGAGAAATAATACTAAGCATATTTGATATCATCCCTTCTATTAAAATACAATTAATTAATATATAATCAATTAGTTAAGCTTTTTTTTCAGGTTATTAAATTGCTTTAATTAGCATGAAAATAAGCATGTTTCCAATTGATTTTATTTTTCTATCTGTTGTTATTCTTCAGGAAATATAGCTTTTATCTTTCATAATGTACAGCTGGTTTCCATTGAGTTCTGTCACTAGTATGCAGTAAGTCATCCCTCAGTTTCGGGACTGGATCCGATCACCTCTTGCTGTGTGGTTGATTTCTTTTTCTGCTGATCCACAGCCAGTTTAGTTTCTGTACAACTGCTGATGTTTCTTTTGTCTTTTCTTTCCTTCCTTTGTTTTTGCTTATATTCAAGTGTCTCTGACTTCCCAGTTTGGTTGTGTCCAATCACATCTTAGGAAGAGCAGTTTAAGCCCCCTTTACACATAGCGATATCGCTAGCAATATCGCTAAAGTGTCACCGATTTTGTGACGCAGCAGCGATATTGCTAGCGATATCGCTACATGTGACACTTACCTCCAACCGGCTCCCCCGCTGGTTATCGGTGATCGTGCGAGATCATGCAGCTCCATTTCTTGTTGGCTGCTTCCTGCTGGGCTTCCTGCTGGCACCGACGAGCGATGCATGGAAGCGAGCGGAGGACGTCATCATCGCTGCGTCTGACAGGTAGCGTCGCTGCATCGCTGCTGAGATCTGCCTGTGTGGCAGCTCACTAGCGACCATTTAGCAATGCACCAGCGATCCTGACCGGGTCATATCGTGGTCGGGATCGCTGGTGCATCACTAAATGTAACGGGGCCTTTTTACTTGCCCTGCATTTGCGTCTTTGCTGGCTTTATTTCAAGACAGATTGTGTTTGGAGATGCTGCTCCTCAGCTATGGATTATCTAACCTGGTTAAGCTCTTCTGCTTTTCCTATGGTTTGTCTGTTTCTTCCTCTCCAGTACCCTTTCCTTTCTTTAACGTTTGGGGTCTGGGAGGTTTTCTATGTGTTCAGTTTGTTGTTTGAGTCTCCTTATTTTCCTCTGTCTTTCCTGTGTGTCTATGTGAACACGTTTTTAGTCCTGTGCCTTTTCCTCACATTTTGTGTGTTTCACTCTATAGTTAATATAGTTCTAGTGTTGTTTATAGAGAAGTTGAAGTTAAAGACACTTAGGGTAAGTCAACGTTGAGTGGAGGCACCATTGCGTATATTTAGGGTGCCAATCTCTGTGGTCAGACATTGACAAATCAGGATCACATTAGGAACTTTCCTAGACCTGTTGATTCAGGTGTTTGTCTCTCCTGGTTTGTACGTAACCCTGTGAGTGTGCTTATACAGTCATAAAACAGTAGCTACATTCCAGGACAAGAGTTGACTCCTAACATCACAGTCAGCTCTCGTCAGCTCACTGATTTTTATACAATAGTTACCTGCTCGCCACATTACTTCTCTCGCTCTGCTCCTTACCGAGCTGCTGTTATCAATTTAGTGGAATCACAATCCGCTTAACACAGCATCATGGCTTTCACTGTCTCGAGCAGTGTGCTTTTTCAAATGCACAGTTATCTCTGTATACAAATATGATAGCAGTGAAGACTCCAGGACAAACCATTGATGTGTTACAGCAGAACTTGCGTTGATCTTTATAGCTCTAATAATAAGACAGCTCTGCTGCTCACCAGAACAGTCACTCAAGGATGAAAACCGCGCCCTGAGAGAAACCAGAAGATGAAAACGACTAGAAAGCTGAGTGCTGCTCAAGAGACATCTAGAAAATAACCCTTTCACCAATCTTGAACTCCTTTTAAGATTCCGTGTAAGTGTCATCACAAAGGGGAGTTCCTTGCTTGACATGTTACTCTATGATCAATAGAATAGAATTGCGGCAATGGAGCTCTGGTCCTGGCTTATCATGTAAGAAAGGATCTTCAATAACTTATATAACTTGCTTGTACATTTAGTATCCAAAGCAGGGGAAATGTACAATCAGCTGCAGTTTGCCCCGGTGAACGCAGAGGGATATCCTTAAGGGATGTAGTGATATAGATGTAGCATTTGCCACCTTGACGGGAGGTGCTGTGTTATTAGCATAGCACGCCGTTCCATCTATGCAACTTGTATGCCTTGTATGATGGATGGTGCATGATAGATCAGAGACCCTGTTATTCATTTTGGATTGCATCCTAGATACTTGAAGTTTCACCCAGTGTTGCCAACCATCCAAAATTTCCTGGACGGTCTGTAAAAATAGAGGGTTTTTTTTCCCCCAATCCATAAAGAAAAGTATCCAAAGTCATGTAGCCAGGCTCGTTAAAGGGTCGACATTGACTTTTAGGATTGCTACTTCCTATAGGGGGCGTTGGAGTTTTTGTCCTCTTACTCTCTGACGAGACAATTTGCATAAAGAAAAGTTTGACACGTCTGATATTTTTATTTTTCATCTAGAGAAACTTGTACAGATCATTATGACTGTAATTAGTATCATCTTACAGATTAGAGTGAATGCAGCTACAATCTTCATATCCGAATTCTGGAATGAAGACATTTATCATTAAAGAGAATCTGTCCGTGGTTTTGTGCTATGTAATCCGAGAGCAGCATAATATAGGAGCCTGATTATATCACTTACTAGGCTGTGTGCTGATGTTTCAATAAAATCAGTGTTTTATCAGCAGGAGATTATCATTATGGTTGGTATGGTTGAACTAGGAGGTGTGTTGTGCCTCCTAGTCCAACCACACCCCAACACTGATTAGCAGCTTTATGCCAATATTCATTGTACACAGACAGCTGCCAATCAGTGGTGTGGGCGGGGTTATAAGAGGTTCAGCATTGTGAGCACTGCTAGATCTTCAGCAGAGAAAATTGTGATTGTAGAAAAATTTCAGCACGCAGACCATCGCTGGAATCAGGGTCTCAGCCCCCTACATCATGCTGCTCTCAGATTTCAGCCTGCAGACCAGCAAGTAATACGTCACTGGAATCAAGGTTCCAAACCCTATATCTTGCTGCTCTCAGATTACAGCACACTGACCAGCTAGTAATACATCACCGGAATCAAGGTCTCAGACCCTACATCAGGCTGCTCTCAGATTACATAGCAAAATCTTGTTCTTACAATCATCTTGTGGTTTTTCAATATGTACGGTAAGTAAAAAAATGTGATTTTTTTTTTTGGTAAGCTGTTCAGAAAAAAATAAAAAATCAAGTAGGCAGCCCTGTTCACACCTGTGTCGGACAGATGGTGTAGGTTTCTGAGGCTGATTGCGAGCAATCAGCTGATTTTCGAAACAGATCTCCAAATCCTTAGGGTCACGAGGAGTTAACGTGACTGCAGCTCATTACACTCCAGTAATACACAAATGATCCAATTTCCGATTTTATCATCTCTGCGATGTCTGATATGAAGAGGCCATAACGATAATCTTATGTGATTGCCTCTTCATGGTAATGCAGCGAGTGCGCCATTTACAGAGTCTCTCCGGTAACGTCCCCGAATCTTCTGGGCCACAATATATTTTATTTTTGGAATCCGGCCATAAAAGAAAATAATGTTTAATAATATTCCTATGACTCAATGCACAGTTATTACTCATTTAATGATGTCCGCACTGAAGGTTCCCAGTAGGTTTTAGACAATTTTCATTTTCTCTCAATTTTTTTTTTCTGGAGTAAGACATTTTGGGTCCCTAATTCATTCTGCTGCTGGAAATAACCCAAAAATCAGGATTTCATTCATTATTTTGTTTAACATAATTGCCCCGAAATCTCTAAGCAGCTTTGCTACGTTGTATAAAAAAAAAAAAAAAAAGCTATAGTTTTGCTGAGAATATTTAGGACAATGACTTCCCGCTATTTTTTGTCATTATTTAAATTACATTTTTTTCACTCTGTAGAAATATTATTATCTAACTGTGTGAAAAAAGGAAATGTGCGGCGCACAATAGAGCAAGAATGGAGCCGCGTCCCGCTAATTCCCGAGAATCCGCTGCGTTCTTCGCCACCCGTCCCACATTCATGATTTTATTGAGGTATTAAAGGGAACCTGTCGCCCCTCCAGGGCGTTTTTCGGTTATAGAGCCACCTTCAGCAGCACTAAGGCTGCATCCTGTGAAGGTGGCTCTTCTTTTTCTGACCCCCAGTAATGCCAAAATATTGACTTTTTTAAATAGCTCCTCTTACCTGTAATGTGTCCCACAGGTATGTTGTGTCCCCCTCTATCAGCCGCCTACCATCCGTCAATCATGCCTGTCTGGTGCCTCGGCTCCGCCTACGATCTGTCCATCATGATGCCCCTGTGCGTCGCTGCCTCCTCTTGATTTGAATCCCGGTGCCTGCGCTGTAACAAGTGTTCTCGGGCATGCGCAGTACGCGCTGCCCGAGAACCGACATCAGGCTATTGCGCCTGTGTGTTGCGGAGGCCCCAGCCCCACTGTGTGAATACATCAAACACACTGCAGGGTTGGATCTGGGGCCTCCACAATGCGCAGGCGCAATAGCCTGATGTCGGTTCTCGGGCAGCGCGTACTGCCCATGCCCGAGAACACTTGTTACAGCGCAGGCACCGGGATGCAAATCAAGAGGCAGCGACGCACAGGGGCATCATGATGGGCAGATCGTGGGTGGAGCTGAGGCAACGGACAGGCATGATTGACGGATGGTAGGCGGCTGATAGAGTGGGACACAGCATACCTGTGGGACACATTTCAGGTATGATGAGCTAATTATAAAAGTCAATATTTTGGCATTACTGGGGGTCAGAAAAAGAAGAGCCACCTCCACAGAATGCAGCCTTAGTGCTGCTGAAGGTGGCTCTTTAAATGAAAAGCGCCC
The DNA here is from genome assembly GCF_039654945.1 of Dendrobates tinctorius. Classification (NCBI taxonomy): domain Eukaryota; kingdom Metazoa; phylum Chordata; class Amphibia; order Anura; family Dendrobatidae; genus Dendrobates; species Dendrobates tinctorius. The sequence continues at coordinate 18,417,918 of NW_027361810.1, read as the reverse complement.
TGGGCCTCTTTTATTTTCACTCTTGTTATTTGTAGTAGTATTAATGAGTTATTGCTAAAATATTAAGATATCCCTTATCCATAGGAGAGCAGGGGAAATACTGATCGCTTGGGATCTGACTGTGATCATGAGGTCTTGAGTGGATCTCAATGGACCTCTGATCCATACATTGTCTTTGGGACTAGTGAGTGCTGCGCTCGGCTACTTCCGCCAGTCTCACAGACAATGAATGGAGTGCTGGCCGGCATGTATTTCAGCCGGCAGAAAACGCAGTGAATGCTGCCTGACTTCAGTGCTTCTCCTTCATTGCATGTCATATATAGAAAATGTTACCTGGAATTATCTCTTAATTAGATTCTAAGCAGTTGGATGCGGCAGTCACCTCCCATCACCTCTCCGCGGGTGGACTCCAAATTGTAGAATCGACTGCATTTTTATGAACTCGCTGAGCATCACAAGCCGGGCGGCGTTGCTGCAGGCGTAGTGATCTCGCTCTAATCCATTTGATATTATTACTCACTTTATCTGATACAAAATAATTATAGATTTTACATAGTATTAAAATTCATTTGTAAAGGAAATCTCCGGCACGTTTGATGCATCTTTGTTGGACTGAAGCTTTTTTTTTTTGCTGAGCGGGATCTGTGATCTCAACGTCCTCCATAACAGAGAACGCACATTTATTTGCATGATCACGCTGGGTGTGTGTAATACTCCGGCTTTTGTAGAATATTTTACTTTAAATGTGCTGGCTTCTGAAATATTTAGAGATTACAGCTCAGGGGAAATTACAGTTTTTCTTTTATTTTTAACAGTCTCAGAAATCAATATCAGTGGTGGGAAAAGAGAGAGGTGAAAATTAATTTATTGTAAATTTAGACGAAATATTATTATTGACACATTATTACTATTATTTATTATTATCGTGTCATTTATTCGATGGCGCTTTACATGTGGAAAGGAAAATATAGAGTATTAACAGGTACAATAATCCATTCCTGACTAATACGAGTCAGCTAGTGATGAGCGAGTATGCTTGTTGCTCAGGTTTTCCCGAGCATGCTTGGGTGGTCTCTGAGTATTTTGGCGTGTTTGGAGATTTAGTTTGTGTTGACGCAGCTGCATGACTTGCGGCTGCTAGACAGCCTGAATACATGTGGGGATTCCCTAACAAACAGGCATTCCACACATGTATTCAGGCTGTCTAGCAGCCACAAATCATGCAGCTGCGTCAACACAAACTAAATCTCCGAGCACGCCAAAATGCTCAGAGAACACCCGAGCATGCTCGGGAAAACCTGAGCACCGAGCATACTCGCTCATCACTAGAGTCAGCGACTGGTAAAGGAGGAGAGAGGATCCTTCCCGAGAGGGCTCACGATCTATAAGGGATGGGTGAGGATACAGTAGGGGAGACAAATCGTATCTGCTGCAGAAGCTCTTTTACAGATTCCTGTTCACCACTGATTAATATAAAACATTGTCGGACATAACATGTATAATATGATGTTTTCCCAGTATTATACAATTACTCCAGACCCGACACCCCAAACTATATAGACGCCAGACTGGACACCCCTGTACACTGGCGGACACAGACATAATAGGACACCTGTGAAAGGACACTATTTGGGCCCTTTTCAGTCCAATAGTTCTTCATTATGCAAAATTCCACCTGCTTTGGAGGTAGAAATGTGCCCTCTTTCCTCTTTGGCCCCTGTTGCGCCAACGATATGTTCACTCCTGCCCCAATATATACAGACCCCAAATCACACTCTTCATCTATACAGACCAGACTGTACAGCTATACCGACCCCAGACATGAAATCACTAGCTCTACAGACCTTAGACTAGACATTCCAGTCTATACCGATGCCAGACCAGAATCTTCATCTAAGACTTTATATCAATTCATATCCAAGAAAGAGACTCTAGAAAGACTCAATGTGGAGGTGAAATATCGTGCACAATGTTGGGTGGAAATAATACTTAATTCAACTTTTTTTTTCTGGACTTTGGTGCTGTTGTATGTAGAACCCCTGAAAATACTGTACATGTATGCAATCCCAGACCAGACACTACAATAACATAGACTACAGACCAGATTCCACATATTCATGGCCCCCAAACCTCGCTCTACATATATAAAGACCCCTTACAGGACTCTAAGTCTATACACTATATATCCCTAGACCAAACTCTACATCTATAAATAAAGACCCAAACCACAGTCTCTATAGAAACAGCAAAATGGATCCTTCATCTAGAAATAGCAAGACCAGACTCTATATCTACACAGATCCCAAATCACGCTCAACATATTTAGAGACCCATGACCGGACCCTACATCTATACATTATACGAACCCCAGACCAGACTCCACATCTATACAGATCCCAGAATAGACTTTAAATAAGTAGAAACCCCAAACCAAGTTCTATATCTATAGATACCTCAGACTGCACCCTACATCTATAAAACCCCAGACCAGACATTGAATCAATATAGATCCCAGACCAGAGTCATCATCTATACAGTCCCCAGACCATACTCTACAGTCATAAAGACGTCATACCAGACCCTTTATCTGTACCAACCCCAGACAAGACTACATCTATACAGACCCATGACCAGACTCTACATCTATACAGATTCCACCAGACTCTCCAGCTCTAATGATGATAGACCAAAGTCTATATCTATTTATATGAGATACCTACTGTAGCTTCATGATGTAACCAGAGCTATTATTGCATATCCCCCTCTACACCACCCATCACATACAGTATAACACTTACTGTAACTAGTCAAGATGAACCGGTCATGGCCAATTTCAAAGGAAAGGTTCCCATGCACAATAGATTTTAGTAGACCATGTAATGTTATTGCAACTCTCCTCCGACACCCAATGTCAGGTGTCAAAGAAGATGAATCTACTTTTTTTACATCTGCTTTTGTTGCAGTGAGCTATGACACCAGCATACATTTCCTCTTAAGATAAAGAAGTCATTGCCGAAGTGTCTCAGCTCACCAGGGTTTACATGTGCATAGCGAGACTCGGAAGTGTTTTGGCCAAATGAGTGTTTGGCCAACATCTATCTAAAGTGTATATGAAACGTGAAAAATATGGAGAAAAAATATATGTTATTGGACTTTAGATCTAGGGTTTTCCAAAAGTAGACACCTTCCTTTTTGTGTCAATAGAAGATTTAGGATACGTTTCCCTAAAAAGGCAGATTATAGGCATGGGAACTTCCAGTAATGAGGAGTTAAGGTATAATGTAGATATGCCTACTTTCCTTCAACAGTGGGTGATTATAGCGCCAATTTTACAGGAAAAATCAATGGCCTCAATATTACCCCAGTATTGTGGCCACTTATAGGAGAGCAAGTGTTCCCACAGTTTGGACCCCAATGATTATATTGTAATAGATTAAAAAGGTTGTCCCCTACTTTTAGATGGATGACCTATTTCTAGGATCAGCCATCAATGTCTGATCGGTGGGGGTGCGACACCCGAAAACCCCACTAATCAGCTGTTCTCAGTGTCAGAGGTTGTTGGAAGTGCTCAGTTACGGAGCTGCTCTGATTACTGACAGTGGCCACAAGGTACGGCACATCCTCCTACAATTCATTTGAATAGGTGGTGGATGTGCAGTAATTGGCTGCGGCCACTATCAGTAAACAGAGCAGCTCTGTAGCTGAGCACTTCCAGCAACCGCCAACACAGGGGGCCGGGTGTTGTACCCACACATATGAGACATTGATGACCTATCCTAAGGATAGGTCATCATTATTAAAGTAGTGGACAACCTCTTTAATATAGTCCATCGTTTTGTAAGAGAGAACAGCCCCTTTAAGGGAATCTGTCACCCCTTTTTTCGAATATGAGCTGCCAGCACCGCCATCAGGCGCTTATCTACAGCATTCTGTAATAAGCCCCTGATGCAACCTGAAAGATAAGAAAAAAGAGTTAGATTATACTCACCCGGAGGGCGGTCTGGTCCGATGGGTGTCGCGGTCCGGTCCGTCACCTCCCATCTTCTAGTGATGATGTCCTCTTTCCTTCCTGTCATGGCTCCAGTGCAGGTGCACTGCTCTGCCCTGTTGAGGGCAGAGCAGAGTCCTGCAGTGCGCAGGCGCCGGACCTCTCCCATCACCTGCGCACTGCAGGACTCTGCTCTGCCCTCAACAGGGCAGAGCAGTGCGCCTGCACCAGAACCACGACAGGCAGCAAAGAAGAGGATGGCATCGTATGAAGATGGGAGGCGACGGACCGAACCGCGACACCCATTGGACCGGACCGGCCCCCCAGGTGAATATAATCTAACGCTTTTTTCTACTCTTTCAGGTTACATCGGGGGCTTATCTACAGCATTACAGAATGCTGTAGATAAGCCCCTGATGGCAGTGCCGGCAGCTCATATTCAAAAAAAAGGGTGACAGATTCCCTTTAAGCTTGGCTTTAGCTTATATGCATAAAGGGAGAAAAAGGTCCCAAGTAAGTAAAGTAAGAAAGTTTTTTTAAACCCACTTGAAGCTTAAATTAATTCCCAGGTGTACAATACGATAGGGTCTGGAAAACATGATGAATTAACAAAGAACCTTCTCTCCCGGAGGGATCACTTTTTTTCTCTCTCCCGTTACATTCCTTTTTGATCATTTCCTTGGCATAGACCATTTTTTTCTAGTTTAACATTTCTCCTATTGACCCTTTTGCTCATGTCACTGTAGCATGTCTAGTCTAGAGAAGGGAACAAGTCATCCTGATTTATGAGAAATCTTCTCAGCGGCCACAATGCAATGTAAAATGAGAAGCCATACAGAGCTAAGTATATTCTTCAATGGCATTATTAGCGCCAAGGTGACTTGTTCATAGACCCGGGAATCTTCAGTTATTATAACAGCCTGAGATGAATGCTTCTCTCAAAACGTTGACAAGACATCGAGTCCAAAACGTCCTCATTTTTCACAAACCGCATTTGCCTTTGAAAATATAAATACGCAGATTGATCTAATATATGTGGCAAAAACCCTGATAGATTCCGTCTTTCCATTATACGTTGTAATATATGTGTTGTGAAGTTATCTAACAAATGGGAACTTTAATAGTCTCTAGTATTTCATTTCATCCAAACGACGAAGAGATTTCCATATTACACCTTTCAAGCCTAGTGAGGCATGAGTGTTACTTTGTTATTAATGCTTGCTTGAGCTGACTTGGCATTTTATTACCTGATCTGCTTTCTTGTAGAAAGAACCTTTATGTAGATTATTTTGTAAGATATTTCTGGGTTTGCTGTTGAAAACTGTTTTTTGGAAAGTGTGACATTATGATTTATAAATATTTCATTTTTAAATCACGTATTCAAAAGGGATCTCTTATCAAAGTTTTATTTATTTATTTTATCCGCCTTCAGCTCGATCTCGAGCCATGGTGACTTGATGGATGAACTCTCTGTAGGACGATCGATCTTGTTCAAGCCTAGATAGATCCAACAAGGTCTTCTCCGCCATTATCTTGATTGCATCAATCCATTGGGTTAGAATCATAGAATCATAGAATCGCAGAGTTGGAAGGGAACTCCTGGGCCATCTTGTCCAACCCCCTGCTCAAAGCAGGATTCGCTAAATCATCCCAGTCAGATGTCTGTCCAGCCTCTGTTTGAAGACTTCTATTGAAGGAGAACTCATCACTTCTCGTGGCAGCCTGTTCCACTCATTGATCACTCTGTCAAAAAGTTTTTTCTAATATCTAATCTGTGTCTCCTCCCATTCAGTTTCATCCCATTGCTTCTAATCTTTCCTTGTGCAAATGAGAATAAAGATGATCCTTCTACAATGTGACAGCCCTTTAGATATTTGTAGACAGCTATTAAGTCTCCTCTCAGTCTTCTCTTTTGCAAACTAAACATTCCCAAATCCTGCAACCTTTCCTCATAAGACAGGGTTTGCAGACCGGTCACCATTCTGGTCGCTCTTTTCTGAACTTGCTCCAGTTTGTTGATGTCTTTTTTAAAATCTGGTGCCCAAAACTGGACACAATATTCCAGATGAGGTCTGACCAAAGAGGAATAGAGGGCAATAATGACTTCACGTGATCTAGACTGTATGCTTCTGTTAATACATCCTAGAATTGCATTTACTTTTTTGCTGCTGCATCACACTGTTGACTCATATTCAGTCTGTGATCTATTAGTATACCCAAGTCTTTTTCACATGTGCTGTCACTTAGAATCATAGAATTGTAGAGTTGGAAGGGACCTCCTGGGCCATCTGGTCCAACCCCCTGCTAAAAGCAGGATTCGCTAAATCATCCCAATCAGATGTCTGTCCAGCCTCTGTTTGAAGACTACCATTGAAGGAGAACTCACCACTTCTCGTGGCAGCCTGTTCCACTCATTGATCACTCTAACTGTCAAAAAGTTTTTTCTAATATCTAATCTGTGTCTCCTCCCATTCAGTTTCATCCCATTGCTCCTAGTCTTTCCTTGTGCAAATGAGAATAAAGTTGAGCCTTCTACAATGTGACAGCCCTTTAGATATTTGTATACAGCTATTAAGTCTCCTCTCAGTCTTCTCTTTTGCAGACTAAACATTCCCAAATCCTGCAACCTTTCCTCATAAGACAGGGTTTGCAGACCGGTCACCATTCTGGTCGCTCTTTTCTGAACTTGCTCCAGTTTGATGATGTCTTTTTTAAAATGTGGTGCCCAAAACTGGACACAATATTCCAGATGAGGTCTGACCAAAGAGGAGTAGAGGGAAATAATGACTTCACGTGATCTAGACTGTATGCTTCTGTTAATACATCCTAGAATTGCATTTGCCTTTTTTGCTGCTGCATCACACTGTTGACTCATATTCAGTCTGTGATCTATTAGTATACCCAAGTCTTTTTCACATGTGCTGTCACTTAGCTCTATTCCTCCCATTCTATATATGCTTTTTTCATTTTTATTGCCCAGATGTAGTACTTTGCATTTCTCCCTATTAAAAACCATTCTGTTAGTTGCTGCCCACTTCTCCAGTTTATTTAAATCTTTTTGAATCCTCTCTCTCTCTCTTCTCTATTATTAGCTATCCCTCCTAGCTTTGTGTCATCAGCAAATTTAATCAGTTTACCCTCAATTCCTTCATCTAAATCATTGATAAAGATGTTGAACAATACAGGGCCCAGGACAGAGCCCTGTGGTACCCCACTTGAGACATTCTTCCAACTGGATGTGCAGCCATTTACGGCCACCCTTTGGGTCCGATCACTAAGCCAGTTATGAATCCACCTAACAGTTGCCTTGTCCATTCCATACTTAGTCATTTTTTCAATAAGGATTGTATGAGAGACTTTGTCAAATGCTTTGCTGAAGTCAAGATATACTATATCTACAGCATTTCCTTGATCCACCCAATCAGTGATACCGTCATAGAAGGAAATTAAGTTAGTCTGACATGACTTATTAGTTACAAACCCATGCTGACTCTGTTTAATCACTTCATTCTTATCCAGGTATTGACATACATGTTGTTTAATAATTTGTTCAAAGATCTTTCCTGGTATAGAAGTCAGACTCACCAGCCTATAGTTGCCTGGGTCCACCTTCTTCCCCTTTTTGAAGATAGGAACAACATTTGCTCTTCTCCAGTCTTCTGGCACTTCTCCTGTTCTCCAAGAATTTTCAAAGATTGTGGAGAGGGGTTCAAAAATTTCTTCTGCTATCTCCTTCAGTACTCTGGGGTGTAATTCATCTGGTCCTGGAGACTTGAATTCATTTAGGTTAGCTAAGTGTTTCCTCACTATCTTTCTGTTTATAGATATCCTGGATTCTTCTATTCCCTTAATAGGACAGTGAATAACAGTTGATGTTACATTTCCTTTCTGAGAGAAAACAGATGCAAAATAGGAATTTAAAAGTTCAGCCTTCTCAACATCCTGTCTTACCATTTCATCATTTTCATCCTGTAAAAATCCTATAGCATCTTTGACTTTTCTTTTACTTTTGACATATCCCCAAAATCCTTTATTATTGCATTTGACATCTCTTGCAAGCCTCAATTCATTTTCAGCTTTAGCTAATCTGATTTGTGCCCTGCAGGTTCTGCAGACAGCATTATATTCTTCTTTAGATATGCCTCCCTCTTTCCATTTTATAAACATTTTTTTCTTCCTTTTTAGCATGTGCTTAAGTTCTGTGTTCATCCATCCTGGTTTCCTTAAATGCTTCCTATTCTTCCCTCTTTTCGGAATTGTTAACAACTGTGCTTTGAGAATTTCATTTTTCAAGATTTCCCATCCTTCCTGGACATTTTTGTCTTTAAGGATATCCAGCCATTGGATCCCTCCAATTCTCTTTCTGAATCCCTTAAAATCTGCCTTTCTGAAATCTAACCTTGACGTCTGAGTCTTCACAGGTCTTCCGCCTCTAGTTATCCAAAATTCTAAAATAGCATGGTCGCTACCTCTTAGGGTCCCAGCCACTTTTACCTCCTCAACCATTTCCTCCCTGTTTATAAGGATTAGATCCAAGGTAGCAGTTCCCCTTGTTTTCTCCCTTACCTTTTGGGAGATAAAGTTGTCAGCAAGAGAGGATAAGAATTTCCTTGACCTGTTAGTTTTGCCTGAGAGAGATTCCCAACAAATGTCTGGATAGTTGAAATCTCCCATGACAACTATGTCATATTTTTTGGAGAACTTGGCCATTTGATGCATAAAGAGTTCATCCATATCTTCAGCTTGCACAGGCAGTCTGTAGTAAATGCCTACAATGGTGTCCTTTCCATTGTTCTGTCCTTGTATTCTTACCCAAACAGTTTCCACAGAACTCCCAGTCTCTGAAGCTTCAATCTCTGTGCAGATATACGCGTTTCTAACATACAATGCGACACCTCCTCCTCGTTTATCAAGTCTGTTTCTTGCAAATAAGTTGTATCCTTCTAGTCTTGTATTCCAATCAAGTGTATTGTCCCACCAAGTTTCAGTGATTCCAATGACATCATATTTATTTTCCTGTGTTAGTAGTTCCAATTCTTAGCCCTATTCCTCCCATTCTGTATATGCTTTTTTCATATTTATTGCCCAGATGTAGTACTTTGCATTTTTCCCTGTTAAAAACCATTCTGTTAGTTGCTTCCCACTGCTTCAGTTTATTTATATCTTTTTGAATCCTCTCTCTCTCTTCTCTAGTATTAGCTATCCCTCCTAGCTTTGTGTCATCAGCAAATTTAATCATTTTACCCTCAATTCCTTCATCTAAATCGTTGATAAAGATGTTGAACAATACAGGGCCCAGGACAGAGCCCTGTGGTACCCCACTTGAGACATTCTTCCAACTGGATGTGCAGCCATTTACGACCACTCTTTGGGTCCGATCACTAAGCCAGTTATGAATCCACCTAACAGTTGCCTTGTCCATTCCATACTTAGTCATTTTTTCAATAAGGATTGTATGAGATACTTTGTCAAATGCTTTGCTGAAGTCAAGATATACTATATCTACAGCTTCTTCCTCTTCGCCTTCTTCCTTCTTTTCTTCTGAACATTATGTCCTTCTCCAGTTATTACTCTCTTCGTTTGATGTGTCCAAAGTAAGCAACTCGTACTTAGAGGATTCTTGCTTCCAGTGACAACTTGAGTTCTTCCAAAATTGATTTGCTTGTTCTTTTTGCCATCCATGATGGTATTGATAACATCCTTCTCCAGCACCACATTTTGTCAATACTTTTAACTTGTTTTGTCTGCAGCAAGTTGGGATGCTGTTACGTATGGCATACTGCTAATTTTGCCAGAGGAGGCCATGGAGTTTGGGAATACTTAGTCTTGCATGTAAGAATGTGCTACATTTTTGCCAATTCGGGATCTGCTCTTACGAAGTGCTAAACGATTTAGGCTTGTAGAATGAGTCAAATTGAGGATCCTCTATTATAATATATAAAACTGGTATGGAAGCTGAAATGAATAAGGCTAATGAACAGAAACGTGTCAATAGCCTGGTAAATAATTCAGTCTCTAATAGTAATGAAGTGACTCTGCTGACTCTGCACCAGTTTACACAGCCAAGCTAAAATATATAAATAGGACCAATTATGAATGTCCAAGTGACTTGTATCAAAATTGCTATAGTATATAAGTTTTTTATATGGATGGTCACAAAAAATGAATGTAAAAAAACATATATTAATAATAAAATACTAGTAATTATTTTCTCATTAATATACAATACCATTAAAAGGTTAAAGTAGCCCGTACAATTTAAATGTCCTTATTGCTTGAAATTTTAGCAATTTAGGCATAGTTGCCTAAATGTTGAGGTACCATATGGTATGTATACAGATGTCACGGTGAAATTTTGTAAAGGCGCAGCAGTAAAATAAGAAAGGAAAATATTTCAAGACCAAAGACCAATTTGAGATGATATAAATCAAGATAAGACGTATCCCTTCTCTATGTCGTACATATCTCAAACTTTCCAAGTATGAGATAAATGTCAGAGCAATTTATGATTTTGGTTTATGCTGCTTTTGGGGAGGATATTAAAGGGAAAGGGCAGAGAATTAATTACTATGGTCAGAGTCTACAATGCTAAATGTAGCAGTGTGACATTACTGCCAGACTGGAAGAAGAAGAAGAAGAAAGGGAAAGAGCATTGTGACGTATCCCTCTTTGTGTGTCCTTTTGCTCACAGTCAGTGGCTTCTTCAATAAGATCTATGATCTACAAAAAGATAGGAACGTTCTTAAGTCTATCAAAAACGGTAGCGGTCAGGTGAAGAATTTTATTTAAAGCGACGGTACGTCCTACGGTGTATCAATGTTAATGCGCAGCAATATTTCAATGTAGATGATTCACTTGTTTATCAGGACTTGGCATAACTTGATTTTTGGTTACGTTTTGTTCTCTTGATCATAAACAAAGTCAAAGCTATTTGCATTTTTAGTCTCTGCTAGTGACTACTTTATAACTTTTCACCTTAGACTTATGCAAATCAGATATAGCTCAGAAAAAAAAAACAATCTACCAAATACCACCTAGGAATGCCACCTATCCTGTAAGTCAACGACCAACCTTTCAATGAACCAAGTTACATATATAGGGATAAATACTGACCTAGAACTAAATCTAAAGAGACAGCATGTTTGGGGGTATTTGCCCTTCATTAGTGCAAAGCAGATTGTGTTTGCGACTCTCTGGAGAGGGGAACTACTGGTTCTGATCAAAGGGTTATTCCCTTAATAGTAGGTTATCCTCCATTCTTAGGACAGAGGATAAACTACTGATCATTGGTGGTCTTACCTCCTGACTACTGGGATCCTTTGAGAACTCGAGAATGGGGCTCTGCATATACTCATTGAACTTGGATTGATCAATGATGGAGTATCTTGAATAGGGCAGTCCATTCATTGTCTTTGGAGCTGCCCCAGAAAGCCAAATACAGGACTCAGCAATCCCATAGACAAGAATGGAGCAGAGGATAATGCTCTCCACCATTCCATTTAAGTCGGGCATTTATGGAGCCTGATTTCCTAGATCCAGAGCTCCACATTTTGGGTTGCAGTGATTCCAAGGAGTCGGACTTCCAGGAATTAGTAAGTTATCTCATCTTAGTGTCAGAGAAGCATTGCACGGTGAATAAGCCTCCTTACCAGGGCCGGTATGTCACTCTCCGCAAGGAGAAACGTTACCGCTTAGACCTCAGTCCAGAGCCTCGCAATATCTAAATCAGTTCTCACGCTTTGCACTGATGAGGGCCAATAGCCCCAAACACCGTGTCTGTAAATTGAGATTCTGACTTGGCTTTTATCCTAAGTCATATTGCAAGACTAGTTAAAGGATCGAATGTGACGTGTAGGATCGCTACTACCAACAGGTGGCGCTATAGAGTTCAAGTCGTCTTCGTCTCTAAGGAGGTAATTTGCCCATCTTAGAATTAGGAGATAACTTACTATCTAGGAATTTGAGGTAGAGTCTCACAAACAATGTTCTATGGGAGAAAAGTATGCAAATTAGCTGTCCTGCAAAATGTCTTAAACTATCTCTCAAATACTAAGAATGTGAGGAAGCTAGGCTACGAGTCAATGACTAACAATTTAACAAAATAAAATTCATAACTGACTTGATAAAGAGATATTTTAAAGGGAATCTATCAGTAGATTTTTTAAGCGCAGCATTACTTAGGGGCTGAGACCTAAACTCCAGCGATGTATCACTTACTGGGAAGCTTGCTGTCATTTTGATACAATGACTGCTTTCCCTATGGCAGATCTAGCAGTGCTCAGAATGCTGAGCCTTTTATAACTCTGCCCACACCACTGATTGACAGCTTTTTGTGTTCGTTTTTTATTGACAGAAAGCTGTCAATCAGTGGTGGGGATGTGGTTGGACCAGGAAGCACAAGGCACCTAGTCCTGTTGTGATAATCTCCTGCTGATAAAACACTGATTCTGTTGAAACAGCAACACACAGCCTAGTAAGTGATGCATTGCTAAAAAGAGGGTCTCAGCCCATACATTATGCTGTTCTTAAATTACATAGCAAGAAGCTACTGACAGATTCCCTGTCTTATGAACACTACTTTGCTTATTTTTGTATTAAGGGATCTAGTTGGACATGATACAACAATAAACAGAGGGTCTGATAGAAAACACTTTAATTTATTTTTTATGCTTTGCTCATATAACGCTATTAGATTCCCCAGTGCTTTTAGACATTATCATCACTTTCCGCTATGGGGCTCAGAATCGAGATTCCCTATCACTATGTCTTTGGAATGTGGGAGGAAACTGGAGAATCTGGAGGAAACCCACGCAAGCACTGGGGAGAACATACAAATTTCTTGCAGATGTTGTTCCTGGTGGTATTTGAACCCAGGATCCCAGTGCTGCAAAGCAACAGTGCTAACCACTGAGCCACCGTACTAACCACTGAGCCACCATACAGTGCTAACCACTGAGCCACCATGCTGCCCCACTTTGCTATAACTCGGTACGGATCCACAATACACTCCTGTATATGAGATGGTAGGCAGTGCCACATGTTCAGATCCTGTGGACCAGCTCATAGATTAATAATATATCAAATGAAGTATATACCTAAAGACATAAGTAAACATAGTATTAGTCTTTCTTGCTAAGAAAGTTAGTTCTATTTTTTTATTTTTTTACTTATTTTTTCTTCTCTTTTAATTCACATTTAATTTTTGAAATCTTCTCATTTTTTTTCTTTCAATTCACAATTTGGAATAGCTGTTTGTGATTTTTTCGTGACAGTTAAATGTACAAAATCCATCTCTTTTGTATCTCATGTCATTTTTTTTTTACTTGTTTTGTTCCTTTAATTTTTACAAATCTCATCCTATACTGTCTAATAACAGTTGTTGAGCTCGCAAGAAAGGTGTCGAGAGTCAGCAATTATTTTTTTGTTCCCTTTATCTTTAGGGTTTTCCTTTTTTTCCCCGTTTTTAAGTCACTTTGTACATTACTTTTGGCAGCTGTCACAATGTAATCGCCTTGTTACAGTGTAGGAGGGAGGAAGATGCGTCCAAGAAAATAATACCCCATTAACTTTCTCGCTGGTTGTGTATTGTTGCGATGTAATGTAAAATGCACTGATTGTACCGTGATGGATCGTGCATTTACTGACAACTTACTTTACATTTCATATATGATGCAAATATATTTTTTACGACATAAATTTTAATACAGGTTTTTTTTATCACACTTTCACATTTTGATTAAAAATGGCATGACTTTTTTTTTTGTCGCCACTTTTGTTTGCACTTCGGGGCGCTTTTCTTTTGGATATCTCAAGTTGATGATGCTCATTTTAGGGCTGCACATCTGAATTTTTTACTTACATGGACTGTTGAAAACTGTATTAATCTTTAATATGATTGTGATTGACTCGTCATGTGATCATTGCCAAGTTTATACAGGATATTTATCGAAATTCATTCTGATGATCAGCAAACGTAAAAGACCCTCTCTTCTGGACGTTTATATTATATCATGATATTATATTATACTATATCCATATATTACATGGAAAATCATTAGTTCTAATATACTAATATAATGTCTCATGCCATCTGTAGGCAATTGTGATTACCGTATTTTTCAGGCTGTAAGACAAACTTTTTTCCAACCAAATTTAGGGCGAATATGGGGGATGCGTCTTATAGTCTCAATGTGGCTCTCCGAGGGGGTTGCAGTCATGGTGAAGCAGAATCACAGGAGATTGATTTGAGGAAAATGGTTGCTTAGGCAGATTAAGATCTCGGCCGGGCTGACATGCCAGCCGGCGTATGCGCCGCCTCCGACTGCCCACAGCTTCAGGAAAATGGCCAAGAGGAAAGCAATGCACTCTGCGCTGTCTCACCTCCGACATTGGGCCTACAGCATTGCACCACTGGGGCACCCACTTCACCCACCAAGGGTCCGCAGCATTGCCCCACTTCTACTGCCTCTGGCCTCCCGAGGAAGGGACCATGCCTCCTGTGACCCTGCTCCACTGGGGGAGCTCTTCGGGGGTTTGCGGTCATGGTGAAGCGGAATCATATGAGATTGGCTTGAGGAAAATGGCTGCTGGAGGCGGCGCTTGTGCAGAATAAGATCTCGGCCGGGCTGAGATGGCAGCCGGCGCATGCGCTGCCTCCGACGGCCCATGGCTTCAGGAAAATGGCCACCAGGAAAGCAATGCATTCTGTGCTGCCTCACCTCCGACTTTGGGCCTACAGCATCGCACCGCTGGGGCACCCACTTCTCCCACCCAGGGCCTGCATCATTGCCCCACTTCTGCCACCGCCAGCCTCCTGAGGAAGGGACCATGCCTCCTGTGACCCCGCTCCACCACCGCCGCCTCCCAGGTAAGATACCTTAAATTTAGACCATAAGGCAGACCCCAATTTTATAAAAAGTCTTTTTTTTCCCACCCCAAATTTGGGGTGTGTCTTATGGTCCGGTGCATATAGGGCCGGGGTCACACTAGAGAGGAATACGGACGAGTGAGAGGCGTTAAAAGCACACATTACACACAGACAAATGATTCTCTATTGGGCAGCTCCCAACAGCCGTATATTTCTCATCCGTATTCTGCGGTCCGTGCCGATCGCAGCATGCTGCGATTGTCAGCGTTCTACGCCCGTAGTACGCCAATGAAAGTCTATGTGTGCGCTAAAAATACGCATTACACACGGACAACACATGTGACTTGCGAGAAATACGCACCCGGTGTCTTTTAGAAAAGCCGGCAATTCAGTGCGCTATACAGTAAACTCACACTGACAGGCTTAATAAAGAAACGAAAGAATAGATACATACACATAGAATACATATATATATATATATATACACATACATGTCATTGTGACAAATTGTGACAAACATATATATATATTTATATTTCACAAAGTTCTTCATCGCAGAATAGCCGCTAATTCAATTGTCGGCTTCTGTCAAATCATTCCCCAACCCGACATGAAATGACACATGGTTTACATTCAGTAAAGCATTTCATTTCATGTTTTTTTATATGTCCCTGACTAATAATTAGATGAGGGTTTGTGTGCAAAATTTTGAAGGTGTAGTTGTTATTTTAAGGGGTTAATTCGTTGTAAAAAAATGTGTGGGCTTCCGCTGTAATTTGTCAACCAGAGAGGTTAAGCAGGTGAGTGAGGGCAGCTTTTAATAGCCATGAAAGGAACCATTGTTTTTGGCCCCCAGCTACAAAAATCTGCCCAAGACACCCCAGAAATGGCGCATCTATAAGATGTGCTAATTCTGGCACTTATCCTCTCTATTCCCATTGCCTTGTAGTGGTGGTGGATGGGTTAATATAACAAAGGGTTAATGTCACCATTCGATTGTAAGGTGACATTAAGCCGATTAATAATGGAGAGGTGTCAATAAGACTGTGATCCATTATTAACCCTATACTAAGAAACGGTTAAAAACAACACACAGACATTAATTAAAAAGTCATTTAATGAAATAAATACCCCAAGTTTTTGACAAACTTTTATTAGTCTGGTAATCCCAAAAAAACCATGACCTGCAAAAAAAACCCCATAAAAAATCACCAATATCTCCGCTGTTCAGTCATGTCCCACGCTGCAATCCATCAGAAGGGGTTAAATAGTTTACACTGAGGATCGGTGCTAATGCGACCAGCCCCACTGTAAACTACTACTTAATGAATTGATTCAGCTTTGTGCAGCCTCAATGGCTGCCTGTAGATGATCTAATTACCGTGGGAAAGTTTCTGACTTTTTTCCCATGATCATTAGTTCATTCACAGATCAGCCGGGGGACTCCCGCTGACGTCACTGAGGCTGCAGGGAGTCCCTGGCTGATCTGTGAATGAACTAATGACCGTGGGAAAAAGTCAGAAACTTTCCCACGGTAATTAGATAAAAGGATATTGGTGATTTTTTATGTTTTTTTTTGCAGGTCATGGTTTTTTGGGGATTACCAGACTAATAAAAATTTGTCAAAAACTTGGGGTATTTATTTCATTAAATGACTTTTTAATTAATGTTTGTGTGTTGTTTTTAACCCTTTCTTAGTATAGGGTTAATAATGGCTCGGTGTCTTATTGACACCTCTCCATTATTAATCGGCTTAATGTCACCTTACAATTGAATGGTGACAATAACCCTTTGATATATTAACCCATTCACCACCACTACAGGGCAATGGGAACAGAGAGGATAAGTGCCAGAATTGGCACATCTTATAGATGCACCTTTTCTGGGGTGTCTGGGGGCAGATATTTGTAGCAGGGGGGAGCCAAAAATAATGGTCCCTTTCATGGCTATTAAAATCTGCCCTCACTCACCTGCTTAACCTCTCTGGTTGACAAATTACAGCGGAAGCCCACACATTTTTTTACAACGAATTAACCCCTTAAAATAACAACTACACCTCCAAAATTTTGCACACAAACCCTCATCTAATTATTAGTCAGGGACATATAAAAAAAACATGAAATGAAATGGTTTACTGAATGTAAACCATGTGTCATTTCATGTCGGGTTGGGGAATGATTTGATAGAAGCCGGCAATTTATTTAGCGGCTATTCTGCTATGAAGAACTCTATGAAATATAAATATATATATATGTTTGTCTCAATGACTTGTGTGTGTATATATATATATATATATATATATATATACAGTGGGGCAAAAAAGTATTTAGTCAGTCAGCAATAGTGCAAGTTCCACCACTTAAAAAGATGAGAGGCGTCTGTAATTTACATCATAGGTAGACCTCAACTATGGGAGACAAACTGAGAAAAAAAAATCCAGAAAATCACATTGTCTGTTATTTTTTCATTTTATTTGCATATTATGGTGGAAGATAAGTATTTGGTCATAAACAAGCAATCAAGATTTCTGGCTCTCACAGACCTGTAAGGCCTCTTTCACACATCCGGTTTGTGCCGTCAGGCACAATCCG
Source organism: Dendrobates tinctorius (assembly GCF_039654945.1). NCBI lineage: Eukaryota > Metazoa > Chordata > Amphibia > Anura > Dendrobatidae > Dendrobates > Dendrobates tinctorius. The sequence goes on along the minus strand of NW_027361810.1, from coordinate 18,400,472 downwards.
GCATGTGTGTAAAAAAACGGATCCGTTTTTTTTTACCGTCGGATGCGTTTTTTTGTCATTGAGAAGCACATGCGCCGGATCGCGCCGCATGTGCTTCCGTTTGTTCCGGTTTTTACCGGATCCGGCTGAATTCCTCTGTCCGGCGGCCGGACAGGACGGGTGCTGCAGCGTTTTTTTGTCCGGCGAAAAAAGCCGGACATGGACGTATGCGGCCCTTCCGGCTCTGCGGGACAATGTTTCTCAATGGCACATTCCGGCCGCCGGATCAGACTTCTACCTGATCCGGCCACCGCATGCACGGTTTTACCCTGTGCGCATGCCCGGATATCTCTCTCTCTCTCTTTAACCCGTTCTCTCTCTCTCATACCCCGGTCTCTCTCTCTTTCATGCCCCGTTCTCTCTCTCTCTCTTTCATACCCGTTCTCTCTCTCTCTCTTTCATGCCCCGTTCTCTCTCTCTCTTTCATACCCTGTTCTCTCTCTCTTTCATACCACGTTCTCTCTCTTTTTCATACCCCGTTCACCGGCTCCTGGATCCTTTTCTTCCCTGGTGACCCCTTTGCAACATAGCCGTGTCAGGCGCCGTAAGATGCGCCGCATATACTTCCGGTCCCTCCGTTCACGGCTGGATCCGGCACTCCATCTTTTTGCCGCATGGCGCCGGAATGCCACCGACGGACATGTGAAAGTAGCCTAACTTCTTCTTTAAGAGTCTCCTCTTTCCTCCACTCATTACCTGTAGTAATGGCACCTGTTTAAACTTGTTATCAGTATAAAAAGACACCTGTGCACACCCTCAAACAGTCTGACTCCAAACTCCACTATGGTGAAGACTAGAGTTGAGCGAAACGGGTCGAACAATTTCAAAAGTCGCCGACTTTTGGCAAAGTCGGGTTTCATGAAACGAAACCCGACCCTAGGATGAGGTCGGCCACGAGGTCGGCGACTTACGCGCCAAAGTCGCGTTTCAAAAGTTTGTTTTGCGCTCTTTTTCAGCCAATCAGGATCCACGGACACTGTGGGCAACGTGATGACATAGGCAGGGGTCACCCCCATCTTTCAGAAGGGCATGCAAGTGATTGGCTTGCTTTGGTGGGCGTCACAGGGGGTATAAAAGGGCGTGCACGCCGACCACCATCTTACTTCTGCCGATCTCAGTATAGGGAGAGGTTGCTGCTGATTCTGTAGGGAGAGCGTTAGGCAGGGAAGAAGACAAAAAAACTGCTTCTGCTGCTAGCGATTTGGCCTGCACAACACACCAGTCACTGTGTGTGCAGTGCAAGGGGAGGCTATATAGTGGTGTATCAGTGGTGTTGGTTGTTGGGCTGCCTTCTAAGGCTTCCTGACATTCCTGCATTGCTGTTTACCCACTGCTCCGCAAACTGCTTTTTTAAAAGCTCAGATATTCATTGGGCCTCACACAATCCAAAAGTGTCCAGTGTCCAAAAGTGTGTGCAGAGATTCAAAATCTCCCTTATCCTCTAGTCACTTTGGTCACAGCTGTGCCATCGAGCCTGTCACATAGCGCTCAGATATTCATTGGGCCTCACACAATCCAAAAGTGTCCAGTGTCCAAAAGTGTGTGCAGATTCAAAATCTCCCTTATCCTCTAGTCACTTTGGTCACAGCTGTGCCATCGAGCCTGTCACATAGCGCTCAGATATTCATTGGGCCTCACACAATCCAAAAGTGCCCAGTGTCCAAAAGTGTGTGCAGAGATTCAAAATCTCCCTTATCCTCTAGTCACTTTGGTCACAGCTGTGCCATCGAGCCTGTGACATAGCGCTCAGATATTCATTGGGCCTCACACAATCCAAAAGTGTCCAGTGTCCAAAAGTGTGTGCAGAGATTCAAAATCTCCCTTATCCTCTAGTCACTTTGGTCACAGCTGTGCCATCGAGCCTGTCACATAGCGCTCAGATATTCATTGGGCCTCACACAATCCAAAAGTGCCCAGTGTCCAAAAGTGTGTGCAGAGATTCAAAATCTCCCTTATCCTCTAGTCACTTTGGTCACAGCTGTGCCATCGAGCCTGTGACATAGCGCTCAGATATTCATTGGGCCTCACACAATCCAAAAGTGTCCAGTGTCCAAAAGTGTGTGCAGAGATTCAAAATCTCCCTTATCCTCTAGTCACTTTGGACACAGCTGTGCCATCGAGCCTGTGGCATAGCGCTCAGATATCAGTGGGCCTCACACAATCCAAAAGTGTCCAGTGTCCAAAAGTGTGTGCATAGATTCAAAATCTCCCTTATCCTCTAGTCACTTTGGTCACAGCTGTGCCATCGAGCCTGTCACATAGCGCTCAGATATCAGTGGGCCTCACACAATCCAAAAGTGTCCAGTGTCCAAAAGTGTGTGCAGAGATTCAAAATCTCCCTTATCCTCTAGTCACTTTGGTCACAGCTGTGCCATCGAGCCTGTCACATAGCGCTCAGATATTCATTGGGCCTCACACAATCCAAAAGTGTCCAGTGTCCAAAAGTGTGTGCAGAGATTCAAAATCTCCCTTATCCTCTAGTCACTTTGGTCACAGCTGTGCCATCGAGCCTGTGACATAGCGCTCAGATGTCAGTGGGCCTCACACAATCCAAAAGTGTCCTGTGTCCAAAAGTGTGTGCAGAGTTTCAAAATCTCCCTTATCCTCTAGTCACTTTGGTCACAGCTGTGCCATCGAGCCTGTCACATAGCGCTCAGATATTCATTGGGCCTCACACAATCCAAAAGTGTCCAGTGTCCAAAAGTGTGTGCAGAGATTCAAAATCTCCCTTATCCTCTAGTCACTTTGGTCACAGCTGTGCCATCGAGCCTGTCACATAGCGCTCAGATATTCATTGGGCCTCACACAATCCAAAAGTGTCCAGTGTCCAAAAGTGTGTGCAGAGATTCAAAATCTCCCTTATCCTCTAGTCACTTTGGATACAGCTGTGCCATCGAGCCTGTGGCATAGCGCTCAGATATCAGTGGGCCTCACACAATCCAAAAGTGTCCAGTGTCCAAAAGTGTGTGCATAGATTCAAAATCTCCCTTATCCTCTAGTCACTTTGGTCACAGCTGTGCCATCGAGCCTGTCACATAGCGCTCAGATATCAGTGGGCCTCACACAATCCAAAAGTGTCCAGTGTCCAAAAGTGTGTGCAGAGATTCAAAATCTCCCTTATCCTCTAGTCACTTTGGTCACAGCTGTGCCATCGAGCCTGTCACATAGCGCTCAGATATCAGTGGGTCTCACACAATCCAAAAGTGTCCAGTGTCCAAAAGTGTGTGCAGAGATTCAAAATCTCCCTTATCCTCTAGTCACTTTGGTCACAGCTGTGCCATCGAGCCTGTCACATAGCGCTCAGATATTCATTGGGCCTCACACAATCCAAAAGTGTCCAGTGTCCAAAAGTGTGTGCAGAGATTCAAAATCTCCCTTATCCTCTAGTCACTTTGGTCACAGCTGTGCCATCGAGCCTGTGACATAGCGCTCAGATGTCAGTGGGCCTCACACAATCCAAAAGTGTCCTGTGTCCAAAAGTGTGTGCAGAGATTCAAAATCTCCCTTATCCTCTAGTCACTTTGGTCACAGCTGTGCCATCGAGCCTGTCACATAGCGCTCAGATATTCATTGGGCCTCACACAATCCAAAAGTGTCCAGTGTCCAAAAGTGTGTGCAGAGATTCAAAATCTCCCTTATCCTCTAGTCACTTTGGTCACAGCTGTGCCATCGAGCCTGTCACGTAGCGCTCAGATATTCATTGGGCCTCACACAATCCAAAAGTGTCCAGTGTCCAAAAGTGTGTGCAGAGATTCAAAATCTCCCTTATCCTCTAGTCACTTTGGTCACAGCTGTGCCATCGAGCCTGTGACATAGCGCTCAGATATCAGTGGGCCTCACACAATCCAAAAGTGTCCAGTGTCCAAAAGTGTGTGCAGAGATTCAAAATCTCCCTTATCCTCTAGTCACTTTGGTCACAGCTGTGCCATCGAGCCTGTCACATAGCGCTCAGATATTCATTGGGCCTCACACAATCCAAAAGTGTCCAGTGTCCAAAAGTGTGTGCAGAGATTCAAAATCTCCCTTATCCTCTAGTCACTTTGGTCACAGCTGTGCCATCGAGCCTGTCACATAGCGCTCAGATATTCATTGGGCCTCACACAATCCAAAAGTGTCCAAAAGTGTGTGCAGAGATTCAAAATCTCCCTTATCCTCTAGTCACTTTGGTCACAGCTGTGCCATCGAGCCTGTCACATAGCGCTCAGATATCAGTGGGTCTCACACAATCCAAAAGTGTCCAGTGTCCAAAAGTGTGTGCAGAGATTCAAAATCTCCCTTATCCTCTAGTCACTTTGGTCACAGCTGTGCCATCGAGCCTGTCACATAGCGCTCAGATATTCATTGGGCCTCACACAATCCAAAAGTGTCCAGTGTCCAAAAGTGTGTGCAGAGATTCAAAATCTCCCTTATCCTCTAGTCACTTTGGTCACAGCTGTGCCATCGAGCCTGTGACATAGCGCTCAGATGTCAGTGGGCCTCACACAATCCAAAAGTGTCCTGTGTCCAAAAGTGTGTGCAGAGATTCAAAATCTCCCTTATCCTCTAGTCACTTTGGTCACAGCTGTGCCATCGAGCCTGTCACATAGCGCTCAGATATTCATTGGGCCTCACACAATCCAAAAGTGTCCAGTGTCCAAAAGTGTGTGCAGAGATTCAAAATCTCCCTTATCCTCTAGTCACTTTGGTCACAGCTGTGCCATCGAGCCTGTCACATAGCGCTCAGATATTCATTGGGCCTCACACAATCCAAAAGTGTCCAAAAGTGTGTGCAGAGATTCAAAATCTCCCTTATCCTCTAGTCACTTTGGTCACAGCTGTGCCATCGAGCCTGTGACATAGCGCTCAGATATCAGTGGGCCTCACACAATCCAAAAGTGTCCAGTGTCCAAAAGTGTGTGCAGAGATTCAAAATCTCCCTTATCCTCTAGTCACTTTGGTCACAGCTGTGCCATCGAGCCTGTCACATAGCGCTCAGATATCAGTGGGCCTCACACAATCCAAAAGTGTCCAGTGTCCACAAGTGTCTGCAGAAATTCAAAATCTCCCCTGTCCTATAGACACCTTGTACCTTGTTTTACATTACTATATAGTTTGTTGGATTTTGTCTACATTTCTACCAAAAATGAGGAAGGCTGGTGGAAGAGGCCGTGGAATTGGGCGGGGGTTGGCAGCTGGTAATGATGGTGTTGGTGGTGGATCTGATGGTATTGGCAAGAGCAAAATAGGACCGAATGCAGGAGGTGTTGAGCCTGCGTCATCGTCTGGCTACATAAGGCCTCGAACGCTTAGTTTTCTAGGAGTTGGCAAACCGCTTTTAAAGCCAGAGCATCAGGAAAAAGTTTTGTCTTACATTGCTGACTCAGCCTCCAGCTCTATCGCCTCCTCTTCTTCAGTTGTAAAAAGTAAAAGCACTGAGTCGTCATTGGAGGCTCATGTTCATGAACCACACCTTTCCTTGTGTCCTTCACCCCAACCAAGATTGAAGGATGACGCAGGCCATACTACTGATTACTCCATGGAGCTGTTTTCACATACCATGCCTGGATTATCAAGTCAAATGGTGAATTACCCAGGCCAAGATGAATCTGACATGGAGTGCACTGATGCACAGCCGCTGATGGATGATTCTGCTGGTACATTCACTCAGAGCACTACATTGTCCTCGCAGTGTACAGAGCCAGATTCTGACCCTGATGAGACTCAGGTGCCCCTTTCCGCACACTATACCACCATACACGGTGACACAGAGGAAGGTGCACATGACATAGAAGAGGAGGTGATGGATGACCCAGTTGTTGACCCAGATTGGCATCCATTGGGGGAAGAGGGTGCTGCTTCCAATAGCTCAGATGAGGAGCATCCACAGCAGACATTGACATCGCAACAGCTGTTATCTGGCAGGCCCGTAGCACTCCAAAGACAGGTTCCAAACATCAAAAGAGTTGCTGGACAGCTTGTCCAGAGGGTCAAAAGATCACAGCGTGCTAGGCCGCAAAATGTCTGCCAAAGTAGGAAGAGTGCAGTGTGGCACTTTTTTGAACAAAATCCTCATGATCAGGCCAAGGTTATCTGTAAGAAGTGCGCAAAGACCTTTAGCCGAGGGAAAAATCTGAAAAATTTGAATACCAGTTGCATGCTTAGACATTTAACCAGCATGCACTTGCAAGCGTGGACACAACACCAAACCTCAAGTGCCACATGTGCAACTGATCACAACGAAGGTAGTCAGCAACGCTACATTGTTTCCCCCACTGTAAGCCCACCGGTTAGCACAGCAGCAAATGTTGAGGTGTCGTTGCAAGGCCACAGCAGTCAGGGAATCCCACTGTTATATCAACGAAAGACTGATTCTAGGCCATCAGAAAGAACACCAACTCCATCACCATCATCAACCCTCTCTCAGTCTGCCCTGTCCACCGCTACTTCCACCATATGCAGCTCTCAAGTCCAGCTCACCCTCCCAGACACTATGAGTAGGTCAAGAAAGTACTCAGTCTCTCATCCACGTACACTGGGTTTGAACGCCCACATTGCCAAACTAATCTCGTTTGAGATGATGCCCTTTCGGTTGGTGGAAAGCACAGCTTTCCGCGAACTCATGGCCTATGCAGTACCACGCTATGACCTACCCAGTCGCCACTTCTTCTCTCGCAAAGCCATCCCAGCCCTCCACCATCATGTGAAAGACCGCATTGTCCATGCACTCAAGCAGTCAGTGAGCGGAAAGGTGCACCTCACAACTGATGCATGGTCCAGTCGGCATGGCCAGGGCCGTTACGTGTCCATCACTGCGCACTGGGTTAATGTGGTGGATGCAGGGTCCACAGGGGACAGCGGTGGTGGGACAGTGCTGCCTAGCCCACGGTATAGGAAACAGTTGGCTGTAGGCGTTCGACCCTCCTCCTCCTCCTCCAGAAGCGAAAGCTCGTCCACAGAGCGCAGTCGTACGAGCACTCCATCTGCAGCTGCCACTGTTGCACACGATGTGTCCCCCTATCGAGCAGCTAGTGGAAAGCATCAGCAGGCTGTGTTGCAGATGATGTGTTTGGGCAACAGACACACCGCCGAGGTGCTGGCCGAGTACTTGAAGCGACAAACTGAGTCATGGCTGGGCAGTGTACATCTTGAGGCAGGCAAGGTAGTTAGTGATAACGGCCGTAATTTTGTGGCAGCCATAGCCCTTTCAAAACTCAGCCACATACCTTGCTTGGCTCACACCTTGAACCTGGTGGTGCAGTGCTTCCTCAAAAATTATCCGGAGTTAACAGCCCTGCTCCAGAAGGTGCGAAGACTGTGCGCGCACATCCGCCGGTCGCCTGTACACTCCGTTCGTATGCAGAAGCTGCAGCGATTGCTCCACCTTCCCAACCACTGCCTCATTATCGACATTGCAACAAGGTGGAACTCCACCCTGCACATGGTGGAGTGGCTGTGCGAGCAGAGGCAGGCCATAATGCATTTGTGGGAGGATACACGGCCAGGCACTTTGAGAGCAGACATGGAGTTGACAGGTGTGCAGTGGTCGAAGCTGAAAGACCTCTGTAAAGTCCTTCAGTGTTTTGAGGAATGCACACGGCTGGTAAGCGCAGACGACGCCATCCTAAGCATGAGCATCCCACTTATGCGTCTGCTCATGCAAACTTTGACGCACCTTAAGGAGCAGGCGTCGGCAGCCAATGTTGATGAGGAGAAAGAGGAGGAGGGAATCCTTGATGACATTCAGTCATTGTCTGCTCAGGGACCTCTCCTGGACGAGGTGGAGGAAGAAGAGGAGGAAAAGGATGATGATGGGGATGATTACTTAGGGGAGGAGGATGCATCTCGTGGGGCAAGTGAAAATGTTGGCGTGGCAAGGTCTGGTACAGGGTTTGTGCGTGACTGGAGGGATGTGGATTTGCCAGAAAGTGCTCCTCCACCCAGCACTCGCAGTGCATCATTGACACCAGGAACATTGGCCCACATGTCAGATTATGCCTTGCAGATCCTAAAAAGGGACCCCCGCATTGCCAAAATGATGAACGATGACGACTACTGGTTGGCCAGCATCCTGGATCCACGCTATAAAGGCAAATTACAAAACATCATGCCACAGGAGAACCTTGACCTAATATTGGCTAATAAACAAGCAACTCTGGTAAATCGGTTGCCTGAGGCATTCCCAGCACACAGCAGCGGTGATGGTTCTCACACGAGCCGTACGGGCCGGGGGCAGCTTGGCAGAGGTGTTCGTGGTGCACACAGCAGAAGTGGCATTGGAGACAGGGGTTTCATGACAATGTTGTGGACTGATTTTTCAAATACCGCTCACACAACTGGTAATACTGCATCGATGGAAAGTGACAGGAGACAGCAGTTGTCAACTATGGTTACAAACTACTTTTCCTCCCATATCGATGTTCTCCCACACAGGTCATTCCCCTTTGACTATTGGGCCGCTAAACTGGACACCTGGCCTGAATTGGCCCAATATGCCTTACAGGAGCTCGCTTGCCCAGCTGCAAGTGTGCTATCGGAAAGAGTCTTCAGTGCAGCTGGATCAATCCTGACAGAAAAAAGGACCCGTCTGTCAACCCAAAATGTGGATGATCTAACCTTCATTAAAATGAACCATGCATGGGTTTCCAAGGATTTTGTCCCACCTTCCCCTGATGACACATAGGGTGACAGAAAAATGGCTTGCTTTGGTCCACCTCTTCCTGGGACTTCACCTATTTCGCCTTTTGCATCAGCTGAATGTCCAACATCAACATATGCCACTTTCTAAAACTCCCTAACTGTGCTGCCTCCCCCCCATGGCCGGGGTCACCACCTAGCGCACGACACCGTGCGAGTGCCGTTGCCCTGGACAGGTGGGTAGGCCGACTCTTGGGCGCGGGCACTGGCACAGGGTCCCTCATAGTGCAATCAAGTGTCTCTGACAGTGGTGGTGCACACCCGCCGTCAGACACACCGCTGTACTATGAGGGGCCCAGTGCCAGTACCGACGCCCACGAGTGGGCCCCCCTTGCTTGGGCAGGGCCCCAGCATTTGCAATCTTTACCTCTCCCTGCTCCTCTGCTGTGTAATCTGGGCCGTCAAATCCATACTGTGCATGACACCGTCTGAGCCTGCCTCCTGATGTATAGACATATATTTTGAATGTGTACGCTATCCATACATGTTATCTGGGGATACGGTACCCTTTCTAACCTTTGTGCAATCACGTGCAATCCATACTGGGCCTAACACCGTCTGAGCCTGCCTCCTGAGACATATATTTTGAATGTGTACGCTATCCATACATGTTATCCGGGGATGCGGTACCCTTTCTAACCTTTGTGCAATCACGTGCAATCCATACTGGGCCTAACACCGTCTGAGCCTGCCTCCTGAGACATATATTTTGAATGTGTACGCTATTCATACATGTTATCCGGGGATACGGTACCCTTTCTAACCTTTGTGCAATCACGTGCAATCCATACTGGGCCTAACACCGTCTGAGCCTGCCTCCTGAGACATATATTTTGAATGTGTACGCTATCCATACATGTTATCCGGGGAAACGGTACCCTTTCTAACCTTTGTGCAATGACGTGCAATCCATACTGGGCCTAACACCGTCTGAGCCTGCCTCCTGATGTATAGACATATATTTTGAATGTGTACGCAATCCATACATGTTATCTGGGGATACGGTACCCTTTCTAACCTTTGTGCAATCACGTGCAATCCATACTGGGCCTAACACCGTCTGAGCCTGCCTCCTGAGACATATATTTTGAATGTGTACGCTATCCATACATGTTATCCGGGGATACGGTACCCTTTCTAACCTTTGTGCAATCACGTGCAATCCATACTGGGCCTAACACCGTCTGAGCCTGCCTCCTGATGTATAGACATATATTTTGAATGTGTATGCTATCCATACATGTTATCCGGGGATACGGTACCCTTTCTAACCTTTGTGCAATCACGTGCAATCCATACTGGGCCTAACACCGTCTGAGCCTGCCTCCTGAGACATATATTTTGAATGTGTACGCTATCCATTCATGTTATCTGGGGATACGGTACCCTTTCTAACCTTTGTGCAATCATGTGCAATCCATACTAGGCCTAACACCGTCTGAGCCTGCCTCCTGAGACATATATTTTGAATGTGTACGCTATCCATACATGTTATCTGGGGATACGGTACCCTTTCTAACCTTTGTGCAATCACGTGCAATCCATACTGGGCCTAACACCGTCTGAGCCTGCCTCCTGAGACATATATTTTGAATGTGTACGCTATCCATACATGTTATCCGGGGATACGGTACCCTTTCTAACCTTTGTGCAATCACGTGCAATCCATACTGGGCCTAACACCGTCTGAGCCTGCCTCCTGATGTATATACATATATTTTGAATGTTTACGCTATCCATACATGTTATCCGGGGATACGGTACCCTTTCTAACCTTTGTGCAATCACGTGCAATCCATACTGGGCCTAACACCGTCTGAGCCTGCCTCCTGAGACATATATTTTGAATGTGTACGCTATCCATACATGTTATCCGGGGATACAGTACCCTTTCTCACCTTTGTGCAATCACGTGTAATCCATACTGGGCGTGAGAACGGCTGGCGAGCTGTTAAGCAAGCTACAGCACCTGTGGTTTGCACACGTAAGTTTTTCATTTTTTCAGGAATGACAGTTAGGCCTAATTCCGGAACTGCGGTTGACCTGCACTTACTGGGAAATCATTGTTCGCGGGTAATAATTGTTATCAGTGATCCCCATCACTAACGTTGTTCAGCGGGTTATCTGCACTTGTAAGCGACAAACACTGGCCTTTTCAGTGTAGCGCACATGCAGCCACGGACATGTAAGGGCATGACACACCAGTTATTGGCCAATCTCATGTGCCAGAGCCTCACGTGTCCCTCTAGTAAGCCGGACTCGGACCGCGGGGCATGACGGAGTCTCGTTCGTTAACGGAATTAAGCTTGCAATGTGTGCATCTGTTCTGTAGCTGGCATGGTTGAGGTTTCCCAGGTGGAGTCGAATTTAACCGTAGGCTCCACTCCTGGTGGTGCCCTTCTGGACATTCCTTTAAGGTTCAGCTTTGTAACCATACTGCCCACGTAAAACAAACACTTTGCCTTCATGAATGCTGTTTGGAGGGTCATGACTCGTGGGAATAACGCCGCCCAATCAGTTAACCTGCTAGAGAGATCCTTCGTTGCTCCCAAGCATGACATCACACTCCCTAGAAAGAAGGTAATGCCACTGTGGCGACCGTACTCCTGGGGGCGACACAAGTGCACTGATGCCCAGCCACTGCTCGATGAATCTGCTGGTACATTGACCCAGACCACTACATTCCCCTCGCACGCTACCCGGCCTGAATCTGACCCTGATGAAACTCAGGTTACCCTTCCCATATACAGTTCCATCTTACACGGTGACAAAGAGGAAGCTGCAGATGAAAGTGCAGGTTCGGCCCACCCGCCATCAGACACACCACCATACTATCAGGGGCCCTGTGCCAGTGCCGTCGCCAACGAGTGGGCCCCCCCTGCTTGCCCAGGATCACAGCACTTGCAAAGTTGAAATACTGTGCAGTGAGATGGAAGATGGGGACGACGAGGAGTCTAGACTAATACAGGGATTCCCTAGCGAGGAGACTTATTTGATTGTTTTCAATGTTGGGACAGCAATTTTTGAGGAGCACTATACTCTGGAGAATGATAGATGGGGCCCACCATACACTGGAACATTCCAAAGGTGGACATCAGACACTGGAGCAGCATTTACAGGGCCCATTATACACTAGAGCATTAGAAATGGGGCCCATTATGTTTGGAGCATTATTTGGGCCCATAAGACAGTGGAGCTTCATCCATGGGGACCAACATATACTGTAGCATTATGTGGAGCTCATCATATACTGTTTCAAACATTATATGGGACCAATGATTCTGTATGGAGAAATAGATGGGCCTCGTCATGAGATGTAAAAAGTGAGGTATTTTTCATTGTACTATACCGCTATTTCTCTGCCGTATCGGAGCATGATAAGTTGTGGTATGTGTTAAAGGGGCGCTCTTTCGCCCAGGGCACATGAAAACCTGCAGCCAGCCCTCCCCCCCCACAACTTTAGCCAAATAACCCCCATTTTTCAGTGCGTAACTTGTATTATGAAGTTAATTAAGGTTGACAAGCTTAAGTAAGAAGAATTGATGCTTTTGGCATTCAAATGGGCACTGTAGGTGTGTTTCCTGTCCTCCTCTCACTGCCGACTTTTATTCCCCATTGACTTACATTGGGTTTCGTGTTTCGGGACGACCCCGACTTTTCCCTATAATCGGACGATCTTGCTCGACCCGACTTTTGGAAAAGTCGGGTTTCACGAAACGAAACGCGACCCTAAAAAACCAAAAGTCGCTCAACTTTAGTGAAGACCAAAGAGCTGTCAAAGGACACCAGAAACAAAATTGTAGCCCTGCACCAGGCTGGGAAGACTGAATCTGCAATAGCCAACCAGCTTGGAGTGAAGAAATCAACTGTGGGAGCAATAATTAGAAAATGGAAGACATACAAGACCACTGATAATCTCCCTCGATCTGGTGCTCCACGCAAAATCCCACCCCGTGGGGTCAGAATGATCACAAGAACGGTGAGCAAAAATCCCAGAACCACGCAGGGGGAACCTAGTGAATGAACTGCAGAGAGCTGGGACCAATGTAACAAGGCCTACCATAAGTAACACACTACGCCACCATGGACTCAGATCCTGCAGTGCCAGACGTGTCCCACTGCTTAAGCCTGTACATGTCCGGGCCCGTCTGAAGTTTGCTAGAGAGCATTTGGATGATCCAGAGGAGTTTTGGGAGAATGTCCTATGGTCTGATGAAACCAAACTGGAACTGTTTGGTAGAAACACAACTTGTCGTGTTAGGAGGAAAAAGAATACTAAGTTGCATCCATCAAACACCACACCTACTGTAAAGCATGGTGGTGGAAACATCATGCTTTGGGGCTGTTTCTCTGCAAAGGGGCCAGGATGACTGATCCGGGTACATGAAAGAATGAATGGGGCCATGTATCGTGAGATTTTGAGTGCAAACCTCCTTCCATCAGCAAGGGCTTTGAATATGAAACGTGGCTGGGTCTTTCAACATGACAATGATCCAAAGCACACCGCAAGGGCAACGAAGGAGTGGCTTCGTAAGAAGCATTTCAAGGTCCTGGAGTGGCCTAGCCAGTCTCCAGATCTCAACCCTCTAGAAAACCTTTGGAGGGAGTTGAAAGTCCGTGTTGCCAAGCGAAAAGCCAAAAACATCACTGCTCTAGAGGAGATCTGCATGGAGGAATGGGCCAACATACCAACAACAGTGTGTGGCAACCTTGTGAAGACTTACAGAAAACGTTTGACCTCTGTCATTGCCAACAAAGGATATATCACAAAGTATTGAGATGAAATTTTGTTTCTGACCAAATACTTATTTTCCACCACAATATGCAAATAAAATGAAAAAAAAACAGACAATGTGATTTTCTGGATTTTTTTTTCTCAGTTTGTCTCCCATAGTTGAGGTCTACCTATGATGTAAATTACAGACGCCTCTCATCTTTTTAAGTGGTGGAACTTGCACTATTGCTGACTGACTAAATACTTTTTTGCCCCACTGTATATGTATTCTATGTGCCTATATCTATACTTTCGTTTCTGTTAGAAACCCTGTCATAGGGCTCTATTATATGTCCATTTTGCGAGCCGGCGAGAAAATCTCGGCATACGGATGCCATACCGATTACATATGGATTACATATGGATTACATACGGATGCTGACATGCGCAAAATACGCCACCACACCTTGCTTACGGATGACATATGGAGCACTATTTAGGGGTCATTCATCCATATTATGCATGTAAACTACGGACCGTATTTTGCATCGGTTAGTGTGACCCCGGCCTAATAGTCAGAAAAATACCGCAACTGCGCAATACAGAAACTGCAGCGCAGAAGATTAGTTGAAACTACAGCCAATGCAAGGTCCCACATCAGGAACATGTAGTTTTGAAGTTTTTGCAGGCAAGTAGAAGTGTTGAATATGTTATATCGTGGCCAATTTTATTTTACCTTTATATTGTTGTTTTGTGCTTGTTTGTTTCTTTATTGCTTTATTTTCTTTGATTTCTTTTGTTTTTTTTCTCTTTTAAGATGCAACACATTGGCCAAAGATTCCAATGCCCCGAGCAACCTACAGCCATTCGGTGCCTATCATAATTCAAACAGATTAGTGTATGAGCACTTTCTTCTCAATTATAGTGTTACAGGGTAAATAAGCCCTCTTACCCCTTAGATCCCGATAGAAACTTTTTTATTATTATTATTAAACAGAATAACATCACAGAACAATATTAAAGCATAAGGGTTTGATGTCTTCAAAGAATCTAGTGTCCAATGTTGTGTTTTCTTGAGCATCCTTTTCACATTTGATTTCATGCACAAAAGAATAAAATCTTTCATTACGAAGAAGCTAAACTTTGATAGAATGTAAAATATTTATTAAAGCTAAAACCTATTTTGTGATCATCACTAGTATAAGATTTTTTTTCAGCTATTGTTAAAGCATACCGGCATTTCGGCTTATAAGCTGTCGTGTGTGTGCATGAGGAATAACTTTATATTTGGCCCTTATGTGACTTTTAACCTGAAATTTTCATCTGTTTTTCCTTATTGAGGTTCTATCTCTAATTTTCAGCTTTCTCTGACATAGTAGATACAGACTAGCTACTATGATGTGTCCCATACACAGCACAAACAGACATGAGTGATTAGTGCTCTCCTTTCTCTATGTACAATTTGTTTAGATGCTGTAAAAGCATGGAGAACATTATATAGCAGTACTGAGCAGTGTTGCTGCGAATGCAGCTCTGTTATGAGGGAACCCGGCTTTATATGCGGGGGGCCCCTAACTGGCCAGCAGGTGCTATGGGGTTAAGGTGCTGCCTGCTCTTTTTCCTCCAGGTGCAGGGAAAGGGTTAAAAGTAAAATTTTCATTACCTCGTGGAAGGTGCTCATTGGCTGAAGAGGGTTTCTTCCGGTGCTGGTTCCTCCCCTCCCAAGGGGTATAAATTTGTTACGTCTGAGTGTTTGACCGGAAGGATCGAGAGCTGCCCACCCTTCCCTCCCTTCGTGTTTGTTTTGTTTTGCAAAAGATGGTTGAAAGCCGCAGTGTTGGCGGAAGAGCAAGTCTGGGTAACATGTGCCGGGAGTCCGGTGGCATATCCCCACAATTTCCGATGTTTAACATGGAGAGCTGCGACCTTACCCCTCCAATGTTTGGGTGTTAAATAATATAAAAGAGGAGTTCGGTTTGTAAATGATTACTCCCAAATAAAGTTGTAATTGGAATGGTGGTTTGCGGTGCTTTCTTTGTGGCGGGGGAAAAAGAGGGGCAGGTTTATAAGGTATGGACAGTCTGAGATAAATACTTCACAGAAAGAAGAAGCATAGTCTGTGTCTATCTGCCTTTTTAGCTTACTCTGCTTCTTCCTCTTCATCCCTCTCTCCTCTTTATAGACTTCAATAGGCAGAAATAATCTGATCTTGTAGTCTGTTTGTATTGAGCAAAACTAGAAGGAGAAATGGTGTCTTGTAAATGAAGAAAAATGCAGATTTCTCTGATTAGATATGTTTCTAAGAGTTTTATATGCCTGCTCTATTGACTGTTGCCAAGGTTCTTAAAATAACAGTGATCATTAAAATCACTTTACCTACATTACGACCTATGATATCCAGTTTCATCATGGGTTCTACAGAAAGTACAAAGTTGGCTCAGGAGCTGAGCCTGCTACATACCAGGCAGATGCCATCTGTGTTACATAGATGGCACTGGTGTACAACTACAGTAACGGGAGTTTGAAATGGTAATTCCAGCATAAGAATAATTTTTCTTATTCTTCTTTTGCATTTAACATATTGTTTACATAACTTTATATAGTCACAAATCAGACTATTTTGGACATAATGATACCAAATGGATATTTTTTTTTTTAAATAAAAAGACATATTTGTAAACGGGATAAAGTGGGTTGATTAAAGCTTTCATATATATGTATATACTTTTATATTTCTTAAAACACTTTTTTTAACTAGTTTTTATCTCCCCTAGTAGGTGTGGTTAAGCTTCACAGCAGGATTAACATGGCAGATACGGGTTCCTTTGGCTAGCCTCAGGCTGTCTTGGTAGAATCTGTTCGTAGTAATCACACCCTGGGGGGACTAATGGGTGATGGTCCATGTCCTGCTTTGGCAATAATGGAATTTATACACTGGTGTTAATGATAAATTGCAGCATATAAATGGTTAAACTGCCCGATCAGAGCAAGCACTAGTTGCTGCAATTACAGATTGGTGCTGACTATGTCACACAGTTGGCACCTGTCAGGTAGGGTGTGGGCTTAGCCCCTGAGCTACTACTATACATGGGGATCCAACGTAGGAAAGTACTATCACATCCTATGTTAGTAATATGAAAATAATCATTTTAATTTAGAGTATAATTTTGTGTTTTAATTGTCCTGCTGTTCACTTTAATATATTACTATTCACTCTGCATTATTACTAGAATATATTTGTATTTTATTTTATATTAGTGAATACAATTTGTGGGCTATAAACCATGATTATATCATACATAGAACCAAATATCTTGTTGCATTTTTACCCTTTTTCTTTTTGATTGACGTGCAGTTCTACTTTATAATTTCAAATAAATGTAATGGAATCTGACTTGATACAATCTGAGATAAGCCGGAGATGTAGATGTGCTGCTTTAAATATCAATTACAATAGAGATTGGTTTAACCTTTTATATAATACCAACGGAAGCAATGAAAAATTGGGGCAATGGCAAAATAGAGGTTACTAAGGGAGAAATCTTCATTAAATTTGCAATTTCATTGAATTCTTTTTCTTACATCTTTCATGCTGCATATTTATAGCATGGGGCTCATTGGCAACATCTCTTATAGCCTTTTAATCATCAGTAATATATTTATACATTTGTGTTTTTAGCCTTTGCTTAATTTTTTATAGCTTTTGAAAAATAATGGGGGAAGATGTTAACAAAGTCCAAAAAGTTTTTTGAAAACTTTTGAAAGGGTTTGGTTTTCTTACCCTTTTACCTCGGTTTCTTACAATGTAAAGATCAGATAAAGTAATTGTCTCTAGCAGTCACATTCAATTAAGGCATGTCATCAGTACACGAAAAAAAAAATAGATATAACCAGAGCATTGGTGTTGAAGAAGCTGATAGTAGAATCAACCCTATTAAGCGGTCTATATCGGCATTCAGATCACAGAAAGTTGAATAAAGTGATACCTTGATATCTGT
The DNA here is from genome assembly GCF_039654945.1 of Dendrobates tinctorius. Lineage (NCBI taxonomy): Eukaryota > Metazoa > Chordata > Amphibia > Anura > Dendrobatidae > Dendrobates > Dendrobates tinctorius. The sequence goes on along the minus strand of NW_027361810.1, from coordinate 18,383,048 downwards.
AATCCAATGTCTTATTCCAGAGAAATCCAAATTTTTCTTACTATGTAAAGGAGCTGATAAGATCTATTGGCCGGATATAGATCTCAATGAGAATGCCTACTGAGCTTGTGTTAAATAAAACAGGCATTACCAGTGTGAGACATGTATGTCTGACAGTCTGCTCTCCTGATCTACATGTCTCACACTGGTAACACCTCCTTTCATTTCAAGAGGTTGTCCACTACTTGGACAAACCCTTTTAAATCACTATGTTTCACCTAAGTAAAAAAATTATAACCTGCTCTCCCAGAGCTCAAGGCCACTTCACTCTCCCCTCCGTCGCACATAATTGTCATGCAGAGGAAGCGAGAACTCGCTCTGTCTGATTTGTTTGAAGGAGGGGAGAGTGAAGTAGCCACTTATTGGCTACAGGGATCACATGACTTCACAATGTCATGTGAGCCCCGGGAGAGCCAGTGCCATCACCGCTGGAATGGCACCATCATCGGAGGTGAGTAAAGTTGTTATTACATAGTGATCGAGTAGGGGCTGCCCAAGTACTGGACAATCCCTCCTACTCACATATTCCCCTTAACAGGTGAGTATTTTTGTTGGAACATTCCCTACAACTCGCTTGATTTCTTAAACTTTCAGACAGCCCCCATATCCAATGAAATTCTTTCTGTATGCAGTAAACTTCTAAGCTCTCCCTAGTGGTGAGTGCCAAAAAACAGAATTGTATAATTTAATGAGGATCTGCCGATGTGTTTTGGTATATAGTTTTAACTTTTCTTATAACTTTGTGTTACATCATGACCTGTTTATTCCTACTTAGAATATGTAAATACATTAAGAGCTGAGTCTTGTTGGTGTCGTGTTACCTGTTGGTGTCGAGTTGACAGTGCTAGAATCTGTGGAGACATACGCCTTTGACAATTGGACTGGTAATACCTGGTAATCTTTTTTTTTAATAAATTTGAAAGAGGAATAGATGAGAAAAAGCAAAATACAGTAAAAAAATCCAGAATTGGTATTTTATGGAGAATACAATTATTTAATAATACAGATACAAGGAATTGCCTGACAGATTTAAAAAAAAAAAAATTAAAATAGGTTTTTGCCAGCAAAACGTATAACATGTAAAACAGATATTAATCGGCAGCATGTATTAGCGGCATGGGGGTTGCCTTGGTAATTCTTGTAATAAACCATGCCTTCCCTTCCTTTCTGTGTAGTTTGATAGGGTAGGCATTGTTTAAACATACCATGGAACTCTCCATGGCACTAGGGTGGCTATCTTGTAAGCAGGAGGAATGGAATGCCAATTTCTGCAAAGGATACAGCAAAGGACAAAAGAAGGACATCTGGTTAGGCTAGTCTGTATGACTAATTTACAGATAATTTCAGTCTCAGGGTTGACGGTTTTAACCCCTTCACCACATATGACGTATATTTAAGTCCTTGCCTCCGGTGCTGAGCTCTCATCTTTCCCTGCACATTCCAGCTGTCAATCTTTGACAGCGGGATTTAACACGCGCCCGCCGGTCATGCATAATTCTCACGACCCATCGGCATGCCTATCACGTGGCTATTGGATGCCGATGGGTTGCTATGATAGCTAAGAGTTTGCAGAAGACCCATGTGCCTGTCATTACGATTCTCCTGTGAACGCTGGCTCGTGGCCGGCATTCATAGGAGATTGTGACTTCTGCTGTACATAGCAGTGCTGAATCAATGCTACTATATGTATAGGACAGGATCAGAAGATCGCATCGTTAAATCTCTTAAGAGGACTATTAAATAAAGTAAAAAATGAAAAAAGGTTTTAAAAATATAAAAAAAATTAAAAAAACAAAAATTCAAATCACCCCCCTTTTAACCCATTAAAAACAAAATAATTTAAAAAATACACATATTTGGTATTGCTGCATTCAGAAATGTCTGACCTATCAAAATATAAAGTAAATTAATCTGATCAGTAAACAGCATAATGAGAGAAAAAAATCAAAACACCAGAATTACGTTTTTTGGCAATCAAAACATTGTATCGTCCCCCAAATGGAATCAGTGAAAACATCAGCTCAGGGTAAAAAAAATATAGGCACTCACACAGCCCCAGATCCCGAAAAATGGAAACACTGTGATTCTAGGAAAATGGCAACAAACGCTAAAACTTTTTTTCATTCAAATTTCAGAATTTTTCATTTCACTACTTTAAAAAACAAACAAACATGTATACATAAATGTTTAGTATCTGCGTAATCATATTGACCTGGTGAATCACATTGCCAGGTCCATTTTTATCATATAGTGAACATGGTAAATAAAAAGTCCAAAACAAAATTGTAGAATTGCACTTTTTTTAAAAATAAAAATTCACCTCACTTGGAATTTTTTTCCTTTTTTTCTCCAAGACCCTATATGGTAAAATCAATGATGCCATTCAAAAGTACAACTCATCCTGGAAAAAAAAATGCTTTGACATAAGTTATGGCTCCTGCAAGAAGGGGAAGGAAAGAGCTAAAAAAAGCAGAAAATGACCATGGCGTGAAGGGGTTAATATCAATACAAATTAAAAAGAAATATACATTTCAAAGTAAAATAATACTACAAAATAGAAAACAATGGATAATATTTAGGAAAATAAAAATGAGGTATATTATAAGTTCCGAATTAATAATGGCTTGGGATATAATTTAATAATGGTTTTAAGAAATGATTTTCCGAAAAACCTTTCTTTCCTTTTATAGAATTAAATCCCGGTAAGAAAATTGAACAGTGCAATGGTGGAACTCTTATATGCCAGGCACAGATTATTAAACAATCATCCATACCACTAGCCTGTCATGAAAATGCCATTACCCAAATGAAAATATTTTAAATGTCAGGCTTAACAAGCTGGTCAGGCTGCCAACTGCTTAACATTCTTTTCTTTTCCTTTACTGCTTACTTGGAAATTACAATAATTTCATAATTCATTTTGTAGAATGTAGCCAAGCAAATCATTCAAATTATAATCTGAACCAATTAGCAGATTCAGTTACATTTCTCTAATCCATAATTGGCAAACATTTTACGCTTCTGAGGATTCCCTCCCTCCCCCCTCATAAAAATAGGGAATTGTGGGAACTTCCACCCCTCAGAAATATCAGGCAAGCCTCCGATAAGGCATGAGTTCGTTTATAGTATTTAGCCTCCCCCTGCAGTTGATGGAAGACTCTTGGTGATGTACAGTATATCAAAGAAGGACATGACTTGACCAGAGAAGACCTTACTTGGAGCTCCGAAGAAACAATCCAAAATTAGTAATTTGTCATCCGCACGTGCTATGTGTAATTTATTGTATTGGGGATTTTCCTGTGTGGTAGATTTGTCTTTACAAACCGTCAAGCACCAGAGTCCAGTTACAAATGCTACGTCTATATCGACTTGCTCTATGCCTCTGTGACCGGTAGAGATGAGCAGATCAGGCAAGATTCAAATGGATCTGTTCGCACAAAATTTCCTATTAACTTCAATTCACAGAGAAGTTATTCTTCAAGATTGTAATGTCTCTTATTATACTTCGAGTTTGTCATGATGCAGCTATGCAGGTAGCTGCAAGCTCCACTGGATGGCTATAGAGTGGAAGGATGATAGCAAGTCTGCAAGAGCAGACCTGCAGTGCTGCAGTGAAGCTACCACCTGGTGGCAGCAGAGTAGTCAAACCAGCCGAGTCAAAACCTAGACAATCAAGCAGTACAAAGGGAAAAACAATCACAGAGTCAGGGGAGCGCCAGAGGGTCAATACCAGTCAAAAGACAGAAGTACCAGAAACAAGAGACAAAGTCAGGTCAGAGCCAAAGCTGAGTCAAACACCGGGAATTCCAAAAAACAAAAGGAAACACTAAGACAGGATGGACAGAGAGGAAGGAACAGACATGGGCAAAATCAGTAAGGGCAGCAGGACAAATCAGGGTACTACCAGAGTCAGATACTCATGCCGTAGGCAGAAAATATAGCTGACATCGCCTGCAGGATGCAGCGGGAAGAAATAGCAGACCTGAAACCAAAACGAGGCAAGGCAAAGTTAACCCCTGACATGACCAGACCAGGAAAGGGGCAGACAGGACTCAAAACCCGGTCTGGATCATGGCAGAGTTCTTTCCAAACCCCAAAATATAAGAAATGTAAGATGTAAAAGATGAAGAAAAAAATCCTTTCATACATCTTACCGCTCATCTTTTCGGCTCCACCTATTCTTACTATCACCCGTCTGGTTCTCATTGCACCTTCTAGTCTGCACTTCGAGCAATGAAATCCTGAATCTCCATCTTTGATGAGGCTGGAAGGGTTCTTGCACAAGCATGAAAGATCATGGCATAATAACGTCACAAAGTTCACAAATTAGCTTTGACGCACATGTGCAGAACTGTCTTGGGGATTTCAGCATCCGCGCCGAGGATTGGAAGATGTGATGAGGAGTGGACAGGTAATGGTGAGGAGCAACTGGAATTGAGACGTGAGTGGGGAGGTGAGCATAAGGATTTCTTTTTTTACCGTTTGATGATAATTTACACTTCATAAAAACGGCAGCCAGTAGAAGCAAATTTCAAAAATATTTTTGTAAAATTCAAGTACAGTTCAATTCCCCTGAAATTTATTCACTCATCTCTCGTGACCAGATGTCTTTTTGGCAGCATCCTTTTCTGCAGTACTGGGTTGAAGAGCTGATTTTCTTTTTGTATATGTTTATTATCATTTCAACAAGCTTTGCACAAATCAATAGTACAAGACAATATATAAAGAACTTTAGAGCAAAAATATGCTTCTTTCTTCACTTATGCACCAAGTCTTCTCCTCCCCTCCTGATATTAACCTATCAGTATGTTTTAAGAGTATGAGATCAAATACAGTGGGGCAAAAAAGTATTTAGTCAGTCAGCAATAGTGCAAGTTCCACCACTTAAAAAGATGAGAGGCGTCTGTAATTTACATCATAGGTAGACCTCAACTATGGGAGACAAACTGAGAAAAAAAAATCCAGAAAATCACATTGTCTGGTTTTTTTTCATTTTATTTGCATATTATGGTGGAAAATAAGTATTTGGTCAGAAACAAGCAATCAAGATTTCTGGCTCTCACAGACCTGTAACTTCTTCTTTAAGAGTCTCCTCTTTCCTCCACTCATTACCTGTAGTAATGGCACCTGTTTAAACTTGTTATCAGTATAAAAAGACACCTGTGCACACCCTCAAACAGTCTGACTCCAAACTCCACTATGGTGAAGACCAAAGAGCTGTCAAAGGACACCAGAAACAAAATTGTAGCCCTGCACCAGGCTGGGAAGACTGAATCTGCAATAGCCAACCAGCTTGGAGTGAAGAAATCAACTGTGGGAGCAATAATTAGAAAATGGAAGACATACAAGACCACTGATAATCTCCCTCGATCTGGTGCTCCACGCAAAATCCCACCCCGTGGGGTCAGAATGATCACAAGAACGGTGAGCAAAAATCCCAGAACCACGGGGGGGGACCTAGTGAATGAACTGCAGAGAGCTGGGACCAATGTAACAAGGCCTACCATAAGTAACACACTACGCCACCATGGACTCAGATCCTGCAGTGCCAGACGTGTCCCACTGCTTAAGCCTGTACATGTCCGGGCCCGTCTGAAGTTTGCTAGAGAGCATTTGGATGATCCAGAGGAGTTTTGGGAGAATGTCCTATGGTCTGATGAAACCAAACTGGAACTGTTTGGTAGAAACACAACTTGTCGTGTTTGGAGGAAAAAGAATACTGAGTCGCATCCATCAAACACCATACCTACTGTAAAGCATGGTGGTGGAAACATCATGCTTTGGGGCTGTTTCTCTGCAAAGGGGCCAGGACGACTGATCCGGGTACATGAAAGAATGAATGGGGCCATGTATCGTGAGATTTTGAGTGCAAACCTCCTTCCATCAGCAAGGGCATTGAATATGAAACGTGGCTGGGTCTTTCAACATGACAATGATCCAAAGCACACCACCAGGGCAACGAAGGAGTGGCTTCGTAAGAAGCATTTCAAGGTCCTGGAGTGGCCTAGCCAGTCTCCAGATCTCAACCCTATAGAAAACCTTTGGAGGGAGTTGAAAGTCCGTGTTGCCAAGCGAAAAGCCAAAAACATCACTGCTCTAGAGGAGATCTGCATGGAGGAATGGGCCAACATACCAACAACAGTGTGTGGCAACCTTGTGAAGACTTACAGAAAACGTTTGACCTCTGTCAATGCCAACAAAGGATATATCACAAAGTATTGAGATGAAATTTTGTTTCTGACCAAATACTTATTTTCCACCATAATATGCAAATAAAATGAAAAAAAAAACAGACAATGTGATTTTATGGATTTTTTTTTCTCAGTTTGTCTCCCATAGTTGAGGTCTACCTATGATGTAAATTACAGACGCCTCTCATCTTTTTAAGTGGTGGAACTTGCACTATTGCTGACTGACTAAATACTTTTTTGCCCCACTGTAGGAGAACCTAGAAGAACTTCACAAGAACAAGAGAAGAACATACATTCTCTATAGGAGGAGCATTTTTGGACACAATGTAAACACATTCTACTAGTGTAGGGAAAGTGACCTGACGGACGGACTAGTCTGTAGGGAGAAGGGACGGTTGATGCACTGTAGACAGATGTTTGTAATAGTAGAAGGGAAACAGCTGGAGAAAATGGAATAGGAGTGCAGTACCTAAGTTTGACCACAAGATGGCAGGGGGGAGCATGAGAACAGGACTTGACAGCAGCCTAGGGCTTCAAAAACGCTTAGTCATTGGGGGCAGGGAGATAGGAACCCAGGAGGGGATTTCCCGAGGAAGGAGATAAATAGGACAGGAGAGGGTTCCAGACGGTTCCAGTCCCGGGAGGAGCTAAGGAAGAGAAGAGACAGTAAGGAGGATGGACAGTGGTGGAGAGCTTGACCAGAGGACTGAGGAGAAGAGACAGTCAGGGTGGTGGCCTGACACGAAGAACCGCAGAACAGATGAGGCCCGGGGGTACCAAACGGATGACCACCTCGCACTGGTGAAGCGCTGGCAGTAGATAGGCCTAGGGCAGCCCCAGTGAAAGAGCCATGAGGAACGTCACTACAGCAGAAGGAAGGTGCAGGTACCTGGGCCTGAATACGAAGAGCTGTGAAAGTGCTGCGGTGTGTTGCTACGGTCATCAGGAGGACGGCCAATAAACTCGAACCTGTGGTACCCGCAATCTGCCTCTGTCTCATGTCTGTGTCGTCTGTTTGCGGTAAGCAGTGGACCACCCCCCAATTTGGGCCCTACTACATTAGCATTCTTCTTCAATGTCTCAGCATGTGCATGATCACAAACCAATACTGCTAGCAAATATAGCTTCACCTCTGCAGCATCAGAGGAGCTCTTAAGCATGCTACAAGTTCTGTAGCAAAGAGTCAGTAAGCATGCTCCTTGCTTAGGAAACCGGCCACCTCTGATAGACTGCAGAGATGGCCAGTAACCTAGACAGGGAGTTTCATCATTTTCATAGTTTGTAAGGTTAAAGGTAGAAATAAATCCATCAGGTTCAATTTATAACCCAACCCTTGTTGATCTAGGCAAAGGCAAAAAGCCCAAGAGTCAGATGCCCCATAATAGGAAAAAAATTCCTTCCCTTCTCAACATACGCCAATCAAGCTAGTTCCCTGGATCAAGGGCCCATCACAAAGTCTAGTTCCCAAAACCAGTAATATTATATTTTTTCTAGAAAGGCATCCAGACTTTTGTTGAACTTTTTTAAAATGTAGGAACCATTTCAATATCATGTAGCAAAGCATTCCATAGTTTTATTGCTCTTAGAGTAAAGAATACATAATCACACTGTTCTTGTGGTAAAGAATCCCCATCTGTGATGACTAAACCTTATTTCCTTTAGACTTAGAGGATGCTCCAATATCTTCATCGGAATCCCAGCTGTAAAAAAATCATTATACAGTAAAGGTCTATGTACCGTCCCCTCATATACTTGTACATTGTAATAAGATCGCCCCCAAGACTTTGTTTTTCCAAAGTGAAGAACCCCAGGTTTGAGAACTTGTCTGGATATTGCAGTTTACCCATTCCCTGAGTAACCTTGATCGATCGTCTCTGCACCCGCTCAGGTTCAGCTATGTCCTTCTTATGCATTGGAGGTCAAATTTGCACTGAGTGATGATGTACATCTGTCCATTGTACTTCCAGAGGCTGGGACACCTCTGTTAATAAAAGGAAAAGGGTCAGCAGCATTTAATCAGCGCTGTGTCCCTTTTATTCGCAAGATCAGGGGAGGTTCAGAAGGTCACATCTTTACTGATCAAAAAGTGATGACACATCGTATTGATATTCCATCACTTCGTCAGGTGAGCATACCCTTCTACGAACTGTCCATACATTACCATAAAAAATGTCAGATTTTTGCTCTCTTTAAAGTGATAAACTTAGGGAAAGTAAATAAAGAAGTAAAATAAAAGTTTAATAATGTGAAAAATTATGTTTTAAACAAGAACAGCAACACTTTAAAACATCATTGTATAAAAGAAAGAATTGAATACATTCGATTCCACCTTATGTATTTTATGCTCCAGTAAATGATTTTAATAAGAATATTCAATGTGGCGTATTTTTTATGTGCTGGAAATAGGATTTGTAAAAAGCACTTTGATTAATGCAAAAAAAAAAAGAAACCACATTCAGAAGTTCTTCATTTTAACCGTAGTACAAAAGTTAGAACTTACATCGGCAATTATGAAATAGCGTTATTTCAATTGGCCTTGAAAATGGAAGGGAAGGAAAATAAAAAGCCTACGTGTGCTATTTCATGTGTTGGCTTTTTGTCCTTGATAAAAGATTGCATCCAATTTATTTCAACTCTAGAAGTATGTAGTAAAGCAATGTGGGCCGGCCAGGGACAAATAATACGGATGTAAATTAATTGCAGGCTTATAAACTTAATGGGATAGTGACCTTAGACAAAATTCTTTTTAGTAAGGCAATTATAGATGGATTTCATTGTTATGTTTTGAAGGGGATTATACTATTAATGTGTACATCACTCAAAATGTGACGAGGCTTATTAGGCAAATGGCAAAAGTTTTGCAACATGGAGACTGTCATACAATGTAGTAAATGCACGAAAGTTAAGGAAACTTTTTATTACTCTTTCCCCCCCGAGTCCCTTTAACTAGTGAACTTCCATCTCTGGTTTTCCAGTTGTTTCTAAACTACATTTCCCAGCATTCCCTGTCTAAGGAATGTGACAGGTGCACAATACCTGCCGATCGAACACACATACGGACACGTGTGCGTAAAAGTGACCTCACCTGCTCCGTTCACCTAACAATGCATCACCACTACTCCTGTAAGTAAGTGAGTCTTTATATAAGTGATGTCAGCTCTTCTTTTATGAAACATTGGATTTTTTTGGCTATGCTTAACATTTTTGCATTTAAAATATTCCTTTTAAAGGGAAGCTGTCACCTATTTTTTGGCATATAAGATGCGGCCACCGCCATCAGGGGCTTATCTACAGCATTCTGTAATGTTGTAGCTAAGCCCCCGATGTAGCCTGAAAGATAAGAAAAACGAGTTATATTATACTCACCCGGGGGCAGTCCGTTTCCAATGGGTGTCGCGGTCTGGGTCCGGCACCTCCCATCTTTCCCATCTTCTAGCAATGATGTCCTCTTCTTTGCTTCCAGTCGTGGCTCCAAGGGCAGAGCAGAGAACTGCAGTGTGCAGGCATCGCTAGAAGATGGGAGGCGCCGGACCCGGACCGCGACACCCATCGGACCCGGACCAAATAATAGGTGATAGATTCCCTTTAAAGAAGAATATGGAAGCAAAGTAAAGCTCTATAGTTTGTAGTATGTTAGATATATATGTACAGTAATAATCAGGGCATGGGAGTAGACGAAGCCCAAACTCTGTCATTTCTTCTCCCAACCTCAAAACTTGAAAAAAGTTCTGGAAATCCAAAGTCTTATATCAGATAATTATCAGAGTTTTTAGTGGTGAGACTTTATATCCATATTTCTGTCAATGTTTGTCTTGTGTTTTGTGAGACGGAAAGAGTTTTGTGTCTTAACGCTTGTTGCTAATGAAACACATTGTCAAAATGGAAGAATCTCGCAATCTCATCATCCAGAAAACTCGGCACAAATTCACGTCTTTTCTCAGTATCTCGCTACAGACCTTTGGTTTTACCGCATTGAGATGTTTACAGATGCAAACTCCAATCAATGTTGTATCTAGTCAGGAGACACATTGCATATAGCTGTATGATGACTTAGGGAGCAGTCAGACGGCTGTATAAATCGGACTGAGATCGGAACAAAATGCTCGGACCATTCGTGGCTCTCCTGACCCGAGCGTCACAGCAGCAAAAAATACAAGGAGCTGTCACACTCAGGTCGGGAGAGTTGCCGGTTAGTCTGTGCATTGTGGTCCAATCTGAGTCCAATATATACGGCTGTCTCACTGAACCCTTATTGTGATTCTCTAGCAACATAATAATGGGCTGCCCTGAGATTTTCATTTAGGTATCAGTTGCTAAGGCTACTTTCACACATCAGGTTTTCGGCGTCAGGCGCGATCCGGCGTCGTGCCGGAATGCCGGATCCGGCAAATGTTTTGTAAAACCTGAAGTGCCGGATCCGGTTTTCTGCCGGATCCATCTTGTTCTTGACAGACAAAACCGGATCCGTCTCATCCGGTTCATCCGTTTTTCTATCCGTTTTTCGACGGATTACGCCGGATCCGGTTTTTAAAATTGACCCTTGTGGCCTTCCGAACGGGATTGGCTACTGGAAAACTAGATAAAGCATGTTCCTACAGCCCTTCTTTGACAGGTTGTAGAGAAGAAAGTGCAGGTTGGAGAGAAGAGCAAGTTACTGGCGAAGATGGATGTTGTCATTGGAAATATTACCACTAGAAGTTCTGTGACGTTTCAGGGACAATTTTCCACTATACTTTATGTCACCTCAAGGCAGAGTACACTGGGATGACAGAGTGTGAAAGATTTGTGCCCTAAACTTGTGTACCTTCTGGACCAACAGTATATACCTTTGCCAACCAAAGTTGGCTATCTTGTCATGGTCTTACTATTTTTACCTTTAGGCCACAGGTGTGTACCTGGTTGTGTTTTATGCAAAGTATTTCACCTTTTAACAAAAGTTGTGTACATTGGTAGGAAATCACCAACAATAAACACAACTTTTTAGGTGAAATACTTTGCTTCAAACACAACCAGGAACACAACTGTGGCAAAAAGCTAAAATTTACCCACAGTTATATACCTGGTTTTGAATACCTTTTTACCTTTGAAATACCCTGTATTTAACCTTTTTTTAAAACATAGTTCGCCGCAGAAAGAAATGACAGGCAACCAGTGTAAACGATAATTTAACTTTTATTTAAATTTTTTTTTTTTTGTAAAATGTTTTTAAAGTGCAAAAAACTTTTTTAATAAAGGTTTTAAACCCAATGGGCATTTTTATTACAAAAAACACACATTACAAATCTGTGTACTGTGGGGTGGAAATACTGCTGGAGGGGCTGCGGGACACTTCGACACTGGGTGTGTGGAGAGAGGACTGGGATCGTGGTGGGGAAGGAACAGTTAGAGGTGAAGGTGTGGTAAAAGCTACAGAATGGGTGGACATGTGGGAGGCAGAAGAGGTGGTGGGCGGTGGAGTGGAGGGTTGGGCAGGGACTGTAGGAGCAGATGATGTTGATGGAAAGTTGTATGGGGAAGGAGTTTGGTACGGGGAAGGAGTTTGGTACTGGGCAGGTTGCTGGAAGTGGGGAGATATCTGGTACTGGGGAGGTTGCTGGTACTGGTGAGGTTGCTGGTATGTAATAGGAGGGGGAGGATGGAAAGTGGCTGGAGGGGGTGCAGATGTAATAGGAGGGGGAGGATGGAAAGTGGCTGGAGGGGGTGCAGATGTAATAGGAGGGGGAGGATGGAAAGTGGCTGGAGGGGGTGCAGGTGGAGGAACTACAGTGGTGGGAGGTGGAGGTTGGGAGGTAACCTGCTGTAGAGCACCGTGGCACGAATGCATTACATGCATCTGCTGGGTAGGAGATAGTGTTGCCATGCGCTCCACAACAGACCTGAAAAAGGTGTGGTTTGGCGAAGATCTTGCTTCTGAATGCATGGTTTGCAGAAGTGTCTTCACCTCCAGAATGCTGGAGTTGATCTGCTGAAAGCCTGCGGAGATTTGCTCTGACAAGACTTTGAGACAGTTCTGGAAAGATGCATTCAGATGCAAGAACTCTTGCGCATAACTCTTTTCCTGACCCCTCTGCCGCTGCCGCCCAGTACCCGCAGGTGTACTAGAGGTGGCAGGGGCAGAAGGGTGGGGTAAAGGGAAAGCGATCTCCTCACCAGCAGCTTCATGTAATGTAGGCGGCCACGATGCTCCTGTGCTGGTGGATGGGACAGATGGGTCGAATGTGTGGGAAGGCTGGGAAGGTGCAGATGTACCGGGGCGGTCGAAGTGTCCCTCGGTGCCGGTCTCCTCAGGGATCGCCTCAGAAGGGTCCAATCGTGCAGGCTCCCGAGTGCTGCTCACCGTGCTGTGTAATAAAGAGAAAAAAAAACAATTAAAATACTGACATGGTATGGCCCTGGCTGAAAAAAAAAAGTTACATCTAACATTTTTTTCACATGTGGTGTGTAATATTTACCTTCTGGTGAGCATTGTTTCCCGGAGGAACGACAGGGCTTGTGCGTACTTGTACTTGCTCCTGCGTCCTCCAGATCCACTCGGGGCCCGCATCTCTTTATTGAACTCCTTCTTGAAACGATCCCTCACAGACCGCCACCGATTCACAATTCTGTTCCCTGAAACGAGAAAGGAGTGGTTAGTATACAACATCAGTGTTTCACAAACTCCAGTCCTCATGGTCCCCAGGGGTCATGTTTTCAGGATTTCCATAGTAAATAGAAATCTTGAACACATGATCCGTGGGGACCACGAGGACTGGAGTTCGGGAAACACTGGTTTACATCAAGCAACCGGTACTGTATATACTTACGCTCTTTAATCTGGGCCCGAGCTTCGAGGTCCTCCCAGCGGCCCACAAGGAGAGAACAGATTTCCTCCCAGAGTCGTCGGGTAACGATCAGGTCAGCGTGGCGGCGGTCAGCCATATTCCAGAGCGGCTCCCTTTCTCTGACGAGATCGATGAGGCGGTCCACATCAATCCCTCCATCCTCACTGTCAGAGTCGGGAGCACGCTGTGAAGGCTGTTAAAAAAAAGACAAAAATAACATAATTAGCCTCCACAAAAGAAATGAAATAAAAAGTGCAAAAAAACAAAGCAAAAATATTTATACTTACACGCTGGTGACCGCCGCGTTGCTATCGCCGACGACCCTGGGAGGCACTGCAAGGACCTCTTGGCCGAGCACCAGATTGGGAAGACTAGAGAAGAAAACAAAAAATGTTATGTCTTTGGATGTAGGCATTTGTTTGCTGTGTGTGGTCTGCAGAACATTGTTTTCTATGTGTTGTGTGTAGTGTGATGTTGTGTTTCTGCGTTTGATGCAAAAAACTTACCAATTGTGAGCCCACTCCAGGTGTCTGTCCACCCCTTCCTTCTTCTTCTGGGAGCTCCTCTTCATCTTGTGATTCCTGTTTTGAAATAAAAGTCAATGAATAGACATATATTACAGAGATGATGGATTTTGGAAATAAAAACTTACCGTCAAACGCTGACGATGCGAGGGAGGGCTCCCAGAAGAAGATGTGCTGTCCTGTTGATGGCCAGACTCCATGGCTGTGGGTATTGCTGCTGCTGTTGCTGCTGCCAGTGATGCCATTTCTGCTGCTGCTGCTGCTGCATCTCTTTGGCGGCTGTTGAATAAAGAGAAACAAAGGGCCAATGAATATCTTGATATTCCATGGCCCTAGTTTGGAGGAATGGGGGATTTGATAATTACCGTCTCTCATCTGCTGCTGGACTCCCCTCCTCAGCATGTTCCATTTGCTGCTCCATTTGGGGTGGTGCTGATGGTGCTGCTGCTGCAGATGTCTGCTGCCTTCTCCTGCTCCTGGTTCTTGGCTTGGGTGGCATGTTGGGTGTGGCTGAGGGTCCCATTGTCATGCTTTTATATATCTCCTGTGGGCAGAGCTACTGAGCATGCTCAGACCAAAAAACCGGATCCGGCCGCCGGATCCGGCTTTTGCCGGATCCGGCGCATTGCGGCGCTCATAGGCTTTCATTGTGTGAAAAAGCCGGACGCGCCGGATCCGGCGTGTCCGGCTTTTTCGCCGGAGACAAAAAACGTTACAGTAGACGTTTTTTCCAGACGCCGGATCGCGACACATTGCCGGATCCGGCGAAAACCGGATGAAACGCATGGCCATCCGGCGCGATCCGGCGCAAATCCAAGTCAATGGGGGGGAAACCGGATCCGGCATTGCATTTCGCCGGATCCGGTTTCTGTCAAAAGCGCCGGATCGCGCCTGACGGCGAAAACCTGATGTGTGAAAGAGGCCTAAGAAATATAAGTATTTTGCAAAAATGCAAAGGAAACATTCTGTATTATAAAGTTTCTTTTTATTATTGTACTTAAGGAGGAAGAGTCACTTCCCATAAAAATGCAATTATTATTTTTTCTAACTGGTGTAAATGTTGCTGTTTCGCTTACTTATCCATTCCTGAGATATGTCCCTCCCTTATGTGTATATCTCTAGCCCCTCCAACCAAAGCAGCGTGATCCTCAAAATGATTCCCATAGACAAGAGTTGGGGACCACACCCACATAGACAAAAATATGTTATTTGCATACAAGGAAAGAGGGAGCCATATCTCAGGAACTGAGAGACATCGGAAAAAATGGAAAAACAGCTCTAGATTCAGAACTGCTCCATTTACATCGTTGGGAAAAAAGTGACATTTTTATGGTATGTGATAGGTCATCTTAGAAAGGTTTGTCAAGCCCTTAGATACTTTGACTAAAATTGGGAATTGACCTAAATCCATGGTCTCTAACTAGAGATGAGGAAATCTTTTGAAATTTATTTTGGACCGACTTGCCTGAAATGGCCAGCAGATACGATTCAGTCCAAATAAAATTAGTCTGAATTGAATGTTAAATTATTAAGCATTGAGCAGATAACTAAACAAAGGAAAGAAATTAAAAAGTTCATTATACTAACCTGTCTTAATGCTCTTCCTGCACCTCCTTGTCTATCTCGGTTCTTCCGACCCTAATGTCCACACATGGTGCTGTGATGGTAGTATAAAGAGTCAGTTGAGAGACGAGGACAAATGAGTATAATGTGTTTTTTCTAACTTCTTCCCAGCACTCAAAAAATCCAGCAACATAGCTACTAACTGAAATAGAGTGAATCGAATGTAAAAAATATCAGATATTCCAGAATCAAAAAGTTTTGGGAAAATCATAACACGTTGGATTTGCTATGAATCAATTTGCTCACTTTTTGCTCTCATCCCAATTTAGTGTCAATTAACTCTGGATATATGAACTTCAGCGACTCTCTAATCAACGCGTTAGTACAATATCTGCAGGCGTCATTCAGGGTTCCTAGTGATGAACCTTGTTAAATTAACAGGCTCTATCGGTCGTCTCAGCTTGACTCTCATGGTCAAGGTTACATCCCAATATTAGAGATGAGAGAATCATATGACTTTCAAATTCGTCAATTTTGCCAAATTTTTCCCTAAAATTCAATTTGCAGCTAATAAACTTGTACAATTTTCAATATTGGAAAGCTCGTAATTGCTTGTAAAAAATATATTTGGGGGGAGAGGAGAGAAACTCACTGATCATAATAGCTCAAGTCTACAGGAGACGAAGACCCCACCTAACCATGTTGCATACAATCTACAGAAAAGAGAGAGCCCTGCTGACCATGAGAGCTTACACTCTACAGAACATAGAGCGAGAGGGAGGACTCCGCTGATCATAAGAGCTTACGCTCTACTGAACAGAGAGAGAGAGGACCCAGGTGACCATAAGAGTTTACACTCTACAGGAGAGAGAGAATCCCGCTGACAATAAGAGCATACACTCTACAGGAGATAGAGAGGACCCCACTGACCATAAGAGCTTACACTCTACAGGAGAGAGAGAGAACTCCGCTGGCCATAAGTGCTTACACTCTACAGGAGAGAGAGGACCCGGCTGACTATAAGTGCTTACACTCTACAGGAGAGAGAGGATCCCGCTGACCATAAGAGCTTACACTCTACAGGAAAGAGAGTACTCCGCTGACCATAAGAGCTTACACTCTACAGGAGAGAGATGACCCCACTGACCATAAGTGCTTATGTAGGGTTCGAGCAGGCTCACAGGATGCAGTGACGAGACACGAGACTGAATGTGGGGTGAAATAAACTTTTATAAGTTTTAAAGCCGCAAGGGCTAAACTGCTTCAATCAGACAAAGGGGAAACACCTATTTGTCCTCGCAGGGACTCGTAAAACAACATTAAAAACAAAATGGGTCCTTATTTTTTCTATAATACACTTAGCCTTCCGGGCGTCGCTCGAGTTCACGACCACTCAGGGGTTGCAGATGTGGCTGCCTTGTAATCCACGACTTCCCGGAAGGACTTGTGCTTGTCCAGCCCCGAAGAGACCAGAACGATGGGGCGCAGCAGGCCCTGAAGAAACTGGACGGTGGGGCGCAACGGGCCCTGTAGAAACCGGAACGATGGGGCACAACAGGCCCTGAAGAAACCGGAACGATGGGGCGCAACAGGCCCTGAAGAAACTGGACGGTGGGGCGCAACGGGCCCTGAAGAAATGGGGTCGGTGGGGCACAACGGGCCCTGAAGAAGCTGGCACGGTGGGGCACAACAGGCCCTGAAGAAATGGGAACGGTGGGGGCACAGCAGGCCCTGAAGAGACTGTTCGGGGGGTCAATCTCCCAGGCGTCCGTTTAGAGGCGCTCGTTCCCCAGCCAGGTCATGACGCAGTTTCAAAAACATAAACGTTAACAAATTCTGCTCAGTATCCCCTCAGTAACCGGGACGGGGCTCTGCGGCCGCCTATAGCGAGGTGACGTCCCCTGAGGTCGGTGATGACGGGGCCGCAGCTGTGGGAGAAGACAGGGGGCAGTGTCCTGGCCACTGTACCGGATTGCTGTGTCGTCGCAGCGGTCGCCTGAGATCCCGGTCCTGTCACACCACGGAGGGAATCAGCGGCCGTCACTTTATCTGAATGTTTGCGGGGGGGAACTCCCGGGGAGAGTCTCTTACGCGTCAACCTTCGGTCAGTCTCAAATTTTCCCTTTTCAGTCTCCTGCCTGTCTCTCTTTTCCACACCGTCAGTTGCCACAGTCCTCTCTCTGCCGCACGGCTCTCTCTTAGCGCGCCCCCTGCTCCTTTTACCCTCGCCCCGCCCCCTGTTGCCCTGACAACTTCAATCACATGTTTCCCTTTGTAATTCCCCTGATGTGGTTTCTTCAATAACCCTGATGGCGGTCCCCCTGGTTCCGGCCCAATCACTATATAGGGGTTCTCCTCCCCACATTCCCCCACCCTGTAAGCTCGCCAGTCCTCGGGCGAGGGTGTTAGTCTATTGAGATTGGCCAGTAAAGGTGTCAATATTTGTTGCCAAACGTACTGGTCTTGTTCATACCGTTCGGGGGGTTTGCCGGCTGTTGACCGCTCGGAGCGTCTAAGTTCGACTGGGGTGGAATCTTCTGGGGTGGTGGACGTCGGTGGGCTGCAAGATGCCGGTGGGCCAATTGTGTCAACTGGCTCATTATTGGGTGGAGGGCCCTTGGGAACTGCAGGGAAATCCTTGTCGTCCGAGTCCCAGCATATGGACTCCAGTTTGGATGTCTTCGGGACGGGTTCCAGTTGCTTCGGGTCGGTGGAAATACACGGGCGTAACATATTACGATGCACAATGCGGGTGGGCAGTGTTTCATCCTGCTCGGGCCGTATTTCGTATACAGGTCCTTCTGGATGGATACGGCGTAGTACCCGATAAGGACTCTCTTCCCAACGTGACTCCAGTTTATTCTGGGGGCGTTGATCTAGTACAAGCACACGG
This sequence comes from Dendrobates tinctorius, assembly GCF_039654945.1. NCBI lineage: Eukaryota > Metazoa > Chordata > Amphibia > Anura > Dendrobatidae > Dendrobates > Dendrobates tinctorius. Next base: position 18,365,017 of record NW_027361810.1, on the reverse strand, counting down.
TCCCCGATTTGGAGATGGGGAGGGGAGGTTATATTCTTCCCTGGGTGTTCCCAGTCTTGAAGTTTGGTATGTACAATTCGGTGAAGAGTTTGCAACCTGTGGCGATGATTTCGGACCCAAGACGACACTCCGGTCCAGGGCCGAGGCTCTTCGGGGTCCAACTCTACCTCCGTGATCCCTTTACCCTCTCATCCGAACAGCAGGAAATAAGGAGTATAGCCCGTTACTCGATGTACCCGATTATTATAAACCCACACTAATTCAGAAACATATTCAGGCCAACGAGCTTTCTTGTCACTCTCCAGAGTGCGTAGCATTTGAATCAATGTCCGATTAAATCGCTCACAAGCCCCATTCCCTTGCGAGTGATATGGTGTAGTCCGAGATTTATCAATCCCATAAAGATGATGTAGTTCCTCCATAACTTTCCCCAAAAAACATGCTCCCTGGTCGGAATGTATACGTTGAGGACAGCCGTACACTTGTATAAAGTTTCTGCAAATTGCGGAGGCGGCTGATTCCGCGGTCTGGTCTCGAGTAGGGGTAACCACAGCGAATTTGGTGAAATGATCGACCTTGACGAGGCAGTGTTTGTATCCCTGGAATGCGGGACCAATGTGCAGATAATCCACCGTCAGGAGCTCCAAGGGTTCTGAAGTCACAATCGTCTGTGTTGCGGCCCTCTGAGCAGGTGGTTTGGCCAATTCACATAAGCGGCAAGTACGGCAAACTTCGTCCACAACAGCCGACAAGCGTGGGTGATAAACTTTCTGTTGTAACCATTGCAAAGTCTTTTTGACTCCAAAGTGGGCCCCTTTTTCGTGAGCCTCTCGAGCCAGTTCGTGTAGTTGAGCTCCGGGCGTAACCACCTGCCAAACAGTCGTTGAGGTTGTTTGCGAAGTGATCTTACGGTACAGTAATCCCCTTCGGATAATCAGTCTCTCCCATTGTCGCAGCATCAGCGACAGGTCTTGGGTCAAAGCTTGTCGTTGAGTATCAGTGGGTAATTGACCAGCGGCGACCCATGTCCGGAGAAATCCAACTTCTTCATCTTCTTGTTGCTGTTGTATCCACTTATCACGAGATTGTTCCAGGATGCCCCTGTGGGCCTCTGGGGAAGATACTTTTGCATCAACATTGGTGAGCACAGCAGCGGTAAGAGCGAACGGTATTTCCTCTCCTTCTAATTCTTCGTCTCGATTCTGTCCGGGAGTTGTATGTCGAATCCTAGAGAGAGCATCTGCATGAACATTCTCGGCCCCTCTTTTGTAAATAATCTTGTAATTGTACTTCGCCATTCGGGCCACCCATCGCTGCTCCAAAGCCCCCAACTTGGCGTTTTCCAAATGAGCCAGTGGGTTGTTGTCAGTTCACACTACCACCTCGGAGCCCGCTAGGTACTCTGCGAATCTCTCCGTCATAGCCCACAGCACTGCGAGGAGCTCGAGCTTAAAAGAGCTGTAATTGTCAGGGTTACGCTCGGAGTCATGGAGTGAACGGCTTCCATATGCGATCACCCTTTCCCGGCCATCCTGAACCTGTGACAACACAGCTCCTAGCCCGTGAAGACTCCCGTCAGTGTGCAGGATGAACGGCTGAGAGAAATCCGCATAAGCCAACACTGGGGCATCCGAGAGTGCAGCCTTGAGATCTCGGAAGGCCTCTTCCTGAGGGTGTTGCCACTGGATTTTTCGCCCATTGGCCCCAGCAGAAGCCCCCTTCAGCAGGTCATGCAGGGCTCGAGCTCGACATGCAAAATTCTTTACGAAACGACGGTAATATCCAGCTAACCCCAGAAAAGCCTGCACGTCTTTCACCGTCTCGGGGGTAGGCCATTCCTGGATAGCAGCAATCTTCTCCCGGGATGGCCTCACACCTTCTGCCGAAACGACATGACCCAGATACTCAATCTGAGAGCGAAATAGGTGACATTTCTGAGGCTTCACCTTCAACCCGTACTTTTGCAGCTGGCTGAGTACCTGTCCCAACCGCTTCAGGTGGTCCTCGAAGGAGGCGGCATAGACGATGATGTCGTCCAGGTAGATCAACGTGGCCTCAAAATTGAGATCCCCTAGACATCGCTCCATCAATCGCTGAAATGTCCCGGGGGCGTTGGCCAGCCCGAATGGCATTCGATTAAACTCAAACAGTCCCATGGGCACTATGAACGCCGTCTTAGCTCTGTCCTCTTCTGACATAGGCACCTGCCAGTACCCACTGGCCAAGTCCAGGGTCGAAAAATATGTTGCTTTACCCAATGCAGACAGAGATTCTTCTATGCGGGGCAGTGGGTATGAGTCTTTAATAGTGCAAGCATTCAATTTACGATAATCCACACAGAATCGTAGTGTACCATCTTTCTTCCGGACCAACACGATGGGGGCCGCCCAAGGGCTTTGACTTTCCCGTATCACCCCTTTTTGTAGCATCTGAACCAGCAAAGTTTTCACCTCCTGATAGAGTTGTGGCGGAATCTGTCGATATCGTTCTCGGATAGGGGCCGCTCCTGCTGTGGGGATCTCATGAGTGATGGCGGTGGTACACCCAAAGTCGTCCTCATGACTAGCAAATACTTCATGGTACTGTCCCAGCAATGCTTTTACTTGTGAAAGTTGGGCCGCAGTTAGTCCAGAAAGCTCGGCCCGCATCTGCTCCAAAATATTTCGGCCCTTCTCTTGTGTCGAGACTTCGTGGGCCTGTAGGGTTCGTATTGTTACCTCCCCAGGATCCTCGGGGTGTACTCGTAATTGAACCGCAGCAGCGGGCAGCACTTCTTCTAGAGGCTTTACTAGTTTGGCCAGTACAGTCCGTGCTTTCAGAATTATATCTCGGTCTTCAAGGTTAACGCAGCGGACCAGGGCGGTTCCTTTTCGCACCGTAGCGAGGGAACGGGCCACCAGTATGCCAGGAGGTAAGTGCTCTGAGTGACACGGCTCCACCTGCACCTCTACGCCTTCCAAAGGTATCGGGGCCCGAATTGGCAGGGCCACCACTGTCTGTCCAGGAGGCAGCACAAGCAGGGGTGCCGCTGTCGCGATGACCTTGCCCAGAGCCTCACCCTCCTGGCAGTCCCAATGCACCCGCGCACCTCGCACCAGCTGCTGGAATACCTGTCCCTGAGCTGTCCGAGAACCCCACTGCTTCAGTGTCCTTTGTGTGGGATCATTAAGCAACAGGTTACCAAACTCTTTTAAAATATTCATGCCTAGAGTGACGGGGTGTCGTTGATCAGCTTCTCCTTGAGTCAGCACCACCCCTCTGCGGCCAAGGGGTTTACCGCACAACGTCACCTGCACCCACACTACCCCGGCAACCGGAACCGGCAGTTGGTTGGCGGCTACTAGTCTAATCATGGGCCCCCACTGAGGCCTTGCTGCCTCCGGAAAGTTTTGTTGAAAGTACGCTGCGGGCATAGTGGTTACTTGTGACCCCGTGTCCACCAGACACCGGACGGCCCGGCCCTCTACTTCTGCCCAAACTTCAGGACACTTTGCTACCACATCTTCTGGACTTCCACCACCCCTAGTTGTGGTTTTCGGCTCCGAGTGGCGTCCCCCCAGCCCGGAGCCCTTTAGTTTAATGGCCGCCGGGGTGGGTATCTCCCACGCCGCGGACACTCTCGGGTGAAGTGGCCTGGTTCTCCACACTCATAACACCGGGCCGGTAGAGATTGACCACCCCACGGAGAGCGTGACCCCCAGGGACCGGGATTAGCACTGGGTCGCCCAGTCTCCGGTTCGGTTCTTCTCTTTACTTCAGCCAACTCGCTCTTTATATTTTTCAATTCACGCTTCATCTCCTCCACCCATTGAGGTTCCTCAACTGTGTTCGAGGAGGCCTCCACACCTCGGACCTTCCCCACGGGGACCGCCATCCCCTGCTCTTGCTCCTGAACCCGTGCCTGACTTCCCACTTCTGAAAAGTCGATTTGGGGATTCATTCTGATCCGTTCCCTTAAAGCCTGCTTTATCAGTGGATCTCGCAGTCCAGTCACCAGTAGGTCACGTAGGGTTATGTCAACAGGTCCTACCCCTACCCCATCTTTTCTTTCAATAGCCGTATGCAACTCTTGGAGTACATTCATATACTGAGTAATCGTCTCCCCCTCTGCCTGCATCCGGCTAAACAGTCGGGTCCTTAACTCTCCCACATTAGTGGGATCCCCGTGGGTCTGTTCCACTATCTGCAACACCTTTTCAAAAGTGTTGCGGTGCCCCGGAGGTTTCAACATCACTGACCTCCGCACCTCCCCGTCTAGGGCCATGAGTGCCACTTCAGCTTCCAGGTCAGGGGTCATTGGGTGCATCCGAAAAAGCCCCCTCATCCGCTCTGTCCAGCTCCATAGCATAGTATTTGAGCCAGAGAATCTAGGCAGGTTGTTCAACATGGCCCCCAATGAAATGCTGGTACGCGGACCCTCATTATTTACAGAGCTTACAGCTCCCCCATGTTCGGGGCCTCCACTGTCCGCGCTCGGAGACTGCATCCTGCCGACTACGCCAAGTGTAGGGTTCGAGCAGGCTCACAGGATGCAGTGACGAGACACGAGACTGAATGTGGGGTGAAATAAACTTTTATAAGTTTTAAAGCCGCAAGGGCTAAACTGCTTCAATCAGACAAAGGGGAAACACCTATTTGTCCTCGCAGGGACTCGTAAAACAACATTAAAAACAAAAAGGGTCCTTATTTTTTCTATAATACACTTAGCCTTCCGGGCGTCGCTCGAGTTCACGACCACTCAGGGGTTGCAGATGTGGCTGCCTTGTAATCCACGACTTCCCGGAAGGACTTGTGCTTGTCCAGCCCCGAAGAGACCAGAACGATGGGGCGCAGCAGGCCCTGAAGAAACTGGACGGTGGGGCGCAACGGGCCCTGTAGAAACCGGAACGATGGGGCACAACAGGCCCTGAAGAAACCGGAACGATGGGGCGCAACAGGCCCTGAAGAAACTGGACGGTGGGGCGCAACGGGCCCTGAAGAAATGGGGTCGGTGGGGCACAACGGGCCCTGAAGAAGCTGGCACGGTGGGGCACAACAGGCCCTGAAGAAATGGGAATGGTGGGGGCACAGCAGGCCCTGAAGAGACTGTTCGGGGGGTCAATCTCCCAGGCGTCCGTTTAGAGGCGCTCGTTCCCCAGCCAGGTCATGACGCAGTTTCAAAAACATAAACGTTAACAAATTCTGCTCAGTGTCCCCTCAGTAACCGGGACGGGGCTCTGCGGCCGCCTATAGCGAGGTGAAGTCCCCTGAGGTCGGTGATGACGGGGCCGCAGCTGTGGGAGAAGACAGGGGGGCAGTGTCCTGGCCACTGTACCGGATTGCTGTGTCGTCGCAGCGGTCGCCTGAGATCCCGGTCCTGTCACACCACGGAGGGAATCAGCGGCCGTCACTTTATCTGAATGTTTGCGGGGGGGAACTCCCGGGGAGAGTCTCTTACGCGTCAACCTTCGGTCAGTCTCAAATTTTCCCTTTTCAGTCTCCTGCCTGTCTCTCTTTTCCACACCGTCAGTTGCCACAGTCCTCTCTCTGCCGCACGGCTCTCTCCTTCCTGTCAGGCTCTCCTTCAACTGCCACCTTAGCGTGCCCCCTGCTCCTTTTACCCTCGCCCCGCCCCCTGTTGCCCTGACAACTTCAATCACATGTCTCCCTTTGTAATTCCCCTGATGTGGTTTCTTCAATAACCCTGATGGCGGTCCCCCTGGTTCCGGCCCAATCACTATATAGGGGTCCTCCTCCCCACATTTATACTCTACAGGAGAGAGAGAGGACCCCTCTGACCATAAGAGCTTACACTCTACAGGAGAGAGAGGACTCCGCAGACCATAAGAGTTTACACTCTACAGGAGAGCGAGGACTATAAGAGCTTACACTCTACAGGAGAGAGAGAAGCTGTTGACCATAAACGAAAACACTCTAGACGAGAGAAAGTCTTACCCGGTGATTCTGGAGATGGAAAATGACTCTGGTTCTGATCACCACTGTACAAGGTGTGATAATCTGCTAGATGTCATAACTGCAGAGCATTATGGGGAAGCCATACGGTAACATAAAAAGAGGTTTGCCTGCTTTCTGATGCTCTGGAACTGTGGATAATGGTGCCGAGCAAGTTTTTATTTATGTTTTTGCAAGCCGCAAATAAAATTTCAAAATGTTCTAAGTTCAAAAAATTCGACTCAAACTTGATCCTCTGTGAATTGATCTGTTAATCTCTAGCCACTACCTTTTACTATATTAGGAAGCAAAATTTCCATAATAAGTAAGTAAGGAAACCATTGTATGCTCCCAGGAGCCACTCTCACATTCACATATAGCAAAGACGCACAATAACATTCAAATGAGCACGACATCTACCATGGGACTGCCATCTTCACTGCCTTCATACATGTACAACACTTCTGGCAGGTACAGGATGATGTCTGTGAAGAGCTCTCTATGTGAACAACTTGCCAGGTCTCTGAAGATCACAAAGCTGAAAAACCATATGTTATACTGACATATTGGGCTCATACATATTTTCTGGATATGTCAGCATTTCTTGAAATACAGATGTCAAGTTAGGAGACTAATCCTTACAGACTCAGAGCATAGGAAGTGCAGGAACTGTTTGCTGAAAGCTGTAACAATGAGCTGTAATATAGGACTTCACTTTCTGAAATAGTCTGGTACAATTTAAAGGGATTATTCCACTTATTTTCCATTTATGACCCATCTTTAATATAGGGATTCATCAAGATCAGATAGATGGGGTCTGACACCGATCAGCTGTTTTCGGCACCAACTTCTTTAGCAGATTGTTAGCGGTTGATAAATAGCAAAGCTCCATCAAGTGTGTCGTGAGCTCTGCCGGGCACTGCAGATGCACTACTATTCAGGCTTCATTCAGATGTCCAATTTTCTGTGTACAAGAAAATCAGACACATTATTCTGATCAGAAACTGATCAGAGTTGGAGCAGAGTTTGACAAGAGTGTGCTATGAGTGCCATCCGGTTTTCTTTTACATGGAGAAATTAGAAAAAAAATATCCCTACCTTCTCCATTTTGACAGTCCGTGAAAATCGTACCACACTCGGATATCATCAGAGCGCAGTCTGATTTCTTCACGCATCCTTTTACCTGCATTGTTGCTTTTAATCGGACCCTTGGTTCAATGCCGGACATATCTCTGATATTTTCCACCTACCAATTGATCCGAGCAAAAAAAATCGAACTTGTGAATGGCCCCATAAACTATCACAGGTCCGTGTGCTATCGGAGAAAAGCAAGGCTAGCACTCGCACATAAAAATTGGACATCTGAAGGAGCCCAGATATGTCAGATAGGTCGTCAATATACATACAAGTAGTGGAACAACCTTTTACGCCCAAGAATATGCTAAAAGCAAAAAGAGATGATTTCATCCTCAGGAGAATTAATAACATTAGATACCTGAGATAAAAAAAAACATCTTTACGATACATATTTTCTTGTCCAAAAATTAGTCAACATGTGAGTATTGAGAACTTGGAGAATTGGCTGTAAATCCATATTAGATACTCTTTATATTAGTTACACCTCCTAAATTCTATTATTTTGTTCAACAATCCTTAGAAAAAAACACTTTCCTAGGTATTTAATTCCCATTTGGTTCCAGACTATTCGAAAGAAGCTATAGTGAATAGAAGAAACCTGTGAAAACATGGAACAGACCTACTTTATGATGCTGTTACTTTGTTGCAAACCACAATCTTATTGTTGGAAGGTAACAATGCTGTGTACTATTGTATGTGTCCATATCGCTACTTTAAAGGGATTAATAGAATGATGACGAGTGTCTCCCTAATCTGCAGGACCCAACATGCCTGTGCAATACACAGCTCACTAATTTCTATCGGTGCAGTGCTTCATTTCTCCTGCGGGGGCACTGTAGCAGAAATGAGTAGCTGCTGTAAAGTTCTTTCAAAGAATAATTACAGCTGATTTCTGGAGGTCCCAACAATCAGTTGTTAAAATAAGGGTTACAAAGTATGGAATCCGCACAATGTTCACATACTGCTAACTTCAAGCTGTATAGATTTTACCCTGAAATTTCTCACTGACTTATTTCATTGTCTTTCATGTTATGGAGGTAAGCCCTCCTGATGACTCACAAAAGAACTGAGTCCATAAAATGTGTCCATACGGTACCATGTGTGCCCCTTTGATTGTACCCTAAAGATTTCTCACTGCCTTACCTAAAAGTAAGTCATAGTGCAGAGCTAAGGTATTACTGGAACATTACTATTATGGAAGAAAATGGTAGATGGAGGCATCACACATAGGAACATAGTATGCCAATGAGATAAGGAAGCAAACATGAAATACATTAAGTGCCTAGGGTATAGTCCGGAGGCTGTTGGTAGGATATGTGTCTTAGATGCCATATGAGCTCTGTGCCATAAGTGCAGTTTGGAGGATGTTGTTAGAGGTGCCACATGAAGTGCAGTTTGGAGGATGTTGGTAGAGGTGCCACATGAAGTGTAGTTTGGAGGATGTTGGTAGAGGTGCCACGTGAAGTGCAGTTTGGAGGATGTTGGTAGAGGTGCCACATGAAGTGCAGTTTGGAGGATGTTGGTAGAGGTGCCACGTGAAGCGCAGTTTGGAGGATGTTGGTAGAGGTTCCACATGAAGTGTAGTTTGGAGGATGTTGGTAGAGGTGCCACATGAAGTGCAGTTTGGAGGATGCTGGTAGAGGTGCCACATGAAGTGCAGTTTGGAGGATGTTGGTAGAGGTGCCACATGAAGTGCAGTTTGGAGGATGTTGGTAGAGGTGCCACGTGAAGTGCAGTTTGGAGGATGTTGGTAGAGGTGCCACATGAAGTGCAGTTTGGAGGATGTTGGTAGAGGTGCCACGTGAAGCGCAGTTTGGAGGATGTTGGTAGAGGTTCCACATGAAGTGTAGTTTGGAGGATGTTGGTAGAGGTGCCACATGAAGTGCAGTTTGGAGGATGCTGGTAGAGGTGCCACAGGAAGTGCAGTTTGGAGGATGTTGGTAGAGGTGCCACATGAAGTGTAGTTTGGAGGATGTTGGTAGAGGTTCCACATGAAGTGCAGTTTGGAGGATGTTGGTAGAGGTGCCACAGGAAGTGCAGTTTGGAGGATGTTGGTAGAGGTGCCACAGGAAGTACAGTTTGGAGGATTTTGGTAGAGGTACCACGTGAAGTGTAGTATCGAGGATGTTGCTAGAGGTGCCACATGAAGTACAGTTTGGAGGATGTTGGCAGAGGTGCCACATGAAGTGCAGTTTGGAGGATGTTGGTAGAGGTGCCACATGAAGTGCAGTTTGGAGGATGTTGGTAGAGGTGCCAAAAGAGGTACAGTTTGGAGGATTTTGGTAGAGGTACCACATGAATTGTAGTTTGGAGGATGTTGCTAGAGGTGCCACATGAAGTGCAGTTTGGAGGATGTTGGTAGAGGTGCCACATGAAGTGTAGTTTGGAGGATGTTGGTAGAGGTACCACATCAAGTGAAGTTTGGAGGATGTTGGTAGAGGTGCCACATGAAGTGCAGTTTGGAGGATGTTGGTAGAGGTGCCACATGAAGTGCAGTTTGGAGGATGTTGGTAGAGGTGCCACATGAAGTGTAGTTTGGAGGATGTTGGTAGAGGTACCACATGAAGTGTAGTTTGGAGGATGTTGGTAGAGGTGCCACATGAAGTGCAGTTTGGAGGATGTTGGTAGAGGTGCCACATGAAGTGCAGTTTGGAGGATGTTGCCAGAGGTGCCACATGAAGTACAGTTTGGAGGATGTTGGTAGAGGTGCCACATGAAGTGCAGTTTGGAGGATGTTGCCAGAAGTGCCACATGAAGTACAGTTTGGAGGATGTTGGTAGAGGTGCCACATGAAGTGCAGTTTGGAGGATGTTGGTAGAGGTGCCACATGTGCCACATGAAGTGCAGTTTGGAGGATGTTGGTAGAGGTGCCACATGTGCCACATGAAGTGCAGTTTGGAGGATGTTGGTAGAGGTGCCACATGATGTCTAGTTTGGAGGATGTTGGTAGAGGTGCCACATGAAGTGCAGTTTGGAGGATGTTGGTAGAGGTGCCACATGAAGTGCAGTTTGGAGGATGTTGCCAGAGGTGCCACATGAAGCGCAGTTTGGAGGATGTTGGTAGAGGTTCCACATGAAGTGTAGTTTGGAGGATGTTGGTAGAGGTGCCACATGAAGTGCAGTTTGGAGGATGCTGGTAGAGGTGCCACAGGAAGTGCAGTTTGGAGGATGTTGGTAGAGGTGCCACATGAAGTGTAGTTTGGAGGATGTTGGTAGAGGTTCCACATGAAGTGCAGTTTGGAGGATGTTGGTAGAGGTGCCACAGGAAGTGCAGTTTGGAGGATGTTGGTAGAGGTGCCACAGGAAGTACAGTTTGGAGGATTTTGGTAGAGGTACCACGTGAAGTGTAGTTTCGAGGATGTTGCTAGAGGTGCCACATGAAGTACAGTTTGGAGGATGTTGGCAGAGGTGCCACATGAAGTGCAGTTTGGAGGATGTTGGTAGAGGTGCCACATGAAGTGCAGTTTGGAGGATGTTGGTAGAGGTGCCAAAAGAGGTACAGTTTGGAGGATTTTGGTAGAGGTACCACATGAATTGTAGTTTGGAGGATGTTGCTAGAGGTGCCACATGAAGTGCAGTTTGGAGGATGTTGGTAGAGGTGCCACATGAAGTGTAGTTTGGAGGATGTTGGTAGAGGTACCACATCAAGTGAAGTTTGGAGGATGTTGGTAGAGGTGCCACATGAAGTGCAGTTTGGAGGATGTTGGTAGAGGTGCCACATGAAGTGCAGTTTGGAGGATGTTGGTAGAGGTGCCACATGAAGTGTAGTTTGGAGGATGTTGGTAGAGGTACCACATGAAGTGTAGTTTGGAGGATGTTGGTAGAGGTGCCACATGAAGTGCAGTTTGGAGGATGTTGGTAGAGGTGCCACATGAAGTGCAGTTTGGAGGATGTTGCCAGAGGTGCCACATGAAGTACAGTTTGGAGGATGTTGGTAGAGGTGCCACATGAAGTGCAGTTTGGAGGATGTTGCCAGAAGTGCCACATGAAGTACAGTTTGGAGGATGTTGGTAGAGGTGCCACATGAAGTGCAGTTTGGAGGATGTTGGTAGAGGTGCCACATGTGCCACATGAAGTGCAGTTTGGAGGATGTTGGTAGAGGTGCCACATGTGCCACATGAAGTGCAGTTTGGAGGATGTTGGTAGAGGTGCCACATGATGTCTAGTTTGGAGGATGTTGGTAGAGGTGCCACATGAAGTGCAGTTTGGAGGATGTTGGTAGAGGTGCCACATGAAGTGCAGTTTGGAGGATGTTGCCAGAGGTGCCACATGAAGTACAGTTTGGAGGATGTTGGTAGAGGTGCCACATGAAGTGCAGTTTGGAGGATGTTGCCAGAGGTGCCACATGAAGTACAGTTTGGAGGATGTTGGTAGAGGTGCCACATGAAGTGCAGTTTGGAGGATGTTGGTAGAGGTGTCACATGAAGTGCAGTTTGGAGGATGTTAGTAGAGGTGCCACAAGAGGTACAGTTTGGAGGATTTTGGTAGAGGTACCACATGAAGTGCAGTTTGGAGGATGTTGGTAGAAGTGCCACATGAAGTGTAGTTTGGAGGATGTTGGTAGAGGTACCGCATGAAGTGTAGTTTGGAGGATGTTGGTAGAGGTGCCACATGAAGTGCAGTTTGGAGGATGTTGGTAGAGGTGCCACATGTGCCACATGAAGTGCAGTTTGGAGGATGTTGGTAGAGGTGCCACATGATGTCTAGTTTGGAGGATGTTGGTAGAGGTGCCACATGAAGTGCAGTTTGGAGGATGTTGGTAGAGGTGCCACATGAAGTGCAGTTTGGAGGATGTTGGTAGAGGTGCCACATGAAGTGCAGTTTGGAGGATGTTGGTAGAGGTGCCACATGAAGTGCAGTTTGGAGGATGTTGCCAGAGGTGCCACATGAAGTACAGTTTGGAGGATGTTGGTAGAGGTGCCACATGAAGTGCAGTTTGGAGGATGTTGGTAGAGGTGCCACATGTGCCACATGAAGTGCAGTTTAGAGGATGTTGGTAGAGGTGCCACATGAAGTCTAGTTTGGAGGATGTTGGTAGTGGTGCCACATGAAGTGTAGTTTGGAGGATGTTGGTAGAGATGCCACATGAAGTGTAGTTTTGGTATGTTGGTAGAGGTGCCACATGAAGTGTAGTTTGGAGGATGTTGCTAGAGGTGCCACATGGAGTGCAGTTTGGAGGATGTTGGTACGGTTTGTGTCTTTGATGCCACATTAAATGTGGACTGTATCAGCATTGTAGTCTGGTGGATGCTGTTAGGGTATGTTTCTTAGGTGCCACAGGAAAAGCAGTCTATGCCAAGGTAGAGTTTGGAGGATGATGGTGGGGTGTGCGTCTTAGGTGACATCTGTAGTGTAGCCTGTGATAGAGTATGGTTTGGCAGATATTGGTAGGGCATGTGTTTTAGGTAACACATGAAATGGAGTTTGTACCATGGGTGTATTGTGGAAGTTGGCTGTAGGATATGTGTCAGGTGCCACATGAAGAGCAGCTCGTACCAGGGGTGTATTGTGGAGGATGGCAGTAGCATATGTGTCAGGTGCCACTTGAAAAGCAGCTTGTACCAGGGGTGTAGTTTGGAGGATGCTGGTGGGATATGTGGCTTAAGTGCCAATAGAAGTGTAGTCGGTGCCAAGGGCATAGTTTGCAGAGTATTGATGACGCATGTGCCCCAGGTGTTTAGAGAAGTCCCAAATGGCCACTATGTCTGGACCAAGGCTTATAGGCATCAAACTTAATATTTGTCCTGGTAGATAAAAAGCCAAGCTGTTATTCTACTCAATGCACGATCGTGTGCAGCAGTCTGAATACTCACAGTAGATGCACATATAGTGCATGAGGACTTACCTTAATGGACCAATCCTGTAAGACGAGTGACCCCAGAATCTGATGACCACTGCACTGCATTAGTTTGGCCCTGTGATATTGTATATGTTTGAATTCTCAGTGCATGAAGCTGACCATTCTCCTTTAGTACACTTCAGTTTGAAAAGCAGCTGCAGCAACAAGGCAATGAAAGCAATGAACCTAATGCCGGAGCAGAATTCCCAGTGGTCCATCGAGGCAGCGATCAGTCAGGAATGCCACTCCACTATGTTGCTTTTTAGCAGCAGCCATACCGTTCAATCATTTGAATTAAGTGTTCCGTCCATTCTACTGTATTTCCCGTATTTTTCATCTTTCGCCTACATCTGAAAATGATTATTTCTTTCTTCCGCTGCCTACAGATCTTAGTGTTTCATGCAAAAATTTTTGTGAAAATATTTATTTTAGCTAATAAAATATTCAAGAGATGCTTCGGCACAGCATGTATTACAGATATCATGTCACCAGGAGAATAGTATCCGTTATGTTTGTTTCTGTTTTCTATATTCAATTTTGAACAGAACAAACTGAGTCCTAGGACTAAAACCACTTTTCATTTCTTTTATAGGTAAACTCAAGGCGACAAATTTCCCTCTGTGCTGGGTTTTTAGCTATAAACAATTGCATTTAGACTGACAAAAAGTAGACAAAAAAAAAAAAAAGAAAAAAGAAAATTCGATAAAGCTGTAATGAAATTGAGCAGGCAGCCAACTAGCCGGTCCTCTATGGTGACACAAAACTGGAGCCAAGACTCCACGTCAAACCGTTATTTATTGACTCAAATTAGTTTAGAAGACGGTTCATATTGTCAACTTCCTAACAAGACTGCACCTCTCCTAAAAATTAAGTCAGAGCAGATGGGAATTGGTATCAGTTTACATGAAAATTATCATTGTTTTATAGAATATGTAACAATGAATGATGTAGACTTTCTTAGTCCTCCTTCCCATGTTCTTGTTTCCGGTATGGTTGGTATCCGTTTTTTTCATGGATATCCATTATAACCTATGGTGTTATGCACATGTCCTTGTTTCCACAAGAACCGTTTAACTGTGAAACCACATAGAAACGTCCGGTTTTTTTTTACGGTAGCACAGATGACAATGCAAGTCTATGGGTCCGTGAAAAACACGTACGACACACGGATTACATCTGTGTTTAACATTGCAAAGTATAGGAGAAACTTTGTTGTTTATGTCTTTCTTTATCCATACCGGAAAAGCACTGATAACCGATGGTAAAAACCGGACACATGAATGGCACGTTGATGGAAAACACTGATGACACCGGTGCCGTTTTTTCACATACCTATTTCATACAGATGTGTGAAGGAAGCTTTATACAAACTTCATATCATTATAGCATAGAGCAGCAGGAAACTTGAATCATTGCATCCCTTTACTCGCTCCCTGCTGTCAATTACAGAAACAAAGAGATAAGACAGTAAGTAGAGATTGTTATATATTTTACCCAAAACTAGCTGTTTTTGTGTCTTTAGAGGCTATTTACTAAACAAAAAACCTAAAGCGATGAACTGGAATCTAAGTTGTTGTGCACGCATTGTGTAAGCGCATGTTCACACTGGCCACAAAACAGATAAAACCCAAGATAAAAACATAATAAGCAAATACCCTGCAGTAAATAAATTAACAGCAATAGTGCCTGAAAATAATATAGGGTGCTTAGTTAACATGATCTTGATAAAAAAAAACATAAAAGCCATCCCACTTCGTCAAGGTGACCCTATTCGGGAAAGTCCTAAACTCTAGTGTTAAAACCTTACCATATGTCAAGTGACGTAATATGAATAAGGACTGAGACCTGACTAATGGACACCCAGGCACTACAGTACATGAATGTAATGTCCAGCTCGAAGGAAAGGGAGACCACACCTTTATTTGAGGCTATTTTCTAGTTAATAAAGTCCTGTGATCACAGCAGCATCAGCGTTGATGTAAACAATGTGCTAGATCGTACTAACATTGGAGGAGGGATGTGGCATGTGTATTGTGAGCAAGCGAGCTTCAACACAGAGTAATCGATGACCGAGCTGCTGCTCCACTTTACCTTTAACATGGCATTAAATATTAACTTTTTTAATTAATGATTTTTGAAGTTTTACAGTAAAAATGGCTTCACATTCTACAATATTGAGTTTGACTATAAGTGTTTTCAATATAATTGTGCATGAACCAAGTATTTAATAAACATCAGGCATGCCGGAATTGAATGTGTAACCCAATCACATAGTATTGTAGGGGATAAAGCCCGTATTATAAGTTCTCCTTTAGTGTTTATTCGCTGCCTCCATTTTACAGAAACTGAAGTTTAATCAGAGATCCTAAATACTGTACTCGGTGCCCCCTTGTGTGGTCAAGAGGTGCAGTTCACTGTTCTGCCCACTAGTATTACAAGTCTCGCCTCTCCCATTGGTGATTGACAGCACTGGCTTCCGAGCAAGAAACATCAGGCAAGCCAGAGCTGTCAATCACCAGTGAGGCAGGCGGGGTATAAAAAATAGTTGGCTGAGGTAGTGAAAATAAGATCTTGCCCAAAACAAGGGGGCAATGAGCACTCTAATTAGCTTGTTTGATTAAATTGTAACCGTTGGTTTAATTTTGATTTCATAAATCAATAATGCATATGAATATAGATAACTTTGTAATATATGTTATTGGAGAAATATGCTTTTTTCTCTGCCAGGACTGATCATTCAATTTCAACATTTTTAATTTAGGGGTAAAATCTGTATTCAGTGAAGACAGATTGTTACATTACTGAGACAGGAGAAGACAGCTGCTTCTGATATGATTGTATGTAGATGGAAGATGGGGGAGAAGAGAGAAGTTCTGCCTCCAGCTCCTCTGTCATCCTTCTCCGTCACCTCTACATAGAAACATATCAGTAGCAACTGTCATGTCCTATCTCCGAAAATGGAAATTCTGTCTTCACCGAATACAGATTTTTCCCGTGAAATGAGAATTTTGAAAATTAACGGAGTAGTAATGAGTGAAGGTGCTCGGAAAAGGTGTTATCGGACCATGCTCGGGTGCTGACCGACTGTCTTCAGCATGTGCAAATAATATATTTCGCAAGTGTTCACGTCTGTTGAATGGTGGCGAGACATGCAACTGCGGGGACTCGAGTATATTTTTCGAGCACCCCGAAGTCACCCGATTAGCACCCGAGCATGCTCAAATAACACTTTATCCCAGCACGTTAGCTCATCACTAATGATCAGTTCTGGAAGAGAAAGGAGCTGATTTCTCTGATGAGATATTTTACAAAGTTTCTTATTTTCAGATCTATTATTGACTTATTAAATAAAAATTAAAACGACGGTTACACTTTAAATTTACATTTTGGCAGAAGGAATGCAGCAATCGGAACACTAAAGGTACAGAGTTCTGGAGCTCTGAGTTACAGATCGGCAGACCCCACAGATTGGACCCCCAGCCATCATAAAGTGATACTACCGACATACCTCTACATAGCGGAACGTAACAAATCTACAGTTCTACTTCCTACAAAAGTAATACCTGACCGAAGAAATCATGTATCCGTCATCCTCAGAGCGCTGGAAGTCTTTCATCTTCTTTATCATATTTTACAAAATGTAATTCCTTTTTTTTCCCTCTTATTTTTTTTTTTTTTTGCTTTTTGCTACCGGAACATCAAAGCGTGAGAATAAATAAAGACAGCGAAAGTAGCCGATACCTGTCTCCAACTTTCCTTTGAGAAATTAGCAAGATTGAAAAAGACCTAATTCCCATTACTTTTTTGGAAGTAAAGATGTGTTCCAGGCGTCGTCTGTGATTATATTCCGAGCACATCGTCCGTCCGTCCCAACACCTAATGTGATAGTCCAAATTCATGTTTACTGCTGTAAGAATTGACATCTATCAAGCAGAGGCTGAGAAGCATTGGGCCCTTTATAATGTCTTCATGATAGTAAAGGAGGATTGTTGAGATCCATCCATTAAGTCACGCCACTTTAGGCATCTATGTTTTATGATTGGCTGTCAGAAGCCTCTGTTTAATTTACAGTGTACTCAAGAGATAAGAGAAGCCTTTTATTAGGTTATTCATACAAGAAGAGGAAATGGTTTGATGAGATTTATGCAGGAGAATAAAACCGATCGCCATCCTGGGCACAATGCTAACGTGGTAAAAATGTATTTTAAATTAGACCTGCCAACAAATTTCACAATAAAAACTGCATATATTATTAAATAGATCAGTTGTATTGATGAGGCTGGTGTACTTACTTTGAAAATCCATGTCGAAATGGGTTAATTATCCTTTTGGAAAGTTTCCTTGCTGGATAGCAAAATTACAGTTTTATGAGTTTGTGCACTGGCTGGAATGCTCATCTTCATATCAGGATTATCAGCCGTACTGACATAGCTTTTAAAAGGAAGTACACCAGCCTCATCCGGTATAAAGTAAAATCATGTGTATAGTTTGCATTGAGAAATTTGGGAGGGCAATTCCGTTTTTGCACATCACACACTTGCAGTCACATGATCACCATTCCCGGCAAAGACTCCCGAGAATCCTCCAGGTGTACAGTGCCCGCGATGTGAGCATTCGCAAGCCTGCAGCTGCAGAGATTGACTGCAGATTTGACATTTTAAGCTCCACTTTATGTCCTTTGTGTACTTTTTCCTGCTTTCTGATTTATCATCTGTAGTGATGTGATGTGACTAGTGGGCGACGTGGCCCATCTGCAGCCAATGAGAGGTCTCGTAGTCACTCTCATCACTGAGGGCTGGATACAAGGACTCTACAAAAAGTTGGTGGTCCATGAAGATCTTCTCTGCAGATATAGCAAGGCTGAGCATAGAATAGATGTAGTACAATATATCAGCTTTTATGGCAATGAGGAGGCCGTCATAGTATCGGGTGATGTTTTGTTAGACATGGTCATAGGTGCATCTGCTTTTCATGAATTAGACAGGATCATTAGGTGCAAATGTCGATGGCATCAGTGAGGTCTTCTGCATGGAATAGCTGAAATGTGCTACAACCGGGCTAGGTTACTAGAGAGGATAAAGGGTTAACAGAGTGTGGGGGCTCCCTATTTTACCCCATTGGCACCCTGAGGTCATGATTGTGTGGTCCTGATTTTTACAATGACAATTCCCAGCCAAATAATAGGGCGTTAGAGTTGGCAGGCTATAGTGACCTGTTCCTATTACAAGGTGGTAAAAATTACATTTTTCTTTCCCGTCATTCCACTTTGCATTTATTCCTGAAAACATTTGAAGGGTTAATAAACTACCTGACAGCAGTTTTGAAAATTGTAAACTGATGTAGTTTTCATATTGGCATCACTTTTGAGAGTTTTCCAATATTTAGATCCCATAAAGTCACTTCAAAGGTGAATAGGTCCCTAAAAAATTTTAATTTTAATTTTTCAAGTTTTGTAAATCTTGAAAAAGTGAAAAATTGCAGCTGCGTTTTTAAACCTTCTAGCATCCTAAAAAAATAAAAGAACATTTTCCAAATGATGCTGATGAAAGGTAGACATGAGGAAAATGTTATTTACTAAATTTTTTTTGTTTGGTATGACTATCTGTTTTAAAGGGATAAAAGGGATAATCATTCAAAGTTTTAAAAATGCAAATGGTTTTGGAAATTTTTGTCAATTTTCTGATTTTTTTATAAATAAATGCAAATGTATTGACCTAAATTTATCATTAATAGAAAGTATGATGTGTCACAAAAAAAACAATCTCAAAATCGCTGCGTTACGATGAAATACTGCAGAGTTATTGCCACATAAAGTGACACATGTCAGATTTGAAAAATTTGACCCGGTGTCTAAGGAGGTTAAATTGAAAAAGAAACACCACCCCACATAGTGTAAGGCGGCAAAGCTAAAAAGTGGTAATGTGGCCAGAAGTAGGACAAGAGCATCGCTGGTAACCGTGGAAGATGGTGACTGGTGAGTATTTTAATACACTACTGTATCTATTTATATAATTGCCTTGTAAAGTTTTCATTTCCTGTTCTGTCCAGATGTCACCGTATCCCAGAATTCCAAGCGGAGGAAGTTCACCGACCACCATATTGGGACACCCAAGTGATGGGTGTCTCAATATGGAAACTGCCGCTGGTACCAATCTATTGCACGGTACCACCAGTGGAACACCGTCGCACCACACACACACACACACTGTATACGCCGTATGCAACACACACTCACACACTCATACTCTCACACACACACACTCTATACGCCGTAGGCACCACACATACACACACTGTATACGCCGTATGCAACACACACTCACACACTCACACACACTTACACTCATACTCACACTCACACACCCACACACACTCACCTACTTTTACTCTCACTCTCACCTCACACTCACACACTCACCTCACACTCACACACACACTCACACATTCACACTCTCACACTCACAGTCACACTCACAAACTCGCACTCACACACACACTTACATACACACGCTCACACACTCACACACACACTCACACTAACACTCACATACTCACACTCATGCACACACACTCACACTCACACACTGAGACTCACACACTCAGACTCACACTGTCACACTCACTTTCATACTCACACACTTACACTCACACTCACATGCTCACTCTCACACTCACACTCATACTCACACACTCACTCTCACACTCTCGCACTCACACTCACTTTCACACTCACACACACTCACACACTCACACTCACACACACACTCTCACACACTCACACAATCATGCAGCCTCTTGTGCGGTACCACCAGCAGAACACCATCGCACTGCACCTGCACAAATTCTGCGCAGGCACAGTGAATCATTCGGCTGATCCCAGCAGCAGATGTGCAACGTGTCTACAGGCAGAGGAATCCGGTCACATTAAAGGGCATTTTCCCACGAATGAAAGTTCATTTTAAAAATTGTCTGTGTCTGACCGTGTATGGAGCATAACACATCTCCTGGGCAGCGGAGGAAGCAAAAGACAATACTGACATTACAGCAGGAGATCACAGAGGATTCATTTTGTGAGGTAAAATATTTCACTGACTGTTTTTAAACAATATTTTACCTCACAAAATGTATCCTCTGCGATCTCCTGCTGTAATGTCAGTATTGTCTTTTGCTTCCTCCCCTGCCCAGGAGCTGTGGTATGTTCTGTACACGGTCAGACACAGACAATTTATAAAATGAACTTTTGTTCCTGGGAAAACCCCTTTAAATAGAAATTCCTCCCGACATGCTGTGCACTGACTGTTTAGTGATGGGGTACACAGGTCAACCAAGAGATGACGTGAGAGAAGACAGCAGATGGGGGGAGGGAGAAAGCACCCAGGGGTGAGAGAGACAGAGAACGGGGGGAGACAGCTCAAACAGGACAGCACATGAGGGGGAGAACACAGCACAGGAAGGAGAGAGACAGCAGACAAGGGGGATAGCACATGGGTTTGACAGGTCAAAGAAGAGAGCGCAGACAGGAGAAGTCAACACATGGGGAAAGAGAGAGTGGATAGGTGGGTGAGCACATGGGGGGGAGAGATTCTCAGTGCTGCAAAGCCTGCCCCCATAGTGACATTACCGCCCTCCCGATGCGATAGCATCCGGCCTCCATCAGGTACATGCATAATGTATTTAGAAAGGATTGGGGAAAAAAAAAGGTTGAGACTGAGACCTCATCTTTAACTCATAGACCATGCCACATGATTAGCGTTTCGTAGTAGGAAAGAAAAGGGTGGGTGACGATACTTTTTTACATAATATCTCATCTTCTATTACAAGCCATTTTGTTAACATAAAAACTGTCGCCAAAAGAAATCAAACATTACGTGGAGCCCTATGAACTAGGAAAACATTTATGCTGATGCCATTTGGCTCTTCACTTTTTCCTCTCCGTCACCGCCCCCTTTTTTAAGATCAAGTAGGAAAACTGAATGATGTTTTTCTTATTCTAACCGCACAAAACTTCAAAGATTTCCCCTTTTTTAAGCCTGATCAACCTGGAATGTTGTTTTCTAGTTAACATCTGTTGCTCTTAAAACCACTTCCCCCGGTCCCATCGGATCAGTGTGTGGAACACTTTAAAGGATTAATGTAAATTCCCATTTTCCTCCATCCAGGTGGGTTACTGCTGAACGTGCTTTAACTGTTTTTGCTTTCGAAAGCCCTAAATCCGTGCAGTGATGCAATATATTTTCCTTCTCAGTTGGACATTTTCCTCCGTTTCCCTTCTGTACAGCCCGTTTGCTTGTACGATATAATAACAGAACATATTCTGGTACAAGTCCGAATACCACAGACATTCTCCAGGATTTAATGGTTATGTTGGCAAACTCTAAAGCTATAGATCATAAAAAGGAGCCGGAATAGCCTGGCATGGGCAGTTTTGTAGCACATTTGCTTTTCAAGTCGTCTTTTTCTTCTTTCCTAAGAATTGGTATACCAGTTACATTTTATTACAGATATTTATAAGAGAGAACAAATAGATTCAGAATGGAAGTCAGATTTGTTGTATTTGTTCATTTTTTTCAGTTAATTTATTTATTTTGCTGCAACATACCAAGATGATTGTCACTCTTATCGGGGAGCTATAGAATAGAATAAAAGAAGTGTGCATCTATAAACGATTGTTCGGGTGACAGCTATCTATCTCGCCAACATCATAGTCATACGTAGTTGTCTCTATTGAATATTTATTTCCATGGAGAGAAGGGAATAATCAGCTTTTGGACACCACTTACAGGATTTGTTCTTGGAAAAAATGCATCTCATAGTCGTAAAAATATGGTACTTAGATCTTTGACTGTTTCAGCTAAAATTGCTAGATGATTTGTAAGAAGACTAGAAAAGATTGTCATTTACTGTTCTTATAAGAGGCTGCTCCACCATCTAGGCTGAACCAGATCGTCCCGTCTCATGTTAACTGTTTCATGTTCGGCTGTGCTGTTGTTTCTGTTGGGTGTATTCCCCAATAGTGGCATTATACTTGCTGATAAGTGTTGCAACAAAATGAGTGGCTCAATCCACAGAGGATCACATTCGAATCAATGTCCTGAAATTTGCAGTTTCATGCAAACTACAACATTTTGAATCATAGAAGGGACCTCCTGGGTCATCTGGCCCAACCCCCTGCTCAAAGCAGTATTGATTAAACCATCCCAGTCAGATGTCTGTCCAGCCTCTGTTTGAAGACTTCCATTGAAGGAGAACTCACCACCTCTCGTGGCAGCCTGTTCCACTCACTGATCCCCCTCACTGTCAAAAAGTTTTTTCTAATATCTAATCTGTGTCTACCCCCATTCAGTTTCACCCCATTGCTTCTAGTCTTTCCTTGTGCAAATGAGAATAAAGTTGATCCTTCTGCAATGTGACAGCCCTTTAGATATTTGTAGACAGCTATTAAGTCTCCTCTCAGTCTTCTTTTTTGCAAGCTAAACATTCCCAAATCCTGTAACCGTTCCTCATAGGACATGGTTTGCAGACCGGTCACCATTCTGGCCGCTGTTCTCTAAACTTGAGATTTAGTTCACAAAATTAAAACCTTTCCGCCTTGCAGCATTTCCAACACTGCTGAAGCATCAGCGAGGCCTAAAAACATATTGCATTGCCATGTAGGCTTTCGCATAATGTCTATGACATCTAGTGAATTATCATACCTTGTACGGTGGTGGCCAGTACAGGGGTCATCACAGATCAGTGATTCCCAGTGGAGAACAGATTTTACATCAAATTAATTTCCCATCTCCAGAGTAACTTGGTAAGTCACTCTCTTTTGTATAGTGTAAGCTCTTATGGTCAGTGGGGTTCCCTCTCCCGCTCTTGTAAAGTGTAAGCTTTTATAATCAGTGAGGTGTTATCTCTCTCTCGTATAGAGTGTAAGCTCTTTTGGTCAGGAAGGTCCTGTCTCCTGTGGAGTGTAAGTTCTTATGATTAGTGGAGTCCTCTCTTCCTTCCTACAACTGTAAAGTGTAACTGGCAGTGGTGAAGAAAAGAGATTTTGCTGGAAAACGAGTGCAGAACTGGAAGAGATTTTGCTATGATGGAGACCAATGTGTGATCTGCATTTGCTGGGTAGAAAACTAGATCATGAGGTCAAGTGTAAAAGGATCTCTCAAAGGCTGTGAAGGGAAGGTCCAGTTGTGTACTTGTCAATGACTACCACATAGAAGCAGACCCAACAGTGTACATCTGGTGAGTGATATGCAAATTGACTCTTCAGCAAATCAAGGGAGAGGACATGAACTCTAGTGTCACTTATTGTGATTAGCAATATCTGAAAATCAATATTAACTATTTAAAAGGCCTTGCCATGTTACCTAGGATAAGATGCAAAACCGAGAACTTCATTTTCTGACACGTGTTTCGTAGTGTTTTCCCCTCATCAGTGCAAAGCAGAACTGATTTGGCTGAGTGAAAGGCTTTTGATAAGTGGTCTAAAATTTCTGGTGGGTGAAAAATCACCTATGCATAAGGGTTAGAAATAAGATGTGGAAGTGAGTTTGATGAAACCTAAGCAGAAACCTTTGAGTGCTGTGCCAGAAGAATGGGTGACACCAGAGCAAGCACACCTTTTGATGTGAGTGAGATAACAGTAGAAAGTACTACTAAAGACTTGACTACTACTACTTGTAACTATGACCTACATAGTTGTCAACATTTTTCAGTTCATTTAAGCCCCAGCTCCAAGGTCTGTCCACACCTCCCGGTCTGCACACAAAGTCCTACCATTGTTTGCAGTTTAGATTAGCACTGGAGTAGGGATGGGCGAATCTGAATAGTAAAGTTCGGACTCTGTACCGCAAACCCTCTGTTCGTGCATGGACCCAGAACACGAACTTCTGCAAAAAGTCTGTGTTACTGTTCGGGTTTGTCAGCTCGAACAAAGCTTGTTGAAAGACTGCAGTGCAGCCAATCAACAGACTTTTATGTGTGGGCACTTTCGGCTAAATCACAGCCAGGTCAAGTATTGGTGTGATTGGCCGGCGCACAATTTGTAAAAAGAATAAAATAAAAATTAAAAAAAGTTCAAAAAATACTGTGAGTTCCCCCATTTTTGACAACCAGTCAAGCTAAAGATGACAGCTGGGGGCTTGTATTCTCAGGTGATGGGCCATTGATATTGCCCCCCTTTCCCAACCTATAAGTAGCAGCCAATTAGATGGCTAATTCTGGCTGTGTCTTCAGCTCTTCCCACTTGCTCTGGTGCAGTTGCAAGAGGGGTAGTAATTTGGGGGTTCAAGTCACCTGTTTTATGTCCGCTGACATCAAGTCCAAGGGTTAGTGATGGAGAGACATCTATCAGACTCCCCCATTACTAACCCCTTAAGTTTAAGTTAAAACACACAAAGTCCTTTATTTGAAATAAAAACTCCCCAACCCTTTTTTACCCATTTATTATTTTCTAAACAAAATGAAAGAAAAACACAATATTCCTCACCTGTCCGCCGATAATCCATATGTCCCACGGCGTGTTTCAACTCAGCCTCATCTGGATACATTGCTGAGTGTGTTCATGATGATGTTTTGTGGTTTTCTGGGTTGGCTGTGGGCTGCTATTTTTAGGCTGGGAAGGGCCAATATCCATAGCCTCCTTCCTAGTCTGCGAATACCAGCCCCCAGCTGTCTGCTTCAGCTTGGCTGGTTGTCAAAAAAGGGGGGACTCAGCACTGTTTTTTTAATAATTATTTAAAAAAATTAAAAGAATGTCATGGGGACTCGTCTATTTTTCATAAACAGCCTACATAACACAGAGCTGATGATTACTGCCGGTCACATCTGCTGGCTCACATGCTGTCATTTCTGTGACAGCGTAGGAACCGCAGTGCTCTGATCAATGGTAACAAACCTACTGCTGATCAGAGCCAGTGAGTTTCTTATGCTGTTACACAGGTTAAAGTGTGAGAAGGAATGAAACTCCTGCCACAAGAGCACGAACTTTGCTGTCTTGCAGACAGAGGGACTAGCAACTTTTGTTGCACCTCTTTGGCTGGGATCACACATGCGAGAAACTCAGATGAGTCTCTCATCTTAATACCCAGCACTGCCGCCGGCACACGGATTGGAGCATTCAGCTGCATGTATTTCTATGCAGCCACACGCTCCGCTCCTGTGTGCTGGTGGGAGTGCCGGGTATCAAGATGTGAGACTCCTCCGAGCTTCTCACATGTATGATCTCGGCCTTACAGATTTCTCACCAATACATGTGGACAACCTAATAATAAATAGATCCCTATCTCCAATGTAATAATCACATAGATGAAGTAGACTATACAATATTACCATGACATAACATGCGAACGGAAAAAAAATAATGTTTATCTGTCTGAAAACCCAAGCATGTTGCTTAAACAATTCTCTTAATGATTGCAAAAGCAGGACATACTCTTACAAATTCTATCAATTTTAAGTTTTCACTCCCCACATTTTGCACTTTTTTAGCAGAAAGGACAATCGCTTCCGATTCATCTCCCTTATTGAGCAAATAACTGTCGAGAATGGTCCGTCTGAGCAAACATCCCGGATTGGGATCAGTCATTTCTATTAATGAGAATACTGTTGATTTACTGTTTAATCTTGAAGTTTGTTGGAAACTTGAGATAAATTAATTGCAGAGAACATGGGATTTTCATCTTGGGCCCCAAATCCAAATTTTGTCTGAATGTTTAATCTGAATTAACACCCTGTGAAGATTTCTACAAAAGATTCCTGTTTTCTAAAGTCATCTATTGAGAATGTTCAATTTCCAGCTGCAAAAGGAATCTGTCAGCAGGATTTCACACCCCAAACTATTTATCAGCGCATGCAGCTTTATTTCAAACACAATTCCATCAATAATACTGATATAGTCACATGTATAAGTACACGTCACATGCAGTATATCATAAAGGCCCTAATATGAGAAGCATGACTAAGACCATAAATAAATGCAAACGTAAACAACTTTATTGAAAAATAGATAAAAACGTATAAAAAGTACATATACATATAAATGCCTTATCGTGTCTGTCTGTAACCAAAATCGCGAGCTGCTGATTGGTCGTGGCCGCCAGGCCCCCGCCAGGCCGCAACCAATCAGCGACAGGCGCAGCTGTTTGTAATGGT
The DNA here is from genome assembly GCF_039654945.1 of Dendrobates tinctorius. Taxonomy (NCBI): domain Eukaryota; kingdom Metazoa; phylum Chordata; class Amphibia; order Anura; family Dendrobatidae; genus Dendrobates; species Dendrobates tinctorius. The sequence goes on along the minus strand of NW_027361810.1, from coordinate 18,338,970 downwards.
AAGCTGCGCCTGTCGCGACCAATCAGCGGCCAGCGCAGTCGGGGGCGGCGCTCAATCAGCCACAGGGATTATTAGTAAAAAGATTAAAAATAAATTAGTATCACCGACGGCCTCCAATGTCCTTTCCACCCGCCCGGCCTCGCGGTCCCAGGAAGGCTTTGTGACTTAGACCCGCGATGAATGACGTCACTCTCGCGAGAGCGCGATATTATCAGCGGTATAAGCCGCAAAGCATTCATGGGAACGCGAGGCCGGGAGCGTGGAAAGGACATCGGAGGCCGTCGGAAGGTGGCCATGGGTAACAAAAGCAAAAACACAAACATACTTACCTTCCGACGGCCCCCAGACTCTGTCCCTCCTCTCCATGCTGCCGGCATCTTCCGTTTCCAGTAATGCTTTGTGCGAAATACCGCTGATGACGTCGCGCTCTCGCGAGAGTGACGTCAGCAGGGGTCTTTGGCACAAAGCAGTACTGGGAACGGAAGATGCCGGCAGCGAGGAGAGGAGGGACAGAGTCCGGGGGCCGTCGGATGGTAAGTATATCACATTTTTTATTTTAATCTGCCGCTGGCCATATTCTGGAGTACCCAATGCTTTAGAATCGGGCCAGAAGCTAGTACAAGGATAAGAACCAGACATAAGGAAAAATGGACCCGACAGTAAGAGACCCCAAGGGTTGGCACAAGGCAGACAGGAACTCATGAAGAAATTATGAGTAAGTAAATGAAGTTTATGTAAATAAAAAGAAGATGCAATAATTAAAGGTGAATCATACCAGCAATAATGTTAAGGTACAAGTATATGTTGAGTGTTTCACATGGTATGCTTCATCAGGGGTAAAACTATACAACGAATGCATGTCCTTTTATACATATGTAGACCAATAGGATTAAATTGCACATAAAAGAAGTGCCCAAAATAAAACACACGTGTCCGACATACTCCAGCTCTACTCAACACCTAACTCCACCTCCTCCTGATTAACTGATTGTTCCTTTGCTTGAAGGCACACAGCACAGGGAGTCTGTCAAGCAGGAGGAGACAGCACTGGGCATGAAACAGAGCTGGAGTGACTGAGGCTTCAGATCTGCAACAACTATTCAGCATATCAATTCAAATGCTGATTTCTCAATAACAGAGGAATGGGCTGCTCATGTAAAGGTATTGCTGGATTTGTCTTTGAAAATGCTACATGTTCATGTAAATAGTTGTTTATTTTTTGGGGGGGGATAAAATCCTGCTAACAGATTATCATAAGAACTAGAATAGATTAAAAAAAATCATTTAAAAATAAACTTAAAAAAAGTATAGGTTTATTTTTTAGTTATTTTCTCATAACAATGCCCTCTCTGTCTTCTTGTGCAAGTAATAACTTGATTAAATAGATAGATAGATAGATTGATAGATATGAGATTAGGGATGGGCGAATCCTGAAATACTCGGAATCGCTAGACTCTAACGAGTTCGACTCGGAAACTCGCTACTCGTTGCGAGTCTAGCGAGTCCAATGTTAATGAATGGGGATGCGAGTATTGCAGCGATTCCTGTGCTGCCATTTTTTTTGTTCCGCTTACTTCCCGCATGTGGCTGTGCACACCATGCGGAAAGTAAGCAGAACAATTGCGGATGGTACCCACGGTCCGGAGGAGAGGAGACTGTCCTCCGGGCTTTGGGCACCATATCCCTGTAAAAAATAGAATTTAAAAATAAAAAATATTGTTATTCTTACCCTCCGACGTCCCGCGCAGCCTTCCCGCCTCTCCACGCATCCGTTCCCAGTAGTCCTTTGCGAAAATGCCCGCGATGGCGTCCGTTCTCGCGGGATCGCGAAGTCTCGCGGTCATTCGCGCGACGTCATCGCGAATTACCGCGAGACATCGCGATCCTGCGAGAACGGACGTCATTGCGGGCATTTTCGCAAAGGACTACTGGGAACGGATGCGTGGAGAGGCGGGAAGGCTGCGCGGGACGTCGGAGGATAAGAATAACAATATTTTTTATTTTTTTTTACATTTTATCTTTTACTACTGACGCTGCATAGGCAGCCTCAGTAGTAAAAAGTTGGTCACACATGTCAAACACTATGTTTGACGAGTGTGACCAACCTGTCAATCAGTTCTCCAAGCGATGCTACAGATCGCTGGGAAAACGCTAGCATTTGCATTGGACTCGTTACTGTGCGAGTAATCGCTTGGAAACTCGCAGAGTACCGACTCCTGCGAGTCCCCTACTACTCGCAGAGTAACGAGTCCTAACGAGTAGATTCGCCCATCCCTATATGAGATAGATAGATGATAGATTTATAGATGATAGATAGATAGATATAAATATAGATAGATAATAGATAGATGATAGATAGATAGATAGATAGACAGATAGATGATAGATAAAAGATAGATAGAGAGATAGATAGATAGATAGATAGATAGATAGATAGATAGATAGATAGATAGATAGATAGATAGATAGGAACATAGATAGATAGATAAATAGAGAGATAGATAGATAGATAGATAGATAGATAGATAGATAGATAGATAGATAGAAGCATAGATAGATAGAGAGATAGATAGGAACATAGATAGATAGAGAGATAGATAGATAGATAGATAGATAGATAGAAGCATAGATAGATAGATGATAGATAGATAGATAAATAGATAGATGATAGAGAGATAGATAAATAGATAGATAGATAATAGATAGATAGGTAGATAGATAATAGATAGATAGGTAGATAGATAATAGATAGATAGATAGATAGAGAGATAGAGAGATAGAGAGATAGATATGTAGATAGATAATAGATAGATAATAGATAGATAGCTAGATAATAGATAGATAGATAGATAATAGATAGATAGATAGATAGATAGACAGATAGATAATAGATAGATAATAGATAAATAGAATGATAGACTGATACTTTTTGTAGATTCTTTAGGCTCTTTGAATATGAGCCTCACCTTGATCTTCCAGTAGACGTTCTGTATGAGGCATGCTCCTCACCAGTGACTCAAGAACCTCACGTTGCTCCTGGTTAAGACTTTCTAATGTGAAGATTAAAAAAAATGTAAAAAGTAAAGTATAGAACACCATTAAATTTCAATCTAGACTGTATCCTTAAGAGTCTAAAAGCAGCTCTCCACCTACAGATATTTGGGGGCGTCATCTCTATAGTGACAGTATACGTTACATCTGCTTGCATTAATGTGCTGCCTGGATTGTGGAGCGTTTCTATTTAGCGATGCGAACATACAGTGTGTCACAGAACGTGGGTTCGGAGTTCAGACTCTCTAAATGAAACATTACCATAAATGCCATTATGTAAACACGGCGAAGAGTGAGATTACATTTTCCCTTGGTAGAATAATAAATCATGAAGCACAACCTTGACCTGAGAATGGTCAGGCTCTGTAATCTTCGAATAACTGAGATGTATCTGGAATATTTTCATGATGGAAATGGATCATCATATGCAAACATTCATATATGTACAGACAATACCAGCTTTACTCTGCGTTCTAAATCTGGTAGTGTCATATTGTCACAATCCATGTTTGGATCTGTGGCAGATCTGGGCTCACATATAACCTTTTTTTTCCTTCAAGCCTCTGGCTTAATGTTAGTTTTTGCCCCCGGTGGCCGCCGGTATTACTACAACCTTAATGGCTGCTAATGGATTTTTCCCCTGGTGGCTGCTGGGGTTATTACAACCTAGTTGCTGCTAATGGGTTTTGCCTCCGGTGGCCGCTGGGGTTACTACACGTTAAATTAGCCAGCAGGTCTTAACCCTCCCCTCCTTCCTATAAAAGGGTGTCAGGTGCTCTGAATCACTATTGGTGATAATGGTCATTTCCTAACCAACCTTGGAGGAGAGAGGAGCTATTGGGAGCAGTGCTTTGCAGCTCATCCAGGGCTTTGGTGTTTCAGCTGTTCAGTTGGAAGCTGTATCCGGGTGCCGTACTCTGTTGCCTCAGGAGCATTGGCAACAGAGAAAGCTAAGTTGTTTGTTTTCCCTGTTCGTTATTTCCCCTAATGTTATATTAGTACAGCAGTGGGACCAGTGTCTGCACTAGCCAGTTCCCTAGTAAGGGATAGGTGCAGGGCTAGTGAGGGATTCAGGTATCCTGGTCGGCGACAGGTAAGAGCCTGTATAGGGAATGTGAGGAGTGTTCAGGGGTACAGCCTCAGGAGAGAGCAGGAGGTGTCCACGTTCCCGTTCCCTATTGTAGGGCCTACTGTTGTAACTGTGTCCACGGTGTTCCCTCGTTTGTCTTGTCGTTTTAGTTACCAACTTGTTGGTCGCATCACACAGGACAAACCACTACGTGATACATATGCATTCATGTCTACATTTTGCTTCTCTATTCCTATATCTAAATACCTTGACCAAGAAAGAGTGGCTTCTTGGTTTCGCCTGGCATGCTGCATCCGGGGCACATTCGCCATATTCATTGATTTCTTATGAGCTTATGGTTGGCTTGTGCTTCACAGCAGCAGATCTTAACAGAAAGAGCAGCAGTTTCTGCACTAATGTGAACTAAAAAATATTTGTGTGATGGTCAAAAAGATGTTCTGGTCACTTATTTCGATCCACCTCTAAACTTCCAGTCCTGAGTGAGATCTTTCTTCATAAAGTTCATCGAATGTTAGGAACAGATCCTATTGAAATGTGATTGGCTAAGATTTCAAAAAAGTTTCACATTTCTTCTATATATGACTAGTCCAAGAATGTGATGATCACTGCTGCTTCCATAGCCGTTCTGATCATCGTAGTTTGTATCCTTGTCTATGAGTTCAAACCCGGCTAAGACATAAGCTTTAGTGTGGCTGCATAGTTATGCGGCGCTGAATGAGTTAATATTTTTTTGTTTTCTTTAACATCTCTTTATTAAAAATTTTGCTACGTATTATTAATATCTGAGGGTTATTTACTCTTCGGTTGAGGGGGGATATTAACCTCCCATTAACCCCAATCATATAAGGTAGATATAGGCATGAATCAAATCTCCGAGCTGCAGATGTAGCACTGTCCCTGGATTTAACATGCCTATTTCTTCAATAATTGAAATCTGTACTGGCTTATTCATAAATCAGAGTTAAACAAATCCACATTTAATGCAGCTGAGATCTTACTTATTGCTTCGCTTGCAGCTAAACAAAATCTAATCAGAAACATCTAAGAAATGAACGACTATTATACACCAGTGTCAAGAAGTTTTACGATTGTGGATGCCCAACAAAAACTATAGCTCATATCACTAATAAGTTCAGAACCCAAGAAAAAAAACATATATAGATATAGATGTGTGTGTGGTGCATATATATACAGTATATATACACTCACTGGCCACTTTATTAGGTACACCTGTCCAACTGTGTGTTAAGACTTAATTTCTAATCAGTCAATCACATGGCGGCAACTCAGTGCATTTAGGCATGTAGACATGGTCAAGACAATCTCCTGCAGTTCAAACCGAGCATCAGTATGGGGAAGAAAGGTGATTTGAGTGCCTTTGAACGTGGCATGATTGTTGGTGCCAGAAGGGCTGGTCTGAGAATTTCAGAAACTGCTGATCTACTGGGATTTTCACGCACAACCATCTCTAGGGTTTACAGAGAATGGTCCGAAAAAGAAAAAAAATCCAGTGAGCGGCAGTTCTGTGGCCGGAAATGCCATGTTGATGCCAGAGGTCAGAGGAGAATGGGCAGACTGGTTCGAGCTGATAGAAAGGCAACAGTGACTCAAATTGCCACCCGTTACAACCAAGGTAGGCAGAAGAGCATCTCTGAACGCACAGTGCGTCGAACTTTGAGGCAGATGGGCTACAGCAGCAGAAGACCACACTGGGTACCACTCCTCTCAGCTAAGAACAGGAAACTGAGGCTACAATTTGCACAAGCTCATCGAAATTGGACAGTAGAAGATTGGAAAAACGTTGCCTGGTCTGATGAGTCTCGATTTCTGCTGCGACATTCGGATGGTAGGGTCAGAATTTGGCGTAAACAACATGAAAGCATGGATCCATCCTGCCTTGTATCAACGGTTCAGGCTGGTGGTGGTGGTGTCATGGTGTGGGGAATTTTTTCTGGGCACTCTTTGGGCCCCTTGGTACCAATTGAGCATCGTTGCAACGCCACAGCCTACCTGAGTATTGTTGCTGACCATGTCCATCCCTTTATGACCACAATGTACCCAACATCTGATGGCTACTTTCAGCAGGATAATGCGCCATGTCATAAAGCTCGAATCATCTCAGATTGGTTTCTTGAACATGACAATGAGTTTACTGTACTCAAATGGCCTCCTCAGTCACCAGATCTCAATCCAATAGAGCATCTTTGGGATGTGGTGGAACGGGAGATTCGCATCAGGGATGTGCAGCCGACAAATCTGCGCCAACTGTGTGATGCCATCATGTCAATATGGTCCAAAATCTCTGAGGAGTGCTTCCAGCACCTTGTTGAATCTCTGCCACGAAGAATTGAGGCAGTTCTGAAGGCAAAAGGGGGTCCAACCCCTTACTAGCATGGTGTACCTAATAAAGTGGCCAGTGAGTGTATATATATATATATATATATATAGTTTTGTTGGTCTACCTTACCGTGGTTTTGTTTTTATAGAGCCCCTGATTTTCCATTTGTTAATCACAGTTTGAACGTTGTTGACTGGCATTATCAATTCCTTGGATATCTTTTTGTATCCCTTTCCTGTTTTATACAGTTCAACTACCTTTATATATATATATATATATATATATATATATATATACCACACACACTTCCACATCTCTATCTCTCTTTATATACTGTATATAGATATAGAAATACAGTATATACACTATGTACATATTTATAAGCTGTCCATATATTTGTGTTGCACTGTGCAAAGGTTGTAATCCGGTATGAAAGTTATGTTGCAATCTAAGAAAAATAGTAAGGTTTGAGAGTCCTCAGTGGTTGATACCTTTTAATGGCTAACTGACAAGCTGGTAACTAGTGGTGAGCGAGTATACTCATTGCTCAGGTTTTCCCGAGCATGCTCGGGTGTCCTCTGAGTATTTTGGCGTGCTGGAAGATTTAGTTTTTGTCGTCTCTGTTGCATGATTTGCGACTTGTGGACAAGTGAGAATTCCCTAACATGTGAGAATTCCCTAACAGACAGGCATTCCACACATGTATTCAAGCTGTCTAGCAGACGCAAATCATGCAGCTGCGGCGACAGAAACTAAATCTCCAGCATGCCCAAAATAATCGGAGAATACCCGAGCATGCTCAGGAAAACCTGAGCACCGAGCATACTCGCTCATCACTAATGGTAACAAATTGCAAGCTTTCGAGTCTACTCAGGTCTCTTCATCAGGCATATGCCTCCTTCACACTTCTGTTTTTTGATGTCAGTCAAAATCTGCCATTTTTATAAAAAAGTGGATTCGCCATTTTTTGGGGGGATCCGTTTTTTTTTCCCATAGATTTGCATTAGCGGCGGATTGTGACTGATGGTCGTCCGTTGCATCCATTTTTTGACGGAGCCGTTAGAATTTTAGCGTCCGCCGGCTGGAGTAAACAGACAAAGGAATGTTTTTTTCCAGCAGCGGACCACTATTTTAAACTGCACATGCCCGGAAGATCTTTCCTCTCATACATTTGAACCATGGAAGCGGCGAAAAATCAATCTCTCTCTCTCGCTCTCCTTTTTTCCAGACTTCTGTTCCTTTAAATTTCATGCACTGGCGGATCCATCCACAAAACGGATCCGATGCATCCGTTTCTTCCATAGCAGAAACGGATCCATTATTTTCACACTTTGGCGGATTTCAACTGACGTCAAACAACCGAAGTGTGAAACAGGGCATAGAAAACCACAAAATCTGAAGAGCAATATGTGGAAAGATAAAAGGGGAAAATTCCGCTCTGCGATGCCAGATTTCTGGACATCTACATGGAAGAATTTTTTGCCCCAGAGGACTGTGAAGTATGGTACTTCAAAACGCGCAAAGTAAAAAAACGCTTATTATCCAAGTCTGGACGTGGATTTGTTACTATCTACCAGCAGCGTGAAATTTTCCACTTTTTTCTTTCCACATATTGCTACTCTGTCTTTGGACCTGCTGTAGCTGGGATTACATGCTCATTTAAATGTTATGTGAACAAAATATTATCAAGTTAGCATAACCTTTTACTATGTTATCTATTTTAACCGGATAAGACCTTTTTGTGCTTTCCTCTCTTTTTTAGTTTTTTCAAAATCTAAAGGCCCTTTTACATTTAGCGCTGCACCAGCGATCCGATCAGTGATCCGACCTGGTCAGGATCGCTGGCTAGTGCATCGCTAAATGATCGCTAGTGAGCTGTCACACAGGCAGACCTCACAGCGATGCAGCAGCGACGCAGCGCACGATGCTCACCTTTCACTCACAGCGATCCTGGCGTCCTCCCGCCCGCCTCCATGCGTCGCTCGTCGTCACAGCAGGAAGTCTCAGCAGGAAGCTGATGACGAGAAATGGAGCCGGACATTCTCGCGCGATCAGCGATGGACAGCGGGGGAGCCGGTCGGAGGTAAGTATCACACATAGCGATATCGCTAGCAATATCGCTATGTGTAAAACCCCCTTAACGTGTCACATATTTATGCACAACAGAACATGGGAATAATGCGGTAGATAAGACAAGTGACGTAAAGCAAGCAGTACTATCAGTATGGAAGAGGGATACAGAGTTGTGGCCATAAATATTGGAACTGTTCATTGATGAAGAGTGTGAAAGTGTTATAGTCCTGTGATTGTTCCATGGTTGTGATGCCCCCAACTGGTCTGAGGAGCACATTCCTTTATTGATATATAAAGACATAAATACTTGCAACACGTTGATTCCTGCATTGAGTGTTTCAAAGGTTGTCATAAGTTTGTGCAAAAAGAGAAACAAACCAGCTTCTAATCCAAATGTCTTTAAGAAATATGAATTCTCAGACCATGTTTAAGAGCACGGTGCGCATTTGAATTGCATATGGTTATTTTATAATATTCTCCCCTAGGCCCTCACACATCCATGTGTATAGTAGCTTAGGCTTTTAAAGAATTCATATTGAAGGATATTTTTTAATGATATTTGGATTGGAAGCTGGTACATTTCTCTTTTTGTGCATTGACTAGACACTTGGCAGTAGTATGATCACAGGCTTCCTCATCACCTAGATACACCTCGAAGGGTGAGCTGGTCAGTTTTTCCTTTTCTCTTATAAGGCATGTGCAGTTCCTTCCATCTCTTCATTTTATCCCAGACTGACTAGATGACATTGAGATCAGGGCTCTGTGGGGTCCGGATCATCACTTCCAGGACTCCTTGTTCTTCTTTACACTGAAGATAGTTCTTAATGACATTGTCTGGATGTTTTGGGTCACTGTCCTGCTACAGAATACATTTTGAGCCAATCAGACACTTTCCTGTATAATTATCTGCTTGTATTTCTCAGCATTTAGGGCACTGTTAATCGTGACCAAATCCCCAACTACTTTTGCTGAAATGCAGCCACAAAATAACACAATCCTCCACTGTGCTTCACTGTTCCTGCCAGACCCTCATTATCTCATCACTCTTCAGACTTTTGGTGAACAATTTGCCTTCTATCACAGCCAAATATTTCAAATTTCTAATTTTGAAATGAGTCCAAAGCACTTGCTGCTATTTTTCTGCATGGCATTTCCTATGTTTTTGTGCAAAGTTTAGTTTTTTGGCCTTACTTCCTTGTCATAGCTATAGCTTTTGGTCACAAATAGAAGAAAAGGAATTTTTGCCAGACTTCTCCAAATAATAGATTTTGCTGCAGCTGGGTCTCACTGGTTGCTGCAAGTTCTGTGCTGATGGCACTGCTGAACATCTTCCAATATCAAAGAAAAGTCTATCATCTGCTGCACTAAGTTTCCTTGGTCGACCACTGCGTCTGTTGTCTTCAACTTTGCTCTTTCTTGGTGTTTCTTCAAAAGAACTTAAAAGCTCATCTTGAAACCCCAGTCTGCTTTGAAAGCTTTGCTTGGTAGAAAAGTATCTGATGTAGTATAACTGTCCTGTGTGTTATTGCTGTCCTCAGTCTTTCCATGGTTTATAGCTGGCTACATAATCTTCTGCAAACCCCAATTGTTAGCTGCACCAAAGCTTATACATATCTCATTTTTCTTCGAAGGGCAGAAATAAACTTAAAAATAAAAGGCAGTGAAGTATTAGGCATGGAACATCAATCTCTAGGATGGGTTGTGGACATTCTTCCCTAGTGGTCTCTTCTGCGTTGGTCAGTGCATAGACTTTAGATAATCCCTCCTGGCTCCTACCAAGAATACCAATAATGAAAGAAAGGTTTATTGATAAAAAACATGTTCTCCATTTGTGCCACAGTCAGTATATTCGTTACACGGAGCACAAAGTCGTCGTGGAGCCCTGAATCCTTATCTTGGTTACAATGCCAGCAAATGGGATGATAGAAAGACGGCAGATAAAGATCTTGTTTAACTTCTTGATTTAACTGCAGACTGCTAGAAACCATTATTACTCCTCAGAGAGATTTCCAGAGATTGCCGATTCCTTTGAGAGGTTTCAGGTGTTTGAGTAAACTGTGATAAGTCAGCATTATTCCTCCAGGATGTTGAAGCGTTCAGGTGTCTGTGTTCAGTAAGTCGCTTAAGTATTTTCAGTTCAATATAAAATATATTCAGATCTTCTTCGTAGGTGAGATTATATTTTCTTCATCACGTAAATGTGTGATCCCGGCCTAAAGGAGATTATTCAGCAGTACTGAGCAGTGTAGCTGTGAATCCAGTAGTTGGATGAAATAAAAGACTGGTCATTTCTTTCTTATTGCTTCACCTTAAATGAAAAGAAAAGAGACAGGTTCACTCTATGTGTGAAACTGGTGGGGTAAAGTTGAAAACTTGGGATTCACCTGGAAGTGTGGTGCAAATTCCAAGCAGAAAACTGCATAAGGTTTGGAATCTTGTGAGGACGTGGCTGCTGCTCCACCTGCTGAACCTGACAAAGGTCAGACACAAAGCTTGATAGAAGAGACAGGTGGATGGCTCAGTGTGTCGGTCACTGCCATGTCTGTGGAGAGAAGGTGACCAGGGGATTGAAAAAGTTACCTGACAAATGAGTTGGAACAATTCTGAAATGTGTTGTCAATAAAGCCCCACTTTTTCAATTCTCTGGCCTCCTTGGTTCTCTGCACTAGGCAGCCCCAGCACCACCATGTCTTCCAGCTGTCTATCTTTCTTTTTGCTTCTTCACATCACTGAGGGGTAACTCGCTTTTCTTGCAGAGATCTTTGTTGGAAGAAGTCAATGGTCACTGGGAATAATATGCAAATTACGTGTCCTTCGGTTTTGTGTCTATGGGTTGGATGAAATCTGCAGTTGTATTTCAAAGCTCCTCAATGGTCTCGACATTGACTGACAGGGTGGCTAATATAGTTGGCCAAAGAAATACGTGTTTCCATTCTGAAGAAGAAATAATTGGCATGCCTATTTTAATTTCGAAAGTTTATATGTTAATTTTGTAATGTAAATTAAACAATAAGGGTCCAAGGCTCTGCCAGATAACTAGATAGATTCAGGAAGGACAGTGGGCCAGGACATTACTATTATGTGAATTTGTGTTCTATAGTAACTCAATGAAAACTACATTCATTTGTAGACCCTTTTTTGCATTGTGTTCTTTTATGGTGGATCAGTGAGGAGTGGACCCTTACTTATTTGTAGAGAGAGCACGGCACTCAGGAATAGCTCGGTTATTGGTGCTCAAGTCGGGTGTCCAACCCATCAAATCAAAATGACAAAAATCTAGCATTTAAAGGATTTATCTGTTTCAGTAAACAAAATTGTTCTGATGAAGGTCCTATAGTGGACCGAAAACGTTTAACCCTTTCTGACAGGATGCACGAAATAAAAAGTATCTGAATATTTCACACATTGAGTGCCAAGATTTTTGTCATTTTGGACTCTCACTTATGTCAGTACGCCACATCCTCACCTGTTTACACAGTACTTTCAGTAGGTTGATACATCATGCTATTCCTGTAATGACATCAGCAGATGACACCACCCTTACTTTTGCTTGGATTTGGTTAACATTAACAACACCAGATCTCATGAAACAAATCCAATATAATCCAGCGAGATACTAGCAAACCTTTTAACTGGCTGCAATTCACATCATAACCACCAGGTGATCACGTCTAGCACAAATCTCTCCCAACAGAGTATCACTTTTTTTAAGACTGATCATGTTGCATAACGTCTTATGTCAAGCTCGAAAGGAAAGATTAAAAAAGTCACTTTTTTTATACTTATGTTGCCCAACTGGGTAAAACTAAGGAGTAAGACATTCATAGACATTGATAGGAACAGTCATTAACACAATCTTGCACCTTGAGATCACATGGCATAATTCACGTGCTGCATTTTTATTGCATACATTTTTGAAACTCAATATCCGTTCCATACATATAAGTAGTTTTTTTTTTTTCAGTAGGTGCATGATTTTCATCAGACCTTATTCAAATGCATGGGCAGGTATAAAAAATTTCTGCAACATGTGTCCTTCGCGGGAATTCACCCTCCGGGTTCTCATTTATTTCGACGCAATGAACTATCACTCAGATTTGCAGTGCAATTACTGGGAAGTGGAAATTCCCTGCAGCCAACATTTTATTGATAACAATACTATTGACTACATTATATTCTTTAAAGTTTCCTCGTTGCTAACAATTAGCACAAGGTCAACAATTCATCGATGAGTTTATTAGATCAGGTGTGGATTTTATCCATTTTACAACTACAATTCTAAGTGTGACTGATCTGACTCGGCTTTTCTTCCCTTTCATGATACATGTTGATTTTCTATAGTTTTTTCACGCCTTGGTAAGTTTTCTGACATAACTTTTATTGACTTTTACCTTAAATAATCTACAGGTTTGTAAGGGTACTGTTACACATAGTGACGCACCAGCGTCAGGATCGCTGGTACGTCGCTACATAATCGCTAGTAAGCTGTCAAACAGGCAGATCTACTCAACGCTGCAGCGATACGGCGATCCATATAACGACCTCGGCGGTCATTGGGACCTTGTCACACAGCAGCTATTCTGATGACTCAGACCTCGATAAGCGTGAGTTCTGAGTCGCCAACAAGGTCGCTCGTCGTTGTTATGATGTCAAAAACAGCGATGCATGATGGCCAGTGGGACACCAACAATCAAAAAATGGCCTAGGACATTCGAGCACGATCAGCGAGATCGCAGCGGGGGGCCCGTCGCCGCTATGTGTCACATGTAGCGAGATTGCTGGCGAGGTCGCTGTTGCGTCACAAAACCTGTGACGTTTCAGCGATCTCACTAATGATCTCACTATCTGTGAAGTACCCCTAAAAGTAATAGTAATTTTTAGGGTAAGTCCACACTGATCATATATACAAATGAGTTTACAGTGTATGAATGTGTGGAAAAACACTGCGAATTACAGTACCTGCAAGGTGCTTGAGAATGTAGGAATCTTATTCACACATTAAGCAAAAATGTTGCAGTGTAAATTGACCTGTGCTGCTGATTGGAAACCTACCATTGTCTCATATACACCTGTACATGTTCTTACAACAATTGCCACTACCCGACACAGTTGCTCTGATCTTGGGGCAGCACAGACATTAGTGTGACTGTTGTCTCCTTTCTTTATGGGTCATGCATGAGCCGTCAATCCTCCATAACTTATAAAACCACAATCATGAGTCAAGTTCCTGCTGACCGGCCAATCCTAGGACCAATTTCAGGGCAGGTATGTTGGCCAATGAATGCGAAAGTTACCGTATTGATATCCCCTTATTCCTCCCTTTGGGTGACACTTATTATCCATTTGCACTCTTGAACTCTATTGGGATTGACCACTGACTAAAGATGAGAAAATCAATGTGTTACAAATTTTATTCATTACCAATTTTTGGCCTTACAATTTGCCCAAGTTGCCCAAAAATGGTGGAATCAGGCTGTCATTTCCTGAAATCCTCTTTTACTCACCTCTCCCCAGCCCTCCACATACCTGTTCCACTGCCGATCTTCTGATCAGATCTTCTCTCTTTTCTCTTTTGCTTTCTATCTTCTTCAATTTGTGGACCTCTGGTGCTGCCGTTCTTCACTAGGCTCAGTGCCACATGCAGTCACATGATATTGTGGAGCCTAATGGGTAATGTCAGCGCCAGAAGACTGTAATCAGAAGGTAATGGACAGAGGAGCCCATAGGAGAACCAGTGATGGTGGGAACAGCAAGGGAATGCCTAAGGAGGTATGAGTATAAGAGGTAGGTTTTTCATCCTCTTCTCAACAGATTCAGTTTATGTGACACCCCAGAGTCCGGTTGTCACAGTGACATCGCCTCCCTCTAAGAGGTGAAGTCATGTTTGGAGGCAGAAAAGGGACCCCCATGCCAGGTAGCATAGATTAAACCACAATTCCTGCTGCAGGTCAGAAAAGGGAGATGCCTTATAAATTCTGGCCAGCAGAGGGGGTTGGTGAGTCAGCTAGAAGTCAGCTGAGGGGGTTGTCATGGAAACGAGAGTAGCTGTGAGGAGAAAATGACAAGTCAGTTAAAAAACATGAGGTAGAGAGATCTTTCTGGAAGATCCTGTCAGTTGAAGACAGGGAGCTGATTTGACAAGAGGAAAAGGACACGAGCAGAGACGGATAGGCTCTGGGGAAGCTAAAATACTGCATATAGCAGACCCCTGAGCGAAGCTCTAATAGGGAGAAAAGGGACATCAGAGTCCTTGGTAGTAAGGAGCTGTAAGCTCTGATTGTCGAATCTGAAAGAACAGGGAATTGTAAATTCCTGAGCGACATTGAACACCTGAGGGCACGACAGCAGATAAGGAGCCCAGGGCCGACGGTGAAAAGGACGGTACCCGTGGAATAGGCTCATGCTGACAGCCATACAGGTTAGTGAAATCATCATGCAATTGAGGGTCGCAGCATAGTTATAAACAGTGGACACACACACACACAAAGCGCAGAATGAAGGTCCAAAATCCCCACCTGGCAAGGTGGATCCCCTGAATGTCTCCAGACAAGCCGGACTCATTCCATCACCTGTATGTGGTACTCCGGATTGCAACCAATTACCAGTAAAAGGTAAAGAAACTGCACCTCTCTGTGACCTACTTTCATTTCTCTACACCCCAACGTTCACAGCCATTTTTACTACTAATTTAACATCTTTGCCCTGGGACTATTGCTCTACCTGTGGAGAGCGATCTTCACCTCAGCTGCCACACACCTGTGGTTGGGGCAGGATTGGGGGGTGGTCCACTGCTTACCGCGACCAGACGATGCAAAGACGAGATGGAGGCAGATTTCAGTTGTAACAGGTCTGAGTTTATTGGCCGTCCTCCTGACGACCATAGCCATGCACCGCAGTTCCTTTACAGCTCTCCGTTTCCAGGCCCGGGTACCATTCACCTTCCCTTTAGTCGTGATGATGTCCCTCGCGGATCTTTCGCTGGGGCTGTCCTAGACCAATCTACCGCCAGCGCTTCACCTGCCCGAGGTTGTCGTCCAATCGGTACCCCCGGGGCCTCGTCTGTCCTGCGGTACGTTGTGTCAGGGCCACCCCCCTGACTGCCTTCTCCTGTCAGTCCCCTGGTCGAGCTCTTCACCATTCTCCATCTTCTGTCCTGAGTCTTCCTCTGCTGAGCTCCTCCCGGGACTAACCTGCCTGGAACCCCAACCAGTCCTATTTATCCCCTCTCTCACCGGGAATTCCCCTCCTGGGTTCCTATCTCCCTGCCCCCCATTACTAAGCGTTTCTCAAGCCCTGAGCTGCTGTTGAGTCCTGAACTACTCCCCCCTGCCATCTTGTGGTCATTTCTAGGTACTGCACTCTCTTTTCTGTCTTTCCTAGCTATCACCCTGCTGTCCTTGTCAATCTCCGTCCATAGTGCACCAACCGTTCCCTCCTACTTCCAGTCAAGTCTGTCCGTCAAGTCACCTTCCCCACACACCAACAGTCTCAGGGGAACAACACCGCAGCGCTGGTCACCTCTGACCAGAATACCACAAGTGGCATCACGTATTTAACCAAAGAACAAAAGAGAAAAGCAATATATCTACATATGGGAACTCCACAAAATGTACAAAAGGTAAATTTTATTTATACATCAAAACCTGACACATACATAAAACAGCAAAAAACATTGAAAACAGATTAAAAGATGCAAAAAATTGCAATCATCTCAAATCATGAAATAATGATATGATGATACTCCCACAGCAGAAAAAACCCACATAGCAATAGTGACATTGGGTAAATATCAAACAAGCCACCTCAACATATTGAATATCACAAACAATATATGTAAAATGGTGTAGTCATACATAGACCAAAAGGTCTGTGTATGTGAGGTGTAAAAAGCCACTATTCATAGCACCATATGAGCCAAAAAAGAGTTAACAGGGCAAAAAAAAAAAAAAATCCCACACAATTGTTCAATACCTGACCCAAAAAAGGAAAGCTTATAGACCCTGTAGATGCATAGGGACCAGACGATATTCAGCATAAAGATATATAATCCCAGAAAATGCTGGAAGCAGCTAGTGGGGTAAGGGAGAGGGGGGAGCAATGCCCCACGCGTATCACCACAGGCTGTGTGCCTTCTTCAGGGGTGATAAAACGTATTTAGCCATCTATAAACTTTAACTTCATTTTTACCACATAAATACCACACAACTTTCCCCTATTTTATTACTGGACGCCTCTGGGCCACGGACCGGGTCGCCGCCACCGTGACACCGTCCCCCATTGAAGTCGATGGGCCCGGTACCGAGTACCCCCAGGCCCCGCGGGGCGCTCCATTTACACTAAATGTATTCAATGTGAATATGATCTCTCTTCTCTAATTAAGTGAATCTGCCAAAATCAAATTTTGGGAGATTTGCACAACTTTACTTCTGACTCAAATTTGTTCCTGTTCAGTCCTATTGCATTGACCCTTGGACTCACAGACTACACTCTATGACTTACGCTAGTACACGACAACCTGGATCTGAACCCAATTACATTTTTGTCTTTGCTTTAGTTATTTGCACTATTTTGCTAGTTCTATCCCTGCTTAACTATGCTTTTCTCCTAGCTTGATTAATTAGCCAACAGTTAAGGCCCCGTTACACATAGCAACGCTACAACGATCCCGACAACGATACGACCTGGTAGGGATCGTTGCTGCATCACTATGTGGTCGCTGGTGAGATGCCAAGCAGTCAGATCTTCCCAACGACACAGCAGCGATACGGCGACCAGTAGCAACCTTTGTAATGATTCAGACCCAATCCATGCCTATGTGTCTTGCTTCTAAGTCGCTAACGAGGTCGTTGGTAAGGTGTCAAACATACCGATGCATGCTACCCATCGGTACCTCAATGACCAAAAAAATGTCCAGGGCATTCCCTGGAAAATGTCCAGGGCATTTTCACATCACAGCAGGGGCCTGGTCGCTGCTACCTGTCAAACGTAGCGAGATCACTGGTTAGATCGCTGTTGCATCACAAAACTTGTGACTCAGCAGCGATCTCGCTAGTGATCTCGCTGTGTGTGATGGGGGCTTTTCTCCGTAGATGCAACCCAGGGGCCCCTGCAGTGAAAGTTCAATCCCATTAGAATCTGTGAGTCCTTGAAATCTTGTGAGCAAAATGGTTAGACCCTCGACTGTCTACTGCAGCCTTTTCTTTTAGGTGACTTCAGATTATAGAATTTTTAATTACGGTAATACATCAATTAATTGGTGTAAAACATTGTTGACTCACCATTGCTAAAGTAACCAAACGTCATGCCATACCTAAACCCAGATTTGTATCATGAGAGCTCCAGATTGTCTTGGATCCTCAAAAACTCATGGGCACTGATATTTACATTATTCCCTGGCCTAGCGCTGCCACCATTTAACCCTCCGTCAGGAACAATATTCGCACTAACTCGTAATGGAACAATGTGCCTGTCAAGCGCAGGCTAGAAAAATGCCTAGAATATCTAATTTTCTCAATTTCAGTGATCTAAAAGTGATCAGAGACCTTCATAGGGATGTAATAAAAGAGACTACACATTATCAGGTGCAAAACAAACCCATTTACTCAACATAAAAGTAATAACTTTGATATACACAAATTTCAAAACTCCTGAGAAGTACACTTTCATTTGTAAGAAAATCTGCCTTATTTATATGAAATATCCACAAACCTTTCTCTATCCATTCATAAAACAAGCTAAATAAACAATAGTAATGACTAAAAACATTACATACCAACCTTATAAAGTGTGATGTGTTCGGGACCAATGAGCCTGAGAAGCCAGCACAGCTATATCTTCCTTCCTGAAGCTCTGCAGACCAACTGTGGTATCAGGTTTCACACAGCAGCTAGAGCCAGGAGACTATCTAGAGGGAGGGGGTTTCCTGAATATCTGGTGAGAAGGGAGAAATGAAAGTAGAAGAGCTGCGCCTGTCAGATCCATTGTTCCTGACGGAGGGTTAAAAAATGGCAGAAAGCGAAATTAAAAAAAGCACCATCTTGAAGCAGTTGGTTTTCTTTTAACTTCCTTCACATGTTGGTTACTAAAATGAAAAAACAATAATAAAATTTTTTTTTTTAAAAAGTGAAACATTTTTGCCCAGTATTTTTCCATTGGAAAACAAGGCTAGATGAAAATATTTGACACCAGCTTATAAAATAGACATTGTTTTCAATAAATTGTCAAATGAATATAGTTTAAGCCACGTGAGCATAGTTTCTTCCAAATAAAACATCATCATTTTTCAAGTTCCTCTTGATTATTGGTCAAGTATTTTGTTCACCTTTCACTCGGGTTGTTTGGAAATAAAGACTTTGGTTAGTTCAGCGTTCTCTGGACTATCCAAGGCAGAAACACAATGAAATCCCAAGGAGTATGGATGATGAAAGCATATAAGAAACTGACAAGGAATGTGATTGTAGCCACTGAAGAGGTCAGACTATTTGTTTTCTTCATAATAACTTGCAACATTTCTCTAGAAATGTATTGAGTGCACCAAGCCTTCACAGATTTATTTTTTATTTTTCTCTCTCCTTTGCCATGTTACATAGAAATGTGACTCATTAGATGACTGGCATGAATTATTTAATGGCCTAAATATGTGACCAATTAGTGAGAGATTTTTGCAAATAGATAATGCAAAACAAAAAATACTCTCTTTTAAAGAAAGCTGAAGTTCATAAAAAAAAAAGAATCAGAGGCGAGGGATTGAATAATTGATTCAATCAATTCTGCATGAATTTTCTCAAGTTCTATGTGCTTTGACTGCAATTTGTAAATATGGAGAGCAAGGCAAAATTCGACAACGTTGATATCCAGGGAATGTAAATTATTCAGGTAGTATCTACAATTGAGAGCATTGCTTTCAATTTGACAATTGTTGCCATTTTAAGATTGGTTATATGATTAAGTTTACTTTAGCCATTTACTGCTTTGGAGGACCTAAATAAGTAATACTTTGATTCTCCTGCGGTGGTGCTGCTGTGAAAATTGGATCACAGAAAATTGGCATTCAGTTCCAACTCCAATCAGAGTTTGAGCTAAGTATCTTTACCATAATCTATCTGATTCTCCGAGCCCTAATGGTAACTCCTGAGCTCTGATGCAAAGTCTTCTACAAGCCATGTATCTAATGTGTGCCATTAAGAATACTAATATTTATGGGCATCTAGAAGTTGATGTAACTGATAAAATAGATAGCTACGTTAAAAACAGGTGCAAGTTGGCAAATAAATTGATTACTGAAGCTACACAAAGGGCATTATTGCTTGTCACTATGTATTTATTCTCAGTAAATGAGGAACTTCGCACTTAAAGCTTTATGTGTACACCATACGGCAATCAGTTCTGATGAAGATAGAATTTCAGGACCGAAACATTAACAGCTATAAGAATGGCCAATAAAATATTGTTTCATTCACTGCAACCTTTGAGTGTCAAGTTCCTCATTTGCTCCATCACGGGTTGTAACCCCACATGGGAACCTCATCTCTTTACCACGAGTGCAGTATATATCTCCTTAGTGTAGTGAAAACTCCACCAGGGGGAACTGGTGAGGGAAGAGAGGTTACACACTAAAAGTAGCAACACTGAGCAATAGCAGAGGTGTGACAGGTAACGAGAGAGAATGGTCAGACGAACCGAGTCAGAAACTAGCAGGAGCAGACGTACCAGAAGGAGCAGCAATACACGTAGTCAAAATACCAAGCCGAGGGTCAGAAAGCCAAAACATGAGCATGGGGTCCAAAACGTGAGGCGAAATACATGGTCAGGGTACAAGCCAGGAAGTCAAATGCCAGAGAGGGAACGTAGAATCAGAGACGATTACCAAGAGACGGGGTCAGAGATCAGTCCAGGTCATACACATGGATACTAGTCAGAGGCAGGAGGATCACCAAGGTACAAGGGTCAGAGGCTCTAAACTAGAAGCTTGAGCTATCACTAACACTAGTCAGCAGACTGTGAGAGACTGAAATAGCCCAGCTGGCTCCAGAACGAGGCTGAGGAGATTAACCCCCACATGACCAGTCCAGAGTGAAGACAGCAGAGAATAAACTCCGGACTGGACCATGACACTTAGTATATCTCTTCCCAGTAGTCATAAAATGAATGCCTACAATGACAAAATGGAATCAATAAAACTTGGAATTGAAGTCCTTAAAGGGTTTCTCTAATAATTAGATAAAATGGAGTCCCTGATATAGTTCACACTGCAGCCTGTCCTAGTCACGTGTCAGGACAGACTGAAGATTGAAGATTTACAGCTCCCAAGACCTGTGCCTCAACTAACAGAAGCACATCTCAATTTGCAGCTGGGAGCTCAGCTGTGATATTTGAAGAAATATGTATTAACCAATGTTATGTTCTGTGAGGTTACCTCCAGCCTCCTACTCCTCCTCTATCAGTCTGTCAGTTTTATAGAAGTATGCAAAGAATGACTGCACCCAAACGAAAAACAAATAAACATTGAAGAGGATAAAGCTGTATATAATCCCCATTATGCTCAGTGAGGAATAAATATATTTGTTTTACATTGCACAGCCCTGCTCCTGGCCGACTAAATCCCCCGTCACACTAAGCGAGATTGCTAGAGAGATCGCTGCTGAGTCACAAGTTTTGTGACGCAACAGCGATCTCACCAGTGACCTCGCTGTGTGTGACACGTATCAGCGACCCGCCCCCCTGCCGGGTATCGCTGATCATGCCCTAATGTCCTGGGCCATTTTTTGATCATTGGTCTCCCGCTGGCCAGCACGCATCGCTGCGTGTGGCAGTGGGAGACCATCGATCAGCGAGCTCCCAGCGTTGTAAGCAGATGCTGGGAGCTGGTATCCAAGGTAAACAGCGTGTAACTAAGCACATGTGTCGCTTAGTTACCCGCTGTGTACCCTGGATACCAGCATGCTTGCGCTGGGAGCTGGTATCCAAGGTAAACAGCAGGTAACTAAGCGCCGCACACACTTAGTTACCCGCTGTTTACCTTCGATACCAACTCCCAGCGCAAGCACACTGGTATCCAGTGTACATAGCGGGTAACTAAGCGAGGCGTGCACTTGTTACCTGTGTCGTCGCTGGTCCTGATCGCTGGTGAGATCTGCCTGTTTGACAGCTCACCAGCAATCGTGACCAGGTCATATCGTTGTTGGGATCACTAGTGCGTCGCTTAGTGTAACGGGACCCTAAGTTATGTGTGATAAGGCTCTTGTTAGTGGAGACCCAGGTCTCGGGAGCCATTTTATCTCATTCCCGTAGAACCCCTAAATAAAGGTTGTCTCATAATCAAAATATAAACCAATCTATAGGATAGGTAATAAATGTATGATTGCTGGGGTTCCAACCATTCATAACTCTACAAATTCCCGACAATCGGGACCAAAAGTGGTCTGTGTGAATGGAGCTGAAGTTAGTTTGTTTGACAACTGCACAAATCACTGCCTATCGAAAAAGTTTTTGCATAAACAAAGGAGACACTGGCCACCATTTCTCAGTATTTGTGGGGGTCTCAAAAGCTGATGTGGAGCGCCCCGCAGGGCCTTAGGTTACTCGGTACCGGGCCAGTCAGGCTCTTAGAAGGGGATGTCATGATGGCAGTGACCCGGTCCGTGACCCTGGGCGTCCAGTAATAAAATAGAGGAAAGTTGTGTGATGTTTAAGTGTGACGCCACCCGTGGTGTTCGGCAATGAGTGGCGGACGCTGCGGTTTTGGTCCTCTGGGGCTGATGGTGATGCAGCAAAGATGGTTCAGCTCTCCACGGGTAGAGTGGGGGCCCCAGGGCAAATAAATTTGATTAATTGTTCAGATGGCGGTGAACGTTGGGGTGCAGAGAAATAAGAGAAGGACACAGAGAGGTGCATTTTTTTACCTTTTACTTGCAAGTGGTTGCAATCCGGGGTACCACATACAGGAGATGGATTGAGTCCAGCTCACCTGGAGGCATTCAGTGGATCCACCCTGCCAGGTGGGTTTTGGGACCTTCCTTCCGCGCTTTGTTTTCTGTCCCTGCTGTTTGTAACTAAGCTGCAACCCTCTCTTGCGTGATGGTTTCTAACCTGTATGGCTGACAGCGTGGCCTATATCATGGATACTGTCCTTTTCACCATCTTCTGCCGTGCTTTCAGGTGTTCAATGTCACCAAGGAACTTGCAGTCTCCTGCACTTCCAGATTCAGCGGTTAGGGCATACAGCTCCTGCCCAGCCAAGGACTCTGGCGTCCCTTTTTATATCAGCGCTTCGCTCTGGGGTCAGATATACGCAATTTTAGTTCCCCCAGAGCCTCTTGTCTCCCCTCCTGTCCTTTCCCTCTTCACAGATCAGCTCCCACCATCCAACTGACTGTCTTGTCATGAGCTCAGGCTGCTCCCGTTTCCATAATAACTCCCTCGCTCACTCTCTCAGCTGACTTCTTGCTGACTCACTAACCCCATCTGCTAGCCAGAATTTATAAGGAAGCTCTCCTTTCTGACCTGCATCAGGAATTGTCATATAATCTGTGTTACCTTGCATGGGGCCCCCCCTCCTGCCTCCAGGCATGACTTCACCCCTTAGAGGGAGGCAGTATATCACTGTGACAACTGGACTCTGGGGTATCACAGATGCTTAAGATTGAAAGGGGTTGCTTGGCCTTAGGGTACAAGCCTGAAGTCATTCTATGTGACTGCATATTTGCAAGAATTCTTTGATGCCAGTGTCAAGAGTGTCAGACGCATGATCAAACATATGTGATTTGCACACAGTACATGCAGTCACATGCAGACTAGATGTGTGTGGCTTCACTCAATGCAAGTGTATTGAGTGAGGCAGGGCAGGTCTAGTTGGAATGTGGCTGGTAGAATGCAAAAATGCATACTTGTATTATTCACATGACTGCCCGCTACAGGCGCCAGCACTGGAGAATGTGCACATAGAGGAACTACAGACTTGTAATCTAAGGCTGGAGTCACACTAACCTGCGCAAAATACGCTCCGTATTTTACATGCGTAATACGGATGAATCACCACTAAATAGTGGTCCGTAGGTCATCCGTAAGCAAGGTGAGGTCGCGTATTTTGCGCATGTGTGTATCCGTATGTAATCCGTATGCAATCCGTATGGTGAGATTTTCTCGCAGCCTTGCAAAATGGACATTTAACGGTTTTGAGGCCTGCAAACAATTTAAATCATTAGCCTGCACCCTATTTAGACACTCAGAAACAGGTGGCTGCCTATATTCTGTACATTTGTCACCTTGCTTTCACGAGGTGTGTTGGTGTTCTTTGTGCAGCATGGCAGAGGGTCTGACATTCAATACAACTGAGCAGGTTCTCTTTACCTGACTTTTGTCACGGCGCTTTGGGCAACCATATCCTGTGATAGTGGATCCGCGGAGGAGGAGACACATGTGGGTACATCCACTTTTGAGGCAACGACTCACAAGAGGTCATTTTCACCGCCTCTATTCGTCTCTGCGGGAGCATCCGGAGAAATTTTACCAGTACTGTCGAATGAGCATTTCCACATTTGATCGACTCTTGGAGACAGTGCGCCCTGGGATCACCTTTCAGGACACTAGGATGCGCAAAGCCATATCTGCAGAGGAGCGACTTCTACTCACAATACGGTATGTACTACACAACCACATTCTCTATGTTCATAATGTGTGTGTTAATTTATGTTTTTTGGCCTTCTTGGACAAAGTTTAATACCCTCATCTTACTCAAAATATGTTTCACCTGACACAGCAGAATGTTACATCTAATATGTCCTGCATATCACTTAGTCATTGTGCCACCAAATATGTGTGTGATGTTCTCTCTCATTTATTACCAAGTTTGGTCGGCATGTAACTGATTTTTTTTTACTTTAGCCATTCTAAACTGTACTATTTCTGTTGTTCTACAGCTTCCTGTCCACTGGCCTGTCTTATGCCGCCCTCCACCATGAGTTTCTCATTGGAAAGTCAACCATTTCAGGCATAGTGAGGTCTACATGTGCACAAATCTGGACAAGACTCCATCAGGTGGTCCTACCCGAGCCCAGGATGGAAGACTGGTTAAGGATTTCAAGGGACTTTGAGGAGGACTGCCAGTTTCCAAATTGTATTGGGGCCCTGGATGGCAAACATATCAGGGTGCATAAGCCGCCGAACTCAGGCTCCCAATTCTTCAATTATAAACAATACTTTTCTGTTGTATTGTTGGCTCTGGTAGACCCTCAATACAAGTTTATAATTGTTGACATTGGGGCCTATGGAAGGACGGGAGACTCTAGAGTCTTCAATACTTCCATAATGGGTCGGCGGCTACGCACCAACCAGTTGGATCTACCACCACCACGCCAGCTACCAGACTCCCCCGAACAATCAGTCCCTTATGTCCTTGTGGCAGATGAGGCCTTTCAGTTATCACGCAATGTCATGAGGCCATATCCCCGGCGCAACCTTGACCACAGGCGCAGAATTTTTAACTTGCGCCTATCACGTGCTAGGCGACTGGTGGAGTGTTCCTTTGGGATTCTTTGTGCCAAATGGCGGGTACTCCAGTCTGCCATTCAGTTGAGTGAGCAAAATGTGAATGAAGTTGTCAAAGCCTGTGTTGTTCTGCATAACTTCACCAGGATACATGATTGCTCCTCCTCTGATGGTGTTGTGCGTAGGCCGGACAATGTGCGCAGGGTGAGACCACCTATCATCCCTCAACGTAGACCACTCTCTGGCCTAAAAGTGTGTGATATATTCACGAATTACTTTATCTCACCTGAGAGGGCAACTTCTTGGCAAGAGAATGCTGTGTCTATGTTATAATTTGTTTCTTTAAAAGTGTGTCTAAATATATATTACTCAAGCCTTTTATGATTCTATGACTGTTTCATTGCATTGGTTGGTGTCTGTTAGTATGTTGTGAGGGATTGTGAAAAATCATACAGAGACGTTAACTAGAGTAGACAAATTTTTAGTTTTGCCTTTTTTTTTTTGTTTTGCTTAAAGGCAAACATAATTTTGCCATAACACAAATTTGGCAATGGCCAAAATGACCTTTTGGGCCTTTTT
Source organism: Dendrobates tinctorius (assembly GCF_039654945.1). NCBI lineage: Eukaryota > Metazoa > Chordata > Amphibia > Anura > Dendrobatidae > Dendrobates > Dendrobates tinctorius. The sequence continues at coordinate 18,313,354 of NW_027361810.1, read as the reverse complement.
TAACTTGGTGTAACATTAACATTACAGAAAAAAACTGCAACAAACATTATGCAATAACAACATTGCTGCATGCCTACATTAACCTTGATTAGGCAACAAAGGGTGAGCTCCATCACCTAAATAAAGTGAATAAGATAACACTCACATTTCCTCATAATGTTATCCAATCATAGAAAGATTCCACCATGACAGGCAAGGCTACCTCACATCTTTCACACAGATATTACCTGACTGTAGAACAGACAATATTTAAGTATGCTATACTGGAAAGGATGAAAATACAAAACTCACTTGTTAAGACATAGAGAGAGCGTGATATTCTGAATGCTGGTCGCCTCAAATTGTTTTACTAGAGATTGCTAATAACAAAGGTGACTACTTAACTAAAGGCAAGCACGCCTTTCCTATGCATTAACAAGTGATTAGTGTATTTTCATCCCTTCATGTAACAGTATAGCGCATTTAAATATTCTCTTTTATACACACATTTAATATCTGTGTGAAAGGCGTGAGGTAGCGTTGCCTGTCATGATGGATTGTTTCATATGTTTGGAAAACATTGTTTAAAAATGTGAGTGTTAAATTATGTTCTAAATGTTGGTGAAGGAGAACACCTGTTTTTTTGTCTAGATTAGAAGCACCAGTTACATGTCACTGGACATCTCCAAACTTTTGAATCATAAATCCTCATATGTAGGGGAAGGGGAATGTGGAGGAACAGCCTGTGGGTGCTGCTGGACATTGTGGGCAACATTGCCCTGTGTGGGGCCATACTGTTGCCCATGATGCTGTAGTTGTCCAGCCTCCTGGGCCTGTTGGTGATACTGGCCAGAGTACTGATGATGGTGAGGGGCTTCTTGTTGGCTCTGGTAGGCCCGTGGCTCATACCCACCAACATAGCCAGATCGTCCCCAACCAGGTTGGGACCAGCCTCCAACACTGGGTGGGTACAAGTGGCCATATTGCTGGGGTTGGCTTGAGGAAGACATTTGGGGCTGCGGAATAGAAGGATGGGTAGGGGGAGGAAAGGCTTGAGGTGTTGGCCCACGTATTAAGGGCTGTTCAGACCCTGCTTGAGCATGCATCTGTGTGGATGGTCTCATGCGCATTAAATTTCTTGGTGAGAGCTGCCACCTCTCCAGAAATTCAAACACCTCATATGGGGTATTGGGGGGGGTGCTTGCATCAAGCAGGATCTGAATACATCCCCTAATACGGAGCCTGACCTCACGGGTAAGGGCATGGAGAAAAAGGGTGAGGCTACGTGCATAGGCCTCCTCACCATAATCTGTAGTGACTCTGGACAAGTAATTCAGCACCCCTGTGTCCACATTGGTCCTGCTCTCTTGAATGGTGACCTGGCGCCTTCTTCTTATTCGCCGTGATGCTAGAGCAGCCTGTGGGGAGGGCCTGATCTGGGCAGTTGGGCTGCTGCTCAAGTTGCCCGGCTCTTCCAGGATGGGTGAGGTTGCAGCAGCAGACCGTCCTGGTGGTGTGTTTTGTCGGGCAGCCATTGTGTGTTCTGGTGATGCCTCCTCTTCAGCCATCCTTCTTGTAGGGGGAGAAGATGGGCCAGCCACCTTATCCCCTACAGGATCTATAATGGGCTCTGCCTCTGAGGCCGTTCCTCGATCCGTAAGGTTGGATTGAGTTCTGTTATGAAATAGAACAGAGGCAAAAATACATCAATATTTTTGTCCCTGTAAAGTATTTGTGTAATGTTTTTGTGTCATGTGGTGTGAGGTATGTGCTTACGGTCTCAGAGCCAGAATTGGGGCGAGGAAGTTCAGCCGGTCATAGTATATATATTTGCGCTTTACATGGCCAGCATCCCCACTCCTGGACCACTGCTGGCGTTCCCGGCGGTACTGGTCCCGGATGCTTCTCCACCGTTTCATCACATCTTCCACTGCAATGTGACAGGAAAGATTGTCAAAATCACATATTTGAGAGGTCACATTTTCAAACAGTAGTCTAGGCATGGGGCCTTATGGGGTGTGCGTTCTACCCATGGTGGCATATGTAATTGGGCCGATACCCAGGGTCTCATTAGCTCCACTGAAACTAATTTTATTGGCTAGGAGGATGAGGAGCTTGTGGCCTAACCCCTAATTATGGCTGTGTGAAGCCACGTGTCACATCCTAATGTAACGGCCTCATGAGGCTAAGAAAAGTACATGCACAGGAAGGGGGGTGCTGATTGTAGATTCATTTTATAGCGCGCGCTAAGGTTAGTTATATTTTTATGGTTGCACTTACGAATTTTATGCTGCTCATCACGTGGTCTGTCACCAAAGTCATGGTACATCTGGCGACAGATGCGCCTCCATGACGCCTCCTTTCTTGTGCGGTTCGCATAGTTTGCGTCGCGTGGGTCCCATATTTCTGGACGCTCCTGCACCAGCACAATGAGGAGCTCTACATTAATGTATGTGGACGCCATGCTGCTGCTGTACTCCGTGGAGGCTGACTTCCTGGATGTCTGGAGCGGTTTTTGAGCTCATTTGCAGGTCTAGGCTTCCTGATGATGGATTGGCCCATTACCTGTCACCAGCCAAAAGACCTGCGTATTGCTCGCAGGTCACACGTGTGTTCCGTGTGTAATGCGTATTTTTTGCGCACCCATAGACTTGCATTGGCGTACTACGGGCGTAGTACGCTGACAATCGCAGCATGCTGCGAGTGGCACGGAGCATAGGATACGATGGAGAAATATACGCCTGGTGCGAGTGACCCCATAGAGAATCATTTGTCCATGTCTAATGCGTGCTTTTAGCGCCTCTCACTCTCCCGTATTCCTCGCCAGTGTGACCCCGGCCTTAGGCATGAAAATCCATTTAAGCATTTAACATCTAATATGTATAAAGGTGCTAAATGTTGTTTATGGGACAATGCCTTTAAATTAGTGATCAGGGTGGAATTTATCTCATTGTAAATATTTTTTAAATATTTGTAAATATATTGCCATTATCACTATATTTAGAGACGTATCAGAGCTGGCTGAAATGTTGAAATGTTCTGCCCCTCATCTGAGCAGTAATGTTATCAGAGTCTGGATAATGCACAAATCTTGAAGAGTTAAATGAACCATTGAACCACCTTAAATTCAGCAGACTTACAATTTTAATATCAAATTATTAACGACAGACGACGTGGCATCAATCCTAAATGACTAGGTAGCACCATCTGTGAATTTGGCTACGACTTTAGAGTAATGACGGTCCTGATCTAAAAGATTGTTTGCTGCATTCTTATAATAAATATTATGAACAGCTAAACATTAGAGAATATTGTTGCATTGTGATTCTCTACTGCTGTGATACTTTTAATGCTACATACTATAGATTTGCTATATTATTAGAATCAACATTTATACTTTCAGGCTGTGTGCCCACAATGCGATTTTTAAGCATTTTTGCCGCGATTTTCGGAGCAAAAACGCTGCGAAAAGGTTTTAAAAACTCATACAGAACGCACCCCATGCATTCCTATGGCATTCCGCACATGCTTTGCTAATGCTGCGTTTTTTCCGCGGCAGAATCGCATCGTGGAAAAAACGCAGCATGCTCATTCTTTTTGCGGAATTGCAAAGAATTGCCGCGATTTCGCACCCATAGGAATGCATGAGAACCGCTTACTTCCCGCATGTGGCTATGCCCACCATGCGCAAAGTTAAGCGTCTTATGTGCGGTTGGTACCCACGGTGTGGAGGAGAGGAGACTGTCCTCCAGGCCCTGGGTACCATACCCCTGTAAAAAAAAGGATAAAAAATAAAAAATCGGGGTATATTTACCTTCTGGTGTCACGCACAGCTTTCCCGGGCCTCAGCGTTCCCAGTAACGCCTTGCGGCAAGGACCTGTGATGACGTAGTCTCGCGTTACTCTAGTGGCCTCGTGAGATCGCTATAGCAACGCGAGACCAACGTCATCACAGGTCTCCTAAGGCATCACTGGGAACGGGAGCGTCGCTGAGACTGCGCGGGACATTGGAAGGTAAATATACCCCAATTTTTTATTTTTTTTATCATTTTTGACATTCTATCTTTAACTATTGATGCCGCATAGGCAGCCTCAATAGTAAGGCTACATTCACACGTACCGGAACTCTCGCGGAAATTACCGCGAGAATTCCGGAATTCCATTCCGCGGGAAAATCGCATTTTAAATTCCCGTGATTTTCCCGCGGAAAAACTAGCATTTTGCAAGCGTATTTAGCTTGCAAAATGCTAGCGTTTTCCAAGCGATCTGTAGCATTGCTTGGAGAACTGATTGACAGGTTGGTCATATTCGTCAAACATAGTGCAGCGCAGCCGTTCCCAGTAATCCTTTGCGAAAATGCCCGCGATGACGTCCGTTCTCACGGGATCGCGATGTCTCGCGGTAATTCGCGATGACGTCTCGCCAATGACCGCGAGACTACGCGATCCCGCGAGATCGGACATCATCGTGGTTATTTTCGCAAAGGATTAATAATAATAATAATAATAAATTTTATTTTTATAGCGCCGACATATTCCGCAGCACTTTACATTTCAGAGGGGATTTGTACAGACAATAGACATTACAGCATAACAATAATCACATACAGTAGATTATAACAAATACCAAGAGGAAAGAGGGCCCTGCTCGCAAGCTTACAGTCTATGAGGAAAGAGGGAGACACGAAAGGTGGGTGGTAACAGTTACCCTGATTGTATGGACCAGTCATAATGTTAAGTGTGTAACAGTACAGACACAGAGGGCTAATGGAGGCATAAAGCATGTGGGAACATGATGCGGGGAACCTGGTTATGGTAAAACTTTTGGCTCTGCCACACAGGGATAGATTAGGTTAATGTGTTGGGGTGGTAGGCCAGTCTGAATAAATGCGTTTTCAGGACACGCTTAAAATTGTGGGGATTGGGGACTAATCGTATTGATCTGGGAAGTGCATTCCAAAGAATTGGCGCGGCACGTGTAAAGTCTTGGAGACGGGAGTGGGAGGTTCTGACTATTGAGGATGCTAATCTCAGGTCATCAGCAGAACGGAGGGCGCGGGTAGGGTGGTATACTGAAACAAGGGAGGAGATGTAGGGTGGTGCTGAGCCATGGAGGGCTTTGTGAGTGAGGGTAATAAGTTTATACTGAATTCTGGAGTGAATGGGTAGCCAGTGTAATGACTGGCACAAGGTAGAGGCATCGGTGTAACGATTGGTGAGGAATATGATCCTGGCTGCAGCATTCAAGACAGATTGGAGGGGGGAGAGTTTGGTAAGAGGGAGACCGATTAGAAGAGAGTTACAATAGTCGAGACGAGAATGAATAAGAGAAACAGTAAGAGTTTTTGCAGAGTCAAAGGTAAGAAAAGGTCGAATTCTAGAAATGTTTTTGAGGTGCAGATGACAAGAGCGAGCCAGTGATCGAATGTGGGGGGCAAAGGAAAGCTCGGAATCAAGTATGACCCCAAGACAGCGGGCCTGTTGCTGGGGAGTAATAGTGGAACCACACACAGAAATGGCAATGTCGGGTATAGGATTACTGGGAACGAGAGCGTGGAGAGAAGCGGGAAGGCTGCGTGGGACGCCGGAAGGTAAGAATAACAATATTTTTTATTTTAAATTCTATTTCTTACAGGGATATGGTACCCAAAGCCCGGAGGACAGTCTCCTCTCCTCCGGACCGTGGGTACCATCCGCAAATGTTCTGCTTACTTTCCGCATGGTGTGCACAGCCACATGCGGGAAGTAAGCGGAACAATGCATTCCTATGGGTGCGGGATCGCCGTGATTCCGCAAAATTAATGAGCATGCTGCGGTTTTTACCGCCAAGCGATTCTGCTGCGGGAAAAACCGCAGCATTAGCACAGCATTGCGGAATCCCATAGGAAACGCGAAAAAAACGCAACGTGTGAACTCAGCCTAAAAAGCTGCTCACACTTGTCAAACACTATGTTTGACGAGTGTGACTAACCTGTCAATCACTTTCCAAGCGATGCTTCAAATCGCTTGGAAAGTGCTTGAATTCCGCACGCGAAAATCGCGTCAAAAACGCCAACATAATCGCAGTAAAATCGCGCGGAAAAAAACGCGCTTTTTCTGGGAAGGAGTCCGGTTTTGAGTGTCCAGTTTAAAACGTTACGTGGGCACATAGCCTCAATGGGATTTTTCAGGCACACATTTTCACTGGTAGAAGAGAACATCAATGTGTGATCAGTGAGGGTCAGAGACCAGCAGAAAATTTGCCAAGATAGACTATCAATATGTTATCTTGGAAGAAAACAAACTTTAAAGTAATGTACTGTACCTTAACCCCTTTCTGACATCAGACGTACCATCCCATCCATGTGACCCGGGCCCCTAGGCCCATGGACAGGATAGTACGTCTAGCGCGATCAGCGGCGCCCATGTGGTGAGCGCCACTGATTGCAGCCGGGTGTCAGCTGATTATCACAGCTGACACCCAGCACAATGTGTCAGTGGCAGTCACGGACCGCCCCCGACACGTTATCCCCTTGCACACCTCGATCAAACACGATCGCGGTGTACCGGGGATTAAAGGGAAGCATCGGCAGGGCGGGGGCTCCCTCCGTACTTCCCTGAGCCCCCCACATTAGCGCAATGTGCAGCACTGCTGCTGGGTTCTCCATCCCTGCAGGTCCCCGAATCCAAGATGGGGACAGGGACCTTCGGGGGCCTGCAGGGAGCTGGCTTCCTCAGTTCCTGCAAAGCGCAGGCACGAGGAAGCCTTGTGCAGTGCCTGTGACAGATCGCTGATCTGTCACAGTGATCTGTGATGTGACAGATCAGCGATCTGTCACAGGACAGTGATGTCCCACTTGGGACAATGTAATAAGGTTAAAAAAAATGTGTAAAGATAATTTTTAAAAAATCGCTAAATAAATTAATAAAAAAATATATATATTCCCTAATAAATTCATTTTTTGGAAATAAAAAAAAAGAAAACAATAAAAGTACACATATTTGGTATCGCCGCGTCCGTAACGACCCGCCCTATAAAAATGTCCCATTAGTTAACCCCTTTAGTAAACACCTTAAAAAATAAAAATAAAAAACGAAGCAAAAAATAATGATTTGTTATCATACCACTGAACAAAAAGTGCAATAACGCGCAAAAAGATGCATATAAATATCCATGGTACCGCTGAAAACATCATCTTATCCCGCAAAAACGAGCCACCATATAGCATCATAAGCAAAAAAATAAAAAAGTTATAGCTTGCAGAATAAAGCGATGCAAATATAATTATTTTTTATATAAAATTGTTTTCATTGCATAAAAGCGCTAAAACATAAAAAAACGACATAAATGACATATCGCTGTAACCGTACCGAACCGAGGAATAAAACTGCTTTATCAATTTTACCGCAGGCAGAACGGTGTAAACGCACCCTCCAAAAGAAATTCATGAAATGCTGGTTTTTGTTCATTCGGCATCTCAAAAATCGGAATAAAAAGCGATCAAAAAAGTCACGTGCCCGAAAATGGTACCAATAAAAACGTCAACTCGTCCCGCAAAAAATACAACCTCACATGACTCGGTGGGTCAAAATATGGAAAAATTATAGCCCTCAATATGTGTTGATGCAAAAACTATTTTTACAATAAAAAGCGTCTTTTAGCGTGTGACAGCTGCCAAATATAAAAACCGCCATAAATAGTAAATCAAACCCCCCGTTATCACCCCCTTAGTTAGGGAAAAATAATAAAATTAAAAGAAAATGTATTTATTCCCATTTTCCCATTAGGGTTAGGGCTAGAGTTAGGGTTAGGACTTGGGTTAGGGCTAGGGCTAGGGTTAGGGCTGAGATTAAGGTTAGGGGTGTGTTGAGGTTAGGGTTGGAGTTATAATTGGGGGGTTTCCACTGTTAGGCACATCAGGTGCTCTCCAAATACAACATGGCGTCTGATCTCCATTCCAGCCAATTCTGCGTTGAAAAAGTCAAATGGTGCTCCTTCCCTTCCAAGCTCTGCCATGCGCCCAAACAGTGTTTTACCCCCACATATAGGGTATCAGCCTACTCAAGCCAAATTGCAAAACAACTTTTTTGGGTCCAATTTCTCCTGTTATCCTTAGGAAAATAAAAAATTGGAGGCAAAAATATAATTTTTGTGGAAAAAAATTATTTTTTTTTATTTTCAAGCCCCGGCGTTATAAACTTCTGTGAAGCACTTGGGGGTTAAAAGTGCTCACCACACATCTAGGTAACTTCTGTGGGGGGTCTAGTTTCCAAAATGGGGTCACTTGTGGGGAGTTTCAATAGTTTAGGTACATCAGGGGCTCTCCAAATGCACATGACACCCGCAGACCATTCCAGCAAAGTCTGCATTCCAAAACGTCACTACTTCCCTTCCGAGCCCCGGTGTGTGCCCATACAGTAGTTTTCTCCCACATATGAGGTATCAGCGTACTCAGGACAAATTGGACAACAACTTGTGGGGTCCAATTTCTCCTGTTACCCTTGGGAAAATAAAAAAGTTGGTGACTAAATGATCATGTTTGTTGAAAAAATACGATTTTTTCATTTTCACGTAGGACGTTATAAACTTCTGTGAAGCACTGGGGAGCTCAAAGTGCTCACCACACATCTAGATAAGTTCCTTAGGGGGTCTAGTTTCCAAAATGGTGTCATTTGTGGGGGTTTTCCACTGTTTAGGTACATTAGGGGCTCTCCAAAGGCAACATGACACCCGCAGACCATTCCATCAAAGTCTGCATTCCAAAACGTCACTACTTCCATTCCGAGCCCCGACGTGTGCCCATACAGTAGTTTTCTCCCACATATGGGGTATTAGCATACTCAGGACAAATTGGACATTAAATTTTGGGGTCCAATTTCTCCTGTTACCCTTGGGAAAATAGAAAAATTGGTGACTAAATGATCATGTTTGTTGAAAAAATACGATTTTTTTATTTTCACGCCCGGTCGTTATAAACTTCTGTGAAGCACTGGGGGGTGCAAAGTGCTCACCACACATCTAGATAAGTTCCTTGGGGGGTCTAGTTTCCAAACTGGTTTCATTTTTGGGGGTTTCCACTGTTTTGGTACATCAGAGGCTTTCCAAACGCAACACGGTGTCCGATCTCAATTCCAGCCAAAAATGTCAAATGGCTCTGCTTCCCTTCCGAGCTCTGCTATGTGCCCAAATAGTGGTTTAACCCCACATGTTGGGTATCAGCGTACTCAGGACAAATTGCACAATAACTTTTAGGGTCCTGTTACCCTTGGGAAAATAAAAATTGGGGGTGAAAAAACCTTTTCTTAAAAAAAATATGATTTTTTAATTGTACCGCTGTACGTTATAAACTTCTGTAAAGCCCTTGTGGGTTCAAAGTTCTCACCACATAACTAGATAAGATCCTTTTGGGGTCTAGTTTCCAAAATGGGGTCACTTGTGGGGGTTTCCACTGTTTAGGTACATCAGGGGCTCTCCAAACGTGACATGGAGTCCGATCTGAATTCCAGCCAATTTTGCATTGAAAAAGTCAAACGGCGCTCCTTCCCTTCTGAGCTCTGCCATGCGCCAAAACATAGGTTCCCCCCCACATATCAGGTATCAGCGTACTTAGGACAATTGCACAATAACTTTTGCAGTCCAATTTCTCCTATTACCCTTGGTAAAATAAAACAAATTGAACATGAATTATTTTTTTTGTGAAAAAAAGTTAAATGTTTATTTTTTTTAAATATTCAAAAAATTCCTGTGATGCACCTGAAGGGTTAATGAACTTCTTGAATGTGGTTTTGAGCACCTTACGGGGTGCAGTTTTTAGAATGATGTCACTTTTGGGTAATTTCTATCATATAGACCTCTCAAAGTGGCTTCAAATGTGATGTGGTCCGTAAAAATAAAATGGTGTTGCAAAAATGAGAAATTGCTGGTCAACTTTTAACCCTTATAACTTCCTAACAAAAAAAATTTTGGTTCCAAAATAGTGCTGATGTAAAGTAAACATGTGGGAAATGTTACTAATTAAGTTTTTCGTGTGCCACATCTCAGTGATTTAAGGGCATAAAAATTCAAAGTTGGAAAATTGCGAAATTTTCCAAATTTTTGCCAAATTTCCATTTTTTTCACAAATAAACGCAAGTTATTTGAATGAAATTTTACCACTAACATGAAGTATAATATGTCATGAGAAAACAATGTCAGAATCACCTGGATCCATGCAAACGTTTCAGAGTTATTACCTCATAAAGGGACAGTGGTCAGAATTGTAAAAATTGGCCCGGTCATGAACGTGAAAACCACCCTTGGGGGTGACGGGATTAAAGATAATGGACAAAGACTAATTTGTGTGAATTTGCACACATTATACACCACTGGACTGAGGGATGCCATGTATTCTATCTTTACTTGACATCGCTCATGCAGATCATAACCACAGGTCCCCATAATAGAACATGTAATAGGGCCCCAGCTTGCCACGATCAGTCTCAGCACTATGCTCAGAAAAAGATTGTAATTATTCTAGCATTTGTCACTTTGAGCCCATGAAGAGAAAAGTGCAAAAACACTGTTGTAATTGTAGCAGAGTCCAGTGATGAAGCAGAACAGGAGGCAAATAAATATAGTACAGCTGGCAATGTCAGGAAGCAAACAAAAACAGCAGAGCTGACAATGTCAGGAGAAAACAAATATAGCAGAGCTGGCAATGTCAGGAGGCAAGCAAATATATTGGAGCTGGCAATGTCAGGAGGCAAGCAAATATAGTGGAGCTGACAATGTCAGGAGCAAACAAATATAGCAGAGCTGACAAAGTCAGGAGCAAAGAGTGATGTATGGCCGCGGCCGTGAGTTTGCCGCAGGTTAAAAGGACCTACAACACGTGATAACCAGGGGAGTGGCTGGAGGTGGGGCAAAGCCCCGTACTCCCAAAAACGGCAACAGGAGCCGGAGGAACAGAGAGAAGACTCAAGCAATCCGAGGTCAGACCAGAGGGTAACGCGGTAACCAAAGGAGGAGACAGACAGTGTGGTATAATATAAGCCTGGGTCAGAAGCCAGAGAGGGTAACACGGTCACCAAGGGCACAAAGGAGAGAATAGACAGGGAGCTTTAGCCAAGGTCAAAACTAGGGATAAGTCAGAAGGTACAGAGTCTAAGCGCAGATACATAACGGGGGACGGGACAGGTCATACACAGTACAAGCATACAAGAACAGGCAGTATACACAGGTATCAAAAGGGGCAGCTGCTCAGCCGAGAACGGAAGTAACACTGACGAGGAGTCCAGCACATGGGCGGGTAAATATAGCCCTCCCCAAACCAAAGGGAGGTCATGCAAAATTAACCTTAGGGTCCCGTTTCACTTAGCGACGCACCAGCGATCCCGACAACGATACGACCTGGTAGGGATCGCTGGTGCGTCGCTACATGATCGCTAGTAAGCTTTCAAACAGGCAGATCTACTCAGTAATGCAGCAACGATCCAGCGATCAAGCACAGCGATCGATGCATGCTGGCCAGCGTGACGCCAATGACGACGAAAAAATGGCCCAGGACATTCCTGCACGATCAGCGATATCCAGCAGGGGGGACCGGTCGCTGCTGCGTGTTACATGTAGCGAGATCGCAGGTGAGATCGCTGTTGCATCACAAATCAGTGATGCATTAGCAATCTCGCTTGCGATCTCGCTATGTGAGACGGGGGCTTTAGGAGGACGGTGAGGGAAATCCCATCCAGAGCCATGACACAAACAACTATAGCAGAGCAGACAATGTCAGGAGGCACAGTAATAGCAGCATGGTATGGGATAGTTCTAAATAATAAACTTCTTGAATTTTCTGGCTTGACCTCTCTCTCAGGGTTAATGGTTAGGGTAGGGATAATTACATAAAAGGAGCACGCTTAGTTGCCAGGGCAGAGGAACAGATCTAGATGTTAGCTGCAGAATCCAGGAGTGGTAACACTGAAATTGCCCTTCTCCATCAATGACCAGCCGCTAAAAATTCATACAATGATAGTGTAAATATTATGGTAAATCAAACCACGGAATCTGGGAAATCTAAGATTTTTCCACATGTTCACACAACGGATGCACAGTCGACTTGTTTTCAGGCACCGTTCATGTAAATCTATTGATTATAATTGCTATTATATCAATGACCTTTCCTATTGATCATTTATATATATTCCTATATTTTCATCTGTTTGCTGTTGACTTCCAACACTCCAGAAAGTCATTAGTTAAACTTCGTAGTTTCCCATCTCCATTAAGAAATAGAACCTGCAATATATGTACATAACCAAAGGCACAATGGCAAGGCAGACATAATTACTTCTAGTCAGTGCAATCCAATTGGCAGTTGTAATTGCTTTCCTCTAGCAGTCAGAGCTGGTTACACAGCTGGTGTGTGTAATTTGTCTGAAGTTTGCCAGAAATCAGGTGTTATCTGTAGACCTACTTGGGGAAAAAATAATTTAAAGTTGGTTGAAGTCTACAGAGCTGATCCCAGAGGGACTTGTAAAAAATGCTGCCAGACTGTTACAGCAATTTCAGCTAAAGTCAACTGTGAAAATGATTGGTGACCTATAGGAAAGTCTTTGCGTTTGAGCCAATTATAATGGGAGCGCTGTGTGGCATTTATAGGAGGTCATTAGAGGTGCCTGCAATCATGTCTAAGATCAGTCTAAGCTATAAGGAGATAATATACATGCTCTCGCACAGAACTCCGGCACACAGGTCTGGTAATCGTAAGAAGACTACATAAGGCGTAACATTAGCCTTGTAACACGGTATACCCTGCTCAGTCTGCATACGATATATGTGTGGTATATATACAAGCTTATCTGAAGGGCGGGGCAATTTGCAAATTTGTAGCAGTTGAATTTTTTTTTCAGTGCGTCAACAGCAAGAAAGTAAAAGATGTACAAAAATTATGCAAACACGATAAATCATGCAGAGGACAGATATAGATGTAGATTGTAGATATAAATATAGGTTTATAAAACCCAACTTCAACAAATTTGCACATTGCACCGTCCTGCCGATATGTTTGTATCTACAGTTGAAACCAGAAGTTTCCATCCACTATATAAAGACACATCTGCAGGTTTTTCTCAATATCTGACATGAAATCAGAATAAACCTTTCCCGTTTTAGTCCAATTAGGATTACCATAATTATTAATATTTGCCAAATGCCAGAATAATGAGAGAGAGAGAGAATGTTATAAGGCATTTTTATTACTTACTGCAAAGTCAAACGTTTTCATCCATTTCATTAGTATTTGGTACCATTGCCCTTAAGCTGAATGACTTGGGTTAGACGTTTGGAATCTCCTTCCACAAGCTTCTCAGAATAGCTGGTTAGAATTTGGGCCCATTCCTCCTGATAAAACTGGTGTCTCTGACCCAGGTTTGTAGGTCGTCTTCCTCCCACCTGCCTTTTTAACTTTGCCCATAAATTTTCAATAGAATTGAGATCAGGGCTTTGTGATGGTCGCTCCAAAACATTGACTTTGTTATCCTGATGCCACTTTTTTCACATTTTGGCAGTACGCTTCGGGTCATTGTCCATTTGGAAGACCCATTTCCGCCCAAGCGTTAACTTCCTGCTGATGTCTTGAGATGTGGCTTCAGTATTGTCATATAATCTTCTTTTCTCATGATGCCATCTATTTTGTGAAGTGCACCAGTTCCTCCTGCAGCAAAGCAACCCCACAACATGATGCTGCCTCCCTCATGTTTCACAGTTGGAATGGTGTTCTTAGGCTTCCGAGCTTCTCCCTTTTTCTTCCAAATGTAATGATGTTCATTATACCAAAAAACTTCATTTGTAGTTTCATCAAACCACAGAACATGTCTCCAAAAATTAAGCTGTGTGTTCCTGTGTGCATTTGTAAACATTAATCTGGCTTTTTTATGTTTCTTTTGGAGTAATGGCTTCTTCCTGGTAGAGTGGCCTTTTAGCCCATGCTCATGCAGTAATTAGAGATGGGTGGACACCTGAATGTTCAGGTCCGGCTGAACAATTACAAAAAGTTAGGGTTCAGGTGCCAGAACAGTAACCAGATCCAAACCTGAACCCGGACTCCTTTCACTTGAATTGGAGGCCCGAACGTCCAGCATTTACTGTGCTGTAATGTGCATGAACGGCAGGGAAATTATCTCCGCTGGTCAGAGAGCCGCGATCCCCACGCTGTCAAAAGACAGCAGGGAGTGCTCAGCTGTGATCAGAGCTATTAAGCTTATCGTGTCAGCTGATGGGACTACTGATTCCATCATCTGACACCTGCTACAGCTAATTACAGTGAGAGCAGGAGTGGTGGATGGGAGTAATCATTAGCCACTCCTTTTTTAAAATAATTTGAAAAAAAAATGTTGTGGGTTCCTGTGTATTTTTGATAACCAGCCAGACAAAACTCACAGCTGGGGGCTGCAACCCTCAGCTGTCAGCTTCAGCAAGGCTGGTTATCAAGAATAGAGGGGTCACCACGCTGTTTTTTTAATTATTTAAATAAATAATTTAAAACAAAGGCGTGGGGTCCCCCTGTTTTTGATAACCAACCATACTAAAGCAGACAGCTGTGGGCAGGTATTCTCAGGCTGGCAAGGGACCATAGACATTAGCCCCCCCAGCCTAAACATAGCAGCCCGCAGCTGTCCAGAAAAGGCACATCTATTAGATATGCCAATTCTGGCATTTTGCCCGGCTCGTCCCACTTGCCCTTTAGCAGTGGCAAGTGGGGTTCATATTTGTGGGGTTGATGTCACCTTTGTATTGTCAGGTGACATCAACTTCACGTCTTAGTATTGGATAAGACCCATATCCATTACTAATCCTACAGTTGTATGGTAAGTAAAGCGCAGCCAGAATAAAGTCCTTTATTTGAAATAAGACTAAACACAGTTTTCCATTTTTATTTAAACATCTAATTCCACCAAAGCCCTCGCTCTCTTGTAGTAAAAGTAAAATAAAAAAACAACAATATACCATATCTGTCTGTTGTTCTGTCCCACGTCGTAATCCATGTCTGGTGGATAAACAGTTTTCAATCAGGATGGTGCCAAGATGTGTCCATCCAGGCTGAAAACCACAGGTGACTGAACCGTTGCAAGTGCGGCCTCAGAAACCGGTGGTGACGTCATTAACCCTAATCCTAGTCCTCCTTTTCTCCTTACGTTCCGTACAATCCTTTCTTTCATATGGAGAATCAGGCTTTCGTTCTAATGTCTCTTCCCTGTGCCAGCGGACCCAGATCACTGAGGTCGGCTGCAGCACTTCCTTCATCCATCCCTCTCCGGGGATCTTCTCTCACAGACTGACCTAGTCCTAATCATCTCCCGCTCTCTTGTGCTCCACCCACCACCCAGCACTCTTCGTGTTCCAAGCAGGGAGCCACCAAAGGTGCTTTGCTACACTACTATGTTGTGTGGGATGCAGGTGTTGGAGTGTGGTCGGGTGTCTCCACCTTACCTGGATGGTGGGGTACCACACCTCAGGAGGAGGTGCAGTACCTCTGTGGCGACTGAACCCTCAGGAGTGCCACAGTTCTAGCTCTCTTCAGGTCATTGACCAAGTCCTCTCATGTAATTTTACGCTGATTTTTGACCTCAGAATCATCCTTACTCCACAAGGCGAGATCTTGCATGGAGCCCAGCACCGAAGAAGATTGACAGTGATCTTGTGTTTCTTCCATTTTCTAGTAATTGTGCCAACAGTTGTTGCTTTCTCACCAAACCGCTTGCCTATTGTCCTGTAGCCCATCCCAGCCTTGTGCAGGTTTATAATTTTGTCGATGGTGTCCTTAGACAGCTCTTCAGTCTTGGCAAAGGGGGAGAGGTTGGACTGTTATTGATTGTGTGGACTGGTGTCTTTAATGCAGGGAACAAGTTCAAGCAGGTGGAATTAGTAGAGGTAATGAATGCAGAGTAGGAGGCATCTTAAAGAAAAACTAACAGGTCTGTGAGAGCCAGAATTCTTGCTGATTGGTCAGTAATCAAATATTTATTTGAAGCAACAAAATGTAAATTAATTGTTTAAAATTCATACAATGTGATTTTCTGTTTTTTATTTTTAGATTTTGTCTCTCACAGTTGTAGTGTGCCTACGATAAAAATTGGCAAAATGGGCAATGTGTCAAATACTTATTTTCCACACTGTCTTTCTTGACACATCCAACTAAGTAATGTAGGAAAGATCTTTGCATTTTTTCTGAAGAAGTTGTAATATGTCAAAACGCATTGAGAATAAAACACACTGTCAATATCTTTGCTTGATTCCGATTGATTTATTGGTTTCACTCGAGCAGCACCTAATAACTGCTGTCTCCTTTCCTACATGATGAGACATTTAGGCTCAGTATAGCAGAGCCTTTCTCAAGCCTCTTCTACAATAGCATGTAAAAATGTGCGCACCCCTGGTTAAAATTGCTGTTATTCTGAACAGTTAAGCAAGTTGATGATGAAATGATCTCTAAAACGTCTAAAGTTATAGATGACACATTTCCTTTCTATTTTATGCAGAAAAAAATATATACAGTGGGGGAAATAAGTATTTGATCCTTTGCTGATTTTGTAAGTTTGCCCA
This sequence comes from Dendrobates tinctorius, assembly GCF_039654945.1. Lineage (NCBI taxonomy): Eukaryota > Metazoa > Chordata > Amphibia > Anura > Dendrobatidae > Dendrobates > Dendrobates tinctorius. Next base: position 18,296,821 of record NW_027361810.1, on the reverse strand, counting down.
CTGACAAAAACATGAACAGTCTATAATTTTAAAGGTAGGTTAATTTTAGCATTCAGACATAGAATATCAAAAATAAAATCCAGAAAATCACATTGTTTAAATTATGTACATTTATTTGCATTTTGCAGCGAGAAATAAGTATTTGATCCCTCTGGCAAACATGACTTAATATTTAGTGGCGTCAACAAGCACAGCAGTTTTTTGTAGTTGATAATGAGGTCAGGAGGAATTTTGCTCCACTCCTCTTTGCAGATTAGATCACTTCTTGCTTAGCAACTCCGAGCTTCAACTCCCTCCATGAGTTTTCTATGGGATTAAGGTCTGGAGACGGGCTAGGCCACTCCATTACCTTAATGTGCTTCTTCTAGAGCCACTCCTTTTTTGCCTTGGCTGTATGTTTTGGGTAATTGTCTTTCTGGAAGACCCAGCCATGACCCATTTTTAATATCCTGGCGGAGTGAAGGAGGTTGTCACTCAGGATTTCATGGTACGTTGTTCCATCCATTCTCCCATTGATGCGGTGAAGTAGACCTGTGCCCTAAGCAGAGAAACACCCCCAAAACATAATGTTTCCACCTCCATGCTTGACTGTGGGGACGGTGTTCTTTGGGTAATAGGCAACATTTCTCTTCTTTCAAACACGGCGAGTTGAGTTAATGCCAAAGACCACAATTTTTGTCTCATCTGACCACAGCACCTTCTCCCAATCACTCACAGAATCATCCAGGTGTTCATTGGCAAACTTCAGACGGACCTGCACATGTGCCATTTTGAGCAGGGGGACCTTGTAGTCACTGCAGGATTTTAAACCTTTAAGGTGTAATGTGTCACCAATGGTTTTCTTGGTGACTGTGGTCCCAGCTGCCTTGAGATCATTAACAAGTTCCCCCCGTGTAGTTTTAGGCTGATCTCTCACCTTCCTCATGATCAAGGATAGCCCACGAGGTGAGATTTTGCATGGTGCCCCAGATCGATGTCGATTGACAGTCATTTTGTATTTCTTCCATTTTCTTACTGTTGCACCAACAGTTGTCTCTTTCTCACCCAGCATCTTACTTATGGTTTTGTAGCCCATTCCAACTATGTGCAGGTCTATGATCTTGTCCGTGACATCCTTAGAAAGCTCTTTGGTCTTGCCCATGTTGTAGAATTTAGTGTCTGACTGATTAATTGAGTCTGTGGACAGGAGTCTTTTATAAAAGTGACTATGTAAGACAGCTGTCTTTAATGCAGGTAATGAGTTGATTAGGAGCGTCTAACTGGTCTGTAGAGCGAGAACTCTTAATAGTTGGTAGGAGATCAAATACTTATTTCTCACTGAAAAATGCAAATAAATTTATATAATTTATGCAATGTGATTTTCTAGATTTTATTTTTGATATTCTATCTCTCAATTTTAACATTAACCTACCCTTACAATTATAGACTGTTCTTGTCTTTGTCAGTGGACAAACTTACAAAATCAGCAAGGGACCAATAATTATTTCCCCCACTGTATATATTTTCATATTTTGCATTTTAAAAATTGCAAAAAAAATGGAATGATGTACTCTGCATTGTTAGTATCTAATAGCACCCCTGAAAGTATCACAGCTTGTAAATGCTTTTTGTAGCCAGCCAAGATTTCAATTCTTGTTTGAGGGATTTTCATCTGTTTTTCTTTGGAGAATTTTTCCAGTTCTGTGAGATTACTGGGTCGTCTTGCATCCTCTGCTATTTTGAGGTCTAGCCACAGATTTTCAATGGTGTTCAGGTCAGGGGACTGTGAGGACCATTGTAAAACCTTCAGCTTGCGCCTTTTGAGGTCGTCAATTGTGGATTATGATGTGTGTTTAGGATCATTTTCTATATGTAGAAGCTATCCTCTTCCTCTTCCTCTTTTCAAATCCAGCTTTTTTACAGATGGTGTTATGTTAGCACCAAGAATGTGTTGAAATTTCATTGAACCAATTCTTCTCTCTACCAATGAAATGTTCCCCTTGCCATTGGCTGCAACACAAGCCCAAAGCATGATTGATCCACCCCCATGCTTCATGGTTGTCGAGATGTTCTTTTCCTGAAATTCTCTGCCGTTGTTTCCCCACACATTCCATTGAGCATTGTGGCCAAAGAGTTCTATCTTAAACTCATTGGTCCACAGGACTTGCTTCCAAAATGCATCAGGTTTGTTTAGATGTTCTTTTTCATACTTCTGATGCTGAATTTTATGATGAGTATGCAGAAGAGGTTTTCTTCTGATGACTCATCCATGAAGGCCATATTTGTTAAGGTAGGTAGGTACAGTAGGATAATGTACCAAAGCTCCAAAGTCTGCTACATTTTTCTGAAGGTGTTTTGCTGTCAAGTGGGGGTTCCGATTTGCCTTTCTAGCAATCCTATGAGCAGCTCTCACTGAAATTTTACTTGGTGTTCCAGACCTTATCTTGACCTCCACTGTTCCTGGTACCTGCCATTTCTTAATTACATTTTGAACTGAGGATAGGGCAATTTAAAAACGCTTTGCCATTATCTTATAGCCTTCTCCTTCTTTGTGGACATCCATCAATTCCATTTTCAGAGTGCTAGGCAGCTGCTTAGAAGACCCCATGGCTGCTGTTTTTTTGGCACAAGGTTAGAGGAGGCTTGGTTTTTATAAAGCTGGGAAATTTGCATCACCCGGCCTTTCCTAATGATAATAGAGAACAAGCCATAATCCTGACAGGCTAAAAAAGGTCTGAAACCTTGGTCAAAGTTATCTGATCACACAAATTTCCAAAGATGCTGAAACTTTTGCATTGGCCCATTTTCCTATTTTTAATTTTCAAAATGAAAACAGGGACAATATTTTTTTTTTACCTAAAATGCAAAGGAAATGTTTCAACTTTAACTTTAGACCTTTTAGAGATGATTTCATCTTGCTTAACTGTTCACCATAACAGTAATTTTGACTAGGGGTGCTCATGCTTTTTCAGGCCACTGTACATTTCTTCAGCATTGAGTCGAAATGTCACATGGGCTGAATAAAAAAGTCTACCTGCCTATTCCTTATGTAACCTATATAACTGCAAATCCCAGATTTTTTTACTACACTGTTTCGGACCGATTTCACTTAATAAATCACGTTCAATTTGCAAGTGAAAACGGATTCTTACAATTTCTTCTGTATAGAAACAAAGTCAGTGAAATGCTAGTTGGATGGAGCTATTGAGCACGGGAATGGTGGGTCACAAAATCATCACCTGCTGCATTCATAAAATTACCAGCACCTTTTCTCCTGGAACACAATGGTGGAGCGGATGTGTAATAAGCAGCCTGGTGGTGCACTTGTTACAAAGGCGCAAACGAGGAGCTCTTTTTTCCTTTTGTATTTTCTGTTTTTCAATGAATCCTCTGACAGTAATGGTTTTCTGAATATCAATGCTCTCTTGATAACTCCTTCTTTCCCATGCATTCTGATTTGAAAGAGAGAATGTTTCTTGGAAATGATTTTATTTCCTTGGAAGATAAAGTGTATTGCGATACATCCTAATCCTCTCAGTATATTAAAGTGCACCTGCTACCTGCACACTGGGCTGCCATTGGAGATTTTCTTATATTTTAAGATGATAACTTATCTAAAAATCACAAATTAGCAGAACGAAGTTAACCACAAAGATGAGTAATGCAATAAATGTTTATATATATATATATATTGGATAATATTATGAAGACGGCTGTATTATTTACTGACAAATATCTATGGGTATGTCTATCGATCTGACATTCTATCTGCGTTTCTATTTTTCAATTATCAATCTTGTATAAAAAAAATCTATCTATCTATCTATCTATCTATCTATCTATCACTTTCAATAGATCTACAGTCATGGCCGAAAGTGTTGGCACCATTGAAATTGTTCCATTTTTTCTCCCAGATTACTGCATTTACACGTTTTGTTATACACACGTTTATGTCCCTTGTGTGTGTTGGAACAACACAAAAAAAACAGAGGAGAAAAAAAGCAAATTGGACATAATTTCACAAAAAACCACATTAATAGGCCAAACAATTGGCACCCTTAATTTAATATTTGTTTGCAGACCCTTTGGAATAAATAACTGTGACCAATCGCTTCCTGCAACCATCCACAAGCTTTTTACACCTCTCAGGTGGAATTTTGTACCACTCTTCATTTGCAAACTGTTCCAGGTCTCTCATATTTGAAGGCGCCTTCTCCTAGCAGCAAGTTTTTGATCTCTCCACAGGTGTTTATTGGGATTTGCATTGCAGACCACTTCAGAACTCTCCAGCGCTTTGTTTTCATCTATCTCTGGGTGCTTCTTGAAGTATGGTTGGGATTATTGTGCTTCTAGAAGACCCATGACCTAGACCACAAGTCCAGCTTTCTGACACTGGGCACTATATTGCAACCCAAAATCCATTGGTAATCTTCAGATTTCATGATTCCTTGCACTCAGTCAAAACAACCCCAAAACATCTTTGAACCTCCATCATATTTGACTGTAGGTACTGTGTTCTCTTCTTTGAAGCCAATAAATTGTTGTGCTTTACCAAAAAGCTCTATCTTGCTCTCATCTGTCCATAAGACTTTCCCAAAGGATTTTGGCTTACGCACGTACAATTTGACAAACTGCAATCTAGCTTTTTTGTCTCTGTTTTAACAGTGGGGTCCTCCTGGATCTCCTGCCATAGCATTTCATTTAAATCACATGTTGACAGATTGTTTGCGTTGGCACTCATGTACCTGATCCTGCATGATGGCTTGAATTTCTTTGGAACTTGATTGGGGTTGCTTATCCACTATTCGGACTACCATGCAATGCAACCTTTCATCAATTTTTCTCTGCCATCCATGTACTTTGTAATGGACTTCTGGGTATAGGTCCGCGTTCAGTGTTTAATACTAGACACTAACTGTCCAATCCGAACCCTAAACTTTAAAGTTTAGGTTCTCCATCTCTACTTACACCTGTTACTTGCCACAGGTCATGAGCATCACATGCTTGAGAAGAAGTTGTTTACCCACAATTTTGCCAGGCCACCTTTTGGGGTTTGTATGAAATTATGTCCTATTTGCCTTTTTTTTCTCAATTTTTTTTGTGTGTTTTAATATACACAAAGGAAAAAAACATGTGTATAACAAATGTATACTTCTCAACTGACTAATATAGACAAAATCCATTTACGATGCAGAGTTTGCTGGTCTAATGAGGATGCTGTTGTGTTGTTGAAGCCAATAACATTTCCTAGTATGACTGTCGACCTTGCAGGACTGATCATCATGTATTTTTTGGCACAAGAATTATTTCCAAGTTAGGATGTCCCACTCACCATTTGGTTCAGAAATATGGATAAATGCATCTTAAAACATGGCTTTGATGTTTTCGGCTCTCTCATAAAGATGAATTGAGAGAGCCAAGCATGTGTGGCCAGTGCCGTCTCTCCATTTAATGGGTCCATGTGGCCAGGCCCATTCTTAAGATAGATGTGAGTTCCAGTGGTGATATCTGGAATAGGGATGAGTGAACACGCTTGGATAAGGTGTTATCCGAGAAAGCTTGGGTGCTAACCGAGTGTCTTTGGCGTGTTCCAGTCCTTGCACCTGCATGTCTCACATCTGTTTGACAGCTGCAACACATGCAGGGATTGCCTGACAACCAGACAACCCCTGCAAGTGTTGTGACTGTTGAACAGTCGCGAGAAATGCATCCGCGGGAACTCGAGCATATCATTGGAGCACGCCGAAGACACTCGGCTAAACCCCGAGCATGATAACATCTTATCCAAGCACGTTCACTCATCACTAATCTTCATCTATGAGACATTTATGGCATATCCTATCAAAGTGTTACAGATGTATCCAGATGAGACATTCTTTTTAATTCCTTTCTGTCTAGTACCGTATGCCAATTATCTACTGTAGGGGAGATTTCTGCGCTAGGAGGCGCTGCGACTTTCCTCTTTTCTTAAATGCACTAAACATAGATAGCCAAGTTCTGAGCAGAACGCATGCTGAGTTTTTACATTATAGATTCCTAGGAACTTATAATATCAAAGTTGCAGACATCCCAGGTCTCCGGAAAGTCTCCTGAGATACTGACGCTGTTGAATATGGATCTTTCAGACTTCAATGGGTGGACATAAGGTACAAAGTGTGAAAAACTTCATGGTTTTTCTTTGGCTGCCTCACAACTAGGTTTAGACTTTGCTTAAAAAATGTTTCACTCCATAATAATACAATTTGGAGTAGAGGGAACGGATCCAGAAGAGAAGAGAAAACTTTAATTGGCTCAGTTGTTGGAAAGGTGAGATGGCTGTGCTGAAGGTCAATGTCCATGTCCAAACTCCACATTTTACTTTGGTTTAACTGAAACACACCATTATAAGGCTAGTTTCACATTAGCGTTTTTTTGCGCAGCGCATCGTGCGCATAAAAAACGCAAAGAAAAACGCAAAACAAATGTGCGTTTTTTTTTCTTCATGCGCACGCTGATGCGTCAAAATAACGCAGTGTTACTTGCGTTTTACATGCGTTTTTGCATGCGGTTGCGTTTTTTATGCGCATGCGTTTTTAGGTGTGACATTTCACAATAGCAAAATCTTTGACCACCAATGGGTCACCAGTGGGCGTGTTTCATTGGAATGTTTTATAGACCCTGTACTGCTGAATTCATCAGATTTTGCTGCTGTTTCCGGTGTCAAGATGGACTTGCGTCTGGATAATTTCCGCTTCAAGCTGGATCTTGACATTGCGCTGTCTCAGGCGTATGTCTTTTGTTGCCAGCAAGAAAGGGAGAGGGAGAGACAGCAGAGACGGCAGCGGCGTAGGTTTTGGAGGCATCCAATCATCGAACTCCGGCCAAGCCGTGGAGCATATCACACGCTGTACAGCGAGCTACAGGAAAACCCGGAGAAATTTGCTGACTATACACGGATGTCCCAGGAAAGCTTCCTTGACTTGCTGGGTATGGTTGAAGGAAACATCCGGAGAAGGGACACTCAGCTCCGGCGTGCCATTCCTCCCGAAGAAAGGCTCCTTGTCACCTTACGGTATGTATGTTGTTATGTTTGCATAATTTTTTTGGCTTTTTATTTTTTTTTTTTTTTGGTCCAAAAAATTAGGTTTTTTTTGGCTATTGATTTTTAACATTATTTTTGTGAAATTGCTTTTTTGCATAATGGTTTTTCTTCTGGCATGTACTAATCCCAAGCCTTTATAAAATGTTTTTTTGCTATGTTGTATTAAAAAAACATGCAAAATAGTTAGGCCATGTACTTTTTTATTTTCAGTGTTTTTAGTAATACCCAAGACAGAAATATAATTATTTTTTCTTTTTATGTTTGGCAGGTTCCTGGCAACTGGAGAGAGTCTTTCATCCCTGCATTTCCAGTACCGGCTGGGAATCTCAACTTTATCTGGGATTGTTGCCGACACCTGCAGGGCTCTGTGGGATGTTCTGTGTCCGGAGTTTCTGCCATTGCCCACTGCCGAAAAGTGGCTTCAAATATCGGAGAAATTCTGGGCAGTCTGCAATTTCCCGAACTGCCTAGGAGCGGTGGACGGGAAGCACATCCGCATCACAAAACCCGCAAGAAGTGGCTCCGAGTACTACAACTACAAGAAGTACTTTTCCACAGTCCTAATGGCCATTGCGGATGCAGACTGCCGGTTTGTGGCGGTGGACATAGGGGCATTCGGACGGGGCAACGATTCACAGACTTTTAAGAACTCTGATATGGGCTGGAGGTTGTACGGCAACCATTTCAATTTTCCACTGGCACGGCCTCTTCCCCAAACCCAAACTCCACCACTGCCATTTGTAGTGGTTGGGGATGAGGCATTTCAGATGTGCCCAAACCTGCTGAAGCCGTACTCCAGCCGTGACTTGGACCACCGCAAGAAAATTTTCAACTACAGGCTTACGAGGGCTCGCAGGACTGTAGAGTGCGCCTTTGGCATTCTAGTGTCCAGATGGCGAATTCTCAGCACCGCCATCAATCTCAAAATGGAAACAGTAGATGAGGTGGTGAAGGCATGCGTGGTTCTCCACAATTTTGTTATGGCAAAGGAGCGGCCGAACTTTGACATGGATGAGCCTGCTGCCAACCCTTTGCCAGATTTTACTCAGCACCCTCTTCGGTCCTCAGTCGAAGTTGCCCAAATGAGGGACCAATTTGCGGACTACTTTTTATCCGATGTTGGTCGTGTAGCATGGCAGGATCAAATGGTTTAATAGTTTTCTTGTTTGTTAAAAATAAAATACATGGTTTTTTCTACCTGTACCCAGTGTACTGTGTCTTAATAAACTCCACTACTCATCTGCCCAGGTTAAATTGAAGAAAGGGAAACCACCATAAAAAAAAATATATATATATATATATATATATATATTATAATATATATATATATATATATATATATTATAATATATATATATATATATATATATATATATATATATATATATTTTATAATATATATATATATATATATATATATATATATATTATAATATATATATATATATATATATATTATAATATATATATATATATATATATATATATTATAATATATATATATATTATAATATATATATATATATATATATATATATATATATATTATAATATATATATATATATATATTATAATATATATATTATAATATATATATATATATTATAATATATATATATATATATATATATATTATAATATATATATATATATATATATATATATATTATAATATATATATATATATATATATTATAATATATATATATATATATATATTATAATATATATATATATATATTATAATATATATATATATATATTATAATATATATATTATAATATATATATATATATTATAATATATATATATATATATTATAATATATATATATATATATATTATAATATATATATATATATATTATAATATATATATATATAAATATATATATATATATATATATATATAAATATATATATATATAAATATATATATATATATATATATATATAAATATATATATATATAAATATATATATATATATATATATAAATATATGTATATATAAATATATATATATATATATATATATATATATATATATAAATATATATATATATAAATATATATATATATATATATATATATATATATAAATATATATATATATATATAAATATATATATATATATATATATAAATATATATATATAAATATATATATATATATATATATAAATATATATATATATATTTTTATATATATATAAATATATATATATATATTTTTATATATATATATTTATATATATATATATATATATATATATATATTTATTTTTATATATATATATAAATTTTTTGTTTTTTTTGGTGGTTTCCCTTTCTTTACTTTCTACCGGATGGTCAGCCATCCAACTCTGAAAGGGATACTATATTTCATTTTTGTTTTATTTATATATATATATATATATATATATATATATAAAAAAAAAAAAAAGAAATATAGTATCCCTTTCAGAGTTGGATGGCTGACCATCCGGTAGAAAGTAAAGAAAAACAAACCATAGTGTAGGGCGCAGTGTGTGCAGGCGGCGAAAGACACAATAACCAAACATTATTTTGAAAAAAAAATATAACATTTATTTAAATTATTTTTTAGTTGCTGGAAACTGGGGGGTGTGGAGGGATGAGGAACGGCTTTGGGTGGAGTAAGGGGTTCTAGGGGAAGGAGGAACCAAAGAAGTGGGGGAAGGGAGCTGAGGCAAGGAAAGTTGTGAAGTGGGAGGTGAGGGAGGAGGGAGGGTAAGAGTCCTCCTCTTAGTTTTTTTAGGACGGTGGCCCGTCGTCTTCCTGCTGTCCTCGCTTGAGCCTGAGGACTGGCTAGACCCCGGGGACCGCCTTGAGCCTCTGGACCGCCTTGAGCCTCTGGACTGCCTTGAGCCTCTGGAACGCCTGGAGGCTGGGGACTGGCTGGAGCTGGGGGACCGCCTGGCACTTGTTGACCGCCTGCCAGGATCTTGTTCCAGCTGTGGCATGCTGGAGGTGGTGGATGTCCTGGCAGGGGCCGTAAATATTGAATGCGGGTCCCCCAGCTGATGCTGCTCCGAGGTGGTGGTGGTGGCGGTCCATGCAGGCGTGGTGGCTGTGGCGGTCCATACCGGGGTGGTCCTCCCGCTGGTGGTGGTGGTTGCGGCGCTCAAGGCAGGGGTGGTGACGACGGGCCATCCAGTGGTGGTGGCGGCAGCAGTGGTGGGCCAGGCAGGAGCAGCGCTTGGCATGGTGTTGGCGGGTAAGTGTCCAGCTGCACTCGGACTTGGGGCGGTATATTGGTGTCCGGCGAGGCTTGGAAGTGTGGTGGCTGTGCAGTGATATGCAGCAGAAGTAGGTAATGCTGTAAAACGAGTCAGTGGTGGCACCGGTGGAAATGCCACCACTGACTGCTGCATAATCCTACTCTGCTGCATAGCCTGCATAAAAGCATTGTTGCAGGCCTGCATGACAGTCAACTGGAGGTCAGGGGTAAGGTGTTCCGCCGTGTCCCGAGCTATTTGGGTATAAAAATGATGCGCTGGTCTGGCGAGGTCGACTTCCAGGCGCTCAAGGCGACCCTCGATAGACTTGTAGCGTTGGTCCAAAAGGAGGAAACCACTCTCAAGTCTATCGGAGAGTGCCTTGAGGCTACTCTGAAAGACCGAGCTCAATTCAACGAACTCGGGCATGAGAGGCCTGTCCAAGGTCCTCTGCCGCTGCTGGCGGGAAGTGCCCGCAAAACCAGTGGCAGAGACCTGGGACAGGGGAACACCTGAGCGACCAGCTTCCTGGTCTCCAGATGACTGTGGTGCAGACCTGCAAGGTGCTTCCTCGCTGATGGATGGCTGGGAGGGGTCCGGGGCAGCTTGATGAAGGACCGCTTCGGGACCAGGTTGCAGGGTGCTGCTCCAGGTGCTGTGAAAAGAAAAGAAAGAAATTACTACCATAAATTAACAATCGCCAACTCCTGTGGAATAGAAAAGCACAGAATAAAACACAATACAACTAGAAAATACTTACGTTCGGGAGGCAAGGACCGGTCTTAAAAATGCCAAGGCACGATGGTATCGGTACTTCGTGCCGGTCCTTGCCGCAGCACCACTGCGAACCTTATTCTCCTGACGGATATCCCTGTTGAAGCGGTCCTTCATCGAGCGCCAACGGGTTCTGACTTTGTTCACTGTGATGGAAAAAAAAAAAAAAAGAAAAAAAGTAAGACTATGCACTGGAGGCTGTGATCATCCAACTGTGTGTGATGATAGAAACTCCATGGAGTTAATAGCATCACACACAGTTGGGTGATCCCGGCCAAGATCACTGCTGCATCACACTGCATTTAAATACTTACGAAAATCCTTGCGGACCCGGGGAGAGGCATTGTCCCAGCCATCCATCAGCGATGCGGCCACCTCGTTCCAGAGCCGCCGGATCACCACGTTGTCCGAGTGCAGTTGGTGACGGGTGTCCCACAACGGGACTCGCTCCTGGACTAGACGGATGAGCTCGTCGTTGTCCAGGGCGAGGTCCTCCTCCCGCTGTGGAGCCTAGAAAAGAAAGACAAACATTAATCTTTGAAAGATTTAAAAAAAAAAAAATATCGATAACTAGCTGAAGAGCCCGGCGCTGCCCGGGCATAGTAACTAACTGTGGTTAGTTATATAAATTTAAAATTATCCTCCATCCCATAGTCCCGTGCCCATATTCCATCATACATATCCTCCATCCCATAGTCCTGTGCCCATATACCCATCATACATATTCGCCATCCCATATGCCTGTGCCCATATACCCATCATACATATTCGCCATCCCATAGTCCCGTGCCCATATACCATCATACATATCCTCCATCCCATGCCCATATACCCATCATATATATCCTCCATCCCATAGTCCCGTGCCCATATTCCATCATACATATCCTCCATCCCATAGTCCTGTGCCCATATACCCATCATACATATTCGCCATCTCATATGCCTGTGCCCATATACACATGATACATGTTCGCCATCCCATAGTCCCGTGCCCATATACCATCATACATATCCTCTATCCCATGCCCATATACCCATCATATATATCCTCCATCCCATAGTCCCGTGCCCATATACCCAAACAAACAAACATACACACACACACACACACAAACACACACACACATACACACTTTGAGCCCTAGATATTGATAAACAATCCATGAAAAAATTATTTGTTTTAAATGGAAATAAATGGAAAAAAACAACAAACATCGAAAAAAACAACCATGAAAATTTAAAAAAAATAAAATTAAAAAATACCAAAAAAAAAAAAAAAAAAAAAAAAACCAGACGAGAAAATAAGTAAAAAAAAAAAAAAAAACAGTCCGTCTGTACTTACATCACGTCTACCCGCCCGCACTTGGCCTTGCTGCTCCTGCCGTTCCTCCGGTGGTGGTGGCGTGATGGAGGATGAGCTCTGAAAATTAAACCAAAAAAATTAATCACATGTGTTTATTTTTTCAAATCCATACGGAAGCATAGTACTCACTTCTTCTGCCTCTTGCCCTGTCCCGGGGACATATTCTTCACCAGATGAAGACATGCTGCAATAAAAAAAAAAAGAGACATAAGTACATAGAAATGTATTGAAATTTCAGCCAGACATTAGGTTTTTCATACTTACATTGGTGCAGCTTGTGCTGTGTGTCCACTAGTGAGCAATCCTTAAAGTATTGTGGAATCCCAGTGCCCACACCATTTTATCACCTTGGTTCAATTTTTTTTTTTTACTGTCTAGACCAAATTTCAGTCATGTTTATGTAAAAAACGCATGCGCATAAAAACGCAAGACCATGCGCAAGTATTGCGCTCCCATAGGCTCCAATGTGGTGTTTTTGCGCATTCCGTGCGCATTCCGTGCGCATGCGTTGTTTTAACGAGACAGGGCGGAACCAAAAATGCAACATGTTGCGTCTGACGCGCCTGGCGCAAAAGACAAAAAAACGCATGCGCACGAAAGCGCAAATATGCGCAAGACCATGCGCACATCATGTAAAATATAGGTGCGCAGTGCGCATGCGCACTGGTGCGCCCGATGCGCTGCGCACAAAAGCGCTAATGTGAAACCAGCCTAAGACAGGAAATGTGTCCCGCTGCTTTCTTTTTTTAAACCAAATAATTCCTCATACTGATAAATATTTGTTTTCTAAGGGCTTAATCAGACATAACTTTTTTTATGTGCTTATTTTGTTCATTTATTCTTTTCCATGCAGAAAAGCCCCACAGTATTTTACAGCAACACAAAAATGAGCATGATTTATAATGTTGGATTCATTATTTTACTTACAATTTTTGACCAGTGCTGCATTTTTTTTTTTTTTTTAAAAACCCAACTTACTGATTCCTTTGGCTTTTTTTACTGTTCTTTTTTTAAGATCAAAGTGTCTTAGCCGCAAAAGGACATAAAAAGCCCCAAAATGCATATAATTTACGCTGCAGTTTTCTGACATAAGCATAGTTATTTATGTAGAAAAAATGTAACAAAAAAGCTACGTGAAAATATACCCTAATTAACATTTTAATTTTTTTTTAATTCTATTTTCCGTACATGATCATGGGGCAGTTATAATGTCAGGCTGGTTTCACACTTGCGGTTTTTTGTGCTGTTTTTGCGCAAAAAAAAGCATGCGTTTTATTCCTATACTTAACATGGGTGCGCATAGACATGCGTTTGTACGCATTTGTATGCACATGCGTTTTTTTTGTTTTTTTTATGCGTCCGACCTGGCTCAAAAAACCGCAGGCGCACAAAATTCACCCAAAACCACATTATAGTCTATGGGAGCGCTGACGTGCGCATGCGTTTTTTAAAAAAAACATGCGCAAAAACACAAAAAAAGCATAAAAACGCATGATGCGTTTTTTATGTGCGTTTGCACTGTGCACGCAGTGCAGCGCAAAAAAAACGCAAGTGTGAAAGTATGCTACTTAGCAGTTCAGAGACTTGCTTTACGGCAGCCTCATTGACTTTAGGAGCCTCAGTACTGGAGACGACTTACTGACTTCCATGGTGGAGTGGTGTGGTCGCGCTCTGTGATCCATACAGATATTACCCTATACCCCAGCCAGCGAGGGGAGCCTCATCTATTGTGTATGTGGTACCTATATGTAGGTGTTTACTGTTCTTGAAATTCTACCTGTCATGATATTCAGACCCATATAATATACAGCTATTCGTAAATAGACGGTAGCATTTTTTTCACTACTGTGCTGTCACACACTATTGCTAATGTTTATTCAATGTTTTATGGCTTTTTTCGCTATCTCTAATGTTGAGCTGTGACGACCTCTAAATATCCATATCAACCAGACATTGACTGCTGCATTCTCTGCCTGTGCTGTATAATGTATATGCAGCAATAGGATTACTCCGTCTTCGGAGATTACTCTACATTTATCTACATTTAACCTCATTTGCCGAGTGTTTACCCATCAGACATCTTATCCAGATTGTTTTCAATATTGTAATGTCGAGGTCAGATTTTAGTATCCTACGTTGTCATCAGCAAAAACTGACACTTTACTCTCAATCCCATCCACAAGGTCATTAATAAAGAGGTTAAAAAGAATTGGTCCTAGCACTGATCCCTGCAGTCCCTACTGCTCCCAGTACAGATCCTTGCAGTCCCCACTGCTCCCAGTACAGATCACTGCAGTTTCCACTGCTCCCAGTACAGATTCTGGTGGTCCCTACTGCTCCCAGTACTGATCCTTTTGTCCCCCCCACTTCTCCCAGTACAGATTCTTGTGGTCCCCACTGCTCCCAGTGCAGATCCCTATGGTCCCCACTGCTCCCAGTAGAGATCCCTGTTGTCCCCACTGCTCCTATTGCAGATCCCTATGGTCCCCACTGCTCCCAGTAGAGATCCCTGTGGTCCCCACTGCTCCCTGTACAGATCCTGTGGTCCCCACTGCTCCCAGTACAGATCCCTGTGGTTCCCAGTGCTCTCAGTGCAGATCCCTGTGGTCCCCACTGCTCCCAGTACAGATCCCTGTGGTCCCCACTGCTCCCAGTACAGATCCTGCGGTCCCCACAGCTGACTATATCCCATTTAGTGAGCATACTATTTGTGACGACTCTTTGTTTCCTGTCATTTAGCCAATTCCTTAACAATCTGCATATATTTTCCCCCAGTCCTTGCTTCTGTAGCTTCACTATAAAGCTGTTATGTGGTACAGTATCAAATGCCTTTGTAAAGTACACATAAATCATATTAGCTGTATTACCAACATACAGATTTGCTCTTAACCTCCTCATAGAAACCCAATCATGCTGATTGTCAGTTCTTATATTAGTCTCTGCAATATTTCTCTGCAGATCATCTCTTATGACGCCCTCAAAAACATTGCACACTACAGATGTCAGACATCCCAGATTGTAGTTATGTGACTTCACCTTCATACCTTTCTTAAATATCAGTACCACGTCAGCCATCCTTCAATCCTGTGGCACAGACCCTTTTACAAGAGAGTCTAAGAATATGAAATACAGTGGTCTGTCAATTACTGAGCTCAATTCCCTCAGTATCTGTGGATAAATTCCATCTGCGCAGGGGGATCTGTCAATGTTTTATTTGCTCAGACGCAGGCGTACTTCTTCTTGTGTTAAACTAGTTATATCATGTGGTGAACTTTGATTTTTGCATTGTTGAATGATCCCTGGAACAAACAGGTCATTGGTGAACATGGATAAAAAGTGCCTGTTTAATATCTCAGCCTTTTCTTTGTCCTCTGTAATTATCTTGTTATCTTTTAAGGGGCCAATACCATTTGTTTTTTTTTCTTTTTGGTATTGATATATGTACAAAAATTAGGACAATTTATTTTCTGATTGCTGCATTTTTACTCTTTCCTTTAAATCCTGACTGTCATGATAGTGAGACCGATATGGTTATTGGTAAATGGATGATAGCTGTTTCTCACTGCTGTGGCAACGCACACTATCTGTAATGTTTATTCAGTGTTTTATGACCTATTTTCTCCATCTCCATTGTTGAGCTGCAAAAAAAGTCTCTATATCCATATCATCTACAGAACGACTGCTGTATTCTCTGTGTCTGTTGTGGGGTATGATAATCTGTCCTAGTTAGCTGTGCTATGTCATGGGATGTGATGGCTTCATGCCATTATGAGTAATCCCACATAGCCATGCCGGAGCTCCTGTGAGCCTTTGCTGACTGATGCCATATTTTGCTTTGTGATAAATAGCAGTGTCTATTTTCGGTCAATTCGGGCAAATCAAATTGCATTGTTCAAATTTGAAGGGTCCAGTGAATTTCCTAAAATTGATTGATTTGCATCGAATTGATTTGGTCATCTCTACTCCGTTGCAAATGTTTTACCATCGGGCAGGCGCTTTCCGAGTACTTTTGTTTCACTGGATAGTGTGGAACAAAATTTCTTTGTGGACAAGCTCCAATTTCTATTCAAAAAGAATCCTATGCCATGTGATCTTAACTTTGGGGGATCTACATTTGCTGGTTGTGTTTTTATACTGTTTTGCAGTAGAAGATTGGTGACAACCTTTTGTGCTCTGGAAATCTTTTGTGATACTAAAATCTTTATAATACTGATAACTGAAAAGTTTATTAAAAATCAATAAATAAAAAGTAGAAGTCCACCCCATGAAAGTGACATGTTGAAAGTCCAGGTCGTATGTTGGGATTTATGTGACCGGAACCTTCTTTTTGAAACATAAGGCAACTTTTGCTCTTAACTTGCTATAATTTCATAGCCCAGTCTCTTTTGCCCATTATATTTTAGCTATAATATATTCCTCCTTGGATTTCCTCTTCCTTCGGCTCATCCACAGATGTGTGTTGCAAGATGTCCAATTTTAAGTAAAAAATTATTTTATTTTACTCTTTCGGGAATTGATTATGACATACATGTCTATATGTGGCTGTGGGATTTGCAGCAGCTTAAGGGTTTTGATAGCATGTCTAGTTAGTAATTAAGGTCCTTAAAGGGAATTTGTCAGTAGCTTTTTGCCACCTAATCTGAGAGCAATATGATGTAGGGGCAGAGACCCCGATACCATTTACTGGGCTGGTTGCTGTAATTTTGATAAAATTACAGTTTTATCAGCAGGAGTTTATCACTACAGGACATTTAGTCTAACCACACCCCTACTACTGATTGGTAGCTTTCTGTGTACACTGCACATGGGCAAAAAGCAGCCAATCAGAGCTGTGGGCGTGGTTATGCAGAGCTCAACATTCAGAGAACTGCTAGATCTGCAGCAGAGAAAACAGGGATGATATCAAAATGTCAACAAGCATAACAGTTTGTGACACATTGCTGGAATCAGGGTCTCTAACCCTACATTACGCTGCTGTCAGATGGGGTAGGAAAAACTTGGTGACAGATTCCCTTTAAGAAAGTTAGCAGAAAGGTAAGGGTGGAAACATTGGTAGTTCCATGACCTGGGTTGACATTGGTTCAAATTACTTTAGAGAAGATTCACACCATGACTGCGCCACATTGAACTTCATTGAGCTCTTTTATACGTGAGTCTCTGTAAATTGTCTGCATGCTTGATTGCGCTTATGCATTATGACTAATCATCTGCTCACGGAGAAAGGTGTTTCCATTGGGGACCTCCCCCCAATCAGTAAGGGAAGAGGAGGGGGGTTATTAGTTTTGCTTGGAGTTGTCAAAGAAGGAAAGAGCTTCTGATTCTGAATGCGAAACTGATACAAAGCTTGTCACTCACGTATGAACGGATAGAATCGCGCGGAGTGAAATTTCCTCTTCAGCTCAACACTTTCACAGGGGAACATCGCTGCCATATCTAATTAAGGCACCCTTTGTTACATA
Organism: Dendrobates tinctorius; assembly: GCF_039654945.1. NCBI lineage: Eukaryota > Metazoa > Chordata > Amphibia > Anura > Dendrobatidae > Dendrobates > Dendrobates tinctorius. Next base: position 18,278,923 of record NW_027361810.1, on the reverse strand, counting down.
GCCAAAAAATACAAATACCTTGTCCAAATCTTTTCTTTTAATTTATTTCAAGGTAATTTGTTTTTACAGGGATTTCCTATTATCTTAGAGGATTAACTTTAACAAGAGACATCATGTCACCTCTAAAGATCTTACATATCCTGCCTCGGGCGAAACAATTTGTATCTCGCGTCCCCTCTATTTACCGTCATTTTTGCCAAGGATTATTATAACATATTTTATTTATATTGATCTTTCATTAAGATTTTCAGTCTCAATCTCGTTTTAAGAATGTGCCTTGAAATAAAAACCTATTGATTTAATAGATGTGGCAGTAACGGACTTTACCTGGAAAATAGGGGAAAAGGAATTACAAGAAATAAAATGAAGCGTTAGTGTTTATTACGCTTCATCTTGAATTACGTTTTACACATTTTTATACATTTTTTTCATTCTTCAGATATTTTTGCTATTAGTTTATATAAAATTGGAATGAATGATCTAGTTTTTTTTCCAGTGATTGTGCCATTCATGTCCATTGGTTAGCTGCTACAATGGGAGACATAATGGGCAAGGACTAGTCCTATTCACATCTCGTTATTTGGATGCGCTTTATCAATGTGATGGAGTGATTTATGTAGAGGGATCATGCCGAGCGGATTCGTTAGAGGCTGATGGGGACAGCCCCTAGACTTTTTTTTCTGGTTTCATACACACTTTAAATCTACAGTATTTTTCAGATTATAAGATGCACTTATTGGGAGAAAAATGTGTCTTATAATCCAAAGTGAACTTACAGGGGGGCCGGCAGCGGTGAAGCGGGGTCACATGACGCAGGGTCGCTCCTTCAGGAGGCCAGTGGTGTCAGGAGTGGAGCCATGATGCGGTGCCTGGGATCTGAGAAGATGTCGGCGCCAGTGAATGGAGTTCGTTTTTCATATGATATGACATCCCTGCAGTGTGCTTTGAGAAAATGGCTGCTGGAGGAGGCGCGTGTGCAGATTGAGATCTCCCGAAATCCAAATCTGCGCATGCGCCGCCTCCGGTGCTGACACCTTCTGTGATCCCAGACATCGCAGCATCGCCCCAATCCTGCCAGCACCGCCGGCCTACTAAAGCAACAACCCTGCCTCCTGTGACCCCACTCTACCGCAGCCGCCCCCCAGTAAACTACCATTAAAAAGGAATATAAGACGCACCACCATTTTATTTAAAATCATTTTTTGCACCCCAAAATTTGTGGTGCGTCTTATAATCCGCAAAATGCTGTATGTTTTCTTTAATACTCCCCATAACTATTTATAACAAGAGCCTGTCCCTAATTCATGCTGAACATTGCTCTTGTAGCATTAATTTTCAGATTCCTTTAACCTATCTATAAATAGGACTAAACTTTAAAAGAATTATTTCAACTTAGAAAGTTCTTCAGGATAGGTGAAAACTGGCAGAACATATGGGATTCCACTGTCTGAACCCCCCACTAAATAATAGAAAAGAACTCTGAAGTACCAGTATGAGTTCATAAATGTAATGGTAAAATAGGACCAATTTCTAAACCGTCTCGAGAGGAGACATTCACTCTTATATTGAGAATAGAAGCATGACTTCATCATAAACTGTAAATGAAATAAAAAGAGCTAACACTCTATCACTCCATCTGACCCCCTGCTGGGAACAGGTTATTAAAGTAGGTTATCTGATAAAGAGCAGACATGACGTCAGTACAACAGGCTGTTAGGTGGTACTTTTCTCTTCTGTGTAGATAAGTATTCCTGTGTTCAAAATAATTACAGGCAGTTGTGATCGCACCAGACAACAGTTATCAATATTCTTTTTTTGTGACTGACGTAGGTTCCTATAGTTATGGAAGACATATTTTCAGCATTGTGGTGCAGTGGCAGATATAACTAATTTACATACATCACTGCGCGGTTTGCGCACCAGCCGTGAATAAATATTGGCCACATGGACAAAGTTGAATATGCCATGAAACCTAAAATCATGATAGCAAATATGGCATTAATACATCCCGCCTGGGACCTCCAGGGAGTCAGATATCTTTAAGACTAACAAATTTTACCAAGGGGTGTGACTCTTACCTGGTAAAAGCAGATTCTCACTTGCAGTCAGTGCTAGGAGATACAGCTCATTGTAGGTCTGTATCATATTCCAATCGGATTGCTCCCCTCTACCAACATCTGCATAATTCCAGTGTCTTCAGGTCTAGTAATTTTCTACTGTTTATCCCTTTCATTTTCTATGTGATTGCATATACTGTATTGTCTTGCTCCCTTTGTACATATTTTGTATATTTTTATAAACATGGCCTAATTGTTGGATTTAGTATATGAAATTTAATAGCTTTGTTCCTCTTGCTCTATAAACCGCACTCTCAATTTTGGCACATAGCCTTGATCTTCCCACTTGCCCTTTAATGGTGGCAAGTGGGGTAATAGTTGTGGGGGTTGATGTCACCTTTGTGACATCAAGCCCGAGTTAATAATGAAGAGACGTCAATAAGACGCCCCTATTACTAACCCCATAGTCAAATTGTAAAGAAAACACAGCCATCCAGTAATAAATCCTTTATTTGAAATAAAGACACAGACTTCTTTAATATTCTTAATTAAACCATACTTATGACTTCACCTATTCCCCCAATGCCCTTGATCTCCTGTAATAAAGGTAAAATAATAAACCAACAATATCCCATACCTGTCCATCATTGTGTCCCATGCTGTAATCCATATCTGGGGAGAAATAGTTATCAACCTGGACGGTACCAAGATGTGACCATCCTAGTTGAAAACCACTGGTGAATGAGCTGTTGGGAGCGAAGCTTCAGTGACTAGCGGTGACGTCACTGAAGCTGCGCTCCCTCACAGCCTGAATGGCGGTGACCTCTGGACTGTGGGAAAATGCCAGTGATGAGGGCACCGCAGTTCAAGCTCAGTGTATTCACAGAAGATCGCCGTGAGTATTTTGCACAAACATGTATGAGATTTCCAGAAGTCCTACAATGACGGTGATTGTGTCTAGACTGTCATTTGTACTCAGAGAAGCATTGCTATCAAAGGACCCGAAGCAGGACTATCATGGTGGAAGAGACATCCTGCTGGACTAGTAAGGCCTCAATAGCATATGGCGAGCAGAAGATTAAAAGTTAATATATAAAATAGAGCAAAACAAAAACAGCAACATTAATATTGCACATTGCATCAGAACATAGGAATCATGATGCATCCTGCTGTAGTAGTGATTGGGGACAGTCAGCGGACTGGACAGGTTTCCGTTATATATTTTTATAATGGGTTCAGGAATGATCTTTCACACTTTCTCCAGAGAATTGTTGGGTACTTATGTTTTTTTCTTCTTTTCTGCTTTCTTTCAGAACTGCAATCAGCATGTCACAAAAAGGACTGCCAATACAAATGTGCCATCAGCAGGAACAGCACCCAGTGCTACTGTAGGGACGGCTATGAGCTAGCAGCAGACATGAGGAGCTGTGTAGGTAAGACACCACTAATGGATGGCATTGTCCCAGTGCTACACATTGTGGCATTGAGCTGTTGGAAATGGCATCATCATGAGCCTTAAATCTGCGGTTGGACTGGGCTGCCTTGGCATTCCATGCATGAGTTAGGGTGAATTGAGCTTGGTTATTTCCATAGCTTTGATGGCGCCATGACTATTTATAAGGACTGCAATAGCGGTCCAGAGATGAGAAAACAGCAGTCTGCACTGAAATGTATCTATTAGTGATGAGCGAGTATGCTCGTTGCCGGGGTTTTCCCGAGCATGCTCAGGTGGTCTCTAAGTATTTTGGCGTGCTCGGAAATTTAGTTTTCATCGTCTCAGCTGCATGATTTGCGGCTGCTAGACAGTCTGAATACATGTGTGGAGTGCCTGTTTGTTAGGGATTTCCCACATGTATTCAGGCTGTCCAGCAGTCGCAAATCATACATTCGAGACGACGAAATCTAGATTTCCGAGCACGCCCAAATACTCGGAGGACACCCGAGCATGCTCAGGAAAATTCGACCAACGAGCATACTCGCTCATCACTAGTATCTATCTATCTATCTTATTATCTATCTATCTATTACATAATTCTGTGCTTTTGAGCTCGGTTCTTAATGCATTGCTTTTATTCCAGCCAAGTCTGACGGATCTGAGGATGCCGTCTTGGAATGTAGTTTCTGACAACAGTATTATTGGAGCTGCACATATTAGAGGGTGACTCATGTGTTGGTAAGATGGGGTGTTGAAGGCTCAAGAGTCTGTACTAAGAAAACTGTAAAGGAAATAGAAAACATTCTTTGCTTCCTATATTTCTATAATGGATTGTGGATATAATGTATAATATAATGGATAATGCGCTTTTGTTTTCTGACGTAAACTTCCAAATCTCCTGCAGAAACATAGAGGCTGGTGATACAAGTCCAGATTCCTGAAGGCATCATTAGGGAGAGCTAAAGAGCTCACTGCATGCTATAATATTATTGAATATTACCTGTATTCATTAATCTCCTACGCTCCCCCTAGTGGTGGCTCTAGGTAGATGAAATGTTCGCATTTCGCTCTTAAGTTTTTGAAATGTATTTGGAGCAAAGATATGTTTTAAGTCATTTTTAACTAATAATTTAGGAATAAAGAATATTCACAGCATCTGACATTATGAACATGCAGGCATCTTCTTGCTAGTCTTTTAAAAGAAATATATAAATATTACATGCATTATATAAATCCACTGGATTCTCCTCTAAAGGTATTAGGTTCACAATGGAATGTAAATGTCTGGCATATATCTTTATTATTATTGCTAAATTATTTATTGTATGATATGACAATATATAATTCAGCTCGGTCTTTGTGCTCATAATGCGGAGTATGGATGATTAATCTCTCCCCGTCATATCTCTTTCAGATGTAGATGAGTGCGCATTGTACGGTTCCTGCAGCCAGACTTGTAGAAATACACAGGGGTCTTACACTTGCAGCTGTGTGGAGGGTTATATCATGCAGCCTGACAGCAGATCCTGCAAAGCAAAAAATGGTAAGTTCCCGTAACTGCCTGTGATTTCTTGTGTGCAATTATAGGACAAGAATAAAGCATAGACAATAAGGAACTATATAAAGCACAAGTTACCAACATTCAAATCTATCTATCTATCTATCTATCTATCTATCTATCTATCTATCTATCTATCTATCTAGCCACAGTGGCTTGCAAAAGTATTCACCTCCTTGCCATTTTTCGTGTTTTGCTACCTCACAACCTGGAGTTTCACGGGTTTTTTTGAGGGTTTGCCACAGTTCATGTAAATAACATGTCTACAAATGTGAACATGTGGTTTTCTTTTTTTTGTGATGCAAACAATAAATAGGACACGAAACTGTAAACTTCAGTGTGCATAACTATTCATGCCCCCCCAAAGTCAGTACTTTGTAGAGCTTCCTTTTGCGACAATTACAGTTGCAAGTCGCTGTGGATAAGTCTGTAAGAGTTCCATATCTTAACACTGAGAGTTTTTGCCCATTCCTCAAGGCAAAACTGCTCCAGCTCATTCATGTTAGATGTTTTCCTTTGGTGAACAGATACAGTCATATGTAAAAGTTTGGGCACCCCTATTAATGTTAACCTTTTTTCTTTATAACAATTTTGGTTTTTGCAACAGCTATTTCAGTTTCATATATCTAATAACTGATGGACTCAGTTATATTTCTGGATTCAAATAAGGTTTATTGTACTAACAGAAAATGTGCAATCCGCATTTAAACAAAATTTGACCGTTGCAAAAGTATGGGCACCCTTATCATTTTCTTGATTTGAACACTCCTAACTACTTTTTACTGACTTCCTGAAGCACTAAATTGGTTTTGTAACCTCATTGAGCTTTGAACTTCATAGCCAGGTGTATCAAATCATGAGAAAAGGTATTTAAAGTGGCCACTTGCAAGTAGTTCTCCTATTTGATTCTCCTATGAAGAGTGGCATCATGGGCTCCTCAAAACAACTCTCAAATGATCTGAAAACAAAGATTATTCAACATAGCTTTTCAGGGGAAGGATACAAAAAGTTGTCTCAGAGATTTAACCTGTCAGTTTCCACTGTGAGGAGCATAGTAAGGAAATGGAAGAACACAGGTACAGTTCTTGTTAAGCCCAGAAGTGGCAGGCCAAGAAAAATATCAGAAAGGCAGAGAAGAAGAATGGTGAGAACAGTCAAGGACAATCCACAGACCACCTCCAAAGACCTGCAGCATCATCTTGCTGCAGATGGTGTCACTGGTCAACAATACAGCGCACTTTGCACAAGGAGAAGCTGTATGGGAGAGTGATGCGAAAGAAGCCGTTTCTGCAAGCACGACACAAACAGAGTCGCCTGAGGTATGCAAAAGCACATTTGGACAAGCCAGTTACATTTTGGAAGAAGGTCCTGTGGACTGATGAAACAAAGATTGAGTTGTTTGGTCATACAAAAAGGCGTTATGCATGCGCTGTATTGTTGACCGATGCACAGTGACACCATCTGCAGTAAGATGATGCTGCAGGTCTTTGGAGGTGGTCTGTGGATTGTCCTTGACTGCTCTCACCATTCTTCTTCTCTGCCTTTCTGATATTTTTCTTGGCCTGCCACTTCTGGGCTTAACAAGAACTGTACCTGTGTTCTTCCATTTCCTTACTATGTTCCTCACAGTGGAAACTGACAGGTTAAATCTCTGAGACAACTTTTTGTATCCTTCCCCTGAAAAGCTATGTTGAATAATCTTTGTTTTCAGATCATTTGAGAGTTGTTTTGAGGAGCCCATGATGCCACTCTTCATAGGAGAATCAAATAGGAGAACTACTTGCAAGTGGCCACCTTAAATACCTTTTCTCATGATTTGATACACCTGGCTATGAAGTTCAAAGCTCAATGAGGTTACAAAACCAATTTAGTGCTTCAGGAAGTCAGTAAAAAGTAGTTAGGAGTGTTCAAATCAAGAAAATGATAAGGGTGTCCATACTTTTGCACCGGTCAAATTTTGTTTAAATGCAGATTGCACATTTTCTGTTAGTACAATAAACCTCATTTGAATCCAGAAATATAACTGAGTCCATCAGTTATTAGATATATGAAACTGAAATAGCTGTTGCAAAAACCAAAATTGTTATAAAGAAAAAAGGTTAACATTAATAGGGGTGCCCAAACTTTTATATATGACTGTATCTTCAAGTCTGACCACAGATTCTCCATTAGATTAAGGTCTGGACTCTGACTAGGCCACGCTAAAACATTTATACGTTTCCCTTTAAACCACTCGAGTGTTGCTTTAGCAGTATGCTCTGGGTCATTGTCTTTTTGGAAGGTGAACCTCTGTCCCACTCAAATCCCTGAAGACCAAAACAGATTTGGCTCAAGAATATCCCTGTTGTATTTTACACCATCCATCTTCCCCTCGACTCGAGCCATTTTCCCTGTCCCTGCTGCCGAAAAACATCTGCACAGCATGATGCTGCTACCACCATCTTTCACTGTGGGGATGGTGTTCTTGGGGTGATGAGCTGTGTTGGTTTGGCTCCAGACATAGCATTTATCTTGGTGGGCAAAAAGTTAAATTTTGGTCTTATCTGACCACATTACCTTCCACCATACATTTGGGGAGTCTCCCACATGTCTTTTGGCAAACTCAATACGAGCCATACAATTTTTGTGTTTAGGCAAAGGCTTTTTTTCTGGCCATTTTTCCATAAAGGCCACCTCTATGGAGTGTAGGGTTTTTTGTGGTCATATGGACAGATACTCCTTTCTGTGCTTGTGACCTCTGCAGATTCTTCAGGTTTACATTTAGACTCTGTGCTGCCTCTCTGATTAATGCCCTCCTTGTTCTGGTTCAGAGTTTTGGTGTGTGGCCCTCTCTTGGCAGCTTTGTTGTGGTACCATGTTATTTCCTTTTGATGATAATGGATTTGATGGTGCTCTGGGGGATCATCAGAGATTGGGAGATTTTTTTATAACCCAACACTTACTTGTGTTTCTCAGCAACTTTGTCCCTGCCTTGTTTCGGGATCTCCTTGGTCTTCATGGTGTTGTTTGGAGATCTCCTTTGTCTTCATGGTGTTGCTTGGAAATCTTCTTGGTCTTCATGGTGTTGTTTGGGGATCTCCTTGGTCTTCATGGTGCTGTTTGGAGATCTCCTTTGTCTTCATGGTGTTGCTTGGAAATCTTCTTGGTCTTCATGGTGTTGTTTGGGGATCTCCTTGGTCTTCATGGTGTTGTTTGGAGATCTCTTTGGTCTTCATGGTGTTGTTTGGAGATCTCCTTGGTCTTCATGGTGTTCTTTGGAGATCTCCTTGGTCTTCATGGTGTTGTTTGGAGATCTACTTGGTCTTCATGGTGTTGTTTGGAGATCTCCTTGGTCTTCATGTGGTGTTGTTTGGTGATCTATTTGGTTTTTATGGTGTTGTTTGGAGATCCCCTTGGCCTTCATGGTGTTGTTTGGAGATCTCCTTAGTCTTCATGATGTTGTTTGGAGATCTCTTTGGTCTTCTTGGTGTTTGATCAGTGGTGTCTCTTGTTAATGGTGTTGCAGCCTCTGTGGCTTTTCAGAAAAGGTAAAGTGTATATAATGACAGACCATGGTACACTTAAGGCCCCGTTACACATAACAATGTCCCAACGATCCCACCAACGATCCGACATGGATGGGATCGCTGGGACATGATTAGGCTGATCGCTGGTGAGCTGTCACATAGACAGCCCCTTCAGCGATCAGGACCAGCGAGCAAGCTGGTTTCCAATGTAAACAGCGGGTATCTAAGAGCCGCGCAGCTCTTGGATACCCGCTGTTTACCCTAGATACCAGCGTGCATGCTGGTATCCAACGTAAACATCGGGTAACTAAGAGCCGCACGGCTCTTAGTTACCTGATGTTTATGTTGGAAACCAGCATGTAGCATCGCTGATTGCTGGTCTCTCGCTGCGATGAGGAAAAAATGGCCCAGGACGATCCTGCACGATCAGCGATACCCGGCAGGGGGGCCGGTCGCTGATCCCCGTCACACACAGCGATATCGCTGGAGAGATCGCTGATGCGTCACAAAATCAGTGATCTCGTTGTGTGTGACGGGGCCCTTAGATTGCACACAGGGTGAAGTCCTTTCACTAAACATGGGACTTATGACGGAAACTGCTTGCACCAGAACTTTTTAGAGGCTTCATTACAAAAGGGTGAGTACATATACACACGCCAATTTTTAGTTATTTGATCCTATAAATTTAATTTGTGCTTATATTTTCTCACTTCGCTTCAACTTAGACTAGTTAGTGCTGATGCATCACACACAAATCAGATTACAAAAAAATGTTTACACACCTTGTAATGTAGCAAAATAGATGAAAAGCCAAGGTGGTGAATACTTTTGCAAGTAACGGGAACATCACAATGCTGTATCCAAGATTTGCATAAGGCAAAAACTTTATTTTTTCGTTTCCATTTTAATGATGAGCTGTGACTAGATCCATTCTCCTTTTATTGCTGTATTCCTGTGGTGTCAAAATAGCCCTAAATTCCTTTGTGCCACATCTGCATGGAAAATTCTCCTGATTGACGTCTCTTCTCACTGTAAGATAAATACGCTAAATGATGTGAGCACTTAGTTGGTTTTTCCCATGAAAATGTTACTTAGAAGAATTTTAGAAGGAAAATGTATCAATTTTTTATCATTTTACGTAAATTTCAAGCAGCAGATGGAGGGATGTATGTAAATCTTCCGATGTTATGTCGAAATGCTTACCTGAAAATTATAGTCTCATTCCATTCAAATAAATGATTAGCTGCGGTTCAACAAGTTTACACGGTAATAGCTTTACTTTCCTGATATACATTACAATTCAATTAAAATATGCTTCCAATAGCCATATTTAATTAAACATCTCCGCTGTGTCAAGGATTTGGGTTGATGAATTATCTTGACCTCTTTTTCTTTGACAGTATATTTTATTCAAATATTTTCTGCCTGGAAATCAGTCTTCTACATGGCTGCTAGTAATAAAAAGTACTCAACTTCTTAGTATCGAAAAGTTCTGCGTATCTTATACAGTTATGGCCGAAAGTGTTGGCATCATCGAAATTGTCCCAGAAAATAAATCATTTTTCCAGAAAATTATTTCAATTACACATGTTTTATTATACATATAGAATCATAGAATCATAGAATCATAGAATCATAGAATCGTAGAGTTGGAAGGGACCTCCTGGGCCATCTGGTCCAACCCCCTGCTCAAAGCAGGATTCGCTAAATCATCCCAGTCAGATGTCTGTCCAGCCTCTGTTTGAAGACTTCCATTGAAGGAGAACTCACCACTTCTCGTGGCAGCCTGTTCCACTCATTGATCACTCTAACTGTCAAAAAGTTTTTTCTAATATCTAATCTGTGTCTCCTCCCATTCAGTTTCATCCCATTGCTTCTAGTCTTTCCTTGTGCAAATGACAATAAAGTTGATCCTTCTACAATGTGACAGCCCTTTAGATATTTGTAGACAGCTATTAAGTCTCCTCTCAGTCTTCTCTTTTGCAAACTAAACATTCCCAAATCCTGCAACCTTTCCTCATAAGACAGGGTTTGCAGACCGGTCACCATTCCGGTCGCTCTTTTCTGAACTTGCTCCAGTTTGTTGATGTCTTTTTTAAAATGTGGTGCCCAAAACTGGACACAATATTCCAGATGAGGTCTGACCAAAGAGGAGTAGAGGGAAATAATTACTTCACGTGATCTAGACTGTATGCTTCTGTTAATACATCCTAGAATTGCATTTGCCTTTTTTGCTGCTGCATCACACTTTTGACTCATATTCAGTCTGTGATCTATTAGTATACCCAAGTCTTTTTCACATGTGCTGTCACTTAGCCCTATTCCTCCCATTCTATATATGCTTTTTTCATTTTTATTGCCCAGATGTAGTACTTTGCATTTCTCCCTGTTAAAAACCATTCTGTTAGTTGCTGCCCACTTCTCCAGTTTATTTATATCTTTTTGAATCCTCTCTCTCTCTTCTCTAGTATTAGCTATCCCTCCTAGCTTTGTGTCATCAGCAAATTTAATCAGTTTACCCTCAATTCCTTCATCTAAATCGTTGATAAAGATGTTGAACAATACAGGGCCCAGGACAGAGCCCTGTGGTACCCCACTTGAGACATTCTTCCAACTGGATGTGCAGCCATTTACGACCACTCTTTGGGTCCGATCACTAAGCCAGTTATGAATCCACCTAACAGTTGCCTTGTCCATTCCATACTTAGTCATTTTTTCAATAAGGATTGTATGAGAGACTTTGTCAAATGCTTTGCTGAAGTCAAAATATACTATATCTACAGCATTTCCTTGATCCACCCAATCAGTGATTCCGTCATAGAAGGAAATTAAGTTAGTCTGACATGACTTATTAGTTACAAACCCATGCTGACTCTGTTTAATCACTTCATTCTTATCCAGGTATTGACATATATGTTGTTTAATAATTTGTTCAAAGATCTTTCCTGGTATAGAAGTCAGACTCACCGGCCTATAGTTGCCTGGGTCCACCTTCTTCCCCTTTTTAAAGATAGAAACAACATTTGCTCTTCTCCAGTCTTCTGGCACTTCTCCTGTTCTCCAAGAATTTTCAAAGATTATGGAGAGGGGTTCAAAAATTTCTTCTGCTATCTCCTTCAGTACTCTGGGGTGTAATTCATCTGGACCTGGAGACTTGAATTCATTTAGGTTAGCTAAGTGTTTCCTCACTATCTTTCTGTTTATAGATATCCTGGATTCTTCTATTCCCTTAATAGGACAGTGAATAACAGTTGATGTTGCATTTCCTTTCTGAGAGAAAACAGATGCAAAATAGGAATTTAAAAGTTCAGCCTTCTCAACATCCTGTCTTACCATTTCATCATTTTCATCCTGTAAAAATCCTATAGCATCTTTGACTTTTCTTTTACTTTTGACATATCCCCAAAATCCTTTATTATTGCTTTTGACATCTCTTGCAAGCCTCAGTTCATTTTCAGCTTTAGATAATCTGATTTGTGCCCTGCAGGTTCTGCAGACAGCATTATATTCTTCTTTAGATATGCCTCCCTCTTTCCATTTTATAAACATTTTTTTCTTCCTTTTTAGCATGTGCTTAAGTTCTGTGTTCATCCATCCTGGTTTCCTTAAATGCTTCCTATTCTTCCCTCTTTTCGGAATTGTTAACAACTGTGCTTTGAGAATTTCATTTTTCAAGATTTCCCATCCTTCCTGGACATTTTTGTCTTTAAGGATATCCAGCCATTGGATCCCTCCAATTCTCTTTCTGAATCCCTTAAAATCTGCCTTTCTGAAATCTAACCTTGATGTCTGAGTCTTCACAGGTCTTCCACCTCTAGTTATCCAAAATTCTAAAATAGCATGGTCGCTACCTCCTAGGGTCCCAGCCACTTTTACCTCCTCAACCATTTCCTCCCTGTTTATAAGGATTAGATCCAAGGTAGCAGTTCCCCTTGTTTTCTCCCTTACCTTTTGGAAGATAAAGTTGTCAGCAAGAGAGGATAAGAATTTCCTTGACCTGTTAGTTTTGCCTGAGAGAGATTCCCAACAAATGTCTGGATAGTTGAAATCTCCCATGACAACTATGTCATATTTTTTGGAGAACTTGGCCATCTGATGCATAAAGAGTTCATCTATATCTTCGGCTTGCACAGGCGGCCTGTAGTAAATGCCTACAATGGTGTCCTTTCCATTGTTCTGTCCTTGTATTCTTACCCAAACAGTTTCCACAGAACTCCCAGTCTCTGAAGCTTCAATCTCTGTGCAGATATACGCGTTTCGAACATACAATGCGACACCCCCTCCTCGTTTATCAAGTCTGTTTCTTGCAAATAAGTTGTATCCTTCTAGTCTTGTATTCCAATCATGTGTATTGTCCCACCAAGTTTCAGTGATTCCAATGACATCATATTTCTTTTCCTGTGTTAGTAGTTCCAATTCTCCTTGTTTGTTGCCCATGCTTTGTGCATTAGTATAGAAACATTTTAGTTTGTAATTGGTTTCTCTTTCTCCAATATTTTTATTAATTAGATTCTTTCGTCTTTGTTCTTCCTTTCCACTTCTAATAGCAGAGTTCTCAATAGCATTTGTCAGGTGTATGGCTTTTTCTGGTCTTTTGCTTCCCTTCCCATGTTGTTCTAGTTTAAAGCTCTCCTTACAAGTGTAGCAAGGTGACTTCCAAATACATGCTTTCCAGTCTTCGTAAGGTGCACCCCATCTCTAGCAAGTAGTCCATCGTATAAGTAGTTCACTCCGTGATCCAGAAATCCAAATCGTTGCTGACGGCACCATCGACGTAGCCAGTTGTTCACCTGCAGAATCTTATTCCACCTCCTTGTTCCATGGCCATCCACTGGGAGGATGGAAGAGAAGACCACCTGCGCTCCCAGTTCTTTCACTTTCTTGCCTAAGTCTTCAAAGTCTCTGCAGATGATTTCCAGGTCGTTTCTTGCGGTGTCATTTGTCCCCACATGTAGTAGCAGGAATGGGTAGTCATCTGTAGGTCTGAAGAGTCCTGATATCCTGTCAGACACATCTTTAATTTTTGCACCTGGAAGACAGCACATTTCTCTTGTAGTTATATCCGGTCTGCAGATAGCGGCCTCTGTTCCTCTCAGCAGGGAATCCCCCATGACCACCACTCTCCGTTTCTTCTTCACAACATTTTTCTTTCTCCATCCAGGAGGACTCTGAGGGCGTACAAGGTTGCTGTTTGTTGGCAAAGTCTTATCCTGATGTATTTCTTCATCGTTTTCCTGCGTGAGAGCCTGGTACTGGTTTCTGAGCAGTATGGGTGCTGACTGCCTCCTGATCCTCCTGCTTCTCTGGGTCACATGTCTCCATTCCTCTGTTTCTTCAGGTGCACTTCGAATTTCTTCTCTTTCTGTAACATGAAGAGATAATTCTGCTCTGTCCAAGAACTCTTCACCTTCCTTAATGATCTTCAACGTAGCTAACCTCTCTTCGAGATTTTGCAACTTTTCCTCCAACAGGGACACAAGCTTGCATTTGTGGCATGTGAAGTTTGGCTTTTCCACTGGTAAATCTGTGAACATGTAGCAAGAATTGCAGCTCACCAAATGGCTCCTGGCCTCTTCCATCTTGAGATTTCTTAAAAACGATGAAAGATTAGCCAGCTGCAACGGCCAAAACCCAGTGATCGTTGAGCTCGCGGAGACTCTTCACTTATCCCAGAAGGCACTGGGAATATGCAAATGATCTCCTCAAGACTCTTCCCCTGGTTTTCCGATTTCCTCTTTTCAGCTGCAACGGCCAAAACCCAGTGATCGTTGAGCTCGTGGAGACTCTTCACTTATCCCAGAAGGCACTGGGAATATGCAAATGATCTGCTCAAGACTCTTCCCCTGGTTTTCCGATTTCCTCTTTTCAGCTGCAACGGCCAAAACCCAGTGATCGTTGAGCTCGCGGAGACTCTTCACTTATCCCAGAAGGCACTGGGAATATGCAAATGATCTCCTCAAGACTCTTCCCCTATGTTTATTTCCTTTGTGTGTATTGGAGCAACAGAAAAAAAACAAAGAAAAAAAGGCAAATTAGACATTGTTTCACACAAAACCCCCAAAAATGGTCCAGACAAAATGATTGGCACTAGAGTTGAGCAACTTTGGTCGGATCGGGTTTCATGAAACAAAATTTGTTTCAGATGAAACTCGTCCGACTAGGGCAAAAAAAAGTCAGAGTTTCGTCCGAAACCCGACCCCAATGCAAGTCAATGGGAAATAAAAGTCGCCATTGAGTGGATGAATGTCATCTGCTCAATGGCGACTTTTATTCCCCATTGACTTGCATTGGGGTCGGGTTTCTGACAAAACTCCGACTTTTTTTGCCCTAGTCGGACGAGTTTCATCTGAAACAAATTTTGTTTCATGAAACCCGATCCAACCAAAGTCGCTCAACTCTAATTGGCACCTTTCCAAAATTATGGGTAAACAACTTTATGTCGCACAATCCCTGCAGCCAGTCAGCGGCCACTTCATTCTCTCCTTCTACGGGTGTAATTGACATCCTGGAGGAAGTGAGAGCTGTGGCAAGTCTCTCGCTTCCTCCGAATGTCTTGATTTGCCCAAAGAATTGGAACTTGAAGCCAACGCTGATTGATCCCAGTGATCGCATGACATAACAATGTTACACATTCCCTTGGAGAGTCAGTGCTGGCACCACTGTGTCAGCAACGATAACGGAGAAATGTAGAAGTGTCATAATTATACTGGGGTAAAAAATATACGCATTCAGGAGGAGTCGTCTGAGTAGTAGGCAACCCCTTAAAAAGGTTACTTAGATTTTTTTTCCCTAAACTTCTCTTATGCTGCACTTACAGTAACTTCAGGAATGTAGTTTCTTTGACTTTAAATATTGCAGATAAAACCTGTTTGTTACTTAAAGATGGAAAGAAAGATAAATACATAGTAAGATGATAAATATATAGATATGAAATAATTAAATAGATATATAAGAAATGATAAATAGTTAGCTAGATACTATAGATTAATAGACAAATGGATGAATCGACACATATGACAATATAAGGATATAAAATAAACAATATGCAATAATACAATCACTGTATCAAAATTAATAGAATATTCCAATGCTGAAAAGTACAATAATGAAGTGCTTCATAGTGAACTCATCATAATCATAATTCATATAAAGTGCAAAAATATTAATTGATAGTCCTGTGACAGGTGGACTTGATTTGAAGCGGGACTCATCCCATCATGCATCCATAATATGTGTTTATTTTGACATTTAAATCTTGAGCAAAAATACCGCAGCATCCAAAAAAATATACCAAAACTCAAGAAAATGTTTGACACCTTATGTAACAGAGGAATATTTAGAGGCTGAGACCCCGGGAATATAAGGGAAGCAGTGGAAATTATTCCTTTTAATCTTGTCATATTCAATTTGATAATTCAAAGACTTTAAAGGTCTGGAAATTCTGACGTGTCTCTCTTTAATCCCCATTAATAATCCAAATTAGAGTCTTATGAGGCTTGAAATATATTTGGAAAAATAAGTGTACATCGTCCTGACACAGGCGTCAGCGAGACAAGTCTACGGTGAATAAATCGAGAGATTTTCTGTTTTCCTCTCCTCTTCATAATTCATTAAATCTGTCAACTCCTCGAAGTTGAAAGGAACAAGCTTTATACAAAGTGTAACAAGTTGGAATCAATATTGTGTTTTCAAGTCAAATTTCAGACACGAGTTTTCATTTGCCTTTAGGCAATGAAACGAAAAGCCTAATTTGCCTTTGAGTTGCGGGACACCAGCAACACGAGGGCTCATGATGGAACATATACAAATTCCCAGAGCTGTTCTACTACAGTCAAAAAGATCTGGGTTCTGGAGTTGAATTGTTAGCAGGAAGGGTCTAAAAGGCTCTGGTGTTGAGTAGGCCTTTTATACCATATTTCTTGACCCAATCAGCCCTTGTTAGAGTCCATCTAATAGCACAACACTCGGATCTTGCACAGTTGTCCAGAATTTTTTTTAGATACCACTGGGTTGTTAAAGTAATTTATATAAAACAAGTTAGCAAAAGTTTGGAATTGATTAGTCAGAAAATAGACAGATGCCAAGAGCAGTTGTGGAGACATGGAGGTCAGTGGGTGTGCTCATCTGCTGGCCCGAGACTGCATGGACCAGGGTTCATCCCACTGAACCGCGCTCACCTTTTTCCGTGGGAATAATAATACTCGGACATCACAGGGTGAGGGTAAAACAGCAAGACAATATTTTATTCAACCACCAACAGACATTAACATATAGAGCAGAGCAAGCAAAATAGCCAAGATGGTGCAAAATTACAGTCTCACCCTTCCATTGGCTTTCCGGGATTAGAGCAGCTGCGACTTTGGGGCTTTCAGAGCCGACTGCCCCTGCACGCTTGGTGGGCATTCATAGAAAAGAGGTATCGACATGCTTAGGAAGCTGAAAGTCCATTCAGGCATGTGGCCAAGTGATCAGAAGATCCCAACCTGACTTCTACAAACATATCCATGGGGGTCAGGTGATCAGAGGATCCCAACCTGGTTTCCAGAAACGTATCCATGGGTTTCAGTGACAATTAATGGAGTAGATCTGTATTCTTCCAATTAGGGCCATAATCCTTAAAGGAGTTGCCCACTACTTTTAATTAACCCCCCATGTATCCCCCCGGGGCCCCTAATGAATTTTGTAACTATCTCATGTTGCCTATACTGCCTGTCAGCGGCGCTATCGCTGGCCGCTCACAGGCAGCATGTGACCCCTGGCTGCAGCCAGCTCTTGCTTCTGCTGACATCTCATCAATTGCTGGCAGCAGCCGGGGGTCCCTCTTCCTCCTTCCGCGCTGGCTGCCAGGCTGTGGGCGGGTTATCCCCGCGTCACACCCGACATCCACCGCGTGCCCATTCATTGAGAAAGCGCGCTGTGGATGCTCACAGGCAATATAGGCAACATAAGGTATTTACAAAATTCATTAGGGGCCCTGGGGGGATACATTGGGGGGTTAATATAAAGTACTGGACAACACCTTTAAGCTGGCATCATGTAGAATGGCAAATCTGTGTCCCACTTGTGTCCTTGCAGCTATCCTGTAAAGTGTTCCTGGTTGTCATTTTGGATGGAGTCATGGTGTCCTGACAGCTATCCTTTAGAATGTTTCTGGCTGTTGTTCTGTAAACAGTCTCTCTGATTCTTCTTGCAAAATCCCTTTTTATACCCACATCTATAGTTAAAGTCATCATCCACAGGTCAGAGAGGAGGTGGGATTAGTTTAGCTGTCATTGTTTGAGTATTTACCCCTTTCTGACTGCTGACGGGATAGTACATCAGCAGTCAGACTCCCCTGCTGTGAGGTGGGCTCCGGCGGTGAGCACACCTCAAAGCCTAAACATGTCAACTGTTATTGCAACAGCCTGGTATGGGGCTATTCCGTTCCCTGTTATCCACCCCCACGCAGTGTCCACGGCCGATTGAATAACCACAGACAACTGGTCTCGGGGATAACAGCTGCTTTACTTCAGATCTGCTGCGTGGGGGTGGTTAACTGGGAACGGAATAGCCCCATACTAGGGCTGTTGCAAAAAAAAGGAGAATTGAGGAGATATAACATGGAGTAATGGTAGCAGTTCTTGTGGGGAATCCACGGCCAATACAGGTCCGGATTGAATTCTGACACAGAATTGAGGTTCTGGAGCTTTAAGAACCTGTATTAGTTAGGAGCAGGACTTGCAAGTAATTGTAAGAAACTCAAAGTCTCTTGGCAGCATAAAGGCAGAAGAGGGAATATATGGCAATATGTACAGACCTGAAATCCCGTATTCATTTCCTCAGCTGGTCACGGTACATGCAGAAATATACTTGAAGTAAATAACGGATAATTTGCGGTGAGGCGGGAGACCCTCAATTTCCTCAATACGCAGAGCAATAGGTTCTTCTATACTCATTTAGTGCGACCTAATGCTGTAGAAATACGCCTTAAACTGGACAGCGGGGACCCAGGCTTAAATAAAGGTTAAAAATCTTCAGCCATCTTGTCTGTAGAAGTCAGAGGAAGATCCAAGGTATTAGGCCTGGCTGTAAGTCTTGAGATGAAGAGAAGGATGAACCTCCAGGCTTGGAGCCTGGAGGGGGGTCAAGAGACCCCTCACATGAGGTCTGCTCTTGGTCAC
This sequence comes from Dendrobates tinctorius, assembly GCF_039654945.1. Lineage (NCBI taxonomy): Eukaryota > Metazoa > Chordata > Amphibia > Anura > Dendrobatidae > Dendrobates > Dendrobates tinctorius. The sequence continues at coordinate 18,260,207 of NW_027361810.1, read as the reverse complement.
ATCTTGAACCAGACTCCTTAGGGAACCTTCCAGAACCCTGTCTTGTCTCCACAGAGACTGGAGGTAGCTCCTCCCACTGAACCTTGGTGACAGGGTCACCGACCAATAGGATAACTCTCAATTCTTGTGTCAGACTTCACATTGTGAGATTAATATATAAATCATGAATATATGAGATTAGTGAATAATGGATTCATTTAAACCATATAACAGTACAAGAATAATTTAGGGGTGAGTTGAGGTGTACAAAAGCTACTCACGGTCCAGGGTTACTTAAAGGGACATACCCAGTCTGGACCGGGTCACTACATTATAAACAGCTGACATGTTCACACAATAGGTGTGAGTGGAATAGCCATCCGCCCGCTCCTATTAACTAGTTAAATCCCACTGTCAAGCGCTGACAGCGGGCATTTAACTAGCACTTCCGGACATCGGGCCGGAAGTGAGCTCATCGCCAATCACTGTCACGTGATCAGGGGTCGGTGTCCTGTTGCCTTGACAACCAGAGGTCTCATAAAGATCTCTATGGTTGTTGCAGGCACATTGCTTTGAGCGCCGCGCGGTAGCCGGCGCTCAAAGCAATGCCATAAACCTGCCTCATATGGGCGATCTGCTCATCGCTCATATGTAGCAGAGCCAATCGGGTTGTGCATGCTTCCATTGAAGCATGCCAAAAGTAAAAAAAAGTTTAAAAATAAAAAAAAACTAAAAGTTCAAATCACCCCCCTTTCGCCCCAATCAAAATAAATCAATTAAAAAAATCACACATACACATATTAGGTATTGCTGCATTCAGAATCGGCCGATCTATCAATAAAAAAAGCATTAACCCAATCGCTAAACAGCGTAGCGAGAAAAAAATTCAAAACGCCAGAATTATGTTTTTTTGGTCGCCGCGGCATTGCATTAAAATGCAATAACGGACGATCAAAAGAAAGTATCTGCACAAAAGTGGTTTAATTAAAAACATCACCTTGGCCCACAAAAATAAGCCCTCACCCAACCCCAGATCGCGAAAAATGGAGACGCTACGGGTCTCGGAAAATTTTTTTATTTTTTTTTTAGCAAAGTTTGGAATTTTTTTTCACCACTTAGATAAAAGAGAGCATAGACATGTTTGGTGTCTATTAACTCATAATGACCTGGAGATTCATAATGGCAGGTTAGTTTTAGCATTTAGCGAACCTAGCAAAAAAGCTAAGCAAAAAACAAGTGTGGGATTGCACTTCTTTTTACAATTTCACCTCACTTGGAATTTTTTTCCCATTTTCGATTACAGAATATGCTAAAACCAATGATGTCATTCAAAAGTACAACTCGTTCTGCAAAAAAAAAGCCTTCACATGGCCATATTGACAGAAAAATAAAAAAGTTACGGATCTGGAAAGAAGGGGAGCGAAAAACGAAAACAAAAAAAATGCTCCGGTCATGAAGGGGTTAATCAATCTGCATAGCATGTTCTTCACTGTTTGCAGGTCAGTGAGCTACATGGAGTTATACAATAGGTAGTCTACATATTAGCAAACATCAATTGTTCAATTACCCTATGTTACTGTACCTCAAAGAGAGAAGACAATGAGATCCAGCAAATTGCAACTCAAAAATCAATGTCCAGGATATACGAACAATAGTCTGAGTTTCTTGACCAACCAAATTAAAACACATAAATTAAATATTTAACATTCAGACAATAGCTTATTTCTCCTGGCCTACTGAAAATAGACACTTGGATAATTAAGATTAAACGTTATGTCGTCACAGTAGTGTATCTAATTTATGATTAATTTATGCCAATATTAATTTTTGTGTAAAAACTTTCAATAAAACTTTTTTTTATTTAATTCCTGCTATTTGCTTGCATGGGTTCAATGGGCAGTCCTACTAATGAATAACTGTGAGTAGGACCGCTCACTGGAATCATATGCATAAATTCACCAGGTAGTTTAATTACTAAAATACAAGTATTTTTTATTTTGCACAAAATCATAAACCACGTGTGGCATTGTAAAGAACAAAGAAAAGTCAACAAATACCACAAGGAAAAATAAAGAAAAGAGACTTAAAAAAAGACATTCAACATTTGCGGGGGTTTTCTTAAGTCACTTTCCTTTTTGTCTTCCAGCATTAGCTGCTGTTTTTGGCACCAAATTCAACAAAATGGCACATGCAAATCATTAATTTGGTGCAAACTGTTTTGGCAACTATTTTGCAACAAAAGTTGCATGTCAACAACAAAAGTTGCAAAAATTGTGCCAAAATGTTGGCACACTTAAAAATATGTCAGGAAGGACTGGAGTGAAGTTGAGCCAAACATTTTAAAAAGTAGGAATTCATGACTCAGATTAATACATCTGGAATTGCTAGACTTCACCCACAAAGCAATATACAAGCAAGCAAAAAGAACAGGAGGACACATAAAATACACTTAAAAAAAGCAAAGAGAATAATGACCTGTTTGCACACAAATAAAAGAGCAAAAACACAAAACTAGACATAAAACTGGCGCAAAGGACTGCATTGGGTCAAATGTTTTAATGTGATCACCCAGTGGTTGTGATGTGAATTGCAGCTTGTCCATGGTTTTGATACTATGTGTGACTCTAGTCACTGCAAGCCATGAAGCTGGACAGTCAAGCAGTCTGAGGTCAAAAGCTTGGAGGGTACGTCATAGGCAGATGGGTGGGACAAAGTTGTAGTCAAGTAACAGTCCAATGTTAGAATTCCAAGAAAGTAGTGGATCATGACAAAAGGGCTATGCAAATGGATGGTCAAGGCAAATCCAGGGTCGAGCAGCAAAGATCAGAATACAAAATTAGGTGCACAAAGCAAACAAAGACACCACTTCAACAAGGCTACAATTGGGAAAAATCTATGGCTGTGAGGCAGCTAAATAGCCAAGTAATTACTCTGAACAGGAGACACATGGAGGAAGCCTCATCATGCCCTGGCCCTGTTCGGATTGCTAAACTGTCAATTAAGACACTGACAGTTCAGCACGCCCAGCTCCCGAATGGATGGTTTAGTTGTGAATCACCATACTGACTGCTCAGCACACGACTGCCCTAGACTGGACTGCAGAACAGCAAGTCACTGAGTCCAGAAACACCAAAAGGCATAATCATGACAATATGTCATGAGAAGTTTACATTGGAAATATTTGATTGACACTTGTGTTCAAGAGTGGCCTAGATTAAGGGCTGCACACTTTCAGTTTGCCCCACGGTCGCCCCAGGTTGATTTTGCTTGGTGCATAATGATATATAATTGTGTTCTCACATTACTTGTTCTTTTACATTCCAAAGATGTAATATCTGGGACGCCTTCCAAGATGATATTTTAAGAATGCCGGGAAGTGGAGGCTGTTGGCTCGAATCAGGCTCCACATTCTGTCACTGTCAGGAGAAAACTGTTGTCTTACCACATGCTGAAGAATACATACATTGCGATGACAGCATACATCCTTTCTTTCATGTATCCGCGGGGTTTCTTCCTGATTTCTATGGAATCATTTTTTACTATTATAGTAAATCGAGTTGTGTACAACCGTTAAACAGGCTGCTTATTAACGGCGTGCTCATCACGGGTGTTTTTTTTTTTGCTTCTGTGCATTTCTTAGTATTCCTCTTAACATCTTCTGAGCAGCGAAAGTTGGAAATCTTTTTATATCAGTCTCAAAGCTTCATAGCCCGAGGTCACATGGCGGCCTTGTATTGCAGGAAATAAAAGTGGAATGTGCAATCTACCAAAACAGCCAAAGGGTACGGTATAGTGTACAGTATGTCCTTGACTCACGACAATTATTGTCATATTCATGCATTCTGGTACATTTATAGCCATGATAACTGAAGCCTCCAGAAATATGTGTGCTCAGTGCTCAAGAAATTACAATAGATTATCTTCCCTGACAACAACTCTTTTTGGAGTTCCTAACCATAGGGAAGAAAAGACAGAGGTCCCGATTCATCATTTGTCAGTTTATTTGTTTTTTTACATTTTTCTTTTTTGTCTTTTGTTATTCGCTGTTGTTTTTTTTTTCAAAACGTTGGAACGTTGGTAAAATGTTAAAAATGGTCTTTATCTCTGCCTTTCATCTTTTTTGTAACTCCCCAGTGCAAAAAATCCTATTTTGAGGCAAAGTACCTCATGTATGTAGAATCACTGAAAGTAAGAACTGGGGTACATTTGCATCAAAATTGTCAATTTTTTTTAAGTCACAAATGATGAATCAGACAAAAGCATCTGGAAACCATAAACCATCCCGATATTGGCAGACATATAAATAATCAGATGACTGCATATACAATAGAGTTTACAAAAGGGGTAAATTAAATATAGAATTAGCTCTCTGACCTAGCACTCCGCCCTTCAGCATGTGGTGGATTTTAATTGCAACAGGGTCCTACCTACGCACAAAATCAGACTTGGAAGAGAGTTGTTCACATCTACCCAGGAATTCAGACTGCAGTCTTAGGGCTCATACTCACATGCGAGAAACTCAGACGAGTCTCGCACGTCAATACCCGGCACTGCCGCCGACACTCGGGAGCGAAGCGTTCTGCTACATAGAAATACATGCAGCTGAACGCTCCGATCCGAGTGCCGGCGGCAGTGCCAGGTATTGACGTGCAAGACTCATCCAAGTTTCTCGCGAGTGAGTATGAGCCCTTAGAGAGGTATTCACTCTAGACACGTTACTTCGTTACTTTGTCGTTGGTTGTTCGGCATGCATGAATTGGCCAAATTATGTGCTAAGCATCTCATTTTTTCCTAGTGTCCAGAAGCAATATTACTATTCATATTTCATATATTTCACATGGACATGCTTTAGCACTACAGAGTGCAACTTTTTTTGTTTATTAAAAAAAGAATTAGGCACAAGGGAGAAATGGGTGAAAAACATCAAAAAGCAGATAAAAAAATTCTCAAATACAATAATGAATCAGTCCAAAGTTTGTAGAAAAGTGAGCATGTGTTTGAGATGTTAGGGTGAGAAGCTCTGGAAAGGGACAGAAACGCACACAAAATATGGCATTACCGTCTGGTAGGGGATAGGTTTCATAGATGGTAGCATTCACTGAAAGATGCTGTGTGCAGGCACAACACCTATAAAAGCATGGAAAGCTGCTGCCCCGAAGCTAGTGGAAATTGCTCTCCTAGTGGAATAGTGGCAGAAATGGAAGCTGGCACGTTTAGAAGAGCTGCGCTGCAGGAATGAAGAGCCTTGATATTCCAGAATGTTTTTTATCAATATCAATGCTTTTCTCCACCGGACTTACGTGTTTCTCAGGTGTAAAAACCAAGGGAGTAGGGTACAACAACTCAATGAGATAAATTAATAATGTAGGGAAAAAAAGGGGAAGGCGAGGGGAGCAGGGAAGAAAGTTAAAACTTGATTGAGCAGATTGATATATTAGATATACTGTAGAGAAAAGTGATAGAAAGATATGAATGATAAGAATTGCGAAGGGATATAAGTGTAAAGAGTAATTAATAAAATAGGAAAGTGAGACAAGCAAGAGTAGAAATTGTCTCAAGGTGGAATGGATGTAACCAAAGTCAGGAGATTCATGTGTGTGGCTATATGAGAACTGAGAACCTCAACTGAGGGGCAATGCCACCAGCCTACACCCCATAAATAAACGCAAAAAACTACCAAGTGCTAGATTTTTCCATGCATGAAATATCCACAGATATTTTAACAACTTGAATTACAAGCTGAAGGCTCGTCCAATGTTCTTAACAGTAATAGTAAAACTTTAATACTGGATAAGAATAAAGCTGGCAACACAAACTCAGTTCCTTGTCTGCCCCCAATCCATCCCAACCCCACTCCTCTGAAGACTATACTACCCTCATCCATAGAAAACTGCTCTGCCCCAAAATCAACCGGCAAAAAATCTAGACTGGGAACAGGAGGGGGAGTAATAAAAACAAAAAAAAGCAGAATCTGACATTTTATACAAAATACTTTCTTTCTGTCCACCCAATAAACCTGACAATTTCACGTTTTTTTGGACCTATAATAATAAAAATAATAATAAATTTAATTTCTATAGCGCCGACATATTCCGCAGCACTTTACATTTCAGAGGGGACTTGTACAGACGATAGACATTACAGCAAAACAATAATCACATAGATCATAACAGATACTAAGATGAATGAGGGCCCTGCTCGCAAGCTTACAATCTATGATGGAAAAAGGGGAGACATGAAAGGTGGGTGGTAACAATTGCCCTGATTGTTTGGACCAGCCATAATGTTAAGTGTGTAACAGTACGGACACAGAGGGCTAATAGATGCATAAAGCATGTGGGAACATGATACGGGGAACCTGGTTATGGTAAAACTTTTGACTGTGCCACACAGGGATAGTTAGGTTAATGTGTTGAGGTGGTAGGCCAGTCTGAATAAATGAGTTTTCAGAGCACGCTTAAAATTGTAGGGATTGAGGACTACTCGTATTGACCTGGGAAGTGCATTCCAAAGAATTGGCGCATCACGTGTATAGTCTTGGAGACGGGAGTGGGAGGTTCTGATTATCGAGGATGCTAACCTCAGGTCATCAGCAGAACAGAGGGCATGGGTAGGGTGGTAGACTGAAACAAGGGAGGAGATGTAGGGTGGTGCTGAGCCATGGAGTGCTTTGTGGGTGAGGGCAATAAGTTTGTACTGGATTCTGGAGTGGATGGGTAGCCAGTGTAAGGACTGGCACAAGGTAGAGGCATCGGTGTAACGATTGGCGAGGAATATGATCCTGGCTGCAGCATTCAAGACAGATTGGAGGGGGGGAAGTTTGGTAAGAGGGAGACCGATTACAAGAGAGTTACAATAGTCCAGACAAGAATGAATAAGAGAAACAGTAAGAGTTTTTGCAGAGTCAAAGGTAAGAAAAGGTTGAATTCTAGAAATGTTTTTGATATGCAGATAACAAGAGCGAGCCAGTGATTGGATGTGGGGGGTGAATGAAAGCTTGGAGTCAAGTATGACCCCAAGACAGCAGGCATGTTGCTGGGGAGTAATAGTGGAACCACACACGGAAATGGCAGTCTCGGGTATAGGTGCATTAGTAGAGGGAGGAAACACAAGGAGTTCAGTCTTTGACAGGTTCAATTTCATATATAGTGAAGACATGATGTTAGACACAGCATTTAGACAATTGCCGGTGTTTTCTAGAAAGGCTGGCATCATGTCAGGAGAAGAAGCGTATAATTGGGTGTCATCAGCATAGAGATGGTACTGGAAACCAATAGGGGCAGTGTACAAGGAGAAGAGGAGGGGGCCTAGAACCGATCCTTGAGGAACCCCAACAGTAAGGGGAAGATGAGAGGAGGAGGAGCCTGCAAAAGATACAGTAAAGGAGCGGTCAGAGAGATAGGAGGAAAACCAGGAGAGAACGGTGTCCTTGATGCCGAAGGAGTGGAGCATAGTAAGGAGGAGCTGATGATCCACCGTGTCGAATGCTGCAGAGAGATCCAAGAGAATTAGCATGGAGTAGTGACCATTAGATTTAGCTGTTAGTAGATCATTAGAGACTTTAGTGAGGGCAGATTCAGTAGAGTGTAGAGAGCGGAAACCGGATTGGAGAGGGTCGAGAAGAGAGTTATCAGAGAGATAGCGGATCAGACGGGAGTGGACCAGGCGTTCCAGGAGTTTAGAGATGAAGGGAAGATTAGAGACAGGTCTATAGTTAGCGGCACAGTTTTGGTCGAGGGATGGTTTTTAAGTAGTGGATGTATGATGGCATGCTTAAATAAAGAGGGAAAGATGCCAGAGAGAGAGAGAGGTTAAATATTTTAGTTAGGTGAGAGGTGACAGCAGGGGAAAGGGGCTGGAGTAGATGTGACGGAAATGCCTCACTGGTGCAAGTGTTTGGGTGAGAAGATGCAAGGAGCCTGCTTACTTCTTCTGTGACTGGATCAAACTCAGAGAGTGAGCTAGATGCAGTGGGGAAGGGAGGACAGTGCATGGTATGAGATGATTGGGAAATAATTTCCTGTCGGATATGATCAATTTTTTCTTTGAAGTAATTGGCCAGATCGTCAGCTCGAAGCTCTGTGGTTGGGGCCTGCACTCTTGGGTTGAGCAGGGAATGAAAAGTGTCAGAGATGTTTCGGGTTATTGGACAGTGATGTGATGAGGGTGTTGAAATAGGTTTGTTTGGAGAGGAGAAGGGCAGTGTTGTATGTTCTAAGCATGACCTTATAATGGATGAAATCTTCGTATAGATTAAATTTTCTCCATAGACGTTCAGCACACCTGGAGCACCGCTGCAGGAAACGTGTTTGCAGGGTGTGCCAGGGTTGTCGCTGTCTTTGTTGTGTTGCTCTATGTATAGGAGGTGCAAAATCATCCAGGGCAGTTTGAAGTGTTTCATTGTAATGCTTCAGTGCAGAATCAGGACATGAGAGGGAGGAGATAGGGGCCAATGAAGACAGCAAGTTCATCGTAAGTTTCTGGGTGTTAATGGCCTGTATGTTTCTATAAGTATGGACAGTGGGGGTGACCTGAGCGGCCTGGCAGTTCTTGATAGAGAATGAAAGAAGGCTATGATCAGAGAGCGGGAGAGGGGAGTTTGTGAAATCATTCACTGCACAAAGCCAAGAGAAGACCAAGTCGAGGGAGTTTCCGTCTTCATGCGTTGGAGAATAAGTAAGCTGTGAAAGGCCAAATGAGGAGGTTAGAGATAAATGGTGAGTAGCAGATGGGGAGAGGGGAAGAGCAATGGGGATGTTGAAATCGCCCAAGATGAGGGTAGGGATGTCACAGGAGAGAAAATGTGGAAGCCAAGTGGTAAAATGATCCAGGAACTGATGGGAGGGGCCGGGAGGATGATACACTACCGCCACTCGCATGGAGAAGGGGGTTTAGAGTCTGACAGCATGGACCTCAAAAGAAGGGAAGACTAGTGAGGATACTTGAGGGATAACCTGAAAGGTACATTTTGGTGATAGAAGCAGACCAACGCCTCCACCTGCTCTTTTGTCTCATCTTGGGGTATGAGAGAAGTGTAATCCCCCATATGAAAGAGCAGCAGCAGCAGTAGTGTCTGACTGCTGGATCCAGGTTTCAGTAAGAGCCAGGAGGTTAAGAGAATTAGAAAGGAAGCAGTCATGGACGAAGGAGAATTTATTACACACTGAGCGAGAATTCCAAAGGGCACAATTAAGGGAGACAGAAGGCATGCAGGGAATATTAATAAGATTAGCGGGGTTTCTGAGTGTAGCAGTTGGGGGGTTTGACTTTCTATAACATGGGGGACCAGGGTTGGGAGCAATGTCTCCTGCGACTAGGAGAAGGAGGAAAGAAAGAGTGAGCAGATGGTTGAGTGATTTGTGGGAGCATCTCTTATGTTGAATGGTGGGACTGAATGGATATGTGCAATTTAACAATGTGAAAAGAGTGTGAGTGCTATACATAGGAGAGGAAAGGAGTGAGGGGCCGATATGGATGGAGTGTAGAGAGTTAATGCCAGGGCGGTGGATGTGTGTGAATGCAGCAGCCAGGATATAAATTATACAAATGCATATTGTATATATTTGTTGTACTCCAAATGTACAGGGAGTAGATGTATATAAATGTCTTACCCGTCTCCTGCCCTGTCTAGCTGCCATGTTATAACTGCCAGTACTTTGATAAACTGTACTTCGATAAAGTGTGCATAAATGCCCCCTGCATAAATGCTCCCCCAAGCTAGGTATGAATATATAGGAATCTAAGGCTTAGATTTTTTTTTCTCTCTCTCTTCTCGGTAATCAATCAAACTAAACTAAGACAGCAGGGCACAATAAAGGTAATTATCAGACAAACCAATGTCCAAGCCTACATGCAGGACCTACACTCCTTTGTCTGAAAATTAACCCTCAAAAGACACTTGCAGTTAAACAAAAACAAACCATTCCAACCTAATGACTCACCATCAGGTTTCCATGTAGACGCACATTCAAAATCTAATTTTACCCATTGGAGAACCAAGAACATTTCCTTAATACCTTTCTTGATCTAGTTCTCCATGATTTAAAAAACATTAATAAAGTACATCCAGGAATCTTAGACACAACCTCACCTCAAAAGAAAAATCAGCCATATTATCTCTGAAAAGAAATAGAAAAATTCTCATTAGACCAGCTGACAAGAGGATGGGATTGCTAAACAAATTCGGAATGACTACTTAAAAAAAGCATACAATTTATTGTCCAGGTCTTACCACTATTTCATCACATCTTCAGATAATTTTCCATCAAAACAAGTGAATTATACCAATCTCATTCGTAAATCATTTAACAAAGGCATATTAAATAGAAAAGAAAACATGTTCCTCACTATTACAGACCCAAGTAAGCTATTCATTTATAATTTACCAAAGGTTTATAAACCTTTAACAAATACGCCCGGTTGCCCCATAATTTCACAAATTAAATCCCTTACCAGCAATTTACCGTATTATTAACACAATATCTTACAGATCTATGTCAAAAATTTGCAAAGCCATCTACAAGACTGTGCCCATCTCTTCAGAATTTTACAGGAAGTAAATTGGGAAGAACCATTCTTATTTCTTACTTTAGATGTCTCAGCGCTTTACACTAACATCAAACACAGTATTGGCCTACAGTGCACCAACCAATTTCTAGAAAAAGACCAAAAAATTAATGAAGACCATAGTCTTCATCCTTGAAAGCCTTGAGTTCATTTCATTCAACAATAATTTTTTATTTCAAGATCAAATTTACCACCAAAAATGTAGCACCGCAATGGGGACAAGTGTAACCCCAAGCTATGCCAACATATATATGGGAGTATTTGCAGATATACACATCTACCAATTCAGATACTTTATGAACATTTTAGTCTATAAAATTTTTATATGTGGCCTTTATTTTCCATGGAAAGGTAACGCCAATAAAATTTCCCACTTTAAAAAGGGATTAAATTCAAACAATTGGGGCATTTCATTCACCCCAACTATTGACAAGTATTCCATTATTTTTTTTTTAATTTAACATTGTCCAACAGGAAAACTCCATCATCACCAAAGCTCATTTTAAGGAAGTAGATATGAATGGTTAAATCCATTTCTCTAGCAGGTACTACGAGAAATGGCTAGCAAGCATTCTTTACAGCCAATATCGGCAGATTAGGTGCAATTGCAGTAATTTATGTAACTTTGATCAACAAGCTAATACACTTAATGAGCGATTTACTAACCAATGCTACTCTAAAGCTTAATCAAGCATACCTGTCAAAAGACAAGGGAGATCACACAGCAGCAATGTTTGGAACCCAGATCCCAGGACATTAAAAAAGAAACAAATGAGTTTGCAAGTAAATTTATAACTACTTTCAATTCAGCTCATTACCAGTTGTGACTTGTATTATTTAAGATTACTTTACTCATTTTTATTGTGTACACCCCTCCTCACATGCAAAGCGCCAATGGCGCTATAATAGTAATAAATAATAATATTTTTACTAGAGCCTTTTTATGTATTCTAATCGTTTTACACATAATATTGTCATTGTATTATTATATTTTATACTCTCATTGTTATTTGTATTATCATTTATTCATACCAGTACAATTTCTCTTTTCATTCATGAGGGTGCCCATCCCATCACAAAAATATTGAGAGGTCTTATTTTTATATACTGTATCTCATATTGTAATTTTATCTGCTACTTCTGGATGCCTTTTTGATTTTGAGCTTCTTTGTGGCAATTTTAACTATAAATCATCCTGTACTTTTCCTACCATCTCCACTATTTGTAACCCCATTCTGAAACTTTGGCGCACTTCCTCTGAACACAAACCAACTTGGTGTTTTTTTTTAAAATTATTTATTTATCTTTTTTCATTTACATTTTTGGCTTCATTCCACTCCTTGCACAGTATCTAACCTCGTTTACCTTTATTTGTCTTGAGAAGAAAAAATACTAATTGGTTACTTTGTCTTTTACATTAACGGAAAGCACTCTTTCTTCATTTTTCACCATTTTCAAAAGTGCTAGATCCAATGCAAACCCCTGGCTCAGGCTTGACACATTTTCACTTTACGCTGCTGGTTCTTTAATCCCTTAGAGTATAATTTCTCACCACCCTGCCCCACCCCGGGTTTTCACAAAAAGTGTGTCCAAATTATTTTGTTCAAAAATTACCTATTACAAATTTATTTTATTCAGATCTCATTTTTTTAATATAGAGTTTGAATTACCTTAAAGAGGAGAGATTAAACAAATAATTGAAACTGCCTGTTCTCACCCCTAGATGGAGCAAAGGAGCTGACTGCATATTGTCAGCGCATTGAACTGAATAACTAAAGACTCAACAGTAAAGTCCTTATTGACTATGATAAAAATACACTTTGCTTGTCCTACAAAAGTCTTAATGGTTGCAAAGTTTAAATAATGAGTCCAGTTAAGAAATAACAGACTGCAATGAGGCAAACCTACGAAAAGTTTTCTAACGGGGAACTGTTGGCAGACTTCATGTTACAAACTGTATACATTATTAAAATGATTTTTGGACCTGATGAGGCTTGTGTATTTACTTGGAAAATCCAAGTGAAAAGAACATTATACTCTTTTTTGAATGTTTTTCTTCCTCATATTCATCATTTTGTAAGTTAAGTTGTGCAAAATCTGATAAAATCCTATTTTCCAAAAGGGTTATACAGCCCTTTAGACAATAATTTTCACTGTAAGCTTACCAGCCTCATCAGGTAATTTTTTTCTATTATTATTTTTATTATTTTTGTTATTATTATTATTATTATTATTATCTACTAAAATAATAATAATAATACAAATAATAATACCAATTTATTAATTATAAGATTACATATTTACTATGATTTTTACAATTTAGACCAATTTCCCTTAAGTCATATTATATTTCCCATAATTTTATTGCTATAAAATATGAATTTCCAGACTTGGCATCTTAGCCCGACCATCTGAAGTATAATTTATTGATGGCTTCAGTTTAATCAGTGTGATATTGTTGGCTTGCTGTAGGGGATTTTCCTGAAATGTGTGCGATTTCTGTTTGAAGAGAAGTATTGTGGCTGTTAAAAACATGGAAAAGAATGCAATTAATTAAGGCTTTACTTTGTAGCCGTTTGCTTATCACGATGTCCTTACAGAGATCTATATCTACGGTAGTTTAAAGAATAGATTGTGTTCTGTCCTTGAGATGTTGATCAGTACATCCCTGCCAACACCAATTTTTCATTTTTAAATGAAACATTGACTCTTAGTGATAGATACTTAGAGTACACTGAAATTGTTACATTGTTACTGTACCCAATACTATGAAAACTGAAGAAGACCCTTAAATAAGTGGCAACGGCAAAGTCAAAGTAGACCTACTGCTTGGTATAATAGCCACATGAATAAGGAAGTTTACTTCTGAAACGCGTTAGTGTTTGATGACCTGTGTTCAGTGGTTTTAGCACATACGGAATAAAGTTACAATAAACATGGAGTTTTTCAAGAAGGAAGGGATGCTCGCTTTTCTCTTGCTGGAAAGCATCACAGAAAAAGAAACAGAATTACCAACAACCGGTCAGATTACCAATGTACTAGCAGGATCCAAGAGACCCCCACATGAAAAAGGCGGGGACAGCTCAGGTGCAAAATACTGTTGGAGCAACCCCTCACAAACCACCCCCTCCATCAAGTGGTAGGTCTGTGAGTGGTTGCTGCTTTAGTATTATACCGTTGTGCTGCCCCCGCATTTATCATGGAGGTCTACAGCATCCTGCTAGTGTGTTGGTTATCCAATCTGTTGTTGGAAAGGCTTTTTCTTTTTTCTGTAATGTTTTTTGAATATTTGCCCTTTAGCGAGATCTTTTCTATTATTGGGTAATATTTTATTAGTTTGGACTTTTTGCAATGTCAACTATGTTGACTTTTATATACTTAATATTGTTTAACATGATGCATGGGAAAAGGGGGTGAGTTAATCTTTATATTTTGCTTTTTTTATATTTTGACTTTTTTTTTTATTTTTGCTCTTTTAGTCTCACTAGGAGCCTCAAAGATGCAATTTCTTTATCTCCTGCAATTTACAATGAAATGCAACTTTATTGTTCTTTTATTCTTCTATTAATAGGCTTAAAATGAATTTGCACTTCCAACACACTTTACAAAAATCAACAATACATGAGAATATAAGACTTTATGTAATATATCTTACCAGAAAATGTAGTTTCCTTTCCTTTAGGCAATTTGTGTATAATTGATAACCCTATGCTGAATCCAGGACAGTATAGCTTAGTATTCCCCTTATCAGACACTTCTTCCTTTCCCCGCTGTCTCCTAAACTTGTCAAAAACAGTTCAAATCCATCATGCTCAGACAAAACAACTGCCCGATTATTGTGGTATCATGGGACACAACCCATTAAACTCCATTAAGGTGGGAATAGTATTGAAGGGCAGGGAGAAGAAAGAAGCAAAAGAGGGGACGCAATAACAATATCAGCAATGGAGCTGAGCTTTCTAACAAGTCTTATACCTAATATCAGAGCTAGAGATGAGCGAATTTGTTCGGATTTTGGCCCTGAATCTGATTTTGACGTATTTGTGCCATAATGGAACACTATTCGTGCCGAATGTATGTCTTATGATTAGTTCCAAACATATTTGGTCATACTCATTTCTATTCCCATTGACTTTAATGGCGTTTGGATTTGTTCGACGAATATTGCAAAAAACAATATTTGATTCTGATCGTATTCGGAACCAAATACGAACAAATTCGCTCATCTCTAATCAGAGCATGATTCACATTCAGACTGTTCAGTATTGCATGATAATGTCCTCCATGCTGCTGATTTTCTCTGTTTGGTAAAGAAGGGATTAAGTGCAGGAATTACTCATGTCTGTGAGTTGTTCTACATATGAAAGACATCACAGCAGGTAGTCTCCTCTCACCAGCTCAGAGTGGATTGAATATCAGACTGCAGGGAAAAAATTAGGGAAAATGAAGGATACAAGTCAAATAATAGCCAAAAATAGTGTATTCCCCAAATAAGCACATAAAACGGCCTATTCCGAAAGGTTACTTGGAAGTATCATTACCCTTTTAATAAAGTACCCTGGATGAATTGAAGATCCATCAACTCCACAAGTTGTTATTGTAGCGATCGTATGAAAATAGAGAGAAAAATAGGATAACATCTTAGGAGCAAGGCAAAGTGCAAATGGTTAATTGAACAGTCGATGTTATTGTAATTGCTATTTTATAAATCATTAGTACACATGAACATAAGACAGTTTGCAATGTATTGTTTTCAGAGAAAACTCCCAGTACTGATCATTCATTTTCAAAATTTTCAATTCGCAGGTTAAATCTGTATTCAGTGAAGACAGATTGTTACATTACTGAGATAGGAGATGGCAGATGCCATCGATAAGATTCTACGCAGAAGGAAGGAACAAAGAGGGAGGAGGAGCTCTGCCTTTAACTCCTCCCCTACATGATATCTTATCAGTTGCTGCTGTCATCTCAGTAATGTAACAATCTGTCTTCACTGAATACGGATTTTACCTGTAAATTGATAGTTTTGAGAGTGACAGCATATAAGGAGCAAGGAGTAGATTGCACTGGTAAGATATATTAGAAAGACTATTATTTTCATGTGTACTACTGATTAAGGAAATTAAGATTAAATTGACAGTTACTCTTTAAACCCTTCATGACCGGAGCTTTTTTCGGTTTTGCGTTTTCGTTTTTTGCTCCCCTTCTACTCAGAGCCATAAAGTTTTTACTTTTCCATCAATATGGCCATGTGAGGGCTTGTTTTTTTTTGCGGGACGAGTTGTACTTTTGAATGACAACAGTGGTTTTACCATGTCGTTTGCTAGAAAATGGGCAAAAAATTCCAAGTGCTGTGACCTGAGTGGAGCGAAACGGGTCGGTCAAATGTAAAAAACACTGACATTAGCTAAAGTCGGGTTTCGCCGATCGAAACCCGACCATAGTGTGAGGTCTGCTATTAGGTCGGCGACCCGAGCGCTAAAGACGCATTTCAAATAATGCTTCCAGCGCCTTTTCTCAGCCAATGAGGTGGATGCACACTGTGGGCAACGCGATGACATGGGCAGCGGCCACCACCATCTTACAAAAGGGCATTGAAGTGATTGGCTGGCTTTGTGTGGTGTCACAGTGGGTATAAAAGGCCGTGACCGCCGACCGCCATCTTACTTCTGCCGATCTTAGAATAGGGAGAGGTGCTGCTGCTGCTGATTCTGAATAGGGAGAGCGTTAGGCAGGGAAGAAGAAAAAAATTGCCTCTGCTGATAGTGCTTTTCACTGTAAAGTTAGTGTGCAGTGAAAGGGGAGGATTTTTGTTGTGTGCAGCAGCGCTGGTGGTGATTAGGCTGCCTTTTAAAGCTACCTGCTAGCTGCATTGCTGTGTGCACACTGCTGTTCAAACTGCTTTTTCAAAGCACTCCAACTTTTATTATTTTGTTCTGGTGAGTTACCGAGCGTTCATTTTTTCACACACCATATAGCGGTGTACGCTTCTCACACACTACCGTGTACCGGTTGGTGACTCTGAAAAACAAGCTCTGGAAAAACAAGCCGAGGAGATTTTCCATTTTTCCAGGCCTACACCTTAGAGAGCTGTCTGCTTTTCAAACTGTTTCGTATATCTGCTGTTTGATTGCGGTCAAAATAGACAGAGTCAGCGTGTGTCAGTCCGTATACAAATAGACAGAGATTGACAAATTTACATACAGACACCGCATAGCGGTGTACGCTGCTCACACACTACCGTTTACCGCCTTGTATCACGTACAAATAGAAGCTATCTGTTTGTGATTCTGGAAAAACAAGCCGAGGAGATTTTCCATTTTTCCAGACCTACACCATAGAGAGCTGTCCACTTTTCAAACAGTTTCGTATATCTGCTATTTGATTGCGGTCAAAGACCGACAGAGACAGCGTGTGTCAGTCCGTATACAAGTAAACGAAGATTGATAAATTTCCATACAGACACCGTATAGTGGTGTACGCTCCTCACACACTACCGTGTACCAGCTGGTATCACGGACAAATACAAGCTATCTGTTTGTGATTCTGGAAAAACAAGCCGAGGAGATTTTCCATTTTTCCAGACCTACACCTTAGAGAGCTGTCCGCTTTTCAAACAGTTTTGTATATCTGCTGTTTGATTATGGTCAAAAATAGACAGAGACAGCGTGTGTCAGTCCGTATACAAATAGACAGAGGTTGGCAAATTTCCATACAGACACCTTATAGAGGTGTACGCTCCTCACTCACTACCGTGTACCACCTTGTATCACGGACAAATAGAAGCTATCTGTTTGTGACTCTGTAAAAACAAGCCAAGGAGATTTTCCATTTTTCCTGACCTACACCTTAGAGTGCTGTCCGCTTTTCAAACAGTTTTGTATATCTGCTGTTTGATTATGGTCAAAAATAGACAGAGACATCGTGTGTCAGTCCGTATACAAATAGACGTAGATTGAAAAATTTCCATACAGACACTGTATAGAGCTGTCCGATTCTCAAACAGTGTTGTATATCTGCCATTCACATTACAGTCACATCTATACAGAGTCAGCATGTGTGTGACACTCTGTAAATACATATATGGAGATTGTTATTTACACATAAAATGCATACAGCTGTACACTTCTGATACAGTTCCGTATATCTTCTTGTTGGATTACGGTCAAATACATACTGGGAGAGCGTCTGTGACTAACAAAATATATACATAGATTTAATTTTTTTAGTACACCTTACACAGCTGGTCGCTCCTCATACAGTACCATCTCTCTGCTGGTATTTTTGGTGCATTTCCCAAACATGAGGAAGTATGGTGCAAGAGTCCGCAGACGTGGGCAGGGGTGTACAGTTGGTACTGATGGTGGTGGTGCATCGGCTGGTTCTGGCAAAAGCACAATAGCAGCTAAGGCAGGAGGTTTTGAGCCTGCATCATCGTCTGGCGCAAGAAGGCCTGTAAGGTTCCCTTTTCTTGGAGTAGGAAAACCGCTTTTAACGCCGGAGCATCAGGAACAGGTTTTGGCGTACATTGCCGAAACAGCCACCAGCTCTATTGCCTCTTCTGAACGTTCGAAACCTGCAAGCACGGAGTCGTCAGTGCAGGGTTCTGGTAAGGAAAAACACCTTTCCTTGTGTCCTTCACCCCCACCAAAAGTTAAGGATGCGGCAGCCCACACTTCAGATTACTCTATGGAGCTCTTTTCACATACCATGCCTGGGTTATCCAGTCAAATCCTGAATTCCCCAGTCCATGATGAATCTGACATGGAGTGCACTGATGCACAGCCACTGCTAGATGATTCTGCTGGTACATTGACCCAGAGCACTACATTGCCCTTGCAGTCTACTGAGCCAGAATCTGACCCTGATGAAACTCAGGTGCTCCTTCCCGCATGCTATACCACCTTACATGGTGACACAGAGGAAGGTAAAGAGGAAGGTGCAGATGACTTTGAAGAGGAGGTGATGGATGACCCAGTTCTTGACACGGATTGGCATCCATTGGTGGAGGAGGGTGGCGCTGGCAATAGTTCAGATAAGGAGAAGGATCCGCAGCAGGCATTGACATCGCAGCTGCGGTTATCTGGCAGGCCCGTAGCTGTCCAAAAACGTGGACCAAAAACTAAAAGAGTTGCAGGACAGCTTGGACAGACGGTCAACTTAGCACAGCATGCAAGGCCAGAAAATGTATACCATAGTAGGAAGAGTGCAGTGTGGCACTTCTTTGTCCAAAATCCTACTGATGAGGCAAAGGTTACCTGTAAGAAGTGCGAAAGGACCTTTAGCTTAGGTAAACTTGAATACCAGTTGCATGCTTAGACATTTAATCAACATGCACTTGCAAGCGTGGACGGACTACAAAACCTCAGGTACCACATGTGCACCTGCTGCGAATTAAGGTAGCCAGCAACGCTCCATCGCTTTCCCCACTGTAAGACCACCGCCACCATTAAGCACACTACCAGCACTAAATGTGGAGGTGTCGTCGCAAGGCCAAAGCACTCAGGGTATCACAATGGTTTTGCAACACAACACTGAATCTAGGCCATCACCACCAATACCATCCCCAACCCCCTCTCACTCCATCTGGTCCACTGCTACTTTCCCCATATGAAGCTCTCCAGTCCAGCTCACCCTACCAGACACTCTGAGTAGGACAAGAAAGTACTCATCCTTTCATCCGTGTACACTGTGTTTGAACGCCAACATGGCCAAACTAATCTCATTAGAGATGATGCACTATCATTTGGTTGAAAGCGAAGCTTTCCGTGAGCTCATGGCCTACGCTGTCCCATGCTATGACCTACCCAGTCGGCACTTCTTTTCTCAAAAAGCCATCCCTGCCCTCCACCGACATGTGAAAGACCGCAATGTCCATGCACTAAAACAGTCAGTGAGTGGAAAGGTGCACCTCACAACAGATGCATGGACCAGTAGGCATGGACAGGGCCGTTACGTGTCCATCACTGCGCACTGGGTTAATGTGGTGAATGCAGGCTCCACAGGGGACAGCGGCGATGGAACAGTGCTGCTGCCTAGCCCACGGTATAGGAAACAGTTGGCTGTAGGCTTTCGACCCTCCTCCTCCTCCATCAGCGAAAGCTCATACACAGAGCGCAGTCGCACGAGCACTCCATCCGCAGCAGGTAGTGTTGCACACGAGGTGTCCCACTATCGAACAGCTAGTGGTAAGCGTCAGCAGGCTGTGTTAAAGATGATGTCTTTAGGCGACAACAGACACACTGCGGAGGTACTGGCCGACTACTTGCAGTGACAAGCTGAGTCATGGCTGGGCTGTTTACATCTTAGGCAGGCAAGGTAGTCAGTGATAACTGTCATAATTTTGTGGCAGCCATAGCCCGTGCAAAACTGACACACATACCTTGCCTGGCTCACACTTTGAACCTGGTGGTGCAGTGCTTCCTTAATAATTATCCGGAGTTAACATCACTGCTCCATAAGGTGCGAAGACCGTGCTCGCACATCCGTCGCTCGGCCGTACACTCCAGTCGTATGCAGAAGCTGCAGCGATTGCTTCACTTCCCCAAGCACCGACTAATCATAGACATTGCAACAAGGTGGAACTCCACCCTGCACATGTTTGAGCAGCTGTACGAACAGAGGCAGGCTGTAATGCATTTGTGGGAGGATACATGGGCAGACAGTTTGAGGGAAGACATTGAATTTTCCGGTGTGCAGTGGTCAAAGCTGAAAGACCTCTGTAAAGTCCTTCAGTGTTTTGAGGAATGCACACGGCCAGTAAGCACAGACGATGCCATCATAAGCATGAGCATCCCACTTATGCGTCTGCTCATGCAAAGTTTGATGCACATTAAGGAACAGGCGTCTGCAGCGGAGGAGGAGGGAAGCCTTGCTGACAGTCAGCTGTTGTCTGGTCAGGGAACTGTCCTGGATGAGGTGGAGGAAGAAGAGGAAGAGGAGGAGGAGGAGGATGAGGGGGATGATTATTTTGGGCAGGAGGATGCTTCTCAGGGGGCAAGAGAAAATGTTGGTGTTCCAAGGTCAGGTACAGTGTTTGTGCGTGACTGTAGGGATGTGGATTTGACAGAAAGTGCTCCTCCACCCAGGAGTGGCAGTGCATTATTGACACCCGGAACATTGGCCCACATGTGCGATTATGCCTTGCGGATACTAAAAAGGGACCCCCGCATTGCCAAAATGATGAAGGATGACGACTACTGGCTGGCCAGCATCCTCGATCCACGCTACAAAGGCAAATTACAGAACATCATGCCACAGGAGAACCTGGAGATAATATTGGCTAACAAACAAGCAACTCTGGTAAACCGTTTGTTTGAGGCTTTCCCAGCACACAGCAGCAGTGCTGGTTCTCCCACGAGCCGTAGTGGGCACAATGGAAGAGGTGTTCGTGGTGTACACAGCCGAAGTAGCGTTGGAGACAGGGGTTTAATGACCATGTTGGGGAATGATTTCTCAAGTACCGCTCACACGACTGTTAATACTGCATCGATTAAAAGTGACAGGAGACAGCAGTTGTCAACTATGGTTACAAACTACTTCTCCCATATCGATGTTCTCCCTCACAGGTCATTCCCCTTTGACTATTGGGCCTCTAAACTGGAAACCTGGCCTGAATTGGCACACTATGCCTTACATGAGCTTGCTTGCCCTGCTGCTAGTGTGTTATCTGAAAGAGTCTTTAGTGCTGCTGGATCAATCCTGACAGAAAAAAGGACCCGTCTGTCGACCCAAAATGTTGATGATCTAACCTTCATTAAAATGAACCATGCATGGGTTTCAAAGGATTTTGTGCTACCTTCCCCTGATGACACATGGATTGCCAGAAAGCTGCCTCGCTTTTGACCTCCTCTTCCTCGGACTTGCCCAATTCCGCCATTTGCAGCAGCTGAATGTCCAGCCTACACATCAACATATGCCATTTTTTAAACCTCCCTAACTGGGCTGCCCCACCCAAGGGATGGGGTCAACACCTGGTGCACCCGGGCAAGTGCCGTTGCTCTGAACAGGTGGATGGGCCCACTGATGGCCGACGGCACTGGCACAGGGCCCCTCATAGTACAATACAGTGTCCCTGATGGTGGGGGTGCCCACTCGCCATCTGACACACCAGCGTACTATGAGGGGCCCTGTGCCAGTACCGTTGACCATGAGTGTGCCCCCCTGCTTGGTCATGGCCACAGCACTTGCAAGTTGCAATACTTACCTCTCCCTGCTCCACTGCAGTGTAGTCTGGGCAGATAAATCCTTCACAGTGACAGCCACTAGAAATTTGGTGTATTGATCGATGATGGTTAAGATGTAGCTATGGCCTGTCCTGCTGGCCTCTACCTTCAGATGATCAATGGCTACCATTTGTAATGGACGTCAACTTACAAGCGGATGCAGTGGTGCTTTATGATCACCTTTCACAGTTGTGATAGTCACAGACGTGTGACATTCCTGCCAGCATTTTTCAATGTCTCTTCTCATGCCAATCCAATAGAATCGCCTACGGCCTGTGGCTTCTGTCTTTAGCACTCCAAAATGACCAGACACATCATGATAGGCAGTGAGGACCATGTCTATATCTCTCCCTGTGATCACAATTTGATGGAGATGAATAACGGTGATGTGATCCACGCTACAGCGATAAAGCAATCCTTTCTTCACAAAGAACCGCTTTCGCTGTCTCCACAGACACAGTAATTGAGGGTCTGCATCGCCTCTGCCACATCTACCGGGAGGTTTTCCCGCGATGAGTAATTCCCAAATTTCTGCTAACACTCAACTTTCCATCTGTACTTGTATCCATGTAGTTTCCAGTAGCGGAGAGTCTGGACTGGCTTACTGAGATTGAAATATAAACGAAGATTTAAAAGTACCACAACACTGTATACTGTTGTACGCTATGAATACCTTTCCCTTTTTCTACATTTTAAATTCTGGTGTAATACTTAGTGAGCCTGTGAGTGTCTGTGTCTGACTCCGGAAGTATAGACAGAAATTTACAATTACCCCTAGACTGGATACACCTGGTATGTGCTGATATAGTACCTTTGTTAAAAATTTGTTATTACGGTATCATCCATTGGGAGTGAGTGTGTGTGGTTTACACCTTCTATATATACGGTGAATCAGACATACAAATTTTTACCCTACACTTGATACAGCTTGTATCTTGTTATACAGCACCTTTGTTCAACATTTATTATTACGGTCAAATCCATACTGAATAAGCGTCTTAGAGTGACTACGGGACTATGTACGCGGAGGTTTCAATTGTACCCTATAATATATATACTTGCTATCTTGTCATCCACTACCTTTTTTACAACATTTTTTATTATGGTCACACCCAGACTGAGTGAGCATCTGAGGGTGACTCCGGAAATATATACCGAGATTTCAAATTTGGCCAACACTGTATACAGCTGTACACTTCTGATACAGTAACTTTTTTTGCTATTTAGATTCTGGTGTAATCCATAATGAGCCTGTGAACGTCTGTCTGCTACTCCAGAAATATATTTAGAGATTTAAGATTACCCCAACACTGTATACAGCTGTACGCTTGTGTTACATTACCCATTTCCAGCTTTTCATATTCTTGTGTAATCCACACTGGGCCTGAGAGCGTTTGTGTCTGCCTCTGGAAATATATACGGAGATTCCTAATGTTTACACTATACTATGTATACCTTGTATCTGGTGATACTGTACCCTTTTTCAAATTTTTATTTTATTGTGTACTCCATACTGAGCCTGTGAGTATCTGTGTATGACTCATGAAATATATACGGAGATTTACTGTTATCCCTAGACTGTATAGAGCTGTACACTTCTAATACAGTACCATATATCTGCTGGTATTTTGGGTCCATTTTCCAAAACATGAGGAAGTATGGTGGAAAAGGAAGCGGACGTGGGTGTGGGGGGCCAACTCGTACTGATGGTGGTGGTGGTGCATCTGCTGGTAGTGCCAAAAACACAATAGCAGCTGAGCCTGCATCATGGTGTAGCTCTGGAAGGCCTGTAAGGCTCCCTTTTCTGTGAGTAGGTTGACTGCTTTTAAAGCCGGAGGATCAAGAACTGTTTTTGACTTACATTGCTGAAACAGCCTCCAGCTCTATTGCCTCCTCTTCTAAAGTTTAAAAAAATGCAAGCACTGAGTCGTCAGTGCAGGCTTCTGGTCAGGAGCAACCCCTTTCCTTGTGTCCTTCACCCACACCAAAAGTGAAGGATGCGGCAGCACACACTTCAGATTACTCGATGGAGGTCTTTTCACATACCATGTCTGGGTTAATTAAAAATGGGGCCCATCATATACTGGAGCATTACAAATGGGCTACATCAGACACTGGAGCAGCATTTACAGGGCTTATTATACACTGGAGCATTGGAAAAGGAGCCCATTATATATGGAGCGTTATTTGGGCCCATCATACACTGGAGCATCATCCATGAGGCCCATCATATACTGGAGCTTTCCAAATGGGGGACATCAGACACTGGAGCAGCATTTATGGGGCCCATTATACACTGGAGCATTAGAAATGGAGCCCATTATATATGGAACATTATTTGGGCCCATAAGACACTGGAGCATCATCCATGGGGCCCATCATATGCAGGAGCATTCTAAATGGGGCAGATCAGACACTGGAGCAGCATCTATGGGGCACATTATACACTGAAGCATTACAAATGGGGCCCATTATATATGGAGCATTATTTGGGCCCTTAGCACACTGGAGCATCGTCCATGGGGACCATCATATACTGTAGCATTAGTGGAGCTCATCATATACTGTATGGAACATTATATGTGACCAATTATTCTGTATGGAGAAATATATGGGGATCATTATTCTGTATGGCGCACAATGTGGTGGCCATAACACTGTATGGAATAATATGCTGTCCTGTTTTTTGAGCTATTGTACAATTTAAGATAGATCAGTCATGTCATGTAAGCAGTGAAGCATGTGTCATTGTACTATACCTATATTTCTGTGTTGTATCGGAACATCATGAGTTGTGGCATGTGTTAAAGGGGCGCACTGACACTCTTTGGCCCCGGGCACACGAAAACCTGGAGCCAGCCCTACCCCCCCACAACTTTAGCCAAATAACCCCCAGTTTTCAATGCCTAACTATTATTATGAAGTAAATTAAGGTTGACAAGCTTCAGTAATAAGAATTGATGTTTTTGGCATTGAAATGGGCACTGTAGGTGTGTTTACTGTCCTCCACTCCCTGCCGACTTTGCTTCCCCATTGACTTGCATTGGGTTTCGTGTTTCAGTCGGCCTCTGACTTTTCGCTATAGTCGGCCGATTTCTTTCGGGTGAGGGCTTATTTTTTGCATGCCGAGCTGATGCTTTTAATGATACAATTTTGGTGCAGATGTGATCTTTTGATCGCCTGTTATTGCATTCTAATGCAATGTTGCGGCGACCAAAAGAACGTAATTCTGGCATTTTGACGTTTCTCTCGCTTCGCCATTTAGCAATCACGTTAATCCTTATTTTAATAGATCGGGCAACTCAGAACGCGGCGATAACAAATATGTGTATGTTTGATTTTTTTATTGTTTTATTTTGAATGGGGCAAAAGGGAGGTGATTTGAACTTTTAGTTTTTTTTTTTTTATATTTCTAAAAACCTTTTTTTTTACTTTTTCCATGCTTCAATAGTCTCCATGGGAGTCTAGAAGCTGCCACAACCCGATCGGCTCTGCTACATACAGGCGATGAGCACATCACCTCTGTGTAGTAGAATTATTCACTTGCTACGAGCGCCGTCCACGGGGAGGCGCTCACAGCAAGATGGAAGTGACAACCATAGAGGTCTCCAGGAGACGCCTGCTTGTCATGTGTAAAAACTGGTGACTCACGATCATGTGATGGGGTCACTGGTGGGCAGATTTCTGGCCCAATTTCCAGAAGCGCGAGTTAAATGCCACTGTCAGAGTTTGACAGCGGCATTTTAATAGCCGCGGGTGGATCGCGATTCCACCCACAGCTATTCCGGGCACATGTCAGCTGTTCAAAACAGCCGGCGCATGATGCTGCATGCATTCTGCGTCCCCTATCTTTATCACTGGGGACGCAGGCCGTGCGCAGTATGCGTTTGGCGGCGCATGCGTCCTTTTGACGGTGCGCCGACCAGCGCCAAACGCAACCTGTTGCAATTTGGTTGCATTCGGCGCACTGTCAAAAGGACGCATGCGCCGCCAAATTCATACTGCGCATGGCCTGTGTCCTCAGTGATAAAGATAGGGGACGCAAGACGCATGCAGCATCATGCGCCGGTAGGCGGAGCTACGGGAGGAGGTGCTGCAGGAGCCGGGGCTTAGTGGCGGCCATGCGCAGGCCGTCGCTGCGCCCTGAAACGCTAGTGTGAAACCACCCTTAGCCAACTGGGTGTAGCCCTCAAGATATAGTTGAGATCCACGCCCCCTTGTCTAAACAGACTAGATTTGCATACAACGAAAGATTTGCATGCAACAAAAGAGATGCCATTTTTTTTAATTGAAAGCTGCAGAAACAAAAACCTTTTTTTATTTTTTATTTTCTCTTATGAATCCTTCTGTGGGAGATATTGTAATATTTGTCAGTGTAGCACATCATTAGTTTATGTAATTCTATAGAATTGATCATTAATGTTGTGTTGGCCTCCGATGGTGAACACTGAAGTGTCTGCGGGTGGACGGAGTTGTGAACACTTCACACCTTCTTGTTGGGCATCTGCGATAGTTATACAGTCTCAGCACGGAACTGGCAAAAATGATAGAATGCCAGGAGCCGGATTCCCGGGCTGCAGACAGAGCAGGCACGCCGGATGTCTACACAGACCGGGGGAATTTTAAGAGGAGATGAAACATTTATTGCCACAATATTGCCAGGTTTTTGTGATCTAATAAAGATAGCCTTGCTTGTAATTATGCAAATGCACTAATTATATATTCATAGCTTCCGCTTTAATCGCAAGAGTCAGCATTTTAAATGCAAATTTTCTTTTATGGTTTTACCTCGAATTCTGGGGGTATTCACCAGAAACAAGAGACAGTATTTGAAGTGGTGTATCTTTTTTGATTTGAAGTGTTTCTATTTCTGAGTCAGATGATAGATAATAGATAGATAATATATAGATAGATAGATAGATAGATAATAGATAATAAATAATAGATAGATAGATAGATAGTTAATAGA
Source organism: Dendrobates tinctorius (assembly GCF_039654945.1). Classification (NCBI taxonomy): domain Eukaryota; kingdom Metazoa; phylum Chordata; class Amphibia; order Anura; family Dendrobatidae; genus Dendrobates; species Dendrobates tinctorius. The sequence continues at coordinate 18,233,468 of NW_027361810.1, read as the reverse complement.
TAGATAGATAATTGATAGATAGATAGATAGATAGATAATAAATAATAGATAGATAATAGATAAATAGATGGGTAGATAGATAGATAGATGGGTAGATAGATGGATAGATAGATAAATAGATAGATAATAGATAGATAGATGGGTAGATAGATGGATAGATAATAGATAGATATATAGATAATAGATAGATAGATGGGTAGATAGATAGATAGATAGATAATAGATAAAAATACAGACAGATAGAAGGATTGATAGATAGGTATATAGATAGAGACTTGAGAAAGGCTCAGTATGAGCCGAAATGTCACCGTGCTATGTGGATCTGGATAAACTCCACTTTTTTCACCACCTGGAGTGCTGCCTCCAATTTGTTGGGTAAGTATGGGATATTGCTGAGACCTGGGCACCCGCCATATGGTATTGTGCTGATCCATTTTTTTCTATTTAGATAGATAGGTAGATAACAGATAGATAGATAGATAACAGATAGATGATATATCGATAGATAATAGATAGATAGATAGATGACAGATAGATGATAGATAGATAGATAACAGATAGATAAATGATAGATAGATAGATAGATAGATGATAAATAATAGATATATAGATAGTAGATAGATAATAGATAGATAGATAGTTTAAAGATAGATAAATGATAGATAATAGATAGATAGATAGATAGATATTACAGTAGATAGATAGATAGATAGATAGATACCACTTGCCCATTGAAGTTTTCTCCTTTTGCAGCTGACACAACTTGTAACATGATGTGTTGCTGTTTTTGAAACAACACGGTCATAATGTAGCCGCCTCCTTTTTCTGTTCTCATGGTGGACGCCTTATTTTCTTTCTCCGTCCTCTTTGCAGAGTGGTGAAGCTGAGCACTTTCTATTATCTGTTTATTTACTGGTGCAGCTTCTTCTTGGCTCTAATACGTGAAGAGGAATATCATATTTCTTGTTTATGGTTATGAATGAGCCCCACTGGGTTTAATTAATTTATTAAACAGAAAGTTTCATTGATTTTGGTGAAGTTTTGATGCTGTGTACAGTCAGTGATCTCCTAGTGATAGATCCTGGGGGTCTATTTACAACTAGTTTTTCTTTCTAATGGGTTAAATGATGCATTATATCTTATATTTCTGACCTACATTTATTACCATCTCATCGTAATTAATCTGTGGATTGTAAATTATGGACGATAACTAGAAACATTTACCCTATAATCTGCATAGTGGGGGGAGATTAGTAAACCTAAAGTAAAGGAAGAGTAGAGCGGTAGGTAACCAATGAGGTTGCAGCTTTCATTTAAAATGGGTCTCTGATAAATGAGAGCTGAAGCCTGATTGTTTGCTAAGGGAATATTGTCATATATTGTAACTCTTTGTTTGCACTAATTTGGGGTAATCTCCTTAGTAAATGGCAAAAGTGGAATATGTCATAATCTTCTCAGGAACCAAATACTCCCAATGTGCACCTCCAATAAAATAAAATTAAAAGATAGAGCCTTACTAAAAATAAAAGCCCAAGCAAGCTAAAAAATAATCTGTTAGTGGATAAAAAAAGGTCTAGAATAAGGTGATCCTGATGCAATCAAATTTACCCTAACACCAAAAGAAAATGAACCTTTGTAGTTACAGTAAGTGGTACATGTGCTTGGTGGTTAGAGTTACCGTAATTGCACTCAAGCTTGGTGGTTACTGTCAATGATGCAACAAGCTTTTGTTGGTTACATTAAATCATTCCAAAGCATGTTGGTTACAGTCGATGGTACACATGTTTGGGAGTTGCAGTCATTGGAACCCAAGCTTGGTAGTCACAGTCAATGGTGCAGAAGCTTGTTGGTTACAAAAAATGGTACACAAGCAAGATGCTCACAAAAGCTTGTTGCTTATAGTCATTGGTACACAAGCTTGTTGCTTACAGTCATTGGTACACAAGCTTGTTGCTTCCAGCCAGTGTTACACAAGCTTGTTGCTTACAGTCAGTGTTACACAAGTTTGTTGCTTACAGTCAGTGTTACACAAGCTTGTTGCTTAGTCAGTGTTACATAAGCTTGTTGCTTACAGCCAGTATTACACAAACTTATTGCTTACAGTCATTGGTACACAAGCTTGTTGCTTCCAGCCAGTGTTACACAAGCTTGTTGCTTACAGTCAGTGTTACACAAGCTTGTTGCTTACAGTCAGTGTTACACAAACTTGTTGCTTACAGCCAGTGTTACACAAACTTATTGCTTACAGTAATTGGTGCACAAGCTTGCTGCTTACAGTCAGTGTTATTCAAGCTTGCTGCTTCCAGTCAGTGTTACACAAGCTTGTTGCTTACAGTCATTGGTACACAAGCTTGTTGCTTACAGTCAGTGTTACACAAGCTTGTTGCTTAGTCAGTGTTACACAAGCTTGTTGCTTACAGTCATTGGTACACAAGCTTGTTGCTTACAGCCAGTGTTACACAAGCTTGTTGCTTACAGTCAGTGTTATATAAGCTTGTTACTTACAGCCAGTGTTACACAAGCTTGTTGCTTACAGTCAGTGTTACACAAACTTGTTGCTTACAATCATTGGTACACAAACTCTGTCCGCTGGGTGGTGGTGACCCTTTGTTGCTGGTGATGCATGAAAGCCACAGTCATGTTTATTCCTAGGACTTTTGGTGTTACCGTTAGTTGTACACAAGCTCTGTGGTTACAGTCAGTGAAACACAGAAGTGGCTTCAAGGAGAGATTATTTTAGCACAACTTTGGCAACTTGATGAGCTGTGGAAGCTCAGGTTCAGTTCCCTGTTTCCCCTTGCATCTGGGAGAACAGTCTTTTGCACACAGACATACACAAATAATGGCATTGCTAGAAACAAATCAACTTCTGTCTGGTAGGCCCGCAGTTATTCTGTGCAGACCAGATCTAGATACAGCACTGCAACAATTCTCTCCTCAAATATCTAACGTGATTCCCAGATGTGCCAGAATACATCTGCATTATTACACTACAATTCTCCATCTGCAGCAGACATGCTGATCCACACTCTAGTGTCCACACACCACCAATAATTAGAGAATGCACATACTTTCACATGTATATACTTAATATACAATAATCATTATATCCCCCATCCTCTGGAATTCTTTGCCCCAACACGTCTGACTATCAACCACATTCAGACAGAACCTGAAAACCCATCCTTCAGGAAACTTGCAGCCTGCAATGACCCCGCTGCCTCCTCACCCCTACTGGAGCTACAGCCTCACCAACACCGGAGCTGCTGCAACCCCCCAACCTACCGTCTCCTTCCCCACCATCCTGTAGCATGTAAGCCCGAAAGGGCAGGGTCCTCTCTCCCCTCTATATCAGTCTGTCATTGTTAGTTTGTTTACTGTAAGTGATATCTGTAATTTGTATGTAACCCCTTCTCATGTACAGCACCATGGAATCAATGGTGCTATAGAAATAAGCAATAAAATAATAAGATATCTGAAGTTGTAAAGACATGATGGTGCACTTAGTAAGAGCTGTTCTCCAGAATCCTGGAAGAAAACAGTAGCAAATTTTTTAATGCAAATTTGTTTAGAGTAATAATGTTCCATTTTCTCTAGTTACATGCTGCTCTTTCTCAAAACATTGGACAGAGTTCAAATGAGAGGGAACAACCAACTCCTGACGTATTCATTTATTTCACATTTATAATACTTGATAGATCTTATGGACATACATTATTTATAATTGATGGAGAAAGAATGAACTTGATGGCCCTAGGTCTTTTTCAACATAGGAAACTATATAGTGGGAAGTGGTAAGTTTAATGTCACATATCTCTTCCTCCGTGACAAACCTGTTGGTGACTGATCTGAAATGGACAGACAACTGTCTGAAGTTTGCATATTCAGTTAGTTGGGGAAGCGTTTCTTTAAGAAACCAAAAAAATCTGGTGGGAAGAAGTTTTTGGAGACAGATTATTCATCTCTTAGCCCTCGTCTTATCATGTCAGCTCCTCATCCTTTTTGCCACTGACAAACCTGGAACAACTTGTAAAAAGAGATGAATGGAAATTCTCTTTTTGTTTATTCTACAAAATTGTGAGACATAGAAAGATCTTTTATCAAAGTAACCGAAGTTGATTGGCTCGTGCTCAATATGTGACATTTGTCGAGAATACATTAAGAAGCAGCCGCGACAAACCACTCCAGATCCTGTAGGTCATTTATGGTCTTATACGCCCCATTTTTTGATACAGAACACAAATAGCACATGTGACTGTCATGGAGGCAACTTGCACTCCTCCTAATTGCCACCCTACTCACCGTGGTCACCATGCGTCTCCTCGTGTCAGTTCGGATCGGTCAGTTTTGTCTCACGCAGCATTCCTCTTCCTCTCCACTGCTGCAACAGCTTGTTGCTTCCATTTGGCCTTATGGAGGCAAGACCAATCTCTGCAGGAATTTAACCCTGCTGTGTACTGCAGAGATTAGATTCCTTGACCTATGATGCCAGCATGCTCTATATTAGGCAGCTCCTCCCAACACTCTTTGCCCAAACATTGGTTCAAAGCACCTAGTTTATGCATTCCACCATATCTTTCTTGTCCTTAATGACCCAACTTGTTCACATGTTCTGTTAGACCTCCCTTCTCGTGACCTCGGCTACGTGTATCAAATCTGTGCTACCTGCCCTGACCCAGATTGTCTGACCGCATCTTTGTCTTTGCCCCCTTGCAGCATATACCAGCATCTTTGACCCTCAGGTCAGCTGCTGCAGGCACGGCAACTGAGCTTGAGTGGTACCTGGTGTCTACAGGCAGCCCAGACTATCCTCACCATCAGAGGCCCTAGTGAAGACCTGGTAGATACCTAGTAACACCCTCTAAGGAAAACTCAGTCCGTGGAGCAGTGGGTCCACAGTAACCAGCATTACAGTACCCTTTGGAATAGTTTATTTAGGGAGAAGCATCACACAATTTTCTTTTGGCAAAAGGCACCAATTAATTAGAACTATAAGGTAAAACATTCTAACAATTGGTGGATAGAGTTAAGGCTGAGCACAGTCTGTTCTTTACTGTGCTATACCTATGGAGGACAAAACAAGCAAACACATAAAATCCTCTAAGTGTTCTGAATCACTGATATCCCGAGAAACCATTGTGGTCCCTGAACCTCTAAGCTTCTCTTTGACCTAACAGCCATAAGGGAAGCATAAAAGATGGCTCCCTTGGCACTTTATGCTAGCAAGACAACAAAGAGGACTTAAGAAAGGCCGGTTTCTACCTTCATATAGTTCAAAGCCCTCCAGTGTGTGGATCGGAAAAAGAAAAATCCTTGGCAAGGTTTGTTACCCAGGAGCAAACACCGAGCTTCATCCTGTAGTGATTAGGAAACAATATATAAAGTATGAAGCACAAGCTGTACTGTAAATATGATTGGGTTTGTGTGGGCCTGAATAATAAAAGGGGTTGTGGCAGTAGTGCATCCATCTATGGATCTATCTATCTAACTATCTATCTATCTATCTATCTATCTATCTATCTATATATTATCTATCTATCTATCTATCTATGGATCTATCTAACTATCTATCTATCTACCACTTGGAGCTGGATTAAAGTGCACAATTTCTCCTTGATCTGGAGTGCTGCCTGATTTTTTTCCATTTATATTTTGCATTGGACAACAACATTACTCAGGAATAGAGTTGAGCGACTTTTGATTTTTTAGGGTCGCGTTTCGTTTCGTGAAACCCGACTTTTCCAAAAGTCGGGTCGAGCAAGATCGTCCGATTATAGGGAAAAGTCGGGGTCGTCCCGAAACACGAAACCCAATGTATGTCAATGGGGAATAAAAGTCGGCAGTGAGAGGAGGACAGGAAACACACCTACAGTGCCCATTTGAATGCCAAAAGCATCAATTCTTCTTACTTAAGCTTGTCAACCTTAATTAACTTCATAATACAAGTTACGCACTGAAAAATGGGGGTTATTTGGCTAAAGTTGTGGGGGGGAGGGCTGGCTGCAGGTTTTCATGTGCCCTGGGCGAAAGAGCGCCCCTTTAACACATACCACAACTCATCATGCTCCGATACGGCAGAGAAATAGCGGTATAGTACAATGAAAAATACCTCACTTTTTACATCTCATGACGAGGCCCATCTATTTCTCCATACAGAATCATTGGTCCCATATAATGTTTGAAACAGTATATGATGAGCTCCACATAATGCTACAGTATATGTTGGTCCCCATGGATGAAGCTCCACTGTCTTATGGGCCCAAATAATGCTCCAAACATAATGGGCCCCATTTCTAATGCTCTAGTGTATAATGGGCCCTGTAAATGCTGCTCCAGTGTCTGATGTCCACCTTTGGAATGTTCCAGTGTATGGTGGGCCCCATCTATCATTCTCCAGAGTATAGTGCTCCCCAAAAATTGCTGTCCCAACATTGAAAACAATCAAATAAGTCTCCACGCTAGGGAATCCCTGTACTAGTCTGGACTCCTTGTCGTCCCCATCTTCCATCTCACTGCACAGTATTTCAACTTTGCAAGTGCTGTGATCCTGAGCAAGCAGGGGGGGCCCACTCGTTGGCGACGGCACTGGCACAGGGCCCCTGATAGTACGGTGGTGTGTCTGATGGCGGGTGGGCCGAACCTGCACTTTCATCTGCAGCTTCCTCTTTGTCACCGTGTAAGATGGAACTGTATATGGGAAGGGTAACCTGAGTTTCATCAGGGTCAGATTCAGGTCGTGTAGCGTGCGAGGGGAATGTAGTGGTCTGGGTCAATGTACCAGCAGATTCATCGAGCAGTGGCTGGGCATCAGTGCACTTGTGTCGCCCCCAGGAGTACGGTCGCCACAGTGGCATTACCTTCTTCCTAGGGAGTGTGATGTCATGCTTGGGAGCAACGAAGGATCTCTCTAGCAGGTTAACTGATTGGGCGGCTTTATTCCCACGAGTCATGACCCTCCAAACAGCGTTCATGAAGGCAAAGTGTTTGTTTTACGTGGGCAGTATGGTTGCAAAGCTGAATCTTAAAGGAATGCCCAGAAGGGCACCACCAGGAGTGGAGCCTACGGTTAAATTCGACTCCACCTGGGGAACCTCAACCATGCCAGCTACAGAACAGATGCACACATTGCAAGCTTAATTCCGTTAACGAATGAGACTCCGTCATGCTCCGCGGTCCGAGTCCGGCTTACTAGAGGGACACGTGAGGCTCTGGCACATGAGATTGGCCAATAACTGGTGTGTCATGCCCTTACATGTCCGTGGCTGCATGTGCGCTACACTGAAAAGGCCAGCGTTTGTCGCTTACAGGTGCAGATAACCCGCTGAACAACGTTAGTGATGGGGATCACTGATTACAATTATTACCCGCGAACAATGATTTCCCAGTAAGTGCAGGTCAACCGCAGTTCCGGAATTAGGCCTAACCGTCATTCCTGAAAAAATGAAAAACTTACGTGTGCAAACCACAGGTGCTGTAGCTTGCTTAACAGCTCGCCAGCCGTTCTCACGCCCAGTATGGATTACACGTGATTGCACAAAGGTGAGAAAGGGTACCGTATCCCCAGATAACATGTATGGATAGCGTACACATTCAAAATATATGTCTCAGGAGGCAGGCTCAGACGGTGTCAGGCCCAGTATGGATTGCACGTGATTGCACAAAGGTTAGAAAGGGTACCGTTTCCCCAGATAACATGTGTGGATAGCGTACACATTCAAAATATATGTCTCAGGAGGCAGGCTCAGACGGTGTCAGGCCCAGTATGGATTGCACGTGATTGCACAAAGGTTAGAAAGGGTACCGTTTCCCCAGATAACATGTATGGATAGCGTACACATTCAAAATATATGTCTCAGGAGGCAGGCTCAGACGGTGTCAGGCCCAGTATGGATTGCACGTGATTGCACAAAGGTTAGAAAGGGTACCGTTTCCCCAGATAACATGTATGGATAGCGTACACATTCAAAATATATGTCTCAGGAGGCAGGCTCAGACGGTGTCAGGCCCAGTATGGATTGCACGTGATTGCACAAAGGTTAGAAAGGGTACCGTTTCCCCAGATAACATGTATGGATAGCGTACACATTCAAAATATATGTCTCAGGAGGCAGGCTCAGACGGTGTCAGGCCCAGTATGGATTGCACGTGATTGCACAAAGGTTAGAAAGGGTACCGTTTCCCCAGATAACATGTATGGATAGCGTACACATTCAAAATATATGTCTCAGGAGGCAGGCTCAGACGGTGTTAGGCCCAGTATGGATTGCACGTGATTGTACAAAGGTTAGAAAGGGTACCGTATCCCCAGATAACATGTATGGATAGCGTACACATTCAAAATATATGTCTCAGGAGGCAGGCTCAGACGGTGTTAGGCCCAGTATGGATTGCACGTGATTGCACAAAGGTTAGAAAGGGTACCGTATCCCTAGATAACATGTATGGATAGCGTACACATTCAAAATATATGTCTCAGGAGGCAGGATCAGACGTGTCAGGCCCAGTATGGATTGCACGTGATTGCACAAAGGTTAGAAAGGGTACCGTTTCCCCAGATAACATGTATGGATAGCGTACACATTCAAAATATATGTCTCAGGAGGCAGGCTCAGACGGTGTTAGGCCCAGTATGGATTGCACGTGATTGCACAAAGGTTAGAAAGGGTACCGTATCCCCAGATAACATGTATGGATAGCGTACACATTCAAAATATATGTCTCAGGAGGCAGGCTCAGACGGTGTTAGGCCCAGTATGGATTGCACGTGATTGCACAAAGGTTAGAAAGGGTACCGTATCCCCAGATAACATGTATGGATAGCGTACACATTCAAAATATATGTCTCAGGAGGCAGGCTCAGACGGTGTCAGGTCCAGTATGGATTGCACGTGATTGCACAAAGGTTAGAAAGGGTACCGTTTCCCCAGATAACATGTATGGATAGCGTACACATTCAAAATATATGTCTCAGAAGGCAGGCTCAGACGGTGTTAGGCCCAGTATGGATTGCACGTGATTGCACAAAGGTTAGAAAGGGTACCGTATCCCCAGATAACATGTATGGATAGCGTACACATTCAAAATATATGTCTCAGGAGGCAGGCTCAGACGGTGTCAGGCCCAGTATGGATTGCACGTGATTGCACAAAGGTTAGAAAGGGTAACGTTTCCCCAGATAACATGTATGGATAGCGTACACATTCAAAATATATGTCTCAGGAGGCAGGCTCAGACGGTGTCAGGCCCAGTATGGATTGCACGTGATTGCACAAAGGTTAGAAAGGGTACCGTTTCCCCAGATAACATGTATGGATAGCGTACACATTCAAAATATATGTCTCAGGAGGCAGGCTCAGACGGTGTTAGGCCCAGTATGGATTGCACGTGATTGCACAAAGGTTAGAAAGGGTACCGTATCCCCAGATAACATGTATGGATAGCGTACACATTCAAAATATATGTCTCAGGAGGCAGGCTCAGACGGTGTTAGGCCCAGTATGGATTGCACGTGATTGCACAAAGGTTAGAAAGGGTACCGTATCCCCAGATAACATGTATGGATAGCGTACACATTCAAAATATATGTCTCAGGAGGCAGGATCAGACGTGTCAGGCCCAGTATGGATTGCACGTGATTGCACAAAGGTTAGAAAGGGTACCGTTTCCCCAGATAACATGTATGGATAGCGTACACATTCAAAATATATGTCTCAGGAGGCAGGCTCAGACGGTGTTAGGCCCAGTATGGATTGCACGTGATTGCACAAAGGTTAAAAAGGGTACCGTATCCCCAGATAACATGTATGGATAGCGTACACATTCAAAATATATGTCTCAGGAGGCAGGCTCAGACGGTGTTAGGCCCAGTATGGATTGCACGTGATTGCACAAAGGTTAGAAAGGGTACCGTATCCCCAGATAACATGTATGGATAGCGTACACATTCAAAATATATGTCTCAGGAGGCAGGCTCAGACGGTGTTAGGCCCAGTATGGATTGCACGTGATTGCACAAAGGTTAGAAAGGGTACCGTATCCCCAGATAACATGTATGGATAGCGTACACATTCAAAATATATGTCTCAGGAGGCAGGCTCAGACGGTGTCAGGCCCAGTATGGATTGCACGTGATTGCACAAAGGTTAGAAAGGGTACCGTTTCCCCAGATAACATGTATGGATAGCGTACACATTCAAAATATATGTCTCAGAAGGCAGGCTCAGACGGTGTTAGGCCCAGTATGGATTGCACGTGATTGCACAAAGGTTAGAAAGGGTACCGTATCCCCAGATAACATGTATGGATAGCGTACACATTCAAAATATATGTCTCAGGAGGCAGGCTCAGACGGTGTCAGGCCCAGTATGGATTGCACGTGATTGCACAAAGGTTAGAAAGGGTACCGTTTCCCCAGATAACATGTATGGATAGCGTACACATTCAAAATATATGTCTCAGGAGGCAGGCTCAGATGGTGTTAGGCCCAGTATGGATTGCACGTGATTGCACAAAGGTTAGAAAGGGTACCGTATCCCCAGATAACATGTATGGATAGCGTACACATTCAAAATATATGTCTATACATCAGGAGGCAGGCTCAGACGGTGTCAGGCACAGTATGGATTTGACGGCCCAGATTACACAGCGGAGGAGCAGGGAGAGGTAAAGATTGCAAATCCTGGGGCCCTGCCCAAGCAAGGGGGGCCCACTCGTGGGCGTCGGTACTGGCACTGGGCCCCTCATAGTACAGCAGTGTGTCTGACGGCGGGTGTGCACCACCACCGTCAGAGACACTTGATTGCACTATGAGGGACCCTGTGACAGTGCCCGAGCCCAAGAGTCGGCCTACCCACCTGTCCAGGGCAACGGCACTCGCACGGTGTCGTGCGCTAGGTGGTGACCCCGGCCATGGGGGGGGAGGCAGCACAGTTAGGGAGTTTTAAAAAGTGGCATATGTTGATGTTGGACATTCAGCTGATGCAAAAGGTGAAATAGGTCAAGTCCCAGGAAGAGGTGGACCAAAGCAAGCCATTTTTCTGTCACCCTATGTGTCATCAGGGGAAGGTGGGACAAAATCCTTTGAAACCCATGCGTGGTTCATTTTAATGAAGGTTAGATCATCCACATTTTGGGTTGACAGACGGGTCCTTTTTTCTGTCAGGATTGATCCAGCTGCACTGAAGACTCTTTCCGATAGCACACTTGCAGCTGGGCAAGCGAGCTCCTGTAAGGCATATTGGGCCAATTCAGGCCAGGTGTCCAGTTTAGCGGCCCAATAGTCAAAGGGGAATGACCTGTGTGGGAGAACATCGATATGGGAGGAAAAGTAGTTTGTAACCATAGTTGACAACTGCTGTCTCCTGTCACTTTCCATCGATGCAGTATTACCAGTTGTGTGAGCGGTATTTGAAAAATCAGTCCACAACATTGTCATGAAACCCCTGTCTCCAACGCCACTTCTGCTGTGTGCACCACGAACACCTCTGCCAAGCTGCCCCCGGCCCGTACGGCTCGTGTGAGAACCATCACCGCTGCTGTGTGCTGGGAATGCCTCAAGCAACCGATTTACCAGAGTTGCTTGTTTATTAGCCAATATTAGGTCAAGGTTCTCCTGTGGCATGATGTTTTGTAATTTGCCTTTATAGCGTGGATCCAGGATGCTGGCCAACCAGTAGTCGTCATCGTTCATCATTTTGGCAAAGCGGGGGTCCCTTTTTAGGATCCGCAAGGCATAATCTGACATGTGGGCCAATGTTCCCGGTGTCAATGATGCACTGCGAGTGCTGGGTGGAGGAGCACTTTCTGGCAAATCCACATCCCTCCAGTCATGCACAAACCCTGTACCAGACCTTGCCACGCCAACATTTTCACTTGCCCCACGAGATGCATCCTCCTCCCCTAAGTAATCATCCCCATCATCATCCTCCTCCTCCTCTTCTTCCTCCACCTCATCCAGGAGAGGTCCCTGAGCAGACAATGGCTGAATGTCATCAAGGATTCCCTCCTCCTCTTCCTCCTCATCAACATTGGCTACAGACGCCTGCTCCTTAAGGTGCATCAAAGTTTGCATGAGCAGACGCATAAGTGGGATGCTCATGCTTAGGATGGCGTCGTCTGCGCTTACCAGCCGTGTGCATTCCTCAAAACACTGAAGGACTTTACAGAGGTCTTTCAGCTTCGACCACTGCACACCTGTCAACTCCATGTCTGCTCTCAAAGTGCCTGGCCGTGTATCCTCCCACAAATGCATTATGGCCTGCCTCTGCTCGCACAGCCGATCCACCATGTGCAGGGTGGAGTTCCACCTTGTTGCAATGTCGATAATGAGGCGGTGGTTGGGAAGGTGGAGCAATCGCTGCAGCTTCTGCATACGAACGGAGTGTACAGGCAACCGGCGGATGTGCGCGCACAGTCTTCGCACCTTCTGGAGCAGGGCTGTTAACTCCGGATAATTTTTGAGGAAGCACTGCACCACCAGGTTCAAGGTGTGAGCCAAGCAAGGTATGTGGCTGAGTTTTGAAAGGGCTATGGCTGCCACAAAATTACGGCCGTTATCACTAACTACCTTGCCTGCCTCAAGATGTACACTGCCCAGCCATGACTCAGTTTGTCGCTTCAAGTACTCGGCCAGCACCTCGGCGGTGTGTCTGTCGCCCAAACACATCATCTGCAACACAGCCTGCTGATGCTTTCCACTAGCTGCTCAATAGGGGGACACATCGTGTGCAACAGTGGCAGCTGCAGATGGAGTGCTCGTACGACTGCGCTCTGTGGACGAGCTTTCGCTTCTGGAGGAGGAGGAGGAGGAGGGTCGAACGCCTACAGCCAACTGTTTCCTAGACCGTGGGCTAGGCAGCACTGTCCCACCACCGCTGTCCCCTGTGGACCCTGCATCCATCACATTAACCCAGTGCGCAGTGATGGACACGTAACGGCCCTGGCCATGCCGACTGGACCATGCATCAGTTGTGAGGTGCACCTTTCTGCTCACTGACTGCTTGAGTGCATGGACAATGCGGTCTTTCACATGATGGTGGAGGGCTGGGATGGCTTTGCGAGAGAAGAAGTGGCGACTGGGTAGGTCATAGCGTGGTACTGCATAGGCCATGAGTTCGCGGAAAGCTGTGCTTTCCACCAACCGAAAGGGCATCATCTCAAACGAGATTAGTTTGGCAATGTGGGCGTTCAAACCCAGTGTACGCGGATGAGAGACTGAGTACTTTCTTGACCTACTCATAGTGTCTGGGAGGGTGAGCTGGACTTGAGAGCTGCATATGGTGGAAGTAGCGGTGGACAGGGCGGACTGAGAGAGGGTTGATGATGGTGATGGAGTTGGTGTTCTTTCTGATGGCCTAGAATCAGTCTTTCGTTGATATAACAGTGGGATTCCCTGACTGCTGTGGCCTTGCAACGACACCTCAACATTTGCTGCTGTGCTAACCGGTGGGCTTACAGTGGGGGAAACAATGTAGCATTGCTGACTACCTTCGTTGTGATCAGTTGCACATGTGGCACTTGAGGTTTGGTGTTGTGTCCACGCTTGCAAGTGCATGCTGGTTAAATGTCTAAGCATGCAACTGGTATTCAAATTTTTCAGATTTTTCCCTCGGCTAAAGGTCTTTGCGCACTTCTTACAGATAACCTTGGCCTGATCATGAGGATTTTGGTCAAAAAAGTGCCACACTGCACTCTTCCTACTTTGGCAGACATTTTGCGGCCTAGCACGCTGTGATCTTTTGACCCTCTGGACAAGCTGTCCAGCAACTCTTTTGATGTTTGGAACCTGTCTTTGGAGTGCTCCGGGCCTGCCAGATAACAGCTGTTGCGATGACGATGTCTGCTGTGGATGCTCCTCATCTGAGCTATTGGAAGCAGCACCCTTTTCCCCCAATGGATGCCAATCTGGGTCAACAACTGGGTCATCCATCACCTCCTCTTCTATGTCATGTGCACCTTCCTCTGTGTCACCGTGTATGGTGGTATAGTGTGCGGGAAGGGGCACCTGAGTCTCATCAGGGTCAGAATCTGGCTCTGTACACTGCGAGGACAATGTAGTGCTCAGAGTGAATGTACCAGCAGAATCATCCATCAGCGGCTGTGCATCAGTGCACTCCATGTCAGATTCATCTTGGCCTGGGTAATTCACCATTTCACTTGATAATCCAGGCATGGTATGTGAAAACAGCTCCATGGAGTAATCAGTAGTATAGCCTGCGTCATCCTTCAATCTTGGTTGGGGTGAAGGACACAAGGAAAGGTGTGGTTCATGAACATGAGCCTCCAATGACGACTCAGTGCTTTTACTTTTTACAACTGAAGAAGAGGAGGCGATAGAGCTGGAGGCTGAGTCAGCAATGTAAGACAAAACTTTTTCCTGATGCTCTGGCTTTAAAAGCGGTTTGCCAACACCTAGAAAACTAAGCGTTCGAGGCCTTATGTAGCCAGACGATGACGCAGGGTCAGCACCTCCTGCATTCGGTCCTATTTTGCTCTTGCCACTACCATCAGATCCACCACCAACACCATCATTACCAGCTGCCAACCCCCGCCCAATTCCACGGCCTCTTCCACCAGCCTTCCTCATTTTTGGTAGAAATATAGACAAAATCCAACAAACTATATAGTAATGTAAAACAAGGTACAAGATGTCTATAGGACAGGGGAGATTTTGAATTTCTGCACACACTTTTGGACACTGGACACTTTTGGATTGTGTGAGGCCCAATGAATATCTGAGCGCTATGTGACAGGTTCGATGGCACAGCTGTGACCAAAGTGACTAGAGGATAAGGGAGATTTTGAATCTCTGCACACACTTTTGGACACTGGACACTTTTGGATTGTGTGAGGCCCACTGATATCTGAGCGCTATGTGACAGGTTCGATGGCACAGCTGTGACCAAAGTGACTAGAGGATAAGGGAGATTTTGAATCTCTGCACACACTTTTGGACACTGGACACTTTTGAATTGTGTGAGGCCCACTGATATCTGAGCGCTATGTGACAGGCTCGATGGCACAGCTGTGACCAAAGTGACTAGAGGATAAGGGAGATTTTGAATCTCTGCACATACTTTTGGACACTGGACACTTTTGCATTGTGTGAGGCCCACTGATATCTGAGCGCTATGTGACAGGCTCGATGGCACAGCTGTGACCAAAGTGACTAGAGGATAAGGGAGATTTTGAATCTCTGCACACACTTTTGGACACTGGACACTTTTGAATTGTGTGAGGCCCAATGAATATCTGAGCGCTATGTGACAGGCTCGATGGCACAGCTGTGACCAAAGTGACTAGAGGATAAGGGAGATTTTGAATCTCTGCACACACTTTTGGACACTGGACACTTTTGGATTGTGTGAGGCCCACTGATATCTGAGCGCTATGTGACAGGCTCGATGGCACAGCTGTGACCAAAGTGACTAGAGGATAAGGGAGATTTTGAATCTCTGCACACACTTTTGGACACTGGACACTTTTGGATTGTGTGAGGCCCACTGATATCTGAGCGATATGTGACAGGCTCGATGGCACAGCTGTGACCAAAGTGACTAGAGGATAAGGGAGATTTTGAATCTCTGCACACACTTTTGGACACTGGACACTTTTGGATTGTGTGAGGCCCACTGATATCTGAGTGCTATGTGACCGGCTCGATGGCACAGCTGTGACCAAAGTGACTAGAGGATAAGGGAGATTTTGAATCTCTGCACACACTTTTGGACACTGGACACTTTTGGATTGTGTGAGGCCCAATGAATATCTGAGCGCTATGTGACAGGCTCGATGGCACAGCTGTGACCAAAGTGACTAGAGGATAAGGGAGATTTTGAATCTCTGCACACACTTTTGGACACTGGACACTTTTGGATTGTGTGAGGCCCAATGAATATCTGAGCGCTATGTGACAGGCTCGATGGCACAGCTGTGACCAAAGTGACTAGAGGATAAGGGAGATTTTGAAT